>NC_090320.1:248935010-250422519 GCF_040869045.1 Eurosta solidaginis | reverse complement strand
CTCTACCCTCTTTAGGGGGATGTTGAAGCTGATATACGCATGGTCGGAGAAGGATGGTCTATCAAGAACCATCCAATCATACCTTGATATATCACGCTCGGAGCTCAATGTAATATCCAGAACATTGCTGGATGTTGGACCAATGTATGTAGGGACATTTCCCCTGTTGGCTATCTGCAAATTGGTTTGCAGGATGTAACAAAACAGAGATTCGCCTCTCTCGTTCGTATCTGCTCTTCCCCACGCATTGTGGTGCGCATTTGCATCTGCACCTATGACCAACCGCCCTTTGCGCCCTTCCTCCTGTACTAGCCTTTTGCACTCCATCGGTGGGACCTCCGCAGCATGGGCCATGTAGCAGGACGCCAGGATAAATGCCTGCTTATTCTTTTGCTCAACGGCCACCGCTACGAGATCCTCAGTGGTGTAATTAGGCAGCATATATGAATGCAGCTGTTTCCTTACCATTACTACAGCTCGCACCCGTCCTTCCGTTTGCGCATAGTAAACGCCAAACCCGCGCGCGCTAAGTCCAGAAACCTTTCCTCCCGATGAGAGCCATGGCTCCTGGATCAGCGCCACGTCGAACGAACCCTCCTCAAGGGTTAGGAGGAGTTCGCTCGACGCCACTTTACTGTGTTGGAGGTTTATCTGTAGGACTCGCAGCACCATTGGGCTGTTTGTCCCCCTCCAGCACCTTCGTCTTGACGTCGTCGTCCTCCCCTTGCCCTTTTGGTTTAGAGTATTCGAGGCCCCCTTCAGCCTCTCGTGACTGTTGTGCAGGGTGTTCCTCTGTGCGAGTCACAGCACCATTTAGTGGTTGGTCCTCTTCTAGCACGTTCGTAGTGACATCGGGACCTCCACCTGTCTTTTTTCCCTTACGCTTTTGAGCTCCTTTTCGACTTCGCCCACCTCTAGCGTGTTAGGGTTTTTATCCTCGGGACTTCTTTTCCTGAGTCGCATGTAAATTTTGCCAGTGCCAAAGGACATTTTACCAAGCTGCGTGTACCAAATATCCTCCGCCTGCTTGTTTATTTGGAAGATGTAGAACTGACCATCCTCGGTAGGCCGAGATACAGTAAGTACATTCCAATCCTGTGTCGGTATGTTCGGATTCTGATTCTGCAGAAGTCGCAGTGTATCCTCCGACTTCATCACGCATGGTATCCATACCTTAACTTTTGGTACCGTGGGGATTTGCGCTTTATCCACCACCTCAAACCGCGCGTTCGTGCCTTGCCTTTGGAGGTTTGGAACCACTTCCTCCAGCCACCGCAAGCTCGCGATGTTGTCGCACGCTATCATCTTCACACCATTATACCATCCCCCCGAATCAAAGGTTGGAAGGGGCTTACTTGGTTGTTCCCGCATCATCTTAAGCATTAAGCTAATAAGCTCCCTTTCTACAGATCTCCACCTTTCAGTAGTCATTTGTCCGAAAGGACTGCTACGATCAACCAGCGCCACAGTCAGTGACTGCTTTGCCACATCACTCATCTTCTCGGGAAAAGCAGGAGTCTTAGTGTTATCTCCCTTTGGCACCTCCGAGAAAGCCGGAGTCTTAGCGTTAACTCCCTTTAGCACCTCCGAGAAAGCCGGAGTCTTAGCGTTATCTCCCTTTGGCTTATCTCCTACTTCCTTAATTGGAACTTCCCTCTGACTCGCAGCTTTCGAGGTAGTTGCTACCTCGCTATTGGAGCCCATCTGTCTTACAGCTTTGGGCCTACATGTCTTGTCTATGCGACTGCCCTGCCTCGCGGCTCTAGGACTGGGTCCTTTCTGCCTCTTGAAAGCAGGCTTGTCGCCTTCCGCTGAACGTTGCCTCTTCATTCTGCCATTCGACGCTTCTTCCTCCTCGTACCGGTTGCAGAACCGAGGGTTTCTCGCAGCAAACCTTTTGAACTGCCTTCGACCTACTTCTACCGCTTCATGAGCCCATTCCAATCGCTCGATCTCCACTTCTGTTGGGTCGACCACTGCTCCCAAGCGTTGAACAATTCTTAGTGCTGCACGGTACTGCGAGAGAGCTCTTTTACTTCCTCTGCTCCGTACCCTTCTCCACTCTTCTACTTCGTTTTCATTTGTGTGCTTCTCCAACACGGAGTTCATTGAATCAGCACTACTCTCGCTCCCCGAGTCCGACGCATCGCTTGATTCGTATTTGTCGTCCTTGGATTGCGACTCAGTCCTCCTCTTTACATCGTCCTTATTACAGTCAGTTAATGAGTCGTTCATCTTGGTCGTACGACCACCTGCCCGACAAGGCGGGCCCAGCGGTCCAGTATTATATACGGGGAAAGAACCGTCCGCCACAGCAGCGCCCCTTGCTGTGGTAAGGCAATTAATACTTCCCGAGGTGGCCCGGTATCGGGAAGGCTCCGTTCGAATACAGCCGAATTTATCCCCTGGCTGCAAATCGTCCAATAGGCACGGTCCGCATAACACCCTGGATTAGGGCGTATGAGGCGAAACGGCGTAGATGTCAGTCCTAACCAGCTCCGCCTCATAGTCGGGCGCTATGGAGTTCGGCTAAGCCCTCACACCAACGACAAGGTGCCTACCCTAGTGAGGAAAAACAAAAAAAAACGTAAGTAAATACTTTTGTACGTAGGTCGATACACCACAAAACAAAAAAAAGCACAACAATGCTTTTGTTTTGGTTTACGACTTGGCTAAGGCGAGACTTGCGAAACATTAAAAGGATTTATATGAACAGTGTTAACCAACTGAATGCCAATAGTGGGTGGAAAGGCAAGTCTATTTGATGGGGGGCGCAATGCTTGATATCGACTTTGAAGCAACTTAGTAAATAGATACAACTAAAATACATGCATTTGCACCATGATTTAAGGTGAGGTCATTATCAAATTATAACAAGGAAGTGAAACTTTTGTTGCCAATTACCTTAGAAAGTCTGTAAATTTTGTTACTCTAAGGAAGTGCAAGCAAACAAACAAAAATTTAGAGGATATTAGAAGCAAACAAAAACACTTTAAAAGCTGTTGAATCTAGCTCGCGTGTATATGAGCGACTGCTCTATTTAGATGCACGACACGCTGAGGCGCGGCGCTAGGTATGCAGCCAGATATATCGTTAGAATATAGCGTAATTGATGATAATTGGTATGCACGACATACATACCAATGAACACCTACCAATTTCAAAAATGCAGGTTGCAGAAAATTACAATAAAATTTGGCGCAGCAAATGTGGTAGCAAGGAGTGTGTAAGAAGTTCTTAAATGCGCTGTCTAAAGCGCGCTGAAGTTCAATGATTCAGCTTGACAGTTTTAACATATATTTAAATTTAAATTTGTATTGTATGTCAATTGAAGTATAACCCTCTTTTTGTTTATTTACAGGACGTTGACCGACAAGCGCAAGCAAGCGGTGCTGGCGGTGTGCCCAGTGAAGAGCAGTTAGCTGCCTTACGCGCACATCTGCAAACGTTGGCGCGCACCGAAGAGGAGCTGAAACAATTGCGTGAACGAAATATGGAAAATGCGGCAATAGAGCGACGCGCTTATGCAAGCACCAGAGATGATGATGACGATAATACCATTATTGAAGTGCTTGAATTGTGGCAGAAAATTTTCCAAGATACCTTCCAAGAATATCATCGCTTATCTACGCGCCTATTACGCAGTCAAAATAGTGTTGAAGCGCTCAAATTGTGGCGTCAATACTTGCAACATGTACAACAATTCTTAGCATGCAATATACCTGAAGACTACACAAGCCTCAAAGAGCAACAACATCTCTGCGAGATACATCGCAACCTACTTATTTCACAACAAAATGTACTCGCCACACATACCGAAGCTGAACAACAACTCGAACCCGCGCTTGCCGAACAATTCAAAGTTTTAACGAATATGCATAACGAAACGCTGTCGCGCATTATGCAACGCAATAACGAATTGGAGCGACGAATGTCAATATGGAATGCATATCGCACTGATTTGGCAGCACTGTTGGAGTGGTTGAAAGAGCGCGAGAAAGAACGTACGCGTTTACAGTTGCGCTATATACATTTGAAGAGAATGCCACGCTTGAAACAGCGCTTGGAGGAGTTGCTGCAACAACTGCCCGCCGGCGATGCAATGTTGGCGAAATTGAAAGAGCAACAAACCGATTTACTACGCTTTTGTGATGATGCGCTGGCAACCTCTATACGCATGGAGCAATCGAGTGTAGCGCAGCGCATAAGTAATTTACATGCAGCGCTAGAAACGTGGTATGGTTTTCTATTGAAGATATCACAACTCGGCGAGACGTATGAGCAGCGTGTCACGAGTTTGGACGTGGAATTTGAAAAAATACAAGCGCTTGTAGCGCAAACAAACGCTGCACTGCCAACAAACGCAAACGCCATACAAGATTGCTTGAGTAAATTACGCGCACAGCAAGTGCATATGGCGACGCTCACGCAGGAGTTGGAAAGTTTGAATGTGATGCAAGAAGAATTGAAAGAGTGTATTAGTCCGCATGATATGAAGGCGATTAGACAAAAAATATGGTTACACTGGCAACAACATGCAGATCTCGAATATCAATTATCGACACTGATCAACACAATTGAAGAGCGCCTATCACTGCATGCGCTCTACAACACACGCTACGAACGTTTGTCGCAATGGTTGAGCGGTTTAGAGTATCGCGTTGAACGTGATTCAGATATCTCAGCCATCGCAAATCCTGAAGATGCAGCGTGCCAATTGGACAAACAAATCACAGCTGAACTAAAGCTGCGCGAAAAAGATCGCGAATGGTTGCTATCAAAGGGGCGCGAGCTCATGGCGCTCTACACAGACAATTCACAAAACGCTGATGTAATACGCATGGAAGTGCAAGAGAAAACTGATAGGCTTATCGATCGTTGGGACCATTTGAAGTACCTGAGTAAGCAACGCGCTAATAAAATTGGTGATTTAAGACTGACGCTTATGCGTTTAGAAGAACGTATTGCGCTCATACGCGCTTGGATGTTTGAAATAGAAACCGAATTGGATAAGCCCCTCACATTTGATTCATATACACCACCGATTATAGAAGCAAAGTTGAAAGAGCACGAAAAGATACAGCGCTCTATAGAGAATCATAGTAGTAATGTTGGTGAGGTGCTAAATTTAGTGGAAATGTTACTTAACGATGCGGATACTTGGCGCTCGCATGTGAATACCTCGAACTTGGGCGTTTCGGCGCAAAATCTTGAAAAGCGCTGGAAAAATGTGTGTCAACAATCAGCCGAGCGTAAGCAACGCATACTAACCACATGGAATCTCTTGCAACAACTAATAAAATATACCACCGAATACAAAACTTGGCTGAGCAAGCAAGAGGCTGACATCGCCACCTTCGAGCGTGATTTAGCGACTTTATCGAAAGAAGAAGCATCTGAACGCCAAAAGGTTGTTGAAGCTAAACTACGCGAATTGGAAGCGCGCGAAGCGGCACTCAATCAACTAGCGCACACTTACGCCAAACTAATGATGAGCGCTGGCATAGATCCAGAGAATATACAAAGCCTCACAATGCCCACTAAAGTCATGTTAGCAAAATGGCATCAGCTGGGACCACGTTGTCATGCTGTTATCGATCTTATCGATAAAGATGTAAAATTGCGCCGCGATTTTGAGAAAGCGCAACAAGATGCAGTACAAATGCTTACAGGTTTACAAGCTGAACTGGATCGTTTACAAAAGCATCAACCGCGCACACCGACAGAAGCAAAAGGTGCGCTTAAACGCGTGGAAAGTTTGGAAGCTAAATTGAAGCAGGCTAACGAAAAAGTCGAAAGCGCCAATAAACTTGGGGCAGAAACTAAAAGCAAAGCAAAACAACATCAACTCACGCGCATAATGACTTTGATTGCACAATATACAACAATTTGGCGTGAGTTACAAACGCGCATAGTCACATTGAAAACTGAATGGACAACGAAAGCAGCTGCATCTGCGGTTACTGTTGCAGGTGCGCTTGCTGAAGCGGCTATAACGGCGACACGCGCCTCGGAGGCTGATGCTGGTGTGCAAGTAGACACTTTGTCTCAACGCAAGCTACGTAAGGCACAAATGCAACGTGAAACTTCCATCACTGCCAAGGATGCTTACATAATGGAATTGCAAACGGCGATTAAGGAATGTCAAACAAGTTTGGATGAGTTGCAACGCACAATTTGTGATAAAACGCGTAAGCCAGGTCCACAGAAAATGTCGAAACTTATTGGTAATGCACAATCATCTACGGAGTTAATGAAGCATTTAAGTCAATTATTGTTGAGTGAGTGTCAAGCGAATGCTGATGAAGCGCAAGTAGAGACCGTGACAGAATTGTCGTTACGCTTCGATACGTTATTGTCGCAATGGAAAACGCGTCAGCAACAAGATCAAAAAGCTAGGTAAGTTCGAAATTATTTTAATGACTTATGAGAAATGTGTTGCTAAATAAATGTGAAACTTAACATTTGGCGCTGGGTACTCACATAATTATTATCTGTTTTCTTATCTATTTACACACTTCTTATACATACACTCAATCACATGAAAAATACTTTAAAAAAATTCAATATTGTGTTTAACATACGCCTTAAAATATGCTTCGTATCACGCTTTCGAAATGCTTTATGTCGAAACACTTTTGCCTTTGAACGTGTAACAGAAATGCGCTACCAGCTGCATACAAGCTGACTTGTCCACAGTAAGTGTAATATGCACCACTAACTTAACTGTAAATAATTACTCATATAGTTTTAAAATCAGCGAACGTAAAAAAAGAATATTTGTCCATAAACTGTTTATAAAAATAAATTAGACTACCTGCTTCTCATATGAACTTGGTTAAAGCGAAATATTTTCCGTATCTTCAAGTTCAGTACTGATTTTATTGCGAAAGAAATTATCGTCTGAAGAATCCTGGCGGAGCATTGTTATTATAGATAAACGAGGTCTTCCAAGCTCTGTCCTTTACATTGAACTTCCGCGACTCGACTGCTTGCATCGTACGCAAATTAGCGCTTAACTGGCTAGACAATGTTGGTTGTTGCATAGCAAGCTACGCTAGTCGTCACTGTTTCGTTATAACTAACGTCAATTGGGAGCTGTCCCTCCCGATTCAGTGGAGGGTCCCCCCCCCCTTCTCCGCTTAGGAATGCGGGTGTCGAACGGAATACTTTTTGAGCCGGCTCCTTTATTTTTCACGGTTCATTCAAATAAACCTCATTTTATTCACGCCGTTTACATCGTGGGAAGTACCATAAATCTTCCCGTTAGATTAAGTGACCGCTCGATATCAAGTATAGCGCCGAGGTACTTCACCCTGTAAGACAGTAACGCCCCCCCCCCCCCCCCTTTAAGGTTATTCTGAGTTCAGCTAACTTGTATTTCGGTTTTACTTGAGTTTCAACTAACCCAATATATTTCGACCATCTAGTCACTATAATAGTTACTTACTGCAAAACTCTCCCGACAATAATTTTAAGGTCCTCAGCAGTTGAGAAAGTCATTTACACCTTTTTCCAATACCCAGAGTGCAGGACGATAAACGAAATTTGACTTCCTTGTGAAGAAACCCTTATCCGCCTTTCTGGGCACTCTGTAAATAAATATAACCAGCAATTATTTTGAAGTCTACGATCTTTGTCACCTTAAAATGTAAGACCCGATTATACTGAGCAGGGATGTTCAAATATTTTTTTATATTGAAGTACACATCACAGTACATACACAAAATTATATGTACACTGAAACTTTTATAATTGAAAAAAAAAATTATTTTAAATGTTTAAAGAATTTTGATGGTCCACTAATGAATAAATATTAATTAAAATTTGTCTCAGTGCTACAATGTTTTTGAAAAAAGTTTGTGTTGCCAAATTGTTAGTGTTAATTTGAACATCATACCGAAGTGCCTTGGCTTCATATGGAAGTGCTTTTTCTTTGCTTTTTCTTTTCACTTTCATATGAATCGAATTTATAGGTGAGGTGCTATGAAAAACTTTTTTTTTATATTCAAAGTGTGAATTTATATCTGTGCCTATTCTTCAGGGCAAAACAAAAACAAAAGTGCTATAACTTTATAGGGGTTGTGAAGCTCTGATACTAAGCTTATATCCGATTACCTCAAACTTTGATAGAATATTTCTTATAAATTTCGACTTTTGTTTTAGGTAAATCTCGAATTTATGACAAAGATCATTAATTCAATCGGCTTTGGTTCGCCTTTAAAAGCGTCCATAACCAGGTTGAACTGCAAATAAAGCTTAAACCATGATTAACTAATTTATCGCTTTCAATGTATTTCATTATTTAACATAGATTTAAACGCTTCTATATCTTTACATTTTTTCCTCCCCACAGTGAAACTGGTCGTCTTACATGTCCACTATGCACGCAACGCAATTGGCAACAGATCGATAACGATCTATGGCGTCTGGAACAATGGTTACAATTTGCCGAAGGTACACAAAAAGAACAATGCACACCACCATCAAATATTGAACTACTCGAAGATGTCGTACAAGATCATCGTGAATTTCTACTCGATCTCGAAAGTCACAAATCAATTGTGATGAGTTTGAATGTTGTTGGTGATCATTTGGCCACACATACTTTGGATACCGAAAAGGCACGTCAATTGAGCGATCGTCTCGAAGCGGATAATGAACGTTGGAATTTTGTGTGTATACGTGCAACCAAATGGCAAGGTCTACTACAGACTGCCTTAATGGGTAACAGTGAATTCCATCAAATAATCGATGAATTATGCGCATGGCTACAACAAACCGAGCAGAATATTAAATCATCGGAACCTGTTGATTTGACAGAGGAGCGCGTCATATTGGAGTCGAAATTCCGTAAATTCAAAGAATTACGCGCGGAATTGGAAAGGTGTGAGCCGCGTGTGGTGAGTTTACAAGAAGCTGCTGATCAATTGTTGCGCAGTGTAGATGAGGAAAATGCCGAACAGTCGCATACATATGCAAGGTAAGCGTACGTGTGGGCCAAGCCGCAGGGCGGAACGATTAAAGTAGGGGGTTGAGTCAAAAGATACAAAATTTGTGTAAGAAATTTTTGAATGCGTTTTGAAAGTGAGCAAGAATTGAATAGGTGAAATGAGATAAAAAAAAATTTTAATAAAAGAAAGAGAAAGGGGGGAAAAAATTTTATATTTTAAATTTATTTTTAAATAGAATGTTGCTAAGAATGGGCCGTGATGAATATTAAAAATATCTACCTACTAAATTATTCAAAATATTTAGTGTAGCAGTAGTTATTGTTCTTTCTTTGCTTTATTTCTTTTCCTACATAGTAGTAGTTTCCTGAAATTTTAGTTTTTGATCAAAAAAACTCTTAATTAGTAGATATACGTTTTTAGTGAACTTTTAAAAAGTAGTGTAGCTTTTATAGTTTATCCTTAATATTAAGCTTTTGGTTACTTTAATATATGTACACCCCTCATCGTATCATAGTGCTTTGTTTGACATACAAATTTGAGTTTTGTGTTAAAAATACTAACGCTTAGTTTAGTTTTATCGCTTATGCTTTCTAAGTTATTGCCTTACAGGCATGGTATTACGTTTATGGCATTTTCTTTTATGAAAAAATGTTACCCTCATGTTGCACTCTTTAATTATATGTTTTGAACTAGATCAGCTAGCGAATGGCAGCAAAATTGATGAAGTTGTAGGTAGGTAACTCTCATTCAAAGGAAAATATTTTGTGAAATGAACACACAAACTTACGAGACAGCAGAAAATAACGCACCAGGTTACCATATTTCAAGAAAAGAAAACGCTATTACTTTTAAAAGTAAATATACAACATGTTCTTGTCGTTGTGGCAAAGCACCGTAGACGCTCCCAAAAGTATTGAAAGAATATACATACATATGCACCCCTCATTGCGGTACTAAAAATCGATATCTCGGCTTCATAACTGCCTCCTCTAACCTGGCCTAAACAAAGATGCACAAGAAACTTTTGCAACAGAACCACGTTGTTGCACCTTCTGGAAAATATAGTTTTTGGCTACTGAAAAACAACAAATATGTGAGTATATGAGTATACAGTCAATTGTGTCGATTACTTTGGCGAAGCCAATAAATTTAAAACATCGCCCGCAAGCAAGATACCCAAGACGGAAGCAAACAGGTGACAGATGAAACAGGAAATCAAATGATTGACACTTCAACTTTCGATGCAGTACCATTTTGACATTCGTCCACCGAATTACAAAAACAAAATACATGAAGTTTTTATTTTTGTTTGTATGCATATTGCCCTGCCGCAAGTTGATAGGCTTGTTGTTTGAGCCCAGAGTGATGCTGTTGTGAACCACATAGAGCCATTAGAACGAAAGCCTGGGCCTACACTATTTTGGCACAGAGCGTCAATAACATTTTCTTAGAAATAAAACTAGGCATCTCTCTTTTACTGCTGCAGTCAGCGCTTGTCATTAAAAATACTTTTTGGCCCCATATCTTCTTCTTGTGGCCATCAAAATACTTCTCTAAGGTATTTTGCCGGATCCGGTACGTTAGATAACAAGTACCATTAAGTTACTATATCGAACATCTAGGGAACGATTTGATATGACCACGTTGAAACTTCTAGGTCATACTACCTTCCGTGACTTGAGGTCACCATTGCCTCTCCTGCTAAATATTTGTATTATACATGCATATTTGTAACAGGATTCGCCTCGAGTAGATGAGCTTCACAATAAGGTTGAAACAGCTCTGAAGCTTTGTGTTGCGGTCAAAAGCCCATCGAGTCCCAGGTTCATCGTCACTGCTGCCTGCGAGTGCCGCTATGGACAGCGTCCCTGTTTTCGAAAAATACAAAGCAATTAGCCAGCCGATTACGTGCTACGCGTCACCCATATGGTCGCCAAGCCTAAAAATCACCCACTGGAATAAACTACAGGCCTGCCAAAATACTGCTCTCAGAATCGCCACGGGCTGTCTTCTTATGTCCCCAGAACACCATCTGCATAATGAGGCGAGAATACTCCCCATCAGGGAGAGAAATGAGATGCTGACCAAACAGTTCCTGTTGAATACCCAGAAACCTGGGCATCCCAACAGACATCTGATTGATGAACTAGCACCGCCTAGGGGCTTAAGGAGTCATCTCCGTAAGCATTTTGAGGAAATACGGGACCTGAGAACCCAGCCGTATGAAGTGAAAAAACACAAGCAGGTCCTTGGTGAACTCCATAAACAGGCGTCGGACCTTTATAACGGGAATTGCCCGGTGAATCCAGTACTTAACGAAAATTATCCAAAACTTGCGGAAGAGGAACGCATACTCCCCAGGGAAACGCGTGTCACTCTTGCTCAACTTCGTTCTGGATACTGTAACGGGTTAAACTCTTACCTATCCAGAATCAACCCTGACATACAAAATGTATGCCCCGCTTGCAATGTGTCCCAACATGACACCAACCATCTCTTCAATTGTAATGTGGAACCAACGCCTCTAACACCCCTTTCCTTATGGTCCACCCCTGTTGAAACGGCAAGTTTCCTTGGACTCCCGTTAGAGGATATTGATGACAATTTGTGATCGGTCGCGGCTATTAGGTAGGGCGAGCATTGCTACAACAACAACAACAAAAGTACAAAATGAGAAATATGTAACCTCCCACATTTTTTTACTTCGCCAGGGTAATGGTTGCTTTCTAGTCCAGAGGTTTAAGTGCAATTGGGAATCAATCTGCTATCAGATGTTAACGCAGCTTCTCGCGCTAAGCTGTGCTTATATTAAAGGATATGGTAATAGTGCGCACATCGCGATTTGCACTTGCAAAAGGAGGTTTACGAGCTAGGTGAATCTTTTATGCTGGATTCTGTTATTAAAGATGATCCTATTTTGAGTGCTGGCGCAATCAATTAGCCTCAATCGTGATTGAGGGGTAGCTTTAACACATTTGGACTATTGACATAAGTAAGAAATTTATAGTAAAATCTCACTTCCACAAAGTTTATCGGAGGACACTCGTTCTTATCCCTGAATTGGTAGTTCTTTGTGGCGCCATTCCCATGCTTCACCCCGACTGCCGTGGGAATGTTGACTATTGCTAAGGTTGAATCTATGTTTTTTTACATTAATTGAGTAAACATTCCAGTTGTATACGTCCAAGTTATAGTCCTTAGATATCTACAAGGCCCTGCCCAAGCTTTCTCTGTATATTACGCACGTTGCTTAGAGTGCTTGGGAATAGGAGCCCGAATTGGTTGTATGAGGGGCGCTGTGGCTGTTTGGTCAGAAGTTCAACCATCGAACATTTTATATACCTGCCAGCAGGGTCGTGCTCAAGGGGGGTTTTGGGGGTTCAAACCCCCATGGGCTTACAACGACCGAATTTTTTTCATAAAAACTGGTAGATGGAAGAGGCCGTTTGTTGACTGATAACCAATAGCTATGTTATTTTTTGCAGTCAAAAGTAAAGAGGTATGCAATTTTTAAATAAGAAAAGTGTTTCAGTGTCCGCTTGCTTTTTATCGGTAAATATCATAAATTCTACACAAAAAGCCAATACATATGGTAAATTTTTCTCTTTACTCAACAGTGAATAAATACGCAATTTTTTACTTCATCTACTTTTTTTATTGTTATATATAATTTTTTTCGCTTTATATAGTATATTTTTAAATGAACTTGATGTAATTATTACTTTTCTTGTACTATACAAGATTCCATTGTACTAATGCGTTGCCAATGAAATATGAAATATGAAATAAATAAAATAATCTTTCATTATCGGATGCTTACTATGGGCTTCTCAAAAAACTGATTAAATTTTACTAATACAGCAATGAGCACAAAAATAGCAGTGGAAATGTTTAGCAAATTTCGTTGCTTTATTTTACATATTCGATAATTGAATAAAAACTCATGAATTATGTAACAAATCCCAAATTCCAATCCCTGGAGAAAAGGCTTTGAAGAGATTTACAAGTTATAATCGAAACAGCTGTCGCCATGTCCGTCCTGATGTCACATAGTTTCAATTTTTCCCAAATTATTAAATCTCAAAAAAAAAATTTAAGGAAATTTCGAAGTTTTTATTCAGCGTTTTCAAAATAGAAGCTGTAGGTCTCTCAAATACGTATTGACTTTTGACAATTTCTTTCCGAAAAGTGTTTCGGGCTTTCTTCCATAAAAAAAGTAAATTAATGAAGAAAATATAAAAAATTTTCAAAAATCTATACGTATTTTGAGAGACCTAAAACTCTACTTTGTTCAGAATAAAAAATTCGAAATTTTCGTAAAATGTGTCGAATTTTCGAACTTTTTCCTAAAACTTTGCGAGATTTGCATAGCTTCAGTTATAAAATCTTTGGAAGTTTTTTTTCTTGAATTATCGAAAACAAAAAATGTAATTGTCGAAATTTGACTGCTATTTTCGCGTTCGCTGCTGTATGTGAAAAACGAACATACAATTAAATCCAATAACAGAACCTTTTTTGAGTTAACAAAAAATGTTATTAAAAAATTACCCTGCTATTTTTTTACTCGCAGGTGTATGTATCTATGTTTTTCATATTGCACACATTCAGCTTTGCATTGCACTTTGAGCATTGATATTCAAGTAGAACCTTATTTACTTCTTAGCATTTGCTACTTCGAACAAGATATATCTACGGATCTACATATAACCCTCCTGAATCTATAACTGTCAATCTGTCGGCGGTGCATATTTTTCTCTTGACCTCCAACTATGTATTATTTTATATGTCTTCTTAGTAAGTAATCTTTATACTATCTATGTATCTACTATTTATATATTTTTCGATTACAAAATTTTCTAAAAACACAAAAATTGGTATGAACGCTTCTTTGTTGTTCTTGTTCTTGGCGTTCCTTTGGTTGCGTATTTGATTTTTTGCACTTTTTGTTTAAAACTCGAAACTTTTCGTCCGCCCATTCTAACACCTCATCCACTTTATACAAACTTAAGTTCATTAACATTCGCATTAAATTGAAGAACCCTTTCCAGATTGACAGATCTGCGGCTGCGGTTACAATCGTTACGACGTCTTTCTGGTATTTATATTGTCAAATTGGGTGCTGTACTCGGCTATGATAGTGATAATATGGGCGTGTCGCTGCATATGCTGTCAAGTGAGGTAAGTTGATTGGGAGGTAAAATTTTAAAATGAAAAAAAAAAAAATAACAAAAGTGCAACAGTAGCATTTTTTAGGGCATAGTAATTATAATGCGGGATGAAGGAGCAGGCACTTATCGTTAAATGTCAAAACTTTTTTGTCGATTTCTCTTACTTAGACATTTAAAATTTTAAATTATTTTGATGAGTATTTTGAAGTTAACACTAGGAAAACATATTGCTCGGATAGATAGAGTAAAATTTCAAATGAAATAATGTTGTAGAAAATTTTTACCTAATAGATTGGGAAAAATTCACTAGAGATGCTCTCACATAAAATCGTTCTGCAAGATAGGTGAAAGAGCACATTGAATAATAAAAGAAATTTTCCACTTCGAAGTATGTCACATTTTTACAAACTTACGGTCATTGTGAATTCATGCAAATGGCGAATCCTTAAAAAAAAACGTTCACAATATTAATAGCTTAGACCACATGTTCAATCGCTGTTCGATTACTTACATCATATGCTCAATAGTGTTTTTCAAAAAATTTTTTATTTGGTATATTGCATTAATTAATTAAGCCTAAACTCATCTCTTAAATGCCATTCTACTTTGACTATCCATCGTACTGATACCTATGTACGTGAAAGATCTAATACATGTTTATTATTTATACCATAACAAGAGTTCACGCTCCAATAATAATTTTACCAATTTTTTGCGGTACCAGCCAATGGTCATGGCAAACAATCAGACCTATTCTAAATATTCTCGCGGAATTTTGTTCTCGCGGATTTTTTTATTCCCGCGGAAAAATTCCTCCAATTCTTTTCTCCTAGGGAGAAGAATAATTGGGGAATAGGAATTTTGAATTTTCGAACTCAGCTGTTTTGTGAATTGAAATTTCGTTGCGCATTTCTTATTTCGTTTAAAAAATTGAAAAGTTGAATTATTGTTGCAAATTTGTTTGAAATTAAGAAATAAAATATAAACAATGCACAGTATTGCATTTCATGTGTTATTCACTGAAATGAGTAATAAATTTGTGCCACAGCAACATCAACAGAGGAGCATAAGAAGAAGAAGACGGCGGGATAACACAAATCCGCTGGAGTTGCCTGCTTTCATTCAGCAAAGCAATTTTCTGGCGGCCAAGTCGAGTTGAGTTCGCCTTTCGCCATATGCCAAGATCTATTTAAGCCTTCTTAAAAATCCTTGCGCAATTTCTGGATGGCTGCATCAAATATACAAAGAGCTCTTCCGTTGCTTATAATAGACTTTTCGACTTAAAATAAAGAATATTGTGGTTGTTGTTGCTGTTGTATTAGCAGTGAGAATATTGCGGTAGAATTTACATTCATATTTTAGCACAAATTTGTACAAATAGGTGTTCTTTCTCAAAAGAAACAATTTCCTTTAACTATTTTAATGCATTCCCTTTAATTTAACAAGTGAAAAAACTCCTATGAAATGGCAGAGAAATCTCCCTCTTCCTCACATTCATAATACCTACCTTTCTCCCATAACCGGTTTCCGCTTTTTCGAACATTGTTCAGAATAGGAGGAAAGGGAGAAGTGAAAAAACTCGCACGGAATTTTTATTTAGAATACGAGGAATGGGAGAAGGGAAAAAACTCGCACGGAATTTTTGTTAAGAATCGTGCTGAATATGTAATTGAGAAAGCAAACAAATTTTTGAAACTTTTATATGCATCTCTTTCATCCAGAAATGAAAGTATTCCGCCCCAAAAGATTGTTGCATAGTGTAATCATAGTATTCATCTAAAAGCGTTAATAGCTCGTAAGAATCTGAGACTTGTATCCACACAAGTTTGCAAGGTTCACGTTCGTACGCGTCATTACGCTTTTGTATGAATCGTATAAGTGAAAAACAAAATAGTTATTTTTTAAAATACTTAACTAAAGTAAAATTTCTTTTTTGAATCAAGTTGCTAATTGGACAAACAAAATTGAAAACAAATTTTAAAATGTGATAATATAAAAGAATTATTTTTTAACAAATTTTCAATTGTAGATTAAAATAAAAATTTTTTTATTATTATTGTATCAGTATTTAAATATTTAGTATCTAGCAATCAATAATTATTTATACATTAGTACCGTCTATTTATGTACCTATTTTTTTAGACGCAATTATTTTACGTTTTTTTAATTTTCTTTTTCGTTTTATTTATTGCAATACAGCTTTTGGATCAAACTACATTACCCTCTACATCTTCTTCTATGCAGGCCGCCGCACCGTACACTGATAATGCAAAGTAAATATGATTAGATTGTAAAATTGTTGTCCTTATAAGTTTTCTCAATTAATTATTTATTTCCCTAATTTTATATACATATTAACCTGGGTCGATTTTATGGACGAAAGGTAACCGATATCGCGCCATTGATTTTTCGATAGGATTTGGGCTCAGGAAACAAGTTCCATTACGCATACCCAAAAAAATTATTTTCGAGCCTGCGAAAAAAAATAATGGCGAAAGGGTCAATTTTTCGACCAAAACACTACCCAACACACAAAAAATATTGTTGTTTTTTTTTTTCAAAAAACTGTTGTAAAAACGTTGGCGATAACAGTTTTTTGAAAAAACAAAAAATATTTTTTTGGTTTTGGGGAGTGTTTTGGTCGAAAAATTGACCCTGTCGCCATTTTTTTTTCGCAGGCTCGAAAATAATTTTTTGGGTATGCGTAATGGAGCTTTTTTTTCTGAGCCCAAATCCTATCGAAAAATCGATGGCGCGATATCGATTAATAAATTGACCCAGTCTAATACATATACTTATTTACTTTCAATAAATTAAAAATTTTTTTTCGTAATTTTTTTTTTTTTTTTGTATTAACAATAGCATGTTTTAATAATTTAAATATTAAGTAGAAACTTCTTTAAAACTGCGTCTGCTGACAAATTTTAATTTTCATAGTTAATGATAATTTTTATTTTTTATCTTTTAATTTTTTTTTTTATTTTACTGTTCTTTTCAATTATTTATTATTAAAGTATATAACACGCACTTCGCACCGTAATTTTGATTGCTTACTTGCCAGCGAGCGCAGGATTAAGCGTTGAAAAAACTTGATGCCGAAAGTTGTCTAAACTAAAACCACCACCGTAAAAATCTCAGTTGGATATTAATTTTATATTAGAACTAAGCTTTTCGCGAATTGAATATCGAACGGCGAAATTATAAAAATGCCGCTAGATCTAAAGTGGTATTGCGGAAATTTCGAACTTGTAGTTCCAAACAAGCTCCGAATCATCTTACGACTATATAGCTGTTGGGCTTTAAACATGTTTGACAACCGCGGAACTTTTGGCGTTAAACGGCCTTGATCTGGCAATGGCCCAATAATAATAATAACGCACGCAAGGCATTTTCTGTCAAAAATGTCTCATGCACATGCAACTTGTAAAACGCCGGTTGTTTGCGTGCGCTAAAAAAACGCAGTGCGGTTTTATTAGGTTGGCTTGTTAGGCTAGTTTGGCATTTTTAGCTTTAACTTCTCATTTATATAGCCTGGCAACACTAGTTTCCGCACTTAAAACCGCTATACTTATGTCGAGCCTTAAGCTGGAGTCATTGGTGCCGTATGTCGTATCGCTGTATCCGTATCCCTAACGTAATCAGCTGTTTATCGTTACGACGGTAAACCAAAACCCAATTGGTTGGCTACGATACGGTTACGACCTTAGCGGCACCAATAATCGATTGCATTGATTCTCATAAGGTTGGTCGAATCAGCTGTTAAAAGGTTACCGATACGGTTACCGATAAAGCACCAATGTCTCCAGCTTTAGGTCGCTTTTACATATATCAATCATTCCTTTTTGTCTCATACGTTGGTACTATTGATATCTCTTTCTTTCTTGTGCACATATTTTATTGCACCTAAATTTAAGGCCGCGGCACAATGAAATTTTTCATATAGATGCGTTTAACACAAGCTTCCAGTAACATCGCCACAATCAACCAGGATGTTGCGCTTGTAAATATGAAGGAACTTCAGACTTGGCAATTGAAGTTTATTTCGCCTTGCTCATTCACATAAAAAATTGCGCGAAGCACTGTTATAAACATTCTCCCTATACAACAAAAGTACTTACTAACATATTTTGTGTCGTATTCACTTGTTGTATTGCAATTTTTAATTGCGCAAAATGTGAGAAGAGTTACCAACCAGTGGGAAAAATAATTTCACTTGCAACGTGTGCCAGCACCCTTAGCCAAAGCAAATTTCAAATTCTTCTTCTTATGTTTTGCTTGCAACAAAAGTTTGCACGTTGGCTACTCTGCATGTCAGATGGCGCCTGGTGCTCTTAGAGTTATAAGATATGACGCCAGTCTTCAGTAAGCTTAAGTCTTCCCAAAATGCACTTGAGTGGAGCAAATTCAAGTGAACGCTCGTACCACCATATTTTATAAAACAATCGATGTATGCACTTTACCAATCCTTTATCTCTGCTTCTGAAGCGCGCTTTGGGTAGTCTGCAGTTTCCCGGCTTTCCAGGCCTATATACCCAAGCATGTGGCCCTTCGCAGCAGGTTTAGGGTATCTAGTTGCGCTATCGAGGCGCTTGTTTGCGATCAAAAACTGTTTTTATGTGCGCCTTGTATTCGGTAGACATGCGAGCTCAAACGCGGTAAATTTAGAAGTCAATGCAAACTTGATAATCTGTATTTGAGTCTGAGTTCATAACTTTATTTAGCATTACTTTTAATGTGTGATAGCCCTCGTTTTGTGAAGCTTCAACTAAGGCTTGGTATGGGCATTTTTTTCTTGCATTGACTCTATAAAGCCACTGCCAGTATCGATACAATGAGTTAGCGCATTTGCACCTACAACAATTTTGGCGCTGCTTAGTACAGAATACTGTAGATACAGGGTGTGGCTTTACCCCGCGGAAAGGCGCTTCTGGCGCAATAGAGTTTAAGTGTAAGGTAACTCAGTTTTCAAACCAGATAAATGCATTTTTAATCTACATGTTAACAAATGACGCTCGCTTCATAACGCTTTTAGAAGTCGTGCAATCAAAATCAGTGCGCCACTGAGTTGAACTGTTACCAGCTGATAATTTGCCAAACAATGTGCTGGCACTAGTCTAGTGTGGCTTGTACTACCGGTTTCATTGCGCCGTGGTGTTACGAAACAGCATATCAGCGCAAGCGGCTCCGTACTCACTATCGGCACAATACAGCGCAAAGGGCTCCACAGCACTAATTTCAATTTCAAACTTTAAAACCGCAATCAAGCTTTTATAATGCTTAGTTCGAGTTAAGACAGAGGTTTATTTGTATATTCTAAAATGTTTTTTTAATTTTTGTTACTAACATTACTTTTATTATTTCCTTTTCACGAATTTTTCCTGATTTGACCGCTTTTTTCTCTCTCTCTCTCCCTCTAGCGGCACCAGCAACGGCATCGATGCCGATGCTGTCGATGGCGATGCCATCAACACTACCGTACTTGCGCGCGGTGCACGCTTCCTCGGGCGGGTTGCACGTGCCTCGTTGCCCATACAAGCGCTCATGTTGCTGTTGTTGGGTGTTGCCACACTTGTGCCCCACGGTGAAGATTATACATGCATGTTCTCAAATTCATTTGCGCGTAGCTTGGAGCCAATGTTGTCTTATCCAAATGGACCACCACCAACGTAATAACCAAAAACGGAGATGATGAATGATGTGGAATTCAGTGGAAATAAAACTAATGCAAAATGCAAATGGAATTTTTAAATAAATAGAGAAAAACCAGGAAATCAGACAAGACACAAAAACGCATAACTGCTTAAGTAAGAAAAGTAGAAAAATCGAAAATGAAATTTTGTAAAGAGAATGTCTACTAAACCATAAATATTAAAAAAAAACACAACAAATATGTATACCATAGGTTATGAAAAATACATAATTTAACTAGTTGCAAGAAAATTGTTGCAGTAGAATTGTGCGCTTGCGAGAAATTGTAACTTGATACTATGAAAGACGAAAAATGAGAGATTAAAAGGAAAATAAGCTAAAAGTAATATATTAATTAAACACTTATTTGCCTTCGCTGGTAATTTTGTACAATAATTTGAAGAAGTAAAAAAAAAAATATATTATTTTCTGACTATTAATTATGTTGTTATTGTAAAACGTGCGCATTAGTGTAAAATTTTGAAAAGCGCATGCACACGCGCAATCTTGCCGTCGCCGCCATTTCCCTTTTTTGTACGAATGCAGTTCTGTACACTTGAAATAGTCATTAGATAGTGCTTTTGAATATTTAAAAAAATAAAAACAACATTAAAAAATATTAGGGGAAAAATAATGTTAACGAATTGAAGGATAATAAATGTACTAAACACAAATGTAGACTTATATTTGTGTGGTTATCAAAAAAAATTCAAAGAGCAGAAAAGCGTAGCGCTTTGATACATTTTTCTAAAAATAAAAAACACGAACGGTTTATACTCAAAGTATAAGGAATATGAAAAGTAAAGAGAGAGTAAAATTTAAAAGAATTATAATAACAAAAATATTATATGTGACAATTTAGTAAAGTAAGCAGAAAAAAATTTGTAAAAAAATAAAAAAATATATACGAACGCACATGCAAAAAATACGAAATACATACATATATAGAAAAAAGAGTTAAATTTTCACAGTTTTGCAAAAATTTTAATTTTGTTAAAAAATTTGTTTAAGAAAATAATTTCTTATTTTTTAATAATAATTTATTGTTTGGAGAATTACAAATTTTTTTTGATAAAGAAAAATGGTTTCTAGTTTTCTCCAGAGCTTCTCAGAAACCGGCAAGATAAAACTATAAAACCTCAATATTTTCTTACCATATAAAATAAGAAAATCTTAAAAAAAATAACAAATTCCTGTCCAAAGCAAAGTTAAGAAGCAACCGTAAACAATTTTTTGTTTTTCTTAATTTTTGTGCTTTGCAATAAGTTAAACAAATCTCGTGGAACATTTTTGTTTAAAAAGCAGGTATGGCAGAAAATAATGAGCAAAAAGTTGGAAGAAAAAACAACAAAACTTGGAAAAGTCGAAACGTACTCCAAAAAAAAAAAAATTGCCAAAAAAGCGACATCACATTAACACAATCTTAGAAAAAGCCGAAATCCTTATTACAACTAAATAAAAAAATTTTCGAACAAAAGCAGAAAATTTAAAATTTTTGTTTTTAATTTTAGCAGAAACAATTTTTTTTTAATAAATTATAAGAAAAATTTTGGAAGGTTTCAAAAAGATATTTAAATATTAAAAAATATGGAGTGTGAAAAAAAATTAAATATTGGAAACAAAAAATTTAAATGAAAGTGTTTGAGGCATTAAACATAAAACAATTTATAAAATAATTTGTTACTGTAATATTTTTTATGTATAAAAAAGAGTTACTTCAATTTCAATTATTTTTTTTTTCTTCAAATTACTTGATGTTTTTAATATTTTTTATTACAAACTATTTTGTATAATTCGCAAGTTTTATTTCAAATTTCAAAACTTATTTGTGTAAAATTTCAATTGGTTTTGTTTTCTAAAGGTTATTATTTAAAATTTTTTTTTGGAAAATTTATTTTTATTTTTTTTTTTGTAATTAAAAAGTCATTTTTGTGAAAATTTAAAACAAAGATTGTCAAAATCCGTGGCCCAACAAAACATGAAGCAATGTAAATTGTTACAAAATTTTAGCAAAAGCTCTTCGGTACTATGAATCTCCCATTAATAAGTACATGAGGGTTGTGCTAAAAGCATTTGCATTTTTTCAAAAATGTGTCGCTGTGTTGCTTTAGCGAATTTCGAACCAAACAAACAAACATGCATATAACATACAAGCAAACAAATCTCTCCATTCTTTGCTGTTGTTTTTGTTAATGTTGGTATTGTTGTTCAAAACACATAGCAGCTGCGACACCAACAAAAGTACTGAAGCACAAATTTATTATGCAAATATCAAAAACATTCCCAAAACAGGCATTACCATAGTTAATTTTTTTTCTTTTCGATATAATTTTGCGAAAAATTAATTTAAGCAAACGAAACGAGATGTCGCTGTTGGCTAAATATTTATGTGCGGTGTGGAGTTACGTAAATTTTTTGTTGTTGTTGTGCGGTTGTACTTTCATTTTGGAGCTAACAATAAATATTTATTAAACAAATTTCTAAGAATAAAATAAAATGAAATTTTTTAAATAAATATTTTAAGAAATTTGAGAAATTATTTTCATAATATAAAATGAAATAAACAAAATTACAAACAAAACGAACGACGAAACTCAATATTTTTATTTTTTATAATTTATTAAGAAGCGTAAAACTGCAGAAGATTTATAAAAGCATAAAAGTTAAAATTAAAAAATTGAAAAAAATTTAATGAAAAACTACAAAAATATATATATTGTCTTTGCCAGAATCCATCCAATTTAGGTTCTACAATATTTTTTCAAAAGTATGTTAATTTTTAATTAATTTATAAACTGCTCGTTTTCAAAACAAATTTAAGCTTTATCTTAAACTTTATTTCTCTAATGTGTACCTAAAACACAAAATGCAAAGTTATCGTTATAAACAATTATTATAAACTATTTATTCATTTGCTTGCTATGTACTATATGTTAAAACGAAAAAAAAATTATGAATAATTGTTCGAAAAACTTTGTTATAATTTTTCATAATTTTTTATTAAAAATGCAAAAAAATTATTTTGATTTATTCTAAAATAAAAATTTGTTTTTATACGCTAAATGACGGAAAGTGACAAACTTGAAGTAAAAAATAAATAAATACAAAAACGAAAACCACAAATAAAAAGGTTTAAAATCTCTTAAAAAACAAAAAAAGTATTGAAAAAAAAACTTTTTTGATAAATAAAAGCAGTTTTGAGTTGTCATCTTTAAGCTTTAACTAGTAATTTTTGCATTATGCAGCAATTTCTTTTTTGGAAATTTACTTATTATTTAGGTTAGCTTATTAAGGTACGATTTGTTTCTCTCTTATGCCTATATTTAACTTATCTATCTATTATATATAAAAACATATACCTATATATACGTATGTAACACTTTTATTAAATTATGTTATTAAAACACCTTTTCAAAAATAAAAATAAAAATATTATTCGTTTATATTAAAAAAAAATCTTTGATTTTTTCGGGAAGGGATTTACATAGTTTCCATTGTAAGTGCGGGTCTCCAAACGATAGCTACAGCGGCCATGGGAAAGAAGAGGATAGAGAAAATGAAAGCAGGCTTATCATTCATCACACTGATATCCTTGCAATAGCCAAGCTCTGATATCTGTGCTTTAGTCAGGGACAGAAATTGCATAACTATGGCACACAAACTAACAAGGCAACAAAAGGGAACTTATAGAGCAAATAGACGTTTAGCATGGTGAGTGGTGACAGCTCGCCAGGTATTTCTATCATCAGCGCAGGAATCATGAAATGGCAGCCGATGATCTCACTATCCGCCGATTATATTGCTTTTGAATGCTCAACTTTAATTAACATTAAAAAATTAATCTAGGTGGCTTTAAAAACTTAAGGGGCGTTCTTTCGCCGCCCTAAAAATGCGACTGATGTCCGGAGGAACATGTTTCGCAAGGTCATAAATTCTGCTTGGGCTCGTTTCACTTGTTGTTGTAACGATAAGGACACTCTCCGAAGGCCTTAGGGAGTGTTATCGATGTTGATGGTCCTTCGCTTGAGGCAGGTAACAAGCATCATTAAGGCACCAGCCCGACCATCTCGGGATCGATTTAGTATGACCACATGAAATCTTCAAGTTCATACCCCCTTCCACCCCATAGATCCATGAGAAACTTCGGGTCGCCAGAGCATCGGCTGTTAAAGTAACAAGATTCGCCACGGGTAGGTGAGGTTGACAATTGGGTTGGAGAAGCTATATTTTGCGCTGGCAACACCTTGAAAGGTTTGTGCTACACAACCCCTTGAACCAATTTGGTATTTTAGTCGCCCCCTAAGCCCCCTAACCCACTGGGGGGCTCGCTTCACTTCTTCTGGTAGAATAAAAGGAAACCGCGCCCATTTCTCAGCTGAGGCCCTAAATAAGTTACCTCAATATGGCCTTAGACGACTGGTCAATGAAGACATACGAACCAAATAGGACGTGTACGGTACCGAAGATCCAGGGCTCACGCCCCGGTCAAAGCCACATCAAAATTTTAGAAAGTTTTTTCAATTAAAAGAAAATTTTTCTAACAGGGTCGCCCCTTAGCAGTGTTTGGCAAGCACTTCGAGTGTACTTCTGCCATGAAAAGCTCTCAGTGAAAACTCATCTTCCTTGCAGATGCCGTTCGGAGTCGCCATAAAACAAGAAGTAGGTACTGTCCCGCCAATTTGTAGGGAAAATCAAATAAGGAGCAGGACGTAAATTGGAAGAGAAGCTCAGCCTAAAATCTCTTCGGAGCTTATCGCGCCTTACATTTATTTATTTATTTAAATAGGTGTACCTCTTAAAAACTCCAACCTCCTTGCTGTTGTTTATAAACTGTGGTCAACCGTAAGTCCCTGTCAAATCCGACGAATGAGATCTGTCGAACTCGATGAAACGTACGAACGCTTTTTGCCGGCAATATGTAATTAACCCGTCATTGAACAGAGTAAACCAACAAACGGACAGATAAACATAAACCTGGAAAGTGTGGTTTCGCTACTCAAGTCTGAGGAACCTGCTAACCAAGGGGAGTGATCGCTCGATATGCCTTCTTTCTCTGCCAGCTAAACCATTGAAAGCCATTATGTTTCTTTTTTTCGAACCCTTGGACTAAATGAGGGAAAATCGCACCATAGGACAGTATACACAGCACTTGACTGTTCAAAAGGCTTCTGACACAAATCACCATAACACGTGATCGATGCCGATGGGATGCTACCCCACGAAAAATCCATGCAATAGAAGTTTGCGGTAGATAATGTCCACTGAGAGCCTTATTCTCATTATGTCAGATTGCCTGACTGCGTGCTTTGCAGTCTTACACAAGTACATATTAGCTGGTGAACGCAAGCATTGGAATCCTAATTTATTGGCCAAAAACAAAGTTTTGTTAATATGGTTTCTCGGGCATCAGGGTGCTATAACCGCATTTTAACAAAGCAATTCAGTCAACACTGGGTAGACTGCAACTGAGACTGGTAGAGGGCAACGAGAGTATCAGACAAGCTCATTAATCCAAGCAGAGAGGACCTTTGAACTCTTTCTGGGAGGCTGTATACGATATCGCCTAAGTAAGCTAAATATGTATATCCAATACACAAATCTATCGCTTTTGTGAGCTGAGGGTGAAACGACGGTTAACAGTATCTCGCCCATATAGGTGACGTGACTTTTAATCCCCTCGTCATATGGAGTAAAAAGATTGAAAAGGTACTTAAATACATTAAAAGCGTCCACAAATAGTAGGGAGTGTTCGGTAGAAAAGTTCTTCGAAAGATTTATGGACTTCTACGCATTCACGATGGCGAGTACCGAAGATTTAATGATGAGCTGTACGAGCTTTACGGAGACATCAACATAGTACGCAGCGGCTACGCTGGCTAGGCCATGTTATGCGAATGAAAGATGACGATCCGGCTAAGAAAGTATTTTTAACGGTAGTCGCCTATGGAAGCAGAGGAATAGGGCGGCCTCCACTACGCTGGAAGGACCGGTGGAAAATTACTTAAACAATCTTGTTGTGACCAATTGGCGACAGTTGGCAGAGCGAAGAAACGACTGGCGCGCATTGTTGCACGACCATAACCATTTAAACGGTTAAGCACCAATTAACTAAGTAA
The DNA here is from genome assembly GCF_040869045.1 of Eurosta solidaginis. Taxonomy (NCBI): domain Eukaryota; kingdom Metazoa; phylum Arthropoda; class Insecta; order Diptera; family Tephritidae; genus Eurosta; species Eurosta solidaginis. Next base: position 250,396,593 of record NC_090320.1, on the reverse strand, counting down.
GCAATGCATCGAGGCTTAATAATAATAATCCCCTGTTTTTCTGGATTTCTCCTCACCGGACGGTTTAAATTTTTTTTTTTTTTTGTAATGCTATGTTTACACAATAAAGGTAATGGCCCGAACTGTTGCATGCTCCAAAATTTATGTTAATATTCCTAGTTTTTAGAGATAAGTAATACACGCTGTTAGCAATGATCAAATGCAGTTCATGCCATCCTTCAAGCTTCAACAACGATCGACACTATGAAATGATAGTTCCCGAGATGTTTGAGCTAGGAACTTCAATGGTGATTATTACCGGAGGGTGCCTGATCAATATCCGGCCAAATACTATCAACATCGATAATACTTACCAAAAGCTACAGACCATGAATCGATTTACATCCATGTTTGTCGTTTTAATTGCCAACGGGAAATTATAGTAAATTAAGGCGGCTTCGCACACCATGTCGCACTTATTAAACACCACACCACCAAATATTTAATTCTTACAAGCGATAGCAAGGACTTCATCATAAATTATAAGTTGTAGTCCTCTAGCCAGGCAGCCGGTTGTTTAAACATCGTGAAGGTGTGGGAGTAAGCTCTCTCACGCAGCCCTTCAACTTCTATCAGTATATTCTTATTCATTCATGAATCATTATTGATGGATTATATCAAAAAAAATTTTGCCACATCAACTAAATGATTTTTGGACTAAGAGCTGAAAATAAAATTAACACAGAATGTTTACTATTGTAACGAATTTAGGGAAAATCCACTTAATCCAAGCTTTCTGCTAACGTTCGAATCGCTAAACTGTTAAATAAATAACTCCAATATTCAATAATGCAAAATGGTCTTTATTAGACTACTTTGAAAGTATTTCACAATAATACTTATACTTCACAACCAATATCGTGCTTAAATCAAAAGTGATTAGTCATGCCTAAGCTTGCGCTGCTTTTATACTCTCGGTTTCCTCGTTCATCCATTTCTCCTAAGGTCTAGTAATTTCGTGAACTTCATGCTTCTTAATTTTTTCGCTGCAAAATGTTTTATGATAATATCAAAATTTAACTGTCTTGCAAAACGGATTCAACACAAAGCGTGACAAGTCCTGAAACTCGCTCTGGAGATGAACGCGATCTATGAAAGTTTTTGATTCTTGAAAAGAAGCTGAAGGAACGTTCTGCACTAGCTACAGTGACAGGTATAGTGCAAAAGATACGTAAAGCAACACAAATGTTAGGGAAATTGTATACACATTTTGAACATATGTAGATGGCATTTGGCAATTCCAATGGTGACAGACTTTTATCAAAATTTGCTTCGTAAATGCGTTTCAAATGAATTATTTCGGATTCTTATCTTTGAGAAATGTCTCACTTGTATTTTTCGACCAATTTTGCTGCGCTCGCCCGAACCGTAGTTTCATCCATGTCTTCAAATTGCCACAAAAAGGAAAACGTCTCGCTCAAATTTCTCATAGCTGCAAATCGTTCAGTAATGCCAGTGATTACCGAATCAACGACCACCGAATCTATTGTTTTTAAAATCAGACTCTGAATGATCCGTAATCATCTCATTTAAATTATCTTCAGAACATCTTTTGGGTTTTCTCTTTCGAATGTCCGGAAACTTTGGCGAGATGTTCAATTGAATAGCAACTGTTTTGCATTCGTTTAAAATTGTTTCCCATTGGTTCCTGGTCAACTTCAAATCAGCTAATAATGCATCAAGATGTCGGACCTTGTTGTTGTTGTTGTTGTAGCGATAAGGTTACTCCCCGAAGGCTTTAGGGAGTGTTATCGATGTGATGGTCCTTTGCCGGATACAGATCTGGTACGCTCCTGTAACACAGCACCATTAAGGTGCTGGCCCGACTATCTCGGGAACGATTTATATGGCCACATAAGCCTTCAGGCTGGTAGTCAGTATTTTGAACCAAATTGAGGACAGCAAGATACATTCGAACTTGTTTATGTATTTGAGAATGCCGGTAACATTGCCGTATGCTTGCGCAGTCAAAGTTGGCCTTTGTCTGAAAAACTATGAAGAGGGCTCGGTACATTTTTTTTTAGGATGTCTCATCGTTGTGGACTACTGCTGAAAATAGTAAAACATTTTTGTACAACTCCGAAGTAAGTAATTGCAGCCGTACAACATTCTGAAGCATCAAAATCACATAAATTGAGATTGTGGGCTGTACAAGGCGAGTAATCAGATTTCGAGTTTTTGTCGAGAATGTGACGTAGTGCTCCGTTGTAAGCTCCTTTCATATTGGCGCCGTTATCGTACCCTTGTGCTCGACAATCTTTTAATGGGATTTCATGTTTACCTAGAGTATGGCAACTTAGATCAGCGATTTTCTGACCAGTTTTTTGGTTACAATTCACGAAAGCCAAAACCCGTTCTTGTATTGCAAAATTTGTTGCTTTCGAATTGAAATGGAGTTAGCACAAAATTAACGTAGTCAACGTGACTAGCATCAGGCATAGCATCAACGATAATAGCAAAATACTTGGCTTTCTTGACTTAATCTAATATAGTTTCCCTCACGTGCTTTGCACAAATTACTATAAACTCGTTCTGAATGTCTGGGGAAAGAATTTGTAAACGTTTGCGCTGTCAATTGTAGCCTCCTTTTGAATTCGATTTTGTAAAGATCGTCAATGAATATAACATTTAATGTGATCTTCAGTATATTCGTGTGCTGGCAGTTTATCGTATAGCTTCTTCCACACCTGCAATTTCGAATATCCGCCAGGACAACAAATTTTAGCTCGATTTAAAGTATTGGTGCTTAACAGACGACAGGTAGGCAATAAAAAGCATTGCTACTGGCACTCCACACTAACCAGTCATGCTCCACTTTGTCTCCATTTGGCAAGATTCTGTTTAACAACGAGGTAGGAAATGCCTCGTCATGACAATGACGTGGAAAAATAACAGGACACTTTTGATAACCTGCAAGAATTATTTCGTTGACTTCTTCAGATCGAAAAACTAATTATTCACGGTACCGATATCGAAGTCGTTTAAATAATCTGGACTTTGATACAGAGTTGGTGGTATTGTTGGAAGACTTTTTGAAGATGAATCTTCATCAGTGTCACCACGAAAACTTTAAGATTTCGGATGCATGTAAACATACACTTTTGTTTGATGTTTTTATTGTCTCCTCACTGTTCGAAGGCAAAAAATCATTATCAATATTCGTTGCTTTTGAAATTCGGCTTAAAATTTGCACATGGAACAACTAAAGACTCTCTTGAATTAAAAAAAATTTCTTAGTACCTCTAAATCGCGGGCCCTCTGAGAAACCCCGGGCCCGGGGGGAATCCCCCATTCCTCTTCCCCTCTCGTCGGGCCAGCATTCAGGGCTCGTATTACGAAATTTCATTTTTTTTTTACTTTTTTTCGACTTTGATTTCTAATGTTTTTTTCATGACCTAAAAAAATGTTCATATGTATATCCTGTCCGACCCAAAAATGTCCGCTAAAAACGTTGTGGATGACAGTTTTTTGAAAAAATATTTTTTACATGAAAATTTTACAACCAAATGAAAATTTGTTTAGTAGGTCATGAAAAAAACCTTAAAAGTCGAAAATAAGTAAAAAAAAAAATGAAATTCGCAGGCTCGAAAATTATTTGTTTGGGTATGCGTAGTGAAACTTTTTTTTTCCTGAGCTCAAATCCTATCGAAAAATCGATGACGCGATATCGGTTAATAAATCGACCCCGTCTAATACTTATACCTAGTTTACATATATCGAAATTTTAGATATGCCGGTTTTTTCATAGAAAAAATACCAGTGTGTAATCTCTAATTGATGACGCGATATCGGTTAATAAATCGACCCCGTCTAATACTTATACCTAGTTTACATATATCGAAATTTTAGATATGCCGGTTTTTTCATAGAAAAAATACCAGTGTGTAATCTCTAATTGGAAGCACGAAATAAACGAGAATCGTGAAAATTTTAAAAATAATTATGTAGTTCCTAGGAATGGATTATCTATTGAGGACTTATTGTAGGTTAGTGCATGTGTAAACGTGGCCTTACGTACAATAAAATTTAAAATATTGTTACGAATATTAGCAAAACTAAGGGGTGCTGCTATCTCTAGGCCGATGCTAAGCAGTGACGTGAATTCACATCAATTATTCAATCATTATGTATCTACATAAACGAAACAATAATTGCGTCTACACATATGTACCATGTACGTATACGAGCAGCGGAGAGTCAATGCACAAACACATGCATATATCTGGGATACTCCTGAAAGTATGCAATGAGAGAAGCTATAAAATCGGCAATTGTAGTTACAGCTGTGAAGTTTGAGAGCTGAGGGCAACTAGTAGATTCTGGAAGCGCCTAGAAGATGCGAACGTTAAAATCAGAGAGTATAAAAGGCAGCAAATGTAGAGGCGCTGGAATTCAGTTTGATTTGAGCTATCAAGAAGTTTCGATTAAGACGCTATCTAGCGAGCAATAGCAGTATTATTTTGATAGTAGAGTTTCATTTAAGCTATCAGTTTGGTTATTAAGCCAGCTAGTTGCAAAGTATAAGTGTTATTGTGAAGTACTTTAATAAAGGCCATTTTTCCATTATTCAATATTGGAGTTATTTATTCAACAGTTTAGCGATACGAACGTTGGCAGAAAATTACAAATAAGGGGAATTGCAGTAAATTCGTTACAATTGGTGTCAGAAGAGGAATTGTTGAATAAATTCCAGAGGACAACTTGGACATGGCAAAATTGAGTGAGTTGAGGATCCAGCAACTGAAGAAGGAGTTGGAGAGCCGTGGATTGAAAACAACCGGCAATAAGATCGAACTTCAAGCACGACTACGAGAGGTAATGGAGTCGCAAGGAATTGATGTGGACGAGTATGTCTTTTATCCTGATGGGGACGAGACAACAACAAAAATTGAAGGGAAGAACGGAAGTCCGAGTCCAGTCGCAAGCAGCGAGAATAATGCGATTTGGCTTTGTTATCACAGATATCGGCAAAATGGAAACCCAGGAAACACGCATAACAGAAATGTCATCACAAATATCCACAAATAAGGGCATCCCAACTGGAATCCCAAGAGACACGAATAACATCGAAGATTGAAGCACAAGAAACGCGTATGTCAGAAATGTCGACACAGATTACATCCAAGATGGAAACCCAACTGGAAGAGCAAAATACATATATGACATCTCATTTGGCTGAGCAGTTGAAAGCACAGGAGGCCCGCAAATCCTCGCAGCTGGAGGCACAGGAGATAAGGGTAACATCAAAGCTGGAAGCACAGGATACAAAAATTGTGCAGCTCAAGGACAAAATTGATGCCGAGATAGAAGCTTTGAGAGGTCGTATACAGGAGTTGCAAATGAATCGCCCAGCTGTTTCAGCGAGCAATCCAAAGGTAAAAATACCATCCTTTGACGGTTCTGTTCCTTTCCAGGTGTTTAAGATTCAGTTTGAGAAGACCGCAGCAGTGAACAACTGAAGTGCTGAAGATAAAGTTGCTGCACTATTCGTGGCATTGAAAGGATCTGCTGCTGAAATCCTACAGACTATTCCCGAGGGAGAGCGGAACAACTACGAAACATTGATGAGCGCTCTAGAGAGGCGATACGGAAGCGAACACCGGAAGCATATACACCAAATAGCGTTGCAAAACCGCTACCAAAAAGCTAATGAGACTTTGCAGGAGTTTGCGTCAGATGTCGAAAGGCTTGCACATTTGGCAAATGCCGACGCACACGTGGAATACACCGAAAGGGTAAAAATTCAGAGCTTTATAAATGGCATACGGGACGTCGAAACGAAGCGAGCCACATACGCAAACCCAAAGCCAACATTTGCAGAAACGGTATCACATGTATTGCCTCAGGAAACTGCCTCACTATTGAGTAAACCAGCATACAAAGCTGATCGTGTGGAAGTGGAAATACCAGATTGGGTAGACACAATTTTGGAAGCACTGAAGGGATCACTACAGAAGAATGCCGGAGTTATTAAATGTTTCAAGTGCGGCAACCCAGGTCATGTTGCACGACATTGCAGCACCGGTCCCAATAGCTCCAACAATGTGGGTGGCCGTAAACACAGAGCTGAAGGAGATTAGCAAATCTCCAAGTCCACTCAATCGTTAAACTAAAGCGAGTCAGGCGCAAGGGGCGACAGCTGGCTGCCTCAATTGAATGCCCCATAATCTCGATCTCACAAATTGGAAGAAGGTCAAACAATCTTACTGTTGGAGGATATGTGGATGGAAAGGAACGTTTACTGACTGTAGATACGGGCGCATCTCATTCCATCATTCGAGCGGATTTAGTCAACAAAAAGATAAGACCATTGCTTAAAGCAAGATTACGTACAGCCACGGGAGAGGACACCCAGGTAATTGGAGAAGTAGAATGTGAAGTAGCAATTGGGAACGTCACGGTACTACACAATTTTATAGTGGCAGATATTGTTGATGAAATCATAATTGGAGTGGACTTCTTAATCGACCAAGGCATCAAGATCGGTTTGCAAAGCAAGACGATGCGATATAAGAACATGGATGTGCCGCTTAATTTCGGCTACGAGAGAGGCTACAGCAGTAAACGAGTTCTGGTGGAAGAGAGTCAGCAAATACCACCAAAATCCGAAGCAGTCATCTGGGCAAAGGTTGATGGAGATTGTGGGACAAACAAATTGTGTGTTGTCGAAGCAGCAAACAAATCAGCAATGAACATACTTGTAGGAAAAAACCTGGCTATGACAAAACAAGATGGGCGTATTCCGGTAAGAGTACTCAATGAGTTCAAGTGACCATTTAATTTAACCAAAGGAGCTATTTTGGGAAGATGCCAAGAGGCTGAAGTAGTTATTAACTGTGAACAGCTCCAGGAACACGTTTCATTTAGTAATACTGATCTTTCAAATAACATCACGGCATGGACGCAGGGGCTAGAGGAAGCCTCTCAGAATAAGGCAAAACAACTGCTCCTAAAGTACGCGAACATATTTGACCAGGATGGTTCCAACCCAGGCCGCACCAATGTTGTGAAACATCAAATTGACACTGGAGACGCGAGGCCGATACGCCAAGCTCCTCGTAGTGTTCCACTGGCGAACCGGGAAGTTGTGAGTCAAATCGTACAAGAAATGAGCGACAGCGGCGTCATCGAACCATCAGCTAGTCCATGGAGCTCACCGGTAGTACTTGTAAAGAAGAAGGATGGAAAAATGAGGTTTTGCGTGGACTACCGGAAGTTGAATGACGTTACGAAAAAGGATAGCTACCCATTGCCAAGAATTGACGACACTCTGGACTCGCTATCTGGTACGAAATGGTTTTCCACACTGGACTTGAAAAGCGGCTACTGGCAAGTGGAGGTGAAGGAGGAAGATAAAGAGAAAACAGCCTTCAGTGTCGGTGATGGTCTTTGGCAATTTACAGTGATGCCTTTTGGACTTTGTAATGCACCAGCCACTTTTGAGAGACTCATGGACCAGGTACTGAAAGGACTACATTGGAAAACATGCTTGGTGTACCTGGACTACATCATCATATTGGGGAAGAACTTTGATGAGCATCTTAAGAATTTGGAGGAAGTTTTCCAGAGAATAGCTGGCGCTGGTCTGAAGTTAAGTCCCAAAAAGTGTACGCTGTTTAAAAAGGAAGTAAATTATTTGGGTCACAAGGTAACGACAGAAGGTATCCGTACAGCGAATGAAAAGATAGAGACAGTAAAGGATTGGCCAAGACCACAGAATCTGCATGAATTGAGAAGTTTCCTTGGGCTGTGCACATATTACCGCCGATTTTTACCAAATTTTGCCAGCGTAGCCCATAGTCTCCACGAGCTAACAAGAAAAAATAAAGCTTTTGAATGGAAGAAGGAGCAAGAAGTAGCTTTCCAAACATTGAAAGAGCGTTTGTGCACTGCCCCAATGTTGGCATATCCGATTCCAGGAGCAACGTTTATTCTAGATACAGATGCGAGCGGATATGCTATAGGAGGCGTTTTATCACAACTGGTCGATGGACAGGAGAAGGTAGTTGCATATTACAGCCGTTCAATTGGAAAACCAGAGAGGAACTATTGCGTTACACGGAGAGAGCTGTGGGCATTGGTAGAGTGCATTAAACATTTCCACAAATACCTCTACGGCCAGCGATTCCGCGTCAGGACAGATCACGCAGCGTTGAAATGGCTTCTGCAGTTCCGTAATCCGGAAGGACAATTGGCACGGTGGATCGAGCGACTACAAAGCTATGAATTTTCCATTGAGCATCGAAAAGGTAGTACCCATGGAAATGCTGATGCAATGTCACGAAGACCATGTAGTTTGGAATGCAAGCACTGACGTGCTCAGCGAGCTGCATAATGGTCCAAATGGAGGTCTTCTTGGAATCACGAAGACGCTCGAGAAGATTAAACAGAGATTCTATTGGGTTGTTGCCTGTACGGCCCAATCATATAACTCTTGGCTATTCGCCGCCAGATGGCAGTATTAACAAAAGCAGTGTCATCCAAACTGTCGCTGCCATGGTTTCAAAAAGGCGGTTGATAAATAAATTCGACACAACAAAAAATAGTTGGAAACCAAAAATTTGCAAAGAAGGAAATCCCCAAAGAATTACGAATATAGGAACAGACATCAATAGCAATGTTTCGTCGCGGTAAATTACATTTTCTCAGCACAAAAGATGATAGAATCAAAATCATGAATGACCGTATCAATTCGACGGAGAAGCATTTGTTGGAAATATGTGCCACTTTCGCTGCATGCACGAGGAAGATCGCCAAGTAAGTCGCTTATTGATGCATTTCAATAAGTCGGGAGGGATGTGTGGATCTTGGTCTTTACTTGCCTTTATCTTAAAAGATTCTTCTCCAAATGGAACACTTAGGACCATACTATAAGTCAGCTCGAGCTATTTGTTTCACAGTGCTGGAGTAGTGTCAGTAAGTAGACCGTGTTAGAGTGCAAAGAAGCTCTATAAAGACATGGAACAGCGAAAAACTCATATCTACGTCCGATTCCTGTCACATGGGTGAAGATGGTAACGCAAATACGGATGAGTTGCTAAGAATGATGCAACGGTTAAATTATGTTTAGTATTAGGATTGGTTTAAAGGATTTCTCTCCTAGAGTGGCATGCGATCAACGAATCCCAAAAAGCGGGGCTATAAAGTGTCAAAGATCTTGGGCAAGACTTTTGACATTAGACGAACAAAGCTAATTTTATTATATGGAAAGGCTTTTTCACAGAAGTGCCGGTTGCTGGATGCATTGTGTATGCATTGTGTCCTGGTCTTGCAGTCGTCAGGTTAGGACTCCAGCTATAATTTTCTTTGCTACTCGTCGAAAAAAATATTTATAGATCTTACGAAAGAATTTCCTCCCGACCATTCCCAGAGCCATTTCATCCTATGTTGTCAACATGCATGCTAATTGGCCGTTCAGCAGAATCGACCTAAGAGGTTAAGGTAGAAATGTATCGTACACATATTTAGCATGCAAGGCTCTGGCGGACCCAAGCTCCTCATTGAACTAGGACGTGGCTGGCGGAATGGGCTAGAGGGTTCAGTGTGGTCATTTTAAATCGTTCCCAAGATGATTTGCTTTGTACCTTAAAGGTGCCTGATATCGGAACGTGATGGAAATATATCCGGCAAAGGACTATCGACATCGACAAAACCCCCTAAAACTATTAGGAAGTCTCCTTGTCGCTACAAGAAGAAGCAGAAGGAAATTCACCAAATAGCCTTCGCATTTAGTATTGTTTTTAACTTAGCTCCGTCGTTGAAGAAAGTTCCCGCGTTCATTCTACGGAAAGTAAAGTAAAATAGAGTGCTAGAAATGGTTTGTCGGTTTAAAAAAAAAATAAAAATAAATGTTAGGCGCGATAACCTCCGAAGAGATCTAAGGCCGAGCTTCTCTTCCAATTTGCGTCGTGCTCCTCTTGATTTTCCCTACAAATTGGCCGGACGGGACCTACATGTTTTATGCCGACTCCGAACGGCATCTGCAGCAGATGAGTTTTCACTGAGAGCTTTTCATGGCAGAAATACACCCGGAGCGCTTGCCAAACACTGCCGAGGGGCGACCCCGCTTAGAAAAATTTTCTTCTAATTGAAAAACCTTATTTCTAAAATTTTGATGTTGCTTTGCCCGGGGTGTGAACCCAGGGCATACGGTGTTGTAGGCGGAGCACGCTACCATCACACCACGGTGGCCGGTTTTAGGTCCCACAATTAAGGACTTACAAGTTTATTGCCCATCATGCAACAATACCGATGCAACTTTTTTCCTTGCTTTGCAGATATCGCAACACCTTCGACGAGTTAGGACAAAAAGTCAAAAATTATGCTGACGAGGAAAAGATCAATTATAGTTTAAGTGACGGTCTAAATTCTATTACGACTTGTATAACGGTACAAGCTGATTATATGGACTTACTGGTGCATCGGATGGAGATGAAGGTATGTGGTACCTATGAAATATGTAAAAACGTATGAAAAGAACAAAATTTAAGAAGACAAGATAACCAACAAGATATTTAAAATTTAAGGCAAGGCACCAGTCTTAACATGAGTCCTGAGATCTAACATAACCTTACCTTATATAACATAACCTATAAAATTGTAAATTTTTTTAGTTTTGTTTTACAAGCATCATTAGTTGCAGATATTTTGGTCCACTGTTTTAATTCACAGATCGTTAACGAGTTAAGTCAATTTGAAAATCTTTGCAAGACAACACGAGAAAATTTACGTACAGCAACAATTGCACGGGACAAAGAAGTACTAAAGCAACAACAATTGATTGAAATTAAATCGAAATTTACAGCAAATAACGTAAGTTACAAATACCTGTTTGAATAGAGAGTGCCCAAACTTCGACTTTTCGTCTGTGGGTTCGGCCACAATATTTGGGCTCCGGATCGGCCAATATTTGATCACTGAAAAAAAAATTGTTCTCCGCGCACTTAAAATTTGATGTTCGCACATTCTCGAATTTTAAATTTGCTCATATAATTTTATTAATAACTGTCAATCCTCTAGACCGCTGCCGCCGATTCCGAGCTAGTCAAAGCCAAAATGGAAGTAAATCGCACTAATAAAGAAATCGATGATATCATCAATAGTTTTGAACAGCGCAAATTGGCTGAGCTCAAAACGTTATTAACAGATTTTATACTTATTTCAATGAAATATCATACAAAAACATTGGAAGCGCTTTCGGCGAGTTATTATGATATTTCAAATATTGATGAACGTGCAGATTTTAGTGAATTTCAAAAGCTCATGAAAACTAAAACAGAACCAGCAGCACGAAAGCTTACGTTGAAGAAAGGTATGAGATCACAATCAATGGATAGCCTAGATCATGAGACACTTTTGAGTCCATTGAAGAGACGCAACAAATTGACAAGGAGCAATAAAAGTTTGGTGGGAAAAAGTGATGAAAGTGAAGAAGAAGATGATGATGATGAAGAGGTACTTTTTGCTAAGTGAAATTCCCACACAATAAGGGACTGCAAACAACACAGTAGAAGGCCAATACTGCAGTGTAAATAATTTCTTAGGCTAGGTTTATGCCACTTTTGAGATGATAATGTCATATGTTTTTATAGTACTATTATTCCGGCCATTTTATTATTATCTTAAAGCTCTGCATATATGTATTTTTAAATCGTGAGCTTAGTTAAGCAAATATGTACTTCAATCTTTTGTTTTCGTTTTTTCTTTTCCAAGGATGACGAAGATGCGTCTGACACTAATACTAACGATGAAGAAGAGCAATCTGGGACCGCATCCGATGATGATGATGAAGGCACCGAGAGTATTTCCGAAGCTAAACCATCCACAGAAACAGTCAACAGCAATAAGAATATTGATGAACGAAAATCTAAGGAGCAAACTAAAAAAGCTTTTCGAGCTACTTCCACATCGCACGTAAGAACCAAAAAATAAACGAATTGAAAATCAGCGTAGTTTATTATTGAAAGCAGCTTCAGAGCTGCATTAGCTTTAACAATTGGCTTATTTTAATTGGCGAATAAATTTGTATTCTTATTTTTATGTAGTGCTACGATGATGTAGTAGAAAAGAATTTTTTGTTTACTGACGGCAAAAAAAAAATAGCTAAAATATTTTATTAATTTATAAAACTGAATAAATATGCCACCTCTCACTCTCTCAGGTCAGCAAGTCACAAAGTCAACATAAGCAATTTGCTGCCAAAAGTGGCAGCGGCGTTGGTATACCCACGCTACATAAACGTGCATCTGCGCCACAATTTGGCAGCAAGGAACATCAATTAAAGAGTAACCCTAGTAATGTAACAATGACACTGGATGGGCCGAGTACTCGCTTAGTAACAATTGTTGAATCGAAAAAATAAATCGCATATGTTATAGATATGTTTTCTAGATAGATATGTATGTAACAGAGTATGTATGTAGAAAAACTATTTAAATACATGCTAATGTAAGCTCATTACATATATACATAGATTATACAATATTATATGAAGTCAGCTTTTACTAAAAAGGTTCTAAAATAAAAGAGGATGTGTTATTGAGTTAATTAATTGATTTATAGACTAATCTGCAAATGTGTACGAAAAAATTGGTTTAGGCTGAAGACGTGTGTTGCAATTTTACGTGGGTACCTACCACGTATAATCGCACAGTATTCTAAAACACATAGGTCAAAGTCCGTTGATCATCAGCTCAACAAAGACAGAGTAAAGAATTCATTCAGAATGATGTGGCTCATTCCAGTACAAAAGACCGAAAATGCAATATGACCTTTACTAGCGCCACACAAAAACCATCAAAAGTACTCATTACGTGCTAAGTTAGCACACAGTTTTCTAGTTTATCATTATTAAGAAAACCGATCACTAATAATACTAATTCATTTATTCTTTGAAGTAATTCATGGAACACAAATAATTATTATATAAGAACTCAATTCAAATTAACTAATAATTCATCTTTTTTTCAGATATGGTGTATAATTGTATCCATTTGATTTTAAAAGCAAGTAATATTGATAGCTAATTTCCTTACTAATTTTTGTATTCACCCATTTAAAAAATACCAAAAATTAGTTAAAAAAAATTGTGTTTTACAAGAGCCAATTATTGAATATCATAATTAAACTTAATCTTTATGCTGAAAAATACATACATAAGTCTATGACAAAAGGAATTCATGAATTTTCCCATCTTTTTTTTAGGCTTGTTTTTCAGCATAATTACCAAGAAGTCGCTATTCATAACTTAAAAATGTATTTAAGTGCTTGAGTGCGTTGACTTACATGAAGTATATATGTATATGCGGTTGGTTTTCTGTGCACATTTATAAAAGTAGGTATGTATGACTATGAGTTTGTTTGCATGCATGCCTTAATGTTAAATCATTTTTTTTTTATGATAAACCACTTATTACTATTTCTGTGCTTATGTAAACTTGTCTGATTTTAATTTTTACTTTTCCGGTCCCTCAACGCCTGCTTGATTCATTAAATCAGCGATACTCTTCTCTAAATCATCTATTCTATTGCCCATATCATCGATGCGTGTAATTATTTGATCCGACATTGTTTGGAATTTGTCTTGAACGTTTTGCAGAAGGTTTTGCACCTATAATTCAAAAAGATATGTAACAATAAGTAAACAAAATTCATAACTTAGTGCAAATTAAAATGTATTTTAGATGTAAGTGCAAAAAGTTCCTTCTACGCAACTTAGTTGCCATGGATTTTGTGTACACAAGCACAAATTGGGAGTGGCGTGTAACCGGAAAGTGCTGCTTTCGTGTATAGCAGCCTTTGTTTAGTATTCAGCATATATATTTTGGTAATAGTCTAGTTGAGAGGTCGAATGCTAATACGCGTCAAAAAATATCGAGAGAAGTGTCAAAAGACGCGTATTAATCTCGAGAACAATAATCCGAAGGCGGAAAAGAAAAATTTTGTCTCTGTCCGGAGATATTTGCAGTTGAAGTTGGCGATTTTCATGTGGTTATTGTTGTGTTAGTATCCCGAAAAAAAATTGTGCATCACCGTGGCGGTAACCACGGTTATACCACACACCCGGACTTTGCATGGCGTAGCCCAGGGTTATTTTTTATAAGCGCGGCCGAAGGCCGCCAACGCAGAAAGATGTTCTGCGCAAAAATACTATGAATCCCACCCCCGGTTTCGGAGGTACCCGCGGGTCTTTTTCGGTTTTTCGTTAATATCTTTTGAACGAGTTAAAATTTTTATTTGAGGGGTCGACTGCTAATACGCTACAAAAAATATCGAGAGAGGTGTCAAAAACCCGTATTAATCTCGAGAACAATAATCCGATGGCGGAAAAGAAAAATTGTATCTCTGTCCGGAGATATTTGCAGTTGAAGTTGGCGATTTTCATGTGGTTGTTGTTGTGTTCGTACCCACAAAAAAAATTGTGCATCACCGTGGCGGTAGCCACGGTTATACCACACACCCGGACTTGGCATGGCGTAGCCCAGGGTTATTTTTTATAAGCGCGGCCGAAGGCCGCCAACGCAGAAAGGTGTTCTGCGCAAAAATACTATGGATCCCACCCCCGGTTTCGGAGGTACCCACGGGTCTTTTTCCCGTTTTTCGTTAATATCTTTTGAACGAGTTAAAATTTTTATTCTCCGCCTTCGGATTATTAATACTGATGTTAAGACGCGTCGTTCGACACCTCTTCGATATTTTTGGTAGCGTATTAGCAGTCGACCCCTCAACTAGACTATTACCTATATTTTTTTTTTTTTTTTTTGTTTAGTGGACGAAAATAGCACTAACCTGATAGACAAAGATTATAATTCATCTGTTTTTACTCACATAAATCGTCAGTTCCTGCATATTCTTTGGGTCCGCATTACTGTTCAATGAGTAGTTCTGATCTAAATCGCTATCAATATCATTTTTAATATCCGCCATTTTTGAATTTTTGTTTCACTGAGTTTGTGTTTTTACGGTTTTTATTAATCTGTGTTTTAGAAAAGTATAAAAACTAATTTGTTCGCAAGTATTCCGTTTAGTAAACCAGACACAACAAAATTTCAATGGAAAATGTCAAATGGCAGCAGCTGACATTTGGGTTTTTTTGTTTACCGTGGTTGCCAGGGTTATAAAGCACAGGGTGATTGCGAGATGATTAAGGCGGTGCCACAATAACATTTTTCATATAGATGCGTTTAACACAAGCTTATGCATTCCAATAACATCGCCACAATCAATCAATATGTTGCGTTTGTAAATATGAAGGAACTTCAGACGTGGCAATTGAAGTTTATTACGCCTTGCCCATTCACATACAAAATTTCGCGAAGCACTGCTATAAACATTCTCCCTATACAACAAAAATACTTGCTAACCTATTTTGTGTCGTAGTCGATTGTTATATTGCAGTTTTTAATTGCGAAAAATGTTAGAAAATTTACCAGCCAGTGGGAAAAATAATTTCACTTGCAAAGTTTGCCAACACCCTTAGCCAAAGCATCTGTCAAATTTTTCTTCTTATGCTTTGCTTGGAACAAAATAGGGGAGTTGGCTACTTTTCACTATCAGATGGCGTTAGTGTCGCTCATTCTACCATTCTCCATAAAAATACGTGCAATATACTCATAATACATACCCTTCAAAAAACGCAAGTACTCCATAAATAATGTAATGAATACTCCATTCCCTTCAAAAAACGCGAGTACTCTATAAGTAATGTAAGGAATACTCTTTTGGGAGTATAGGACTGCTCCCAATCTAATCTGTATTCATACAAAAAATGTGCTCCAATTAACATTGCGATATCCTAGGAGAGGAGTAGGTGATCCCACTCTCGCTTTGTTTGCGAGTATTCCATAGAGTACATACGTGAGAGTACATTCCAAACGACTTTCACTGTAGTACTCCATGGAGCACCCACAGAGGATCATATGCCAAAGTACTAAAGAGGAATTGTGTTGTTGGAAAGAATTATCGGTGTGAATTTAATTTAAAATGAAAGTAAATGAAGAGGGGCAATACAACTTTTATATTTTATACTACGAATATTCTTATGTTATTTAGCATTTGCGTGAATAAAGAAACTAATATTTCTGTATACTATAGTATGTATACATAAAACCAGTGCGCTGTTGCATTTTATCAGAGTTGCCAAAGTAAAATTTTATTATAGGTTATTTGTATGCAATATTTTACTTTTGGCAACTCTGTTCGATCGTCATCGTGTCGTGATGACGGTCGTTAAAAAATGAGCAATGATCGGCTGATGGTGGTCCGCAAACGCATTGCAAAGGAGAATTGTTAGAGTACTCCAACATGAAGAAAATGGAACACGTAATCCAACAATTTTTGCAGGGTATTTTCAAAAATTTTCATTATTATTCAATTTTGCATCATGAAAATATAACATTCTCTTTTAAATATTTTTTACGTGGATATTAATTTTAATAAAAATAAAGCATCCTACACTTTATACGATTAATACAAATAGTTTGAAATTACTATTACGTAGCAAAAAAGTAGAAGATAAACACAAAAAACTTACATTTCAATTTTCTTCTAATTCGATGCAGCGTCGACAATTTCGACAGATTCGATTTTCGATGTTCGATAGCCAGTGAAGATCGAAATTCGAAAAATGCTCATAATAGGGGCATGGTTCAACTATACATGGTTGGCTCATCTGTAAAGCAACAAAATATGTCTGTTCAAATTATCAAAATCTGTGTATTGGTGTTGGTGCGAATGGTATGGAATGGAAACATAAAACTTAGCAGTTTTTGTATGTGTAAGTAAAATGTTGCCAATGTGTTGGTTACATTTTGAGTTTGCCATATCCTTTTGACAATCCCTTCGACCATGCAATGACATAAATAAAATCAGCTGATGAGATGAGCCAACCTGTATAATTGAACCATGTAATAGGGGCCAATAATTTAGTACTTTTGTAGAAGTAAATACTGCCGTATAGAGCTGCCGAAAAAGTGATTGAGTAATTGAAGTGGTTGACATCACCTTTATTATTTCATCATGAGCAGTGGCCACACCAACAGCTGTTCAATTGACATTTGTGTTGTGTTTTGGGACGGTGCCCAAAACGATTGGAAGAAACAATGGCAGGAAATATGTCGGACGTAATTGATCCAATAAAATTGTTGACCGATAAAGGAGAAAGAAAAGAACCATTCTTAAAGCCGTATTTTAATCCTCTTGTTTGTTCTATATTAGGATTTGGTTGCGCAATTTTTGTGAATTATGGCTTTCGGAAGCCCGCTTTCTCAGGTAGGTTTGCTGTGACGTAACTTTATTATTTAGGTGTTTCTTATATTTTGGTTTTACTTTTCTAGGCATTCAAACTCACTTATTATTTTCGGCCATTGGTGGCGGCCTCGGCTATTACTTCGACAACAGTCGCAATGAATACTTTGCCAAACGTGATGCTGTGTTAAAGCATTATATAGAATTGCATCCAGATGATTTCCCACCAATGGGTAAATAAAATAATAAATTGTTTATTTTCAACTTAAGTAATATATTTTAAATCCTTATAGTTCGCCAGAAATACGCCGACGTTTTGGAACGATGGGTGCCAATCCGTTAAAGAGACTATGGATATAGCATTGTCGTCGTAACATTTGTAGTTACTACCTGAGGCGACTTCAGAAACAACATAAGTTAATTGATATAAAATCAACGTAGTTTATTTAATTGGATATGCACAGCGAGTATGAAATAAAGTTATCTATTGAATTTAAAGTTTGAAAAATTAGTG
This sequence comes from Eurosta solidaginis, assembly GCF_040869045.1. Classification (NCBI taxonomy): domain Eukaryota; kingdom Metazoa; phylum Arthropoda; class Insecta; order Diptera; family Tephritidae; genus Eurosta; species Eurosta solidaginis. The sequence continues at coordinate 250,378,796 of NC_090320.1, read as the reverse complement.
CAAATTATCTGTGAGGAACATGTACTTTGGTATACTTAATACATTAACGAAACCAATGCGTATTTGTAACTGCAATATCCAACTACAGCAGGCTGATATAGTAATGGCACTTTCCGCATTCTCAACCGACAAATTCAGGATTGCAGCTTACCCCGCGGGTATATATTTCCTCAATACAGAAACATTTGCGATGGTGTTACGGTACTCTTCACAAAGTTGTGTTGTATTAACGATAAAGACATTCCCCGTGTTATCGATGTTGATGGTCCTTTCCCGGATATAGATCCGGTACGTTCCGGTAACAGAGCATCATTAATGTACTAGCCGGACCATCTCGGGAACGATTTATATGGCCACATTAAAACTTCAAGGCCATCCCTCCCTCCCCACCCCCTAGTTCCATGAGGAGCTTGGGGTCGCCAGAGCCTCGTCTGTTAATGAAGGTTGACAATTGGGTTAGAGAAGCTATATATTGCGCTAGCACCTTAATGGTGCTGTGTTACCAGAGCGTACCGGATCTGTATCCAGCAAAGGACCATCGCATCGATAATACTCCCCAAAGCCTTCGGGGAGCAACCTTATCGCTACAACAAAAACAACAGCCTTCAGATTAAAGAGGTGTTTTAAGTGTTAACAGACTAAGATTAGCAACTTAAAAGGTATCAAAGAGTACTAGCGTGCAACTCAATACGTCCTCTACAAGGCCTTCATCTCTTAGTACCAATATCCTGCTTTCTTGTTAGGTGGCACTGCTAACTCTGTATGGCGTGCATATAGGTAAGGTGAGTTGACTTGAATGTTTGAACGTTTTAATCATCTTGCTGTTATAGTGTTAATTGCGAAAAAACTCTGTAGTGTTAGTACCATTTAATAGCGGCTCCGCTTTCTGAGGGTTTTCAAAACAGTTTAATCCGTGCGACATCCAGCGACACCTTTTGCTAAAGTAAACTCATATTTTGGTAAAATATCAGCACTTCAAAGCCCTGGAAAACTTTCCATATTCATAACGCACAATTCGTAAACATTTTTCTACTCAACCATAGATATATGTATGTATACTGGCATCGGTTATTGGTGCCTTAACCTAAGACCTAAGATAAGTATGTGATAACTTCATGAAATAGAAAATGTAAAAAAGTTCGAAACGAAAAATAATCTCCAACATGTGAATAAATACGCCAACGCAAACATTTATAGAATAGGGGTATGGGGGAAAGCAAGACCTAATTGTTAGCTATGGTATCGTTATGACTAAGGCGTTATTTTATGACTTCAATAACGTTGACTTCGAAAGAGTTCGTTGGATCAGCTATTTTACACGGAGTTTGCCAGTACCTCAAAGTTGTTACGCAATTTTCTTTTTATCTCATGATCTTTCCCTACACGAGAGAACCTTACAGTAGTGATCAAACTTTGGTCTCACAAGTTAAGTCATTTACATGCTTACCACTTTCATCATTGTAAACTTTACCAAGTAGCGCAACTAACAGCTGTTCGCTCGAAATTAGCACACACACACACAAACATGTTTTTGTTGTTGGTGTTGTAGCGATAAGGTTGCTCCCCGAAGGCTTTGGGGAGTGTTATCGATGTGATCGTCCTTTGCCGGATACAGATCCGGTACGCTCCGGTACCACAGCACCATTAAGGTGCTAGGCCGACCATCTCGGGAACGGTTTATGTGGCCACATTAAACCTTCAGGCCATCCCCTCCCTCCCCACCCGCAAGTTCCATGAGGAGCTTGGGGTCGCCAGAGCCTCGTCTGTTAGTGAAACAGGATTCGCCGCGGATAGGTGAGGCTGACAATTGGGTTTGGAGAAGCTATATATTGCGCTGGCAACCTGAAGAGTTGCGCTACACGCCCCTTGAATCTGGTATTTTAGTCGCCTCTTACGCCAGGCTTACCTACCGCGGGTATATTCTTACCCCCTTACCCGCTGGGGGTTATTCACAAACATCACTAATGGCCATATTACGGAAATCTTGAGGGAAATTGAAGTTAAATTTTTAAACAGACAAAATGTTAAAATTTTGGAATATATAGCGTCTAGGACACCTTAATTCCAGTAATTGAAAGAAAATGTTAAGTATTTAATTATTGTTTCTAAATTTATCTCTAATATTGATACAATGATTGAAGTTATATTGATCCAATGCAACTCAGTTCTTCCTACTGTACTTCATTCCACTCCATTCGAGTGCCTTCCACTATATTCGCAACATAACTTCAATTTAAGCTGCCAAACTATATAGCATTGTGAATGATCGCAAAGTATGATATCTTATCTGTCAACTGCCTGACAGGATGTTCAATATGGCTACTTTTTAGCGTTTTGACAGGGTGTTCAATATGGCGGCGCATATCTTCAGCGGTGATAGAATTAGAAGCAGAATGAGACAGCGATAGTCAATTACAAATCAGGTGATCCAATCACTTTGGAATTTTGACGTCTATGCAGAAGATATCACACTTAGTTATCATTCACAATGCTATATAGTAAACAATGACTTTCATTGCATACAATCAAAAATATTTATTTATTTACCCTCAATCATAACAATTTGAACATGATATATAAAAAAAATATCGCCCTCTCGACTGCTGAGTGGAATGTCACCATATCTCAACTGCTGTTTCGAAAAATACCTATCTCAAAATGTTTCGAAATTCGGTGTTCTGTCGAGTAAGGGCGATATTCCACTCAACAGTGAATTTATAACAACTATTTATGATATATTGGATCTTAAAAAGTTGTTAACTCTTTCATTTGTTACATCTGTAAATAAACTCGGAATACTGAGCATATCACAACCACCGTGTGCCACCGCACAAAGTTTGTTCTTCACAATTGCTCCTGCTCCAGAATCTCCTGAACACAAATTACTTCCACTGCATCCAGCACAAATGATTGTGTTTGGTAAAATCATCGGGGTTTCAATATTGGCATAAATGTTCTGGCATTGATCCTTTCGTATTATAGGAATTTTAATAGTTTTGATAAAATAATTAGGAGGCGTATCATTTGAATTCAGCGAACCCCATCCACTAACTTGCATTACCCTGCCCGGTACTAATAGGGACTCGCAAAGGTTTACTGGTATTACTCTCTTACTCTTTATAAAAGGTTTATGCACTTTAATCACAGCAACATCCATATATGGTAATCCTTGAGTATAAGCAGGATCTTGAATTATATTTTGCACTTTGCGTTTTTGTCCCCTTCTTGTGTCTATTTCACCTATATCGACTACACCAGCTAGAAGCTGAATATCGCTCCATTGTTCCCCGAATACGCAATGCGCAACTGTAACAACCGATTTCAAAGTGACTAAGGAACCAACACACTGATACATGGAAGAAATAAATATTGATACAGAATGTGGGCTGTCCTCTATTTCTATATCTACGCCATTTATCATGCGAAATTCCGCATTCGTGTAGGACAACAGGCAGCTAAGAGCAACAAAGAGAATAGCGAAATGAATTCGGGAATTCATTTTAGTTTAAGAACCACTTTTTATGTATAAAATACGCCGAGATTAATTTTTTAGGCGCTATTTATACACACCTATTCGTCATGTGATTAAAAAATAAGCAAAAACTTGCCGGAACTTTAAATAACAAAAATACATCTTAATTAACGTCAAGGCCAGCCGCGTAGTAACGGGGGAGCCGGCCGGCTGATGATCTGGTTGTTTTGTTGAAAGAAATAGGGGAAAAGGCTAAAACAAAGTTCAAAGAAATGTTTCTTGATGCTAAAGAAATAGCTGAATCGATGGAAGCGAAGATTGAAGTTCCTAGTTTGTCAAAAAAAAAAAAAAAAAAAAAAAAACGAGAAAACTACAAAAACAGCTCAGCAGAAGAAAATAATTGCAAATCAATATTCCTCCCTTTCATCGATCACTTCATATCTGCAGTGTCTAATAGATTCATCAAGCATAAAAACACATGGTCCATTATTGAATATGTCATTCCCGATAAATTGGTGAGAAAAGTAGGTGAAAACGGTTCTGAAACTGTCTAAAAAATAATGGATCAGTGGCCAGCACTTACTGGAACAGCGGTATCTATGGTGAAAAATGAAGCCCTACTATGGAGACCACGTTGGATTTGAGCAGAAGAACGCCCAAACACATTCATCGATGCATTAAATCTTTGTAATGAAGAACTTTTTCCACACCTTTTCAAGTTTTTGAAGATTAGCTATAACCATTGCCAGCAGTGAACGATGTTTTTCAATATTGAGACGTTTGAAAAATTGGATAAGGAATTCAACCGGAGAAGATAGGCTGAATGGACTTGCCCTATTAAGTATCAATAGAAATATTGATATCACAGTGGAAGAAGTCATTGACCGATTCTCTCAAAAACAGAGGAAAATAAATTTGTAATTTTGCTTTTTACTTTTAATTATTACAACAACAATTTCAATAAATGGATCACTGAATAATTGCAATACTATTTCCTCCCAATAACATTATTCTATACAATAAGTACTTATCATCACTTAACAAAATTTGAATTTTAAATTTTGTGACGACTCCCTCCCCAATAATTATTTTACTACGCCCAACGCTTTTATTTAATTGCTCGTGTTCCAATGAAACGTTAACCAAATACGGACAGAGATTTAACATGCAAATGCAACAACAATGTGAACCATATGGAAAACCGTTTTACTTAAACATTGTTTTAATTATTTTATTTGTTTGTTTTCTTCGTTGCGCGCCACACCTTCGTTTGTTTATGTTTTCATTTACGCAGTCTGTTCTGGTTATCCAATAAAAAAGTATTGCTTGTACCAAAGAGGATAGATATATATATATCTTTGATTGTACTTGGATTTTCTAATTGATCGGTTGATAGTGATTTTGAAAAAACTTAACGAAGTAAATATTAATATGGGTCCACACTTCGGCTATATTTCGAGACCCTAGCCTCCCAGTTGTATGAAAATTATCCTGTACTATAGCACTCATCAACAGCTTTCATTTGATATGCATATTGTATAAACACATTCTAATCCCTCGCTGGCAGTACTTGGGGAAAAGATAAAGAAACGCTCATGACTACATACAAAGCAATTAGCCAGCCGATTACGAGCTAGACGTCACCCATATGGTCGCCAAGCCTAAAAATTGCCCACTGGAAGAAGCTACAGGCCTGCCAAAATACTCCTCTCAGAATCGCCACGGGCTGTCTTCTTATGTCCCCAGAACACGATCTGCATAATGAGGCGAGAATACTCCCCATCAGGGAGAGAAATGAGATGCTGACCAAACATTTCCTGTTGAATACCCAGAAACCTGAGCATTCCAACAGACACCTGATGAGCCAGCACCGCCTAGGGGCTTAAGGAGTCATCTCCGTAAGCATTTTGAGGAAATACGGCACCTGAGAACCCAGCCGTATGAAGCGAAAAAACACAAGCAGGTCCTTGGTGAACTCCGCAAACAGGCGTCAGACCTTTATGCCGGGAATTGCCCGGTGAATCCAGTACTCAAAGAAAAGTATCCAAAACTCGCGGAAGAGGAACGCATACTCCCCAGGGAAACGCGTGTCACTCTTGCTCAACTTCGTTCTGGATACTGTAACAGGTTAAACTCTTACCTATCCAGAATCAACCCCGACATACAAAATGTATGCCCCGCTTGCAATGGGTCCCCACATGACACCAACCATCTCTTTAATTGTAATGTGGAATCAACGCCTCTAACACCCCTTTCCTTATGGTCCACCCCTATTGAAACAGCAAGTTTCCTTGGACTCCCGTTAGAGGATATTGATGACAATGTGTGATCGGTCGCGGCTGTTAGGTGGGGCGAAGCACTGCTACAACAACAACAACAGGGGTACCGGGTCCACGTTTTGGCCTATATCTCGAAACCCTAGTCACCCAGCGGTATGGAAATTATCCTGTACTATAAAGCTAAGGCCACACTGAGCTGCACTACACTGCGCTGCAAAATATTCTTCGCATGTATTCTTATGGAACAATTCACACCTAGCGGCAGCAGCACTGCGCGGCGCGGCCATGAGCGGCAATGTTGATTAAATAGGCAAACAAGTGAAGCGCCGCTGCCGCTACATGTCGCACCGCTTAGTGTGCACGCACTTTTACACTCATCAACAGCTTTCATTTGATATCCATATTGTATAAACACATTCTAGGGGTACCCGGGTCCACGTTTTGATCTCAAGACCCTAGGCACGTAGCGAAAAAAAGGTAAACGTTGGCCGATTCTCAGACCTACCTAACAAAATTTCATGAGAATCGGTTCAGCCGTTTCGGAGCAGTTAAGCCTCTAACACCGTGACAGAAGAATTTTATATATTAGATAGTTTAAAAAAAATTTTTGTTTAGTATTTAGTAAAAATGTATGACTTTTTTCAAAAATTAATTTCTCAAAAAACGTTATCTTTTTTTTGCTTAAACTTTTTCGATATTGGGTGAACAGTTCATATTTCAACTTGGCTAAATGCCGAAACTTGTTGTTTTCGAGATATGAATTTTTGAATATTAAACATTTTTTTCCCCCATTTATTGATACAATGCCGTACAGCGTACAATAACTTTGTCAAAAATTAACCGATTCTCATGATTTTTTCTTTGAAATGTTCGTTATTACTTTTAATTTTATATAAATTTATAAAAAATTGCATATAGTTAAAAAAAATATTTTTTAGTATTTAGTAAAAATTTATGACTTTTTTTTTCAAAAATTAATATTTCACCAAAAACGGTTACTGTTTTTTGTTTAAACTTTTTCTATATCGAGTGAGCAGTTTATATTTCAACTTCGGTAAATATCCATTAGCCAAAACTCGTTGTTTTCGAAATATGAATTTTTGAATATTAAACTTTTTTTCGCCATATATTGATGCAATAGATATCAGCATAGAAGGCGATCAATGCCAAATGCTTAAAATTAATAAAAAATATCACATTTGTTATTGAAAACATTCATTTGTTGTAATTTTTCAGAAAAAACACGTGTTTCATTATTTTGACCAAAGAACAACATACTGAAAGTTCATTGAAATCAAAAATCCTGTCCTCGCGGACCGGGTGCCTTGAAATGGAATGAGTCCTTTATTGTTTTTCGAAGTATTCTCCATGATAATCAATACACTTTTGCATGCGTTCAAATCAATTTTCGTAGCACTTTTTCCACTCCGATTGAGGTATTGAGGATTGAGCTTTTGTCAAATTATGCGAAATCCAACGCGAACAAATTTTTTTCACAGCTAAATGTTCATGCAATATCTTATTGATGCTCGTCATACCAATGCCCAGGGATGCCTCAATCTCACGATGGGTCGTATCACGATCTTGCAATATAAGTTCGCGCACAGCGTCTATGTTTTGTTGCACAACAACTGATTTTGGACGACCTTCACGACTTTCGTCCCTGAGCGAACGGCGGCCACGATGGAATTCGTTATACCAGCGTTTCACAGTGGCAAAGGATGGGGCTTCATCACCAAAAGTGGTATTCATTGTTTTGGATACGTTATGACTAAGAGACTTATTTTTTGTGGAATATGTTTGTAATTTTTGCGTTATATATGCAAGTGCTATAATTAACTCATGTGCCAGTGCTGAAATGCCGACGGCTTTTGCATTTTTCATTTAACCCTTTCAGCCCCGCACCTGAACCGGCTATCAGAAAATTTTTTTTTCATAATTTCCGTGATTACTAGACCTAAATTAAGGCATTTTGAAAATTTTGGAATTTGGAAATATCGGATCACAAGATATTGAACTTTGGGCCGTTGAAGAAGTATTTCATGCCATTAGAAATGAAAGCGAGTTTTTGAAAACTATATTTTAATCCTTTATTTTTAAGAACATTTTTTGGTAGTATAATTACTTACTTATGATACGCTAGAAAACAATTTTTACTTGTATTACAAAATAGGTGGATACCACATTTTTCACATGTCCTGTCTTACAAAGACGGCACCGATCTTTATTTCCCCAAACAACCCAATGTTCATTTCCATCATATCTCTTCGATTTCGGTGGATTATATGTAACTTTACGTCGTTTGGAACTAGAACTGGGTGCAAAGGAGACGGAGGTGACCGAATCCATTTTCTCTAGTTCCACGTTATTTCCACTGGGCCTTCCTTTATTCCTTTGTAAAGAACTTGAAGAGGGCGGGGCAACATTTAGCAACTCATTCGCTAATTCCATTGGAAATTTTATAAGTGGCATATGCTTTGCATTAGGCTCTACCATTTTGAGGTGCTTGCGGTACAAAAGCCAGGAATTCGTAATTGCCTTTCCCAAACAGCAGTAAAAGATTCGCATGTACCATTTAACAGATCGATGATTGCCTTTATAAAGTTCCATAAGCATATCAGAGGGATCAACTCCCCCCATGTGCTTGTTGCATTCTGATACAATAGCTGGTCTTGGGAAATCTATAAATTGCTTGTCTTTTGCGCTCCAACGACGACATGTTCCAATTGGCTCATCTCCAACAAATGTAAATAACTGCAGTCAACTTTAGCTCTTGGGACCATGCCATTTTGAAATTTGAAAGCTTAATCACACCCAAATATAACAAAATCCCACAATATCGAAAAATGTCCTCCTTAGTGCATTTAAGTTCAGACCCGCACGCTTGAAGTGCATATAAGTTAGTCTCTTTTACAATCATTCAATCGCTGCATCGTCAAAAAATGAACGGAAACATGGGGTTTTCCTCCATCGCAGCGTAGACAAATAAATAAATAAATAAATAAATAAATAAATAAATAAATAAATATGAAATTGTTGTTATGCCGGCGGCTTTTGCGCATAGAAGTGGTCCAAAGGTAATGTTTAGAAAGCTTGCCTTTATTTCTGAAAAGTAATTAAAATCTTATAAAACCTTTGTACATATTATGTATAAATAGTATGTGTTCAAAGAAATCCATACATATTGTGACGAATATTAGTGACACTAACGCCCCGATTCTGAGCGTTACCGATAAAATAGTACCCAGAACATTATGTAACCGAATATTGTTACCAGTTCTTTTATCCGCGATTCTGGCCTAAGTGGTAACGCTGTCATTACCGAAAAACTCACCAGTGTCTGTGGAGAAATTGGAAAGGTAGTTTTCTTCGCTTTCGCGGTTGCCACTTTGGTCCATTTGGGCCAAAAATGGTCCCTTCCAACCCCATTTGGTCCGCTGGTCCCTTTTCTTCAATTTTGGTCCTTTTTAGACAGTAGACACGATTGGTACTTTTCTTTCTTTTTTACTCAGGTAAAAATTCACAATATTGCCCAAAAATTCGCCACAATTTCGTTAGCTGCCATATAATTTTGAATTTACTGCAATGGAACTCACCATAAAAAATTGCTCAGTCAATAAAATGTACCAGAACAATAACTTTTCACCTAGGATATAATTTAGGCCAGGCTATAAAAAGAAAAGTGTTGGCAAACACATTGTCGTTAATTGTTGATGAAATAACCGACTAAAAAAAAAAACTCTTTTTATACTCAGTTGAGCAGAGCTCACAGAGTATATTAACTATGATTGGATAACGGTTGGTTGTACAGGTATAAAGGAATCGAGATAGATATAGACTTCCATATATCAAAATCATCAGTATCGAAAAAAAATTTGATTGAGCAATGTCCGTCCGTCCGTCCGTCTGTCCGTTAACACGATAACTTGAGTAAATTTTGAGGTATCTTGATGAAATTTGGTATGTAGATTCCTGGGCACTCATCTCAGATCGCTATTTAAAATGAACGATATCGGACTATAACCACGCCCACTTTTTAAAAAAAAAAATTTTTTAATTCAAATTTTAACAAAAAATTTAATATCTTTACTGTATATAAGTAAATTAAGTCAAAATTCAACTCCAGTAATGATATGATGCAACAAAATACAAAAATAAAAGAAAATTTCAAAATGGGCGTGGCTCCGCCCTTTTTCATTTAATTTGTCTAGGATGCTTGTAATGCCATAAGTCGAACAAAAATTAACCAATCCTTGTGAAATTTGGTAGAGGCTTAGCTTATAGGACGATAACTGTTTTCTGTGAAAAAGGGCGAAATCGGTTGAAGCCACGCCCAGTTTTTATACACAGTCCACCGTCTGTCCTTCCGCTCGGCCGTTAACACAATAACTTGAGCAAAAACCGATATATCTTTACTAAACTTAGCCCACGTACTTATCTGAACTCACTTTATCTTGGTATAAAAAATGGCCGAAATCCGACCATAACCACGCCCACTTTATCGATATCGAAAACTACGAAAAATGAAAAAAATGCCATAATTCTATACCAATAACTGGATTGGTTTATTGACGCAAAATATAACTTTGGAAAAAACTTTGTAAAATGGGTGTGACACCTACCATATTAAGTAGAAGAAAATGAAAAAGTTCTACAAGGCGAAATCAACAGCCCTTGGAATCTTGGCAGGAATACTGTTACCCGACAGATGATTTTCTGGATCACCTGGTCCACATTTTGGTCGATATCGCGAGAACGCCATCACATATACATCTAAGGGCCACTCGCTTTTAAAACCCTCATTAATACCTTTAATTTGATATCCATATCGTACAAACACATTCTAGAGTCACCCCTGGCCCACCCTAACGGCGATATCTCGAACAGGCGTCCACCTATAGACCTAATGTCCACTCCCTCTTAAAATGCTTAGTAACACCTTTCGTTTGATACCCATATCGTACAAACATTCTAGAGTCACCCCTGGCCCACCCTAATGGCGATATCTCGAAAAGGCGTCCACTTATAGACCTAATGTCCACTCCCTCTTAAAATGCTCAGTAACACCTTTAGTTTGATACCCATATCGTACAAACATTCTAGAGTCACCCCTGGCCCACCCTAATGGCGATATCTCGAAAAGGCGTCCACCTATAGACCTAATGCCCACTCCCTCTTAAAATTCTCAGTAACACCTTTCGTTTGATACCCATATCGTACAAACATTCTAGAGTCACCCCTGGCCCACCCTAATGGCGATATCTCGAAAAGGCGTCCACCTATAGACCTAATGCCCACTCCCTCTTAAAATGCTCAGTAACACCTTTCGTTTGATACCCATATCGTACAAACATTCTAGAGTCTCCCTTGGTCCACCTTTAAGGCGATATCTCGAAAAGGCGTCCACCTATAGAACTAAGGATTACTCCCTTTTAAAATACTTAATACCACCTTTCATTTGATACCCATATCGTACAAACACATTCTAGAGTCACCCTGGCCCACCCTAATGGCGATATCTCGAAAAGGCGTCCACCTATAGACCTAATGCCCACTCCCTCTTAAAATGCTGAGTAACACCTTTCGTTTGATACCCATATCGTACAAACATTCTAGAGTCACCCTTGGTCCCCCTTTATGGCGATATCACGAAAAGGCGTCCACCTATAGAACTAAGGACTACTCCCTTTTAAAACACCCATTACCACCTTTCATTTGATACCCATATCGTACAAACACATTCTAGATTCACCCCTAGCCCACTCTAATGGCGATATCTCGAAAAGGCGTCCACCTATAGACCTAATGCCCTTTACTTACTTACTTAATTGGCGCTTAACCGTCTAAACGGTTATGGCCGTCCAACAAGGCGCGTCAGTCGCTCCTTCGCTCCGCCAACCGGCGCCAATTGGTCACACCAAGGGAGTTTAAATCGTTTTCCACCTGGTCCTTCCAACGGAGTGGGGGCCGCCCTCTACCTCTGCTTCCATAGGCGGGTTCCGATAGAAACACTTTCTTGGCCGGAGCATCATCTTTCATTCGCATAACATGGCCTAGCCAGCGCAGCCGCTGCGTTTTAATTCGCTGGACTATGTTGATGTCTGCGTATAGCTCGTACAGCTCATCATTAAATCTTCTTCGGTACTCGCCATCGCCAACGCGTAGAGGTCCATAAATCTTTCGAAGAACTTTTCTCTCGAACACTCCCAAAGCCGCTTCATCTGCTGTTGTCATGGTCCATGCTTCTGCCCCATATAGCAGGACGGGTACGATAAGTGACTTGTAGAGTATGATTTTCGTTCGCCGAGAGAGGACTTTACTTTTCAATTGCCTACCTAGTCCAAAGTAGCATTTATTGGCAAGATTGATTCTTCGCTGGATTTCAGTGCTGATGTTGTTGCTAATGTTGATGCTGGTTCCCAAATAAACGAAGTCTTTTACTATTTGGAAATTATGGCTGCCAACAGTAGCGTGGTTGCCAAGGCGCATATGCGCTGACTCTTTGCTCGATGACAGCAGGTACTTCGTTTTGTCCTCATTCACCATCAAACCCATCTTTACCGCTTCTTTTTCCAGCTTGGAGTAAGCAGAACTAGCAGCGCGGGTGTTTAGGCCGATGATATCAATGTGATCAGCATATGCCAGTAATTGCACGCTTTTATAGTATATTGTTCCAGTGCGGTTAAGTTCTGCAGCTAGTATAATTTTCTCCAGCATTAAATTAAAGAAATCAGTCACCCTGGCCCACCCTAATGGCGATATCTCGAAAAGGCGCCCACCTATAGACCTAATGCCCACTCCCTCTTAAAATGCTCAGTAACACCTTTCGTTTGATACCCATATCGTACAAACATTCTAGAGTCACCCCTGGCCCACCCTAATGGCGATATCTCGAAAAGGCGTCCACCTATAGACCTAATACCCACTCCCTCTTAAAATGCTCAGTAACACCTTTCGTTTGATACCCATATCGTACAAACACATTCTAAAGTCACCCCTGGCCCACCCTAATGACGATATCTCGAAAAGGCGTCCACCTATAGACCTCATGCCCACTCCCTCTTAAAATGCTCAGTAACACCTTTCGTTTGATACCCATATCGTACAAACATTCTCAAGTCACCCTTGGTCCACCTTTATGGCGATATCTCGAAAAGGGGTCCACCTATAGAATTAAGGATTACTCCCTTTTAAAATACTCATTACCATCTTTCATTTGATACCCATATCATAAAAAAACACATTCTAGTGTCACCCCTGGCCCACCCTAATGGCGACATTTCGAAAAGGCGTCCACCTATAGACCTAATGTCCACTCCCTCTTAAAATGCTCAGTAACACTTTTCGTTTGATACCCATATCGTACAAACATTCTAGAGTCACCCCTGGCCCACCCTAATGGCGATATCTCAAAAAGGCATCCACCTATAGACCTCATGCCCACTCCCTATTAAAATGCTCAGTAACACCTTTCATTTGATTCTCATATCGTACAAACACATTCTAGAGACACCCCTGGTCCACCTTTATAGCGATATCTCCAAACGGCGTCCACCTATGGAACTAAGGATCACTCCTTTTCAAAATACTCATTAACAGCTTTCATTTGATACCCATATCGTACAAACATATTCTTGAGTCACCCCTGGTCCACCTTTATGGCGATTTCTCGAAAAGGCGTTCACCTATAGAACTAAAGCCCATTCCCTTTTAAAATACTCATTACCACCTTTCATTTGATACCCATATCGTACAAACACATTCTAGAGTCACCCCTGGTCCATCTTTATTGCGATATCTCGGAAGGGCGTCCACCTATAGAACTAAGGCCCACTCCTTTTTAAAATACTCATTAACACCTTTCATTTGATACCCATATCGTACAAACAAATTCTAGAGTCACCCCCTGTCCACCTTTATGGCGATATCTCGAAAAGGCGTCCACCTATAGAACTAAGGCCCACGCCCTTTTAAAATACTCATTAACACCTTTCATTTGATACCAATATCGTACAAACAAATTCTAGAGTCACCCCTGGTCCATCTTTATGGCGATATCTCGGAAGGGCGTCCACCTATAGAACTAAGGCCCACGCCCTTTTAAAATACTCATTAACACCTTTCGTTTGATACCCATATTGTACAAACGCATTCTAGAGTCAACCATGGTCTACTTTTATAACGATATTCCGAAAAGGCGTCCACCCATAGAACTAAGGCCCACTCCCTTTTAAAACACTTATTAACACCGTTCGTTTGATACCCATATTGTACAAACGCATTCTAGAGTCAACCATGGTCTACTTTTATAACGATATTCCGAAAAGGCGTCCACCCATAGAACTAAGGCCCACTCCCTTTTAAAACACTTATTAACACCGTTCGTTTGATACCCATATTGTACAAACGCATTCTAGAGTCAACCATGGTCTACTTTTATAACGATATTCCGAAAAGGCGTCCACCTATAGAAATAAGGCCCACTCCCTTTTAAAATACTCATTAACACCTTTCATTTGATATCCATATCGTACAAAAAAATTCTAGAGTCACCCCTGGCCCACCTTTATGGCGATATTTCGAAAAGGCATCCACCTATAGAACTAAGGCCCACTCCCTTTTAAAATACTCATTAACACCTTTCATTTGATACCCATATCGTACAAACAAATTCTAGGGTCACCCCTGGTCCATCTTTATGGCGATATCTCGAAAAGGCGTCCACCTATAGAACTAAGGCCCACGCCCTTTTAAAATACTCATTAACACCTTTCGTTTGATACCCATATTGTACAAACGCATTCTAGAGTCAACCCTGGTCCACTTTTATAACGATATTCCGAAAAGGCGTCCACCCATAGAACTAAGGCCCACTCCCTTTTAAAACACTTATTAACACCGTTCGTTTGATACCCATATTGTACAAACGCATTCTAGAGTCAACCATGGTCTACTTTTATAACGATATTCCGAAAAGGCGTCCACCTATAGAAATAAGGCCCACTCCCTTTTAAAATACTCATTAACACCTTTCATTTGATATCCATATCGTACAAAAAAATTCTAGAGTCACCCCTGGCCCACCTTTATGGCGATATTTCGAAAAGGCATCCACCTATAGAACTAAGGCCCACTCCCTTTTAAAATACTAATTAAAACCTTTCATTTGATACCCATATCGTACAAACAAATTCTAGAGTCACCCCCTGTCCACCTTTATGGCGATATCTCGAAAAGGCGTCCACCTATAGAACTAAGGCCCACGCCCTTTTAAAATACTCATTAACACCTTTCATTTGATACCCATATCGTACAAACAAATTCTAGAGTCACCCCCTGTCCACCTTTATGGCGATATCTCGAAAAGGCGTCCACCTATAGAACTAAGGCCCACGCCCTTTTAAAATACTCATTAACACCTTTCATTTGATACCCATATCGTACAAACAAATTCTAGGGTCACCCCTGGTCCATCTTTATGGCGATATCTCGAAAAGGCGTCCACCTATAGAACTAAGGCCCACGCCCTTTTAAAATACTCATTAACACCTTTCATTTGATACCCATATCGTACATACAAATTCTAGAGTCACCCCCTGTCCACCTTTATGGCGATATCTCGAAAAGGCGTCCACCTATAGAACTAAGGCCCACGCCCTTTTAAAATACTCATTAACACCTTTCATTTGATACCCATATCGTACAAACAAATTCTAGAGTCACCCCTGGTCCACGTTTATGGCGATATCCCGAAAAGGCGTCCACCCATAGAACTAAGGCCCACTCCCTTTTAAAACACTTATTAACACCGTTCGTTTGATACCCATATTGTACAAACGCATTCTAGAGTCAACCCTGGTCCACTTTTATAACGATATTCCGAAAAGGCGTTCACCTATAGAACTAAGGCCCAATCCCTTTTAAAATACTCATTAACACCTTTCATTTGATACCCATATCGTACAAACAAATTCTAGAGTCACCCCTGGTCCATCTTTATGGCGATATCTCGAAAAGGCGTCCACCTATAGAACTAAGGCCCACGCCCTTTTAAAATACTCATTAACACCTTTCATTTGATACCCATATCGTACATACAAATTCTAGAGTCACCCCCTGTCCACCTTTATGGCGATATCTCGAAAAGGCGTCCACCTATAGAACTAAGGCCCACGCCCTTTTAAAATACTCATTAACACCTTTCATTTGATACCCATATCGTACAAAAAAATTCTAGAGTCACCCCTGGCCCACCTTTATGGCGATATCTCGAAAAGGCGTCCACATATAGAACTTAGGCCCACTCCCTTTTAAAATACTCATTAATACCTTTCATTTGATACCCATATCGTACAAACAAATTCTAGAGTCACCACTGGTCCACCTTTATGGCGATATCTCGAAAAGGCGTCCACATATAGAACTTAGGCCCACGCCCTCTTAAAATACTCATTAACAAGTTTCATTTGATACTCATATCGTACAAACAAATGCTAGAGTCACCCCTGGTCCATCTTTATGGCGATATCTCGAAGAGGCGTCCATCTATAGAACTTAGGCCCACGCCCTTTTAAAATACTCATTAATACCTTTCATTTGATACGCATATCGTACAAAATAAATTCTAGAGTCACCCCTGGTCCACCTTTATGGCGATATCTCGAAAAGGCGTCCACCTATAGAACTAAGGCCCACGCCCTTTTAAAATACTCATTAACACCTTTCATTTGATACCCATATCGTACAAACAAATTCTATAGTCACCCCCTGTCCACCTTTATGGCGATATCTCGAAAAGGCGTCCACCTATAGAACTAAGGCCCACGCCCTTTTAAAATACTCATTAACACCTTTCATTTGATACCCATATCGTACAAACAAATTCTAGAGTCACCCCCTGTCCACCTTTATGGTGATATCTCGAAAAGGCGTCCACCTATAGAACTAAGGCCCACGCCCTTTTAAAATACTCATTAACACCTTTCATTTGATACCCATATCGTACAAACAAATTCTAGAGTCACCCCTGGTCCACCTTTATGGCGATATCTCGAAAAGGCGTCCACATATAGAACTTAGGCCCACGCCCTCTTAAAATACTCATTAACACCTTTCATTTGATACTCATATCGTACAAACAAATTCTAGAGTCACCCCTGGTCCATCTTTATGGCGATATCTCGAAGAGGCGTCCATCTATAGAACTATGGCCCACTTCCTCTTAAAATACTCTTTAATACCTTCCATTTGATACACATGTCATACAAACACATTCCAGGGTTACCCTAGGTTCTTTTTACAACATGGTGATTTTCCCTTACTTTGTCTCTACAGCTCTCAACTGAGTATGTAATGTTCGGTTACACCCGAACTTAGCTTTCCTTACTTGTTTATACTCAGTTGAGCAGAGCTCACAGAGTATATTAACTTTGATTGGATAACGGTTGGTTGTACAGGTATAAAGGAATCGGGATAGATATAGACTTCCATATATCAAAATCATCAGGATCGAAAAAAATTTGATGAGCCATGTCCGTCTGTCCGTCCGTCCGTCCGTCTGTCCGTTAACAGAATAACTTGAGTAAATTTTGAGGTATCTTGATGAAATTTGGTATGTAGGTTCCTGAGCACTCATCTCAGACCGCTATTTAAAATGAACAATATCGGACTATAACCACGCCCACTTTTTCGATATCGAAAATTTCGATAAACCGAAAAAGTGCGATAATTCATTACCAAAGACGGATAAAGCGATGAAACTTGGTACGTGAGTTGAGCTCATGACGCTGAATAGAAAGTTAGTAAAATTTTGGACAATGGGCGTGGCGCCGCCCACTTTTAAAAGAAGGTAATTTAAAATTTTGCAAGCTGTAATTTGGCAGTCGTTGAAGAAATCATGATGAAATTTGGCAGGAATGTTATTCCTATTACTATATGTATGCTTAATAAAAATTAGCAAAATCGGAGGACGACCACGCCCACTTTAAAAAAAATTTTTTTTAAGTCAAATTTTAACAAAAAATTTAATATCTTTACAGTATATAAGTAAATTATGTCAACATTCAACCCCAGTAATGATATGCTGCAACAAAATGCAAAAATAAAAGAAAATTTCAAAATGGGCGTGGCTCCGCCCTTTTTCATTTGATTTGTCTAGGATACTTTTAATGCCATAAATCGAACAAAAATTTACCAATCCTTGTGAAATTTGGTAGGGGCTTAGATTCTGGGACAGTAACTTATTTCTGTGAAAAAGGGCGAAATCGGTTGAAGCCACGCCCAGTTTTTATACACAGTCGACCGTCTGTCCTTCCGCTCGGCCTTTAACACGATAATTTGAGCAAAAATCGATATATCTTTACTAAACTCCGTTCACGTACTTATCTGGACTCACTTTGTATTGGTATAAAAAATGGCCGAAATACGACTATGACCACGCCCACTTTTTCGATATCGAAAATTACCAAAAACGAAAAAATGCTTTTATACCAAATACGAAAAAAGGGATGAAATATGGTATTTGGATTGGTTTATTGACGCAAAATATAGCTTTAGAAAAAAACTTTTTAAACTGGGTGTGACACCTAATCCCGAAAAGGCGTCCACCTATAGAACTAAGCCCCCCGCCCTTTTGAAATACTCATTAACACCTTTTGTTTGATACCCATATTGTACCAACGCATTCTAGAGTCACCCCTGGTCCACCTTTATGCCTATATCCCGAAAAGGCGACCACCTATACAACTACCACCACTCCCTTTTAAAGCCCTCATTAATACCTTTAGTTTGATACCCATATCTTACAAACACATTCTAGAGTCACCCCTGGTCCACCTTTATGGCGATATCTCGAAAAGGCGTCCACCTATAGAACTAAGCCACGCCCTTTTAAAATACTCATTAACACCTTTCGTTTGATACCCATATTGTACAAACACATTCTAGAGTCACCCCTGGACCACCTCTATGGCGATATCTCGAAAAGGCGTCCACCTATAGAACGAAGACCCACGCCCTTTTAAAATACTCATTAACACTTTTCGTTTGATACCCATATTGTACAAACGCATTCTAGAGTCACCCCTGGTCCACCTTTATGGCGATATCTCGAAAAGGTGTCCACCTATAGAACTAAGACCCACGCCCTTTTAAAATACTCATTAACACCTTTCGTTTGATACCCATATTGTACAAACGCATTCTAGAGTCACCCCTGGTCTCTCTTTATGCCGATATCTCGAAAAGGCGACCACATATACAACTACCACCACTCACTTTTAAAACCCTCATTAATAGCTCTAATTTGATACCCTTATCGTACAAACACATTCTAGAGTCACCCCTGGTCCACCTTAATGGCGATATCTCGAAAAGGCGTCCACCTATAGAACTAAACCCCACGCCCATTTGAAATACTCATTAACACCTTTCGTTTGATACCCATATTGTACAAACGCATTCTAGAGTCACCCCTGGTCCACCTTTATGGCGATATCTCGAAAAGCCCCACCCCCTTTTAAAATGTTCATTAACCCCTTTAATTTGATACCCAGGGTCACCCCTGGTCCACCTTTATGGCGATATCTCGAAACGGCGTCCACCTATGGAACTAAGGATCACTCCCTTTTAAAATAGTCATTAACACCTTTCATTTGATACCCATATCGTACAAACATATTCTAGAGTCACCCCTGTCCCACCTTTATGGCGATATTTCGAAAAGGCGACCACCTATAGAACTAAGGTCCACTCCCTTTTAAAATACTCATTAATACCTTTCGTTTGATACCCATATCGCACAAACAAATTCTAGAGTCAACCCTGATCCACATTTATGGCTATATCCCTAAATGGCGTCCACCTATAGAACTATGGCCCACTCCCTCATAAAATACTCTTTAATGCCTTTCATTTGATACACATGTCATACAAACACATTCCAGGGTTTCCCTCGGTTCATTTTCCTACATGGTTATTTTCCCTTATGTTGTCACCATACCTCTCAACTGTGTATGTAATGTTCGGTTACACCCGAACTTAACCTTCCTTACTTGTTTTATAATAATATTAATAACGGCTAGATATCTCGATCGGTTATACAACACTATGTAAAATATATATATAAAATAAAAATTACTTCTCGCCTAGCATAGCTTATAGCGAGTACTCTGCCGTGAGCCTAACACTTTCAAAACTTATACAAAAAAATTCTATGCATTACTTCTCGTGTGGCACCTTGATATTTAAATCTTTCTCACCCAGCTCAATGAGTTCAAGGAATTCCCGGACTATTGTGGTGTTAAGCCACGCGAGGTATTTGAAAATTAAGTATCTTGGCACAAGAAATATTTTAACTCGAAGACAGAAGGAAGCAAATGCAAAAGAAATTTGATTTCGGAAGAAATGTTTTGTATAAAATTATTCCCGTAGGTGCTAGCAGAACCCCTGAGGCCTGGGATCAAAACTCACACTTACTGAATCTAGGTTCTCATATGAAGTTTAAACGTTAAGGGAAAAAGTAAGCATCTATAAAAATAGCACTAACAAAATTGCCTAATTTCGTTTATGATTTACTGATTTTTCCACATACATAGTTCGGCAACATCAGAACGCAAATTTTGAACCGTTTCTTACTAAAATCTAACTGCACTATATATTTTATTTCATTGCAATCAACAACATAATTCTAGAACCAAGAGCTTTGTGATCAACACTAGGTTCACAACGTTTGGTTGGTGAAATACATAGACTTATCCTATGTCAAAATATAGAAACACGTTTTGGTTGCATGCACATATATTTTTTGTTCAGCTTGAATTAAAGGAAAGTCTTCACTATGTTTAGTAAAATTTTATGTAGAAACATCCTAAAATTTTGTATTTAATACTAATAAAATAAAACAAAAATTTGGTCCTTTTTTCGATGAATTTTGGTCCCAAATGAAAACACGGTGTGGTAACCGTGTTCGCTTTACCGAAAATGTCTCACTTGTAGATACGAGGTTAAGAAATAAACGGGACGATGTGTATGTATATGCATATTATAGCTATCATCCGGTGGCAAAATCCTGAGCCAGATAAATAATTTTGCATGTAAATGCAACAACAACGATTTGAGCCAGAAAAATCCGGATAGAAGGCGGGTTCAATTTGTGAGACAGATAATTTGTTAATTACTTCTTTTTAGGTTGGCAACGCGCCCTTTAATATACCTACTTTTTCAAAAATAGATGCCGCTGCTTAGCCTTTCGCCGTATGAGTTAAATGAAAAACAGCGGCGACATCTGCCTATTACATTTCACGTGTGCGAAAATTTCACGACATCTGCTTCTCAAGTCTCTCAATGATCCAGAGCACTCCCGTGAGAATTGAGCGTGAGCCGGAGCTGTAAAACTCACTTAAAGACGGCATATGCATGATAAGTTTCTACAAAGGTATATTGTAATTTATTCTGTGAAAGTACATAATAGGGGGACTCATGAAAGCATATAAACTTATAAGGTGTAAAATTATATCCATTTACACACGCTGTTATATGAACGCACCTAGTAATACTCTTGATAAACTTGATTGTTTATAAGCTGTATTATTGCCGAACAAAATTTTTTTGATTGTTATTCAAATTAAAAAATGCTAAGATTAAGTGAAAAATTAAAACTAAACGCATTTACTTGCTGTTGTTGGAGATTTCTGATGAAAATGCCTGCTGTAGTGTCTGCAGGGTTGCATTCCTTTGAGTTTACCGCGTTTACACAATGAAATGTGCGCGTAAATTTATACAAATTGTGTAAATGATTTTTCATACAAAATTTGACAGCTCGTTTACGCACTAGATAAATTTATACGTTTACACACTTTATAAGCCATTTATACGTTTACATGAGTCCCCCTAATGTAAACAAATACATATGTATAGCAAGAGGCAACACTTTTATTCTTTTACAAACTTTACTTATTTGCGCTTACAATTCTTGATTTTTCAGTTTTGCCTTTTTCTAAACAACAGCTGTTGTGTGGTTATTTCGATGTAACCACCTAGTTTTGTGGGTAAAAAATTATCCGGCTACTTTCGCGGGTAGAATACCAAAAGGGTGTAAAAGTTGCCACATGATTTCGTTACCGTGGTGAAGAATGTTGTTACCACACTAGAATTGGGGCGTAAGTGATACTCACATCCCTAGTCTGATGCGAAGTAAATGAAGTCACAACAACAATAAAGCAGACAGTCACTTGTATCTACATAAACGAATCAATCATTATGTCTACACATATGTACGTACACGCAGCGGAGAAGCAACACACAAGCACATGCATATATCTGAGATACTCCCGAAAGTATGCAATGAGAGAAGCTATAAAATCGTGCATCTGTAGTTACAGCTGAGAAATTTTATAGCTGATGGCCAACTAGTAGGTTCTGGAAATGGAAGCGCCTAGAAGATGCGAACGAGGAAATCAGAGATTATAAATGGCAGCAACAGTAGAGGCGCGACAATCAGTTTGATTTGAGAAGCCACCTGGCGAGCAATAGTAGTGTTATTGTGAAGTACGATATATTGTGAGGAACTTTAATAAAGGCCATTTCGCATTATTGAATATTAGAGTTATTTAGTCAACAGTTCAGTGATTCGAACGTTAGCAGAAGATTGCAAATAAGGGGAATTGCAGTAAATTCGTTACAATATATTTATAAGTGTGCAATACTTTGTTTTCATCTTTACAAAAGAGGATAGAATGCTGTAATCAAATAGCAGCGGGTTAACTGATTATTCATATTGTAGGTATACATACATATATTTTCTACAAATTTTATTTTTAAATCTTTTTAATATTTTTTATCTAATATATAAAATTCTTCTGTCATGGTGTTAGAGGCTTAACTCCTCCGAAACGTCTGAAGCGATTCTCATGAAATTTTGTGAGAATATTGGGTAGGCCTGAGAAGCGGCCAACGTCTAACTTTTTTTTCGCTACGTGCCTAGGGCCTTGAGATCAAAACGTGGACCAGGGTACCCCTAGAATGTGTTTATACAATATGGATACGAAATGAAAGCTGTTGATGAGTGCTATAGTACAGGATAATTTTCATACCCCTGGGTGACTAGGGTCTCGAGATATAGCTCAAAACGTGGACCCGGGTACCCCTAGAATGTGTTTATACAATATGGATATCAAATGAAAGCTGCTGATGAGTGCTATGGTACAGGATAATTTTCATACAACTGGGTGGCTAGGGTCCCGAGATATAGCCCAAAACGTGGACCCGGGTACCCCTAGAATGTGTTTATATAATATGGATATCAAATGAAAGCTGTTGATGAGTGCTATAGTACAGGCTAATTTTCATACAACTGGGAGGCTAGGGTCTCGAGATATAGCCTAAAACGTGGACCCGGGTACCCCTAGAATGTGTTTATACAATATGGATATCAAATGAAAGCTGTTGATGAGTGCTATAGTACAGGATAGTTTTCATACAACTGGGAGGCTAGGTCTCGAGATATAGCCCAAAACTTGGACCCGGGTACCCCTAGAATGTGTTTATACAATATTGATATCAAATGAAAGCTGTTGATGAGTGCTATAGTACAGGATAACTTTCATACAACTGGTAGGTTAGGGTCTCGAGATATAGCCCAAAACATGGACCCAGGTACCCCTAGAATGTGTTTATACAATATGGATATCAAATGAAAGCTGTTGATTAGTTATTTAGTACAGGATAATTTTCATACAACTGGGTGGCTAGGGTCTCGAGATATAGCCCAAAATGTTGAACTGTTGATGAGTGCTATAGTACAGTATAATTTTCATACAACTGGGAGGCTAGGGTCTCGTGATATAGCCCAAAACGTGGACCCGGGTACCCCTAGAATGTGTTCATACAATATGGAGATCAAATGAAAGCTGTTGATGAGTGCTATAGTACAGGATAAATTTCATACAACTGGGAGGCTAGGGCCTCGATATATAGCCCAAAACGTGGACCCGAATACACCTAGAATGCGGTTTTACATTATGGGTATCAAATGTAAGCTGTTGATGTATGCTTTAGTACAGAGTAAGTTTTACACCGATGAAGGACTAGGGTCTCGAGGTATAGGCCAAAACATGGACCCGGATACCCCTAGATTGTGTGTATTATGGATATCAAATGAAAGCTGTTGCTGAGAGCTCTAAAGTTCATTGTGATATTCGATTTAGTCGCATCAACCTGGAAAAACTGATAAATATGCATTCGAAGCCGAAATAAAGATAAGAATTAATAATACCCACATACCTATATACATACGTCCTGTTCGATTTGCCTGAAATTTCGTATATAAATTTGCCTATATTAGTATTTACGATGCTTTTTTCCGGGAAGTATACCAGAGACGGACTGGGACTGCGATAAGGACTAGGACTGGGACTGAGACTGAGACTCGGAGTGGGACTGGGACTGAGACTCGGAATGGGACTGGAACAAAATACATACCACCCTCTGGGACTGGCAATAAGAGACGAAGAAGAAGGAGAAAAACTTGAGAGAAGAGAAAAGAGAGAAGGAGACTGAGAAAGAGATAGAATGAGACGAAGATGGAGATGAAGCGAAAAAGACGGAGGGAGGAGTGAATAACAAGATTAGGAAACAGTGTAGAGGGGTAGGGCAGAGTTAGACGAAAAAAGCTTTTTAAAATGTATGCAGATAGGCCAAATTTAGGGCAGAACAACGTCTGACGGGTCTGCTAGTATCAATATATTAAAAATGAAATTACATTACCAAGTAATCGAAAGTTTTCTTTTTGATGTTATAATTCAAAAATTATTTAAATCTATATTTTCTAATTTTAACAAAGTTGAAACAAGTAAAGTAGAATTATAAACCCTATAATACTCCCCTACGGTGTTGCCGCTGAAAATTTTCAAAAAGTCGCACAGAAAAGGGGCCTCTATTTTTTTCATTTCCAATGTTATTGCATCGCCTTTAACTCATCTTTTATCAAGGAAGAGCATTTTATATTTTTTTGTTCCCCCATGGATTTCTCATGTGTGGCAATTAAAGAACATTACTAAAGTACGAAGATATTTATTCGATAAAATAACAAGTAAGGAAGGCTAAGTTCGGGTGTAACCGAACATTACATACTCAGTTGAGAGCTATGGAGACAAAATAAGGAAAATCACCATGTAGGAAAATGAACCCAGGGTAACCCTGGAATGTGGTTGTATGACATGTGTATCAAATGGAAGGTATTAAAGGGTATTTTAAGAGAGAGTAGGCCATAGTTCTATGGATGGACGCCATTTAGGGATATCGCCATAAAGGTGGACCAGGGCTGACTCTAGAATTTGTTTGTACGATATGGGTATCAAATGAAAGGTGTTACTGAGCATTTTAAGAGGGAGTGGGCCTTAGGTCTATCGGTGGACGCCTTTTCGAGATATCGCCATTAAGGTGGACCAGGGGTGACTCTAGAATGTGTTTGTACGATATGGGTATCCAATGAAAGGTGGTAATGAGTATTTTAAAAGGGAATGGGCTTTAGTTCTATAGGAGAACGCCTTTTCGAGAAATCGCCATAAAGGTGGACCAGGGGTGACTCTAGAATGTTTGTACGATATGGGTATCAAACGAAAGGTGTTACTGAGCATTTTAAGAGGGAGTAGGCATTAGGTCTGTAGATGGACGCCTTTTCGAGATATCGCCATTAGGGTGGGCCAGGGGTGACTCTAGAATGTTTGTACGATATGGGTATCAAACGAAAGGTGTTACTGAGCATTTTAAGAGGGAGTGGGCATTAGGTCTATAGGTGGACGCCTTTTCGAGATATCGCCATTAGGGTGGGCCAGGGTGACTCTAGAATGTGTTTGTACGATATGGATATCAAATGAAAGGTGGTAATGAGTATTTTAAAAGGGAGTAATCCTTAGTTCTATAGGTGGACGCCTTTTCGAGATATCACCATAAAGGTGGACTAAGGGTGACTCTAGAATGTTTGTACGATATGGGCATCAAACGAAAGGTGTTACTGAGCATTTTAAGAGGGAGTGGGCATTAGGTCTATAGGTGGACGCCTTTTTCGTGATATCGCCATTAAGGTGGGCCAGGGGTGACTCTAGAATGTTTGTACGATATGGGTATCAAACGAAAGGTGTTACTGAGCATTTTAAGAGGGAGTGGGCATTAGGTCTATAGGTGGACGCCTTTTCGAGATATCGCCATAAAGGTGGACCAGGGGTGACTCTAGAATGTTTGTACGATATGGGTATCAAACGAAAGGTGTTACTGAGCATTTTAAGAGGGAGTGGGCATTAGGTCTATAGGTGAACGCCTTTTCGAGAAATCGCCATAAAGGTGGACCAGGGGTGACTCTAGAATGTTTGTACGATATGTGTATCAAACGAAAGGTGTTACTGAGCATTTTAAGAGTGAGTGGGCATTAGGTCTGTAGGTGGACGCCTTTTCGAGATATCGCCATTAGGGTGGGCCAGGGGTGACTCTAGAATGTGGTTGTACGATATGGATATCAAATTAAAGATATTAATGAGGGTTTTAAAAGCGAGTGGCCCTTAGATGTATATGTGAAGGCGTTCTCGCGATATTGACCAAAATGTGGACCACGTGATCCAGAAAATCATCTGTCGGGTACTGCTAATTTATTTATATATGCAATGCCACTAACAGTATTCCTGCCAAGATTCCAAGGGCTGTTGATTTCGCCTTGTAGAACTTTTTCATTTTCTTCTACTTAATATGGTAGGTGTCACACCCATTTTATAAAGTTTTTTCCAAAGTTATATTTTGCGTCAATAAACCAATCCAGTTACCATGTTTCATCCCTTTTTTCGTATTT
Source organism: Eurosta solidaginis (assembly GCF_040869045.1). NCBI lineage: Eukaryota > Metazoa > Arthropoda > Insecta > Diptera > Tephritidae > Eurosta > Eurosta solidaginis. The sequence goes on along the minus strand of NC_090320.1, from coordinate 250,352,209 downwards.
GGTATAGAATTATGGCATTTTTTTCATTTTTCGTAATTTTCGATATCGATAAAGTGGGCGTGGTTATGGTCGGATTTCGGTAATTTTTTATACCAAGATAAAGTGAGTTCAGATAAGTACGTGGGCTAAGTTTAGTAAAGATATATCGGTTTTTGCTCAAGTTATTGTGTTAACGGCCGAGCCGAAGGACAGACGGTCGAATGTGTATAAAAACTGGGTGTAGCTTCAACCGATTTCGCCCATTTGCACAGAAATCAGTTACCGTCATAGAATCTATGCCCTTACCAAATTTGAGAAGGATTGGTAAATTTTTGTTCGACTTAAGGCACAAAAATATTCTAGACAAACTAAATGAAAATGGGCGGAGCCACGCCCATTTTCAAATTTTCTTTTATTTTTGTATTTTGTTGCATCATATCATTACTGGAGTTGAATTTTGACTTAATTTACTTATATACAATAAAGATATCAAATTTTTTGTTAAAATTTGAATTAAAAAAAATTTTTTTTTAAAAAGTTTGCGTGTTCTTCATCCAATTTTGCCAATTTTTATTTAGCGCATATATAGTAATAGTAGTAACGTTCCTGCCAAATTTCATCAAGATATCTTCAACGACTGCCAAATTACAGCTTGCAAAACTTTTAAATTACCTTCTTGCAAAAGTGGGCAGTGCCACGCCCATTGTCCAAAATCTTACTAATTTTCTATTCTGCGTCATAACGTCAACCCATCTACCAAGTTTCATCGCTTTATCCGTCTTTGGCAATGAATTATCGCATTTTTTCGGTTTTTCGAAATTTTCGATATCGAAAAAGTGGGCGTGGTTATAGTCCGATATCGTTCATTTTAAATAGCGATCTGAGATGGGTACCCAGGAATCTGCATACCAAATTTCATCAAGATACCTCAAACTTTACTCAAGTTATCGTGTTAACGGACGGACGGACGGACGGACGGACGGACATGGTTCAATCAATTTTTTTTCGATACTGATGATTTTGATATATGGAAGTCTATATCTATCTCGATTCCTTTATACCTGTACAACCAACCGTTATCCAATCAAAGTTAATATACTCTGTGAGCCCTGCTCAACTGAGTATAAAAATACATACACAAAGTAAAGTTTATTTCAGTAACTATGATTAAGTAACATTGCTATCATCTACACAGCTAAAAGTGTACCTATATCAATTTATTATTTCATTGATTTAAAATTTAGTTACCAAGTATTTAGCAACGAAGTATTCTTCAGGTAACCAAGAGTCTAAATTTTCCCTTCCGTTAAAGGGAATGCTAACATTGCATTACATGTATCAATTTGCAAACGGTTATTGTATTTATAGTTAAGAAGGAAACAGCTGCTTATCATTATCCTTTGCAAACGGTTAGATAAGATAACAATCTTGTTCTTAAAAAGTGAGAGTTTTGAAAAAGGTCTTTCTGCTGATGCACTGCTATGTGGCAGCGGTAATATATTTGCAACAAATAAATACAAATTCTTACATAAATACTCAAATGAATTATTTTTAATATTTCCAACGCTGTACCAAAACTGTTCTATATCGGTTTGTTCGAAAATTTTTTTGTATGCATTATCTTTTGCCTTGCATTCTAAAAACTCGTCAGTAACTACTTCGGGATCTTCTGCTAAATGACAATATGCAAACACCAAATCAAAAACTCGTATATCCTTATTTGATTTGATCACTAATGGATCCAAATAACTTAAAACCTTAAGCTTTTTGTCGGAAATGTCTACTCTTTCGTTTTGGTCTCTTTGAGGTTCCATATCTGAATCAGAGACAAAATCTGTACGGGTTTCTGAACAAGTGCCGTGGCTAAGTCCGAAGAGGAATCCAAATCCTCCTTATGCTTTCTTTTTATAACATACGTGCAGACTAATAATGAGGATTAAGTCCAAATTCGTTTCTTACATTCATTACATTTTCATTATAAATATACTTATACTCACACCGGCGAAAATTTTTCATTTTAAAGGAATTTTTTTTAAAGAAACTGTTGATATACATATTATTATAATGTTATATATTACCATCGAAAATCTGTCGATTTATTATTGAAAAGTTATCGAAATATTGTTACAAAGTTATTGGGTTTTTTCCAAAATGTAATCGTTTTGATATCGAAAGGTTATCGATTTTTATCGGAGATTTACCAATTTGTAATTAGATTATTATCCACTTGTTAGCGTTTGTTTTGAAACAGATACCGCTAAAGCATATTTAAAAAATCTATGACAGAGTTGTAACCCGTCCTTGAACAAGGCGTTATGAAAGCAATAAGAATTAGATTAATCGGCGATGAGAAGTGAATAGCAAGCCGGTGCAATCCGCTAGCTTGGCGATAGGATGGGTGCTATCCACTCCCGACCAGAATTTTATCGCAACACTGCGTTTGCTATGCTGATTTGAGCTTTGAATCGAAGAGAGCGTGATTGGTTGAAAGTCTTTAGAAGATCCGTAAAAGCTCTTTCTAGCCTTTGGAGTAATCATAACTTTGGATACTATGCAGACAAAGACGACTTACAAGAATTTAACCCCATAAAAATGTCTTTCCCGCCAAGGAACGGCAGGCATTTCTATAGAGATAACTGTCACTTGCAGTGCGTGCCGAGTTACCTGCGCAAATAGGAACATAACGAAAGTGTTTGGCTACTTATTGCCCAGCCACCATTCCCAAATTCCACGTACTCCAAAAAGTCAGGATTGTTTAAGATTTATTTATCCGAGCCTTGTAGGCTCTATGAAATGTATGCCTGTTTAAATATTTGTATATCTCCAACCCTACCTTGTACTCCCAGGATGGCTTACTCTTCCTGGTTCGTCCAAAGTCCCAAATGTCTTCTACTTCACACTTAGTTTTCCCGAGGTTTATATAAGATAGTCTTTTAGGGTGTACTTAAAGAAGATAGAGTCTTGATAAGAACCCTTTACTCTGACTCGTCATTTATCAGACCAGTACTAAGGAGAAAGGGTCAGATTAAAAACCTCGTCCCTTACCGGGCTAACAAAAGTTCTCACCGAAACTACCTACAGGTATCATAAAATCAGCAATCGTTTTCGCCAGGCAGCCAACTTGAGCCCCCGGTGGCTGGATACGCGCCCCCTGTCTAAGACCTTAAGTCTTGTCCCTCCAAGCCAATGATTGGCACTTAACCGCCTAATCGATTTTGGCCGGGTTAGGGGGCCTTACCATATACCCGCGGAAGATATGCCTGTCATAAATGGCGACTAGAATACAAATCCCATTGCTGGAATATGCCGACCACATAGATGATTTTTTAAATATTTCAATATGGCCACAATTCCATGGTAGTGACACCACCCTTCTAGCTCCTATCAAGACCTTCCTATCTGATCGTTTGCCTATTTTTTGTGGCATATTCTTATAATACCTGCCGCGTTGGCTCATGATCGCAGCTGCCTACTACGTTTCTGGAAGACTTTAGCTTTTGGAATGAATATTAGAAATTTTAGAAACATCCCTTCTACCGTAATACTTCATGATCATATCCATACTTGGTCAGACTTCGATCACAAAAGGCTTGTCTACGTAGTCTCGCACACTTGCTTCTGTTGAAACTGAAAGTTTCCTTGGATTCCCGTTAGAGAATATTGATGACAATTTGTGCTCGGTCGCACCCATTGTATGGGGCGAAGCACTGCTACAACAACAACAACAACAACAACCTCAACCTCAAAGTAATTGTTCCGAAATTTTCTTTTTATCTCATGACCTTTCCCTACACGACAGATCTTTACAGTCGTGATCAAACTTTGGTCTCACACGTTAAGTAATTTACATGCTTACCACTTTCATTTTGTACAATCAAAAATATTTATTTATTTACTCGCAATCATAACAATTTGTACATGATATATGAAAAAAAAATATCGCCATTTCGACTGCTGAGTGGAATGTCACCATATCTCAACTGCTGTTTCGAAAACGACCCATCTTAAAATGTTTCGAAATTCGGTGTTCTGTGAAGTAAGGGTGATATTCCACTCAACAGTGAATTTATAACAACTCTATTTATGATATATTGGATCTTAAAAAGTCGTTAACTCTTTCATCTGTTATATCTGTAAATAAACTCGGAATACTGAGGTTATCACAACCACCGTGCGCCACCGCACAAAGTTTGTTTTTCACAATTGCTCCTGCTCCAGAATCTCCTGAACACAAATTACTTCCACTGCATCCAGCACAAATGATTGTGTTTGGTAAAATCATCGGTGTTTCAATATTGGCATAAATGTTCTGGCATTGATCCTTTCGTATTATAGGCATTTCAACAGTTTTGAGAAAATAATTAGGAGGCGTATCATTTGAATTCAGCGAACCCCATCCACTAACTTGCATTACCCTGCCCGGTACTAATACGGAATCGCAAAGGTTTACTGGTATTACCCTCTCACTCCTTACGAAAGATTTATACACTTTAACCACAGCAACATCCATATATGGTAATCCTTGAATATAAGCAGGATCTTGAATTATATTTTGTACTTTGCGTTTTTGTCCCCTTCTTGTGTCTATTTCACCTATATCGACTACACCAGCTAGAAGCTGGATATCGCTCCATTCTTCCCCGGATATGCAATGCGCAACTGTAACCACCGATTTCAATGTGACTAAGGAACCAACACACTGATACATGGAAGAAATAAATATTGATACCGAATGTGGGCTGTCTTCTATTTCTATATCTACGCCATTTATCATGCGAAATTCCGCATTCGTGTAGGACAACAGGCAGCTAAGAGCAACAGAATCGCGAAATGAATGCGTGAATTCATTTCAGTTTAAGAACTTTTGCACCACTTTTTAAGTATAAAATACGCCGAGATTAATTTTGTGGGCGCTATATATACACACCTAATTGTCATGTGCTTAAAAAATAAGCAAAAAATTTTCAGTTAAAATTTCAGGAATTTTAAATAGCAAAAATACATCTTAATTAAACTCAAGACTATACAATAAAAAAGCTTGTTTGTTTTCACTCGGTCCATTATAAATAAAATAAATATATAAATGCAAGGCGCGATAGAGATTTTTGGCCGAGCTTATCTTCCAATTTGCGTCATGTTTCTTTTAATTTTTCCTACAAATTGGCGAAACGTCACCTACATGTTTGATAATAAGTGAAGTGAAATGGACACACCGATGTATCCCAGATATTAATATACGGATATCGAGATAGCACGGATAGGTAGATTTCTACCTCACACAATTTCTGAGTGGTTACGGATGATTTAAGGAATATCTGCACCCATTAAATCACAAGCCTAACAACATATGCGATCACTGGGGTGGCGCTACTGTAGAAGATGTTTACCAGGTATTTTTCAAATGTCCTAGGTTCTATAGCTCGAGATGCAAACTACCCAGTAGTTTTGGAGAGGATTACACTTCTGAAACAATTGTTGGATGCGAAAATAATAAAGTGTCTACGAAGTCTGGAAAGGCTCCGGCGCAGCAACGAACTTTGAACAGTCGAGTTTTGTGGGTGGATAACAAACTACAAAGGTGGAGGGGATCGAGCTGAGCACGTATTGGATGCAAGGCCACCGTAAAATTAGCAGCGTCAGAATGATAAAATAAGAAAAGACCGAAATATAGGTAATATTATAGTAAACCAGGCGACGGATTGGATACAATGCCTCTTCAACCATGTGACTAGAAGCAGTCAACATCCACATAACGGCAAACCTACGGATTGGAGACAAGGCCTCTCCAAATGTGGAAATAACGAGAAGGAGTGTACACGCGGTACAAAGCCTCTCCAACCGGTGGAAGTACCTACATGGGAAAAGCCGTCGATACGTATTGAGGACAAAACAAGTAAGGACGGGACTGTCTTCGGCTGTGCCGAAGACTTCATACCTTTCATGAATGGGGCTGAACAATAATCTTATCCCGTTCCTAATCTCCAAATAATCGGATGTATAAGATAAGAAATATATAGTGAACAGAAGTACATACCTAAACGATTGTTAAGATAAATATAAAATAAACAAGTAAGGAAGGTTAAGTTCGGGTGTAACTGAACATTACATACTCAGTTGAGAGCTATGGTGGCAACATAAGGGAAAATAACCATGTAGGAAAATGAACCGAGGGTAACCCTGGAATGTGTTTGTATGACATGTGTATCAAATGAAAGGTTTTAAAGAGTATTTTAAGAGGGAGTGGGCCATAGTTCTATAGGTGGACGCCATTTAGGGATATCGCCATAAAGGTGGATCAGGGTTGACTCTAGAATTTGTTTGTATGATATGGGTATCAAATGAAAGGTTTTAATGAGTATTTTAAAAGGTAGTGATCCTTATTTCCATAGGTGGACGCCGTTTCGAGATATCGCCTGGTAGTTGTATATGTGAAGGTGTTTTCCAGATATCGACCAAAATGTGAACCAGAGTGACCCAGAACATCATCTGTTGGATACAGCTAATTTTTTTATATATATAATACCACGAACAGTATTCCTGCCAAAATTTCAAGGTTTTTTTATTTCGCCCTGCAGAACTTTTTCATTTCATTCTACTTACTTAATATGGTAGGTATCACACCCATTTTACAAAGTTTTTTTCTAAAGTTATATTTTGCGTCAATAAACTAATCCAAATACCATGTTTCATCCCTTTTTTCGTATTTGGTATAGACTTATGGCATTTTTTTCGTTTTTCGTAATTTTCGATATCGATAAAGTGGGCGTGGTCATAGTCCGATTTCGGCCATTTTTTATACCAATACAAATTGAGTTCAGATAAGTACGTGAACTGAGTTTAGTAAAGATATATCGATTTTTGCTGAAGTTATCGTGTTAACGGCCGAGCGGAAGGACAGACGGTCGACTGTGTATAAAAACTGGGCGTGACTTCAACCGATTTCGCCCTTTTTAACAGAAATAAGTTATCGTCCAAGAATCTAAGCCCCTGCCAAATTTGACAAGGATTGGTAAATTTTTGTTCGACTTATGGCATTAAAAGTATCCTAGACAAATTAAATGAAAAAGGGCGGAGCCACGCCCATTTTGAAATTTTCTTTTATTTTTGCATTTTGTTGCACCATATCATTACTGGAGTTGAATGTTGACATAATTTACTTATATACTGTAAAGATATTAAATTTTTTGTTAAAATTTGACTTAAAAAAAATATTTTTTAAAAGTGGGCGTGGTCGTCCTCCGATTTTGCTAATTTTTATTAAGCATACATATAGTAATAGGAGTAACGTTCCTGCCAAATTTCATCATGATATCTTCAACGATTGCCAAATTACAGCTAGCAAAATTTTAATTTCTAATTTTCTATTCTGCGTCATAAGGTCAACGCACCTACCAAGTTCCATCGCTTTATCCGTCTTTGGTAATGAATTATCGCACTTTTTCGGTTTTTCGAAATTTTCGATATCGAAAAAGTGGGCGTGGTTGTAGTCCGATATTGTTCATTTTAAATAGCGATCTGAGATGAGTGCTCAGGAACCTACATACCAAATTTCATCAAGATATCTCAAAATTTACTCAAGTTATCGTGTTAACGGACGAACGGACGGACGGACGGACATGGCTCAATCAAATTTTTTTTCGATCCTGATGATTTTGATATATGGAAGTCTATATCTATCTCGATTTCTTTATACCTGTACAACCAACCGTTATCCAATCAAAGTTAATATACTCTGTGAGCTATGCTCAACTGAGTATAAAAATAGGTAGGTACTTTATGTGAGGATGCAAAGCTTCACGTGTTTTGTGGTCTTCATGTAAAAACTATGACTACGAATCACCTATTTCAAAAATATATGACATAAACGTAACTATTTGATGAAATTTGATGAATTTTGAAGCTTCTAGCCGTAAAAAAGGGGCAAAAATGGCAGTTTATATGGGGTATATAATATATATACCACCGATCTCTATGATTTTTTCAGACAAAAATATATGCTATATACGTAAGCATTTGGTGAAATTTGAAGCTTCTAGCTGTTAAAATTGGGCAGAATTTGCGCAAAGTTTCTTATCTGAACAATCGGTTGTATGAGATATATACTATATATACAACCGATCTCTGTGATTTTTTCAGACAACAATATATGCCATATACGTAAGCATTTGTGGAAATTTGAAGCTTCTAGCTGTTAAAATGGTGCTGAAATTGCAAAAAAAAATATATATATAGTATATATATTAGACCTGGCGTTATTTTTTTTTTTTTGGAATTTTGAGTACGGGGATTGGTCAAATATGCGATTCGATGTAATAATTCATGTGGTAAATTTTTAACTCAATCAGAGTGTGCCAACCTGTGCCATAATGAGGTCAAAGGTCAAAATATAGAAAAACACTTGGTTTTTTTTACTGTTATCTGTTTATTTATTAAAGAAAAAATAAAATGACGCAATTTTTCCACAATTTGCATTTCAATCATTAATATATGTCTCAAGAATATTACAAAAGCGAAGTTTTAGTATATGAAGGGAACTTTTGCCTGTAGTTCTCGACAATATGAGGCAAGTATTGTTTATCTTCTTCGCTATGAGTTAAAGACCGTTTAAAATCTGTTATTAGTTTTACTTTCCTCTCAGCAGAATCATTAACAGCAGTGACGTTTTTGAGGATTTGAACACCTTTTAAATATTCTGCATTTTCGCACCAGTTTGAGGGATCTAAGTTGAAAAATTTTACGTCTTTTTCCAATCGTGAAAAGATATTTCTAGTTCTTTGCGTTACAAAACAACTTAAATCTTTACTTATGAATGCTTTCATTTCTTCAATGCTGGCATTTACATTTTTATGCAGATAAACGCCATTGTCGTCATTGCTTTCAAACTCTTTTTCTAATGCTAGTGCTTCAACCATCTTTCTTTTCACATTTAAGTCCACATTAGAATCGAAAAAGGCGAGACCAACGGCTTCCTCGGACAGATACCATAAGTGGTTTTTCATTTTATCTAATAAGGCTAGAGATATTTTTGGGTCGTAATAACCGGCAATGTTTTTTGCCATCTGCAAATCCAAATTTGGTGCTTCGACTGCATTACTAGTTCGAAACCAATACGGAATATAAAGACGCACCAGGAAAATACACACATTGCGGAATCCATTCAAATGGCTGGAAGACATTTTAAATTGTTTTTGCAAAGCAAACATTTTTAAGGCATATATCGCTTTTGACATAAACCTGGCATGTGACGTCGCGCCAGGTGCACGAAAGGAAAAGTTCGGGATGCTGCCACCTAAGAAAATAAACATGAGTTGCAATAGCTCTTTGTAATCATGGCGAATGTGGTCTTTTGCTATATTTTTGATGCAAAATTCTTTATTGGCTTCACATTCCTCTGCATTTATAGCACGTCGCACTTCTTCATCCATGATTCCAATTGAAAGATCTTTTAAATTGAAAGTGTTCCATTCCCGCGAAAAACGTTCAAATATGGCAACTTCCGGGCCACAAGATTTTCCAAAATATATTTCAAATACAGCTCGTAGTATGATTTCTGCAATATGATGCCTGCATGGCAACCACAACAAGCTACGTTTCAATTTTTGTTCCAGCAACATTCCAGCACCGTTACGTTTACCAGTGTTTGTAGCGGTCGTGTCAAAGCATACCATTTCCACCGAATTTATCATATTCATTTTTTCTAAGTAATTATATATGGACTGGGCGATTGCTTCACCAATTCCACATTCAATAATTGGAATGGAAATTAATTTTTCTATATTATCTGCCGTTAAAACAATAGCTAGGCGTTCTACTTTTTCCTTTCCAGTCATTGCAGGAAGTAGTTTACCGTCCCAGTGTAACACAAATGTATCAGGGATCTGAAAAATTTTCGCTCTGAGAAGTATTCATAACAAATCCAAAATAAACTTTTATACCTTGAAATTCTCAATAATTTCTGTACCATGACGCCGACGATATTCCTTGCGCTGTTTTCTCAAACTTGTACAATTAATAACCAGATCTTCAATATTGTGACCCAAAGCTTTAGCTGTTGCAATAATAAAATGAATTGCGAGTGGGGTTGACATATTGCCAGCATCCATGCAAGCAAGCATTCTATCATCTATGAAGCTTTTTTTAGCACGTTTTTTTTTTCAGCTCGTTGGTGTTTGATACGATCATCAACTGCTCTACAGATTTTTCAGACTCACATTCACTTTCATCACTTACATCATAGTCTACACTCAACTCTAAAAAAAATTAGTTGAAAGAGAAACTTACATATTTGTTTCAGCAGAATTAACTAAATACCTTGAGTGCTTTCCAATCTTTGATACTTTGCTCTGCGTCGATTTTCTTCTTCTAACCTTTGCGCCTTCCGTTTTTCTTTATTTGCGAGACATTGATCTATAGAAATCATGCTCCCAACACGACCTGACTCTCTTCGTTTAATTAAAAAGTCTCGGTCCTCAGGAATAGCTATCATTTCTAAAGCATCAGCATGTGCAATATCGAATAAATTGTTCAAATTATCATTGAAATCATTTTCCTTTTTACGAGAACTAGGAAACGAAGATGTACAAAATTTCTGTACTGTTCTCCACTCATCATATAATTTCACCAATTTATCGTCACATGTTTTTTTGTTTAACGTTGGAACACGTGCTCTTTCCCAAAAAGGCAATATTTCCTTCGAAGCCAATTTAGCACTTTCCTTAATTGTTTTCTTTTCACACCGCACATAGTAAAAAAAACATTTCAGCACTTGTAGTTTTGATGGTAACTTGCTTCCAAGTATATTTTTTTCACATTTTCCTATCAAATATACGTTTGTGTCAGCAGATCTAAGTGTAACAAAATTATTTACAGCCATCACGATATTGCAGTATAACTTTTACTATTTTTAATTATTTTAATAAAGACCCTTTCTTAACCACAGTCAATTTCGCAATGACAAAATATTAAAAGCTCTATTTGCACGTCTCTAATTATCAACATTGGCGTATGTGAACCGTAATGTATGAATTTACCGTTAGGCGGGCCACTGACTACATTATCTGCGCAAATTCGAGTAATTTGTTGTTGTGAACTCAGTGAACGCAATTCCACTCAATTCCAACAACAGTCTTGTGCAGATAATTTGTGTAGTCAGTGGCCCGCCTTAGTTCAATGGAATTTTTACTAATTTACTCTTTTCTAATATTTATAAATTTTCTTATCATTATTGGACATATAGAAAAAATTACTGTGCAAAATATTGAGGAAAAATGAGGTCATTACATTCTATATATAATAAATAAACAGATAAAAGTAAAAAAACCAAGTGTTTTTCTATATTTTGACCTTTGACCTCATTATGGCACAGGTTGGCACACTCTGATCGAGTTAAAGATTTACCACATGAATTATTACATCGAATCGCATATTTGACCAATCCCCGTACTCAAAATTCCAACAAAAAAAAAATCTCATATAAGCTGCGCCAGGTCTAATATATATATACTATATATCCCACGGATCTCTATGATTTTTTCACACAACAATATATACTATATACGTAAGCAATTGTTGAAATTTGAAGCTTATAGCTGTTAAAATGTGGTAGAAATTGCGAAAAGTTTCTTATCTGAACAATCGGTTGTATGAGATATATACTATATATACAACCGATCTCTATGATTTTTTCAGACAACAATATATGCCATATACGTAAGCATTCGGTGAAATTTGAAGCTTCTAGCTGTTAAAATGGGGCAGAATTTGCGCAAAGTGTCTTATCTGAACAATCGGTTGTATGAGATATATACTATATATATCACAGATCTCAATGATTTTTTCAGACAACAATATATGCTATACACGTAAGCAATTGTTGAAATTTGAAGCTTATAGCTGTTAAAATTGGGGTAGAAACTAGAGGTTTACGCCGGTCACTTAATCGGCGGCGGCGGCGTAGCCTCTATTATATACCGGCGGCGGCGGCGTGTCCGGCGCGCCGACAAAGTGATCGGCGTATACCTCTGAATTGAATGGCTGGAATTCAGAGTATCAAATTGTCCACAACTAATGAATATGGAAGCATACTGCTGCCATCAATAGTATGTTTGACGATCTGGAACAACATCATTACCTTGCGGATGAGCATCTGGGAGGCTTGTAAAGCGAAAATTTAAAAAAATAATATTTGCAACGGTTTTGTTTATATGTATTTAAGGAAATCGACGTTTCGGCCATTTCGGAAAGATCCGCGGTTTTTGCCTCTCGCGGATGGTTCAGAAAATTTTCTTGCAGAGAGAGGGAGAAATACTTAAAATGGTAACACTTTTGTAGCGAAGTTTCACTGAAGGAGATACTATGGGCTAACTATAATACCCGTCGTCGGCACGATTTCTTTAAATCATTTGTGGCTCCCTATTGGTTACGCACAAAGGCGACTTACGGTTGCTATTGATGGTCTATTAAAAGTCATGACTCTCTTGGCACAGTTTTAACGATCAGCATAAACACTGGCTTAAGGGCGCCTTCAGTTTTTTCGGCTGTTTCTAGGAGCTACAATTCCCGAACAGTAGCAATCCCGGAAAATGTCAAACCGGGAGACTTGGGTGTCGAATGATGAAGTGTGAAAATCAAAATTAAGATTTGAAACGCTATTTTATAGTTAAGCAAATAAAGTGATTTTTCCAACCCTTCTCAGAGATGGTGAAGCTATGTATATGCAACGTAAGTATGAGCTGAAAATCATTTCAAAGGAGAATTTAAACCACTGGAGCATACTAAAGGATTTTGTATCACTGATTTCCCTTATTCTTTCAGCCACTCGGGATATAAAATTCGGCATCTTTTTCGGGTAACTTGCTTTTTTAAAAACATGAGGACATTTTGAAAATGTGTTCTAAATTTTGGGACATTTTTTTTTAATTTTTTGAAAAAATTATGCGAAGTGAGCATTTCAATTTTATATGTATAACTTTTCTTTAAGTGTTTTGTTTTAATAACTTGGTGAATTCGGTAATACGAAATTGCGCATTGAAAGCGCCTGTTTTCTCAAATAAATTTTGAATGCTTAGAAAGTATTAAATTTCGCAATAGGATTTTTATAACTGGCAGTGATGCGCAGCCCTTGATACCCCTTTCGACCATATCCGACCAATTTTCGAGACGAACAATAAATGGCCTAGACAGTCTCAAAAGAGTAGAAAATATAGTAAGGCGCCGGACGCCGCCGCCGCCGCGCCAATTTTTTTGATATTCGGCGGCGGCGTGCGAAAAACCACGGTAATCGGCGTCGGATATCTTTAGTAGAAACTGCGAAAAGTTTCTTATCTGAACAATCGGTTGTATGAGATATGTACTATGTATACCACCGATCTCAATAATTTTTTCAGAGATCAATATATGCTATACACGTAAGCATTTGGTGATATTTGAAGCTTCTAGCTGTTAAAATGGGGCTGAAATTGCAATTGTATATATATATACTATATATACCATCATATATATATTATATATATCACCGATCTCTATGATTTTTTTACACAACAATATATACTATATACGTAAACAATCGGTGAAACTTGAAGCCTCTAGCTCTTAAAATAGTGCAGTAATTACGAAAAGTTTCTTATCTGAACAATCAGTTGTGGGGAATATATACTATATATACGACCGATCTCATAAATTTTTTATACAACAATATGTGCAATATGCGAAAGTATATGGTGAAGTTTGAAGCTTCAGTCTGTTAAATTGATGAAGATATGGCAAAAATTCTCTTTTTCTGAAAAATCGGTTGTATGGAGGATATATGCTATAGTGGTCAGATCCGGCGGGTTCCGAAAAATGTCTAATCGGACACCCAAATACACCCGATCACCAAATTTTATCAAGATATCTCAAAAATTGAGGGACTAGTTTGCATACAAACAGACAGACGGGCCGACGGACAGACGGACATGGCTAAATCAACTTAGCTCTTCATCCTGATTATTTCGGTTTACTTAATAGTGGGTCTATCTATTTTCCTTTAAGGACTTACGATTTTGGGTTTCGTGACGAAATTAATATACCATTTCATTTTCATTAAAGGTATAAAAAAGCGATTAAATTTAAAGGAGAAAAAAGAAAAAGAAAAAATTTAAAAAAAGGAATCCTACAATGCAAGTCGTCGAACGCACAGACCGTGCGCTGCATGCGCATTGTTTAAGGTATGTTTGCAAATATTCGTAGAAGTCGTATGTGTCAAGCACATTGAGATAGTAAGCAGGGTGTGCCAGTCCCAGCTTTAAACGTCGCGGGAATATCAAAGTACAGCAACGTGACCCCGACAGACATAGAGCTTAGTGCTCAACCTACCTCCCGACGGAATACTTGACGGTAGTACCGGGGCTAAATGGTACAAGACGGTAGGAGGATTAGTGCGGTTAAAGTCCCACACTGACTTTGAGGCTTTCGATGCTTCCTCGTAAAAAAAAACACCTACATGTTTTTACACCGACTCTGAACGACATCTGCAAGGCAGGTGTGTTTTCAACGAGGAGCTTTTCATGGCATAAATACACTCTGAGTGTATGCTAAACACTTCCGAGAGGCGACGCCGATTAGAAAAACTTGTTTCTAATTTCCTCATTTTTGATGTTACTCTGTCCGTGAGTTGAACCCAAGATCCTCGGTGTGGTAGGCAGAGCATACTACCACAAAACCACGGTGGCGGCCTCGGTCAATTATAGCGTGTGTAAATTTTTAGGTGAAAACTAAAATTTTACTTATGGAAAATACAAAAAGCTTATTAAGCGTTTTTTATGATTCACATTTACGCATATTCCAGCGAAATGAAATGAACGCCGCTTTGACAAAACATTTTGCTATACTTTTTCATAAGAAAATTGTCGAGTAATTGTTTGTTTATATTTGCACAGTTGAATTGTGTTATCAAATTGGCATGTGAATAAACAGAGAAAAGTACAAAGGATACATTTAATTAGTTTTATTTGTTTAAAAACTGCTAATGATTTCTATTGTATACTGCCTCAAAACCAGAGTTGGGAGCACTGTACGAAATTCGAAGTAACAACACTGCTCGAACTTGAGGTAGAGAAGTGAAAAGTACCGAGACTGTCCAGAAAATAATCTTTAAATAGCCCCAACCAATCGGTACTAGCATCTTCTGGTTCTAGCCGAAGTGCTTGAGAAACGAATTTTTAAACCGTCGAATCTTTGTGTCTGTTGATGTTACCATTCTAATACCCTTAATCCGTTGGGTGCTAATTTTCAGAACCTTACTCCATTAGCCCGCTAAAACCCCCGATCCGCTGTTAATTTCTTTTTTATACTCAGTTGAGCAGAGCTCACAGATAGATGGGTTGAGGATGTGACGCAGAATAGAAAATTAGTAAGATTTTGGACATTGGGCGTGGCACCGCCCACTTTTACAAGAAGATAATTTAAAAGTTTTGCAAGCTGTAATTTGGCAGTCGTTGAAGATATCATGATGAAATTTGGCAGGAACGTTACTACTATTACTATATATTTGCTAAATAAAAATTAGCAAAAGTGGATGAAGAACACGCCCACTTTTTTAAAAAAAAATTTTTTTAATTCAAATTTTAACAAAAAATTTAATATCTTTACTGTATATAAGTAAATTAAGTCAAAATTCAGCTCCAGTAATGATATGATGCTACAAAATACAAAAATAAAAGAAATTTTCAAAATGGGAGTGGCTCCGCCCATTTTCATTTAGTTTGTCTAGAATACTTTTAATGCCATAAGTCGAACAAAAATTTACCAATCCTTCTTAAATTTGGTAGGGGAATAGATTCTATGACGGTAACCGTTTTCTGTGAAAATGGGCGAAATCGGTGGAAGCCACGCCAAGTTTTTATACACAGTCCACCGTCTGTCCTTCCTCTCGGCCGTTAACACAATAACTTGAGCAAAAACCGATATATCTTTACTAAACTTAGTCCACGTACTTATCTGAACTCACTTTATCTTGGTATAAAAAATGGCCGAAATCCGACCATAACCACGCCCACTTTATCGATATCGAAAATTACGAAAAATGAAAAAAATGCCCTAATTCTATACCAAATACGAAAAAGGGATGAAACATGGTAATTGGATTGGTTTATTGACGCAAAATATAACTTTGGAAAAAACTTTGTAAAATGGGTGTGACACTTACCATATTAAGTAGAAGAAAATGAAAAAGTTCTACAAGGCGAAATCGACAGCGTTTGGAATCTTGGCAGGAATACTGTTAGTGCTATTGCATATATAAATAAATTAGTAGTACCCGACAGATGATTTTCTGGATGATCTGCTCCACATTTTGGTCGATATCGGGAAAACGCCTTCACATATACATCTAAGGGCCACTCGCTTTTAAAACCCTCATTAATACCTTTAATTTGATATCCATATCGTACAAACACATTCTAGAGTCACCCCTGGCCCACCCTAATGGCGATATCTCGAAAAGGCGTCGACATATAGACCTAATGCCCACTCCCTCTTAAAATGCTCAGTAACACCTTTCGTTTGATACCCATATCGTACAAACGTTCTAGAGTCACCCCTGGCCCACCCTAATGGCGATATATCGAAAAGGCGTCCACCTATAGACCTAATGCCCACTCCCTCCTAAAATGCTCAGTAACACCTTTCGTTTGATACCCATATCGTACAAACATTCTAGAGTCACCCCTGGCCCACCCTAATGGCGATATCTCGAAAAGGTGTCCACCTATAGACCTAATACCTACTCCCTCTTAAAATGCTCAGTAACACCTTTCGTTTGATACCCATATCGTACAAACATTCTAGAGTCACCCCTGGCCCACCCTAATGGCGATATCTCGAAAAGGCGTCCACCTATAGACCTAATGCCCACTCCCTCTTAAAATGCTCAGTAACACCTTTCATTTGATACCCATATCGTACAAACAAATTCTAGAGTCAGCCCTGGTCCACCTTTATGGCGATTTCTCGAAAAGGCGTTCACCTATAGAACTAAAGCCCATTCCCTTTTAAAATACTCATTACCACCTTTCATTTGATACCCATATCGTACAAACACATTCTAGAGTCACCCCTGGCCCACCTTTATGGCGATATCTCGAAAAGGCGTCCACCGATAGACCTAAGGCTCGCTCCCTCTTAAAATGCTCAGTAACACCTTTCATTTTATACCCATATCGTACAAACAAATTCTAGAGTCAGCCCTGGTCCACCTTTATGGCGATATCCCTAATTGGCGTCCATCCATAGAACTATGGCCTACTCTCTCTTAAAATACTCTTTAATACCTTCCATTTGATACACATGTCATACAACCACATTCCAGGGTTACCCTAGGTTCATTTTCCTACATGGTGATTTTCCTTATTTTGTCTCCATAGCTCTCAACTGAGTATGTAATGTTCGGTTACACCCGAACTTAGCCTTCCTTACTTGTTTAAAACTACTTTCATAAGGACAGAAGCAGTTTCTTATCAAGTGACTTCTTGAGCAGGCCCTCGCTTAAGTCTGATGAAGTATCTAGAAGTCATTGCAGGAAGTCTGCATAAGGTACAGCTATGCCAATACCCAGTGGAGTAGTCTGACTACCTTAGTGCCCAAAAGCCTAAACTTATATAGCACAAAGCAGCTCTTATTTCACGAATAAATAAAATTATCAGTTGTTCATTTCCTAAAACCTCAGACTAAAATAGTTTTACCAAAATTCAGGACTTACATGAGTTTTAAAATAACTTGAAGCTTTCCAGGACGAAGGCACCTCGAGTCCTGAGAAGTTTGCTCCCATAAGTAATCGAAGCCTTAACCTCGCTAGCGTAAGACACGACACCCAGAACTCGCAGAAGAGGAACGCACTCTCCCAAGGGAAACGCGCTTCACTATAGCTCAACTGCGATCTGGGTACTGTTACAGGTTAAATTCATAACTATCCAGAATCAACCCCGACATACAAAATGTATGTCCTGCTTGCAATGTGTCCCCACATGACACCAACCATCTCTTCAATTGCAATGTGGAGCCAACGCCTCTAACACCCCTCTCACTAAGATCCACCCCTGTTGACTGCAAGTTTCCTTGAACTCCCGTTAGTGGATATTGATGACAATTTGTGATCGGACGCGCCTATTGGATGCGGCGAAGCACTGCTACAACAAAACCAACAACTGGACATCGTTAAAATCCTCAGTATTCTCCCTCTAGAGCTCTGAGCAACTTTGTGAGTGTTATATCGTTTGACTTGCATATGACCTTGGAAATTTTGCAGCTCCGCACGTCTGCCTTCTTTTATATTCTTTCAAGCGGGTTGGGACATCTATCATGTATTCAGCGAAAGGCGAGCGATATGCAAAACAAATTGGTTGTTGTTGTTGTTGTAGCGATAAGGCTTTGGGTCATTTGCTGGATACATATCCGGTACGCTCCGGTAACACCGCACCATTAAGGTGCTAGCCCGACCATCTCGAGAACGATTTATATGGCCACATTAAACCTTCAGTGCATCCCTCCCTCCCCATCCCCCAGGATTCGCCGCGGATATGTGAGGTTGACATTTGGGTTTGGAGAAGCTATATATTGCGCTGGAAACCTGAAGGTTTGCGCTACACAGCCTCTTGAATCTGATATTTTAGTCGCCTCTTACGACAGGCCTACCTACCGCGGGTATATTCTGACCCCCTAACCCGCTGGGGGAAAAAAATTGGTCGCCGTCAGATCTACCTGAAGGCAGGGGATTATTAGAGTTCGTTAATAGCCACCATTCAAAGTAGCTGAGAGCGGACACCCCTTTTCGGGGATGTTCCTATTTACTGGTATATAGATCTTATTTCCAACCAGCAAGGTGTTAAGCCTTCTGTCACAAATAGCAGATGAACTCCACTAAGAACATGTCGACTCATTAGCTCGTTGAAGTCGGAGTGATTGCTTCTGAAAGCTGCTATATCCAAGAATTTACTTTTTGAGATCAAGTAATATAGCACGCATGCGCCGCGTGCTTAACTGGTCCTGCGTCGAGCGAGTAAGTTGTCGGTTGAAGGTCAGTGTCTACAACAGAAGTATCAGAGAGTCAAGTACTGTAGCATAATCTAGTTTATTTATTTCCTGTCTTCATATAGACACACTGCGGCGAAATTTTTTATCGCAGCTTGGTACTTCACCCGCCCAATTTGTTAATACTGTTTACCCAGCTAATTGAGACTGTCAATAATTTCCCGTTTGGACACATTATTCAAAGCTCCGGCAAAGTCCATAAAGACACCTGGCCCATATTCTTTATGTTCCAGCAAAGAATCGGACGTTCTCTAAGACCACGCAGCATGGTTCACTTTTATGCAACCCTCCAAGATTATTTTGAGCTATTTTGTAGTCATTCGACCTGCCATTCGTAGTATAGCAGAGAATATTCTAACTGTCCTGGCAACTCAAACTTGGAACAAGTTTATACTGCCAATTATATTTTGTTATGTGTCAACTGCCGCTTCGTATTCGGGATGTAGATTTCATTTCACAATGGAAAATGAGTGTCATGTGCCTCAGGAGATTCTCTTCTAATGAGTTACTAGTTAACGTTTACTTTAATTATTGGTCGCTGGAGTATCTCATTGGTAGGACTTTCATTAACCTCGCTGTTCCTCTGGCGCATTTGATGTCCTGTTGATTTCAAAAACATTCCCGTACTCGCTTTCCGTACCCAAAATCTCTATTACCTGTTTTCTAAGAAGATTCAGCACCTTATTCCATTATTGTGTCTTTTATTCTCCCCTGAGTTTTCTAAGAGGTCAAGCTCTGTTATACGTAGTCATAAGCGCCTTTGATAATATATCATTGGATTCCTCCAACCTTTTTACAGTGACAATCTACTCGGGTATAATAGTCCAGTCCTTACACATAGATATGTCTAAATTTTAGTCCCGGGTTTTCTGTGCGGGCTTAAACTCGCGTTAAAGTTGACTAGAGCAAACATCTCCGTAAGCACTATGATGAGATCCGGCACCTTTCTATGCAGCCGTTTGATCCAAATAAGCATAAGGACGTCCTAACCAGAATCGGTAAACAGCTTTGCTGGATCGCGCCCGTTGAACCCTGTTATCAAAATACACTCTCCTACCCATGCAGAAGAAGAAAACAGACTACCAAGGGAGACACGACACACGCAGGTCCAACTTCGCTCTTGACACTGTAACGGTTAAACTCTTAACTGCGCAGAATCAACCTCGATTGAAGTACTGTAGATATACCCTGCATGCGACCTGTCCCCACATGACATCAACCATCTTTTCAAATATAATGTGGAACATACGCCTCTAACAGCAACTTGCCTATGGATCACCCCTGTTGAAACGGCTTTACTTGGACTCCCGTCAGATGACTTTGCTGACAATTTGTAAGTGGTCGCACTTTGTACGATAACATAAAATTTTCCTACTCATCTCAGCTTAAGCGGTTGAAGTGGCAGAGTTAAACTCACTCTAGGCAACTTTAACTGGAGTTAAACAAGTACTAAAAACCGGATCTTAGAAGCTCAACAGTGCCTCTTCATCATGTTTCGGAAGCGCTGCAAAACAAAAGTTGCTCTGAAACATGAAATGTAGGCCGTAATATATTGTCACCTCCTTTTGGCAATTGCTCTTGCGCATGTTCTCATTTAAACCGTTATACGAATTCACCAACGAATAATTTGTTATTGTCGGGGTTGATTTTTACAATAATTCAACGGTGACCATACAAAACAGACAGAGATAGTTGACATCATTGTTGAAATGTGGACCAAGTTAGTTGAGTTTTAGAAGTTGAACGCTGAATCTTTATGGACGGAAAATACGATTTGTGCTTGGGTTGAAAAATATATAAAGATGAAAAAGCATATTAAACAAGTAAATTAAAAGACAATTAACTAAATAAGTTGTAAAAAAAAAGAAAAAAAGAAATGAAAAAACAACAAAAAATATGTGAAAAATATATAAAGTTTTAGTTGTTAAAATGTGCGATATTGTGCGTGTTGTAACGGTAATTCCGATGGGCTGCATATTTTTTCCAAAGCATTACAACATTCCTTCGGAGCAGCTATGTGTTGTTGGGTGTTTTTGTGTATAGATTGATAAATGTGGAGTATTTGCTTTATGTAATTTAAAGTGAATTTGTGACTGTGGAATGTTTTTGTATGAGATTTGAGCTAAATTTTCAGTTTATGCAAAAGATAAGAGATACAAAAAAAAATTATAAAAATTTTATTATAAATATAATTCGTAATACCACCATAAAACATAACATTGCAAAAAATAAGGTAAAAGTCTAGTTGAGGGGTCGACTGCTAATACACTACCAAAAATATCGAGAGAGGTGTGAAAAGAGGCGTATTGATCTCGAGAACAATAATCGTTGATTCCATACGACAGCATGACACTGCTAATACGCGTCCAAAAATATCGAGAGAGATGTCAAAAGACGCGTATTGACATCAGTATTAACAATCCAAAACCGGAAAAGAAAAATTTTATCTCTGTCCGGAGATATTTGCAGTTGAATTTGACGATTTCCATGTGGTTGTTGTAATGTTGGTGTACCCACAAAAAAATTGTGAACATAAGTGTTTTGCGCGTAATTGGTTTTGGTCTCCAAACCGGTGTTGGACCCACCCAGGGTAATTTTTTATAAGCGCGGCCGAAGGCCGCCAATGCAGAAAGGTGTTCTACGCAAAAATACTGTGGATCCCACCCCCGGTTTTGGAGGGACCCGTGGGTAATTTTTCGGTTTTTCGTTAATATCTTTTGTACTACTTAAAATTTTTCTTTTCCGGTTTCGGATTATTAATACTGATGTCAAGACGCGTCGTTTGACACCTCTCTCGATATATTTGGACGCGTATTAGCAGTGTCATGCTGTCGTATAGAATTACCCAATAATCCGAAGGCGGAAAATACAAATTTTGACCCGTTCAAAAGATATTAACGAAAAATGACCCGCGGGTCCCTTCGAAACCGGGGTTGGGATCCTTAGTATTTTTGCGCAGAACACCTTTCTGCGTTGGCGGCCTTCGGTCGCGATTATAAAGAATTACCCTGGGTGGGTCCAACACCAGTTTGGAGACCAAAACAATATCCGCGCAAAACACTTATGTTCACAATTTTTTTTGGGTGCAACAACATTACAACAACCACATGAAAATTGTCAACTTCAACTGCAGATATTTCCGGATATAGATAAAATTTTAATTTTCCGCCTTCGGATTATTGTTCTCGAGATTAATACGCGTCTTTTCACACCTCTCTCTATATTTGTGGTAGTGTATTAGCAGTCGACCACTCAACTAGACTTTTACCAAAAATAATATCTAAATCATTAAATAACATAAAAAAGAACATAACATCAAAAAGAAATTGCATAGCATAAAATAACTTCAAAATACTCTAATTCGATTTTTTCTGTTTTCGTGGAAAGAGGAGTTTCTGCGGGCTGCAAAATCTCTCTGCCTACTCTCTTTTCAAGGGGCTAGGCATGGCGGAACTATACAAGGTGGCAGCACGGTGAGTGCTGATTTGTACTTTTTTAATATGATTAGAAACATCAACTTCCGACGCAGTACGATTTTGACATCAGTCCATCGATTTACGAAAACAAAGTACATGGAAATTTTATTTATGTTTGTAGGTATGTCACCGTGCTGCAACCTTGTATTGTTCCCCCATGGGGCTAGGAAACATTGTTTGCCACTGCCTGAAGATAGTTGTTTCTTCTACCCTCTTTTGTTATTGAGAGAAGTGATCGAATTCCAAGCGTAGACAGTTCGTGCTTTAGGGCCAGATTATATATGACGCCGTGACAATTTGCATCGCAGTCCCTAACATTCACAGTCTCCACTTTATAACACCAAAAATTTCATTAAAGCATTCTGATTTACTGTCACTCACTAAAGTCAATGAATGCTCTTATATGATGGGAATTTTGGTTCACGCGAGAAAAAATGACTCGTTGTGTTATACATAATTCGCCTCTTAAACTTTTCCATTCTGTAAACATACCTATGCACGATTTAGGCAGAAGTCAAACTCTTTATGGGGTTATGTATATCAACCATGCGGAAAACGATTCTGCTTTTCGGCTTTTTATGCCGGACAATCATCTTTACTTCGCCAGCATAGCCGCGGTGTTTTAATTCGCTGGAGTATGTTGATATCTGCATAAAACTTGTTCAGTTCCTCATAATCTCTTCTTCGGTAGTCGTCATCGCCCGCGCGTAGAGGCCTGCAAATCTTTCGAACAAATTTTCTCGGGAACACTACCAGGGCTAGTTTATCTGATGTTATGAGAGTCCATGCCTCTGCACATGCCGACAGAGCACTTCACTTCTCAATTGCGGCGCTTCTTCTTCTAGCTCGGGAATTAACACTTTGGTCCATTTACCAGCTCCTCCATTGCTTTATTCGCCACATAACGAGAGAGAAGCGGCCTCGATAAGAGAAAAACGGTTTCAAAAGTATTTTGATGTTTATTTTGCCTGAACATGAACCCAGGACCTTCTGTGTGATAGGCAAGCACTACTTATGTATATCTGCACAGAGGTGAGACATTTCTTACATTTTCTCGGCGGAAAGATTTATCCGTAAGTGTTTCGCATCGGCCAGGACACCGAAACTATGCGATGAGGTGAAAGTGGTTCGGTACTTCAATATTTCTTTGCATATGCACAAACGTCTGCAATTCTGTATTTGGTATTCCTACATCTATTTCATCTATAGTAATTATTACGAGTTCCATAGGTTCCTACATCCGTTTCATTTTCAGTAAGTTAATATGAGTTCCATAGCGTCTTAATAACTACTGGGACAGGTAGCAGCCATTCCGTCTACCTAACTACTGTACATTTCGAAACTTATTGACGGCTATGCTTTCGATACCCGTATAGAAATAGCTTTATTTGGACCCATTGCGCTCCATTTTTGGTCGATATCTTCGCTGGGTATCTACGTGACGTGTCTTCCATATCCTTATTGTATGAAGAACTTACATATTCAGGGCAACGAGTGTGGTATCGAAAGCGCGAGTTTATATCGGTATCAATAACTCGTAAGCGGAAATTAAAAATTGTTTTTTGTCAAGAGATATTTTGCATAAAGCAGTTGACAAACACGGAGTTGGGGTTTGGTGGGAACGCAATATCGCATAGCATTACATAACATAACATTATATTATATAGCAAAACAGCATAATGTAACTTATGGAAGCATATCATACCCCAACATAACATAACAGGGCACCACATAAAACGAAATAAAATAACATAATAATGCATAACAAAAAACAAAAATACCGAAAGAAAAAAATAATTAAGATAAAATAACAGAACATAACATAAATTAATCTAAAGAAACCTGCACCCGACTCCATCGCTAAAAAATATCGAAAACCGTAACAAGTGCGCAGAAAAGTATGCAACATTTAGTAGGATATAATTACTAGGAATAACAGCCTAACTCAAATACTCTTACATGGGACTTAGGCGGCTATTCCATAAGACCATGTGGTACTAAATGTTGCATTCTTTTCTCCGCATTAGATGTTTTTGGCAACGGAGTTTTAGCGTAGCAAAAGCTAGAATTCAGCGGCTAAACGAGTACAACATAGCCATAACATAACATAACATATGGTAGCACAAATTAAAATAGAAAAAAAAAAAAATGCGATGAATAAAAAATAATTTCAAATAAAAATACTTCATTCATCTTTCAGTTAATATTGTCCAACGCAAACGGCAATTTTTTGCATTCCCACAGCGCTGACTAATATTCCAGAGCAAGCTGGTTAATAAAAACATAAAACGTAATGAAGAAAATTCAAAAAATGTATCAAAGCAGAAAAGCATTATTAAAGTGATGCCATATTTCTGCCTACGTATGCAGTCCATCAATCGTATGACCACGTTTTCTTCACTCTTTACGGTCTAGCGCTCAATGTGCAAAACAGAAAACGAGACTCAAACAAATAATAACAACATTCAACCCTCAAACTGTGAAATTGTGTTCAAACTACTGAATACTGTACAGTGTACACGAGCACGACAGTTAGTCACTGCGTCCGTTTGTCACACCCCCAACTACCAACAACCAACATTATCATCTGCATCACCAGAACAATAACGATATACGAGTCAATCACACTGGTGTAGTGGTGTAACGGCGAGCATTGTTGCTTCCCTCAATCAATATTTGTGTAAACGTTAAAGTTTTGTGCTCCATTTGGCGACGTAATGCCGCTGCCACAGTAGGTTACGTTCGAAAAGAGTGCGTTGTGTGCTGCCGAGCTCGTGCGTAAAGCTCTATTAGTGTCGTCATTTTATTCATTTTTTTGTTGCGTCTTTTGTTTTTGTTTTCGTTGTTTTGTTTTTCTTTTGATACGCAATTCCACGTGGAAATGCTTTAAAGACATTTTAGGACATATCGCATGGAAAGGTTGGAGTTGATCTGGGAAAATCTGTTAGCTGTTGTTGCTGCGTAATTTATTTTGGAATTTGCTGTAATTATGTCGAAGGTAAGTAAGCTTAAGAATTTAATTTCTTTAGTATTGAATCGTGTGATTTAGCGTATAGTGAACATTTTGCCGGTAGTGGACTTAACAGGTGTCTGAAGCTGCAGTGATAACGCCCAAAGAGCTCGCTTACGCGGGAATGGGAGGACGGGATGGCCTAGAAGGTCACACGTGGTCACAACAAATCGTTCCCGAGATGGTCGGGCTTGGTACCGGAAAGTACCGGATCTGCAGCCGGCAAAGGATCATCAACTCGATAACACTCCCCAAGGCCTTCGGGGAGTGTTCGTATCGCTACAACAACAACAACAACAACAGCTCGTTTACGTTAAGCTCCAGTATTTCACATGAAAAACTTGATAGAACGTGGTATGGGACCACAAGAAGATTGATTCTGTGATTATTGGAGCGGTTTGTAAAAGCGTTCAAATTTGAAGCTAGGGGTATTGTTGCTCTTTTATACTCAGCTGAGCAGAGCTCACAGAGTATATTAACTTTGTTCGCATAACGTAATCCGTAACGGCATAAACTAATCGAGATAGATATAGACTTCTATATATCAAAATGATCTGGGTGAAAAAAGAAATTCATTTATCCATGTTCGTCCGTCCGTCCGTCTGTCCGTCCGTCTGTAAACACGATAACTTGAGTAAAGGTATCTGATGAAATTTGGCATGTAGATTACTGGGCGCTCATCTCAGATCGCTATTTAAAATGAACGAAATCGGACTACAACCACGCCCAGTTTTTCGATATCGAAAATTTCGAAAAACCGAAAAAGTGCGATAATTCATTACCAAAGACGGATAAAGCGATGAAACTTGATAGGTGCGTTAACCTTATGACGCAAAAGAGAAAATTAGAAAAATTTTGGACAATGGGCGTGGCACCGCCCACTTTTAAAAGAAGGTAATTTATAAGTTTTGCAATCTGTAATTTGGCAGTAGTTGAAGATATCATGATAAAATTTGGTAGGCACGTTACTCCTATTACTATATATGTGCTAAATAAAAATTAGCGAAATCGGATGACAAACACGCCCACTTTAAAAAAAAATTTTTTTAAAGTCAAATTTTAACAAAGAATTTAATATCTTTGTAGTATAAAAGTAAATTATGTCAACATTCAACTCCAATAATGATATGATGCTAAAAAAATACAAAGATAAAAGAAAATTTCAAAATGGGCGTAACTCCGCCCTTTTTCATTTAATTCGTCTAGAATACTTTTAATGCAATAAGTCGAACAAAAGTTTACCAATCCTTGTGAAATTTGGTAGGGACATAGATTCTATGACGATAACTGTTTTCTGTGAAAATGGGCCAAATCGGTTGAAGCCATGCCCAGTTTTTATACACAGTCGACCGTCTGTCCTTCCGCTCGGCCGTTAACACGATAACTTGCGCAAAAAACGATATATCTTAACTAACCTTAGTTCACGTACTTATCTGAAGTCACAATCTTGGTATAAAATATGGCCGAAATCCGACTATGACCACGCCCACTTTTCCGATATCGAAAATTACGAAAAATGAAAAAAAAAAAAATGCCATAATTCTGTACCAAATATGAAAAAACAGATGAAACATAGCAATTGGATTGGTTTATTGACGCAAAATATAACTTTAGAATAAACTTTGTAAAATGGGCGTGACACCTACCATATTAAGTAGAAGAAAATGAAAAAATTCTGCAGGGCGAAATCAAAAGCCCTTGGAATCTTGACAGGAATACTGTTCGTGGTATGACATATATAAATAAATTAGCGGTACCCGACAGAAGATGTTCTGGGTCACCCTGGTCCACATTTTGGTCGATATCTCGAAAACGCCTTCACATATACAACTAAGGGCTACTCCCTTTTAAAACCCTCATTAATACTTTTAATTTGATACCCATATCGTACAAGAACATTCTAGAGTCACCTCTGGTCCACCCTTATTGCGATATTTCGAAAAGGCGTCTACCTATAGATCTAAGGCGCACTACGTTTTAAATAATCATTAACACCTTTCATTTGATACACATGTCATACAAACAGTATCCAGGGTTACCCTATGTTCATTTTGCTAAATGGTGATTTTCCCTTATTTTGTCTCCAAAGCTCTCAGCTGAGTATGTAATGTTCGGTTACACCCGAACTTAGCCTTCCTTACTTGTTTTTAAATAACATATTGTTTTTCTCGCTTCGTCGTAGTCCGGTGGTGAAATTCATTTGCCAACATAAGTGTTTCGGGTATTGAGTTTGTCCTCCACTTGCCTCTTCCACCTCAGTGAAGGTCTTCCCTTCCTCTGCTTCCAAATGCGACTGGATATACTTTCATGGCCGGAGCGTATTTGTTCATTCGCATAATGTGAACTAGCCAGCGCAGCCTTTGGGATTATATTTTTGGCGCTATGTTCATTTACGCGAAGAGCTCACACAGTGCATCATTAAACTGGGTTAGACTCACGTCATTGGTGTGACGATAAAGATCATGAATCTTCCAGAAAACTCGAATGTACCAAGGGCCATCCCACTTTTTTCTCGACATCGTCGATGATCCCGAGAGACATGTACAAACATGTATCAACATAAGTCTGATGGAAGACTTATAAAATGGATTTTAATCGTCTAAAAAGGTCTTTAATTTTTAATACATCCGTCAACAGTGACATAGTAGCCGCGAATGCGGTGATTCTTCTTCCGCTTGCTTTTCTATCCACACCAGGGAAATCTGGAGTTACGACGTGTTGGATAAGACCGCGCTTATCTCTCTAGCCAGTTAAGAATGAGTGGATATATCTCCTTATCCTAAGTATGCTCTGAACGTCGGGTACCAGGTCGCCATTATTGTTCCGAATAATATTGTCCCGGTTTTTAAACATTCTGTAATTAGTCAGCCAAAATCTGCGGCTCCTCGAACTCTCGAAAGACGTTTCTTTCTCTAACTAACCGTCTGTCATCCCACTGCAAGTCAAAATAAAGGGCTCGCTGGAAAGCTATAGTATCGTACTGCATATACGAGATGAATGAGAAATATACTTCCACTGCTATGCTACGCCACTAGCTTGCAGACTCTGGTATTGTGAGCAGTTTATTTTGGAAATATTCTTCTGAGAAGGATTCCTTCGCTGCACAAAGACCTGTGCATTTCAAAACTGGGATAAGATTGTGGTTAGAGTAGATATTGGGACTTCATGAACTGCGGAAATTCGGTATGCTGCAGCTATGTCTGCCATCGTTTAGATGTGATCGAATTGGTTTCCCATGTTTGATCCTGGGGCAGCCTTTTTATCTCGTAAGTCAACTCGGAGAAGAAAGAATGTCTTTCTAGGTACTTCACTGCAGTAATGTGGAACCCAGTTCACAGTGGAGTACCAAGTATCTGTATTCACAGAGAAAGCTTAAGTTAGATGGGCAATGGAGCCCACATGTAAGTAAACGTTACTTGGCTTCTTGTGGGATGAAAATCGAACTGGTTTTTAATTAACCTCAATATCCTCTCTTTTGGTCCACGGATTGAGATATTAATGGCACACTATTATGGCGGTATACGGAAACGAATACGAACCCCAACGAATGATTTCTATCCGTTTGTAAAGGAAAGGATAACATGTTTTAAATGTCTTCTCAATATCCAGCACTGCTTTTTGATATCAGGAGTGTTAAACCACGCCTAAAACTGATCTCAATTTCGAGACTAAAATTCATTATTCTGTCATGATATTGTAACGAATTTACTTGCAAATCCTCTTATTTGCAATCCTCTGCTAAGTTCGAATCACTAAACTGTTGAATAAATAACTCCAATATTGAATGATGGAAAAATGGCCTTTATTAAAGTACTTCACAATAACACCTATACTTTGCTACAAGCTGGCTTAATAACCAAACTGATTAATAACTCAAATGAAACTTTACTATTGGCCGCCAGATCGCGTGCTTAAGCAAACTGATTGATAGCTCAACTCAAACTAAATTACTTCTTACTCCCTGCCCCACTTTTATAGTTTACGCTGCATACTTCTAGGCTCTTCGATTTCCAGAACTTACTAGTTTGTTTCGGCTACAAAATCGCCAGCCACAACTACGTGCACAAATTATTGTTCTCTCTTGTGACAACTCAGATAAGATATATGCATGTGTTTGTGCATTGCCGCTCCGCTGCTCGTATACGTACATATGTGTAGACGCAATTATTTATTCGTTTATGTAGATACATAATGATTGAATTATTGATGTGAATGTTTGTAATTTACAGTCTCTCGAGTACACATAGGCGTATAAGTAAATGCATCTGTGTGTGACATCTCTCTGGGCTGCCTTATATATGTGTATACTTGATTTGATTATTGACGTAAATACTGCTTGGCATAGCCTTAGCATCGCCTTAGTGATGGTATAGCTTAGTGATGCTAATATCCGTGACACTGCCCTCCACCTAAGTCTGATCGTCCCGATCAGACAAATCTCTCGATCTAAACGCTGCTAGCATCGCCAAATGTACCACTCTTCTACTCCGTGGTTTCTCAATGCTTTGTATGCGGTAGATGGTATCACTGATCTTCTTCACAACCTTGTACCGGCCTTCCCACCTGCACCGAAATTTGGATGGAACACCTTTCCGCCGGTGAGGGTTGTATAACAGTACCAAATCTCCCGCCAAGAAACCTTTCGAATTATTGTTCTCATGGTACCTGTGTTTCATCGTACCAATCAGCTTGCGCTTGACGGATTGGCTTCGCATAATCAGTATCGTTTCCACATTTCACAACAGTAGTGCGCTCTGGCTTGAAACTACCCTCGCATTCTTTCTCGGAAATTCGTTGCTTCGTTTTTCTGCGTCGTTTAGGTTTTTTCAATGCCAGTGTTTCTCTCGCAGGTACTTTTGATTTTGATTTATTTGGCCCATTCGATCTATCAACCTTTGCCTTTGACTTTCGTGGTCTTTGTCGAGTCTTTTCCACCAGTACCCGATTACTGCTGAACCCTTTTTCCAAACTAAAGTTAAGTGGTATGTCCTGGTTCTTATAGCGCATAATTTTCCTCCGCATATCGATCCTGACGTCATGGTCAACCAAGAAGTCCACTCCCAATATGACTTCATCAACGATCTCCGCCACAACGAATTTGTGTAGAACCATGACTTTTCCAATTAATACCTCACATACCACTTCGCCTTGTACTTCATTATACTCGCCTGTGACCGTACGCAACCTTGCTTCAGGTAATGACTTTACTCTCCAGTAGACCAAATCAGATCGAATCAAGGAATGAGATGCCCCCGTATCTACAGTCAGTACACGCTCTTTACCATCCACATTCCCTCTGATGGTAAGACTGCTTGATTTCCTTCCAATCTGCGACACAGATATCACAGGACATTCAATAGCCGGGGCAAGTTTTCATTATTTCCATCCGACACGCTCTGGCTCATTTCCGCCAGCTTTGCGTTTACGGCCACCCACATTGTTGGAACTATTAGGACCAAGATCGCAATGACGTGCAATGTGACCTGGGTTGCCGCACTTGAAACATTTAATAACTCCGGCATTCTTCTGTTGAGATCCCTTCAGTGCTCCCAAAATTGTGTCTACCCAGTCTGGCTTTTCCACTTCCACGCGATGAGCTTTGTACGCTGGCTTACTCAAAAGTGAGGCTGTTTCCTGAGTCAGTGCATGCGACACCGTTTCAGCAAACGTTAGTTTTGGATTCGCATGTGTAGCTCGCTTCGTTTCCACGTCCCGTATTCCATTTATGAAACTCTGGATTTTTACCCTTTCAGTGTATTCCACGGGTGCGTCCGCATTTGCAAGATGAGCCAATCTTTCAATATCTGAAGCAAACTCCTGCAATGTCTCATTTGCTTTTTGGTAGCGGTTTTGCAACTCAATTTGGAATATCTGTTTTCTATGCTCGCTTCCATAACGTCGTTCTACAGCAGCCATCAATGCTTCATAATTGTTCCGCTCTCCTTCGGGAATCGTCTGTAGGATTTCCGCTGCTGGCCCCTTCAATGCCACGAACAATGCATCAACTTTATCTTCCGCATTCCAGTTGTTCACTGTTGCGGTCTTCTCAAATTGTAGCTTAAAGACCTGGAAAGGAACAGAACCGTCAAATGATGGTGTTTTTACCTTTGGATAACACGTTGAAACTGCTGGGCGATTTAGTTGCAACTGCTCGATACGTCCTCTCAAAGCATCCACCTCGGCCTCGATTTTTTCTTCAAACTGTAAAATTTTTGTATCTTGCGCCTCCAACTTCGAGGAAATACGTTCTTCTTGCTCTTCTAGTTGAGCAGAGATCTGCGATGATATCTGTGCTGAAATTTGCGCCGACATTTCGGATATCCGTGTTTCTTGTGCTTCAATCTTTGATGTTATACATGTCTCTTGGGCTTCAATCTTCGCTGTTATACGGTTCTCCTGCGATTCCAGCTGAGTTTCCATCTTGGATGTAATCTGTGTCGACATTTCTAACATACGCGTTTCTTGTGCTTCAATATTCGATGTTATGCGTGTCTCCTGCGATTCCAGTTGAGATGACATTTGTGACGACATTTCTGAAATGCGTGCCTCCTGTGCTTCCATTTTGGATGTTACTGTCGATGTTTGAGCAGTTATTGCAGCCAATATCTTGTTCAAGTCTGTGCTCGTAACTGTCTGGGATGTTTCGTTTTTCTCTTCAATTTTTGTTGTTGTCTCGTCCCCATCAGGATAAAAGACAAACTCGTCCACATCAATTCCTTGCGATTCCATTACCTCTCGTGGCCGTGCTTGAAGTTCGATCTTATTGCCAGTTGTATTTAATCCACGGTTCTCCAACTCCTTTTTCAGTTGCTGGATCTTCAATTCACGGAACTTTGCCATGTCCTTGTTGTCTGCTGGAATTTATTCAACAATTCCTCTTCTGACACCAATTGTAACGAATTTACTTGCAAATCCTCTTATTTGCAATCCTATGCTAAGTTCGAATCACTAAACTGTTGAATAAATAACTCCAATATTGAATGATGGAAGAATGGCCTTTATTAAAGTACTTCACAATAACACTTATACTTTGCTACAAGCTGGCTTAATAACCAAACTGATTAATAACTCAAATGAAACTTTACTATTGGCCGCCAGATCGCGTGCTTAAGCAAACTGATTGATAGCTCAACTCAAACTGAATTACTTCTTACTCGCCTGCCCCGCTTTTATAGTTTACGCTGCATACTTCTAGGCTCTTCGATTTCCAGAACTTACTAGTTTGTTTCGGCTACAAAATCGCCAGCCACAACTACGTGCACAAATTATTGCTCTCTCTTGTGACAACTCAGATAAGATATATGCATGTGTTTGTGCATTGCCGCTCCGCTGCTCGTATACGTACATATGTGTAGACGCAATTATTTATTCGTTTATGTAGATACATAATGATTGAATTATTGATGTGAATGTTTGTAGTTTACAGTCTCTCGAGTACACATAGGCGTATAAGTAAATGCATCTGTGTGTGACATCTCTCTGGGCTGCTTTATATATGTGTATACTTGATTTGATTATTGACGTAAATACTGCTTGGCATGGCCTTAGCATCGCCTTAGTGATGGTATAGCTTAGTGATGCTAATATCCGTGACAATATGAATTCATTGTACACTCAAGATAACACAAAGAGACAGTATTAAAACCCATTATGGATCTTCCACCCCTTGCTACGATCCAGAAAATGGGTTTTCAGATTTACAATTAACGGAGTCGCATGCATGGAATCTGAGTATCCTCATACACCTAGCACAATGGAACCAACTTGACCAAGCAAAATCGCCCCCTTTATTTTTTTGTTAAGCGACCTCAAAATTGTTTAATAGGCGAAAGTTTTGGCCGTTCTGGATCCTGCAACAAAACTTGGTAGGGACTTAAAAAGAGAGATTAGCGCGTAAGTGAAAGTCAGCCTGCAATCAAAGCACTCCTTTCTCTTCCCACTAACTCGGTGCTGGCTCTGGGATTTGGCTGGTGTTTGATAACATTGCTTCAACTCTGAATTCCTGGATGATTTAACACGATAGCCAAAGGTAATAAATTCGTTAAAATTCCTTTTTGGTTTGAAAAGTGAAAATAAGAGAATAACAAATCTTGTGCTATCGCAATTCATTCATCATTTGGCTTAAGTGTGTTGCCCACCTACGACACCGGTGGTGCCTGTCAGCTTTTACACATGCACATTTTACGTACGTATATATGTATGTAAGTATGTACATATGTACGTGGGTATACATCAAGTTAAATATAGGCATGTGCCTCTTAAATCTTGCCACTTCAAACAAGGACACCTGTGTGTTATCCTTCATTGCTACAAATACATACACAGGGGATGGTTTTATTTATTAATAATTCATCATACGTATAAACTTAGATCCATATATATTTAATGTGTATAATATTACTTACTTACTTACTTAATTGGCGCTAAACCGTCTAAACGGTTATGGCCGTCCAACAAGGCGCGCCAGTCGCTCCTTCGCTCCGCCAACCGGCGCCAATTGGTCACACCAAGGGAGTTTAAATCGTTTTCCACCTGGTCCTTCCAACGGAGTGGGGGCCGCCCTCTACCTCTGCTTCCATAGGCGGGTTCCGATAGAAACACTTTCTTGGCCGGAGCATCATCTTTCATTCGCATAACATGGCCTAGCCAGCGCAGCCGCTGCGTTTTAATTCGCTGGACTATGTTGATGTCTGCGTATAGCTCGTACAGCTCATCATTAAATCTTCTTCGGTACTCGCCATCGCCAACGCGTAGAGGTCCATAAATCTTTCGAAGAACTTTTCTCTCGAACACTCCCAAAGCCGCTTCATCTGCTGTTGTCATGGTCCATGCTTCTGCCCCATATAGCAGGACGGGTACGATAAGTGGCTTGTAGAGTATGATTTTCGTTCGCCGAGAGAGGACTTTACTTTTCAATTGCCTACCTAGTCCAAAGTAGCATTTATTGGCAAGATTGATTCTTCGCTGGATTTCAGTGCTGATGTTGTTGCTAGTGTTGATGCTGGTTCCCAAATAAACGAAGTCTTTTACTATTTCGAAATTATGGTACAACAGTAGCGTGGTTGCCAAGGCGCATATGCGCTGACTCTTTGCCCGATGACAGCAGGTACTTCGTTTTGTCCTCATTCACCATCAAACCCATCTTTACCGCTTCTTTTTCCAGCTTGGAGTAAGCAGAACTAACAGCGCGGGTGTTTAGGCCGATGATATCAATGTCATCAGCATATGCCAGTAATTGCACGCTTTTATAGTATATTGTTCCAGTGCGGTTAAGCTCTGCAGCTAGTATAATTTTCTCCAGCATCAAATTAAAGAAATCGCACGATAGGGGGTCACCCTGTCTGAAACCTCGTTTAGTTTCGAACGGCTCGGAGAGGTCCTTCCCAATTCTGACTGAGCTGATGGTGTTGCTCAACGTCATTTTGCACAGCC
Source organism: Eurosta solidaginis (assembly GCF_040869045.1). NCBI lineage: Eukaryota > Metazoa > Arthropoda > Insecta > Diptera > Tephritidae > Eurosta > Eurosta solidaginis. The sequence continues at coordinate 250,317,250 of NC_090320.1, read as the reverse complement.
GTATATGTTTTGCGGGGAAACCAAATTCAGACATAGCGGCATATAGGCAGCTCCTTTTCGTGCTGTCGAAGGCGGCTTTAAAGTCGACGAAGAGGTGATGTGTGTCGATTCTCTTTTCACGGGTTTTTCCAAGATTTGGCGCATTGTGAAAATCTGGTCGATGGTAGATTTACCAGGTCTGAAGCCGCACTGATAAGGTCCAATCAGCCGGTTCACGGTGGGCTTTAATCTTTCCCACAATACACTTGAAAGGACCTTATATGCGATATTAAGAAGGCTGATTCCACGATAGTTGGTGCATTTTGCAGTATCCCCCTTCTTGTGGACTGGGCAAAGAACAGTTAGATTCCAACCGTCGGGCATGCTTTCGTCCGCCCATATTTTGCTAAGAAGCTGCTGCATGCGCCTTACCAACTCCTCGCCGCCGAACTGTAATAGCTCCGCAGGCAATCCATCAGCGCCCACGGCCTTGTTGTTTTTCAACCTGGTTATGCTGTTTATTGCTGAATCTGTTGTTTATTGCAGCATAAGCAGTTTTGTACGAACAATTCATACATATTTAAGCCAAAAATGTGCACCAGAAAAGCAAGCGAAATAGAACAAAAGGAAATATGTGTGTGATTGTTTGATGGGTGAAAGTCGTAAAGAGAAAATTGATGCTGCAATTTTGGGTAATCAAATGTGAAATAAGGGCTCGTTTGATATCCCTCGCTGATTTTTTTTTTGATAGATCATATGCAGGTACATACAATTCACAGGTCCTGACATACAGAAACATGCTCTGTCCTTTAGGAGTAGCAGTCCTTCCAAGATTTTCTTGACTGGATAACCAATGATGTAGTGATGGATCATGAAGTAGCCTACCTCTATACCCACTACTGTTATGCGAGCAAAGCTGAGCGCATTCGAAGTTGTAGGCACCACCTGATTTAACTACTTATTCATACGTACAACTTTGATAAGTTAGAGGAATCACCTTACTGAATCAAAATCTGGTAACCAAAGCTTATTTTCATATGCAAGCATTTGTACATTCCTTTCCAAATCTATTTAACTTATTTTGACATCTTTTTTAAGAACTGTGATATCATCATTGTCATAATGTATTTATTTATTACGGCTTTCCTAAGCCTAACTTAAATCTATTTTACATGTTTATAATTGTCTTTTGGACTATGCAATCTAAATAGTTACATCTATGTCCTACCTTGGAGTACTATGGATGGGAGACTTCCAAATCATGCGAACAAAGTGTTGTACAAGTGTAGTATGTAGGCATTTTACGCATTTTAGTAAAGCGCGAAGGCAACATCTGCACGGGGATGCACTGAGTTAATCGAGTGATGCGTTTCAGTATGTGCTTCGGCAACCATTTTTGTATGCGTACACGAGCTTGGAAGTCTTGGCGCTACATAGCAGAATAGTTTCGCTGCCCTTCTATCGATGCTATGGAAGCCCGCCTGTCCAGCACTAAATTGGTAGTGTTCTGCAATAATTGTACAATTTTTGTTTAAATTTATTGGAATGACATGATTTAATATCATTCGGTAGTTCATTATAGGATTTAAGACCTTTATAATACAGATTACATTTGTCTGCTTCAGTTTTATAAGCCGGCAGATTAAAATCAATTTTATTACGAGTATTTACAGAGTGCATATCTTTTACATATTTTATATTAGTCCTCAAATACGCAGGCAAAGTTCCTTCTATTATGTTTTTAATAAATTTCATGGTATAATAAAAAAGTTGCTGTCTAATGCTAAGCCAATTAAGAGAGCATAGCATGTCTCTGATAGGTGTGTCATACCGTTTTTTGAGAATGAATCTCATAGTTCGGTTCTGTTGCTTTTGTAGCTTGTATATTTGACTATCTCGCAAGATGAAAAATATAGTTGGGCAACAAATAAAATGAGGTTCGATTATAGATCTGTAGACGATGATTTTATACCTTCTATTTAAATATTTGCAGGTTCCTTGTGTAAAATATAAACTTTTCGCTATTTTTCCTACCGTACAATCCACGTGCTAGTTGAAATTCAGCTTATCATCTATTTTTATTCCCAAGTATTTTATGGTGCTGACTTTTTCAATTAGTTCGTTATTTATATTTAAGTTTTGTAGCTCACTGTTTTGAAAATTGCATCTAGATATAACCATAAATTTCGTTTTATTGACATTCACTTTCAGTCTGTTTACGCACAAACAACCATACACGCTGTTAAGATCTTCTTGCAGCTTAGCATATATTTCAGTAATATTGTTCCCACTTATCATCAGCAAACACTTTTATTTCACAGTGCTTAATTTAGCTAGTTATATCATTAATATATATATTGAACAGTATGGGTGCCAGCACAGACCCTTGAGGTAGACCAACAGGTACCTCCCTTTTATCCGATACGGACGTTCCAATCACTGTTCTTTGGTATCTGTTAATTAGGAAGTCTTGAAACCATTTTAGTTCTATGCCAGAAACGCCAATGTAAGAAAGCTTTTTCAGCATTAAGTTTTGGTCGATCGTCTCGAATGCACGTTTTAAATCCAAAACACAGCTAATATTTGTTTTTTCCTGCTTAAGTCTTCTTTCCAGTTAGCTACAACCAAATTCAAAGCACTTTCACAGGAATGTTTCTTTCGAAAACCAGATTGTTGAGGTATAATAATTACATTATCTTCTAATTATTTTACCAGCTGATTTTTTACTACTGTTTCCCAAATTTTTTCATCACATTGTAACGTGTTAATAGGTCTAATCTCCTCAGCTTTGATGGTATTTTTAACTTTTTCTAATGGCACAACTATAGAAGATTTCCAAAAACTAGGAACGAGACATTTATCTAAGCTCTCATTAACAAGTTGAGAATAGAAAAAACCTGCATACGTTATGGAGTCTTTAACGACTCCTTCCGACACAAGTTTCTTCCCTCCGATTTTATTTTTAAACTTACTTACTATATCAACTATTTCTGAAGTGGATACTTTCTGAAACTTAAAAACATTAGGGCCATTTTGCTCATCTATAGTACCTTCATTGCTAAAAGAAGTAGGAATATTCATGCTAATCTCCAATACACTATCAATGAAATAGTTATTCAAAAACTGCGCTATTTCTTTAGCCATGCTTATGGAAGTTTTCAAGTTTTTCCACATGACCTTACTATCACCAACACTATGGTTGATTTTGTTTTCCATGTCCTTGGCTTTTTTATCTTAATTAGCCGTTTATATTGGCGTTTCGCACTATAATATTCACTCCATTCTCCAGTGGATAGGCTGATCTTGTAAAGATTTAGCTTACGTTTATTTAAGTTAGCCAGCTCAAAATCATACCACTTGTTCATAAGTTTGACACTGACTTCTTTAGGGTATGTCAGGGTGGTCACTGCGCTTAATAGCGTATTATATACGAATGTTGCCTTATTTTCGATACTCAGATTTTCAAAGTCAGTGTAGCTGTCGTAATTCATTAACAAGGCTGTCGCTTGTATAATTTTCCCAAGAAATTATTGTTATCTTCGTTCTCATCTGAAATAGTTTATGTAATTTGATTTTGAATTTATTCGTTTCATGATCTGAAACTCTTCTAATTTTAAACATGATATAGATCTACTATCGGTAAATAACAAGTCGATCAATATCGCCCTTTCGTGTATAAAAATCTATTTTTTGCTCCATAGCAAAGGATCGAAATAAGTCAACTAACTGTTTACTATAAGTTGTGCTTTTGTAAAGGTTTATATTGAAATCGCCCACAAAGATAATATTATCCTGTGTTACGCAGTTATTATTTAAAATGTCGTATAAGTACGTTTTAAATTCTGCATCACTCGAGCTCGGTGAGTGATATATCAGAGCTATTTGGTATTGGGAGAAAATATTTTTAACTTTTAGTATAATACATCAGATCTTCTTATTTAATGTTCTGTTGTAACTTATTGAGTATTCAATTGTTTCATTTATATATATTAGCACACCGCCTGTGTGCCTGCTATGGGAATCGCATCGTACAAGTTTATATGTTTGTATCTGTAGCTCTTGATTCGTTATTTCTTCAGTCGAACAAGTCTCCGAACAAAATATCAAATGTGGTTTATGTACATCTTTCAGACGCTCTAGTTCAGTTTTATTGGCGACGATACTGCTAATATTTAAATATATACAACTTAGCTCCTCTGGTATTCGTTGCTAAACTCGTGCCTTATTTCTTGGTTGCGAATATTTTTTATACGCAGGACAATCTTTGCTGAAAGCGTAATGGCTAACATCGACGTCAATAACTTTTTTTTGAACAAGTTCGCTACAGTTTACACATTTAACAATGTTAGATGTGCACTCTTTGCTATCATGGGGTTCAGCACATTTGCTGCAAGCTATTTTATTCGTGCACTCAGCTGCTTTGTGCTTATATCCCAGACATTTAAAACACCTCAAAACACTTATATGCTCGTAAGCGACGCAAGTATCCCACTCTATATATAGTTTCTTTTGTTGCAACACATTATCGAATGTTACTGCATCTGTTTCCACTAACGCAATGTAGCTTACTTCTCTACGATTGGTATTTTCATACAGTTTTAACACTTTAAAATCCTTTCCGTTACATGAGTCATTTTGCTTAGTTAAGCATTCTACTAAACGCTAATTTGCTAACTTTTTCAGTTAAACCAACAATTTTTATTTTCTTTTTTATTTCATCCTTATTTTTGGTTTTCTCTGCTTCGTTATCGTTTCCAATACCTTCTCTTACCTTTAGCTGGACTTTCTCACAGGCGTCTTTATTTTTACATTCTACAATAATGGCTCCACTATTTACTTCTTTAAAATTTTTAATAAGACCTTCGGTAGGTTCGACAACTTTTTTAGAGCTTCCTTGGTTTCCTTAGCTTTTTTGACCTTCTTTTTCGGTTTAATGACAAATTTATTCTCATTTACTGAAGCGACCTGAGCATAAGATAGTTTTTCTGGCTGATTATTTGCTACGAGTAAATCTTTAAGCAATTCATTGCTCTTTTTTAATTCATTAGATAAATCTTTTACTATCTCATTATTCATTGCAATCAATTTTACTTCTATGTTATGCTCTAAAAGGGAGTTGAAGTCCGTAATAATGCTACTTTTAATCTGGGAGAATTTATTACAAAATATCTGCTCGACTATCTGTTTAATATCAACGGCTTTCATTTTTGTTTCTTCACATTTATTAATCAAATGTGTGATTTCCACAAATTTTGTATTGGTATCCGATAATGCACATACATTACGGAACCATTTTATGTTCATATTATCTTCTATTATCTTTTTTTCATTTATTTTAATATTACTGCATTTCAAGCAGAAACTATAGCCACACCCACCAGAGCATGCTACTATGTCATCTACCTGAAGAAGTTTCGCAGTATATTCTTTGCACTCTGCTGGCATTGTAAATGTATATCTTTCTAAGAAAATGTAAAAGATATGCAACTTTACATAGCAACTTTGTGATACCAACTTTAAATATTCGCAAGACTGGTTTCAAAAAATAAACTAAAAAATATGTATAAATATATATTTTTCTACCGTGATGGCAGCCCTGTTTTTGGCTGACACTTTTCACTCCTTTATGTCTTCCACTTGCCCTTTCTATCATTCACCTTTGTAAACAAATTTAGTGATTATCGGGCGCTAATTTTTCGCGCTAAGTTAATGATAGCAAAGAAAAGTTAAAAACACAAAAAAACAAGTAAGGAAGGTTAAGTTCGGGTGTTACCGAACATTACATACTCAGTTGAGAGCTATGGTGACAAAATAAGGGAAAATAACCATGTAGGAAAATGAACCGAGGGAAACCCTGGAATGTGTTTGTATGACATGCGTATCAAATGAAAGGTGTTAATGAGTATTTTAAAAGGGAGTAATCCTTAGTTCCATAGGTGGACGCCGTTTCGAGATATCGCCATAAAGGCGGACCAGGGGTGACCCTAGAATTTGTTTGTACAATATGGGCATCAAACGAATGGTGTTAATGAGTATCTTAAAAGGGAGTGGGCCTTAGTTCTATAGGTGGATGCCGTTTCGAAATATCGCCATAAAAGTGGACCAGGGGTGACTCTAGAATGTGTTTGTACGATATGGGTATCAAATTAAAGGAATTAATGAGGGTTTTAAAAGGGAGCGGTGGTTGTTGTATAGGTGGTCGCCTTTTCGAGATATCGTCATAAAGGTGGACCAGCGGTGACTCTAGAATGCGTTTGTACGATATGGGTATCAAATGAAAGGTGTTAATGAGTATTTTAAAAGGGAGTAATCTTTAGTTCCATAGGTGGACACCGTTTCGAGATATCGCCATAAAGGTGGACCAGGGGTGACCCTAGAATTTGTTTGTACAATATGGGTATCAAAAGAAAGGTGTTAATAAGTACTTTAAAAGGGAGTAATCCTTAGTTCCATAGGTGGACGCCGTTTCGAGATATCGCCATAAAGGCGGACCAGGGGTGACCCTAGAATTTGTTTGTACAATATGGGCATCAAACGAATGGTGTTAATGAGTATCTTAAAAGGGAGTGGGCCTTAGTTCTATAGGTGGATGCCGTTTCGAAATATCGCCATAAAAGTGGACCAGGGGTGACTCTAGAATGTGTTTGTACGATATGGGTATCAAATTAAAGGAATTAATGAGGGTTTTAAAAGGGAGCGGTGGTTGTTGTATAGGTGGTCGCATTTTCGAGATATCGTCATAAAGGTGGGCCATGGGTGACCCTAGAATTTGTTTGTACAATATGGGTATCAAAAGAAAGGTGTTAATGAGTATTTTAAAAGGGAGTAATCCTTAGTTCCATAGGTGGACGCCGTTTCGAGATATCGCCATAAAGGTGGAGCAGGGGTGACCCTAGAATTTGTTTGTACAATATGGGTATCAAAAGAAAGGTGTTAATGAGTATTTTAAAAGGGAGTAATCCTTAGTTCCATAGGTGGACGCCGTTTCGAGATATCGCCATAAAGGTGGAGCAGGGGTGACCCTAGAATTCGTTTGTGCAATATGGGTATCAAACGAAAGGAGTTAATGAGTATTTTAAATGGGAGTGGGCCTTAGTCCTATAGGTGGACGCCTTTTCGAGGTATCGCAATAAAGGTGGACCAGGGGTGACTCTAGACTTTGGTTGTGCGATATGGGTATCAAATGAAAGGTGTTAATGAGTATTTTAAAAGGGAGTGGGCCTTAGTTCTATAGGTGGACGCTGTTTCGAAATATCGCCACAAAGGTGGACCAGGGGTGACTCTAGAATGTGTTTGTACGATATGGGTATCAAATTAAAGGTATTAATGTGGGTTTTAAAAGGGAGCGGTGGTTGTTGTATAGGTGGTCGCCTTTTCGAGATATCGCCATAAAGGTGGACCAGGGGTGACTCTGGAATGCGTTTATACGATATGGGTATCAAATGAAAGGTGTTAATGAGTATTTTAAGAGGGAGTAATCCTTAGTTCCATAGGTGGACACCGTTTCGAGATATCGCCATAAAGGTGGACCAGGGGTGACCCTAGAATTTGTTTGTACAATATGTGCATCAAACGAAAGGTGCTAATGAGTATTTTAAAAGGGAGTGGGCCTTAGTTCTATAGGTGGACGCCGTTTCGAAATATCGCCACAAAGGTGGACCAGGGGTGACTCTAGAATGTGTTTGTACGATATGGGTATCAAATTAAAGGTATTAATGAGGGCTTTAAAAGGGAGCGGTGGTTGTTGTATAGGTGGTCGCCTTTTCGAGATATCGCCATTAAAGGTGGACCAGGGGTGACCCTAGTAATCCTTAGTTCCATAGGTGGACGCCGTTTCGAGATATCGCCATAAAGGTGTAGCAGGGCTGACCCTAGAATTCGTTTGTGCAATATGGGTATCAATAGAAAGGTGTTAATGAGTATTTTAAAAGGGAGTAATCCTTAGTTCCATAGGTGGACGCCGTTTCGAGATATCGCCATAAAGGTGGACCAGGGGTGACCCTAGAATTTGTTTGTACAATATGGGCATCAAACGAAAGGTGTTAATGAGTATTTTAAAAGGGAGTGGGCCTTAGTCCTATAGGTGGACGCCTTTTCGAGGTATCGCAATAAAGGTGGAACAGGGGTGACTCTAGACTTTGTTTGTGCGATATGGGTATCAAATGAAAGGTGTTAATGAGTATTTTAAAAGGGCCTGGGCTTAGTTCTATAGGTGGACGCCTTTTCGAGATATCGCCATAAAGGTGGACCAGGGGTGACTCTAGAATGAGTTTGTATGATATGGGTATCAAATTAAAGCATTAATGAGAGTTTTAAAAGGGAGTGGTGGTAGTTGTATATGTGAAAGCGTTTTCAAGATATCGACCAAAATGTGGACCAGGGTGACCCAGAACATCATCTGTTGGATACCGCTAATTTATTTATATATGTAGTACCTGCCAAGATTTTAAAGGTTTTTTATTTCGCCCTGCAGAACATTTTCATTTTCTTCTACTTAATATGGTGGGTGTAACAACCATTTTATAAAGTTTTTTCGAAAGTTATATTTCGCGTCAATAAAACAATCCAATTACCTTACCATGTTTCATCCCTTTTTTCGTATTTGGTATAGAATTATGGCATTTTTTTAATTTTTCGTAATTTTCGATATCGAAAAAGTGGGCGTGGTCATAGTCTGATTTCGTTCATTTTTCATACCAAGATAAAGTGAGTTCAAGTAAGCACGTGAACTAAGTTCATTAAAGATATGTCGATTTTTGCTGAAGTTATCGTGTTAACGGCCATGCGGAAGGACAGACGAACGACTGTGTATAAAAACTGGGCGTGGCATCAACCGATTCCGCCCATTTTCACAGAAAACAGTTAACGTCATAAAATCTATGCCCCTACCAAATTTCAAAAGGATTGGTTAATTTTTGTTCGACTTATGGCGTTAAAAGTATCCTAGACAAATTAAATGAAAAAGGGCGGAGCCACGCCCATTTTGAAATTTTCTTTTATTTTTGTATTTTGTTGCACCACATCATTACTGGAGTTGAATGTTGACATAATTTACTTATATGTATACTGTTAAGATATTAAATTTTTTGTTAAAATTTTACTTTAAAAAAATTTTTTTTAAAGTGGGCGTGGTCCTTCTCCGATTTTGCTAATTTTTAGTAAGCGTACATATAGTAATAGGAGTAACGTTCCTGCCAAATTTCATCATGATATCTTCAACGACTGCCAAATTACAGCTTGCAAAAGTTTTAAATTACCTTCTTTTACAAGTGGGCGGTGCCACACCCATTGTCCAAAATTTTACTAATTTTCTATTCTGCGTCATAAGTTCAACTCATCTACCAAGTTTCGTCGCTTTACCTGTCTTTTGTAATGAATTATCGCACTTTTTCGTTTTTTCGAAATTTATCGATATTATTATAGTCCGATATCGTTCATTTTAAATAGCGATCTGAGATGACAGTTAGTAGCGACAGTATAGAAACAAAGCGGCTTGACAGGTTGTTGATGTTCTCACCCGTACTCAGCGTATCAGCAGGCGTTTGTGTGAAAGTGTGCTCGGCGATGTTTGCAGCGCGCCGACTGCGGTAATGGCAGCACAGCAGATAGCTTTTGCAAATTACCAACCACATAAGTACTCCACTCTCCCAAATTATGTTTTTAGATTTGTCCACTTGAATACAGCTTCCCGCACCTGTTGTTAGATGTTGTACGTTTTTTTAGCGCTTTTAATATTTTTTTTTTTATAAAAACACGGAGCACGTATCAAAGCGACCGTCTTGTTCTTCTCTTCTTCTTGTCTTCTTGTCGTTGCTGTTCTCTAAATCATAGATTAGATTGATACGAATCTTTTGGTTACGCTCTCATATTTTCGCTCTCACGAGGGATTTATCTTCTATTTGTTGCTGGCAACAGTCACAGATAAATCCCTCGCGCCAGCTGAAGCGGGTGCCAGAACAAAAAATGTGCCAGTCAAAACGAAAAACGGGCCAAAAATTTCGGTAAACTTTAGTTTGACCTACAACTGTAGAATAGCGTTCAAAAATTATGGGAAAAAGGATAAAAATACTTATTTTAGTCTAAATATTATTAGTTCGAAGGCGGAGGGTAAATATTATTTCCCATTCAAAAGTTATCACTAAAAACAGGTTTTGTAAATATGAACTCCCGATGCAACCAGTCCATTTTGATCACAGAACCTGGGACACCAGACATGTAGGATAAGCCCTATCCATTAAATAATGTTAACTGTTATATCATAGGTCCGATTTACTGAAATTTCGAAATTTCACTGCGAGTTAAATGCGTTACAATATTTGACTAAGTAATTTAATTGAAATGTAAATTTTACTTAGATTTGTTTATATTTAACTCTTAAAGGAATAAAAACTTTACAACCATCATTTTATTAGATGATTGAAACTATAATCGCCGAAATTTATGTCAAAAATCCCCATTTTCAGATCTATTCATTTTTGTTTGGAGTGGCATCATTGATAAATGCTATAAAAAATGTGAATTTTGACAGCGCTCTCTCGAAACAAAGAGTTGCAAATCCATTCATCTATGCTCTAAATCATAGCGGAATGATACAAGGTGGCAGCATGGTGACATACCTACAAACATAAATAATAATTGCATGAACTTTGTTTTTGTAAATTCGATGGACAAATGTCAAAATCGTACTGCGCCGGAAGTTGATGTATCAAATCAAATAAAAAAAGTTTATAATCAGCTGTCCCATGCTGCCACGTTCTAAATGTTTTGCATCTGACTGCATTTTCTTTTTAAAAAGCCAACAGTCGAGAGAGCATCTGTTACAGTGTGCTTACTTTTGCATTAGTACAGAGAGATACGTACGTATGTATATTGTAACGAATTTTAGGAGTTCTTAATTATTTTGCAGCTACTGTTAACGTTCCAATCTCTGAACTGTCGAATACATAACTCAAATATTCAGTATAGCAAAATTTTGTTTATTTATATTACTTTGGTAGTAGTACTTTGCAATTACAATACTCGCGCTCTTCAATTATAGCGTTTAAAATCTAACTGAGTCATTCTTCTTTAGTTTCATCCTTAATTGATCTTTGGTTATGAGTGAATTATAGAATTTTTTTTAATTTTCTCCAAGTTTCGGTATCGATTTTCTTTAAAGTAGGCGTGGTCGCCAAATTTTCACAAAATTTATATAGTTTAGCAGGGACAACCTCCATGCAAAATTTCAACATGATATATTACACGGCGTTTGAATTACGACTTGTTTAACCTTACAATTTTTTCTACTAAATGTAGACAGAACCACGCCCATTTTTCAAAACTTTACCAATTTTATATTATATTTATGGTCATAAAGTCAACCCACATATAAGGTCTGATCACTTTATCGATATTCGGTTATGAATTATCAAAGTTTTAAAATTTTTCAAAGTTTCGATATTTACTGTTTTTTTTAAATTGGGCGTGGTTTTCTATTATGGATCCAAGTAAGTCAGTACAAATTTCGTACATACATGTAACTTTATTAAACGTATTAACGGATGGATTGACGGACATGGTTCAATCAAAATTTTTCCGATTCTGATAACGTTGATATAAGTAGTCTATATCTATTCGATCTTAACTCTCCAAACATGAGCTTAGGAGACAGTCCCTGTGGCAAAAGTTTTCTTTTTATAAGAGAACCGAACGGGTTTAATTTGCGTACGGATCCACGCAACAAATTTTAAAACTCGAAGTTAAGGGGATTTCGGTGGGTTTTTTCCGAAACATGCGGGATCTGAAAGCTGAATACCTACATGTGGATGGAAAATGTTCTATCGCAACAATCTCTAATTTAAACAGGTATACGATGTATATCGTAGAAAAAATAGCACAATCACAGAACTATTGTCTCATTTGTATATTGTATATACTATTGGCAACCTAGATACAGAAATGTTGTCACAAAACTTTTTATTCATGTAGTGTGGTCATTTTCATTAGCTGCTTTGCTGACTTTATATCTATGTAAAATGAAACTTGAACAACGTGTAAACATGAAAACACAAAAATAAAGAAATTGAAAAACAAATACTTGCTATTACTGTATACACATACAAATAAACTAAATTTTCACGTTTAATAAAACTGACCTAAGTTAAGTCATGTCAAAGGACGAGCAATCATACATACATATATATTACATACTCGTATAATAGATATATTTAAGGGTGGTTGCCACATATTTTTCTTATCCTTTTAACTATGTATATGTAGACATCAATGAGTTCTTTAGTATGAGGAGTGCACATTGGATGCTCATAAGTGAAGGGGAGCGGAAAAACTGTGCTCCGACAAGTTAAAAAATAACCATGGGGGGGATCCAGTGAGGAATTTGGGGGGGGGGGCGGAATTTCTCGGAAAAAATCCGATTTTTTCGGTAGCCACTATCGACTTGCTCGGTGGTAGCGTCTAGCGATTTTTTATACTCAATTGAGCAGAGCTCACAGAGTATATTAAGTTTGATTGGATAACGGTTGGTTGTACAGGTATAAAGGAATCGAGATAGATATAGACTTCCATATATCAAAATCATCAGGATCGAAAAAAAATTTGATTGAGCCATGTCCGTCCGTCCGTTAACACGATAACTTGAGTAAATTTTGAGGTATCTTGATGAAATTTGGTACGTAGGTTCCTGAGCACCCATCTCAGATCGCTGTTGAAAATGAACGATATCGGACTATAACCACGCCCACTTTTCGATATCGAAAATTTCGAAAAACCGAAAAAGTGCAATAATTCATTACCAAAGACAGATAAAGCGATGAAACTTGGTAGTTGGGTTGAACTTATGACGAAGAATAGAAAATTAGTAAAATTTTGGACAATGGGCGTGGCACCGCCCACTTTTAAAAGAAGGTAATTTAAAAGTTTTTCAAGCTGTAATTTGGCAGTCGTTGAAGATATCATGATAAAATTTGGCAGGAACGTTACTCCTATTACTATATGTACGCTTAATAAAAATTAGCAAAATCGGAGAAGGACCACGCCTACTTTTAAAAACTTTTTTTTTTTAAAGTAAAATTTTAACAAAAAATTTAATATCTTTACAGTATATAAGTAAATTATGTCAACATTCAACTCTAGTAATGATATGGTGCAACAAAATACAAAAAATAAAGAAAATTTCAAAATGGGCGTGGCTCCGCCATTTTTCATTTAGTTGGTCTAGGATACTTTTAATGCCATAAGTCGAACAAAAATTTCCCAATCCTTTTGAAATTTGCTAGGGGAATAGATTTTATGACGCTAACTGTTTTCTGTGAAAATGGGCGAAATCGGTTGAAGCCACGCCCAGTTTTTATACACAGTCGTCCGTCTGTCCTTCCGCATTGCCGTTAACACGATATCTTGAGCAAAAATCGACATATCTTTACTGAACTTAGGGGATGAGACATGGTAATTGGATTGGTTTATTGACGCGAAATATAACTTGAAAAAAAAACTTTGTAAAATGGTTGTGACACCTACCATATTAAGTAGAAGAAAATGAAAAAGTTCTCCCTTGAAATCTTGGCAGGTATTACATATATAAATAAATTAGCGGTATCCAACAGATGATGTTCTGGGTCGCCCTGGTCCACATTTTGGTCGATATCTGGAAAACGACTTCACATATACAACTACCACCACGCCCTTTTAAAATACTCACTAACACCTTTCATTTGATACCCATATCGTACAAACATATTCTAGAGTCACCCCTGGTCCACCTTTATGGCGATATCTCGAAAAGGCGACCACCTAAAGAACGAAGGCCCACCCCCTTTTAAAAATACTCATTAACACCTTTCATTTGATACCTATATCGTACAAACAAAGTCTAGAGTCACCCCTGGTCCACCTTTATGGAGATATCGCGAAACGGCGTCCACCTATGGAAATAAGGATTACTCCCTTTTAAAATACTCATTAACACCTTTCATTTGATACCCATATCATACAAACAAATTCTAGAGTCAACCCTGATCCACCTTTATGGCGATATCCCTAAATGGCGTCCACCTATAGAACTATGGCCCACTCCCTCATAAAATACTCTTTAACACCTTTCATTTGATACACATGTCATACAAACACATTCCAGGTTTTCCCTCGGTTCATTTTCCTACATGGTTATTTTCTCTTATGTTGTCACCATAGCTCTCAACTGAGTATGTAATGTTCGGTTACACCCGAACTTAACCTTCCTTACTTGTTTTTTTTGATATTCTACTTAAGTCAACCGAAAAAAAGGTTATGTTCTTCTATTCATCGATCTATCCGTCAGCCTATTTTTTTTTTTGCAATAGCTTCTATTCAAGGAAATAAATGGTAATGAAATTCAACACACTACTTCTTCGACCGCGACTAATACTCCTGTAAAAATAAATATTAATTCAATACTCAACGGAATACTTCCGTCATTTATAAAGTTACAAGCGAGAATTGAATATGATCAACTCCCTAAGGTTACATACACTGAAAGAAATGGTGCTAGTAAAATCAACAAATCTGTCCTGTTGTTCTTGACTTAACGGAGATTCGGTGAAATTGATCGAATTATGGTTGATTCGACCGAGTTATTTGTCAAGCGAACAAATTAGTTTAGTTGTTTCAACAGAAGAGAAATTCTCCCTCTAAAGTTAACAAAATTCTGTAAAATTGACCCTAATCAATTTAACTGATTTTTTTGTTAACACAACTGATCTCACTGGTCATTTCAACAGCGATCAAAAGTCAATACATGAGCAAAAAAGAGAATTTTACGCTCACTGCGCTCTCTACTTTGTACTTATGTATGCTGTGTACTATATGTATGCATATATTTACGTATGTATATAGCGGCCGCCGTGGTAGTGTGCTCCGCCTACCACACCGAAGACCCTGGGTTCACACCCCGGGCAAAACAACATAAACATTTTAGAAATAAGGTTTTTCAATTATAAGAAAATTTTCCTAAGCAGAGTCGCCCCTCGGCACTGTTCGGCAAGCACTCCGAGTGTATTTCTGCCATGAAAAGATCTCAGTGAAAACTCATCTGCCTTGCAAATGCCGCAACATAGGTACTTTCATTCAAAGCTATCGCAACAACTTTTTTGTTCATTTGACTACTAAAACGGTCAATTACGAATCAACGATTTGTGCGCAGTTGATTCAACATCTTGTTGCGATGGATAAAAATTTACAGAAATTTCGGTTGAATTGACCCGTAGTTCGATTGATTTTACCAGTATTTTTCTTTCAGTGTACAAATTCGAGATATGTAGCATCTACCGCCTTTTCCCATGTATTTGGCGATGAAAAAATTTACATGTAGTTTTCATAAAAATACATTTTCACAGCAATTTCAGATATTAATTAATAGAGTGAGGACGATCGACGTCGCTTTTTCTCGAAATGATTTCACATCCAGCTAAAAGTTCAAACATTAACAGATCCACTAAGCTGCATGGTTGTCACCTTATCGGCACAGAGTATAGGAACAATTTTGAATAGAACCAAAAATCCAACGAAGGATAGAAGAATTTAAGCCGGGTTTAAATATCTGTCAGAACGAGGAGGGCGAACTGGTAACCGGTTATCAGAGAGTGCCCAGATTCTATAGGGAAGTCCTCTACGTCCTCTTAAACGGAGGCAGATTTGTTGCACCAGCTCTTAACAATAATTTATGGATACCGAAGATGAAGTCTACCACAAATTTGTGAGCTGTCGCGAGGGGAACAATAAATAGTCGCCAAGGATACTGGAAATGTTTCCACATAGGTAAGCTTTGAATGGAATAAAAATGTCTTTGGTTTTTAGCTTGAAAATAAGTAATTATTGCATCAGATATCGCAAATAACAGAAGAGAACAGGAAAGAAACGGAAAGGGAAGGGAAGAGTTATGGAACGGAAAGGAATAAAAAGAAAGGAAAGGAAAAGGAAAGGCAAGTAAAAGGAAAGGAAGGGAAAATAAGGGGGTTGAAACTGATAGGCGAATTGTTATAAATTTGTTATCGATAGCAAACGGTATCGATTACTAATCGGCTTATTATCAAAAAGTTATCGAAAAAACATCGATTCGCTGTGGTAAAGATTAGAATCGACATTTTTTTATAATAAATGCATATATTTTCGATTAAAATCCATATTTTTCAATAAACATCTATATTTTTTCAATAACGAACCGATATTCATTCGATAGTAAATCGAAACTTTTTCGGTGATAAATTGATAACTAATCGACAACTTTTCGATAAAAAACATCAATAATTCACCAATTATATAACGATAACTGATCGATGACACTTGTTATCGATAACAAACCAAAAATATGTCGATCACAATCAAATAACAATAAATGCTGGATTAATTTTTATACTCATAAATAAATTTTTCCAAACTCTGATGAATAATTCCAAAATGATACCGAAATATATGCGAAATTATCCGGAAATAACCCCGGAATGGTCCCATAACGATCTCAAAGTAGTCCCTAAATGACTCCGAAATAGTCCTTCAAATAAGCTCTAATTTTTTCCTAACACCATCCCAAATTGATCTTGAAATAGTACCCAAAACAATCCCGGTATGTTAAAACGTATGCCCGAACTGTTAAGCAATGATTTCCAAATGATCCTGGAAATACTTAACCCTACAAATTGTCTACCGGGACGTAGCATGAGTTTTCTGGTTTAAATTGAACAAAAACAATTATCTGCAGACCATAATAATAATATAATGTTAAGTTTACTCTATGTTAATTCTAAAGTAACCGACGAGGGGGTAACCAATCTCAAAACCTATTTCGGTCGCAAAATAACAATTTAAAAAAACTCAGACAATAGCAAGTGGAATACCATCTAAAAATAAGAATTAATCACTGCGAAAGACCGAAAAATTTCACATATCAACATATCTCACTGAGAGAGCCAATTTTTTTCTTGCGTATGACTTCTTGCACGCAAATGCAATTTCTGTTTTGCTTACGGGGACAAATCGTGGCTGCGCTAACGAAAACAGTTATGTTTTTTTTTGTCAAAATTTTTTTTATTGCATATTTCATTATCACTATATAGAGCCCACATTTCTGCATATGCCGTTTTTATACTCAGTTGAGCAGAGCTCACAGAGTATATTAAGTTTGATTGGATAACGGTTGCTTGTAGAGGTATAAAGGAATCGAGATATATACTTCCATATATCAAAATCATCAGGATCGAAAAAAAATTTGATTGAGCCATATCCGTCCGTCCGTCCGTCCGTTAACACGATAACTTGAGTAAATTTTGAGGTATCGTGAGGAAATTTGGTACGTAGGTTCCTGAGCACTCATCTCAGATCTCTGTTTAAAATGAACGATATCGGATTATAACTACGCCCACTTTTTCGATATCGAAAATTTCGAAAAACCGAAAAAGTGCAATAATTTATTATCAATGACAGATAAAGCGATGAAACTTGGTAGGTGAGTTGAACTTTTGGACAATGGGCGTGGCACCGCCCACTTTTAAAAGAAGGTAATTTAAAAGTTTTGCAAGCTGTAATTTGGCAGTCGTTGAATATATCATGATGAAATTTGGCAGGAACGTTACCACTATTACTATATGTACGCTTACTAAAAATTAACAAAATCGGAGAAGGACCACGCCCACTTTAAAAAAATTTTTTTTTTTAAAGTAAAATTTTAACAAAATATTTAATATCTTTACAGTATATAAGTAAATTATGTCAACATTCAATTCCAGTAATGATATGATGCAACAAAATACAAAAATAAAAGAAAATTTCAAAATGGGCGTGGCTCCGCCATTTTTCATTAAATTTTTCGAGGATACTTTTAATGCCATAAGTCCAACAAAAATTTACCAATCCTTTTGAAATTTGGTAGGGGCATAGATTTTATGACGTTAACTGTTTTCTGTGGAAATGGGCGAAATCGGTTGAAGCCACGCCCAGTTTTTATACACAGTCGTCCGTCTGTCCTTCCGCATGGCCGTTAACACGATAACTTGAGCAAAAATCGATATATCTCTACTAAACTTAGTTCACATACTTATCTAAACTCACTTTATCTTGGTAGAAAAAATTAACGAAATCCGACTATGACCACGCCCACTTTTTCGATATCGAAAATTACGAAAAATGAAAAAAATGCCATAATTCTATTCCAAATACGATAACTTGAGCAAAAATTGATATATCTCTACTAAGCTTAGTTCACATACTTATCTAAACTCACTTTATCTTGGTAGAAAAAATAACGAAATCCGACTATGACCACGCCCACTTTTTCGATATCGAAAATTACGAAAAATGAAAAAAATGCCATAATTCTATTCCAAATACGAAAAAAGGGATGAAACGCGGTAATTGGATTGGTTTATTGACGCGAAATATAACTTTCGAAAAAACTTTGTAAAATGGTTAAGTATATTAAGTAGAAGAAAATGAAAAAGTTCTGCAGGGCGAAATAAAAAACCCTTAAAATCTTAGCAGGTATTACATATATACATAAATTAGCGGTATCCAACAGATGATGTTCTGGGTCACCCTGGTCCACCTTTATGACGATATCTCGAAAAGGCGTCCACCTATAGAACGAAGGCCCACTCCCTTTTAAAAATACTCATTAACACCTTTCATTTGATACCCATATCGTACAAAGTCTAGAGTCACCCCTGGTCCACCTTTATTCCGATACCTCGAAAAGGTGTCCACCTATAGAACTAATGCCCACTCCCTTTTAAAATACTCATTAATACCTTTCGTTTGATACCCATATTGTACAAACGTATTCTAGAGTCACCCCTGGTCCACCTTTATGACGATATCTCGAAAAGGCGACCACCTATACAACTACCACCACTTCCTTTTAAAACCCTCATTAATACCTTTAATTTGATACCCATATCGTACAAACAAATTCTAGGGTCAACCCTGGACCACCTTTATGGAGATATCTCGAAACGGCGTCCACCTATGGAACTAAGGATTACTCCCTTTTAAAATACTCATTAGCACCTTTCTTTTGATACCCATATTGTACAAAAAAATTCTAGGGTCACCCCTGGTCCAACTTTATGGAGATATCTCGAAACGGCGTTCACCTGTGGAACTAAGGATTACTCCCTTTTAAAATACTCATTAACATCTTTCTTTTGATACCCATATCGTACAAAAAAATTCTAGAGTCACCCCTGGTCCACCTTTATTCCGATACCTCGAAAAGGCGTCCACCTATAGAACTAATGCCCACTCCCTTTTAAAATACTCATTAATACCTTTCGTTTGATACCCATATTGTACAAACGTATTCTAGAGTCACCCCTGGTCCACCTTTATGACGATATCTCGAAAAGGCGACCACCTATACAACTACCACCACTTCCTTTTAAAACCCTCATTAATACCTTTAATTTGATACCCATATCGTACAAACAAATTCTAGGGTCAACCCTGGACCACCTTTATGGAGATATCTCGAAACGGCGTCCACCTATGGAACTAAGGATTACTCCCTTTTAAAATACTCATTAACATCTTTCTTTTGATACCCATATCGTACAAACAAATTCTAGAGTCAACCCTGATCCACCTTTATGGCGATATCCCCAAATGGCGTCGACCTATAGAACTATGGCCCACTCCCTCATAAAATACTCTTTAATGCCTTTCATTTGATACACATGTCATACAAACACATTCCAGGGTTTCCCTCGGTTCATTTTCCTACATGGTTATTTTCCCTTATTTTTTCGCCATAGCCCTCAACTGAGTATGTAATGTTCGGTTACACCCGAACTTAACGTTCCTTACTTGTTTTATATTTCTTTTGGTTTAAAAGTGATCGGAAACAGCTATGTGCTCACAGTCCTAGAAGTACTCTGAAAAACGGTTATGTAATTACTTGCTTATAATTTTTTTTTAATCGCCGGCGAAAGTGCTTTGATTTCAATGTAAAAAATAATTACAAACCATCTTGCTTCCCAAAGCAGCCGGTTCCATGTACCGGAGCGACTCGGGATTTTTCATGAACAAGGGCTGTTATTTCAGTGTAACCCCATTTAATTTGTTGCGTCCCTCCCACAAATTGTTATCCTCCCAGCAGCTCCTTGCAGCGGGACTGCGCCATATTCTCCTGCTCCGGGAGGGTATCGATCTCAAACTGGGACCTGTATCTGACCCTGGTCCAGATAAAAGGTTTTGCTGCGTTTGCCGAACAATAATATTTTTAGGACGGTCACACTCTTGTCAGTGTGTCACGTGCAAAGGATGGTTGCATCGGACAGGATGTTCTGGGCTAGTCCCCAAAACCCGAAGTCCCGGTAACTTTTATAAATCTTTTGTGGCTCCTTGCTGTTTACGCCAAAGGGCGTCCCATAGTCTGCGCCTTAGCGCCCCAACTACCTTCTAACTGTCCCGCTGCTCAGCAAGCCACAACAACACATAAGTCTGCAGTCAAACTGTAATGGGTTTACTGGGAATATCACGGAGATATTTGATTTCATGAAGCGGCATAACATGCGCATTGCAGCGATATAAGAGACCAAACACACAGCAAGATCTGCTCCGCTGACCTGCTCTGGGCATAACGTCCACAGAAAAGAATGCGAGAGCGGAAATGGAGGCAATCTCGTGTTAATCACCCACCACTCAGTACAATATAATCTATTTGATCCCGACATCGGCATCACGCTACCGACTGCCTTACACCCTAAAATCTTGGGTGCGACGTTCGATCACGATCTACATTTTGGAGAGCATAAAACTGCAATTGTACCGAAAATCCAGAGCCATAATAAAATCTTCAAATCTCTTACCCACAGCACTTGGGGTAAAGACAAAGAAACGCTCATTACTACTCACAAAGCAATTGCCGGCCGATTGCATGCTACGCGTCCTCGATATGGTTGCCAAGCCTACAGGTTACTCACCTGAATAAAATACAGGCCTGCCAAAACACTGCCCTCAGATCCGCTACGGGCTGTCTTCTTATGCGCCCAGAATACCACGTACATAATTAGGCGATAGTACTCCCCATTAGGGAGAGTAATGAAATGCTAAACAAACAGTTTCTGTTGAATACGCAGAAACCTGGGCATCCCAACAGACATCTGATTGATGAAGCTACATCTCCCAGTGGCTTAAGGGGTCATCTTCGTAAGCATTATGAGGAAATACGGCACAAATTTCTTACATTTCCCTACCGCCAAAAGCAAATTTTAATCATGTTTGAAAGCAGCTATGTGCTTCAAAACGGCGTAAATATTTATCACGTAGTTATGAGTTAAAAAAAATGATTTTTTCTTTCACACATCAATAACATACTTTCCATAAAATATTTCAAAAATACGACATCTGCAAAATTTTGCAAATGGACACCAGAAATTAGTTTTTTGGTCTCCTGAAAAACACATAACTGTTTTTGTGAGCGCAGTGACGATATGTATGTGTGTTAAAAGAAGAATGTCCCCATTATTTCAAATTATCTTTTATCGTTGTTAGTGAAAGTCAAACATCCAATAGAAAAACTTAAAATTAAATGCAAACAAAATTTTCTTGTCGATAGCACGCAAATGCTCACATTGAAAGCAAATTAATGCAACCGCACACTATGAAAACACAAAGTACTTGAACATTGTCTGAAAAGTCAAATTTAGTTTTGTCGCTAAGCCTGATTGAGTGTGACTCATACGCCTAGCTGGACTGGAAGGCGTTTATTTGGTACTAGTGGTGGGATTATTTTCGAATTATATTCGAATAAACGTTATTCGAATAAACGAATAAAAATTTTGCTTTAAAATAATACGAATAATATTTATTCGAACTTTTATTCGTTTATTCGCTTTCATTTATTCGAATTCCTTTCCTTATTCGAATAGTGCGCATTAGTCACTAGTTCCACAAGAATTTTGTTAAGTTTAAAATGGATTGCTTCAAACTTTATTTTAGGAAATTTTTTTCCAAAGTTATCAATTAACCCTCCGATAGATTGTGGCGTCTGGACAGACGAGAAGGCTTTATTTACGTGAATAACTTTTCTGCTACCCACCCATTTATGAAAAGCTTTAGTGACTTTTTAAGTTTAGAGGCGGTACTTATAATAATTTGGAAATCGATATATTTTTATTTTTATTTTATCTTTTTTTTTTTTTGTACCAAAGTTGATTATGTCACATTTTAGCGTTGTCTTCTGGCTAGACGAACATATTTTATAAGACCTCATAGTTCGTATTTATTTCAAAATTTATCAATAAAAATTCAAACTTATTTCTGGGTAATCACTGTGCGACGAATTTAATTTAAATAAAAATCCAATATTTGTGGATAAAGTTCAAAGTGTCAAATCTCGTCTGGCCAGAGGACAACGCTAAGTTAACATTGACCTTAAATAACTTTTGAATAATCAGACTTCGCAAAAAATGTTGATAATGACATCTAAAAATATTTTTTTAATGGTGACCAATTGGATGATTATACAAACCAAAAGATATCAAAAGAAATTTTTACATACAACTGACATACGTATGTATGTATATGGGAAACAAAAATCCTTACCATATTAATCTTATTAAAATACATGTACCATTATGTATGAACATTTACACACTTGTTTACTAATAAGCAAAGTTCTATGATCAGTACAGTGGTTAACGACCCCGATATTTCTAGCTTAAGACTCAAGCACAACTTTGGTTACGTAAATATAACTAAATAAATGAATATTAACGAAGCAACCCCAAACAAACAAATATATATGCACATATGCATCTATACACGCATAAATATATGTACGTATACATATGTACATGTGCATGCTCATATGTACAGGCGATGAGCGTAAGATAAACAGAATTTCTTTTATTTTACTATTCGAACTATTCGAATAGTGCGCACTAAAAGAATTTATTATTATTGGAATAATTTTTTTTTATCTCCTCTAATGAGGCTGCAGTTTATCCTATTTTTCTCCAGAAGTTCCTTACTGCTCTGGTCATAATAAAAATAAAAATGAATAAAAAGAATAAAAAAATCCGCGAGAATAAAATTCCTAGGGAATATTTAGAATTGGCCTGATAATTTAGGCCCAACCGCTTCCAATACTTTAGGACCATCAGTTAAGCGTGTATAGCGTGGTCTTACATTTGAGCGCCCTTGCGCCAGCTGTGTACCCCTATAAGAGCTCATCAACCCGCAGGTACGGAATAAGGTAGTACGTTTGTCTAGTTTTTGATGACGTTATACTAATACCGCTAAGCTACCGTTAAGCATTGCTAGCCTGCATAGCTCCTCCAATTTTTTGAGGTAGGTTCTTTTTTGTGTGGCTGTTCATCAAACAAGGACTTGTTGTTGTTGTTGTTGTGGCAGTGCTTCGCCCCATCCAATAGGTGCGACCGATCACAAATTATCATCAATATCCTCTAACGGGAGTCCAAGGAAACTTGCTGTTTCAACAGGGGTGGACCATAATGAAAGGAGTGTTAGAGGCGTTGGTTCTACATTACAATCAAAGAGATGGTTGGTGTCATGTGGGGACAAATCTCAAGCGGGGCATACATTTTGTATGTCGGGGTTGATTCTGGAGAGGTAAGCGTTTAACCTGTTACAATATTCAGATCGAAGTTGAGCTAGAGTGACTCGTGTTTCCCTGGGGAGTGTGCGTTCCTCTTCTGCAAGTTTTAGGTACTGTTCCTTGAGTACTGGATTCACCGGGCAATTCCCGGCATAAAGGTCCGACACCTATTTTTGGAGTTCACTAAGGACCTGCTTTTATTTTTTGCCTTCATACGGCTGAGTTCTCAGGTGCCGTATTTCCTCATAATGCTTACGGAGATGACTTCTTAAGCCCCTTGGCGGTATTGGCTCATCACAACAAGGACTTCATTGTACATGATAAAGTTAACATTCTTCTATAACTCCCCAATAAGAGAGAGAGGTCTATAGACCTCACGTACTCTCCAGCATTCATTTACATGCATAAAGTGCCGTTGATTCCTTCTTCACGCTGTCCTCCCCGTTGAGCTTTCACGACAACTTATTGTCTAGAATGACTTCTAGATATTTCTTGACTTCTAGATATTTTGTACAAAGCAGGGCTTCTGCATGGCCATCCTCCCTAAAATAAACGGAGTTGAGGCTTTTATGTACATTAGATTCGGAGCGGGTTCGGAGCGTTTTAAGTACTGCCGAATCAGTCCTGGATCAAAGTCATACTAGCTCCCTGCTGATGGGGATGCGAAGAGACAAGTGTATCGTGCGAAACATGCTCTTTGGTGGGGAACAGCAGCAAATATATATGTATTCTAAAAATCTCAATACCTACCAACTCCATAACTGGGTCATCTTCTCTGATAGAAGCACGGCTTCAGCGGAAAATTTAGTTTGCCTGAACAGTGCAGCGGCTTTCATGTGTTGGTTGCCCTTACTAAGGATGCGCTGGGTGATATATCTCTGGCACCTGCCAACTTTTAAGCTAATCTGTCTTGTACTTCAGGACAGTCAGGCCTCGAGCTCACTAAGCAAGCGGCGGGCTGATAGCACCTCCCGCAGGTGTAGAGTGGATACTAATTATGTTGCCATTGGTATAAAGGGGCTAAAGATTTCGCCTTGAATTCCATTAATCTATCTTTGAATTTAGGTTGACCAGATTCAGCATTTCAGCAGGGTCAGGTTCAAAGCCCAGGACAAATAATATCATAAAAATTTGTGAACAATTTGTCTGAAGGAAGTCCTTCCCCGGAAGCGATTTAGTTAGGTCTACAAGTGTATTTGTGACATCAGAAGCTTCTCAGCAGATACCTTTCATAATTAGCTTAGAACAAAGAGGTCCCGCCAGGTTGTAAGCAAAATAAGAAATAAGAAGAGAAGTTCAGCTTTAACCCTTGACTTAAACCTGGCTAAGCCCCTGCACATATGTAATTATTCGTTCTCCTTGATGTATACTTACATATATGTACATAAATGTTCATGTATTAATTATTTAGTAAAGCATATAGTCCTCCATTGTAATGGTGACCTTCCGTTTCCGTTGTCTTAGCTACGAACAGAGCCCTAAGCAATTTTCGTTCTACCTATTGTTTTTATCGTATTGTCTTTTATGTTGGAAATGGTTTGCAAATGCCGTTACAATAATTTGTACATAGAGGTTGGAAAGATTCGAAAAATATGCTGCCGTTTATCTATTGTAACTTTTAGCCTCTTAGTCAAACTGTTACAAGGCTAATTATGACAAACTTTTTACAGCGTAAGCTCCCAACAAAGCCTACCAATATACCTAAGTAGTTGTGAGTGAATTAAAAATAGAATGCAAGAGAGAGCACATTTGGAGAAATACTCAATGCTCTGTGTTGATGACAAATTAAGATCTCACCAGAAATAGGCGTAGGACGATTACTGCTTATATAAGGAACAATACAGACCGCATACTTAAATGGACGATACCAAGAAGAAGTCAAGTTCTGTATATTGGAACAATTTTCCGCCATTCCTTCTCAAATTTGGTTTCGAGAAAAAAACACTAGTAGATAAGCTCAGAAGGACGCACGGAGAACCAAAAAGAAATAAAGAAAAGGAAAATAACAAAATCTGGACGACTATGACATATACTGGAAAAGCAACATATAAATTGGCAACTTCTTAAAAAAATACAACATTAACACGGCGTTCAAAACATCGAACAATCTAGGGAGAAAATTAAGAACTAACACTAACTCAGAAGATCCGTTTAGCAGCCACGGCGTATACAAGCTTACCTGCGGATGCCAACATAGTTACATAGGACAAATAAGACGGCAAATAAGAACGAGGTTCAGAGAGCACATTAGAGATTACAACAAAAAAACACGGAATCCAAACATTATACCAGAGTCTAACTTCGCGAATCACATGGTCAAAAATGAATATTCCCCAGCAAACATCAATAAAACAGTTAGTGTTCTTCACATACAAGCAAAAGGCCGACAGCTTAACGTACTCGAAAACATGGAAATCTACCAACAGAAAACATTCGACGGTAGAATAATAAACAAACAGATAAACACAATTTCTGACACAATATTCGAGCCTTTAAAACTTGTTTACAAGAAACAAAGTAATCATACAGGTACAACAACAAATAAACACAAAACAATTAATGCACCAAAACAACAAACCCACAAAGAAGGTCAAACTACTAAAATTACAGACTTTTACCTGCCTCAGTCAGCCACACAATTAAATATACAAAAGCATCAAATTTGATAGTACCTGCTCATATACCTACGAACTATAAACACAGTACAAATGACATAAACAGATCAGAACGAAAATCGACACTGATGATGGCACAACGCCGAAACCGGTTTGTCTCGAAACCAAATTTGACAAGGGATGACAGAAAATCGTTCCAATATACAGCATTTATCCACCCTGTCGAAAAATCAACAAAACAAAATTAGTAAGTCAAGTTCTCTTTCGAAGAACAATAAGTCTTTCACCAAACGTCTCCTCATGTATGGCTCAGAATCGTGGCCGCTGTTAAAAGATGATATGACCCTTTGTCACTATGCCATTAAAAAAAAATTTAGTGTTAAAAACCCAACGGCTTCATAGGCTAGGTATTGCCGTAAGAGTAAATTTGTCCTGCTATGCGACGGTTTTGGAATCTCGCAACCCCATATATCCCTGTCCTCCAAGTAAAGCTAGCCATAGGGTTTCACTTCAACGTAAAAAGCAAACCATCAACCCGATTTGATTAATGATACATCTCTTAACTATAGAGCAGACAAAAAGCTGATAGATAACAATCGTCCACATGCCCCTTCAAAACCGATTAGCCGAACTGACCTCTTTCTAAAGTTATACTTTGACAAAACGAAGTGGTATTAGTTATAGGGCAAAGAGATTGACAGGGTATATCAGCTTTACATAATACGAACGACGAACAAAGCCTGAAACTATATAATCGAGAAAGCAGGAAACGCGTTGAATCAAGCGTAGGGCTGCACAAAATGTAGAAGATCATGTGCAGGTCTTACAACCTTAGACTAACAAAGTTAGTCTTATCATTAAAAGGGAGAAATCTGTAGGCTCATGATGGGTATTCTGACTGGAAACTGCTTTCTTGTGTCGGTTCTTTTTAATGAGGTATTTTCAGTGGTAGCAGATGTTAGAAGTGCGGTTTGGAGGAGAAAACGATGGAGCCCTGCGATTGCTAGACTAAAACTTCAACTTTTAGGAGTGGCACAGATATCAGTATTTGCCAAGGTGCCTGAGTCCTGGTTTCTGATAAGATTTTTCAATTTGTCCACACTCCTGATAACACTATGGACTCATGCAGTCTACGTCATGCTGTCATGCCATCGCGGAACGGCAAGTTCAATCTAACCAAACCCAAGCCTGCAATGCATGTTTCAATCAAATTTTTGATTTCGCCCGTTCTAATAAATCGAGTATCATCTATACCTACTTCGATTTTGGTTAATCGGCCATGTTTCCGGTTTTGATTTTGGTGCCATTTGCAGTTACTGCAGTCAGTATCAGTTTTGTCCTGATTTTCTTTTTCATTTCTCGTTTCGGTTAATATTTTGATCCGACTCCGATATCCGTTTCGGCTCGTTTACGATTTTGTTACCGTATAGTTCGGGTTTCGGTTCTGCTGTTGGCTCGATTTCGTATTGGTTTTCGATTTGATTTCGGTTGAGTTTCTTTATTCCCTCCAGTTTTGGTTCTGATTTAGTTTCTGGGTTTGATTCCAGTTTCGGATCGGGTTCCAGTTGTGGCTCCAGTTTGGGTCCGGTATTGACCACAGTTGTAAGCCCGGTTGGAATTCCAGTTTCGGTGTTGCACCTCTCATTCCCCACCTCTACTCCCCCTTTTTTCTTCCTTCTCTTTCCATCGTTTTCCTCACCCCGCCCTTTTTTCCTTTTCCCTCCAATCTTTTTCTTTTTTTTCGTAAACGTGACAATAACGCAAAGGTCCTTGGATCAATGCCCAACAACATCAAAATCTTTAGAAAAAGTTTTTCAATTAGAACAAATTTCCTAAACGTGGTCAGCCCCTCTGCAAATACTCCGAGCGTATTTCTGCCATTAAAATCTTTTCAGAGAAAATTTATCTGGTTGAAGATACCGTTCAGAGTCGGCAAGAAGCATGTAGGGGACCCGTTCATTTCTAGGAAAATTTTTAAGTTGGATGAGAAGCTCGACCCAAATCTACTAACAGCCATATAATGCTTTGTATTTTTTAAAATTTTCTTCTATTTCTCTTTTTTACGTTGACTTCTCATTTTTCTTCCCTTGTTGCGCTTCTCCTTTTTTCCCTCGATTTAGTTTTTTCGACATCATCCTTTTCCAATACTTGATTTGGTGTTTGATTGCGCTTATATCAATTGGGTGCGTTCTGTTAATAGTAAAAAGCACCGAAGATTCGAAGGTTGTGCCGCAAGCGTCGTGTGAAGGAAAGCCGGTGAAGGCCGCAGATCTGCCATTGCTGCGCAGGATTACCATCTGTAGCACCCCCAGCGGGTTAGGGGGCTTAGAATATACCCGCGGTAGGTATGCCTGTCGTAAGAGGCGACTAAATTACCAAATTGATTCAAGGGGTTGTGTAGCGCAACCCCATCAAGGGGTTGCCAGCGCAATATATAGCTTCTCCAACACAGTAGTCAACCTCACCTACCCATGGCGAATCCTCATTCATTAACAGCCGAGGCCCTGGCGACCCCTAACTCTTGATGGATCTAGGGGGTGGGAGGGCGCTATGGCCTAGAAGGTTTCATGTGGTCATACCAAATCGTTCCCGAGATGGTAGGGCTAGTACCTTTATGGTGCTTGTTACCGGAACGTACCGGATCTGCATCAACACCGATAACACTCCCAAAAGCCTTTGGGGAGTGTCCTTATCGCTACAAAACCAACAATAACCATTTGTAGCACCGACTACCGCGGGTTTTGGTAAACGCCTATCTAGTCTCACCTGATGTTGTTGTAGCACTACTTCGCTGTGTTCTAAAAAAGTTACTCTTAGAGATATTGGTCCTACATTGCAATAAAAAGATGTCATATGGAGGCCCTTCCCTTGAAAAACTTCCTCTCCCGCCTCCTGTTGTTGTTGTAGAAGCGCAAATAATTTATTTTTATAATAAAACATCAAATTTCCTCTTTGTCCAGATTATGTAATTTCGACTCCCACCCGAACAAAATAAATCAGTTTATTTAAAAATATAAGCTAGTACGAAGCTCCTCCTCTTCCTAGCGAAACAATAAATGCAGTTCCGAACACACCGTAGCTAGCATCTGTTATCAGTGGCATAGTCAAATGCAAAATGCAATTAAACTTTAATGTTTATTTATAATGTTGTTGTTGGCTTCTAGTGTAATAATGCATAAATTCAAGCAGAACTCTGACCACAAAATCACAAACACAGCTGCCACGCACATTCGAATTTAATGCATAAATCCCATAACGGGCCATTGTATGGACCATTTACATAGGAACACGTCTACTTATCAGTGTATGTGTAATTGGCAAGTAAAATTTATAAATACACAATTGTCTCATTTGAGTTGGTAACAGTACTACAACCATTATATGACCAATATACGAGCCTTAATTCATTCAGAACACATCTGCGATAAGGACAATGAGACTGAAAAATCATAGGAATATGTAAAGAGTCTCATGGGCATTTACAAAACATATTTGTTGTTATAATTTAATGCATATATTTAAAATTGTGGTTTGCCGTGCGGGTGAGGAGAGATTTTGAAATTTTGTATGCACAGCTAGAAGAAAATAATTTCATATATAAAATGAACTTTTAGACCTGTTTCTAGCCTCATGGGTCAGAGATTATTGTACTTTGTCCACTCAGCTCTTTCCTCACTAAATCTTTTTTATTATTCCGAATCTCGTTTGATTGTGCTTTTTTAAAATAAGAGGAAGTAAATATTTCTGAGCTTAAACCAGGCATGCTTAACCAACGAACCGATATCATTTCGTTACGATAATTAACGTTAATAATCGAAACAAAGTCATTTCGTTTCGTTTATTAACGTTAAGAACGTCAAATTAACGAAATGATTTTGTTTCGTTTTCTGTCATATCAAAACGAAATCAAATCGTTTATGTTGATTATTAATTTTAAACTATGCTGGCAAAGCTGATTGATGGCGGAGTCATTAAAGGTGAAAGTATTAGCCAAACTGATTGCAACTTTTCTCATGAATTTTGACAGTACGAACATTTCTCAGAGTATTTTTGACATTACAATCAACGAATTACACAAACAAATTACATGGAGTTCGTGTGTATTTCCGCTCGCTGTTACCACCTTACGGCTTCACCATGGCTATAGCATTGTCAGCACAATTCAAACATAAAGTATCACGTTTTTGTTAACGTTTTTAACGTTAACGAAAGCTTTTCGTTTCGGTTAAAAACGAGATACAATTTATCTTGATAATTTCTTTATCGATAATATTTCGAAGTGTTTCAACGGAAACGGTGGAAATTTTTTGATAAACGATTAGCTTAACGTTAAGGTGCATCGCTGGCTTAAACTGATAGCATAGAAGATATCACTAAGCCAGAAAGACATTTTTAAGGTATCCCGAAAAATATAGTGAGGGTAAGTAAGAACACATGGTGATCCTCCAGAGTGTTAACACTGAAGTTCTCTAGTCGTAAGTTGCTTCGGTTGTTGTCGTAGCCACAAAATTGGAGTGTATAGCACCTTAAGCGACTTTATATGACTACCACGAATCTTCTAGTTCATTCAACCCCTTTTTCTCGTAAAAGTCTTTAGATTGGTATAGCTTCGCCTGCTAAATATGTATAGTTACTCAACAAAATAAGTACACACTTGGTTTATGCTGAAAAAAACTCAAATGCAGTGGCTCACAGCTTAATTGATAATTTTCATTTAAAATATCACAAATTCCCTAAAAGAAGCCACATTCAAGAAAATGTCAGAGGTTATTCAAAGGTAAGGAGAATTAATCAAAATTTCAAAAATGATCACCAAAATTTTAAAATTTTTTTTTCAGAATTTCTAGAATTCAGAATTTTTTTCGGCGAGGGTGTTGAGCAATTTCCCACATACAAAATGCATTTTGTTCATGCGATGTATGGAATCCATGGCATGCCCTTCTTACCTTCTTCTTACACTATATATAGCTCCTTGTTTTACAAACCAGCATCGAAATGATATTGTGGCGAATATTAGAAGTTTTATACATCACTATGCTGCTACTAAATAAATGCAAAACAACAACAAAGCAATCAGCCACTCTTATGTACATGTACGCATTAAATCAAGCAGCCACACAAACACATAACCAGCAGTTTAAAGCAAATAGATTATTTCACATACACATCACGTTATCATCAGCTAAGAGCAGAATTGTTACTCATCCATACAAACGCATATAGCTAAATAACCAAGTTTGAGATACAACTCTTCCAGAAGGCATGTTCGTGAAAAGTCTAGACCATGGCGGAACGATACAAGGTGGCAGCATGGAACAGCTGATTATAAACTTTTTTTTATTTGATTTGATACATCAACTTCCGGCGCAGTACGATTTTGACATTTGTCCATCGAATTTATAAAAACAAAGTAGATTGGATTTTTATTTATGTTTGTAGGTATGTCACCATGCTGCCACCTTCTATCGTTCCGCTATGGTCTAGACCTTAGGAGAAATGTGTTAACGAGGCAACAGTGAGTATAAAAGCAGAGCAATTACAAAATAATTTGTATTTTGAACTTAAAAAATAATAAAAATTAATGGTTCTTTCTATTCAATAATCAAGAAAACGTTTGGTTAACGGCAGCAAAAGCAACAATAATAGTTGCACACTGACCAATGAAATTTGAATACAATGACTATACAATAACTCCAATGACAGTTTCCGGCGGAACGTACTAGAAAAAGAATTCAAAACCACGCAGCCCACACACACACACTCAAACACTTATATTATATGTCTATTACTTCTATTGTTATTGTCATTGGCAAATTTTTTGTTGTTCTGTCATGTACATTTTACAAATACTGGTGCTGCTCGACTTTTTGGTGCTTATCTTTTTACAAAATTTGGTGCTCCACCTACATTGGATCACGAGTACAATAGAATCGTTTTATATGCAAAACAACTTGTTGTGAATGGATATATTTACTTTAAATACATACATATTTATGTCCATGTAATGCAATTCAATTTGACCACAAATTCCACATCTATTGTTATGTTCTTGCTCCTGAGAGTCGCATTCGCACTCCTCACAGCTCTTGAAGCTTTTACTTTTATTCTTAATTTTTTCTCATTACACAATAAGCAAATGTTCACTTAGAATTCAATTTGCGCCAATATGTATGAAGCACACATACTTACATACCACAGAAAGAGAGCAAAAAGGCGACAGTAAATAAAAATAGATTTTCTTCAACAAATTTTTTGGGCCACTTTTTGCTTTAGATTTTTTATAGCTTACTGATATTGTCCAACTGGCTTCCTTTTTTGTATATAGAAAGACACTCCACATCGACTATATCCGTTTGAAAGCAACCTTCCCCTCCAGTCTGGATCCATACGCAAAAAAAGCTCACCTGAAGCCCGCCAAGGATGAGTATGTCGTCCCATATGTCCCCCGATGGTATATGGGATGTGATGCTAACAGGCGGCGCAGAAACTTGTGCATCGCAATCTTTCTTCCTAGGGATGTCGAGAAAATTCTGGACTGTCTTTCATCAAATGCGCTGCAATCTATGGCTCGGAATCATGGTCCCTGCCAAAAATTAGATGACATTGATCCGGATAGTGTAGCTCGAAAGTCAAAAGATGGCTGTTAGTGTCATTTTCCTCACTGCTTTCTATTTCAGTCTGAATAGAAGCTAGATTACTAAAGTTTAATTTATACAAGTATTAGTGCAATTATAGTAACAGAGTGACTTAAGTCTTCTTAGACAAGTCGCGTTTTTCTGCTGTTCTACTTTACCGTAGCTTCATGGATGCCTTTATTATATCCTCGATACTACGTGGGTTCTCGCAGTGGTGTTCATATATCGACGGGTTTCATCTAGACTTGTGTATATGTCCAATTATTCGCGAATAAATTGTCTGTTGGGTATATCATTAGATGAAAGTATTGTCAAGTGACAACCGATCTTTGGTGTTCGTTACTGGCGTAAGTAAATATATAGGTTAATATGATTTTTTTTCATAGGACAGTTTCAATATCATTAATCACCATAGTTGATCAGTTCTGCACCAACGATGTATATATCATTAAGGCTATGCAAGTTTTATCATCGCTGAGCTCAATGTCAGGCAATGTGAGAGTTTCTGAGAAGACTGCACCTTTGCGACATAACATCGCAACTGTTTCGCTGATTTCGGGGTCTGTCCCGTTTTTCAGGACCGTTTCGGTATTATCTTCAGTTTGCTTTTGGGATCACCTCAGGACTATTTTAGCAATAGTTTTAGCACCGGATCATTTCGGTACCATCTTCGAGTTATTTTAGAATGGGTAACTCTATACGACAGCACGACACTCTTAATATACGTCAAAAAATATCAAGAGGGGTATCAAAAGACGCATTTTGGGTTCAGATTCGCGAATCCGAAAACGGAGATAAACAATTTTGGATCTGTCAAGAGATATTTGCAAAATGCATTGAAAATTTTCATGTGGATGTTGTAATTTTGATGATTTTGTGGTACCCACAAAAAAAATTGTGAACATACATAAGGCTTTTGCACGGATATAGTTTTGGTCTTCAAACCGGTGATGGAACCACCGAGGGTCATTTTTTATAAGCGCAACGGAAGGCCACCAATGTAGAAAGGTGTTCAGCGCAAAAATACAGGTCCGTCAAGCTGGACGTCCAGCTAGACCCCCCCCTCATAAGCACTAGGTCAAACAAAAAAATTTAAATGTGGGAATTATGTGCTCAATAGTGCATAATAGAATTCGGTTTTTTGACAACTTTTAATGATTTTTTTAAAACTTCAGAAGTGGGTGATCCAGCTGGATGTCCAGCTAGACCCCCCCTCATAAGCACTAGGTCAAACAAAAAAATTTAAATGTGGGAATTATGTGCTATTTATGTGCTCAATAGTTCCAAAAAGAATTCGGTTTTTTGACAACTTTTAATGATTTTTTTAAAACTTCAAAAGTGGGGGGTCGAGCTGGACGTACCCCTCATAAGCACTAGGTCAAATAAAAAAATTTAAATGTGGGAATTATGTGCTATTTACGTGCTCAATAGTGCCAAAAAGAATTCGGGTTTTTGACAACTTTTAATGATTTTTTTAAAACTTTAAAAGTGGGGGGTCTAGCTGAACGTCCAGCTGGACGTCCAACTTTTGAAGTTTTAAAAAAATCATTAAAAGTTGTCAAAAACCCGAATTCTTTTTGGCATTATTGATCCAGCTGGACGTCCAACTTTTGAAGTTTTAAAAAAATCATTAAAAGTTGTCAAAAACCCGAATTCTTTTTGGCACTATTGAGCACGTAAATAGCACATAATTCCCACATTTAAATTGTTTTGTTTGGCCTAGGGCTTGGACGTCCAGCTAGACCCCCCATTTTGAGGTTAAAAAAAAGTACTTTAATTTTGAGCACAAAATTTTTTATTTTGGGAGCAAATTAGCACATAAATAGCACATAATACCTAGCCTACCAAATTTCGAATCCATCGTGGGGGGGGGGGGGGGGGGGGGGTCCAGCTTGACGGACCTCAAAAATACTATGGATGCCACCCCCGGTTTCGTAGCACTCTGCGGTCATTTTTCGGATTTTCGTTAATATCATTTGATAGATACAAAATTTTTTGGCTTCGGTTTACGGATTCACGATCCTGGATCCAAATCGCGTCTTCTGATACCCCTCCCGTTTTTTTGGACATATATTAACGGTGTCGTGCTTTCGTCCAGAATTACCTTAGAATGATTCTAGAGATCATTTAGATGATATTTTGGTTTGTTTATGCGACTACTCCTCGCATTATTCAGTCAATATTTTTGCATCAATTAAAATTTGTCTTCGCACTAGTTCGGGACCCTTTCGCGATTGTTTTTTGCATTATATCTGAAAATTTCGGATTATTGTAGTAATAATTTCGGATTTACCTCCAATTATTTTGGAACTATCTTCGAAACATTTCGTTATTGTTTTCATTTTCAATTAGTGACTGTTTTTTAATTCTTTCGATAAAGTGTGGGCTGTTGTCGGTATTAAGCTTAATTAAGGGAGTATTTTGGGAGGGTTTCGTTACTATCTCTTGTTTGAGCTAACACTTTGATATTATATCGCAGTCATTTTGTAACTGCTTTTCGGGATTATGGTGACTCTGTTTTTGTGTTTGTAGCAAGTGCGCCCAAAATATTCATTCTTATTTGAATTTTTCCTTACTTGAAAATCGATATTTAAATAACTTTCCAATGATTACCTTAACCTAACCTCTTTTATTTTTGTTATGGTAATTAAAAGCGCATTAATCTTTACTGATTTGAACACATTTGGCTGGTATACTTTGGTGAGAGCATTGTACGCTTCATCAGCTCTATTAGGCTATAACGCTTTCTATACTTAAGCTGGAGACATTGGTGCTTTATCGGTAACCGTATCGGTAACCTTTTTACAGCTGATTCGACCAACCTTATGAGAATCAATGAAATCGATTATTGGTGCCGCTAAGGTCGTAACCGTATCGTAGCCAACCAATTGGGTTTTGGTTTACCGTCGTAACGATAAACAGCTGATTACGTTAGGGATACGGATACAGCGATACGACATACGGCACCAATGACTCCAGCTTTAAGGCCGCGGTACAATGACATTTTTCATATAGATGCGTTTAACACAAGCTTATGCATTCCAATAACATCGCCACAATCAACCAAGATGTTGCATTTTTAAATATGAAGAAACTTCAGACTTGGCAATTGAAGTTTATTACGCCTTGCTCACATACAAAATTTCGCGAAGCACTGTTGTAAACATTCTCCCTATACAACAAAAATAGTTGCTAACATATTTTGTGTCATATACGATTGTTATATTGCAGTTTTTAATTGTGAAAAATGTTAGAAAATTTACCAACCAGTGGGAAAAATAATTTCACTTGCAAAGTGTGCCAACAACCTTAGCCAAAGCAAATGTCAAATTCTTCTTCTTATGATTTGCTTGGAACAAAATTGGGGAGCTGGCTACTTTTCAATATCAGATGGTGCCAGTGTCGCTCATTCTACCATTCTCCATAAAAATACGTGCAATCTACTCATAATGCATGAGCTTGTGTTAAACTCATCTTTATGAAAAAATGCTTATGTGTCGGAGCTGTTACCATTTGCCAACAAAACGTGTGTTTACTTGCACTAACTGAAAAATTCAAGAGTCGCATTACCCCACAATGTAGTTGAATAGTCAGAGCCATTTTTCAACAAACCAACCCTTAATAAAAACAGTGAAATGGAAGTGAAATTAACTTGCTAAGAGAAAAGTAGTAAAAAATGCACAACAAATATAAAACTAACAACGGTATTTACTTACTAACCCAATTTTTGTAATGCACGCGATTTGTAAAAGCTATTGTTGTAAGAATGGCACGTAAATAGACAAAGCAGAGTGTAGAGAAAGCAAATACATACGTCTGGATTTGTATGAGTAGATAGCTGACATTATTGTATGTATGAATATGGATTTTGTTCTCTACGTGTACTATGTTATTGTATTAAGTACACTGCAAAAATGTTTTTCTATTAAGATTGGTTCGATGATTGTAAGGGCTTACAGAAGCCGTTTACTTTGAAGGCAGTTATACTAAATATGTCACATAGCGACCGTTTCGTGTATATCCTTGTCCGGTGGGGCTGCCAGCTCGAAGTTATCACTTTATAAGGGCTCAAAATATGTCAGTGAAAGTTTCAGATATGATTGCCAAGCAAATATCAATCATCATTCTACCAACCCGTCTAAAAGCGCCATGTTAATGACACTTCGTGTCATCAAGTGAAATTCGTCAATCAAATGAAATCAGATCAAATGCAGCCAAATCACATGAAGACAAACCATTTTAAATCAAATCACCTCAAAGTATTATTATATTATTCGAGTTAAATAACATGGAGTCATAATAGTCAAGGCAAGTCGCCATAAACCAAACACAAGTCATATCAATATAAATCAAATCGCATCAACTTAAGTCGAGTGAAAGAAAAAAACCAAATTCGGATCAAGTTAATGTAAAAAAGTCACATCAAAAAGGGATGAATAGCAATTAGGTCCATACATTAAGCCACTCAATGGACAGATTAAATTTACTAAATAGATTCTAGAGGACTGACAATAAAGTTTCCATCTCATTTAAGCTAATTAAGGTGAAGTAAAATCAAATAAAATTAAGTAAAATCAAAACTCAAATAGAACTAATTGAGGTAAGTCGCAAAAAATCAAATCACAAGTCAAGTCACATTCGCTGACATAAGTCACATCAAGTCAAGTCAAATCACATTAGGTCACATCAAGAAATAATCAATACGCAACAAGTCGAATCACACTCACAAAAAGTGACCTCGAAAGACAAATCAAATCTATATTAGGAATTCAAAACCAGAAATTAGCTCAGCGATCTGGTTACATTATGGAATCATTCAGTTTATGTGAGCTACCCACGAAGCCGACCAGTTCAAACTAACCTAGTTGAGACGAATACCGTTAAGTCATAATCTAAATCATTTCGAAAAATTTCCCATCATGACAGTCCGTTTTTATAAGACAAATCAAAGTAAATTATGTCATAGTGATATAAGTCACATCAAGTCAAGTAAAATCACGCAAAATCTCATTAAGATACAAATTAAATCAAAGCTAAGGACGAATACCACAGAAAAAAGGAGAAGAAAGAGGCAAAGAAGAAAAAAAGGGAAAAGGAGAAAAGAGAAAAGAAGTAACTGATGGAGCATAACAAAAATAAGAAGAATATGAAGAATGACAAGTGCAAAAAATGAGTAAAATAGGAGAATAAGACGGAAAGGGAGTAGGAAAAGAAAAAGGGAAGGAAGCATAGAAGAAGAAGAAATAAGGAAGAATAATAACAAGAGTAAGACGAAAATAAAAATAGTAGGAAATAGGAAGAAGACGAAAAAGAAAAAAAAAGAAAAACAGAAGGAGAGGAAGAAGAAGATTGGAATAATGTGAAGGAGAAAAGGAAGAAGGAAGCATGATTCATTTTGTTTTTTGTTTGTTTGTCAAATTTGGTCTCATTCGAAAGAAAAATTACGCTGATGATAGCGCAACGTCGAAACCAGTTTGTCTCCAAACATCCAGGAAAAAATTATGTGATAATGAGAAAAAGAGATGAAAACGTAAACAAAAGAAAAGACCAAGTCAGAAATGAATAATAATTAATTCTCTTTACAGTTACAGTCAGTGTTATAGTTGTGGCTACGGGAACTTGTGCCTTCTATCACAGTTACTATCAAAGTTACTGCTGAGATTAAACCTACGGCATTGGCTAATTTTATGTTACATATAACGCTAATGGTTACTTTAATGTTCCGAATAGTTACTGGATACTATTAGTTATTAATACCGTTATGTTAACGGATATTGTGCTGTATGCACTGTTAAGCTGATGGGTATAATTACTAATGGAAACTCGTGAAGTGATGATTCCTTTGCGTTGATGGTGATGGTTACGGCCCGGTTAAGGTTGAAGTCGGTGTTCCAAAAGTGTTATGTCTATAATTATGCTGATTTTATCGGAAGGTGTCATCTTTAAGACTATCGTTACTATTTCGGACAGTTTCATTTTACCGGTCAGAGTCACAGTCAGAGTGGTCACGAAAGCGACTAAAAACAACCAGTTTATATACAAAAGAGTAAAAAAATCTTCTGCTTGGCAGGTGATATGCGGAGTCGTATTGACTCTGATCAGAAAGCTGTGAAGTCAACTCTGCATCTTAGAGCAGTTTACGTCACTATTCCTGGCAGTATCGTGTTTGTAGGTCAATCCGACTCCGCACATTAGCTGCCAAGCAGAAGATTGTTTTTACTCTTTTGTATATAAACTGGTTGTTTTTTAGTCGCCTTCGTGACCATACTCCCGTACTAGTGTGACTTTGACCGAAACAGGGATACTGCCCAGAATAGTGACGTAAACTGCCCTAAGATGCAGAGTTGACTTGACAACTATCTGACCAGATGCATTCGACCTTCTTAAGATATCCCGAAAAAAAGAAAGAAAGGACGAATAAATAAATAAGTGTAAAGCGCGTTACCTCCGAAGAGATTTTAAGCCGAGCTTATCTCTTCCAATTTGTGTCGTGCTAATTTTTAATTTTTCCTACAAATTGGAGGGATGGGACCTACTTGCTTCTATGCCGACTACGAACGGTATCTGCAAGGTAGAAGAGTTTTTGCTGAGAAGTTTTTAATGGCAGAAATACACTAGGAGTCCTTGCCAAATACTGCCGATGGGCGACTTCGCTTAGTAACATTTTCTTCTAATTGAAAAAACTTCATTCTAAAATTTTGATGTTGCTTTGCCCGGAGCGTGAACCCAAGATCTTCGGTGTGGTAGGCGGGGCACGTTACCATCACACCACGCCGGTCGCCGTGTTTAATAAATAATTTTGTGATAATATGATTCTGCACCGCTTACGAATTTAGCTAACACCAAAGAACACCAAAATTCTCCAACTGCTAACACTTTTGTGCTTTTCTAGCAAAACAACTTTAACTACCTTCATGTTGATCCTCTTTAAAAAGCATGAAATTTTAAGCCAATATATTTGTATGAATGTTAATACAAAAGCTTTCGAAAACCATGATGGCATAGCCTCTCACTTAATACGAGTGCAGTGCAAAAAGTGGGCAAAGATAAAAAAAAAAGTTGATAGCGACGAACTGTTGTTGGGTGTAAATGGTGGGTGAAAGATTCTAACTACCGCGTGTAGCAGTGTTTAACATTTTAAAGTCAACGATGCATGGAATGGAAGAGAGTGCAGATAAAAGACATTTTATTTTTGTGAACTGACAGCGTAAGCAAAAAATACACAACAAATGTGACTGACTCTCTTAACAATTACATTTCAGACAAGTAATGGCCAACTATGAGTTCGAGCATTCCGAGGGCTTGTAGCTACATAGTACATGTGTACTTATAGAGTTGATATAGTATAACCCTCTTCGTATTGTGTACGTAGATATATCGATTTGAATCCATTTAGGTGCCATATGTTGGTATGACTTCAAAAAACCCGTAATGTTGTTAGGTTTTATGTGAGCTAAAATCGCTTAGCTTTTTCTGTGCAGGAAACTGATATTTCTAGCGCTATATATATGTATGTTTTCCCTATACAGGGTGACTGCAAAATTATTTAGCTATTTGTATACTGGAAAGACAGGAACCCTAGATCGTAATTATGACTAAAATACATTGAAAATGTGACCCACTGGTTTCAATACTACACTTCCACTCGGAGACATTTTTGTCCATTGTGAGTGCCCTCAGTAAGCGCAGGTTGGCGGCACATTCGTTTAACCTCATTACCTCCTAGTGGTCCTCAACGAAACACTTGCTTTCCCTGAAGAACCCAAGTAGGAGCGAGACGTCCGCCTTCCCAACCTCTACCAGGTTGTGGAAGCCCCGTACATCGGCAGAGAAAGTGGTAGATCGATTCCTCTTCCTCCTCATCCTGAGAGCTTCTGCAGAGGGAGCTTGTTGGTATTCGCCACCGTCTGAGTATTGGTGCGATAGCACAATGAGATGTGATAACACCCGTAAGTACCCTCACCGCGGATTTGTTCAGTTTGAGAAGGAAGCTGGTGCCTTTTCTATCGAAGCATTGTCATTGGGACTTCGGAGTAAACCCTGTCGGTCCATAGCAAGTCCGTTGCCTTGTTCTCATATCCCTCGATTTTCCCCAGGAGATAACCCAGCGGTGGTCGGACGGAGTTATCCACTTCGCTTTTGTCCATCCTAGCCATCTCATATGCATGTTCATTTCCTTCAATACCGCTGTGCCCAGGGACCCCGCAAAGGAAGACATTGAAATGCCTTATAGAAGCCAGCGAGGCTCTACACCTCCGCATGATATCCGATTGGATATAATCTAATGCCCTTTAGGCGGCTTAGCTGTCAACAAAGATCGTTACGTTGGTATCGGAAACCATACTACAATAAAGCAGCTTTGCTGCTCTGTCTATGGCAGAGACCTCGGCCTGGAAGGCACTGCATGCGGCAGGAAGTCGGAATGATTGGCTTAACTGTAGATGTGTTGAGTACATCCCAGTTTCAGCTCGCTTTTCCATTTTCGAGCCGTCGGTGTAGATTGTAATATCCCTGCAATTTTCTTCATAACTTATTTATTTGGTCAAGTCTCTTAACTGTGAGAAGTAAAATGAAAAAAAAGAAGAAACGCTGTATTGCCTTATCGGCCAGTCTTCTAGGGCAGCTCCCTATGAGACTTTTATTCAAAAATTAGAATGCTAGCGTTTTTGTAGGGATGACTGTGGCAATGTGCCACCTACCGAAGGCACAAAGGGCGACGAGGCTAAAGAAAACAAACAATGAAGCACTGGGTGTAGCGCACTGAGGTAGTGGCTCGAGCTGTATACTGCTACCGATAGACATGAACTGCCTCTCAACAGTAGGGAAAGGAATTGATACCATACTTAACAAAAGTCATCAGAGATAGCCTAGCACTTGGATATATTCTTATAGTGAGAAGAAGATATCATGAGGGATATCCTTGCACTGGTCCATAGCTCAATGGTGAGCGGAAGAACAAAAGTTGTCTTCGTCCCAAAAATAATAAAAGAGGGCTACTACATGGTGTAGTGGTTCTGGTTGACTAGCTTAACGTTCTTTGCTCAAAAAGCAAGTACCGAAAAGCTTTTCATGGCAGAAATACACTCGGAGTGTTTGCCATTTGTAATGGATGACCCCGCTTAGAAAAACTGTTTTCTAATTGAAAATAGTTGTTTTAAAATTTTGTATGTAGCTTTGTCCAGTACTTGAACTCAGGATATTCGGTGTTTTAGGGGGAGCACTTTATCACCACACCACGGCGGTCGCCGAAAAGCAAATATTTAGAGAAAATACCTCAATATCACTGTCATCATGCTCATAGGGCTCAAAGGGTCGAGTTGTATGGACGACAGTTAACCGATATCGCGCCATAGATTTTTCTATAGGATTTGGGCTCAGGAAAAAAAAAGTTGTTACCCAAAAAATAATTTTCGAGGCTGCGAAGAAAAAAATGGTGAAAGGGTTAATTTTTCGACCAAAACACTCCCCAAAACCCAACAAATATTTTGTTGAACTGGAACTAGTGGAACTTTTTTCCTGAGCCCAAATCCTATCGAAAAATAGATGGCGCGATATCGGTTAATAAATCGACCTAGTCTAATAGGCAGTCCTACAAAAATTGCCCTACACCATCTAGCTACCGAAATTCCTAGTGTTCTCAAGAGTGGAGAAGTAGTGCTGTGCGATTTCTTATGCCCCTATTACCGTATGCAACTCAACTTAGTTGGCTTGTAATTAAAACAACTCAACTTTCAGACAACTCAACTCCTGTTTGGTATTACGAATTACACCTTATTTCAGTTGAAGTTGAATTGGTGTTGCCAACCTAAGATAGTGATGGTTTGACAGATAAATGAACAGCTGATCAATTTGTGGCGGAAATTTAAGCATTTGCAAGGTTGTAGCCGGTAATGCCACAAAAAGTTGTTAGACTAGACAACTCAACCGATTTTTTTTTTGACAGGTTGAGTTGTAATCTGTAATACCAAATTGCGAAATTTCAACCCAACCAGAGTTGAGTTGTAAACGGTAATAGGGACATTAGATATATACAACACAGGCCAAAATGGCTTGAGATAAAAATATTCAACGACCTATCATAAAATGGAAAGACGCTGTGAGTTCTGCCTTCCCGGGATTAAATAAAGAAGCAAAAGAGGGGGTGTTGCAGTAAATGAGGCAAGCTGAAGTACATGCTATCATTCACGCCATTGCAGCCACATCAGACTGTGAAGGATTTCGTCTATTTAAAAACCAGCGTTAACATCAACAACAATGCCAATGAGTAAGCAATGGAAAAATCCTATCTCGACGAATAAAAATTACGTTCGACAAGTCGCTCATTATACCTGACCTGATGTATGACTTGGAGTCCTAGACGGTGTTGAGAGAAGATGAGATTGCTCTTGGAGTGTTCGAGAGAAAAGTTCTTCGGAAGATTTATGGATGCTTATGGCGAGTATCGAAGGATGTATAATGGTGAGCTCTATTAGCTTTACGCAGATATGACGATAATGCAGCGAATAAAAACCTAAAGGTTTCGCTGGCTAGTTCATGTTATGCGAATGGACGAAACCGCTCTGGCCAAGAAAGTATTTTAGTCGACACCGCAGTCTAGAAGCAGAGGAAGATGGAGACCTCCACTGAGTTAGGAGAGGCAGGTGGAGAACGACTTGACCTCCCCTGGTGCTCCCAATTGGCGGCAGTTATCGCGAAACAGGAATAGCTATCGTGCCTTCAAAATTGAAAAAAAGCTCGGTCTAAATATCTTCTTATGTATATTGGGCTTTGTAGTTCATTTACTTCAAGACCTATCGCATGGCATTGAGAGGAAAGATCACATACATACAGCTGCCATATACTACATTAAAAAGCTCGAGTCTACACGAGTGAGAAAATCTTTATACTTAGCGAAAGTTAAGCCGTACTCAAGGCCATATCTTCAATTGTTCTCGAGTGCGTGGACAGAGCGAACCGCCCAGCTTTTATTCTTAGGAATCATTAAGCGAATGTTCCGGAACACAAAGGGGTGAATATTAACGAGCAAGTGGAGAGCTTGGCCTGAAAGACAGCAAACGAAATGCTTCAAGTCGCTGTAGACTTGGTCAACGTATTCAAGTACAATACATTGTTGTGGTTGTTGCTGTAAACGCAAAAAGCATTACCAAAGGTTTGGGAGAGTGTTAGGGATGAAGGCAGCGACTCTGCAGATTTAAATCGTCTCTTACGTGAAGCATACCTTACAATGGGAATATACTCAATAGTCCTCGAGTGCGTGGAGAGAGCGAATCGCTCAGCGGCTATTCCTGGGAATCCTTAAGTACAGGTCACAAAGGAGTGAATGCTGACGAGCAGTCGGACAGCTTGGCCAGGAAGACAGCAAACGAAAGGCCTAAAGTACCGGAGAGAGCTAAGTAAAAAAACAGCGAGTCTGCAGATTTAAATCGTGCCTTACGTCAGGCATACTTTACAACGGGAATATTCTAAGCACCTTACCCGACTGAAGTGAGCAGTCGACGGATATCCAAAATAACCGGCTGAATCGGTAAACCAATGAGCAGTTGGCTGGTTTGTAGTGGAGCTGGGTGATGGTGAATGCTGAAC
The DNA here is from genome assembly GCF_040869045.1 of Eurosta solidaginis. Taxonomy (NCBI): domain Eukaryota; kingdom Metazoa; phylum Arthropoda; class Insecta; order Diptera; family Tephritidae; genus Eurosta; species Eurosta solidaginis. The sequence continues at coordinate 250,272,857 of NC_090320.1, read as the reverse complement.
CGTTGAATTTTTTAAACGGTTTTATTTAGCTTGAGTTGACAGGCTGCACGGCCGCATGCACGGCCGTTGTGAACGAATCTTGTAATGAAATTTAAGTAACTTCCCGATAAGCTACAAGCATGAAACTTGGAATATAGTACAGAACCCGATGACAATGGAATAATAAGAAAAAAACCGCTAGGTGGCGCAAGGATCGAGATATTCGCAAAATTCGCATTTGTGGTCCGATTTGGCTCATATTTGGAACACATGATACATGCAAGAATAGAAATCGCCGCTATGTGGTGCATGGATCGAGATATTCACAAAAATCGTATTTGTGGTCCGATTTGGCTCATATTTGGAACACATAATACCGGCAAGAATAGAAATCGACATGTGAAAAAATATCGCCGCTAGGTGGCGCATGGATCGAGATATTCGCAAAATTCGCATTTGTGTTCCGATTTGGCTCATATTTGGAACACATGATACATGCAAGAATAGAAATCGCGCTGTGAAAAAAAAATCGCCGCTAGGTGGCGCACGGATCGAAATATTCACAAAAATCGTATTTGTGGTCCGATTTGATTTGGTCCATATTTGGAACACATAATACATGCAAGAATAAAAAGCGACTTATGAAAAAAAAATCGCCGCTAGGTGGCGCAAGGATCGAGATATTCCCAAAAATCGTATTTGTGGTCCGATTTGGCTCATGCTGGAACACATAATACATACAAGAATAGAAAGCGACCTATCACAAAAAATCGCCGCTAGGTGGCGCAAGGATCGAGATATTCACAAAATCGTATTTGTGTTCCGATTTGGTTTGGTCCATATTTGGAACACATAATACATACATGAATAGAAAGCGACCTATGATGTCCGATTTGGCTCATATTTGGAACAAATATTGCATACAGTCCTGTAGAAGTGACATCAAAATATTTTGGAGTTGGAGGAGGGACAAGCATACGTGGCGCAGAGTCGAGTAAAGTCTTTGGAAGGATTATGTATTGAGGACTTAGGTTGTAACAAATTATCAGGAAAGAGTCATTGTAATAATGAATCACTAAATGAACTTAATAGAATGAGAAATAATAGGCAATTAAATAAAGACTAAAAACTTGAAAATAAAATAATTAAAAAAAAATTTTTAAGTTAAACGGTTTTATTGAAAACAATACTTACATGAAATAATAATAATACGAAAAGCTAGAAAATAATTAGGTAGGTCCTAGGTACTAGTCATCACACTCCTTATCAATCTAGGGCGTTGATCAGACAATTAAATAAAAGCGTTGGACGCGTCATATTTCTATTGATAGTCATATATAAGACCAACTGAACCTTAATCAGGTTATGCTACGCCTCACATTTTAAGAAATTTCACGCGCCCAACGCTTTTATTTAATTGTCTGATCAACCGTTTAACTTAAAATTATTTTATTTAAAAACTTTTTTGAGATTGGTTTGTATAGTTTGAGTTACAAAATTAATAGAAGCTTTTTCTTAAAATAGCAAAAATGAAAAAATTTAAATTTTACTGACGAAGTTTGATCAAAAATACCACATATTGCTTTTTTCGTGTCTGCTGCTGTATGCAGCTCTTTAAAATAATTTTCGCCTCTTAGCTTTTAGCGATACTTCTGCTTGTGCATTTGCAAGTGTTCATCTCATCTCTTTTTTTATCGACACTTGATGTCGTTTTGTCATTTTATTGCTTAATCCATTTAACCCATTATGAACATATTCGCTGGAGGATTTATTCTAATTTTTATACCCAGCTGTACTTGTAACTTTGATTGGATAACGGTTGGTTGTACAGGTATAAAGGAATCGAGACAGATATAGACTTCCATATATCAAAATCATCAGTATCGAAAAAAAATTTGATTGAGCCATGCCCGTCCGTCCGTCCGTCCGTCTGTCCGCACGATAACTTGAGTAAATATAGAGATATCTTCACCAAGTTTGGTACGCGCGCCTGTCTGGACCCAGAATATATTGTTATTGAAAATGAGCGAAATCGGATGATAACCACGCCCACTTTTTATATATATAACATTTTAGAAAACACAAAAAACCTGATTAAGTATGTCGAGTTCGAATTTTCAAGCATGAGACATATGTATTTATTTATTATTACAAGGGTTAATGCACAATCATGCTTCCTGTATTTATTGACATTTGCATTATCTCTATTCCTTTTGTACACAATTCTTTGTTACATTACATTCTGTCATACAGTTTTGATCCTTACGAGCCGGATCTGCTGAGCTGTGCAAGTATATATAAAAAAAAAAAAAAAAAAAAAAAAAAAAAAAAAAAGGTATCCTTCGGGTAGGTGGACGACTAAAATCCGCAGAGGTCACGAATGATGTCAGGCATCCAATAATTTTGGCTAAAAATTCCCCGCTATCTCGATTAATAATTTCTGATATTCACCGTTTTACATTACATGCTGGGCCGCGCATTTTTTGGTTTTGGAAACCGCCGCATCAGAGCAGCAGAAGCATTTCTTGCCGTACTGACAACCCGCTACAGGTATTAGCCGCAAAAGGTAAATCTACAAGAGAAGGTAATAAACCGCATCACTTTTTGGTCCTTCGAGCCGGATCTGCCGAGCTGTGCAAGTATATATAAAGAAAAATATTCGCATTTAAATATATTTGCAAACCGCATACAAATCGTCGCATCGGAAATATTTCGATCTACGTTTTTTTCATCTTTTTTATGCTGTAAATCGTATCGCCCTTAAGTTGCCCTCCGCAAGCAGCAGCAAACAAACCGCCGGAGAAATATATACATAGTACATAAATTACATACGTACATTAGACCCTTCCATTTTTATAATATATATACCGCTCGCTATCGAATAATTGTTTTGCTAATACTTGCCAATACCTTTTGAGTACATTAATTTGAATTAATAAAATTATTTGTTGTTAAGAATTAAAGTATTCTCGAGTGTTGATTGATTTCGTTTTGGAAACCGCCGCATCAGAGCAGCAGAAGCATTTCTTGCCGTACTGACAACCCGCTACAGGTATTAGCCGCAAAAGGTAAATCTACAAGAGAAGGTAATAAACCGCATCAAAGTATTTAGTAAATAATACACATAGAATGTTGAAATTTGACGTGTGGACTGATATTGAGACTCTTGATAAAAATTTGAAAAAATTTTTTAAAATGGGCATGGCATCGTCCACTTGTGATAAAATCAATTTTACAAATATTATTAGTTATAAATCAAAAATCTTTAAACCTACCGTAACAAAATTCGGCTGGGAAGTTGCCTTTACTATAACCAATGCTTTGAAGAACAATTAACGAAATCGGTTAAGGACCACACCCAATTTTATACAAAAGATGTTTAAAAGGGCCATAGACGAAAATAATAAGCTATATCTTAGCGAAAAAGAGCTTTGTATCAATAGAATCTTGTTTTCTAAATTGAATTAGAACATTAAATTGGTAAACACCAAACTTTTTGAAAATGGGTGTGGCACCGCCCCTTTTTTGTCTAAGCAATTTTTACCAACGTGGTGTGATGGTAGCGTGCTCCGACTACCACACCGGATGCTCTGGGTTCACACCCCGGGCAAATCACCATCAAAATTTTAGAAATAAGGATTTTCAATAAGAAGAAAATTTTTCTAAGCGGGGTTGCCCCTCGGCAGTGTTTGGCAAGCACTCCGAGTGTATTTCTGCCATGAAAATCTCTCACTGAAAACTCATCTGCCTCGCAGATGCCGTTCGGAGTCGGCATAAAACAAGTAGGTCCCGTCCCGCCAATTTGTAGAAAAAATTAAAAAGGAGCACGACGCAAATTGGAAGAGAAGCTCGGCCTAAAATCTCTTCGGAGGATTCCGCGCCTTACATTTATTTATTTATTTAATTTTCAATGTTTCGGGAGCCATAACTCGAAGAAAAATTTACATATCGTAACAAAATTGGGTACACATTTTCCTTATAGCAGGAAGTATTTATAGTAAAAAGGGATAAGATTGGTTAAGGACCACACCCACTTTTATATAATTGACTTTAAAAAGGGTCGTAGGCAAAAACAGTAAGTTAAATCGTAGCGAAAAATAGTTTTATATCAATCGTATTTTATGCCATTATAACAAGAAATGGGAAAAAATTCAAGTCTTTGAAAAATGGGCATGGCGTGGCACTACCCCTTTCTTACAATGCATTTCCCAACGTTTCGACGAAAAATTTGGTGTTTAACGGGAAATATTTTCAGTAAAAATGGACTAAATCGGTTAAATCGCCTTCCTTTATATAAAAGATTTTGAAAAAGTGCGTAGATGCAGGTAATAAACTATTTCTAGTAAAAGTTTTAAAATTTCGTTAATAACCATGCCCTTTTTTTCTAATAACGCTTTTTAGAACAATGGCACTTGTGTTTTTATGTTTATTGTTCTGTTATACAAGCTCAAGGTCATTGGTGTTAGCCTTTGTATACTTTTTGCTTCTTTTAAACGAAATGTAGTTCAGAATAGAACCATATGTATATGTATTATTACGCAGCCTTATAACAAAAATATTTCAAGTGTACAGCTGGGTATGTAATGTTCGGTTTCACCCGAACTTTGACTTCCTTACTTGTTTTTTATGTTTTACTACCTCTCCACATATTCAAATATTTCTCTTTTTTTGATGTCTGCAAAGTTTTTCACTTTGCCTACTCTCCGGTGTATTTAAATTGAAAAATCTGCAACACTTTGGCGAACTAACTTTTTCTCAAACAAACAAAAAAAAAAACCAACGTCAAAGTAGTTAGTCAATCATTAAACCAGAAAGTTAGTCAGTCAGGCGCTTTATGTGCTGTCAATAAAATGAAAAAAGTTGCATGCCCACCGCCCTTTTTTAATGAGGTTCAGCGCAACTGAAGTGGTAGTAGGTATCGTAAATTTTTTAGGGTTCTTATAATTTTCATATTTTTATTTTCTTTTTTTACAGATATGCAAAGCTTTGAATTATTGTAACGAGTGTCACAACTTTGGTGCTTAACCGGCGCACATATGTGTTGCTTCTCTGCATATGTTGTTAAACTAAACTTTATGAGGGGTGCACGAAAGGTTTGAAAAAATTGAGGTGTTGAGTTGCAACAAACTCGCTACGGTCCTAGCACCAACTCGTTGACTCCGCTATTTCAGTAAAGGCATAGCAGTGGAAACTAGCACATGAGGGTGCATTCAACTCTTTACGCTTGTATAGATATCTAAAGAAAATTTTTGTAGGCGATGAGCGAAGAAAAAAGTGAAGACAACAAGCAATAATAAACTTTTGCACGCGAAGTGTTTGTATTATGTATAGGTGGGAGGGAAGGAAAGTGTGGGTGGCTGTATGGTATATACTTTTGAAAATGAAGCGGAAGCGACTCATAAATGCGAGCTTGAATTTATAATGCTGTTATAGATAAATTTTAATAGAGCCGTGCAGGTCGACTGAAAGGTGGTTATTAAGCAAATTGAAAGCTCACTATAGAAGGCAGGGCACATACATGTTCTTATGTATGTATTTAATTTATTGATTATCTGTAGTAGAGTTTCATTAAATTTTAATATTATTTCTTCTGTGGGATAACTAATTAATGTGCATGTATGAAGTGGGTGCTAATTGTATGTGCGTGTATTTTAGAATTTATGGTAGTGAGTCTCGGCTTCAAACTACCTATTAAAAAAAAAAAAAAAATGTAAGGCGCGATAACCTCCGAAGAGATCTAAGGCCGAGCTTCTCTTCCAATTTGCGTCGTGCTCCTCTTGATTTTCCCTACAAATTGGCCGGACGGGACCTACATGTTTCATGCCGACGCCGAACGGCATCTGCAAGGCAGATGAGTTTTCACTGAGAGCTTTTCATGGCAGAAATACACCCGGAGCGCTTGCCAAACACTGCCGAGGGGCGACCCCTGTTAGAAGAATTTTCTTCTAATTGAAAAACCTTATTTCTAAAATTTTGATGTTGCTTTGCCCGGGGCGTGAACCCAGGGCATACGGTGTGGTAGGCGGAACACGCTACCATCACACCACGGTGGCCGTCCCAGATACCTATTAAGGCTGTGTATACTCGTAGGTGGTATTTATTTGGAGACCGTCTTTATTAGACTAGGTACTTTGTGCGAGGGCTAAGCCGAACACCATAGCGCCCGTCTATGGCGGTAAGCAGCTTAGAGGTTTTCAGTCCAAGTTCAACTCACTTTGTCAGCTAAACTAAGCTTAAACTTATTATACAGTTTTACAGTCTACTTTAACTGAAGTTTAAGCTGAGCTTAAGCGGCCGATCTGGCAGGGTTAAACTGTAGTTAATCTATCAGTTATTTGCGTTCGTTCGAAATGGCGTCGAATATGTATACCCAACAAAAATTTGGGCTTAAGTACTATTAGAGCTCATGTTGATAACTAGGCATACTTCCAAAATCTCGAGGGTTGTTTCGAAACAGTGGCTCAACCCGAGAATTATAACGTACTCAGCATAAGATTGAATTTTTTATAAAGCAAAAAATGCTATTACTTAAGTTGAAAAAATTTAATTAACAACTTGTGGTTCTCTAACTGAACTCAAATGTAAAATTCCATACTACAGTATTTTCACGAAAATAAAATAAAATATATATAATTTATTTTTGATTAATTTCGCTTCATAACTGCTATCAACTAGGTGTTAATTTCTCACAATAAACACCTGTTTGTTTTGGTGGTACCACCGTGGAGGTTTTCTTTTCAACTCCACCTCAACTCGATATCCAATGTAGCAGAACAACTGGAGAAATGTGTTGACTATTCATTTGAGAACTGTACATTTCTCAAAATCTCTCGAAAGTTGGATAATAATTCGAGAATATTAATGACGGAGATCAACTCGAAAACTCTTAATTTTACAAAATTTCTCAAAAGTTGGTAGTGATTGGAGAATGAAGTTGGATATCAACTCGAGCATTATCTCGTTTAAAAATAATTTAATAATAATGCGGGATATCATCTGCGGAACTAGATATATATTCTGCTGGAGAAATTTTGTTTCCATATTTGTTGGGTAAAAAAATCCAGCTGTTGCCGTATCTACAAATTATCTAGATAATAAAAAAACCAATGTTGCCGCATTAAAAAGCATACCCCAAAGGCGGCCTTAAACTGTGACTGAAAAACTGCTTGACTAGTGCTTAATCAAGCTTCGTTTAAGCTTAGCTTATCCGACTACTGAAAAACCGGGCCTAAGAACTACTAACAGTTATGCGGACCATGCCTATTAAATGATTCACAACCAGAGGTTCTATTCGACTTCAGTAGAGTCTTACAAATACTGCACTCCGCAAGGGACGCAGCTATGGCGGCCGCCTTTTCTCCCAATACTTAATAACGTACAGATAAGTCCGGCTTGTCGCTGCGGATAAGATACAAAAAAAAAAAAAAAAAAATTAAAAACACTGTGCGATATACCTCCCGTAGGTTTATTCCGAGCTTTTTTCCCCAATTCGCGTCGTGCTGCATTTCAGTTTTTACAACATTTTGGCGAGATCAACATGTTTTATGCCGCACCTCAACGGCATCTGCAATGAGGAATTTTCGCTAAGTAAGTTGAGACTCCAGAAGAAATATTAGTTTATTCTCCGAATAAAAAAGTGGAAGCTTTACGCGAAATTATTTGCGGTAGGATGCAATTTGATGAACGAGTTTTACAAAGAGTTTTGGGTAAGTAATTTGTGTAATTTTTCGTGTTGCCTCGGTATCAATAATCCGAAGGCGCTTCCATGGTATTTATGTGTAGAACAGAGTTTGGTATTTGTTTCCTTCCGTGAAGAGATATTTGCAATCAAAGTTGCAAATTTTCATGTGGTTGTTGTAATCACATTAGGCAAAAAAGTGTTCTGCGCAGAAATACTGGGCATGGCGTCGTTTGATACCTATTCCGACATTTTTTGGACGTATTTTAGCAGTTTTACAATTGCTTGGGCAATTTAGAAAGTTTTTAATGAAACGATTTTTGTTTAATTTTCAGATTGTGGCTTAGATGCTGAAAGCATGTGTCTTCTAAACGATGCTGACTTGGCAGACATTTTCCCAAAGACAGAGATGGCGCTAAGAATAAAATTCAGGGAGCGGCTTTCACACTGGCGCCTTATTTTTTTGTTATGCGAGAGCGTGTACACGGAGTGCCACTCAAAATGTCCATATTTGTATAAAAAAAAACAATCCTTAATTAAAAATGTCATAAATAAATAAAATTTATTTAAAAAACCAAAAACGAGGTGTTTTATTTTTAGCATGTTAATTTAACAATAAAAACCATGTTAAAATAACATGATAAAACGTGTTAATTTAACAATAAAAAACTGTTAAAATAACATGATAGATCGTGTTAGTTTAACAATAAAAAACTGTTAAAATGACAAGATAGATGACAAGATAGAGAATAGGGAGCGTATGCCCTCTTACACCGTGGGACGTTGTGCGAAAGGTTGGTTTCCCATAGGTGGGAGGGGGGAGATCCATGAGCACGACGGGTTCGCTGAGAGTCTTCCCCGTTCACCTTGGGACCGCTTTGATACCTACCATCGTAATTTGGCCTCGGCCTTACTTACCTAGGTGAAGTATGCAGTAAGTGATGGCGTTTGCCATTATATACTTGGCAGCATATAAAGTTGTTAAGAATTCAGCTCATCAATAACTCCTCGTTATGATAGCGAATGAAAAATGCACGTCAGATAGTCAGTACCATGCGTGCTGAGTATGTTTGGTTGTTCACTGTTGGTACTTGGCACCCCATGTGCGGGTGGTTGTTCGCTGTGCAAGGCGATCGTAGGGTATGTAATTTAATTTGCATATTATGTGCGGATCGAAGTTTGTATGTATATACTTAATGTTAGGGCTGTGATTAAGTTATTGTGACGTAGCATTTTGCTACGTTACAAAATAAATTTATTGTTAGGTAAAAGAGAATGTGGACCACCACCATCAACAAAACAGATGTTTTATATTAGTGCTCCCAGCTCTCATAAAGTTGATCCAGATCGTTCCAATGAGATTTGATCGTGAGCCAACTCAATGGAACGCTGCTATTGTTAACTTCTCGATAATCGTCAACTTTTCAATGGCAAATCGACTACTTTTCGCTACCAAATCGATAACTATTTTATAACAAATTAATTAATTTTAGAAATCAAGTCAATGAGCGCTTTCAGTAAACACAACTGTGGCTCAGTCCTTGTTAAGTTTCTGAACGGTCCGTTCAGTATTTACGATCCCCTCAACGGCTGCAACTTTAATTTAATTTCCTTACAGTTTTTTGTTTATTATGAATACAACTTTTACTCTAAATATTATGGTGAAGTGTAAAAAGTAATTAAAGAAATCCTTTTCCTTAAAGTTTAAGAACGATTTTCTTCATTTGGCAGTTGGCTCAACTCGTCAACTAAAACGAAATTGTTATCACTTAATTGATGGAAACATGTTGGCAACGTATCAACAAAAATAGTGTTCGCTGAAAGCGCCCAGAACCTCTTGATAACCAATCGATAACTTTACGAAAACAAATCGTTAGCACGCCGGTAACAAATTGATAATACTCCGTAAACTTTTCCAACAACATATTGATAACTTTTCGATAACAAACCGATAGCTTGTTGATAAGAATTTGATAACTTATTGATAAGTTTTGTTATCGATAGCAAATGCAAAACACGCTGATAAAAAATTGTGGCAATTTAGAAAACTTTTAACTTTAACGATAACTGACCGATAAGCATTGTTATCGATATAAAATGCATTCAATTTCGATAGCTACCCGACAGTTCGTTTATACCTTGAATTATTATTGAATTTCCAATTGCTACTTGATTATCCTTAATTCATAGGAGAGTGATTTAAGTCATGCTTTTTAAGAGCGTATTTTTCAGCCAGCTCAAGGACAATGCCATACGCATGCTTTCCTTTGTTGATATACAATGATTACTCTTTGTGCAATCTAGTGAAAACAACAAAGAAAAAAACGCGTTTAATATTGTTGCTGTTCACAATTCGACAGCGTAAAGAAAAGTGTTTATTTCGCGGAAGTATGCAAGTATATATACATATTAGGCCGGGTCGATTTGTGGGGAGGCAAAAAAATCGCCCATTGCTCTGTGAAAATCATATTCTAGGGATCAAAATAAGAAACTTTGCCGAAGGAACCATATCTCTAAAAAGAACTCTGATGTCCCCCCTCTGGGTAGGGGCAAATTTTGAAAAATCCCACTTTGAAATGCCTATGTTTTTTTCTTTTTGGAGTTTATTTTTCTCTTTAGAAATTTATTTAGTCAGAACATATGTAAATGAAAAAGTGAATTTAACGTAGTAATAGAAAATAAATTAAAAAAAATTATTAGAAATTAGCGTTTTTACAACCCCCTTTTAAAACCAAGGCATCACTGTGATGCATTTGCATGTCGTAAACATAGTTGTGTGGGTTTTTTATTCAACCGTTTTAAAAAATGAAGGTATCACTGTGACATAATTGCAGATCGTAAAATTGCTTGTGTTGTTTTTTTTAAGCCACCACAAGACACAGCAGGTAGAATTGAAATTGCCCCTACCCAAAAGTTCGACCCAAAGGGGGGACATCAGAATTCGTTTTAGAGGTATAGTTCCTTCGGCAAATTTTCTTATTTTGATCCCTAGAATACGATTTTCACAGAGCAATTAGCGATTTTTAAATCGACCCGCCCTAATACATATATATATCTACGCTACTATAAAATTACGGCGATACTTATTACATAGCATGTACCCATTTGCATAAGCTTGCTTTTGTGGGATAGGTCACATGCTCAGCAAAAATACGCTTTCACTCTAATAATATGTAACACAGAAAGAACATTTTGCTTTGACAGCATCATTGAATTTCTGTTACAGTCAGCTATTTGATATGATATCGTATATATATTTGTCATTTATGAGTTGCTGCTGATATGCTCGAAAAGTATATTCATAAGAGATAAAAGAGGCATAGAAAGCTTTAAAGCAGGGTGGTTTTATTCTCAAGGAGATTTAGTCTGAGTGTTTTGAAAAGTTGCAAAAATGAGTCCTTTAAAGTTGTTTGTTATACATCAGTAACCAAAATAAAAAAAAAAAAATTAGGAAAATTTAAAGTTGGAAAACTTTAGCTTCAAATGCTTTGCATGATGCGTTTACATGTGTATTCGAGAAAGCGGAGCTCTGAGCTTTGAGCAGATTGTGACCTATTATAACACGGTTGATTGCTAAAGTATTTTTCATTCTAGGAAATTCAAATATGGCGCATAAGAAAGGTATGAACTACTTCCCTTGATTACCGAAGATTAAGATATTCGGAACGATTGCAAAAAGTTTCCGAATTGAAAAAAAATTTATCTTTAATAACTTTTTAATATACTTCCCAAAGCAATAAATTTTCTAGGAATTTGTGGACGCTTACTTATGTGTTTCTTATCAAAATCGGAATAGGATAAGCGTCCAATCTTTTCTTTCTTTCTTTTTATTGAATGTTAGGATAGACAAGATTATGAGAAGCATAGTAAATCTATCACACAAAAGTTAGTGTTGCGCTGCCTGGGCGGTTGGCGAAAACGCGTTTAAAGCAAGCCAGCCTTTTATTATTTAAAACGGAAACGCAAGTTAACTTTTTAACTCAGAGTTAACCTGAAATGAGTGGTTAAACTCATAAATTTTTAGGCTTCTTGAAATCCTTCTTATAAGTTCTACCATGTATAGGCTGCCAGAAATTTGTCTACAACTTTTTAATGTAAGCAGTCTTAGTCCTAAATGGCTGCTGTAGAAAGAAGATTTTGAGTGCTGTGGTAAATCTCTCAACGCTAGTAATAAAAATTTGTTCAGATTTATATTTGTATGTTAGCCGTATTTAAATTTTTGTAGAGAAATATATTAGTTTGTAATAGGCTAATCCTATTCGGTTTGGAAAAGTACACAAAATCGGCTGCACACCTCGATACCTATCATTAAAAAGGTCTTTGTTGGTAGGCTCGGAGCATATGCGTTGGTGACGCAGGCCACGCCAGGAGATGCCGCATGCATTATCGCGCCAGTGATAATGCTAAAAGATATAAGGTTGAGGGCTATAGCATATCACTGCTCTACCTACTTATGCTGTGAAAATAATAATGACGTGTAGAATACTGATAAGAGTGTTAGGCACCAGTAGACGCCAGCGGCAGTGGGGTATCTGAGTTGAAGAAATTGGTGGGAATTAAAATGCGTTGGCCACAGAACCGTCCTGGACGTGAACAGCCTTTAAAGTTTTAAAAAAGAGTTTAGGTTTTTAGTTAAGTGGACATGAGCGCTTATGTAGATACCAAAAAAAGCTCCAAGGAGCAGAAAATATGTCCGTATTTTGTAGTACTATAGCTTTAACTCTCTAATTCAGGTATTGTCACTCAGAAAAAATCTAATTTAAATTATACGATACAATGACTATCTACATTTGAGCGGACCGCAGTTAGCCGGCTCATAACTGGACCAGATATCATCCTATTTAACGTATCCTTTATAGCGTTAATTACAGCTTGGGGATGCTACAGCAAACTCACAGCTTCAACTTGCGACTAATATCCATCTACTTATCCATAAGGGCTCCCGGCATCTACCTATTACCCCCCTGCAGCAGTAAATGGCAATTGAAGCATTGTTTTTTCCCTATCCTCCACATTGGAACTACAGAACAGTTTTCATCCCAAATAATTTTTTAATATTTAAATCTATCAGAAAGAATGAGTGGTGATCTTCCAACTGAGAGATGGTTGTCTCCTCAATTTATATTGACGGATCCAAAATGAACTGCATGACTGGTGTCGGGGTCTTCTCCGAAGACCTTGAAGTCGCTCGCCCAATCCGTCCTCTGAACTCAGCTAGTATCTTTCAAGCAGAGCTACTGGGAAAAGCTTGGTGCTTTCTTTTGGAGAACCCTATTAACGGTCGAAAAGTGAGCAAACTTTAACACAGGCAAGCAGCGGTCATAGTGCGGATAAACTGGCAAAGACCTGTTCTTCGTCAGACATAACTGAACCAGTCGCGGTACATCGACCGCCTACATCCGAAAAAAATAACATTATTAACCATTTCAGAAAAACCGTTATTCAAAATTGGTACTCTACGGTGTTATGTAGGATGACAAAAAAAAATTGCCGGACTAAAACGATAATAAAACTGAGGATTTACTAAAATTGTACGGGAAAGATATATTCAGGATGGCAGCCATAATCACAGGACGCTGGCCATTTGGCGCCCACGCTGCAAGAATGGGGTTAACCTTTAACGAACTGTGCAGTAGGTGCAGCCTAGAAGGTTCTAAGACAACGGTCACCTATTTTCTCTGCTAGTGTTCAGCCCTGGCTATTTTTAGGACCCGAACTCTGTGCGGTTTCTTGCAATCTGAACTAAGAGTGGTATCAAAATGCTCCATAATGACATCAATAGGTTCATTGCGATAAGAAAATGGTTCGAGTAAACATAGGCTCACTGCATGATAGATTGATATACATGATAACTTATTGGTTCCTGAATAAAGTCCATCAAAATGGCGTCTAGAGTGCTGCTTGGGTCCAGTTGCGCGGGCTGAGCAGCTCAGGAACAACCACAAAGCCATTTGAGACAGTTTTGGGTCGAGTTGTTTTTGTACTGCTAGCGTTTTGGTTTAGGGAGGTATTTCGTTTATCTGCCATTACAATGCACATAGCACAAAAGCCGAACTGAGTATAAAGAATCATAATATATACCCAAAAATTTGTAATACTTTTATCAATAAGCTCTTCACGTATTGTATTGTACAAAAATATCAAATTCTAGTATTTAATCTAATATGGCTCAATTTTTATAAAGTTTTTATAGCTCCAAGTATTGACTTTTGAAAGATAAATTAGTTAAGTCGGAGTTCACTATAAAATGTAAAAATTTTAAATAAAAAAAAATCTTAAACAAATTCTGCAACAAATATTATTTCTTTCTTTCTCGTTTTGTTTTAGCGCGACAAGTCTCACATTCACGCATTGACATACTAATATGTATGTATATGCATGTGTAAGTATAACTATGTATCAGATAAACATGGCTCTAAATAAAATTATGCCATATGTGCTTTCAGCAACAGCTTATTGCAATTTGTTGTTGCTAAAACATAGCAAGCTTTGTGCAGGTGTTTATTTTTTTTTTTTTTATGGCGGGCAGTGGAAATATTTTTCAAAAGGGAGTTTTCATGTGAGACTTATTTTTATTTTAGGGTTTTTATCATGATTTCATTTTTCCTGTGAATGTGCACACTTTACTGAGAGCAAAGTAAAAGTGTTGATGTGTGTTTGTATTTTTATCGTATACCCACGTGTGTAGTAGTATTTTATGCGCTCGCGCGGGCTGTGCTTTCAAAGAATCGCCACCTTTGCTCGGTTGTGCTTCGCTTGTGAGCACTACTTCAAACCATTTATAAATTCATTGTTTATGTTGACTTAAAGTGTTCATAAAAGCTTAGAAATACATTTTTAGCGCACTAACCTTTAATGCACTCACATTTTATTCCGTTTCATGCGAATACATTTTACATGTAGTACTTATACATGAGAGTTTTTTACGTGTGTGTATGTGTTATACAATAGTGAAGTGTAAAATAATTTTAATAATGTAATTAAATTAAATAGCGGTAAAATTATGCATTGAAAAAGTGTTAAGTGGCAAAGTTCTAATGGCGTTTATTCTGGTTAAACGAGCGCGAATGCTTCATGTCAGAGTACGCCAGGGCGTATGAGCAACCTCATTATATGTGAGTTAGAGGTTTACGCCGATCATTTTACCGGCGGCGGCGGCATAGGGTCTTTTATATACCGGCGGCGGCGGCTTACGCCTGTGTTCTTACTTCAAAAAGCTTGAGGAAAGGTTTTGTTTGTATGTATTTAAGGAAATCAACGTTTTGGCCATTTTTAAAGATCCTTGGTTTTGGCTCAAAATCTCGCAGATCGTTCAAACAATTTCAGGAGTAGCTCCTTGCGGAGGGATTGCCTCTCGTTCACTTACACCAGAGAGGCTTCGAACATAACCCCGGCCTTTGGAATTGGTACTGCTGCGCCTGCTGAAAAGAAATTGAGATACATAAAATGGTCACACTTTTGTCTGTATATCTCGTGCAAAGCGTAGTTTCACCTGGGTTTAACTCCTAATAATCATCGCGAATAAAATTTCTTTAAATCATTTGTGGCTCCTTGGCGGTCATGCACTAAGGCGACTTACGGTTGCTATTAATGGTCTATTAATACCCATGACTCTCGTGGCCCAGGGCGCATCCAGTTTTTTCGAGCTACAATTCCCGATGTGCGAACAGTAGCAATCCCGACCACCAGCCGCTGCCACGCATCCTGGCCCGTATACCATATGCCAGCACAGAAGCTATAGTACTGCGACTTCGAACTCATACCTTCGTCGACGTCACTGTCCTAGAAGCTCTGGGCGTAGCTCCCGAAGACTTTCTAATGGATGTTTTTGTCGCGCTATGCTGCCGAGCTACACCAGAGAAATACCTTGAAACATTGGGGAGTGACTATTCGGCCAAGGATGCCGCCCTCGAAATCATAAGCAGTCTAAGTGGATAGCATTGCGTAACTCATGGGTGAAAATCGTATAATCCTATAAGGACCCTGGATAAAATTTTAAAATGTAGACCAAAGTTTGCAGACGTTTGTGTTCACAACATTGATTTCAATAGTCTTCGTTAAATCAAAACGATATTTTAGAATTAAAGTCGACCGATTTTAAGTTGAAAGGTGTTAACTGCTGTTTTCCGGCCTATTGATATAAAAGCTCATTATGGATGACTAGTTCGACTGTCCATTACGTTAGGGTAGTAGAACACACAGTCGACTGTCTTGGGAAAGCTTTTGCTTCACCATTTTGAGTGTTGTTGCGAAGGACAAAGCCTCACCTGGTAAATATATGTGCCTACATATGCGCATTTGTAACGTGTAGGGGATATTTAAACTTGGTTGACAGGCTATAATCAATGTGATTCACTCCAAGGGGCTTGTTTTGAATAGGACCGCCAACTTTAAGAAATGCCAAACCGGGAGGCTTTGATGTTGAAGGATGAAGCGTCATCAAATCATTCACAATTAACATTTCCGACACTATTGTATAATTTCGCACATAAACAACATAAGTTTGAATGTGAGCTCAAGTGATTTTGCAAACCTTTCTCATACGTACATATATCCTCAACTTAAGTATGAGGTAAGAATCATTTCAAATGCCCCTAGAACCTACTAAAGGATTTTGTATAACTGATTTCGCTTATTCTTTCAGCCAATCGCAATATAAAATTAAAAAAAAAATCGGCACCTTTTTTGGTCATTATATTCGCCTTGGGACATTTTATTTGAATTCATTGTTCATTACATTTTATTTTTTTGAAAAAATATGCAAAGTGGACATAAACATTTATTATCAAACTTTTCTTTTAGTGTTTTATTTTAATAAATTGGTGAATTGGGTGATGCAAAGTCCGTGTTAAGCTGACATCGAAAGTGCCTTTTTTTAAATAACTTTTGAACAGTTAGAAAGATCTGAATTTCGCAATTAGTTTCTTATAACTGGCAGTGATGCGCATCCGTTGATACCACTTTCGATCATATCCGACCAATTTTCGACATGAACAATAAATGGCCTAAACAGTCTTAAACGAGTAGAAAATATAGTAATGCGCCGGACGCTGCCTCCGCGCCGAAATTTTTGTAATTCGGTGGCGACGTGCGAAAAACGACAAAAATCGGCAGCGGCGGCGGCGTTTATCGGCGGCGTATATCTCTAATGTGAGTAAGGCGAGTACAGTAAATTTTCAATGAAATTTTTGTTCCCGGGATGGGGAAATTCTGAGTGAAAGCGTATGTGTAGTTACTGCAGGCCGCGGGTATATTCTAAGCCTCCTAACCCGCTGGGGGTTTATGGATTTTTATCGTAAGTTTATTGTATATTTTTTATTATACGTTTTCGAAAAGCATCGTTTTGTTATAGAAAAGTTATCGACTATTTATCGAAAAGGTGTTGATATGTTATTACAAGGCTGTCGATTTGTTATCGAAAATTTATCGATTTTTTATCAAACAATTATCTATATGTTATCAATTTACTATCAAAAAGTCACTGTTTATCTAGGTTATCGGTTTGTTATCGAACATTTTTGAAAAAGTTATCGATTTGTTGTCAAATTAATTTTCGATTTGATATAGAAAAATTGTAGGTATGTTTAAAAAGTTATCGATATTATATTAAAAATTTTTCAATTAGTGTTAAAGAAATTCGATTTGTGATATGGTATTATCTAATATATGAAATTCTTCTGTCACGGTTTTAGAGGCTGAACTCCTCCGAAACGGCTGAACCGGTTCTCATGAAATTTTGTGAGCACATTGGGTAGGTCTGAGAATCGGCCAACGTCTACCTTTTTTCGCCACGTGTCTAGGGTCTTGAGATCAAAACGTGGACCCGGGTACTCCTTGAATGTGTTTATACAATATGGATATCAAATGAAAGCTGTTCATGAGTGCTATAGTACAGGATAATTTTCACACTCCTGGGTGAATAGGGTCTCGAGATATAGGCCAAAACGTGGACCCGGACACCCCTAGAATGTGTTTATACAATATGGATGTCAAATGAAAGCTGTTGATTAGTGCTATAGTACAGGATAATTTTTATACAACTGGGAGTCTAGGGTCTCGAAATATAGCCCAAAACGTGGACCCGGGTACCCCTAGAATGTGTTTATACAATATGGATATCAAACGAAAGCTGTTGATGAGTGCTATAGTACAGGATAATTTTCATACAACTGGTAGGCTAGGGTCTCGAGATATAGCCCAAAACGTGGACCCGGGTACCCCTAGAATGTGTTTATACAATATGGATATCAAATGAAAACTGTTGATGGGTGCTATAGTACAGGATAATTTCCATACAACTGGGAGGCTAGGGTCTCGAGATATAGCCCAAAACGTGGACCCGGGTACCCCTAGAATGTGTTTATACAATATAGATATCAAATGAAAGCTGTTGATGAGTGCTATAGTACAGGATAATTTTCATACAACCGGGAGGGTGTGTTTTTACATTATGTGTATAAAATTGAAGCTGTTGATGGATGCTTTAGTACAGAGTAAGTTTTAAACCGCTGGGTGACTACGGTCTCGAGATATAGGCCAAACATGGACCCAGATACACATAGAATGTGTTTTTATATTATGGGTATCAAATTGATGCTGTTGATGTGTGCTATAATACAGAGTAAGTTTTACACCACTGAGTGACTAGGGTCTCGAGGTATAGGCCAAAACATGGACCCGGATACCCCTAGATTGTGTGTGTATTATGGATATCCAATGAAAGCTGTTGCTGAGAGCTCTAAAGTTCATTGTGATATTCGATTTAGTCGCATCAACCTGGCAAAACTGATAAATATGCATGCGAAGCCGAAATAAAGATAAGAATTAATAATACCCACATACCTATATACATACGTCCTATTCGATTTGCCTGCAATTTCGTATACAAACTTGCCTATATTAGTATTTACGACGCTTTTTTCCGGGAAGTATAATTGAGGCGGACTGGGACTGGGATTAGGACTAGGACTCGGACTGAGACTGAGACTCGGAGTGGGACTGGGACTGAGACTCGGAATGGGACTGGAACAAAATACACCACCTTCTGGGACTGGCAATAAGAGATGAAGAAGAAGGAGAAAAACTTGAGAGAAGAGAAAAGAGAGAAGGAGACTGAGAAAGAGATAGAATGAGACGAAGATGCAGATGAAGCGAAAAATACGGAGGGAGGAGTGAATAAAGAGATTAGGAAAAAGTGTAGAGGGGGGAGGGCAGAGTTAGACGGAAAAAGCTTATTAAAATGTATGCGGATAGGCCAAATTTAGGGCAGAACAACGTCTGCCGGGTCTGTTAGTAATGTTATATAATACTATCGATAAGCTGTTCATTTATTATTAAAAAGTTATAGAAATATTATCAAAAAGTTATTGATTTGTTATCGAACGTTTATCAAAAATTTATCGATTTGTTTTGAAAATGTTATCGAATTGATATCGAAAAGTTATCGATTTCTTATCGGAGATTTACCGCTAAAACTTCTTTATAAAATCGATGACACAGCTGTAAACTGTCATTGAACAAGCTGTTATGAATGCAATAAGAATTAGACGACTAGGCTATAAGAAGCTGACAGCAAGCCGTTAACTCGACTATAGGATGGGTGCTATCCACTTCCGACCAGAATTTCGTCGTTACCCTGCAAGAGGTGACTATCACGTACTACAAAATGTCAGGATTGTTTAAGATACATTTATCTGAGCCCTGTAGACTCTATGAAGTCTTCGCCTGTTTATTTGTATATCTCCAACCCCACGTTTACTCCCAGGGTAGCTTACTCTTCCTGGCTCATCTACTCAACCGTCGACTGCATGTTTCCTGCCTCTCGCAGAATGGGAGATTCCGGAATATGCCCACCACATAGATTATTCTTTAACATATATCAATGTGGCCACCCATAACCATAATTCCTTGGTGGTGACACCATCCTTCTAACTCCTATCAAGACCTACCTACCTGGACGTTTGCCTCTTCATTGTGCCATATTCCTATCGGGTAGCATTGGCTCATGATCGCAGCTGCCTACTACGTTCTCGGCAAACTTCAGCTTCCAGAATGAATCTTAGAAATTTGAGAAACTTCTCTTATACAGTTATGTACACCCCATACAAAAACAATATATCATTATTGAAAATGCATTAGTAATATTTTATACTTCAGCTTCCAGAATGAATCTTAGAAATTTGAGAAACTTCTCTTATACCGTTATGTACACCCCACACAAAAACAATATATCATTATTGAAAATGCATTAGTACTATTTTAATTCTTAAAATAATATATGCCATCTACCTTTCTTAAGCTATGTTATAGTTAATGTGTTGAATACAATATGGAAATTTAAAATATGTACATAGCATTAAGAAAATGAATGAATGAATGAATGAATGACTGAATGAATAGTACACTTATCATCTCTCAACGCGTTTATGTCAATTTGACTTCCTTTATATAAGTAACTTCTCATTGAGCTAAAAAGTGAAACTTTACACATAGGTTAGAACACCGTGACAGTGCAACAAAAGTAAAAATATCCGTTAGGTGGCGCATGGATCGAAATAATTAGATAACAATTTAAAAATTTTCAAACCAGCTTTTAAGTAACTTCTCGATGAGCTAGATACTTGAAATTTCAAACTTAATTCAGAGGTCGATGACAGCAGATGACACGATATAAAAAGATTTGATAGGGGGCGCACGGGATGAGATATTTAGAAAAATCGTACGAAATGGAGGGAATTTTGGGATTGATTTTTATGTAAGTTCTCATTGAGCCACAACTGTAAAACTTCACAGATAAGATAAGACGCCGAGAAAATGTAAGAAAAGGAGAAAAAATTGCGTTAGGTGGCGCACGGATCGAAATATTTTGACAAGAATTTGGAAGTTTGGTGTTTTGAGATCGACTTTAAAGTAATTTCTCATTGAGCTACATACATGAAACCTAAGAGACAGGTTACATCGTGACAAGGGAACAAAGGAAGAAAAAATTCCGTTATGTTGCGCACGGATCGAAAAAATTAGATAATTATTTGGAAATTTGAAACCGGGTTTTAAGTAAATTCTCGATGAACTAGAGGCTAAAAATTTAGAGCTTAATTCAGAGGTCAATGACAGCGATGACACAATACAAAAAGTTTCGTTGGGGGGCGCACGGACTGAGATGTTTAGAAAAATCAAACGGAACGGAGGGAATTTTGGGATTGATTTTTATGTAAGTTTTCATTGGGCGAGATTAAGCGAAGGCGAGGGGTGCACATGATCGACCAAGCGGGAAAGGCGTGGGTTCAAGCGCGGGGCTATAAAGTGTCGAAAATTATGTGTAGGTCTTATAACCTTAGACTAACTAAGTTGCTTCTATCATTTAAAAGAGAGGCCTGTGGACTCATGATGGGTATTCTGACTGGACACTGCCTTCTGGCGTCATATGCCTTTAAATTAGGCTTGGTCAGCAGATCTAGCAAGTGCGGGTTGGAGGAGAAAACGATCGAACACGTTCTGTGCTCGTGCCCTGCGCTTGGCAGGGTAAGACTCCAGCTATTAGGAGGGATACAGCTGTCAAATCTAGAAGCAGCAAGTGACTTAAGTCCTAGAAAGCTTCTAGTATTTGCCAAGAGGACGGAGTTATTTTATAAAATAGATCCTGGTTTTTGATAGGGTTTTTCAGTTTGGTCGTTAAAACAAACTTCTGGTAACACTACTGACTCATTCAGTCTAGGTGAAGTTCTCTTGGACCGGCCAGTTCAACCTAACCTAAACTCTCATTGAGCTACAAGCATAAAACTTCACAGATAAGATAAGACACCGAGAAAATGTAAGAAAAGGAGAAAATAAAAATAAAATAAAAAAATTTTAAGCACTTCCTTTATATAAATGGAAAAAAATTTGCGAAAAATGTCTCCTTTTATAAAGACATATTCTTGCTAAATTTTGACATAGAAGTTGCAAAAATATTTATGAGAAGTAAAAACGCGCAATTGATTGACTAAAAATATCTCCTTTCCTACCAACTTTCCAATCCAAGTAATGTATAGCTTTACATAAAACGCATAATCAAAAGTGACTTATACCAAAAAAAAATTCATAAGACCTTAAATTGAATTCCTGCAACAAATTAATGTAAAAAAAGTTATTCATAAAAAATATTGCGATTAATTTATGCGTGCTTATGTATATGAGTATAAATGACTGAAAAACACTTCCAAAGCATATGTACTTAATTATGGATAAATATCAAATCACAGCTGTTATAGCCATTTGAGCTGCCTAAGCCTCATTCATCCACAATTGTCTCTTCATATCATTTAAACTAATTAGTCTGCTTTATGTAATTCGCATGTTTATCTTTTCATATGACAATATTTTGGATATTTATTTATTTCTGTTATAAAGTGAGTTGCTTAAATAGTAATTACTGCATTTTGTTATTGTACATAAATTTTATTACGAAAAGTAAAGCTAATATCTGGCAAAGTAAAGTATAATTTCAGGCGCACGATAATGTATGTTGTATACCAGCGTTGGGCAAAACGGCTTGCATGAGCTTTTTGCTAATACGGGCACGCTTTGCACATTTAAGTGCTAGGTGAGGGACGATCAAGTGCAGGTATGTGGGGCGAAGAACACAGGTTGAGAATAATATACAAACACACATAAGATTGATAAAGAGAGAGTATTTGGCCTTATACATATGCAGAAAATAGAGCTGTCACCGCTCTTATTATGCTCAAATTATTAAGCGTTTTAGGATAAACTAGCCTTTACCGGCGACTTCGCTCGCCCTAAAGGCCACAAATATTTAATGTCGCTTTTGTGATTCACAACTCGAACTGAATTTTCTGTTGTAATTTTAAAAGTTCCTTTATGATTCAAATCATAAACAAAGCAAGTTTTAAAATTAGAAAAATGGTCGCCGTAAATTAAACACACATGCAGCACATGCTCCAACAATTTTGGCAGTGTGGATTTAACGATATATGTATGTGAGCTGAAGAAATTTGAAAATTCCTCCATAATTTGAAATTTATAAATGAAAGCAGTTATGTTTATAATAAAACTGGTAAAACTAGACGTTGTTTATGCGATTGATACCTTTTTTATTTGTAAACTGATACATTTCTTTCTAGGCTCACGGCAATACTGCCAACAAGTCTGAAAAGGGTTTCGTTTGCCCACGATTGTATACGAAACGTGCATTAGTACGTTTTTCTTCTACTACTTTCTCTAATGCTACTACTTTCAAAATACTTTTAAACACGCTTTTATTAGCTTGGCCTGTATGTAACGGAATATTTGAGCTTAATTTTCACCGGTTTCTAGAAGCCTGATTAATTTGAAACTTTGCATACGTATCAAGGACCGATCACAATGCATTAATGCAATGGTGTGGTGACATAAGGTCAACGGCCATAAGGTCAATTGGCCTTATTACCACTTTGAATGACCATAAGTTTGATTGAAACTTTGCACACGTATCAAGGCTCGATGATAATGCATCAATGTGATGGTGTGGTGACATAAGGTCAACGGCCATAAGGTCAATTGGCCTTATTACCACTTTGAATGTCAATTAACTTGATTGAAAATTTGCACACGTATCAAGGTTCGATGACAGTGCGCTAATGTGATGGTCTGGTGACATAAGGTCAACGGCCATAAGGTCATTTGGGCTTATTACCACCTCGAATGGCCATTAGTTTGATTGAAACTTTGCACACGTATCAAGGCTCGATGACAATGCAATAATGTGAGGGTGGGTTGACATAAGGTTAACGGACATAAGGTCAATTGAAATTATGACCACCCCAAATGGCCATAGATTTGAAACCTTGCACATAATGCGAAAAACGCATTCCTTTATTAAAGATAGAAGTGGATGCATGGCACATCTACGAAAGAGCATACTGGAGCCCTTTTTTACACGCTTTTATTAGCTTAGCCTGTATCTGTCTATGTATCTATGTATCCATGTATGTATGTAACGAAATCTGGAGTGGAGCCGAGAGCCCCGGTAACGCAGAGCTCCAAACTCCGTTGCAACTTTTGAAGCATTTTAAGATAGGTACTTTTAGCTAGTGCAGGCTACCAGACCAAGGCACCATAAAGAAGAATCGGGTGCACAATGGCTGTATAAATCCAGTAGGCCACCTTGGGGGAGAATCCCCAGGAGGTGCCAATTGCCCTCTTGCAGGTGAGCAGCTCCGCTGCTACCTTCTTGAATCGCTCCACTATATGGTCACTCCATAACAGCTTCCTATCTAGAATGACTCCCAAATACTTGACTTGATCGCTAAATGCTAAGAACGTACCCCCAATTCTTGGCGGTGTAAGATTTGGTACTTTGTACCTCCTCGTGAAGAGAACAAGCTCGGTTTTATCCGGGTTGACTTCCAAACCTGTGGCGGGTTGTACTCCTGGAGCAGCTCCAGGATGTCAGCTGGGTCCGTTGGCGTCACTGGAACCCAGGCTCTAGCCCTTGGTCGTGAGGGGATATCACGCGCCTCCACTACCTTGAGGTGCGCGCCCGGATATACCACCCCTATCAGCGCGACGGCGGCCCTCTAGAGGTTTACCAACCTGGCGTCGTCACAGGCAATTAGCTTGACATTGCCCTAGAAGCACCCTGTATCGGTGTAAGACGGCGGTGGACCAGGGTTGTCTTTCTTAACCTTAACGGCCACCGTAGTGAGCGCGGCCTCGATCCACTTCCACTGTTGTTTCGGGATCCTGCCATCTTCGTGCTCTCGTCTATAATGCCAATGATCTGCCGACCCTTGGCAATTTCGGCGAAAGACCGCGTCCAGCCTCCCTGCGTCTTGGCCCTTTTCGGTGCCGTAGGGTTGGAAAAAACACGCTTTTATAGCTAACCGCACTAAAAAATAGAAAATAATTTTCAATTAAAAAGAGTTTATATAACAGTAGTAGGAGGACAAACAATCATTTATAGTTAATTACCTCAAAATAAAATTATAATAAAATTTAAGTTACTAACAGAATAATTTAATTCACAGTAAAAAGCGTGGGGTGCTTGATATTGAATGTTACAATCATTCTATTGGCAACTATCTGAGAGGAAAGATACGAAATGTAGTCAAATGCACCCCACGCTTTTTAATCTGAATTAAATTATTCTGTTAATAGCTTAAATTTTATTATAATTTTATTTTGAGGTGATTAACTATAAATGATTGTTTGACCTCCTACTGCTGTTATATAAACTCTTTTTAATTGAAAATTATTTTCTATTTTTTAGTTCGGTTAGCTATAAAAGCGTGTTTTTTTAGTTTTTTTTAAACTATTATTTATTTAAATACATTTATGTATATATTGCAAAATTAATCGGCTGGCATACAATTAAATGTATGTGAAGGCGAAATGAATGTCAATAATGCGCTGCTTAACACAAAGTCGACTTCAGTCTATTGTTATTCCGTTTTTCGTATTTCTTGCCAAAAAATTTATGTTTTTGTTTTCGTACTATTGCAACACAGTTTGGGAATTGGTTTTCGAGGTTGAGAGAGAATATTTTCATTTCAGTTTTTCAGTGTTTCCGCAACCTTCTTGCGATGAAAATCGTTTGAGACGAAGCGTACGATATTTCCAATGTATTTTTTTCCTCCCCTAACACCCCAAAACACACAAACGTCTCACCTAGCACTCCCTGGCACTGAAACTGATTTAGGAGCCGAAAATATGCCCATCCCTGTTATATACTAACAATTAATTTGCACATTTATTTTACCACACTGTAGGCAGTAAAATAGCTTACGCAAATAGAAATAGACATAGCGATTGCCATAATGCTTATAGCGAATTGTTGTTGTTGCTATTTTGGTTGAGGGTTGAGGTGTTACTGATGCTGTTATCGTTGAACATATGTTCACTCATTATGCGCCAAAAAATATGCAATTTCAAATGAAAAGTAAATTTACAAAATGTGCGTGAAACAGCAAACAAGTTAGGTGTACATTAAAATGTGTGAATGTAGTGGTAAACTCGATTTAAGGTTTCGGGATTGAAAATTTTTACATATTTGTTCCGTTCTAAAAACGGTGCTCTTCTTTACATGTGAC
This sequence comes from Eurosta solidaginis, assembly GCF_040869045.1. NCBI lineage: Eukaryota > Metazoa > Arthropoda > Insecta > Diptera > Tephritidae > Eurosta > Eurosta solidaginis. The sequence continues at coordinate 250,247,132 of NC_090320.1, read as the reverse complement.
TCATGTTGTAAACATATTGGTATGGTGGCGATGTAATATATAATGTGTCGAGATTTACGTTCACGACTGACAGGACTGTCTTTTTTTCGAATTCTATGATGCGAACTTTATTCTGTTCCACTTAGTTTCCTAGTAAATGGATATTGCTCTACCAACCCAGTGTTATTTTTTCATTTTCATATGACCTAGTTATATAAGCGGCTTCCAGGGGCTTTTGTAAGAAATCATATGCACACATATCAAGCCTCAGATAGCCCGCGAACCACGAGGATCAATTGGGGTACAGCACAAGGATCAATTCTATTGATATATAGAGCATTAGCTGCGATGAAATTTTCAATACTGAAACTCTCGACGCCTTTAGTCAGCTAAGCAGATGACATTGCTGCGGTTATTACAGACCCAAATACACAAGAATGACATAAAAAGCTTAATCATATAAGGGATGCAGCGTGGAGTAGCTAGATACGCATGGACTACAGTAATATAGCTTTGAAGTTAACGACTTTGGAGTAAGGTTATATGTATAGTTTACAGGCCAAAAAATCTACATGCGGCATGAAAAGCATTGAAGAGACAGCGACGATGAAATGCTAAGCGGATTGACGGCATACCTCGGAGTGCCAACATAATGCGAAAGGAAGCAGAACATCACCCTATCCACCGCACCGTATCACTACCAGACGTATAAGTAATCACCAGAATAATAACAATCGACACTTTAGGGCTGGAAAAGTGAAGGCTGTGGGCAGAAAAAAGGTAAATAGATTAAGAGCGCATAAAATTAATCGTTATCCAGCAAAACAGCCAAGATACTTTAAGGCTTGGCAAGACTAGAAAGTGAACGCAAAGCAAATGCAAAGCGACACTAAAGCGTAAGCTCGACAAACTTTTATGCAACTAAAATACTCTAAGCACATAAAAAAAAACAAAATAAAAATGATTGAATTGGCGAGATGTGTGACAATATTGTTGACTCGAAAATGGTGAGCTGCTCAGAAGAGTAGAAACAAATAAGAAACTGCCATGGACATCAAGAAGCTCTTTTAAAATGAGAAATATGTAATGGTTCCAAAATGTTTAGTCCACCGTGCAAAAGGCTTCCGTTTGTAACTTGGCACTCTCCCCAAAACCTTTCAGTAAGTGTCTTTATGGCTACAAGAAGAATAAGCAGATAATAATAACCGCCATATCTCGAATTCCGTCCTGCTGGCTCGCTTTCCTGCTACTTTATCTCAGTTTGTCTGCGGCAAATTTTTTATGACCAAACCACTTGGTCTGCGATATAGGCAATCACTAATTATACACACGAGAATTTTTCATACGGGATCTAGCAAAAGTATAGGCAGAGACAGAGTTCATCGGAGAATCATCATCACCATTAACTGCCTAAGCGTTTGGCCGTTTCGTAACAAGTCACGCCAGCTCTCACTGTTTCGCGTTAACTGACGCCAATTGGGAGCACCAAGGAAGGTCATGCCTTCTTCCACTTGCCAACGCAATGAGGGTCTTCCCCTTCCTCTGTTTGTAAACTGCGGTGTTGACTGAAGCGTCCTCGTGCATTCGCATAACATGACCTAGCCAGCGAAGACTTTGGGTTTTTATTCGCTGCACTATCGTAATGTCTGCGTTAAGCGTATACAGTTCATCATTATACCTCCTTCGATATTCGCCGCGGACAGGACCATAAATATTCCGGTGAACTTTTCTCTCAAATACTCCAAAAGCCACCTCATCTGCTTCCGACACCGTCTATGATACCGAACAATACATCAGGGCAGGTATGATGAGCGACTTGTAGAGTATGATTTTTGTACGACAACAGAGGACTTTGCTTTTCAGTTAGCTCTTTCGGTCCAAAGTAGCACTTGTTGGGAAGAGTTATTCTCCGTTTGATTTCTAAGCTGACATTGTTTTTCTTGTAAATGCTGACTCCCAAATAAACTAAATCCCTCACAGCCACAAATAGAAAAAATAAAGGTAGAGATAATGATATATACAGAGATAGGCATTAAGATATAGGTAGCGTTAGATAGGAGGTAGGATTGGTGAGAATGCGAGATTAAATTATCAGAAAAACAAAGTACACGCCGGACAACATTTATTTACAAAAATAGAGATTAAAGATATTCGCAGATTACAGAGCCTTTTAGTGTTCTGCACGATATAATAACTTGGAGACTACGCTAATTCCAGCTTGTGAAGTCTGCATCATGTTAAAGCTTGGTCCCCTGCTGCGGTTACTTCAGTGGCCCCAAGATTAAGACGCCACTGGTGTGTATCTACATTCATATGTTAATGCACAAATACACTCGTACTTATGCAGGTATCGCACTCAGCACATATGGCTTAGATTTTGCCATTTCTCATGCATGCATATGTTGCGTGCATGGCTTAGGCTTTTATCGAGACATTTTCCACCGATTTTCATTTTAATTTACATCTTCAATTTACTAGGATTGCACGTTGTTATCATCTGTTGTTGCTTTAGCTATTTCAGCCATCAATATACATATTACCTGCCGATATACAGAAAACGGTAATACACATTTGCTTTCGTCATGTGTGGTTAACGTGCTTGTGTATTATTTCTAGCTTAGCAATATACATACATACACACGTGTATTTTATATGCTAGCCTAGGTACATGTCTCATGCGGGCATTCATTTAGTTTAGTTAGCATTGATAAATGTCATAGTGCTGTACGTGTGCTGCGAGATATTGCGGTAGGTAAGCAAGCTTAGATATATATGTATGTATGTATTTATGTGCTTGTGTGCTTTGTATGTTGCTATAACTCTTTGTGGTGGCATATTTTGCAAAAATAAATTTGTAAAAGAAAAATAAAACAGCAGTGTTTGTTTTTCGTTAGCTGCTTTATGGTGAAAACAACAATTGATGATGAGCTCAATTTATTGTGTTGAACAGTACTGAGTGCAAACAGCAAAATTAGTTAGTTGTTTTTGCTGCTATAGCATTGTTATTGTTATTGCAGTTGTAAATTTTCACAGAAAAGCTACTTGCGGTTTTTCGAAAATGATTTTAAATGAAGTTATTTATTTTCACTTTTCCACATCATTATTTATGTACTTACAAGCGTGCTGCATCGAAATGCTTGTACACCATGACGTATGATTAATATTACTTCTTACATGATTTGAGTGTAAAAATCACTCATACGCCATGTCAGCCATCATCGCTACATGCTTGTATGTTGTGAAAGAAGTGCACATTCATCAATTATTTGTTGATATAAATCAAATTTATTCTGCATGAGTTCTATGTCTTCTATTTGATATAGTCGTTCCCGTCCTAAATAGCGCGCGCTTCTTGATTGTGAGGCTTTTAAAAGAGTTTTTTGCTTGTGAAGTATCAATCGATCGTACGCTAGAGTGTAAGGAATTTTTGAAATTTTACTTTAATCGAAAAAACCGACACGTCAAAGGCCTTTTAAAATAATTCTTGATGTGTAAATATCTTTGCTCATGCTATGGGCGTATCCAAAATGTAAGCGTAAGGTAAGTGTAAGTGTAGTCTTCAGAAGTGAGACAAACGGTTTGATAACAGTTTGTTATCAATGTGTGTTATCGGTCTGTTATAAGATTGTTATCGACGAGGTATAGACAGGCAATCGATTTACAATAGAAGTGTTCCTTAAAAGCCATTGATAACAAAGACTACAGATGAGTCACCGGTTTACTATCGATGAATAATAGTTTTGTCATTGAAAGGTTATCTGTTTTTTTTTTCTTTATTTTTTTTCTTTATGTACTCATCACGAAAGAAGATGCATGTTTACCAAAATGTCATTGGTATGTTATCAAAAGTGAATGATTCGCTATCTTAAAGTTATCTAGTTGTGTAGAAAGTACTATTAATGTTATATAGGCGTATTATCGGTATCTACGAGTTATCGAGATTTATTAAAAGCGTGTTATTGATTTGTTATCGAAACGGTTTCGATTTTTCATGAAAAGATAGATCTAATTTATATCAAAAAGTTATCGTTATTTTATCGTAACGCTATCGATTTATTGTGGAAACGCTGTTGCATATTAAAAAATTATCGATTTTTTATGTAATAGTTATTGATCTGTTATGTATCGAGAAAGAAAAAGAAGTTATCGAATTTATATCGATCATGTATCAAAAAGATATCGATGTGTTATCGATTTATTATAGAAAAGATGTATACAGATTGTTGGTGTCGGATTTTTATCAATTTACTTTTGGCGTGTTATCGATCTTTTATCGAAAAATTATCGATTTGTTTTTGAAAAGTTATCGATTATTTTCGAAGAGCTATCGATTTATTATCGGAATACTACCAGTTTGTTATCGGCGTGCCATTATATATTTTTAATTTTGATGCATCTGTAGAAGCAGATATTAAATCGATAGCTCGACGACAATAACTCGCTCTCGATTATACAAAAATAACTTATTGTTTCACCTCTATTGTAGTTTAAATTTAGACCTTGGGTGAGCTCTAGTTAACTTAAAAACATTAGATTTCTCGTCTCACTTGTACTTTACCACATTAAATTTCAATGTATTTAGTACTCACGTCTTCTATCCTTTTACTCGAAGAAGTAAGAAGATATTCATGATTACAATGAATTTGAGTACCGAAAATTATTCCTTAAATCGAACCAAATTTTAAACACAGTGACTCTTAAATATATATCTACATTATGTACAAGCATGTATTTCTTCACAGTGTGTGCACCATGAAAGCATTGCACATTCGTGATAGCATTGTAAAACATCACATGGAGTGCACTTTTTGACAGCTTATTGCGTTTTTGCCTCATCACTTTATCACAGAACGCAGTACATAGCTATGAGTTATGGCTTTACAAGCGAATAGTGCTTATGAATGTATACTTTTGTAAAGTTTACGCATCCACACATACATTCATGTACACAATCAATTATGCCCTTACTATGCTTCCTGCATTTAATGCGCTTTACGAAGGTCACCCGCAGCTGCTGGTCTTAAACGTATTTGCTCTGCAGTCATTTAGCTTTGCTATAAAATATAAATATGTACGTATGTATGCATGTTCATATGTTTACACTACAAACCCACATACATACGTATACGTGTACGATTATTTATAGCTTTTGTGTGTATACGAGTACATTTGCCACTTCCCGCAAACAGTGCAATACTCTTATATTAATAATATCGCTGACTTGAGTCGTTTGTTGTGTTCGTTTCGGAAATTCGTAAAATATCGATTGGTGATTTCTGTGTAAATGCCACCACAAAATTGCTGGTATTATTTCTACTTCAAGCTTATTTGTTTTAATTCGTAAGGAATTAATGATAAATAACTTTGCTATGTTTATAACAATAGTTCCCTAAAGTAAAGACGAGCATTAAAAGCCCTATTCTAGTAATACATATGTAGTATGCTACCGCATGTCTTAATAGCATTTTTAGCATTAATAACAAGGAATGTGGCAAATTATTCTCGTTAGGTGGTGCTAAAATAACGTTATGTTCGGTGGCACGTATGTTCAGTGGCACGTTAGAACCTCGCATAGACGGCGCTAGAACCTCGCATGGACGAATTGTGTCCGTGGTGTTACGACAAGTTTATTGGTTGTTCAAACTGAAAGCCTCTAGAACCAACCACGATTTATGAGTTTAAAAAAAATTTACGGATCCATCTACCTGGCAAAAATTGCAAGTTTTTTAGTACCTTTCCCATCTCTTACTGAAGCTCGCATTTTTTATACTCAGCGTGCTTTGCACACGGAGTATATAAACTTTGATTGGATAACGGTTGGTTATACAGGTATAAAGGAATCGAAGATCAAAATCATCAGTATCGAAAAAAAATTTGATTGAGCCATGTCCGTTCATCTGTCCGTGAACACGATTACTTTAGTAAATATTGAGGTATCTTCACCAAAGTACACGAGCTTATCTGGACCCAGAATAGATTGGTATTGAAAATAAGCGAAATCGGATGATAAACACGCCCACTTTTTATATATATAACATTTCGGACAACACAAAAAACCTGATTACTTAAAAAATAATACACCTAGAATGCTGAAATTTGACGTGTGGACTGATATTGAAAATTTTTTTAAAATGGGCGTGGCAGCGCCCACTTGTGATAAAATCAATTTTACAAATATTATTAATCATAAATCAAAAACCTATCGTAACAAAATTCGGCATAGAGGTTGCATTTATTATAAGGAATGCTTTGAGGAAAAATTAACGAAATCGGTTAAGGACCACGCCCACTTTTATATGAAAGTTTTTTAAAAGAGTCGTGGACGAACAAAATAAGCTATCTCTTTGAAAAAAGAGCTCTATATCAATGGTAATTCATTTCCCAAGTGGAGTTATAACAATAAATAGGAAAAACTTCAAATTTTAGAAAATGGTCGTGGCACCGCCCCTTTTATGACTAAGCAATTTTCTATGTTTCGGGAGCCACAACTCGAAGAAAAATTAACGGATCGTAATGAAATTGTGTACATATATTTTCCTTATAGCAAAAAATATTTCTAGAAAAAATGGGCGGAGTCGGTTAAAAAACACGCCCACTTTTATATAAAAGGTGTTTAAAAGGGTCGTAACCTAGAATAATAAACTATAACTTAGAAAAAGGGCCTGCCATGCTTATGCCCTGGGTTCGTACCCCGGGCAAAGCAACATCAACATTTTAGAAATAAGGTTTTTCAATTAGAAGAAAATTTGTCTAAGTGGCGTCGCCCCTCGGCAGTGTTTGGCAAGCGCTTCGAGTGTATTGCTGCCATGAAAAGCTCTCAATGAAAACTCATCTGCCTTGCAGATGCCGTTCTGAGTCGGCATAAAACATGTAGGTCCCGTTCAGCCAATTTGTAGGGAAAATCAAGAGGAGCACGACGCAAATTGGAAGAGAAGCTCGGCCTTAGATCTCTTCGGAGGTTATCGCGCCTTACATTTATTATTTTTTTTTTCTATAGCAAAAAATAGTTTTGAATCAATGATATTTTAGAGCTGCAAAAGTATCGATATACGGCTTACTCGATATTTTCGATATTTAAGAGGGAGTGTATCGATATATCGCGATATATATCGATTTTTTTTTATAGGGAAAACCGCTTACTCAATTTAAATGCAATATGAGGTATATATCAGACATTGATGTAAATACAATATGTACATGTATATATATATATATATATATATATATATATATATATTAGGCCGGGTTGATTTGTGGGGAGGCAAAAAAATCGCCCATTGCTCTGTGAAAATCATATTCTAGGGATCAAAATATGAAACTTTGCCGCAGGAACCATAGCTCTAAAACGAATTCTGATGCCCCCCCCCCCCTTTGGGTCGTAGGGGAAAATTTTGGAAAATCCCACTTTGAAATGCCTATGTTTTTTCTTTTTGGAGTTTATTTTTCTCTTTAGAAATTTATTTAGTCAGAACATATGTAAATTAAAAGATGAATTTAACTTAGTAATAGAAAAGAAATTAAAAAAAAATTATTAGAAATTAGCGTTTTTACAACCCACTTTTAAAACCAAGGCATCACTGTGATGCATTTACATGTCGTAAACATAGTTGTGTGAGTTTTTTATTCAACCGTTTTAAAAAATGAAGGTATAACTGTGCCACAATTGCAGATCGTAAAATTGCTTGTATTGTTTTTTTTAAGCCACCACAAGACACAGCAGGTAGAATTGAAATTGCCCCTACCCAAAAGTTCGATCCATAGGGGGGGGGGGGGGGGAGGGGAGGGACATCAGAATTCGTTTTAGAGGTATGGTTCCTTCGGCAAAGTTTCTTATTTTGATCCCTAGAATACGATTTTCATAGAGCAATGAGCGATTTTTAAATCGACCCGCCCTAATATATATATATGTAATATTGTCTTCATAACTTCGAAACGATGATAAAACATATTCTGCAAAGTTGTCCACAATGGTAGCTTACACAGCGAAACGAGGGTATATACAAAGTTACAACACCCTTTGTAATCCACTGTGAGAAAAGATCGAACGTCTGCGGTGGCTAAACCCTAGTAGGGTGCTCTCAAAAGCCTTTTTACGTATTGATGGATCTTCATATGTTTTTTTGATATGAAAAGCAATCTTATTTGGCGAGCTATGTGAATCTAAATTTGCAGTTGTATGCGATCGTTCTAGATGGGTAAACAAATTGGACGTTTTACCACTAGTTTTATAACATTTTTTGCAGTAGTGTCATATTGCAAAAGTATTACTGATTTTGTCAAAATGGATCCAAATGCTTGACTTTGTACTTCGTAGCCTTTTGGCAACACCATTTTCGTCGTCCAACTCAATGATGTCTTCTGTTGCGTGTATATCTACATATACGAATACATTGTACATATTGTAACGAATGTTGGCAGCACTGAGCGATGCTATCGTCTCTAAGCCGATGCTAAGCAGTGACGTAAATTCACATCCATAGATCAATCATTATGTATCTACATAAAAGAAACAATAATTGCGTCAACACCAGACATCGGCGTTTCATACATCTTAAGATGGTGAGCAACTCACACAGATAGCCTGCGCTCTTTGTTTAGTGAATGGCTCAGTCTGCAATGAGCAATTGGCGTGTCAACATCGAGTGTTGGTATCGCTAGTTGTGTAGCGAAAAATATATGCAAGTATTTACGTAAATACATTTTATTAATATGAATTAATTTAACTAATTTAATACGAAAAAATGCAACAGGATCCAATAGAGAAACTGTAAATTTTATTTGAAAATAATACTAAAAATTCGGTGGATTTTCATCAAAATTCTTAAGTTTTTAGTGTATAGGGGGTATTCCATGGGATATATAGTTTTGTTGCCCATTTATTTCTAGTACAACCAGGTGTCAATCTTAAATTTGTAAATATTAATAGTAATAGTAAAAAACGTAGGTATTTATTAGGAAAATTATAGCGATCTATTTGTATATGCAAGTGGAATTTAAAGTAGTAAGTAAAAGATAATAAAAAACATTTTAAGGACTACCTTTATAAAAATTGATCAAAAAGCAGGTCTTTTTGAAATTCCTATCAAGCAGCATCCTGTATCTGTAGATTTGATCCGGGCATTGAATTTGCCCAAAGGCGTTGTTCAACATAAAATATTCGCTTGCCATTGTGCGCATCATTAACTTATTATTTAATGCGTGCTTAGCCGTTGCAGTTTAACAAGAGAATGATCAGTGAATTAATTGATTCGTGCGATCAAAGCGCTCTCACTAATACATCCACACAACATTTTTGCCGACACTTGGTCTACACATATGTACCATGTACGTGTACGAGCAGCGGAGGGTCAATGCACAAACACAAGCACATATCTGAGATACTCCTATACGTATGCAATGAGAAAAAGTATAAAATTGTGCAATTGTAGTTACAGCTGAGAACTTTGAGAGCTGCTGGACTAGTAGATTCTGGAAGCGCCTAGAAGATGCGAAGGTTGAAATCAAAGAGTATAAAAGGCGGCAATTGTAGAGGCGCTGGAATTCAGTTTGATTTCGATTCAGACGCTATCTAGCGAGCAATCGAGCAGTATTATTTTTGATAGTAGAGTTTCATTTGAGCTATCAATCAGTTTGGTTATTAAGCAAGCTAAATTGCAAAGTATAAGTGTTATTGTGAAGTACTTTAATAAAGGCCATTTTTCCATCATTCAATATTGGAGTTATTTATTCAACAGTTTAGCGATACGAACTTAGCAAAAGGGCAAATAAGAGGATTTGCATGTAAATTCGTTACAATATATATGGGTATATAATATGAAAAAATAAGGTACCTTTCACATTGAAATTTTGTAAGAATTTTTCAATATTCAGAGCCACCAACTTGTTAGGTATATGTACATCTAAAATAAACACAAATCCGACATAATGTATGTAATTTTATTTATTTATATTTTATTTGTCTTACCAAAATTGTAGACGTTGGTAATTCTACCGCTAGAAAAAGGTTAAGAAATGAGAATACAATAATCGATATTTAGAAAACAAACATCGATACATCGAGTACTAGGTTCGTGGTGCGATTATCGATGTTTTTTTCTAAATATCGATTACTGTATTCTCATTTCTTAACCTTTTTCTAGCGGTAGAATTACCAGCGTCTACAATTTTGGTAAGACAAATAAAATATAAATAAATAATATTACATAAATTATATCGATACATTTGCAGCTCTATGATACTCCGCTTATCAAGTTTTATTGTAAGAGGAAATGGTGAGAAATTTTTTTTAAATGGGCGGTGCCGCGTGTTATGTAGAAAAGTAATTTATCTGAAATGATATGTACAATTAAAGTTCACGCTGAGTATATAATGTTCGGTTACACCCGAACTGAGACACCTTTACTTGTTGCATTTGTTGTTACTAACTTTACTTTACTTTAAAGAAATTTTCATACATTTAAAAAAAATTGAGTGAACTGTTGGAAAATATGTTGTTGCTTGGTGTTAATTATTAATAACTTTTTAATGTTTTATTAGAAAAATCAAACTCCCTGATGAAGATGTTATAAAAAAACCGTCGAAACGCGTAGGGGAATAAGAAAAACCCAAAGCTTTTTCTTTTATCTATCGACCGAAAAGCTCCTTTTTTCCAAAATTTGTAAAAATTATACTCTGGCTCAAAATCAAGAATAAAAAACGTTTATTTAAATTTTTTTTTTAATTTCACTACTTTACAGAACTCTGTCTCTCTCACTTAATGTCCATGTTATACACTTTCTCGTACTTTCTTCTTATCTCTGTTCTATTTTCTTCCTTAGTTTTATCACAGATTATCGTTCCTATCTTATTCCCCCTGTCACTATTTTTCTGTCCTACTTCGTTCTCCTCAACTCTACACACTCTAAATTTCATCAGCTATTTCCCTATGCTTCCATTTTCTGCTCTGGGTCGCACTTTTAGTTTTCTTGGTTTCCTCATTCCTCCTTTCTCACTCCCAGCATAAACCATCAGGTTAGGTTAAATTAAGTTGGATGAGACCTATTCAGTATGAGGACAACTGACTTTGACATTTTTGTTTTGGTCCGTTGGTCTACTGCATACTCTAACGGTTAAACTGCCTTCAGCGTATTAAGCGAATAGTTGATTAACAATGATAAAGTTACAAAAAAGTATCTATCAATCTTGGAAATTTCCTCCGCGGCGTCGAACACATCCGCAGAAAGACATATACACCTCGCCCTTGCAAAGGTTTCTACACACGGCAAGATGTAGTGGCAGTCCAAACTTTGCTAAGCTGACTCGATGATGCTCACCGCTCCAAGAGCAGAAAGCAAGTGACTAGCGTAGTCCTAAAGTCTCCACTTGCAGACACGTTCAGTTTGCCAGTGCCTACTTGGGCCCAAAAAGCAGCCTGACAGGAATATCCTTATGCCCTGGCACCCAGATAGTTTTTTATCGAAAAGTAGGTGTATGCCACCGCAAGTAAAGACAAGCTATCCCCCACCGCACTCGACTTTATGGTGGCAGAGCTTATTGCTTTGATAACAGCCTAACTATAAAACATCAGGCTGGAGATATTTTTATTTCCAATTTTTAAAATCATAAATATACCCAGTGGACGACACCGGTATCATATACCATGTCTCTCTCATGCGTATCTCTACTTATGTCTCCTTTCCTCTTTCTTGATCTGACCAGGAGACTGACTCTCCCATCCTCTAAACATAAGCGGTCCTCTCCTATCGTCAATTTTGCTTTCAACTGTTTTGTTTTTGTTCTCACTCTCTTTTTTCAGCTAATTTTAATTTCCATGCATTATATCGCTACCTTTCTATACCTACCCCATCCCTCTCCGTATCGCTTGCTTTTCTAATTTTCTCTCTTTCCCTTTCCTTGACTTCCATTCTATTTACTCTATCTCTCCTATTATCTCTTAAATAATTATAGTAAATTTTTTCCTTTCTTGCAGCACTCTCCTGTCACATACTCTCGTCCAAGTCCTCCCTTTCTTTCGTGTTTAAATGCCTTAAGCTGTGCACGTCTTTCTTTCGTCTGTTTTATTATTATTTATTATTATTTATTTCTTCTTAGAGCTTATACTAAGCCTAGCTTATATCTATATATAGTAATTAATATATAATCTAATTTAAGTTATTTATATGAGTCTATTGACTGCCCAAATGTAGTGAGAGACAGGTAGCAGACGAATGACACCAACGCAAGAATTGTACCAGTTGTATCTAATGCTGCTAACGTATTTAAAGTGCGAAGGCAACATCTGAATGGCGATGCACTTCTTAGGTTGAGTGATGCGTTACAGTATGAGCTTCGGCTACTTTTTGCATACGTGGGAAAGCTTCCTAGTGCCAGCGTAGAGTACTCGAGATGTATGCAATGCTATTGTTGCTCCGAAAGTTTGCCCACCTTGCACTAGAATGGCAGTGTTCTACAGAAATTGTAGGTAGGTGGGTGAAATGGCTGCGACCCTGGTCGCCTAAGTAGCTATTTAAAGCCGTTATGATGCCATGTAACTCGTCTATAACCTACGGAATGTTACGGTCAATGTATTACAACCAGCAAGAATTGTTGATAAAATTAAGAATATTCGGAATAGCTATCAGAGATAAACCTCTGAGGTCTTCTAGAAAAGGGGTCCAAGGAAGCTAGAGCCGGGCATTTACACATAGGGTGTTCTACAGTCTCCCTGGCATTTGGAACTTTGCAGCTTCTGCAGTAGTCGTTATACCGAATGCCCATCTTTTCCGCATGCGTACCTACTGCCCAATGATGGCTGCAGACTGCTATCAGTTTGCGTGTGTTTGCCCTGGATTTGTTCAGAAGACTTCTCGTCCTCTTTCCATCATAGTTTGACCAAATGGATTTTGATATTGCACAGGTGGGATATTGCACAGTTGGTGCTGTTATTCCACTTTGTTTGTGCTTTCTTCAAGTGGAAGCTTTGGATATTCCCCTTGGCTACTGCTGAGGGTATGCCTACTTCGACACTGGTTATTTCCTCGCTCGTCTCCGATGAGCCGCTGCGTGCCAGCTCGTCGGCCTTCTCGTTACCCTCTAGATTGGTGGATAACTGGTATATGAGTCGCTTACATGCCCACACTAATTTTGAGTTAATGTGTGGCGAGGAAAGCGCTTTTATCGCTGCTTGGCTGTCCGACAGGATGCAAACTTTACCAGCTACATTCAAGCCCTCCAGTTATTTGCAGGCTTGGCAAATCGCGAGGATTTCTGCTTGAAATACGCTGCAGTGCGATGGGTGTCTGAATGATACAGACAAATCTAGGGACTCAGAGTAGACTTCGGCCCCCACTTCCGATTCCATCTTGGAGACGTCAGTGTAGATTTGGATGTCGTCGACCCTTATGCCCGGGTTTCTCTTCAACTCCTTCCTGCTTGGAATGGCGGTATTACAACCGTACTCAAACTTCAGTTTGCAAGGGTAGTAATCTGTCTCGGTACTACATGTACCATACGGATGTTTCTTTAGGATACTACTATGCCCTTGCTGAGTAGGCTTCCAACACACAGACTCCCTGCGTCTCAGGGCGGTTTGTGACGATGTACAAAGTATATGCAAGTCGATCGGTGCAAAATGGGGTCTAAAGCAGCTGTGGGGCAATTGCGTCCGGCCCCTATAGCATCAACACACGCAGTGCGCTGGACTTTTTGCCGGGTGGTGAGATTGTTGCTCTTACTTAGAGCTTCCCATCAGACTATGGAGTCATAGGTAAGCACCGGTCGCACCACCGCCTCGTACATAAAATTTACCATGCTTGGATTGAGTCCCCATTTCTTACCATACATTGATTTGCAGGCTCTTCGATGCATACTTTCCAATTCAACTTGCAGTCAATTTTTAGTCCCAGATACTTGGTACTCGATGACAGGGTTAGTTGCTGGCCTTTTAAGAATGGTAGTCTGAAGGCAGGTGGCTTGTACTTCCTCGTGAAGAGAAGTAGGTCCGTCTTGTCGGGATTTAACCAAAGGCCACATCCCTGTGCCCACCTGCTGAGTTTAGCCAAGGCCCTTTCCATGATTTCGCTAATTACGGAGGGGAAAGGACCATAAACCAAGATCGCAACGTCGTCGGCATACGCCACGATCTTAACCCCCCTGCGTTAAGTTTTCCTAGGATTTCATTTATGGTGATCAACCAAAGCAGAGGTGAAAGAACCCCACCCTGTGGTATGCCTCTGCATACCTGCTTGCCAACACTAGCTCCGCCTAGCTCTGCTGTTACTTCGCGGTTGCGAAGCAGGGTTGAAATCCAAAGCCGTAGTAATTCTTCAACCCCTGCCCTACCGAGGGCAGCCTCAATCGCTTCGGTTCTTACATTGTTAAACGCGCCTTCCACATCAACAAACGCAGTCCGAGTGAACTGCTTGTAATGAATGGACTTTTCCACCGTTCGAACTACCTCATGTAGCGCGGTTTCTGTGGATTTCCCTCTCAGGTATGCGTGCTGTGCCGTGGTAAGTGGAGCCTCGCCTCGAAGCTCCCGTAAATGTATATCTAGTAACCTTTCCAACGTTTTCACAACAAAGGACGTGATACTTATTGGCCGATAGTCTTTGGCTACTTCATGCCCCCTTCTGCCGGCCTTAGGGATGAAAACCACCCTTGTTTTCGTCCACAGTAATTGTACAATTTGTGTTTAAATTCCCTTATGTTACCAGATTTTACTTCATTTGGCACTTCATTGTAGAATTTTAGTCCTTTATAGTACATACTACATTGGTCTGCTTCTGTTCTATAAGCTGGTAAACTAAAATCATTCCTTCTTCTTGTATTTACGGAATGAACATTTCTTACATATTTTATGTTACTTTTCAAATAATCAGGCAAGTTGCCTTCAATTATGTTTCTAATAAACTTCATCGTATGATAAAACGGTATCTGTTTAATGCTTAGCCAATTTAGAGCGGCGAGCATATCTCTGATAGGTGTGTCATAGCGTTTACTAAGAATAGATCGCATAGCTCGGTTCGGTTGCTTTTGCAGTTTGTAAATTTGGCTATCACTCATAATGAAAAATAGTGTTGGACAATATATGAAGTGTGGTTCGATTATCGATCTGTAAACCATTACCTTGTACCGTCTACTTAAATACTTGCAGGTTCTTTGCATGAAATATATCTTTTTGGCTATTTTCCCAACCGTGTAATCGATGTGCTCACTAAAATTAGTCACTGAGTGCACTTGTAGTTCTCAACTGGTTAAACAAATATTCCAAAGACATAGTTTAAGGTTACCATTCCTGACGTGGGAACCAAAAACAAGGTCTTTGTACGGATGTGTTCCCGCGCTTCAGGGACATGATCTATCAGCATTTATAATGCAGAGACCTTCTGTGGACTCACAAAGGCATACATTAGCGAAACCATAAGCAATTGGGAACCAATGCAATTCAGACTACACTGCATTACATACCCAGGGCAAAGACAGGCGAAATAGTTTATACTCCCGAGAGAGTATTAAGCAAACTCATAAATATCACCAGAAAGGATTCAGGAACTCGCACTGTATACTATACTAGACACTGTAATCTACAATATCAGCTAAGTAAGTTAAATCCATCAAACACACAAATGCGTAGCTTATATGCGCTTGAGGATGAAATGCCGGTTCAGCTTTTCTGCAAATGCTTAGCTCTGGTAAGGCAGAGGCTCTTCCATCTATGTAGATGGCGTGACTTTTAATCCCTTCGGAAGTAAAAAGCCTGAAAAGGTACTTAAACGCATAAAAAGCCTCCACATGCAGAAATAGGTCGAAAGAAAAAACACAATAGGTATAAATCATGATACTCCAAAAATTGAAAGTTGATGCAATGAGAGCATAATTGTGCTATAAAATGCAGAGCCCTGAACTTAATAAAGGTCGCAGTGCACCGAAGCCTAATTATAACAATAATTGATTCCATTAATATTGTGTTCTATTTTTTAGGGCCAAGTTTGAGGTATAAACATTGCAAGTTTCCTTTTCTATTAATAAATTTTATAGGTTACAATAAGTTTTCTACGGATAAGATCCTGATAATTACATATGCTTAAAGGACTGAAGAATTTTTGAATTTTCGTTCCGCCTTTGCTATAGTAGATCACACGTGAGGTCTTGTAGTGCTGAGTGTTGTATCATGATCATAATCAACAACAACAAGTAAGGAAGGCAAAGTTCGGGTGTAACCGAACATTACATACTCAGCTGAGAGATTTGGAGACAAAATAAGGGAAAATCAACATGTAGGAAAATGAACCTAGGGTAAGCCCCTGACATGTGTATCAAATGGAAGGTATTAAAGAGTATTTTAAAAGGGAATAGGCCATAGTTCTATGGGTGGACGCCATTTAGGGATATCGCCAAAAAGGTGGACCAGTGGTGACTCTAGAATGTGTTTGTACGATATGGGTATCAAATTCAGGCGTTTTCGAGATATCGACCAGAATGTGGACCAGGGCGACCCAGAACATCATCTGTCGGGTACCGCTAATTTATTTATATATGTAATACCACGAACAGTATTCCTGCCAAGATTCCAAGGGCTTTTGATTTCCCCCTGCAGAACTTTTTCATTTTCTTCTACTTAATATGGTAGGTGTCACACCCATTTTACAAAGTTTTTTCTAAAGTTATATTTTGCGTCAATAACCAATCCAATTATGACATTTTTTCATTTTTCGTAATTTTCGATATCGAAAAAGTGGGCGTGGTCATTGTCGGATTCCGGCCATTTTTTAAACCACTATAAAGTGAGTTTAGATAAGTACGTGAACTAACAAACGGTCGACTGTGTATAAAAACTGGACTTGGCTTCAACCGACTTTGGCATTTTCACAGAAAACAATTGTCGTCATAGAATCTATGTCTCTACTAAATTTCACAAGGATTGGCAAATTTTTGTTCGACTTATGACATTAAAAGTATTCTAGACAAATTAAATGAAAAAGGGCGGAGCCACGCCCATTTTGAAATTTTATTATATTTTTGTATTTGGTTGCGCCATATTGGAGTTGAATGTTGACATAAGTTACATATATACTGTAAAGATATTAAATTTTTTGTTAAAATTTGACTTAAAAAATTTTTTTTTTATAAAGTGGGCGTGTTCGTCATCCGATTTTGCTAATGTTTATTTAGCACACATATAGTAATAGTAGTTACGTTCCTGCCAAATGTCATCATTCATGATATCTTCAACGACTGCCAAATTACAGTTTGCAAAACTTTGAAATTACCTTCTTTTAGAAGTGGGCGGTGCCACGCCCATTGTCCAAAATTTTACTAATTTTCTATTTTGTGTCATAAGGTCAACCCACATACCAAGTTTCATTGCGTTATCCGTCTTTCGTAATGAATTATCGCACTTTTTCTGTTTTTCGAAATTTTCGATATCGAAAAAGTGGGCGTGGTTGTAGTCCGATTTCGTTCATTTTAAACAGCGATCTGAGATGAGTGCTCATGAACCTACATACCAAATTTACTCAAGTTTTCGTGTTCACGGACAGACAGACGGACGGACGGACCGACATGGCTAAATGAATTTATTTTTTCGCCCAGATCATTTTGATATATAGAAGTCTATATCTATCTCGTTATGCGAACAAAATTAATATACTCTGTGAGCTCTGCTCAGCTGAGTATAAAAATTAACTTTGGTTTGTGCATAGTTCAGAAATCTAATATAATAAAAGAAGATTAAAGCAAGACAAAACAAGCGCAATAGCGTTTGGTTTGAGAATAGTGCTATAAATCGGGATATATTTCTTAAATCAATACTACCAAATCGGGCACAAATTACAGGTGTATTACAAACAGACATTTTGCTCTGTAAATAAAAATCTAAAATTAAAATATAACTTCGTCTAAAGATGAATATTGGAAATTGAAAAATAATCCCATAAATCATATTAAATCTCATGTCTACAATTCAGCTTCCCATTATTATTCTAACTACATATAAATAGTATTTTTATACAATATAAAAATTTCGTTTGTGCAACCATGACCTCCACAACTAACCTCCGTTTGTGTGACTGAGTTTGCAATTGTATTTCGTGGAGTTCATCTCGGATTTAGGCGAACGATTTTTCTTTACACAGATTGTACTGCTTGCCAGTCAAAGTAAAAAAAGTAAAGAAAAGCAGACATTTTTATTCACATACAAAAGAAGACCACAATAAGAGGTTCACAATGCCACAAACTACAGACTTCTGACTAGAAACAGTTTAAACCACGGCTAGATGTACACAGTACGAAGAGAGGAGGCAGTAAAAAGAAAAGAATAGTTGAGAAAAATCAGACTTAATTAATGATACTAAATAAGTATGTAACTAAACATAGAAAATAGAAAAGGCTGAGCCAAGTTGATATTGAATGTAGAACGCAAGCGGTTGAATAGAATTTTATGTTGCCAGATAGCTGGAAGTTTAAATATATTATTTCTTCAGTATATTTCTTTAAAATTTTGGGAAAGTAGTTTATTTTGTAACGATACACTTTACTTATATATTTTTCTATGTAGATTAAGGTGTGACGCAAAAATGTAATTTTTTCTATAAATTTTATTTGGAAAATCTTTCGAAAATATTTGGTTTCACCCGTTGGTTAGAGACTGAATTTATTTTTAGTAATGTGATACGCGTAATAGTTCATATAAATAAATAAATGTAAGGCGCAATAACATCCGAAGAGATTTAAGGCCGAGCTTCTCTTCCGATTTGCGTCGTGCTCCTTTTTTCATTTCTCCTACAAATTTGGCAGGACGGGACATATTTGTTTTATGCCGACTTCGAACGACATCTGCAAGGCAGAAGAGTGTTCACTGAGAAGTTTTTCATGGCAGAAATTCGTTTGGAGTACTGTGCCAAACATTGCCGAGGGGCGAGGAATTTTCTCCTATTTTAAAACCTCGTTACTAAAATTGTGATGTCACTTTGCCCGTGGCGTGAATCCAAGATCGTCGTTGTGGTAGGCGGACCACGCTACCATCACACGACGGCGGCTGCGAGACTGTTGAGGCTATTTTGCGTGGCTGTTCGCCGGTGACGGGGTTGAATTGAGGAATATTTATCCTATATCCACTTAACCCCTACATAAAACAGGTAAGGTTGTCAAAGTTCGGGTGTAACCGATCATTATAAACTCGAATGTGAATTTACATTTTACAGGTCATTTCAGATAAATTACTTTTCTTATTCTACTGAGGCATATTTTAAAAACAAACTATTCCCAAAAAGGTTTAGGAGTCTAAGTTCGGATGTAATTGATGTTGGCTTAACGCTATTAGTTATTTTACATATTTATTTGCACATCTGCATTTTAAGGAAATTTACCTAAAACTTGAACCTTTTGATATGTTTCAATATTATGAACTTTGATAAAATAACAGTTGACCGTTACGGCATAAACGAATCCAGATAATCATAGACAGGAGACATTTTTTCCTCTGATTACAAAGCACGCTGTGTACAATAAATGGCATTGTTAAGAGTCATGAGACGGGTGAATTTCAGATATGAGTCGAACCACGTGAAGTGTGCACAAAAATTTCAGCTATATAACAAATTTTTACAAGTAAGTGGATTTTTAGATAGGGTACTAGGAGACTACCTATTGATGTTTATGTTATAAGCAAGAGAAATTTTATTTAGCGTATATTGTAAAATTTATTTCTCAGAAACAGATACAGGGAAACTGTTGAAATTTAGCACATTTGTAGCTTTGCAAAAAACTATGCAGTTTTTTCGTTTTTGTCTGTCCATCCGCCCTACTTACGTGAAAATTATAAAAAAATTCATAAAATAAAATGAAACCTACTTTGCCATGTATTCGTGATCCGAACAAATGAAAGGCAGTTGATTTACGACTCACACTATCACACTTATTAACACTACAGCACTAAATTAGTGCTCATTTGTAGCAATGCTGTGCGTAGTGCCAAAAATTTTAAAACTTTAATCTTAACACGTTCGTCACTCATTGCTTTCTTGCGCTTTCAAAAAAAAAAAAAAAAAAACTCACGAACAAAAAAAATATGTCACATATAAGTGTCATGAGTTTTGGGAAGTACTTGTGTCACATATGGGAGTCACTAAATAGTTTGATTTCTGTCAATAAAACATAAATTGAATTTTTTTATTATAAATTAAACATTTATATTATTTTCTATATACATATATATACTTTAATGGATATGCCAGTCTCTAAAGCATGGATATGGGCATAATATAGTTGGTAAATTTATCGATATTTTCTCTTCACCTGTAAATTCAATGTTTTGGGTTTCGGGCTCTAAATCCATCCACTCATTTTCATTTGTCACGGTTTCGCCAAGATGGTTTTCTTCTATGTCATTCCCATCTCCTGAACAATTTTCTTCCCCAGACTCTTCATCCTCACTTTCTGGGTGAAGCCGCTTGCAGAATCTTCAAAGTCCAGGTCGCTTTCGCTGGAATTCAAAATAGCCTTAAGAATTTCCTCCTCAAATATTTGTTTTCTTCTACGACCCTCCATTCTAAACAATCAACGATATACATATATTTTTTCTATGTTAGCATATAAATAGTTGAAACATTGTAAAAAAGCTTACCTTAAAATGGTTAATATCAATATGCACACTTTTATTCATAAGAACCTTCTTCTAAGGCTATTGTGACACGAATGAACTGATAAAAGCACATTTCAAACTTATTTGCACATTAATTAGCAATTGCAAAACTTCGGGGAATACCCCTTAAAAAACAAAATTTTAAATTAGCGGCTTAGCGCATACATAAACCGCAGCTTTCGTATATATCTGACACCTTTCCAGATACGAAAACATGCAAGAAAATTACTTCCTACAAACCTTCATAAAATAACAGCTCAATACATTTTAATAATTTTACTACACATATATCTGACATATTAGTTTTTTTGAAACATCCCACGTCACATATATGTGACGCTGAGTGGCGAACGTGTTAAGTAACTGTCTTTGTGGGGTTAACTGTAATTTTTTTTAAGAAAGTTGCAGCCTACTATGTTTAGTAGCGTCCGAGATTATCTTTTTCCAAAATTTAATGCTCTGATTTATATTACGATTATACATCAAAAGCATACATGCAACTTTGTAGCGATCCTTACTTCTTAATAAATTTACCCAATGATACAGCTGTACACCCCTTTAACGTGAACTTGGAATCTATTATTGGCCAACTTATATGCAATTTCGTTCTCTTCACCGTTGCTATTGCCGGGGATTCACTAAAGGCGCCTGCAAGACATGGTACTTCTGTACTATTTTTGATTTGATCAAATTTGATTTCTTTTATGGTCCTGAATGTGGTATGGCTGTCAAAAAAGTTACGTTGGTAGCTCTAGCTGCACTCTCCCGGATCCTCATTATTCTGCGGTTTGGAAAATTCTACAAAAGGCAGGAATCCGGCACGATTGTCTGACTTGTATATTTTATGACTAAACTCCAACACCTTGTTGCGGTCACCCTGTGCGACGGATCGGGACATAAAGTCTGGCAACCTCATGTCCGTGTCATGTCAGCAAATGACAAACGTCAGTTGCACGCTTATCGGTGCAATTTCCGCGGCCAACTTCCCTTTTTATCGACAGCAGCGGAGACGAACACACACGCCCAATAAAAGAAAGAACAAAACAGGAAAATTTCTTCCCACCAAAATTTATCGGGTCACCGCTTACGGTTTGGAAGCTACCTAGTGATCGCAAAATAAGTATCACACCGCCCGACTTGCCACTGAGTTTGTCAATTGTTTGGGGGCAGAATCCACCGTCTTCGGCACGGCCTATACGTGTCGGCACTGAATTTTTTTTTGTCATCCTGCATCAACACTTACCTTTTAAGTGTGCGACATTCGTCAGCGGCGTTGGAAAAGAGGTAAGGTAGTGTATCTAATACGGGGGTAGTGAATTAATATCTCGTCCCCATAGCTGCAGTCTGTTCCAGCCGCGCGAAACAGCTGCCGTGTCGCCTGGACGATCGGGGCCACGTGGTTGGTGAATCAACCACGGCACCTACGAGTCCATTGAGAGGCGAAAAGGCGGGGGGGGGGGAAATGGTCGCCTATCCGGACCGATATAAGAGCGTAACACCACCGGGCATCTAGGGCCATACCCGAAAGCGGCACAGCCACTTAAGGAAGCCTCAGTAGCATTCATCTGAGCACAATATCGATACAGGACAACATCCAACTAATGAAGCAGCACTCTGGTCGGACGGGTTACAGGTTTTCTAGTTTAAGCATATATTTAGTAACGGGTAAAAGCACATATACGTTTGTACGCAGCCATATATTTGGTGGTGAATTTCGGGGAGTGTTCGGTAGCACCGCGAACAACGTAGGTTTGTCCTCGAAATACCCATTCATAATTCAAGTTTGAGTGAATAACAATTATAGGGAGGGGTCCGAGAGAGAGTAGTAATTCGCCACCGCGGGGCTATCCAATTACCCTGAGAGTATTCCCTGATACAAGACGTCTTGTAGGACTGGGTGGGAATTTGATCTATTCGTCGGATGTTCTCCTAGAGGAACCTAACCCGTTCCGGTTTCTTTTGCGTTGTGTTTTTCCTTGGGGAGGGTGAACCGACGTTCGCATGTATTCCTGTCATTGTGTTGATATGGCATTGACTGCACTCAGCAAAGGGTCCCGATAACGCCAAATGTTGGTATCACATATATATGTTTGTTAGTTTGTGGATAACCCATGTAACTGTGAATAAAAATTGAATTGAATCAAATATTGTTGATAGACACTCGAGAATAAGTACAGGAGCTAGGAATCAAACGTTTATATACTCCTAGGTCAAAGTAGTTGATATGCTAAGCATTTATGTACACTTAAGCTAAACCCGGTTGAACCGGTCGAATATTTATTAAGCCGAGTAGCTCATAGAATATAGACAATATCGGTCACTGAATTAGACCTCAAATTAGATTTATGTGGTAGAGCGTAAGATTCCGACGAAATACGGGTAGTGCCCGATGGTATGGCACCCAAGTGCATGAGTGTATACGTATAAGGGAGAGGGCGTGGGGAATAGGTGTCGGTTGCACCAGTTAAGGTGCGTATAAAGACTCGTATAAAGAGCGGCTAGTATTGCCATATATCCCCCACCACACATACCCCAAGTATATATATATGCACGCATGCATGGTCATGGGCAAGGGAAGGGATATTCAGGTACATAATTTTTAAGGTTAATTAGTTGTGAATTTTTGTTTCGCAATCATGGCTACATATGATTGCATACGTATTTATATAACATATTAATATAATAAACATGAATTGTTAATTTTGCAGATTTGGTGACTATATTCTTTTAGATGTGGGGGAGACGGACGGACATGTGGACAGTGAGGGGGTGAATTTTAAGGGGGCAGATGGGGGCATTTATATTGGGGTTGGCAACAATATCATTAGCCATTGTCGACCATGGAAGGGTGGGTTGTGAATGGCTGGCCAATCGTCATCTCTGGCCAAGGGGGGTTTTCCCGGGCCGCGTGGTATCCCTAGAGTGAACATGGAGAGTATCAGGTATGTATTTTTTTTCTCGTATGGTGCGGTTGGCATGACTCAGAGTCGAAAGAACCACCCCGTAGTCCGGCGAGCTAGCTCGTGCTAAAAGCAAGCATACCTGCGCGACGACTGGGGCATGCAACATGATGGTGAGGCAATCGGGAGAGCATGCGTCCGCCTGGCAAAAACCCCGCACGTAACAACCTTTCTCTCCTTTAGTGATTAAACTTTGCAGGAAAACATGCAGAGGCAAATGGCGAAGAAAGACATTTATCCCTTGATATTCCTAAGTACGTCTAGATTTTGTACCTCGTTTTATGTTACTCCTTTCACAAAACTAGATCTTAGATTAGTTTAGCTGAAGCCAACAAAAAAGGAAGTAAAAATTACGCCAATTTTGTTTTGCTGCAAACAATTTCAATGTATAAGATACTTTCATACAACGCGTTTTTGAAAAAATCGACACACGTACAAAAACAACATCAACGATTAAAGTGGCTCGTAACAAAAAATAACACGGAAGATGGTACACAGCCGAACGCGATTTGTTTCCAAGCCAAACTTTTCAAGGGTTGACGAAAAATCTTTGAAATATACATTAATTCTGCACCCTATCGGAAAATCTACACTGAAAAAAATGGTGCTAGGAAAATCAACAAATCGGTTCTGTTGTTCTTGACTTAACGGAGATTTGGTAAAATTGATCGAATTATGGTTAATTCGACCGAGTTCATTGTCAAGCGAACAAATTAGTTTAGTCATTTCAACAGAAGAGAAATTGTCGCTCTTAAGTTAACAAAATTCTGTAAAATTGACAGATTCCTAATCAATCTAACAGATTTTTCTTTTAATACAACTGTTCTTCATGATCATTTCAACAGCAATAAACAGTCAATACATGAGCAAATTTCAAAGAGAATTTTACGCTCAATGCGCTCTCTACTTTGTACTTATGACGATGGTGCCACTTGTTAAAAAAAAAAAAACCAAAATAAGAAAACCACCAAATCGAAAAAACACACAAATTAGAAAACAACAAAAATCTAGTTTTTCAGTTATCAATACAAAACAAAAACCCCTTTTTTGAATTTAATGTGCATAAGCCTGCAAAAAATTATGCGATACCGGAACACCTACTTATCGGGTACAATTTTGCAACTTCTCCTCCAAACGAAATGTAAAATTGCGCCCTCTTGTTGCAAAAGTTTTGTTTGAACGAACAGGATTTTTCCAAAGTTAGTAACATTTTGTTCAAGTTTTTACGAATTTTCACTCACGCGAACGAATCTAATAAGATAATAAAAAACATTGTTTTTTAATGTTGATGTTTCCGACAACATAAAAGTAAGTGTTGTTTTGGAATCGTTTCAAAATTAAGTGTTACGAAAATTAAACTTGCCGAATTACATGTAAAGTTACTACAGTGGTGAAGTACCTTCCTGCGATTTGATTCTTTGCTTTTCTATAACTTACAAGTTCTCTATTTAAAATGTTATGCCAAACACTTATACTACAGGGTTTTGTTCGAAACAATCAAGTGTGGTAACTACATGCGGGAGAAGAAATTGAGAATGAGCTGAGCTCCAACTGAAAGAATGGAGAATCAGTTTTGTGACTACTATTTTCATTTCTATTTGAAAAGCGAAGTTCAAAACTATAAACTAAATACGTTATAAAATATAAAATTTGGTGAAAATGCGTTTAATAAAACAAAATAATAAAGTGTATAATGTTTAATCTGTGCCAGCATATTTGATGTACGCACAATTGAAGTTCGATTAGTAAGAGCGCACATATGTATGTATATGTAGCAAGCATGTGTATTTATGTATTCACATATTTACGTATGTATGTATGGCGGCCACCGGGGTGTAATGGAAGCATGCTCCGCCTGCCACACCGTATGCCCTGGATTCGCACCCGGGCAAAACAACATCAAAATTTTAGAAATAAGGTTTTTCAATTAGAAGAAAATTTTTCTAAGCGGGGTCGCCCCTCGGCAGTGTTTGGCAAGCGCTCCGAGTGTATTTCTGCAATGAAAAGCTCTCAGTGAAAACTCATCTGCCTTGCAGATGCCGTTCGGGGTCGGCATAAAACATGTAGGCCCCGTCCAGCCAATTTGTAGGGAAAATCAAGAGGAGCACGACGCAAATTGGAAGAGAAGCTCGGCCTTAGAGCTCTTCGGAGGTTATCGCGCCTTACATTTTTTTTTTATGTATATGGCAACATAGGTACTTTCGTAAAAAGCTGTCGCAACAACTTTTTTGTTCATTTGACTACTAAAACGGTCAATTACGAATCAACGATTTGTGCGCAGTTGATTCAACATCTTGTTGTTATGGAAAAAAATTACAGAAATTTCGGTTAAATTGACCCGTATTTCGGTTGATTTTACCATTATTTTTCTTTCAGTGTAGGAAATGATTTGAATCAACTTTCGTTTTCTTAGTGAAATGGACATGCTTTCTTGTAGTGCGATTCATCCTCCATTCGTTTTTCCCTGAACATCGAGAAACAACGTAAAAAGATATTTCTATGAGCTGAAAAATAACAAAAAGTATTTAAAGGTATCCAGAAAGCTCCTAAACCAGTATGCATAAGCGAAGTTACAGGACCCATCCTTTATGGGTTCCGTTATTGATCGTATAATATGCCTATCCCGCGGCCGAAGTTGGTTTAACAATTTACTTCATATCATACCAGTGCTTTGGAATGGTTCATTTAATTTCAAAGAAGCCCGCAATGGTGAAGTTTAAAATTTCCAATTACTCGGTTTAGCGATTTGCCTTTCTGAGGTGAGCGCTGAGCTGCTTTTATTAGGCGGGCGATTATACTGTTCCTAATGTATAGGCCAATAAGTCCCGCCATTTTTTAGTACATAAGAAGAAACTTTTACGCTGGTAATAGTTGGCTTCTGGGTACTTTAATTTGATAGATTTGGAAATGAAAACCACCTTAAGCTTCTCAAGACTCATCGTAGCTATAAAACGCTTCAGTGGATATATGCAACATCGCTGTTGCTATCTGTGCTCCTTCATTTTTCTTTTGACAACTATTGAAAGGGCGAGAGTGTGAGAGAAAGAAGAGAGAGTGGGGTAGAAGGAACATTAAGAAAGAAAGAGAGGAAGCAAGATAGAGTGATAGTTAAAGGGAGTGGGAGAGGACACAATAACGCAGAATCAAACCAACTGCATTAAAAATGTTTTTCGATTTGTTGCAGCACTAACTTGTTTAACATCCCTAAAGCGCTTTCTTTTACGAACAGTACCCACTCAAAAAAAAAAAAAGAAAAACACTCTCCTTAAATTAGAAACAAATTTTCAAAACAAATTTTATTTAAATTGAGAAAAACTTCAATGTAATGAGCAGGGCTGCTGAAATTTTTTTATATTGAAGTGTAAATCACAATACATATACAAAATTGTATGTATTGTTGTGTGTAAAAAAAAAAAATGTATAAAAAAAGAATAAGAACAATATATTAAAAAAAGAATATTTTAAATGTTTAAAGAATTTTGATGGTCCTCTTTATGAATAAATATTGAATTAAAATTTTTCTCAGTGCAACAATATTTTCAAAAAATTGTTTGATGTCTGGCACTTTCATATTGTCACGAATGTTGACATCACTAGGCTAGTTAATAATCACGCAACAACAAAAACATAAAGCAGCCACTCTTATGTACACGTTAAAGCTAGCCACACCGCAAGGCAACGAAGAGATACCTCACGCAAACAGATGTAGTCATCAGCCGAAGTTGTTACTCACACATACACACGCATATATGTAGCTCAATTACCAAGCAGTTCTAGAAGGCGAAACGTCTAGGCCTTAGTAGAAATATACGAAGGAGACAACAGAGAGTATAAAAGCAGCGCAAGCTGAGGAATGATGAATCAGTTTTGATTTAAACACGCTATTGATTGTGAAGTATAATTGTGAAGTACTACTCCCAAAGTAATCTAAATAAAGACCAGTTTGCAATACTGAATATTGGAGTGATTTATTCAACAGTTTAGCGATTCGAACGTTGCCAGAAGGTTAAAAATAAGTTGAATTTCCCTAAATTCGTTACAATATGAATGGGATTTATATGTGAAGGCATAAGGGAGTGCTACGTATTTTTTTTTTTTATATTAAAAGTGTGAATTTGTATCTGTGCCTATTCTTCACGGCAAAACCAAAACAAAAGTGCTAAGTATAAGTATTTGAGGAGATCTGGTAATGAGTAGGAACTTCTAATTTTTTGTATAAAACTTTTCACAAAATTTGCGGAAAATTTTTTCTGCAAGTTTTCTATTAAGAATACTTGATTAAATATTTACCATACTATTACATATTCGAAATAGCTCAGAAGTTAGAGCGATTGACTGCGAAGTTGAAAAACAAATTTATCTTTTCTTAAGAAAATTTATCTTCTCACAAAAGAAATAAAACAATTTTAGTTTTTATAATTTTGTCTATATTGAGGAAAGGATTTCTATGGCGCAACATCGATTCTTATTTTTCTCAAATAAACAGTTATTTGCCTCGTTTTTAAGAAATTTTTTTTTGAGTGCACTAAACTAAATTCAGCAAGTATACTACAAACAAAAAAACATTCCGTGGCAGAAAACTTAATAAAAACTACTGCGTAGTTTTCTGTTTTCATATAAATCTTCTTCTTCCTCTTTCTCTATTCATGTATAAATATTTGTGCAACATGCCACATAAATGTATACATTGCAACAAAAAATACCCAAGACGCAAAGCATTCGCTAATATATCCTGAGGCAATTTGTAATCCTACTGTTTCTTAATTTTCCGTAAAACAAGTAAACAAAATTGAGGATTACAAGGCGAGCGCAAGAATTAATTTGTGCCTACAGCAGAAAATGGAGAAGCGAGAGGCGAAGTAGAAAAACACTAAATAAATAAATTAGAGGACACAGCGGATCCGAATGTGGCAAGTGGCATGAAGTACAAAAAATTAGTGTGTTTCTTTTTGCTGATTTAGGCGAGGTCACCAAAGTAAAGCGGCGAATCAACCAATCTCCCACAACAATTTAACAAAAATTGCACAACTAATCGATTTAAGTGCACTTTTTTAATTTCTGTCTATATTTTCACAGTTTTTATTACTTTTTAATCTGCTTCTACTCAATCGTCATACTTGCACGTACATAAGTACATCAATGCCCACATAATATCCTGTGAGATGACATCATTCACTTGCACTGCTGCTTGTAGATCTTTGCCACCTGCCGTGAGCTGGTCTTCCCTATGTGCTCAACATACTCCGTATATGTGTGGAAATATGTTTTTGTGGTGTGTGTAAAAAAATTGTTGCTAGAAAAATTCCCACTGACTGTGATAAATGCACCGTTAATGCACGTGAAATTAATTTTAAGGTAAGGGGTGCGGAATCGCATGCAAGATTGAAATGTACGTAGCTGCCGCAGAAGGATTCTAGAAAATGGCAAATGACTGCTGAGCTGTAGGATATTTTCATGCAAAGGATATTTTCATGTACGAACTCATATGATAGATCAAATCAAAAGCTTTTGATCGAAAACGAGTTTCTTTATGTGTATCCTTTTGCTGCCAAATATTTATGTACATTACTAACATAGGCTGTCCTTAGGTAAGATTGAACAAGCTTGCCCGTTAGTATCTTACATAGTTGAATGGGTTCATTGTATTACCAGAAGTTTATTTGACGTAAGCCAAACTGAAAAACCTTGAACCAAGCTTACATGAACCAGTCAAATTTCAAACTTCCTATAAGAAAACAAACCCCGTGGTCTTGACCAACGTTAAACGACACCCCATCATCCTTCCTGAAAAATCTCGAATCGCGTTTCTTGATATAAGGTTTCTCCGTGATATTCTCCTCCATCCCAAAACGTGTCTCATGCTACAATGCCTAAGGTCGGAAATCTCTTTCTCAGGACTAGAACCTCAGAAACGTAAATGTATATATCAATGCAAGACTTTTACCCTCAATAAACAGGAGATGCACTTTTGTTCTGTTTTTACTACCACCAGCGTTGAATTTTAGGCTCCTGTCTAAAGAATAACCCCTCTCCTTAAGTATCACAATATAGTAAAAGGCTATGTGGCCCTTCTTTTATTATTGATTTGTCGTGTTATATGCCCTTACATTACATCATCCCACATACCAGATAAAGTCTGTGCATCACGGTTTTTGGTTTAAGACACCAGTTACTGTAGAGTATCTTTTTGTATGAGTTCTAGGCCTTTTCTATCCCCTTACGATGTTGCTTTTCAGCTAAGCTTTTTGCACATCCCGACGTTTTGACATCTAACTATCGTGGAAGGGTAGAGGCACTAAGGTTTAGAGTGAAACGTCGATAGTTTTATTTTATTCTTGTTTGTAAACAGATTCAGCAATGGTTGGCTTGGACTAATACTAACTGCGCTTTTTTCAGCTCAGTCAAATAGGCTGCAGAGATACATACTGAA
Source organism: Eurosta solidaginis (assembly GCF_040869045.1). Classification (NCBI taxonomy): domain Eukaryota; kingdom Metazoa; phylum Arthropoda; class Insecta; order Diptera; family Tephritidae; genus Eurosta; species Eurosta solidaginis. The sequence goes on along the minus strand of NC_090320.1, from coordinate 250,217,143 downwards.
GAGGTTTTAACGCAGGGAGGTGTATTTTGCGCAGCGATAACTATATGATCACCGCATGCGACCACCTTCCCTTGGGTTCTTTCAAGCTGTAGTAGCGTCTAGTTCGGTGCGATAACTCATAGAAGTTGATTGAGTATATCTCCTCTGCGAGTTCCTCTGTCGATTTGTTTCCATCGGCCCAATGCTAGCTTATTTTATCCCATTTTGCAGCATTTTTGGTATCCAGCTGTATTTTGATATCTGTCTGTAATTGTATTGGTTTTCCAAAAGTCATGTATGTGTATGGCTAGGTCGATTCATTTGATCTTACTTTTATATATGCATACTTATTATGCAATAGCTACTTTAGGTCCAGTGAGAGTCTACCTTAGGTAGGTATCTAAAAACTTTTCGGGGACCTTAAGTATAAAGGAAGTGGGATTTAAAAAATTTAAGCGGTTTCATGACATTTTTTTCTCTCATTACGCATAAGGATAACTTTTACTCTCCTCCAACTGGGAGGGTAATACTTGTGTAGCATTATGCGTCATACCCACCTATGTAATACACTTGCGGCATTACGTATCATGAACTTCTATGCCAAATACATTTTAGTAATAATCTATTACACAACATAAATTATTGAACTAACCCAGCGGTTAGCTAACATCAATGGAATGCCGAATATGAAACCCTTGTCCGTTCACAGCTAATAAATTCTGCTTATTATTTACATACAACCAATAATGGGAATTAACCAAATACCCACATTGATCTGCTGACTTTGCAAGCAGGCATACAAATCTACATGTATGCAAGCATGCATACAAATCTACATGTATACAAAGCATGTATACAAACCTACATGTATGCATACCCCATTACCAATGTACATATTTTTAATTTATTAGTATTAAGATAATTATGAATGTATAGGTTAGGTAAATAACTATAAAAGAGAAAGAATTTATTTAATAAAAAAATTAATGTTTGACTACCAAACCTTTCACATCTTTTATTCCAAATCAAACAATTCATGGCGATCCTGCCAGCCTGATCTTAAATCAGCTGAACATTTGCTCATAAGCAAAATTAGCTAAAGATCTTGCTGGAGGAAAAGATCCTGCCAGTTTTATCTGCAATAAGCATAAGATTTGCTGACCAAGCAAATATCGCTTAAAAAATTTAGCTGCTCAGAAATCCTGCCCAAGAAACTTTAAAAAACAAAGAATAAAAAAAAAGTTAATAAATTTAAACTAAAACAAAAGTATGTACGAACAATTTCTTTTGAACTTGAAAAAAAATTGATCTAATTTGTTAAAACTTGAAGTTAAATTTTTATGGAAAAAAGAAGTAGGAGGAAAATTAAAAATTTCTTATTCGAAAAAAAGGCTAAAATGCTAAAAAACTTAAATTAAACTTTTATAAAAAAAAAATTCAAGTAAATTGGAATGTTTAGGACACTTCTGTAAAATAGTCAATCAACTTCAGACAGTTCACCTATCCTCTAAAGAAAGCCCATAGAACATTTTAATAAGGTTTAAAAATTAAAATCACCATGCAAAGAAACTCCTCAGATCTTCCTCTCTATTGGTGGGACGAAAATACCCGACAAACTAGGGACCTACAAAAAGAGTTAGAAGGATTAAAGAAATTGTGGAGGATAATAGGAATGGAAAGGGAACCCACAATAGAGGACATTATAAACCCCACTACCAGGGAAGAGGAAATAATGTGTATGATTAGGAGAGTGTTCCCCGAAAATTCCAAATGTTAAGTGGCATCAAAAACAAAAAAAAAAAAACATATGTTAAAAGCTCGTTCAATGCGAATAGATAAGAATATTTCCAAATATATTATAAACTACACTAAGACATTTTTTTTTTTGGAATATTAAAATTTTTTTTTAAAATATTTTTAATCAACAATATCCACAAAATAAAAAGTCATAAAACAAAATATCTAACTTCTTATTAAAATTAGAAAACTTTCATTATGTCTTGGTATACAAAAATAGCCCAAGGCATTATGGTAGCCATAGCTGGCTACGGGGTAGGGAAAGAAAGCTCTGAAACAACAGATAGCAAGATAATCAAGTATGAGCCACCAACTAAGGTAAATACAGAAAATACTCCGAACATCCCAGATGTTAGCAGTTATGGGTTGTGTATTCATGCTATTGATCATCACAATAGCTATGATGCTCAAAAACTATATGAAGCACAAATTTAGGCAGGTAAAACCCGCCAATACTCGTATCTAAGAAACACCAGTTTTTGCAACCCATTACCTAAACCAAACCCAAAGCTGAGGAAGAGCGATAAACAATTCAAATAAATCTCAAATAGTAAACCTAAAAATGTCACAATCGACAGTAAAGGCAAGCCTAAAGCGAACAGCAAATCTAAAAATCGCATAATTCCTTTGATGGCTCCTGACAAAAATAGTCATGAAGCAATATAAAATTCTAGGAGAGTGGAAATAGGCAAAAACTAAGAACAAGAAAAATTTTAAAAACCAGCCCATAACAACATAAAAGAAAAGAATAAAGAAAAGTGACAAAGAGAACCTATAAAAATATAAGTGAAGCGCTATATAAATTTGCAGCAATAAGACATGTCGCGCTCCTAAAATGGTAGCGTAAGAAATACAAGCAACCTGATTGTGGATGATAAAATTGACTTAGGACAATTATTTATCAGGCTGTACACACGTTGTACAATTGCCGCCAATCCAGGACTTGAAATTTTTAAGAAAAACACAGTTGTCCTCAGGGACAAATTGGTGAAAAATAATTGAATATTTACTCGAGTAGGCAAATTTAAAATAATAAAAGTAGGTACCCAAATTCTCTAAGATCAAACAATTGCACAAACCCAAAAAGGTTGTGAAAGTGACAAATCCCGGTATAAAAATAAAAATAAATTCTTCATAAAAGTCATGACGATTCTGTCTTGGTGGCCGCCGCAGAAATCACATGACAAATAAAATCAAAAATATTGCTGGAAAATAGGGAAATTATTAAAAATTTAAAGATACGAAAATTTTTTTTGTACCCACTGCACCTTCCACTTGTCCATTAATAAAACTACCACACTCTTCCATCAGCAACCCCCTCTATTATATATACAATTTATTACAGATTTACCTAATTATGAAAAAAATAAGGTCAAGTGAAAAAAAAAATTCCTTTTTCCTTGAAAAAAAATTAAATAAATACGATCATTTATTACCTAGGTCTCATAAGGTCGTATTTTTATATATTAGGAAAGTATTTTACTTTAGCCTCAATAGATTAGAAAATATTAAAGCAAAATTTTTTTTCTCTAACCCTAGGTAGATAAATAATAAAAATTATTCAATAAATTATATACATAGAAAAATTTTTTGGAAAATAATTTGCATAAGTTACTAAATAATAGTAGGATAAAAATGGTAGGAACTATAAAAATAATTTAGAAACTAGTAATAGAAGCAAGAAATAAGGAATTAGTAGTCCATCTAAGATATCTCTTGGAAATAATCTAAAAATAAATATTCCAATCTACTCAGTAATAATTAGTATCTAAGCAATTGAAAACAAATCTTTTTTTTTTCTGCTTCATATTTCCATATAAATATTAGAAAATAATTAAAAAAAAAAAACGGATTTTAGATGGGTCGACACATTTAAAATCCGGCTATAAAATATATACAATAACGACAATAAGTAAAATAATCATTAAACTTAAAATTTTGAAAGAAAAGGGATAAGCATAAAATGTAAACAATAAAAATATCAAGGTCAGAAAATCAGAAGCAAAGCAAACAACATCTTTCACTACAATATCAAGTTACAGTAAAATATCAAAATCATTGAAAATACGACAAAGAGTCTTATACAATTGTTCACAAAACAATTATATAACCCTCTTTTTCTAAGGCGGATGGTGTAGCATTAAGCGTCATACCCACCTATGTATCACACTTGCGGCATTACGCATCATGAACTTCTATGCCAAATACATTTTAGTAATAATCATATTATACAACATAAATTATTGAACTAACCCAGCGGTTAGCTAACATCAATGGAATGCCGAATATGAAACCCTTGTCCGTTCACAGCTAATAAATTCTACTTATTATTTACATACAACCAATAATGGGAATTAACCAAATACTCACATTGATCTGCTGACTTTGCAAGCAGGCATACAAATCTACATGTATGCAAGCATGCATACAAATCTACATGTATGCAAGCATGCATACAAATCTACATGTATACAAAGCATGTATACAAACCTACATGTATGCATACCCCATTACCAATATACATATTTTTAATTTATTAGTATTAAGATAATTATGAATGTATAGGTTAGGCAAATAACTATAAAAGAGAAAGAATTTATTTAATAAAAAGAATTAATGTTTGACTACCAAACCTTTCACATCTTTTATTCCAAATCAAACATTTCACTTGCTCAAAAAAAATGTGCCATATAGATTATAACACGCCTACACGCGGGCCGAGAGATTTTTAAGAAGAGTAACTGGTAACTTATTGATGTAGCACTCATGAGATAATCGTGGTACTTGCGAGTTGACTATGGTGAAGTTACTATATGCCAGAGAGATGTAAAAGAGAGAGAGAGCAAGAGGAATCTGAAAGATAAATTGACTTTTACATTGGAATAATGGGGGAATGGTTATGCTATGTGCCACTGACATATATACTGATAGAACTAAGCTTTATGGAAGGTGGGGGGTTGTATCTTTTTATCGGACCTGGGACTAGAGAGCTATTTTCGTTTACTCTACCAATGTAGCGTACATCAAAAAGAAAACCTACCAAAACGTGCATCTGATTATTTTCTCTGATAGTCAGGCTAGGATCTTGGACTGGATATCCACTTTCATCATTTATACCAGTGTAGCGTATATCAAGGGGAAAACTTAGCGAAACGAAAATCTTTAAATCATTTGTTACCTGTGACTAAAGACGGGAAAAGGGTGATTATTTTCCCTGACAACGAGGTCGCGCTAAAGGCCTGTATAGGTACCTGGATACAGAAATATAGAAGAAAACTATAGTGCTGATGGGCTGACGAGGGGGGATACAACCGACCACATCCTTACGCAAAATGATTCGAGTGCATATCTATAGTCCATGCGACCACGAACACTATAACTGGGGTAAATATGGTCCGGCGGGGCTGGAGAATTAATTTCTCGGCACATTTCTTTTAAGCTAACCTAACCGTATCTACTCTAGTCCAAGGGCCAACAATTAGGTTCGTGAATATGACACCAACAAACCACAAAATAAAAAGATCAGTACCAAGCGGACTACGAAGCGCGTATTCCCATTGATTAAAAGCATTCTACGTCATTCAGTGAAGGAAGTCCACTTTCCTAAGTCCACTTAAAAATAAGTAATTTGATGAAACTTTTTCCATCTTTTCATTTGCTAAGAATTGTTTTTTGCTATTTGTCGCAACGAATTATTTATTTTCTTTTCTTTGATGCTTTGTTGTGTGCTTTTGAGGAAAAACTATTGATGATCTTCAATACTAGAATAATTGCTCTGCAGCTTTTGCCAATCAAGGTTTAAGAAGTCTTCAATAGTTTAATTATTAAAATTGCTTACACATGTTAACGGTTCACTAAATTGACTCAGTGGAGATTCAGCTCATACATAGAAGGATTAAACTGAGTAATCAATACTTTTATCCATTACAGCATACTTTTAGGTGTTTGCCAATAATCTTTTCTCTTTTGCAGCATATTTACAGCCTTTTGCTAAAAGTAATTTCCAATAAAATTTATGTTTTCAACAGAAATCTGTCAAAAATAAAATTCAAGTTAAAGCACTCAGCAAGTTAGTATTCCTTGAATTCATCAAAAGCACTTGAATATGATTAAATCATTTTTATTGCCCCTAAAAGCATACTATAATTGCTGGAAAAAATTGTGCATCAATCAATCTTGTCTCTACAACAAAGAAATGACATGCATCTTTTTGTGCCTACTTTGCTGAGAATGCCATACATTTACGCCCATTCATACATATTTAAAAAAAAAAAATTTCAAAATACCATTGCCAAGAGTTTGCTACTATATAAAGAAAGGGACTCAAGTTAACGACCAAGTGTAAGCGCCCTTGAATGTCTGAAGTGCATTATTTAAGTTTGGTATAAAAGCTATTTACTTATATCTGCATTTTTCACTCTAAAAAAATTATAAAATTTTAGTAGGTAGACGCAGCTGTTGTTGTCACTTGCTTTTGCAGTTGATTGAAGGGCTAAATCTTAGACGGGGTTGGGGTCAAAATTCTGCTTTTTTGGAAATTCTGCAATCATAATTCCGGAAGTCGTAACCCCGGAAATCAATATTATGGAAGTCAATATTCTGGAAAAAGCCGATCCAACACCGGCTTCGCCATGCACAGTAATTCTGTGTATAACACCTTTCTGCATAGGCGGCCTTCGGCCGCGCTTATAAAAATAACCCTGGGCTACGCCATGCCAAGTCCGGGTGTGTGGTATAACCGTTGCTACCGCCACGGTGATGTCCTTCTGCGTAGAACACCCTTCTGCGTAGGCGGCCTTCGGACGCACTTTAAAAAATGAACCCTTAGTCGATCCAACACCGGCTACGCCATGCCATGATTCCGGAATTTTGACTTCCAGAATTTTGTCGACCCAGAATTTCGACTTCCAGAATATTGTCGACCCAGAATTTTGATTCCGGAATTTTGACTTCAGAATTTTGATTTTAGAATTTTGACCGATTCCCGCTTAGACGATGTATTCGAGGCATAATTGCAAATAAAAGATGCATATTTTTCGTGTTTAACTTAGAAACTTTAAACTAAAATATTTCCAAATTACGAAAACAATCCCATACGAAGTAAGAGAAAATATGACCAGCTTTCAGTCCGTAATTTATCTTCTAATCGGATACTATGGCACATTTTAATGGTTCTGGTTTGATTCTGCTTTTAGTCCCATACCACGCTTCAGTTGACGTTTTGTTTTGCTATTTCACTTACGGTTAAGGTATGGGGTGAGTTTTGTCGAAGATAACATTCCGTCATTCCGGATTCAAATAGAGGTCCAACGAAACCCCACCGAATAAAACACGATACTTGTGTAACTGGTATGGACGCGGATGTAGGCAGATATTACTGCTTTACAGATCAGATGATTGGTCAAAGCAACGTTGATATCATCAGCACGGCAACATTTGGTTGGTGATATGGTAGGGGAGGAGGAGACTAACAGCGGTAGTAAGGCGCCAGAACGCGTACCGGTAGCGGTGTCAGTGGGACAGGAGGTTTATGCTTTGATTTGTTACACCGGCGAACTATCCAGTCTGTGGTAACTGCTCACTCTGCGTGGTCGTATGTGCAATGCGAACTGCGAGAAATCCCTGTATAGTGCTGGAGCACTAGTCTCCTTGGACTAAACAATGGGAGTAGGAAGGTGAATTGAACCAGCCGAAACTCCTAAGTCCCATCCGTGGACTGAAAGAAAGTGCAACATAGAGATAGCCTTAAAGGTGCGGCCTGTTGCCACCGTAACAGCCCTAAGCGTATAAAAACGCATTGCGGCAGTTTCGGTCAAAAATTCCGCATGTACATACAACTTGTATGAGAGCAACCGAAATTGAATTTGCTGCGTTAGAAAAGCTCACCGTATTCCCAATTTTAGTTCTGCGCAACATTTCGGTTTGACGTTCGCTAACATGTTCTACATTGTCGCAGCGCATGCTTTTTTCGGTTCGTGCGATAAAAAAAAACTTCGTACGTGGTTATTGGGCTGAACTGTAAGCGAGCTTTGCCACGATAGCATCTCTTCTCCTCAGCCATTCAAGGCCCGCCTGTCGGTCAGCTCCATTACAAAATAAAAGGCAACCACCTTCTCCACCAACCTGCGAAGAATAAAGTGCTAACAGCAAATTCAGTGAATTTTGTCGTTTGGTTGCCACATTTAGTGTGCTGCCCATTTGTGAGATATTTGCAATATTGTTGCTTTCTGCTCCTTTTGCTTCGATGCACTTTTAGGCGCAGGTGAAGTTTCAGAGGTGGTTGTGCTTTGTGTAATGCTACGTTATAAAGGGTCCAGTCACGAGTTTAGATCCTGTTCTAGTCCGGTCTCAGATGAGGTCTCAGTTCTCGCTTTTGCTCACTTGCTATTGACCTTTATTAGTATGGGTGGGTCCATGTGATGTAGAAAAAATTGTAAAAAACGTACACCAAATTTGACGTGAGATGGTCTTAATAAATTTTTTTGTTTGTCGAAAATATAGCAGATATTTGATTTATGACAGCGATCACCAAAATTGAAACCGCGACTTTGTTGACACGAGTATTACCTTCGTAGTGGTGATGGTTTAGTCGGTCATTTACTAGCAACGAGGCGAGGATATATACGCATATTTGTTGACACTCAATGCAAATAAACAATAGCTAACATCAATTTTGCTACCACGTTTGCTCAGCGAGTACTGAGTGAAAGAAAATAATAATATGTGTGAAGTGAGCGCGAATAATTTCAATAGCTAGCGACCTCTGACTTAGGATTTACATTTTTTGGTTTTTAGTCCGCTTTTTAGAGTCTGTATGATATAAGAGAAGCTGAAAAGCTTGAGCTGTTTCGTAATTTCTTTTGCTGCATGTCTTTTTTTCTGAGGTTGAAGAAAGGCGAAGGTTACTTTAAAGGTTTACAACTCGTTCTGCAGAGGAAGTTATGTGAAAACCTCTTCAGAGCCCAAAGCGACATAAGAAGGAATTCTAGAGCTTCTCTAAAACGATATGAACACATACCAAATTTAAAATTCGGATGTCAAATAAACAAGTTATTTCAAACAAAACCTTCTCAGCTATATTTACTTACTTACTTACTTACTTAATTGGAGCTTAACCGGGTAAATAGTTGTGGCCGTCCAACAAGGCGCACCAGTCGCTCTTCTCTCTGCCAACCGGAGTCAATTGGTCACACCAAGGGTGTTTAAATCGTTTTCCACCTGGTTCTTCCAGTGGAGTGGGGGCCGCCCTCTACCTCTGCTTCCATAGGCGGCTTCCGATAGAAACACTTTCTTGGCCAGACCGTCATCATTCGCATAACGTGGCCTGGCCAGCGCAGCCGCTCCATTTTAATTATCTGGACTATGTTGATGTCTGCGTATAGCTCGTACAGCTCATCGTTAAATCTTCCTCGGTACTCGCCATCGCCAACGCATAGAGGTCCATTAATCTTTCGAAGAACTTTTCTCTCGAACACTCCCAGAGCCGCTTCATCTGATATTGTCATGGTCCATGCTTCTGCACCCTATAGCAGGACGGATACGATAAGGGACCTGTAGAGTATGATTTTCGTTTGCCGAGAGAGGACTTTACTTTTCAAGTGCATACATAGTACAAAGTAGCATTTATTGGCAAGAGTGATGCTTCGCTGGTTTTCAGAGTTGATGTTGTTGCTAGTGTTGATGTTGGTTCTCAAATAAAAGTAGTCTTTTACTATTTCGAAATTATGGCCACCAACAGTAGCGTGGTTGCCAAGGCACATATGCGCTGCCTCTTTGCTCGATGACAGCAGGTACTTCGTTTTTGTCCTCATTCACCATCAATCCCATCTTAACCACCTCTTTTTCCAGTTTGGAGTAAGTAGAACTACCGGCGCGGGTGTTTAGGCCGATGATATCAATGTCATAAGCATATGCCAGTACTTGCACGCTTTTATAGAATATTGTTCCCGAGCGATTAATCTCTGCAGCTAGTATAATTTTCTCCAGCATCAAATTAAAGAAATCGCACTATAGGGGGTCCCCTGTCTAAAAACTCGTTTAGTTCCGAACGGCTCGTAGAGGTCCTTTCCAATACTGACTGAGCTGATGGTGTTGCTGAACGTCATTTTGCACAGCTGTATTTAGAAAACTAAAAAATGTTTTTTTCCGGACACACTCTCAGTATGTGCCTGTAATTTTGTGGCGGTCCGTTGTAACTTTTTTCGATCCTGTCTAATGCTCATTCTTCATTAATTTGACACGTGTTTTACATGAATCGAATTAATCAATAAAGTAAAATACAGCTAAGAAATATTGCTTCAATAAAAATAACAATCAATAGCTAAACGTTTTACTTGCCTATGCAAATATATTTCCTTTGAAAATCACGTCTAACTCCTGCCTTAGGTTTCAGTTCTCTATTGCACCCACAGTTTCTCTGAATGTTTGCGTGTGTGTGTGCTTGTTTATAAATATGTATTTAAATCAGTGGTCAGCAAAAATAAAAATGTAAGTGTATTTGTGCGAGAGAGGTCATGAGCATCCCAGCAGGAAATCAAAGCTAAAGTTACAACATACAGATGGTACATTTATTAAAAATTGTTATACCAAAAATTTTGGAAAATTTCATGTTTGATTCAGAATTGTTTGTTCTCATGTTCCTCATTAAGTTTTACTCGCTTTGAAGGGTAAGTGATATTTTTACATGCAAATGCACATGAAATTTGGTTTGTCAAAACTGCTCAACACGGCAAATATCGTAAAAATAGTGGCGATCACTGACTTAAAAAACCATATTTCCGGAACTAATAAATTTGCTGCAAGCAGAGAAATGCAAAATATTTAAAAAATATGTAGCTGACTTAAAAAAAAAAACATAAATATACATTCATGTAAATTTTTTACTATTTCGTTAAGTTTCTCTAAACATTCTATAGTACTTTTTTGAAAACTGCAAGCCGGGAGTCCAGAATGAAATTGTTACAACTTTTGTTAAAATAACTTAAAAAACTCATATTCTATTGAAAAGTTATTAATATATGACATACCCAATAAGTTCAAAATTCGAACCTAAACATGTGTAAAAGATGAGCTACATATGGAAAGGTCGTCATACCAGAGAGTTCCGAATTGTAATATTTCTCACAGGGAACCTTAACATTTGTGCGACAATTGTACGCAGTGTTTATTCGTTGCTGTCTCGCTAATAGTGATGAACGATATTTCACTATCGGTGATTTCATCGCCGCCAATGAAAAATCGCTAATAGTGATATATATTGCTATCCAAATATATCAGTGATTGGCAATTTTCCTTCAGCATGACATTTTTTTGAATGACAATCACCTCTGGCAGCATTTCGCCAACAGCGATATTTCTTCATGAAGAATGGAAATCACCTCTGGCAGCACTCGGTTGTGTTTACTTTTAGCTAGTTTGCTCTCTCTGGCGACATCATTTTGAATTGAGATTTTTATAAACGACGTTGTGATCTGGTTGGCTGCGAAAATTGGGTTGTATTATTGATAAAAGCGATTAAATGACTGCAATTTTTTGTTTTTAATTACATTATGTGACACCAAATAAACCTGGGTCTTTAGACTTCAGTTAAGATTGGTTGCCTGTGCAATTCCTAAGTTAATACTTCTAGGCAGTAGCCGTTAGCAGTTTTATAAAATTTGTGTTTTTGATGGAAAAATCAGGGACGGAAAATAATAATTATTGTTTTCGGAATCGAAAAAGTCCTGGTCGAAAAGTTGTCCAAGGTGAAAATGTTTAATTTCCCATGTAGCAATATCATGTCGAATCATGCATCCTTTTTATTTTTCGAAATTTTCCATAAAAGTCCACATATAAAAGTAAAATCTGTATTTTTACTTTTTGAGTCCGATAGAACTAGCTTAACTCGGACTTTTAAAAATTTTTTAAGGCCAAAATAAAAGTCCGGCTTGATAACAAAGAAACGGCTTATCCAAGTTTAACTAGTTCTATCGCACTCAGGTAATAAAAATCCGAAAAAATTTTTATCTTGATTTAAATATATTAAAAGTCCAAAATTAATAGTTTTGTAAGGAATTATATTATAAAAGGAATAACAGTTTCCGCCCCTGGCAAAAATAAAAGAACTATTGAAATATATATCACTCGTCTTATTGTAAACAGATGTAACTCAAAATTTAAGTTTTTTTGGGAGAATGCAATTCAAGTTTTGTCATATTATATGGTTGAATTCTCCGGCTAATTTCTAAGTGGGTGGCTACGTTCTGTTAAAAAAACATTTGTATAATAGTTTGAAGAATTTGCTATATGCTTGCTCTGCATTTTTCATTAAAAATTAATTCACTTTACTATAAAAACATTATGCAGCCAAACACAATATATGTCGGTGTAGTATAAAAATAATAGTAAATAAATCATGTTTTTATGGTGTTACATATACAGATTTATTTCGGGTTGATTCGTCTTTTTTCAATTAGCAAAATTTATAAAACAAAGATGCATAGATATCTATTTCCCCTAGTTTTATCTCATTGAGTGTAATACGAGAGTGAACATAATGTCGTCAGCCAGTTAATAATATTGTATCATTATACTTCAGAAAATTAGAATTTCACATTACATCAGTTTAGGTACAATGAAAGGTACATACTTCTTTCATTTTATTCCAATGTTGGTTTATATATTCTGTATACTAAACTAAATTAATGTATAACATTCAATCTACTCCGGTAAACAAACTTAAACATTCATTTTTTATATCCAAGTATATAAATTGCACATTCGCCTTATTAAAAATAAATTAAAGCTAACGCTATAGCTATAAAAAATAGCCGCAATTCAAAAATCGCCATCACTGTTTTCACTTATAGTTCAAAATCGCTGTATCGCCCATCACTACTGACGATGGAGAGTAATGCAGCAGTTACTCACGAACGGACGTACCAGAAACGTGTCAGCTGACACGACCTATCTTATGAGTGTGCAATGTAAACGAAAACTCACCGACGTGCAACGCCCGTACGTACGTAGCCCGGAACGTAGAAATCAAAACAATTTTGATTTTTTCCGTAAGAACGTGTCAGCTGATCGCTCTCTCACTAGACAGAGTTGCCTAGTAAACTTGTGTGCCCTAATTTTTGACCGTTTGCAGTTTTATGCAAAAATACCTAATTAAAGTGTGAAAAATTGTGAAAATAATTCGAAATAATTATGTAAAATTGCAGATTATAAATATGTAATCTATTTATAGTTATTTAATATTAATTCCAGCATTTTACAACATTAAAAATTAAATTGGAAAAAGTTAATGTTTCCATAATCATGCATGCAAAGTGGTTAATGGCAACAGTGCTTATCTGTAAACAATACACACACAAATATGTTATGTACATGTACACAGACGCACACATTGATTCCTACGGGCTTGATAGTTCGGTTAAACGTGTTTCGTACGACAAACGACCGTACGTACGGCACCCGTCGGTGGGTAATTGCCGCTTAAGAATATGTGTGAAGCAATTTTGGCTCATTTGAGCTATGGTGTGTCGACCATTGTTTAAACGCAAAGCTAACATTCAGTTATACTATACGTACATACATAATAACATATCGTCGTTCCTATGGAATACTAACACTTTTCTGTTGTTCGCGTGGAAGTCTAGCACAGTTCGTTGAGCATGAACCATATAAGTCTTCTATAGGAATTTGAAACCTACTAGTATTCCATGGGACCGATGATATGTCAAAACGTGCAAGCTATGTTAGTAAAAAACATACATACATATATTTCCAATAAAAAAATCATGAAAATCAATAATTTTGCACGTTTATCGTTGAGTGAAAATCAGCAGTAAAACCCCTGCAAAAATTGCGAGTACTCCATGCATGCATGTATGGAGTACTCGCTATGGACCAAGCGAGTGCTCCAAAATTAACCACAATTCATACAAAAAATATGGTGCAATTAACATTGCGATGTCCTAGGACCGGACCATATACTCCAGCTCCGCATTACATCAGAGTAATCCATGGAGTACCCACAGTCCAATAAACATCGTGTAGTGATTACAATCGTTAAAAACGAGCATTGATCGGCTTACAATATGTTCGTGTAGAAACATGAGTTGGTCCATCGCTGCATTACAGTGGAGTAGAATGGTAAGTACTCCAGTGGACCACATGGTCCAACGATTTTTGCAGGGACGTGCAATGGCAAATAAATTATGAAATTTGCTGGTCGTGAGCTGATAGTAAGTTCATTTACATACATACTTATGTGTATATGTATTTATTGGTGGCGGGGATTATAAAGCTAAGCGGCGATTGAGGAAACCAAAAAGTATAAAGGCAGACCCAGCTGAGGCACGGCGAATCAGTTTGATTTAAGCACGCTATCTGTCGAGAAGTAGAAGTGTTATTGTGAAATACTTTAATAAAGACCATTTTGCATTATTCAATATTGCAGTAATTTATTCAACAGTTTAGCGATACGAAGGTTAGTAGAAAGTTGCAAATAAGCGGAATTGCACTAAATTCGTTACAATATATACAAATTTCTTTTTGGTACTTTTTCGATAGTTACGTACTGGTGGAATAGTGTTAAGAAAGTGGCATACTCATATGTAGCTGCGGCTCGTTAAAGCTGGTAGCAGTTTTTTTGTCGATTTTATAACTGAAAATCTAGCTATTAACGAACTAATACTTATTTAGAACACTAGGTCTAGTTCTGAACCAGAATTTTGCATCACTAGTTACTGACTACCCTTGAGGATAATTAACTAATATCATATGAAGTTAGAATAGGCTCCTCTTGTTTTGGTACAGTTTTGCTTACATTCTTTCGTCATATGCGCCATATATTTCAGCTCCGCGGTCAATTATCTATTTTAATTTTATTTATGAATCAATTTTGATTACAAATTTTTTTCAGTTCTATAATGTTTTTGACAGGGTATAAAAAAGAAGGTAGTTCCACTAAAAATTTTTTGACGTATTTGGGAATTTTTGAAGTTTCATAATATTTGCTGTTTTGCTGGAAGCGTTGCCATACCGTCACTGTTTAAGGCGAAATTGTGGTTTTACGGGATGAAAATTTTCTTCTGGATGAAAACGCAATGGTCATCTGAGACAATAATAATATGCTTTAGCACGATGTATGTGCATACATGTTTATTCAGAATACAGTAAATTATGAAATTTTATTCCATAGTAGTGGATAATGTCTTATACATTGGTTAATGGCTCATATATTTATGGCAGCTTGACCCCTAGACAGAAAAAAATTCACGAAAAATCCTGTTGTTCTAGCATGGTCCTATCATCTTGCCTATACATTGGATATTTTTCAAGGCATGTTGAAAAAAGTTTACCGCCAAAGTCTGGTAGGTGTTTAATTTGTTACGTTTGTGGGACGCTACATCAATGTCAATGCTAAAAGGGCACAGAATGTGTTTATGCGGGGCTTGGCCGAAGTTGACCCCAGGTACAACGGGGAAAAACACTCTCATAACTAGTGGCTAACCTGCAGAGCTACTGGGCAAATGTTCTCCCTACAAAATGGTTTAACAATTCCCTCCTCAAGCGCTACGCTTGAATTGTACAATAAAAAAAAAAAATGTGGACTTGTAGCCAATTTATCACCATTCAATTTCATAAAAATTGCATTTAAGTATGATAAACTCTTTATAAATTGCGGTGTCGGTTTATAAAGACATCCTTGGGCAATCAGTTGACAAACGTATATGTTTTGTCATATCTGGGCAAACGTACGGACACTTAAGAAGGCTATATTCCATTGCTTTGCATTTCAAACCATGTTTCTTCCACCAAAGCAATTTTCGGGAGCTCGAAAAACTTATTAAAACCCTTCTTTTCTAGGCTGATATTTCGTATTAAAATATTCCAACGCATGCGGCTTATTTTTTGTTTTCCTTTTTTATTTGAAATAGCTATGAAAGTAATTAAGTCGTATCCGTTATTATGAAACCCATCAAAATTAGAAAAATTCGTAACATTTTTCAATCTAGTAGCTTGTTTTTTGTGAAATTGTCATTGTCCCCGCAAAAGTCAAGTGGCTAACGTCACATTAAATGGAACTACCTCCATTTTTTGTATCATGGTTTTTGAATAATTTTTAATTGTCACATTGTTAGTGTACATTTTTTTTATCATACACAAGTGCCTGAGCTTCATACGGGAGTGCTTTTTCTTGGCACTTTCATAAGAAATTCATGCTTTTTCATATGATTCGAAATTATATGTGTGGGCATATGGGAGTGATATGAACCACGATGCAATTACAAGGTGACTGATGCTGGCAGCATCTCTTTCTAATCCGCCATCTTGAACTCCCACTCTGAAATTCAGTTTGCCTCTTTGCAAAACTACTTTTTCATTCAGAAGAAAAATCGTAGTAAAATCCACGCAAATAAATTTTCCTGGAAAATTATGCAACGGCATCACTTTTTTCTCTAATTCTATTTTGTGTTGACTTTTATATGATTCGATGTTGTGACAATTTTCATAAAATAATTTTGTTTATCTAACAAAATTATAGAAATTTGAACATTTTCGATACACTAAGCTATACCATCACTAAGGCGATGCTAAGGCCATGCTAAGCGGTATTTACGTCAATAATCAAATCATGTATACACATATATAAGGCACCCGAGAGATGTCACACACAGATGCATTTACTTATACGCCTATGTGTGTGCGACAGACTGTAAACTACATACTCACATACATCTGAGAGACGCTGAAAAGTAGACAATTGTAAACAAGTAGAAACTATATGAGAACTATAAACACACGAAATAGTTGGTAAGTTCTGGAAATAGAAGAGCCTAGATGTATGCAGCGTAAACTATAAAAACGGCGCAAGCGAGTAAGAAGTAATTCAGTTTGATTTGAGTTTCGACATCTAGCGAGAAATAGCAGTATTATTTTGAAAGTCAGTTTCATTTAAGCTATCAGTTTGGTTATTAAGCCAGCTAATTGCAAAGTATAAGTGTTATTGTGAAGTACTTTAATAAAGGCCATTTTTCCATTATTCAATATTGGAGTTATTTATTCAACAGTTTAGTGATATGAACTTAGCAGAGGATTGCAAATAAGAGGATTTGCAATCAAATTCGTTACAATACATATTTAAATAACTATCCTAATTTGGGTCAGTTGTTTTTCATTTCCAGGTGTTTTTTCTGTTCTAAGGCGTCTTCCGAAAGTACTCCTTCTTCAGCCTGTCGCAACATAGTCGGAAGACGAAACTATCGCCTTGCCAATATTTCAGATGTTGCTAAATTTAATTGCCAATTTATTGGGTGGGATATCGTCCTAGAGGCTATATTTTTATTTGGCCAGGTACACCTTTGATAACCCTCGCGTTAAAGTTGGCAAGTGTGGTGTTATGTACAAGTAAAAGTGGTGTTATATAGTGGCAGAGGAGCGCTTGTATGTATGTGCATTGCAATCGTTTGTACAATGCAATATGCTTCGTCGGTAGTGCGTAGATTTATGTTATAACGAACTACCCCCGGATCCCACACCAAATTTAAGCTTATCTACTTCGGTCTGGGAGCAATAGTGTTAGATTACACATCGTAATTCGATCCATCAGAAAACCTTCAAATAGTTTATGACTGAGCGACCTTGCCTTGTTTTACCCTTAAACATATCTTCATACTGATGGTCAGTTTACCCGCAATCAATTCAATGGTGAATGACGTTTAGAAAGTTTCATACTTGTGTGCACTCTGTTTAGCCCCGCAGTTTAGGGGTTGTTGTTATTTTTGTACCGATAAGAACACTCCCCGAAGGCCTTGGGAAGTGTTATCGATGTTGGTGGTCTTTTGCCGGATGCAGATCCCGTACGTTGCGGTAACAAGCACCATTATATACCACCTTGTCGTTATTACATCATGGCTATGAAAATTTTTTTTTTATATTCAAAGTGTGAATTTGAATCTGTGCCTATGATTCAGGGCAAAACAAAAACAAAAGTGCTACAAGTGTATAGGGGTTGAGCAGCTCTGTTTATCATGATTCAACTATTACAGGTTTGTTCTCCAATAATAACAGAGCTTTGACACTCCCAAGTTAAAAATCGAAGTAAGGGAAACGGGGAATAATTCAATCTCCTTCACCGAAACTTGTAATAGAAAAGTACCATTTTCTACCAAATATTTCGTGAATTGATAGAGTTATGTTGGTTTGGTCATTATTTCAGAATTTTTCCTTGTGGAAAATTTTAGAAGCTTTCTAAGACCTATGCCTTTTGCTGTTTCTAGATCTGACAGCCGTATCACTCGTAATAGCTTGAGTCTTAGCCTGGCAAGCGCAGGGCACGAGCACAAAACATGCTCGATCGTTCCCTTCTCTAACCTGCACTTCCTACCTCGCTATCATTGGCCAAGCCCAATTTAAAGGCATGTGACGCCTAGACAAAAACTAGAACAATTTTAAAAATTCTAAAACTTGACGTATATACAACGTGGGGTCTTAAATGGGTCGGCCTGTGTTATCCACTGGATTTCTAGGTTAAGAATGTTGTTGTCTTATTATTTTTATTTATTTAAATAAGATCTTAAATGGTTAATTAAGGCAGCGTAAGGAAAAGTGCAGTCAGCACCTGACGAGTTAAAAAACACACTCCGATCAGCGCAAGCCCTAGAAATAGGAGTATTTACACCATAAATAGTTCTGGAAAACCCAATTTGTAAGGATTCGAACTGTCGGAGGTTTCTGCATGATACATTAAACTGAATTTTATCAAGAAGTGATGGATATTCAACGGTCCCTGAAATTATTCCAATGACAAATGAGCAAGATAGAATGGATCGTCTATTTGCAAGCGGGTTTAGTTCAATTAAAAGACATCGAGATGCATTCGAAGGCATTGGTTCAGAAAAGTTTACATATCGTAGAGCAAATCGTAAAAAAAACTTTCTGAACAAGCTTAAGCCGATTATAGAGGCCAATTTGGTAGAGTCTCCATATGACAGCCGCATACTCCCACCTCAATCTGAAAAATGCTCAATATAGTGACTTTGAGTATGAACGCAAGCATTACGTAAGATCGAGTTATGATGTAGTTTACATGCGTAAATTTAGTGTCAAAGTACACCCCTAGGTCTTTGATTTCTTCGACAGATTGCAACGTATAGCCAGCGATACTATAGCAAGTACGAAAGGTATTACTTAACTGATTTTGAAAAAGTCATATGAAAGCAATTTTTATATTTAACGATAAACAATTTAAACTATAGCAGTTTTCGGCATTATTAAAGTCTGATTACAGACGTTTAGGGTCACCAGAACTATTTATAACAGCAAACACTTTTAGATCATCCACATACAGCAGATATTCCGCAAACGAGAAGCATGAGCCAATGTCATTTATAACAAGTAAGGAAGGTTAAGTTCGGGTGTAACCGAACATTACATACTCAGTTGAGAACTATGGTGACAACATAAGGGAAAATAACCATGTAGGAAAACGAACCGAGGGAAACCCTGGACTGTGTTTGTATGACATGTGTATCAAATGAAAGGCATTAAAGAGTATTTTATGAGGGAGTGGGCCATAGTTCTATAGGTGGACCCCATTTAGGGATATAGCCATAAAGGTGGATCAGGGTTGACTCTAGAATGCGTTTGTACGATATGGGTATCAAATGAAAGGTGTTAATGAGCATTTTAAAAGGGAGTAATCCTTAGTTCCATAGGTGGACGCCGTTTCGAGATATCGCCATAAAGGTGGACCAGGGGTGACCCTAGAATTTGTTTGCACAATATGGGCATCAAACGAAAGGTGTTAATGAGTATTTTAAAAGGGAGTGGGCCTTAGTTCTATAGGTGGACGCATTTTCGAGGTATCGCAATAAAGGTGGACCAGGGGTGACTCTAGACTTTGTTTGTACCATATGGGTATCAAATGAAAGGTGTTAATGAGTATTTTTAAAAGGGAGTGGGCCTTCGTTTTATAGGTGTTCGCCTTTTCGAGATATCGCCATAAAGGTGGACCAGGGGTGACTTTAGAATTTGTTTGTATGATATGGGTATCAAATGAAAGATGTCAATGATTATTTTAAAAGGGCGTGGGGCTTAGTTCTATAGGTGGACCCCTTTTCGAGATATCGCCATAAAGGTGGACCAGGGGTGACTCTAGAATTCGTTTGTGCAATATGGGTATCAAACGAAAGGAGTTAATGAGTATTTTAAGAGGGAGTGGGCCTTAGTTCTATAGGTGGACGCCTTTTCGAGATATCGCCATAAAGATGGACCAGGTGTGACTCTAGAATGCGTTTGTACGATATGGGTATCAAATGAAAGGTGTTAATGAGTATTTTAAAAGGGAGTAATCCTTAGTTCCATAGGTGGACGCCGTTTCGAGATATCGCCATAAAGGTGGGCCAGGGGTGACTCTAGAATTCGTTTGTGCAATATGGGTATCAAACGAAAGGAGTTAATGAGTATTTTAAGAGGGAGTGGGCCTTAGTTCTATAGGTGGACGCATTTTCGAGGTATCGCAATAAAGGTGGACCAGGGGTGACTCTAGACTTTGTTTGTACGATATGGGTATCAAATGAAAGGTGTTAATGAGCATTTTTAAAAGGGAGTGGGCCTTCGTTCTATAGGTGTTCGCCTTTTCGAAATATCGCCATAAAGGTGGACCAGGGGTGACTATAGAATGAGTTTGTACGATACGGGTATCAAATTAAAGGTATTAATGAGAGTTTTAAAAGGGAGTGGTGGTAGTTGTATATGTGAAGGCGTTTTTCAGATATCGACCAAAATGTGGACCAGGGTGACCCAGAACATCATCTGTTGGATACCGCTAATTTATTTATATATGTAATACCTGCCAAGATTTTAGCGGTTTTTTATTTCGCCCTGCAGAACTTTTTCATTTTCTTCTACTTAATATGGTAGGTGTCACAACCATTTTATAAAGTTTTTTCTAAAGTTATATTTCGCGTCAATAAAACAATCCAATTACCTTACCATATTTCATCCCTTTTTTCGTATTTGGTATAGAATTATGGCATTTTTTTCATTTTTCGTAATATTCGATATCGAAAAAGTGGGCGTGGTCATAGTCGGATTTCGTTCACTTTTCATATCAAGATAAAGTGGGTTCAGATAAGTACGTGAACTGAGTTTAGTAAAGATATATCGATTTTTGCTCAAGTTATCGTGTTAACGGCCATGCGGAAGGACAGACGGACGACTGTGTATAAAAACTGGGTGTGACATCAACCGATTTCGCCCATTTTCACAGAAAACAGTTAACGCCATAAAATCTATGCCCCTACCAAATTTCAAAAGGATTGGTTAATTTTTGTTCGACTTATGGCGTTAAAAGTATCCTAGACAAATTAAATGAAAAAGGGCGGAGCCACGCCCATTTTTAAATTTTCTTTTATTTTTGGATTTTGTTGCACCATATCATTACTGGAGTTGAATCTTGACATAATTTACTTATATACTGTAAAGATATTAAATTTTTTGTTAAAATTTTACTTTAAAAAATTTTTTTTTTAAAAGTGGGCGTGGTCCTTCTGCGATATTGCTAATTTTTATTAAGCGTACATATAGTAATAAGAGTAACGTTCCTGCCAAATTTCATCATGATATCTTCTACGACTGCCAAATTACAGCTTGCAAAAGTTTTAAATTACCTTCTTTTAAAAGTGGGCGGTGCCACGCCCATTGTCCAAAATTTTACTAATTTTCTATTTTGCGTCATAAGTTCAACTCATCTACCAAGTTTCGTCGCTTTTTCGGTCTTTTCTAATGAATTATCGCACTTTTTCGGTTTTTCGAAATTTTCGATATCGAAAAAGTGGGCGTGGTTATAGTTCGATATCGTTAATTTTAAATAGCGATCTGAGATGAGTGCTCAGGAACATACGTACCAAATTTCATCAAGATACCTCAAAATTTACTCAAGTTATCGTGTTAACGGACGGACGGACGGACGGACGGACATGGCTCAATCAAATTTTTTTTCGATCCTGATTATTTTGATATATGGAAGTCTATATCTATCTCGATTCCTTTATATATGTACAACCAACCGTTATCCAATCAAACTTAATATACTCTGTGAGCTCTGCTCAACTGAGTATAAAAAGTATTAAGAAGAGCGGTCCTAGTATGCTACTTCGTGGGATACCTGAGGAAGCAATGAAGGTACGGGATGTGGTATTATCAACTTCTACGACACAACACCTGTTGGATAAGTAAGACTTAATCCACACCAAAAAAGTAGAGTGAAACCCCATAGCAGCCAGCTTCAATAAAAGTATTATCTGAGAAAATTTGTCGAATGTCCTGGAGAAGTCAGTATAAATTGTATCAACTTGAAATCTATTCGGCGCTACCAACATTTTTCAGATTTTGGAACTACGAAACCTGGATAAATTTTGTCGTAAATTGATTTCAAAATTTAAACAAAAATTGGATTATTTTTTGCTCTCTTTCTTCGTCTTCTTGCAATAATAATACAACCCTGAAAATACATGCGTTTTATCTTAAAAATTTTCGCACTTACTTGTATACCTAATATTGAGACACAGCCAGCATTTGTTTATCTGAGAGAACTAACAGCTTTCAGCTATTGCTTGAAGTCATACTGGCGCCAGCTAGAAAAGTTATAGTAAGTACTTAATTCATTTTGTTGTTGATATGGGTCAAATGCCTTTGCATAGTTAGTCTTTATTGTCCTCAATTCCTTTTCGTCGGCCATGTTGTTCAGTGGGGGGTAGGTATGTAGGTTCAACTAACTATGCGAGCTGTAATATTTTATGTAAGTTGTAAGCTGTGATAGCGAATAATTTCCGGGATTGCAATAGAGATGTCAAAACAATTCCTACCTATTAAGCGGAAAAGTGAAGTGTTTACTATTCGGGATGCTTTTTTAAAGGGCCTGAGATATTTATTTTCCAAATCGATATATTTGTTAAAAATGATACTTTCACAATGATTAATTTCCTCCTTGAAACTATTACATACTTATAATAAGAGAAGTCAATGACGAAAACTGGCCTATGGAACGATAGCATATGGGCCAATAGCGCCTCGAGAGACCTTACATTGTCACCGACTAACATGGACATGGACGCTCCAAATGTCGACCATATTGAACATCCACGTCGATGGCACCGCGCTACCGATTATCTTACACCCCAAAATCTTGGTTGTGACGCTCGATCAGGATCTACGTTTTGGAGACCATGCAGCTGCAATTGTGCCGAAAAACCAGAGCCGATTTAAAATCCTTAAAGCTCTTGCCGGCAGTACTTGGGATAGAGATTAAGAATCGATCATTACCACTACAAAGCAATTGACCAGGCCATTGCATGCTACGCGTCCCCGATATGGTCAGCAGGCCTAAAGGCCTCTCACTGAAAGAAAATAAAAGCCTGCCAAAATACCGCCCTCAGAACCGCTACGGGATGTCTTCTTATGTTCCAAGAACGCCATTTATACAAAGAGGCGAGAATACTCCCTATTAGGGAGAGAAATTAAATGCTAATCAAACAGTTTCTGTTGAATACCCAGAAACCTGGGCATCCCAACAATCTCTCAGGGGCTTAAGGGGTCATCTCGGTTAGCATTATGAGGAAATACGGCGCCTGAGAACAAAGCCGTATGAAGCTAAAAATCGCAAGCAGTGAAATCCACAAACAGGCATCGGACCTCTATGCCAGGAATGGCCCGGTATATCCAGTACTTAAAGAACAATACCCAGAACTAGCATAGGAGGAACGAACTCTTCATAGGGAAACGGGCATCACTTTAGCTCAACTTCGATCTGGATAATGTAACAGGTTAAACTCTTCCAGAATCAACCCCGACATACAAAATGTATTTCCTGCTTGCAATGTGTCCCACAATACACCAACCATCTCTTTAACTGTATTGTGGAACTAACGCCTCTAACACCCGTCTCATTATGGTCCTCCCCTGTTGAAACAGCAAGTTTCCTTGGACTCCCGTTAGAGGACATTGATGATAATTTGTGATTGGTTGCAGCTATTAGATGGGGCGAATCACTGCTACAACAACAACAACATCGGTGAAGGGTAAGCGGAAATGAAACAAGCGTGCTGCTAAATAGCTATTGAAAATTGAGCCTGGGAATGTCCATAATTTGCAGTCCTTTGTTGAACATGAATTCGGTATGCTAGTACTAGCAGCATTTGGTAGTAGCCCGAATACAAAGTGAACACTTTTTTATACTCAGTTGAGCAGAGCTCACAAAGAATATTAACTTTGATTGGATAACGGTTGGTTGTACAGGTATGAAGGAATCGAGATAGATATAGGCTTCCATATATCAAAATCATCAGGATCGAAAAAAAATTTGATTGAGCCATGTCCGTCCGTCCGTTAACACGATAACTTGAGTAAATTTTGAGGTGTCTTGACGAAATTTGGTATGCAGATTCCTGAGCACTCATCTCAGATCGCTATTTAAAATGAACGATATCGGACTATAACCACGCCCACTTTTTCGATATCGAAAAATTCGAAAAACCGAAAAAGTGCAATAATTCATTACCAAAGATGGATAAAGCGATGAAACTTGGTAGGTGTGTTGACCTTATGACGCAGAATAGAAAATTAGTAAAATTTTGGACAATAGGCGTGGCACCGCCCACTTTTAAAAGAAGGTAATTTAAAATTTTGCAAGCTGTAATTTGGCAGTCGTTGAAGATATAATGATGAAATTTGGCAGGAACGTTACTCCTATTACTATATGTATGCTTAGTAAAAATTAGCAAAATCGGAGAATGACCTCGCCCACTTTTAAAAAAAATTTTTTTTAAGTAAAATTTTAACAAAAAATTTAACATCTTTACAGTATAAAAGTAAATTATGTCAACATTCGACACCAGTAATGATATGGTGCAACAAAATAAAAAATAAAAGAAAATTTCAAAATGGGCGTGGCTCCGCCCTTTTTCATTTAACTTGTCTAGGATACTTTTTTGCCATAATTCTAACAAAAATTTACCAATCCTTGTGAAATTTGGTAGGGGCTTAGATTCCAGGACGACAACTTATTTCTGTGAAAAAGGGCGAAATCGGTTGAAGCCACTCCCAGTTTTTATACACAGTCGACCGTTTGTCCTTCCGCTCGGCCGTTAACACGATAACTTGAGAAAAAATCGATATATCTTTACTAAACTCAGTTCGCGTACTTACCCGAACTCCCTTTGAATTGGTATAAAAAATGGCCGAAATCCGACTGTGACCACACATACTTTTTCGATATCGAAAATTACGAAAAATGAAAAAAATGCCATAATTCTATACCAAATCCGAAAAAAGGGATGAAACATGGTAATTGGATTTGTTTATTGACGCAAAATATAACTTTAGAAAAAACTTTGTAAAATGGGTGTGACACCTACCATATTAAGTAGAAGAAAATGACAAAGTTCTGCAGGGCGAAATAAAAAACCCTTGAAATCTTGGCAGGAATACCGTTCGTGGTATCACATATATAAATAAATTAGCCGTATCCAACAGATGATGTTCTGGGTCACCCTGGTCCACATTTTGGTCGATATCTGGAAAACGCCTTCACATACACAACTACCACCACTCCCTTTTAAAACCCTCATTAATACCTTTAATTTGATACCCATAACGTACAAACATATTCTAGAGTCACCCCTGGTCCACCTTTTTGGCGATATCTCGAAAAGGCGTCCACCTTTGAACTAAGCCCCACGCCCTTTTAAAATACTCATTAACACCTTTCATTTGATACCCATATTGTACAAACACATTCTAGAGTCACCCCTGGTCCACCTTTATGGGGATATCTCGAAAAGGCGTCCACCTATAGAACTAAGGCCCACTTCCTTTTAAAATACTCATTAACACCTCTCGTTTGATACCCATATTGTACAAACACATTCTAGAGTCACCCCTGGTCCACCTTTATGGCGATATCTCGAAAAGGTGTCCACCTATGGAACTAAGGATCACTCCCTTTTAAAATAATCATTAACACCTTTCATTTGATACCCATATCGTACAAACAAATTCTAGAGTCAACCCTCATCCACTTTTATGGCGATATCCCTAAATGGCGTCCACCTATAGAACTATGGCCCACTCCCTCATAAAATACTCTTTAATGCCTTTCATTTGATACACATGTCATACAAACACATTCCAGGGTTACCCTCGGTTCATTTTCCTACATGGTTATTTTCCCTTATGTTGTCACCATAGTTCTCAACTCAGTATGTAATGTTCGGTTACACCCGAACTTAACCTTCCTTACTCGTTGATCTTTGGGCCCGTCGGGTCCATAGGTTTTAGTCGCCTCTTATGACATGCTAACATTTAGATCTTGACAAAAGATAAATGTAAGGCGCGATAACCTCAGAAGAGATTTTAGGCCAAACTTCCCTCTTCCAATTTGCGTCGTGTTCCTTTTAATTTTTCCTTCCAATGGGCGGGACGGGATCTAATTGCTTTTTTATGCCGACTCCGTACGTCATCTGCAAGGCAGTTGAGTTTTCACTGAGAATATTTTCATGGCAGAAATACACTCGGAGTGCTTGCCAAACACTGCCGAGGGGCGGCCCGCTTAGAAAAACTTTCTTTTAATTGAAAAAACTTGTTTTCATCATTTTAATGTTGGACCTGAACCCTACCCTGTGGTAGCAGGAGCACGCTACCATCACACCACGGCGACCGCCGTAGTGGAAATAGCTCACTGAAATTATCAAGTGAGTTTTTGTCAAAGGCTGAGGTGTCGCTTTGAAAATCCAAGGTAAAGTAGTGGTCCCACAAACCTTCACTGATTAAGAATGTTGTACTATTCTGAGCTCGACAATGTACACACAAACTTGCCATTTTTCCGTATGAAAGCAGACGATAGCGGAACATATCTTAGATTTTATCCAACGTGGGGTGACAGATGGTCTTCATCAAATAAGCCGAAGTGGACTGCAGCGTGAAAAGCAGAACCACATGGAGCGGCCAATCCGAGTAGTAACAGTTGGGAAATGGTTAGGCTGTAGTACGAAGAGCCAAGTTAAGATAAACGAGCAATCAACAACAGTTAAGAAACAGCTGGGCATAGTATGACCCAGAGAACTCAACGCAGCTAGCGAGTAACTCTAATTGAGCAGCATGGCCACTGACATCTAAACTAACAGTGGAGTGACCGAGAGCAGATCAGTAGCACAGCTGCAACAGATGAATAGCGGTAATGAGACGAAAACGGAGCGGCTTAAGAGTGATTTTAAACCAGAAAACTGTAAACTTTAAGTTCAGACAATTATAACGCAACTGCGAAGTAAAATGCTTAATTTGATAATTCAATGAAGTGCTATTGGCTCTCAACTGGCCACAGGCTACAGGTGGGGTGGGTAAATTCCACTCGCTCGGTATTCGTTAGCTTCCTTATGTCCATTGTGCTAACTTAAGGTAGCATAATTTTAGGCGTAGCTTCAAAAAAGTTTAGGCTGGATACTGCTTTATTGCAACGATATGTTGATGGGTTCCAGTTAATTTCGCTCATTGAGTATTGAAGAGTAGTACTCATACCCTGGGGTTTGTCATAAGCTTGAATACTGTTCTTATAGCTGTTAATATCTTCTTCTCACGCACAAGCGGAGTCCCTACTTAGTATATTTTAAACCACAAAACATTTTAATTAAAATTGTATTTACCATTTCACATACTAAACTTTTCTTTCCCTTTCTCTTCTTTTCAGGATTCAGCTTCAACACGCATACGCCGACTAGATGGCGCCTCACGTATACCGTTACCAGGCAGCTTACGCACACCCAGCACCAACTCAAGTACAGCGCAAAGCGTTAGCGGCATAGCAACACGTACAACACAAATTTTTCAACGAGCATCCACAATTGGTTTTCAACAAAAACGTCCCACTACATTGGCTGGTCTGCGACCTCCTATAGTGAGTTCGAATGCACTTAAGCGTAGCGCATCCGGTGATCACATCACAAATGCTGTCACTTTGGTTACTAAGAAAACAACTACAGTATTTAAGAAATGGATTGGTTCAAAATCGGAAAAAAACCAACCACCATCGACATTGACAAAAATTCAAAGTCTGACGCAGACGAAAGCTAAAAGAAAACCAGCGCAAGTTACGCCACCAGTGGCGCCTGCCAACAACAAGGCGAATAACTATTTCGCTACACCACGCCCACTGACACGTTCCGATACTTTTGTGCGTACGGACAGTCCCAACGGCGTAATACAATTCTCGCCAAGTTCGCTCACACAATCTACACCAGCGACTTGCGCTGCAAGTTTGCTTACAACTACGCGCTTGATTCGTCCAACGGATTGTAACGAGACAACGAAACTGCTAAGCAATAATACGCGTCATGCGCTCTATACGACACAGAGTTTGGATAGCACACAACTTAGTGCGGCTGCTGCACAGTTTGGTGACACATTCGAAAAAAGCGCGAATGAGACGTTGGCTTTGGATGAATTGAAGCATGGGGAAAAGTCTACAAGTTTCGATAAGCGTTATTCCTTGAATGCGTCTGAAGCTATATTGAAACCAACTCTCGCGACAACATTCAAAATGCCCGACTGGCAAGCAATGAATGTCACTTCGAGCTCAGATATTCATATGACTTTTACGAGTAAGCCTGCCAAGCGGTTCACTGATGATACAGCAATCGTGGAGACTAACTCATCACTTCTGGGTGGTACTACGAAAACCATCGATTCCTCAGATGCAATCTCACCTCTAACGAATGCGACTTATTCGAACCCCGACTCATTGGACAATCTACAGTTACTAGAAGATGTATCCGCCCCATCGGGTTTTCTCGAACTGGATCTCACGTTACAATCGGAAAGTGGTAACGAACATGAGAGGACATGTGATAATATATTAGATGATTCCAATTGCTCGGAACCTGATGATATGAATTGTACTTTGAAAGCTGTAGGCGTTGCAGCGACTGAGAAAACACACATGAAACTTCCGCTCAGTATGCAGTTGAATAACGAAAAATTACTCGATCTCACTGCTGCTTCTAGTATGAACTCGTCACCATTAAATGAGCGCTTACATAGAATGCATCGCTTTGAGAAAAATCGTAGTAATACTAGCAAGCTCTTGTATATGACACAAACGGAATACTCGTGCTCTGAACGTAATACACCAGACTATCAGAAACCCATAGCAAAACTGCATGCTCACACTACGGCGCACGCACCAGCAACAAACCTCGCACTCAAAAGCGCATGCAGTGATTTAGTCCTACCTACACGCACACCAGATGATGAGCCTGAACCGCTCAGCGTACCAACGGAAGTAGATGCACACGCTTTGCTTGAGATGGGTTCGCGTATTGGAGATTTCTTTGGGCGACGTGGAAGTAAACCGAGTGGAAAAATTGTGAGCACTGCCACTTCACTGCAAGATGTTAATAATCCTAATATTAAACGCGAAAAAACACGTTACTCGTTTGGTTTGGATCTCACAGAGTCTACGCTCGATTGCTCAATTGAACTCGTCGATGTGTCGCTTTCTTCAAATGCTGCAGTTCATCCAATTGCTAATAGTTCCGTGGCTACGCATCCGCATTCACCTTGTACGCAATCGCTATCACAACAACTTCTGCCGTTAAGACGTCAGACCTCTTTTGAGTTGGATGAAAGTTTGGGTATACTAACACCCGATCAGATGAAAGAGTTCTTGGACTCGACTAACACAAATAATACAAATAATTTGGAATTGCCATTTCCTCATAATGAACACAAAATGGTTATGCATCACATGCGCATAGATCAGACGCCATCGCCAGAGGAGCTGCCATTGGATCCGGTTGAGGTAAAGACTGATGTAACGGAAATTTTAATGTCACAGCAGCAGCAACAACAACAGTCTAATATTTTTGAGTCTACTTTGCATATACAGCAGGCGCAACAAATGCAACAACAACAACACGCACAGCGTGAGCAACAATACCAACAGCAGCAACAACAACTGCAGTCGAGCTGCAACAGCACTGCTGAACCGATTTCTACAAACACTGATACTGATATGTGCTCCTCTAAAGCCTCCGATGCTATGACAAAATCAAATGTTTCAAAGATCTCTACGAGCTTTATAACAAGCGTCACAAGCGTAACAAGCTTGGACACGGGCTATCAGGGCGATGGTGAAATGTCAAGGCCGGCGTCACGTGGCGCCTGCGATCACTCGCCGTCGAATGGGCCAGCAACGCGTAAGGGTGGACACGTTTCACGTCAGCCGAGCTTTAATCAACAATTGCAACAACAACAAATGCCGCTCGTGCGTCGACAAGATCCCATGACAGATTCAGATTTCTTTACTGAGTCCGATGCGGATGATTTGCTACATCGTGGTGATCGACGTGCACAAGTTATCGACGGACAGCTGTATGGACCTATGCAGGCAACAACTTCAGTATTCATATCCGAAGACCCTGAAGATTCATGCATGGAGTCATCGGGCATATTCACGGATGTGGAAAATCGTTGCGATGACGATTTAGCGCAAATGCGTCGCCAAGATACACAAGATGCAATGTTGGATATATCACCTGAGGGTGGTGAAGGTGAAGGCGATGACTCCACCGAAACTGTAAAAAGTAATGGTAAAAACTCAAATGGCAACAAAAGTGAAATTACTATACGCAGCGGCAGCAATGCCCCAAACGCACACACACAAGTTGGGTTGGCGCGCACTGCCAGCACTGCTTCTGCTGCTGCCACACTGCCACTCGGTCAAGGTCAATTGAGTAGTAGTCAAACATCTTCTACTATACATAGCAGCATAAGCACCGATCGACTCTCTGCGGCCACACTCTCAAATCGCACTTCATATTGCAGTGTTGATGGGAATACCGTAAACATGGACAGCAAAAGCTTTTCCTCACTGGAAGAAGCTTTTACAGAGAGTACAACTTCAGCGCTCAAACATCATACCAGCAATGGCACGATCAACAACAACATGAACACAACAGTAATACTGAGTCCAGTAAGCGACGCTGAGCGTGCTAGACGCTCCCTACACTTTATAACTGGAAATGAAAAATACACAGCCAACGATGGCACGCACGAACAACGCGCTTCAGTGCAACGAGTGATTCCGCCGCGTAAACACCTATCGTTAAGTTCGCTTACAACGGTAAATGGCGCGAATAGCGGCATCGCATACATTGATGGTGCTAAGTATGAAATAAGTTACGACGACGAAACTGAAAGATTTTCATTTGGTGCTAGCACGCGTGGACGCGCACTACTCGAGAGGGAAGCGCGTTCGGAAACGGGTACGGCCGGCACAAAAGTGGCTGGTGGTTCAACAGCATCCTCTTGCTCCTCCACCACGTCATTATCGGTGGATAATAAAAGCAATAACAACGCAAAAAATATAAATGTGCATTATTCATTAGAAGCTGCGGTTGCAGCAGCCGCCACAAAAGCCACAAACTCAAACAACGGTACCGGCGGCTTAAATAACAGCAATAACAAGCGCGCGACGCCGCGTACAACGAAATTTGCATATGCGCGTAATTCGCCAAAACAACGCGCTGTATCGTCAATCGTTTCGGTCGCGAGTGTAACAGATATCGCCGGTAGTGGTGGTGGTAGTGGTGTTAGTGCTAATTGTGGTGGGCCAACGCTGAATGTGCGTAAAAAGCCAACACCCAATAAATGGGATGCAGTGATGAATAAAATTCAAAGCAATAAAGCATTATTACCAAAGAAAAATTTAAAAGAAGTGAAATCAAAAGTGTCAACATTACGCCTTAGCAATGGGGTGAATGGTGGTGCTACTGTGGGTGGTGGCGGTTGTTCTGTCACAAGTTCGCCCTCAAATAGTGTTTCGAGTCGTTCGCATTTAAGTGTAACACCAGCGCGTTTAAGCGCCTCATCTACGCCGCTCATACGACGTTCACCAACCTCAACTGCTGTCAGTGGCACAATGAGTCCACGCATTACGGGTGTATCTCTGCCGCTGCGTCAAATCGACAATAACCTGCCACGCAGCGGTGTTGGCAGTCCGACAACAACAGCACAAGTGTCGAAACGTTTGTTCCAGGGTGTAGCAGCTAAGCGGTAAGTTGACAGATGTCAAATTAATTAAATTAAAAAAACATATTTAAGTAATTAGGCAGCACACAAAATATGAGCCAGATTTATTGAACAAAGCTACCAGTCCTCATTTGCACCACATTTCCCATAAACCTGATATATACATTTCTCTTTCTAAAGAAGAAGAGGGCTCACACCTCGAAGAGCTCAACATGCGGAGATACGAAGAAAACCGCTAAGAAAATATTGCTCCCACATCTTGTAAGAACCGGAGCTGCAGTTATATGCGATATAAGGAAGACTGACTCCGCATTGATAGCCGCCTTCTTATGGAATTCATTAAGGCATGAACTTGTCATAGTCGGATTGTAGTATTTCTGTCAATTGGGGTATTAGGTTCATCTTCTCCTTCGCTGTCAAGTGCGTTGTTTCAGAGGTCTCTGGAGCTCTTTGTGTACTTTTCTATACTGGTATCTGATCGTACAAATTATATAGACTTCAGTGAAACGATATTCCACGCCCTATAACGAAGATACTTTGCGGCGAAGTCTCCTCCCGATTCATATTAAAATTCAATACCATGGTTTCGTTTTTATTTTTGTGTTCTACAACGTCCTTACCCAGACATTGAATTGACCGGTCACATTTACTGAAAGTATTTATAGTTTTTCCTTATCTAGGAGATATATGAATAAAGTTATCTAGGAATCCCGTTTCGCTTCACTGAAGCGGGTCCAACCTTGCTCGAAGACCTCATATGCAAGTTTTAAATGGCATATGGATTAGCTTTCTCAACGAAGTCAAGCTTGGGGAAACACTCAATCACACTGAGCAGTGCCAACCTTATTCGAAGACCTCAAATGCGTATTTCAAATTGCATCTGGATTAGCCGTTTCAATGAGGTCAAACCGAAGCCTACACTTGCACGCTTAAAGAAGCTGAAGATATTTCATATTTGCTCAAGTTTGTTGTGTTAACGGACGGACAGACGCGTCTAAACGGACGGACGGACATGGCTTAATAATTTTTTTTCGGTACTGATGATTTTGATACATATATGGAAGTCTATATCTATCTAGATTCCTTTATACTTGTACAACTATGCTTTATGAGTTAACATAGGATAGGACAGTTTTCTTTATAGTGAAAAGTGCATCCGCTATATCAAATGAATTGGAATGAAAGTTAAAATCATGATATAAACACCAAAAAGGTTCATTTAATTCGAAATTAGTTCTGCACTGCCTCAAAAGAAGAGGTTCGTAATATCCTGACGCTCGTGATGGGACATTGAAGTTTACTTCGTTCAAAAGAAAGGCTAGAAATTAGTCCATGCAGTTGCTTATACACAGAGTTCCAATGAAAATTCTTTAAAGAAAAAAGTAAAAATTGTTTCTGTATTTACTCAAGCCTATCTGCATGAACGTGATATCGCGGATTCCAGACTATTTATCCGTATTCTAGTATCGGTGTAACTAATGTTGTAAAAAGGGCTTTGGTTACATACGGGTCACTAAATTCTTTAGACCATCACATCACGAATGATAGACCACCTCTAGCCTTATTGACAGTAGCCATAATATGAAGGTTGAAACTAAGTTCAGCATCCATCGTGACTCTCAAGTCAACAAAATAATTTACTGATACAAGACAAAAATTATTAATTACGTAAGAGGCTGCTGGCAAAGATTTGAGAGAGAGGCACATGAATTTGCATTTATTGAGGTTCAGCGGCATTGAATTCGCGTTGCACCAAGCAATTAAGCAGTTTAAATCCGCCTGAAGCAAGCGACGTTCATCAATAGACGCATAGGACCTAAAAAGTTTTACATCATCAGCATACATTAGAATTTTGGAATATTTTATTGTGGTACAGATATTATTAATAAATAGCAAGAACAGAATTGGACCGAGATGACTGCACTCTGGGACGCCAGAAGGAACATTAATAACATTTGAAAGAGTATTTTTTAAAATTACTTGTTGCGTTCTACCGCAGAGATACGAAGATATCTACTGGGTGAGACCAGGTTGGAAGCCAAGTCGATCCAGCTTGTGGATAACCAAGGAGTGGAAAACTTTGTCAAATGATTTACTGAAATCAGTGTAAATAACATCGGTGTGAAGATTTTCTCTAAATCCATTAGAAACGTGAGTTGTGAATTCAAATAGGTTGGTAATGGTAGATTTGCCTTTACAGAATCCATGTTGAGATTCTGCAATCCATGTAGAAATGGAAAATGTTAGCTGATTGGTAACAATAGCTTCAAATACTATTGGGATGGCAAACAATTTTGCAATTCCTCGATAATTTTCTACACATGACCTACTGCCGTTTTTGTGGAGGGGTATTAGAAAAGATTCCTTCCAAGCAGCAGGAAAAACACCATGTTTTGGGGACATGTTGAATAAATCAGTTAGGGGCTGATAAATGTGTTCAGCGCATTTTTTGAGAAAACATGTGGTAATTAGCTCAGGACCGT
Source organism: Eurosta solidaginis (assembly GCF_040869045.1). NCBI lineage: Eukaryota > Metazoa > Arthropoda > Insecta > Diptera > Tephritidae > Eurosta > Eurosta solidaginis. The sequence continues at coordinate 250,182,812 of NC_090320.1, read as the reverse complement.
ATTTATAAGATTCCCTTAAAGACGTTAAATATGTAAGAACCTCTTTTGGAGATATTGCTGGAATATTAATAACGTTAAGTGAGTTGAGTTAACACGGGTATTCACTAGACAAAGAAATTAATTCAGCAGAATAGTTAGATTTGAAAAATTGTGCTAAGAAGTTAGCAATATCTTGATCGTCGCTAGAGAAATCATCACGGTATTTCATACCAGAAGGAAACCCTTTAACCGTACATTTAGAGTTCACGAAATCATAGAAAGGTTTCGGATTGCAAGTTATTTTCTATCCAATCAAAGTTACAATACCCTGTCTACAACTTCAGCTGGGTATAAAAAAGAAAAGAGAAGAAAATGGTAAATAATTCGTACACATTACAGTTTTCATTAGTTTCGTATCAAACAAATATGCCTCTTAAAGTGATGAAATTAAACAACTTCTCAATATAGTCTAAAAGATCAATAAAGTCTAAAAGAAATGACTGAAACTTTTTGTCAAAATGCCCCACCCTTCACATTGGAATGCAATCGAGGCTTCTGCGAGTGTGGCCCACCATACAAAAATTGCGCAGAATAGAAAAGTTCATACAATGGCGGTGTATAAACAGTGTGTTTAGAATCACTTGATTCACAGATTCCCACCTAGGAAATAATATTTTAAAATCTTTAGACGTGCGCTCGAATATCTTTATATGCTCTCATCGAACGATGTGATCTAATTTGATGCAAATGAAAGTCATTTCAAGGAACATCAGGTAATTAATCGAACATATTAACTCAAATTGAAAAGTAAGCTTCTGGCACGAATGCTACTTACTATGCGATATCTATACCCATATGTAGGGAAACGACATTTTTCAAAATGTTGGTTGGTTGGATGAGCTAAAAGGCAATTTAATTAGACAACTTATTTGTTTAACTAAGTTTTATTGGCTTACTTATTCTATATTTGTTTTTATCGCTTTTATCTTTATGCTGCCATATAAAACAAGTGCCGTTATCTACATACATTAGACCGTAACACTGAAAAAAGTGCAAAAGCTTCCCGCGGGATTGATCACTTACCTTGACGGGACTTCAGAAAATGACTAAATAATTTTTGCGACATCCTATTCGTTGCTTTAGGTTAGGTTGAACTGGCCAGTCAGTAGAGACCTCACATTGACTGAATGTGTCCGTATTGTTACCAGAATATGTTTGACGACCAAATAAAGATCCCCAAGCAGGTGCCAGGATTTATGTTATAGAATAACTCCGTCCTCTTGTCAAACTCTAGACATTTTCTAGGACCCGGTTTACTTGCTGCCTCGAGATCTGGCAACTCTGCCACGCCTACCAGCTAGAGGTTTGATTTGGCGATCACAGAACATGAACACCGAACGTGAGCAACAGTTTCTTCCTGCAGCTCGCACTTCCTATGTACGTCTGCTGTTACTGACGAGGCTTAACTTATATGCATGTGATGCCAGAATGCAGTTCGTTGATTTAACTGGCTGTTTAAAAAGTTTGTTCACTAATTTAGAAAATCTCCCAAGGTAAGTGTTCAACTCCGTGGGGAATGTTATCAACATTTTTATACTCAGTTGAGCAGAGCTCACAGAGTATATTAACTTTGATTGGATAACGGTTGGTTGTACAGGTGTAAAGGAATCGAGATAGATATAGACTTCCATATATCAAAATTATCAGTATCGAAAAAAAAATTTGATTGAGCCATGTCCGTCCGTCCGTCCGTCCGTCCGTCTGTCCGTTAACACGATAACTTGAGTAAATTTTGAGTTATCTTTATGAAATTTTGTATGTAGGTTCCTGGGCACTCATCTCAGATAGCTATTTAAAATGAACAATATCGGACAATAACCACGCCCACTTTTTCGATATCGAAAATTTCGAAAAATCGAAAAAGTGCGATAATTCATTACCAAATACGGATTAAGCGATGAAACTCGGTAGATGAGCTGAACTTATGACGCAGAATAGAAAATTAGTTAAATTTTGGACAATGGGCGTGGCACCGCCCACTTTTAAAAGAAGGTAATTTAGAAGTTTTGCAAGCTGTAATTTCGCAGTCGTTGAAGATATCATGATGAAATTTGGCAGGCACGTTACTCCTTTTACTATATGTCTGCTTAATAAAAATTAGCAAAATCGGAGAACGACCACGCCCACTTTTAAAAAAAATTTTTTTTTTTAATTCAATTTTTAAAAGAAAAGTTAATATCTTTACAGTATATAAGTAAATTATTTCATCATTCAACTCTAGTAATGATATGTTGCAACAAAATACAAAAATAAAAGAAAATTTCAAAATGGGCGTGGCTCCGCCCTTTCATTTTTTTTCATTTAATTTGTCTAGGATACTTTTAATGCCATAAGTCGAACAAAAATTTACCAATCCTTGTGAAATTTGGTAGAGGCTTAGATTCTAGGACGATAACTGTTTTCTGTGAAAAAGGGCGAAATCGGTTGAAGCCACGCCCAGTTTTATACACAGTCGACCGTCTGTCCTTCCGCTCGGCCGTTAACACGATAACTTGAGCAAAAATCGATATATCTTTACTAAACTCAGTTCACGTACTTATCTGAACTCACTTTGTATTGGTGTAAAAAATGGCCGTAATCCGACTATGACCACGCCCAATTTTTCGATATCGAAAATTACGAAAAATGAAAAAAATGCCATAATTATATAGCAAATACGAAAAAAGGGATGAAACATGGTAATTGTATTGGTCTATTGACGCAAACTATAACTTTAGAAAAAAACTTGGTAAAATGGGTTTGACACCTACCATATTAAGTAGAAGAAAATGAAAAAGTTTTGCAGGGCGAAATCAAAAGCCCTTGGAATCTTGGAAGGAATCTGTTCGTGGTATTACATATATAAATAAATTTGCGGTACCCGATAGATGATGTTCTGGATCACCCTGGTCCACATTTTGGTCGATATCTCGAAAACGCCTTCACATATACAACTAAGGGCCACTCCCTTTTAAACCCCTCATTAATACCTTTAATTTGATACCCATATCGTACAAACACATTCTAGAGTCACCCGTGGACCACGTTTAAGGCCCACTCCCTTTTAAAATACTCATTAACACCTTTCATTTGATACTCATATAGTACAAAAAATTCTAGAGTCACCCCTGGTCCACCTTTATGGCGATATCTCGAAAAGGCGTCCACATATAGAACTAAGGCCAACGCCCTCTTAAAATACTCATTAACACCTTTCATTTGATACTCATATCGTACAAACAAATTCTAGAGTCACCCCTGGTCCATCTTTATGGCGATATCTCGAAAAGGCGTCCATCTATAGAACTAAGGCCAACGCCCTTTTAAAATACTCATTAACACCTTTCATTTGATACTCATATCGTACAAACAAATTCTAGAGTCAGGCCTTGTCCACCTTTATGGCTATATCCCTAAATGGCGTCCATCTATAGAACTATGGCCCACTTCCTTTTAAAATACTCTTTAATACCTTCCATTTGATACACATGTCATACAAACACATTCCAGGGTTACCCTAGGTTCTTTTTACAACATGGTGATTTTCCCTTACTTTGTCTCCACAGCTCTCAACTGAGTATGTAATGTTCGGTTACACCCGAACTTAGCCTTCCTAACTTGTTCTTTCATACATCGTGATACACTCAAATGTACATATATTTTGAAGCGCAAATATTGTAAGTTTTAATTTTTTTTGGCGCGTCTGGGTTTACGGTGCTTACTTGTCATTTTTAGCTCAGTTTGCCTTTTGTGGCTTTTAGTCGTATATTTGTTTATAACAGAAATTTACTTCCACTTTTCTAGGCAGCTGACTTTCAGTATTTTACCTTGTGCTTTATTGAAAGCTCTCATTACTTTAATTCAAATAATCTACCTTCCAGTATTTAAGTTTCTTAAGTAAATATTTATTTCTAGTTTACGTTGTCACTTTTATTTTTAGTATTTGTCTGACAAATTTTACTTTGAAATTCTGTCATGTATTTTGCACTTGAGTAAATATCTCGTTCAGTTCGAAATAATGTGAAGTGACAAAAATTTGACACGCTATTAGACTGGGGCAATTAAACGCATGTTGTCAATATTAAGCTTATATTATTTTCCGATTAATAATTTAGTGTCTTCGCCCATTTCACTCAACTCATTGGATCTCTCTCCTTCCTGGTGTAACATGACTCTACCAGCGGAGCCTTTGGACGTTATTGGCTGAACTATCTTCAAATCTGCGTAGAGCTCATATAGCCCATCATTATACATCCTTCGATACTCGTCGTCGGGCTTCACAGACAGCACCATAAATCTTTCCGAAAATATTTTCTCTCGAATACTTCAAGAGCCTTTTCATATTCTCCAAACACTGTCCATGATTCCAAGATAAATATCAGATCAGGTATGATGAGCGTCTTGTTATTTGTTGGTAAAGAGAGGACTTTACTTACCAATTACCTACTTAATCTAAAGCAGCACTTGTTGGCAAGAGCTATTCTCCGTTTGAGATCGAAGAAAACACTGTTTTCGCTGTTAATGCTGGTTCCCAGAAAGACGACGTGTGTCGCAGTCCCAAATTTTTATCCGTCAACAGTGACTTGGTTGCTAAGGCGCGAATGCACAAATTTTTTCAGCAACAAGCAAACAAGCAGCTTCTTTTCGCACTTTCATAGGGTGCTTTAAGGTACGAAAATGAATTTCGATTTTCTTATCGTGAGTCTTCCCCAGGAGCTGGTAAACAGAAGATTTCACAGTTCTGAAGCTACCCTGGTAAGGTCCAAACAGTTCGATTATTCGCGGTATGAGTATAAGTAATCATTTCTTCCTCAGCTTCAGCACCTTCCGTACGTCAGCTACCAAGGCGACATTTTCACTCCTGCAGGAATCTGCCCCGGTCTCGAAATCCTTAGTCGGAATTTTCGGGCATTAGGCAACTGAGAGATTTTTAATTCAGTACGAAAAAGTTTAGAAATTGCTTAAACCGATAAATGATTTAAAATCTCGGATAAAATTTTTAACTGAGCACAAATTTTTAGCCGTGTACAAAACCTAGATATTATAAACACGCCATACGCGAAATTTTCAACTCCAATTTTGGTCGCACCGTTTGGCTGATTGAATATACACTAATTTGTAGGAAATAGTGCATAAGGCGTAATTTATGTAGGGGGCATGGCATCTGATATATACACCAACATATGAAAATGCAAATATATCTGAAGATAGTCACCTTGGGGCAATGACACTTGGCAGGCAGATGCTCTATATCTATTAAGCTGGGTTGATTTGCATAGATGAAAGTTAACCAATATCGCGCCATCGATTTTTCGATAGGTTTTGGGCTCAGGAAAAAAAGTTCCACTAAGCATACCCAAACAAATAATTTTCGAGCCTGCAAAATTTGAGTTTTTGACTTTTTTTTCTTTGATTTTTAAGGTTTTTTTCACGACCTACTTAAAAAATTTTCATTTGATTTTAAAATTTTCATGTATACCCTGTCCGACTCAAAATTGTCCGCTAAAAACTTTGGTGATAACAGTTTTTTGAAAAAAAAAAAAAAAAATTTTTTTTTTGGATTTTGAGGAGTGTTTTGGTGAAAAAATTTATTTTTGCGCCATTTTTTTTAAGGGTTTCTTCAGAAACATGCAAAAGTGTTGCAGATGAAAACGAATTTGTCTCATAGTTCCTATCCCACTTAAAATAATGCGATAAAAATGTTGGCATTAACAGTTTTAAAAAAAAAAATTTTTTTCGGTTTTTGGGACTTTTTTTGATCGAAATCGATTTTTTTCATTTTCAAGGCCCTCAATCATATTTTATGTATATGTTTCCGTTAGACCCACCAATAAGTATACCAAAATGATCAGGGGCGAGCTAAGTTTATTTAGCCATGTCCGTCTGTCCGTTTGTTTGAACGCAAACTAGTCCCTCAATTTTTGAGATATCTTGATGAAATTTGGTAAGCATGCATATTTTAATGGGGGATTTGACATTTGTCGGAATGGACCCGATCGGACCACTATAGCATATACCTTCGATACAATCGATTGTTCAATAAGAGGGTTTTCGCCATTTCTGCCCCATTTGTGCCTCATTTTAACAGCTAGCAACACCAAATTTTACCACAAGCTTACGTATTGGGCATAGATGGATCCCGAAAACCATCCAGAAATGATTCCGGAAGGGTCCCCAAATGATCGCGAAATAGTCCCGAACTGATTCCGGGATAGTCCCGAAAATGTTCCAAAATAACCCCGACGGGATCCCGGACGGATCCCGTAAACTATACAGAAATGATCCCGGAAGGGTCCCAAAATGATCCCGAAATAGTCCCGAAAAAGTCCCGAAATTACCCCGGCGTAATCGCGGACCGATCCCGAAAACCATCCAGAAATGATCCCGGAAGGGTTTCGATATGACCCTTACGGGATTACAAATAAGGTGAAGCTAATTATAAAACCATGTTAATAAGGCAGCAGGCGCATTGGAGCGAATAAAAAGTTAGATAGAAACATACAGGTAAAGCTAATAAAAGCGTGCTAATAAGAACAATTGATGGAGGGCGGATGGCGGAAGGAGAGGAGAGGACCACTGATCGTTCCTCCAAAATTGTCTAGATCTCGTTCTGTATGTACCAGATACCAAAAACTATTGATTTAGGAGAAAATTTAGATTGAGTTATAACAATTTATGGATTTTACACCAGAGGGGGAGATAAAGGGGGGCGGGCGGAGGGTGTCACTGCTTACTTTGTAAGCCCTCGACTTATTTGACACCTTGAGTCTGTGATATTGGTGAAGGCCAGTATACGTAAAGTTATAATGTGTAAAAATTATGAAAAATAATTTCTAGAAGGGGTCGTGGGACCCCCACCCCTCTTTCCATGTTCGAAAAAAATTTCGCTAGTAGACTATTGTCTGTGTCCCAAATTTCATCAAAATCCGTGTAGCCATTCTGGCGTGATTCAGTCGCAAAGACGAAAATATATAATAATTAAATTATAACTGTTCCTGGGGGGCGGGGACCACGCCCCTTTTGAAAAATATATAGCTAGTAGATCCTTCTAGACTATTGGCTATATGTGTGCAAAATTTCATCCAAATCGGTCCAGCCGTTCTTGCGTTATTGAGTCACAAAGACAAACGTCTGGACAAACATCCAAACATCCAAACATCCAAACATCCAAACATCCAAACATCTTAACATCCAAACTTTCCCATTTATAATATATATTAGATTAGATTAGATTTACAAAACGACTGAAGCGTAGTGTGGTTTGAATGAAAATAGAAAAACTCTGAACATATTTACATATAAAATTGACCGCCATAAGAGTATTTGATTACTGTATTTTATACTCTGTATTTAGAGAATTTTAGTCTTAGGTAATGAGTACTTAACCTCAAAACGTGCATTCAATTGATGTTGCGATTTAAAGACTGGAGCATAATTTGTTTAATACACTGAATTTTTATACTCAGCTGAGCAGAGCTAACAGAGTATATTAATTTTGTTCGCATAACGGTACTCCGTAACTGCATAAACTAATCGAGATAGATATGGACTTCTATATATCAAAATGATCTGGCCGAAAAAAGAAATTCATTTAGCCATGTCCGTCCGTCTGTCCGTGAACACGATAACTTGAGTAAATTTTGAGGTATCTTAATGAAATTTGGTATATTTGGTTTCTCAGATCGCTATTTAAAATGAACGAAATCGGACTATAACCACGCCCACTTTTTCGATATCGAAAATTTCGAAAAACCGAAAAAGTGCGATAATTCATTGCCAAAGACGGATAAAGGGATATAACTTGATGGATTGACCTTATGACACAGAACAGAAAGCTAGTAAAATTTTGGACAATGGGCGTGGCATCGCCCACTTTTAAAAGAACGTAATTTAAAAGTTTTGCAAGCTATAATTTGGCAGTCGCTGAAGATATCATGGTGAAATTTGGCAGGATGACGTTTAAAAAAAAAATGTTCTTTAAGTCAAATTTTAAAAAATTTAATATCTTTACAATATATATGTAAGTAAATTATGTCAACATTCAACTCCAGTAATGATATAGTACAACAAAATACAAAAATAAAAGAAAATTTCAAAATGGACGTGGCTCCGCCCTTTTTCATTTAATTTATCTAGAATACTTTTAATGCCATAAGTGGAACAAAAATATACCAATCCTTGTGAAGTCTGGTAAGGGCATCGCTTCTATGACGATAACTGTTTTCTTTGAAAATGGGCGAAATCGGTGGAAGCCATGCCCAGTTTTAATACACAGTCCACTGTCTGTCCTTCCGCTCGGCCGTTAACACGATAACTTGAGCAAAAATCGATATATCTCTACTAAACTTAGTTCACGTACTTACCTGAACTCACTTTATCTTGGTATTAAAAATGGGCGAAGACTGACTATAGCCACGCCCAATTTTTCGATATCGAAAATTTCTAAAAATTAAAAAATACCAAAATTCTATAACAAATACGAAAAAAGGGATGAAGCATGGTGATTGGATTGGTTTCTTGACGCAAAATACAACTTTAGAAAAAACTTTGTAAAATGGGTGTGACATCTACCATATTAAGTAGAAGAAAATGAAAAAGTTCTGCAGGACGAAATCAAAAGACCTTGCAATCATGGCAGGAATACAGTTCGTGGTATTACATATATAAATAAATTAGCGGTACCCGACAGATGATGTTATGGGTCACCCTGTTCCACGTTTTGGTCGATATCTCGAAAACGCCTTCACATATACAACTAAGGGCCACTAGCTTTTAAAACCTTCATTAATACCATTAATTTGATACCCATATCGTACAAACACATTCTAGAGTCACCCCTGGTCCATCTTTATAGTGATATCTCGAAATGGTATCCACCTATAGAACTAAGCCCCACTCCCAGTTAAAATACTCTTTAATACCTTTCATTCGATACCCATGTCATACAAACACATTCCAGGTCCCTAGGTTAATTTCCCTACCTGGTGATTTTCCCTTATTTGAGAAAGAATGAAGGAAAATCGTTCCAAAAAATGTCACATTTGGTGTACAATTTCGGACTCTTATCGGACTCAGAGCACTTTCAAAATAGTTCAGGGGTGATTTAAAAAAATTATAAAGAAATGCGTTCAAATTTAACCAAATTTTCATTTTAAAAAAATATTCAAATAAAACGAATTGATAGGTGAAGAAAGATAGCTTAGGCAAGTTGCTCCACTTTTTAGTATTACCATTTGTATGTATCCATGAATCAGACAATTTTGTCTCCAAAGCTTTCGGCTGAGTATATAATGTTCGGTTACACCCGAACTTAGCCTTCCTTACTTGTTTTTATTGTGTCTTGAGCCATGGAAGGAGTGCATTCGTGCATTGATTCGGCACTACGGGTTTCTGATTTAAACATTAATGGCTCTGCAGCACATGCATAACGATATCACAAGGTTTCAAAACGCACCTTTATATACACTAATATCGCCCGTGGTCAAAAATTAGACCAATACAATTCCTTAGATAAGGGATATCAAAATGAAAGCTTTAGTGGAGATTTCTATACATGCGATACACAACATTTGTCGTCAAGATCAGACAACCATCTATGCCCAATACGTAAGCTTGTGGTAAAATTTGGTGTTGCTAGCTGTTAAAATGAGGCACAAATGGGGCAGAAATGGCGAAAACCCTCTTATTGAACAATCGATTGTATCGAAGGTATATGCTATAGTGGTCCGATCGGGTCCATTCCGACAAATGTCAAATCCCCCATTAAAATATGCATGCTTACCAAATTTCATCAAGATATCTCAAAAATTGAGGGACTAGTTTGCGTTCAAACAAACGGACAGACGGACATGGCTAAATAAACTTAGCTCGCCCCTGATCATTTTGGTATACTTATTGGTGGGTCTAACGGAAACATATACATAAAATATGATTGAGGGCCTTGAAAATGAAAAAAATCGATTTCGATCAAAAAAAGTCCCAAAAACCGAAAAAAATTTTTTTTTTTAAAACTGTTAATGCCAACATTTTTATCGCATTATTTTAAGTGGGATAGGAACTATGAGACAAATTCGTTTTCATCTGCAACACTTTTGCATGTTTCTGAAGAAACCCTTAAAAAAAATGGTGAAAAAATTTATTTTTGCGCCATTTTTTTTAAGGGTTTCTTCAGAAACATGCAAAAGTGTTGCAGATGAAAACGAATTTGTCTCATAGTTCCTATCCCACTTAAAATAATGCGATAAAAATGTTGGCATTAACAGTTTTAAAAAAAAAAATTTTTTTCGGTTTTTGGGACTTTTTTTGATCGAAATCGATTTTTTTCATTTTCAAGGCCCTCAATCATATTTTATGTATATGTTTCCGTTAGACCCACCAATAAGTATACCAAAATGATCAGGGGCGAGCTAAGTTTATTTAGCCATGTCCGTCTGTCCGTTTGTTTGAACGCAAACTAGTCCCTCAATTTTTGAGATATCTTGATGAAATTTGGTAAGCATGCATATTTTAATGGGGGATTTGACATTTGTCGGAATGGACCCGATCGGACCACTATAGCATATACCTTCGATACAATCGATTGTTCAATAAGAGGGTTTTCGCCATTTCTGCCCCATTTGTGCCTCATTTTAACAGCTAGCAACACCAAATTTTACCACAAGCTTACGTATTGGGCATAGATGGTTGTCTGATCTTGACGACAAATGTTGTGTATCGCATGTATAGAAATCTCCACTAAAGCTTTCATTTTGATATCCCTTATCTAAGGAATTGTATTGGTCTAATTTTTGACCACGGGCGATATTAGTGTATATAAAGGTGCGTTTTGAAACCTTGTGATATCGTTATGCATGTGCTGCAGAGCCATTAATGTTTAAATCAGAAACCCGTAGTGCCGAATCAATGCACGAATGCACTCCTTCCATGGCTCAAGACACAATAAAAACAAGTAAGGAAGGCTAAGTTCGGGTGTAACCGAACATTATATACTCAGCCGAAAGCTTTGGAGACAAAATTGTCTGATTCATGGATACATACAAATGGTAATACTAAAAAGTGGAGCAACTTGCCTAAGCTATCTTTCTTCACCTATCAATTCGTTTTATTTGAATATTTTTTTAAAATGAAAATTTGGTTAAATTTGAACGCATTTCTTTATAATTTTTTTAAATCACCCCTGAACTATTTTGAAAGTGCTCTGAGTCCGATAAGAGTCCGAAATTGTACACCAAATGTGACATTTTTTGGAACGATTTTCCTTCATTCTTTCTCAAATAAGGGAAAATCACCAGGTAGGGAAATTAACCTAGGGACCTGGAATGTGTTTGTATGACATGGGTATCGAATGAAAGGTATTAAAGAGTATTTTAACTGGGAGTGGGGCTTAGTTCTATAGGTGGATACCATTTCGAGATATCACTATAAAGATGGACCAGGGGTGACTCTAGAATGTGTTTGTACGATATGGGTATCAAATTAATGGTATTAATGAAGGTTTTAAAAGCTAGTGGCCCTTAGTTGTATATGTGAAGGCGTTTTCGAGATATCGACCAAAACGTGGAACAGGGTGACCCATAACATCATCTGTCGGGTACCGCTAATTTATTTATATATGTAATACCACGAACTGTATTCCTGCCATGATTGCAAGGTCTTTTGATTTCGTCCTGCAGAACTTTTTCATTTTCTTCTACTTAATATGGTAGATGTCACACCCATTTTACAAAGTTTTTTCTAAAGTTGTATTTTGCGTCAAGAAACCAATCCAATCACCATGCTTCATCCCTTTTTTCGTATTTGTTATAGAATTTTGGTATTTTTTAATTTTTAGAAATTTTCGATATCGAAAAATTGGGCGTGGCTATAGTCAGTCTTCGCCCATTTTTAATACCAAGATAAAGTGAGTTCAGGTAAGTACGTGAACTAAGTTTAGTAGAGATATATCAATTTTTGCTCAAGTTATCGTGTTAACGGCCGAGCGGAAGGACAGACAGTGGACTGTGTATTAAAACTGGGCATGGCTTCCACCGATTTCGCCCATTTTCAAAGAAAACAGTTATCGTCATAGAAGCGATGCCCTTACCAGACTTCACAAGGATTGGTATATTTTTGTTCCACTTATGGCATTAAAAGTATTCTAGATAAATTAAATGAAAAAGGGCGGAGCCACGTCCATTTTGAAATTTTCTTTTATTTTTGTATTTTGTTGTACTATATCATTACTGGAGTTGAATGTTGACATAATTTACTTACATATATATTGTAAAGATATTAAATTTTTTAAAATTTGACTTAAAGAACATTTTTTTTTTAAACGTCATCCTGCCAAATTTCACCATGATATCTTCAGCGACTGCCAAATTATAGCTTGCAAAACTTTTAAATTACGTTCTTTTAAAAGTGGGCGATGCCACGCCCATTGTCCAAAATTTTACTAGCTTTCTGTTCTGTGTCATAAGGTCAATCCATCAAGTTATATCCCTTTATCCGTCTTTGGCAATGAATTATCGCACTTTTTCGGTTTTTCGAAATTTTCGATATCGAAAAAGTGGGCGTGGTTATAGTCCGATTTCGTTCATTTTAAATAGCGATCTGAGAAACCAAATATACCAAATTTCATTAAGATACCTCAAAATTTACTCAAGTTATCGTGTTCACGGACAGACGGACGGACATGGCTAAATGAATTTCTTTTTTCGGCCAGATCATTTTGATATATAGAAGTCCATATCTATCTCGATTAGTTTATGCAGTTACGGAGTACCGTTATGCGAACAAAATTAATATACTCTGTTAGCTCTGCTCAGCTGAGTATAAAAATTCAGTGTATTAAACAAATTATGCTCCAGTCTTTAAATCGCAACATCAATTGAATGCACGTTTTGAGGTTAAGTACTCATTACCTAAGACTAAAATTCTCTAAATACAGAGTATAAAATACAGTAATCAAATACTCTTATGGCGGTCAATTTTATATGTAAATATGTTCAGAGTTTTTCTATTTTCATTCAAACCACACTACGCTTCAGTCGTTTTGTAAATCTAATCTAATCTAATATATATTATAAATGGGAAAGTTTGGATGTTAAGATGTTTGGATGTTTGGATGTTTGGATGTTTGTCCAGACGTTTGTCTTTGTGACTCAATAACGCAAGAACGGCTGGACCGATTTGGATGAAATTTTGCACACATATAGCCAATAGTCTAGAAGGATCTACTAGCTATATATTTTTCAAAAGGGGCGTGGTCCCCGCCCCCCAGGAACAGTTATAATTTAATTATTATATATTTTCGTCTTTGCGACTGAATCACGCCAGAATGGCTACACGGATTTTGATGAAATTTGGGACACAGACAATAGTCTACTAGCGAAATTTTTTTCGAACATGGAAAGAGGGGTGGGGGTCCCACGACCCCTTCTAGAAATTATTTTTCATAATTTTTACACATTATAACTTTACGTATACTGGCCTTCACCAATATCACAGACTCAAGGTGTCAAATAAGTCGAGGGCTTACAAAGTAAGCAGTGACACCCTCCGCCCGCCCCCCTTTATCTCCCCCTCTGGTGTAAAATCCATAAATTGTTATAACTCAATCTAAATTTTCTCCTAAATCAATAGTTTTTGGTATCTGGTACATACAGAACGAGATCTAGACAATTTTGGAGGAACGATCAGTGGTCCTCTCCTCTCCTTCCGCCATCCGCCCTCCATCAATTGTTCTTATTAGCACGCTTTTATTAGCTTTACCTGTATGTTTCTATCTAACTTTTTATTCGCTCCAATGCGCCTGCTGCCTTATTAACATGGTTTTATAATTAGCTTCACCTTATTTGTAATCCCGTAAGGGTCATATCGAAACCCTTCCGGGATCATTTCTGGATGGTTTTCGGGATCGGTCCGCGATTACGCCGGGGTAATTTCGGGACTTTTTCGGGACTATTTCGGGATCATTTTGGGACCCTTCCGGGATCATTTCTGTATAGTTTATGGGATCCGTCCGGGATCCCGTCGGGGTTATTTTGGAACATTTTCGGGACTATCCCGGAATCAGTTCGGGACTATTTCGCGATCATTTGGGGACCCTTCCGGAATCATTTCTGGATGGTTTTCGGGATCCGTGCGGGATCTCGTCGGGGTCATATGGGGACTTTTTCGGGATCATTTGGGGGCTCTTCCGGCATCATTTCTGGATGGTTTTCGGGATCCGTCCGGGATATCGTCGGGGTCATTTGGGGACTTTTTCGGGATCATTTGGGGGCTCTTCCGGCATCATTTCTGGATGGTTTTCGGGATCCGTCCGGGATCTCGTCGGGGTCATTTGGGGACTTTTTCGGGATCATTTTGGGGCTCATCCGGCATTATTTCTGGATGGTTTTCGGGATCCGTCCGGGATCCCGTCGGGGTCATTTCGGGACTTTTTCGCGACTAATACGGGATCATTTGGGAACCCTTTCGGCATCATTTCTGGATGGTTTTCGGGATCCGTCCGGGATCCCGTCGGGGTCATTTCGGGACTTTTTCGCGACTAATACGGGATCATTTGGGAACCCTTTCGGCATCATTTCTGGATGGTTTTCGGGATCCGTCCGGGATCCCATTAGGGTAATTTCGGGACTATTAGGGGATCATTTGGGAACCTTTCCGGCATCATTTCTGGATAATTTTCGGGATCCGTCCGGGATGCCGACGAGGTCATTCTGGGACTATTTCGGGATCATTTGGGATACCTACCGGCATCATTTCTGGATGGTTTTTGGGATTCGTCCGGGATCCCGTCGTGGTCCTTTCGGGACTTTTTTTCGACTAATACGGGATCATTTGCGGACCCTTTCGGCATCATTTCTGGATAGTTGTCGGGATCCCGTCACGGCCATTTCGGGACTATTAGGGGATCATTTGAGGACCTTTCCGGCATCATTTCTGTATTGTTTTCGGAATCCTTTCGGGATCCCGTCAGGGTCATTTTGGGACTTTTTCGGGGCTAATACGGGATCATTTGGGGATCCTCTAGGGGTCGTTTCGTGACTTTTTCTGTTTTATTTCGGGATCATTTGGGGACCCTTCCGGCATAATTTCTTGATGGTTTGCCGGATCCATCAGGGTCATTTCGGGACCATTTTGGGATCATTTGGGGACCCTTCCGAGATCATTTCTGGATCCGTCCGGGATGCCGTAGGAGCCATTTCGGGATTTTTTGTTACTTTTCCGGGATCATTTCTGGATCTGTGCGGGATCCCATCTGGGTCATATCCGGACTATTTCGGGATCATTTTGGGATCCTTCCGGAATCATTTCTGTATGGTTTTCGCGATCCGTCGTTGATTCCCTCGGAGCCATTTCGGAACCTTTTCTGGAGTATGTCGGGGTCATTTGGGGACTTTTTCGGGATCATTTGGGGCTCTTCCGGCATCATTTCTGGATGGTTTTCGGGATCAGTGCGGGATCTCGTCGGGGTCATTTGGGGACTTTTTCGGGATCATTTGGGGGCTCTTCCGGCATCATTTCTGGATGGTTTTCGGGATCCGTCCGGGATATCGTCGGGGTCATTTGGGGACTTTTTCGGGATCATTTGGGGGCTCTTCCGGCATCATTTCTGGATGGTTTTCGGGATCCGTCCGGGATCCCATCAGGGTAATTTAGGGACTATTAGGGGATCATTTGTGGACCTTTCCGGCATCATTTCTGGATAATTTTCGGTATCCGTCCGGGATGCCGACGAGGTCATTTCGGATTATTTCGGGATCATTTGGGATACCTACCGGCATCATTTCTGGATGGTTTTTGGGATTCGTCCGGGATCCCGTCGGGGTCATTTCGGGACTTTTTCTCGACTAATACGGGATCATTTGCGGACCCTTCCGGCATAATTTCTGGATAGTTGTCGGGATCCGTTCGGGATCCCGTCACGGTCATTTCGGAACTATTAGGGGATCATTTGAGGACCTTTCCGGCATCATTTCTGGTTAGTTTTCGGGATCCTTTCCGGGTCCCATCAGGGTCATTTCGGGACTTTCGGCATCATTTAAGATTGGTTTTCAGGATTCGTCCGGGATCCGTCAGGGTAATTTCTGGACTTTTCCCAAACTATTTCGGGATAATTTTGGGACCCTCCCAAGATCATTTCTGGATGGATTTCGGGATCTGTCCGGGATGTCGTCAGGGTCATTTTGGGACTATTAGGTGATCATTTGAGGACCTTTTCGGCATCACTTCTGGATGGTTTTCGGTATCCGCTCAGGATCCCGTCGGAATTATTGCGGGACTTTTTCGGGATCATTTGGTGTCCCTTCCGGCATCATTTCTGGATGGTTTTTGGGAGTCGTCCGGCATCCCGTCGGGTTCATTTCGGGACTTTTTCTCGACTAATACGGCATCATTTGCTGGCCCTTTCGGCATCATTTCTGGATGGTTTTCGGGATCCGTCCGGGATCCCATCAGGGTAATTTCGGGACTATTAGGGGATCATTTGTGGACCTTTCCGGCATCATTTCTGGATAATTTTCGGTATCCGTCCGGGATGCCGACGAGGTCATTTCGGATTATTTCGGGATCATTTGGGATACCTACCGGCATCATTTCTGGATGGTTTTTGGGATTCGTCCGGGATCCCGTCGGGGTCATTTCGGGACTTTTTCTCGACTAATACGGGATCATTTGCGGACCCTTCCGGCATAATTTCTGGATAGTTGTCGGGATCCGTTCGGGATCCCGTCACGGTCATTTCGGAACTATTAGGTGATCATTTGAGGACATTTCCGGCATCATTTCTGAATAGTTTTCGGGATCCTTTCGGGGTCCAGTCAGGGTCATTTCGGGACTTTTTCGGGTTCCTTAGAGATGGCTTTCAGGATTCGTCCGGGAACCCGTCAGGGTAATTTCTGAACTTTTCCGAGACTATTTCGGGATAATTTTGGGACCTTCCCAAGATCATTTCTGGATGGATTTTGGGATCAGTCCGGGATGCCGTCAGGGTCATTTTGCTATTAGGTGATCATTTGAGGACCTTTCCGGCATCACTTCTGGATGGTTTTCGGTATCCGATCAGGATCCCCTCGGAATCATTGCGGGACTTTTTCGGGATCATTTGGGGTCCCTCCCAAGATCATTTCTGGATGGATTTCGGGATCTGTCCGGGATCCCGTCAGGGTCATTTAGGGGTGCGTTCGAGATCTCGTCAGGGTCATTTCGGGACTTCTTCGGGACTATATCGGGATCATTTCTGGATGGTTTATGGGATCCGTCCATGACCCCTTAAGGGTCATTTCGGGACTATTAGGTGATCATTTGAGGACCTTTCCGGCATCACTTCTGGATGATTTTCGGTATCCGTTCGGGATCCCGTCGGAATCAATGCGGGACTTTTACGGAATCATTTGGGATTCCTTCCGGCATCATTTCTGGATGGTTTTCGGGATTTGTCCGGGATCCCGTCGGGGTTATTTCGGGACCTTTTCGGGGCTAATACGGGATCATTTGGGGATCCTCTAGGGGTCGTTTCGTGACTTTTTCTGTATTATTTCGGGATCATTTTGGGACCCTTTCGGCATAATTTCTTGATGGTTTGCCGGATCCATCAGGGTCATTTCGGGACCATTTTGGGATCATTTGGGGACCCTTCCGAGATCATTTCTGGATCCGTCCGGGATGCCGTAGGAGCCATTTCGGTATTTTTTGTTACTTTTCCGGGATAGTTTTTGCACCCTTCCGGGATCATTTCTGGATCTGTGCGGGATCCCATCTGGGTCAATTCCGGACTATCTCGGGATCATTTTGGAATCCTTCCGGAATCATTTCTGTATGGTTTTCGCGATCCATCGTGGATCCCCTCGGAGCCATTTCGGAACTTTTTTTGGAGTTAGTCGGGATAATTTAGGGACCCTTCCTGGATATTTTCTGGATGGTTTTTGAGATCCGCCCGGGAGCCCGTCAGGGTCATTTCGGAACCTTTTCGGGATCATTTTGGAACACCTTCAGGGATCATTTCTGTGTGGTTCTCTGGATACGTCTAGAATCGTGTCGCTCTCATTTCGGGTTTTTTTGGGACTATTCGGGGAACTTTTGGAGACCCTTTCGGGGCATTTCTGGATGGTTTTCGGGATCCGTCCGCGATAGCGTTGGCGTCATTTCGTAGCTTTTTCTGGATAATTTCGGTATCATTTGGGATCCTATCAGGTTATCAGCTCATTTAGTTCTTTTTTTTACTCAATTACAAAAATAAAATGCATTAGACAGAAAACAAAATTTTAAACAGATAATAAGCAGGCTAACGCGAATAGCCCATATATTTAAAATTTTCCTTTCGGACGGGGCCGCGGGTAAAGGCTAGTATATATTATAAATGGCAAAGTTTGGATGTGAAGATGTTTGGATGTTTGGATGTTTGGATGTTTGGATGTTTGTCCAGACGTGTGTCTTTGTGACTCAATCACGCAAGAACGGCTGGACCGATTTGGATGAAATTTTGCACACATATAGCCAATAGTCTAGAAGGATCTACTAACTATATATTTTTGAAAAGGGGCGTGGTCCCCGCCCCCTAGGAACAGTTATAATTTAATTATTATATTTTTTCGTCTTTGCGACTGAATCACGACAGAATGGCTACACGGATTTTGATGAAATTTGGGACACAGACAGTAGCCTACTAGCGAAATTTTTTTCGAACATGGAAAGAGGGGTGGGGGTCCCACGACCCCTTCGAGAAATTATTTTTCAATAATTTTTATACATTATAACTTTACGTATACTGGCCTTCACCAATATCACAGACTCAAGGGGTCAAATAAGTCGAGGGCTTACAAAGTAAGCAGTGATACCTTCCGCCCGCCTCCCCCCCTTTATCGCCCCTCTGGTGTAAAATCTAGAAATTGTTATAACTCAATATAAATTTTCTCCTAAATCAATAGTTTTTGGTATCTGGTACATACAGAACGAGATCTAGACAATTTTGGAGGAACGATCAGTGGTCCTCTCCTCTACTCCCGCCATCCGCCCTCCATCAATTGTTTTCATTAGCACGCTTTTATTAGCTTTACCTGTATGTTTCTATGTAACTTTTTATTCGCTCCAATGACCCTGCTGCCTTATTAACATGGTTTTATAATTAGCTTCACCTTATTTGTAATCCCGTAAGGGTCATATCGAGACCCTCCGGGATCATTTCTGGATGGTTTTCGGGATCGGTCCGGGATTACGCCGGGGTAATTTCGGGACTTTTTCGGGACTATTTCGGGATCATTTTGGCACCCTTCCGGGATCATTTCTGTATAGTTTTCGGGATCCGTCCGGGATCCCGTCGGGGTTATTTTGAGACATTTTCGGGACTATTCCGGAATCATTTCGGGACTATTTCGCGATCATTTGGGGACCCTTCCGGCATCATTTCTGGATGGTTTACGGGATCCGTCCGGGATCCTGTCGGGGTCATTTTGGGACTTTTGCGGGATCATTTGGGGTCTCTTCCGGCATCATTTCTGGATGGTTTACGGGATCCGTCCGGGATCCTGTCGGGGTCATTTTGGGACTTTTGCGGGATCATTTGAGGTCTCTTCCGGCATCATTTCTGGATGGTTTACGGGATCCGTCCGGGACCCTGTCGGGGTCATTTTGGGACTTTAGCGGGATCATTTGGGGTCTCCTCCGGCATCATTTCTGGATGGTTTACGGGATCCGTCCGGGATCCTGTCGGGGTCATTTTGGGACTTTTGCGGGATCATTTGGGGTCTCTCCCGGCATCATTTCTGGATGGTTTTCGGGATCCGTCCGGGATCCTGTCGGGGTCATTTTGGGACTTTTGCGGGATCATTTGGGGTCTCTTCCGACATCATTTCTGGATGGTTTACGGGATCCGTCCGGGATCCTGTCGGGGTCATTTTGGGACTTTGGCGGGATCATTTGGGGTATCTTCCGGCATTATTTCTGGATGGTTTACGGGATCCGTCCGGGACCCTGTCGGGGTCAATTTGGGACTTTAGCGGGATCATTTGGGGTCTCCTCCGGCATCATTTCTGGATGGTTTTCGGGATCCGTCCGGGATCCCGTCGATGTCATTTCGGGACTATTTCGGCATCATTTGGGGTACCTTCCGCTATCAATTCTAGATGGTTTTCGGGATCCGTCCGGGATCCCGTCGGAGTCATTTCGGAATTTTTTCTCGACTAATACAGGATCATTTGGGGACCCTATCGGCATCATTTCTGGATGGTTTTCGGAATCCGTCCGCGATCCCGTCAGGGTCATTTCGGGACTATTTCGGGATAATTTGGGGTACCTGCCGGCATCATTTCTGGATGGTTTTCGGTATCCGTCCGGGACCCCGTCGGTGTCATTTCGGGACCATTTGGGGTCCATTCCGGCATCATTTCTAGATGGTTTTCGGGATCCGTCCGGGATCCTGTCGGGGTCATTTTGGGACTTTTGCGGGATCATTTGGGGTCTCTTCCGGCATCATTTCTGGATGGTTTTCGGGATCCGTCCGTGATCCTGTCGGGGTCATTTTGGGACTTTTGCGGGATCATTTGGGGTCTCTTCCGGCATTATTTCTGGATGGTTTACAGGATCCGTCCGGGATCCTGTCGGGGTCATTTTGAGACTTTTGCGGGATCATTTGGGGTCTCTTCCGGCATCATTTCTGTATGGTTTTCGGGATCCGTCCGGGATCCTGTCGGGGTCATTTTGGGACTTTTGCGGGATCATTTGGGGTCTCTTCCGGCATCATTTCTGGATGGTTTACGGGATCCGTCCGGGATCCTGTCGGGGTCATTTTGGGCCTTTTGCGGGACCATTTGGGTTCTCTTCCGGCATCATTTCTGGATGGTTTACGGGATCCGTCCGGGATCCTGTCGGGGTCATTTTGGGACTTTTGCGGGATCATTTGGGGTCTCTCCCGGCATCATTTCTGGATGGTTTTCGGGATCCGTCCGGGATCCTGTCGGGGTCATTTTGGGACTTTTGCGGGATCATTTGGGGTCTCTTCCGGCATCATTTCTGGATGTTTTACGAGATCCGTCCGGGATCCTGTCGGGGTCATTTTGGGAATTTTGCGAGATCATTTGGGGTCTCTTCCGGCATCATTTCTGGATGGTTTACGGGATCCGTCCGGGACCCTGTCCGGGTCATTTTGGGACTTTAGCGGGATCATTTGGGGTCTCCTCCGGCATCATTTCTGGATGGTTTTCGGGATCCGTCCGGGATCCTGTCGGGGTCATTTTGGGACCTTTGCGGGATCATTTGGGGTCTCTTCCGGCATCATTTCTAGATGGTTTTCGGGATCCGTCCATGATACCGTCGATGTCATTTCGGGACTATTTCGGCATCATTTGGGGTACCTTCCGGTATCAATTCTAAGTGGTTTTCGGGATCCGTCCGGGATCCCGTCGGAGTCATTTCGGAACTTTTTCTCGACTAATACAGGATCATTTGGGGACCCTTTCGGCATCATTTCTGGATAGTTTTAGGGATCCGTTCGGGATCCCGACGGGGTCATATCGGGACCATTTGGGGTACCTACCAGCATCATTTCTGGATGGTTTACGGGATCCGTCCGGGACCCTGTCGGGGTCATTTTGGGACTTTAGCGGGATCATTTGGGGTCTCCTCCGGCATCATTTCGGGATGGTTTACGGGATCCGTCCGGGAGCCTGTCGGGGTCATTTTGGGACTTTAGCGGGATCATTTGGGGTCTCTTCCGGCATCATTTCTGAATGGTTTCCGGATCCATCCGGGATTCCGTCGGCGTAATTTCGGGACTATTAGGGTTTTATTTGGGGACCTTTCCGGCATCATTTCTGGATAGTTTTAGGGATCCGTTCGGGATCCCGACGGGGTCATATCGGGACCATTTGGGGTACCTACCGCCATCATTTCTGGTTGGTTTTCGGGATCCGTCCGGGATCCCGTCGGGATCATTTCGGGACTATTTCGGGATCATTTGGGTACCTATCTGCATCATTTCTGGATGATTTTCGGAATCCGTACGGGATCCCGTCGGGGTCATTTCAGGACTTTTTCGGGATCCGCCCGTGATCCCGGCGGGGTCATTTCGGGACTATTTCGGGATCATTTGGGGTACCTAGATGGATAGTTTTCGGGATTCGTCCGGGTTCCCGTCTGGATCATTTCAGGACTTTTTCGGGATCATTTGGGGTATCTTCCGGCCACTTTTCTAGATGGTTTTCGGTATCCGTCCGGCATACCGTCAGGGTAATTTCGGGACTATTTGATGATAACTTGGGAACCTTTCCGGTATCATTTCTGGATAGTTTCCGGGATCCTTCGGGGATCCCGTCAGGGTCATTTCGGAACCCGAGACTAATGCGGGATCATTTGGGGACCCTTTCGCCATCATTTCCGGATGGTTTTCGTGATCCGTCCGGGATACCGTCAGGGTAATTTTGGGACTATTTGGGGATAACTTGGGAACCTTTCCGGCATCATTTCTGGATAGTTTCCGGGATCCGTCGGGAATCCCGTCAGGATCATTTCGGAACTATAAGGGGATCATTTCATTTTTCATCTTTCTTTAAGGGGATCATTTCACCTTCCAGCATCATTTCTGTATACTTTTGGGGATCCGTCCGGGATCCCGACGGGGTCATTTCTGGCCTATTTCGGGATCATTTTGGGGTACCAACCGGCATCATTTCTGGATGATCCGGGATCCGTCCGGGATCCCATCGGGGGAATTTCGGGATCATTTGGGGTCCCTTCCGGCATCATTTCTGGATCGTTTTCGGGATCCGTCCGAGATCCCGTCGGGTTTATTTTTTTACTTTTTCGTGAAAATGTCAGGGAATTTCGAGACTGTTCTTGGATCATTTGGGGATCCTTCAGTGATAATTTCTGGATGGTTTTCGGGATCCCGTCGGGGTAATTTCGGGACTTTTTCACGACTATTTCGGGGTCAGTTGCCCTTTTAAGATCATTTATGGGTGGCTTTCGGGATCCGTCCGGGATCCCGTCAGGGTTATTTCGCGCCTTTTCGGGACTATTTCGGGATCATTTTGGGACCCTTCCGGGATAATTTCTCTATGATTTTCGGGATCCCTTCGTAGTTTTTTCGCGACTTTATCTGGGATAAATTGCGGACCCTTTAGAGATCAATTCTGGATGGTTTTCGGTATCGGTCTGGGATCCCCTCAAGGTCATTTCGGGACTTTTTCGGGACTATTTCGGAATAATTTTGGGACCCCTCCGGCATAATTTCTGGGTGATTTTCGGGATCTGTCCGGGATCCCGACGGAGTTTTTTCGGGACTTTTTCCGGACTATTTCTGGATTATTTGCGAACGTATCAGAACTCAGTTCTGGATGATTTTCGGGATCTGTCCGGGATCCCGTCGGAGTTATTTCGGGGTAATTTTGGGACCCTTCCAGGATAATTTCTTCATGATTTTCGGGATAGGTCTGAGTTTTTCGTGACTTTCGGGACTATTTCGGGATCATTTGCGGAACCTTCAGAGATCAATTCTGGATGGTTTGTGGACTTTTCCGGGATCATTTGGGGATCCCTCCAGAGTCATTTCTGGATGGTTTTCGGGATCCCGTCAGGGTCATTTCGGGCCTTTTTCGTGACTACTATTTCGGAATAATTTTGGGACTCTTCCGGGGTAATTTCTGGGCGATTTTCGGGATTTGTCCGGGATCCCGTCAGAGTTTTTTCGGGACTTTTTCGGACTATATCGGGATCATTTGCGGACCGTTCAGGAATCAAATCTGGATGGTTTTCGGGATCCGTCCGGGATCCCGTCAGTGTCATTTCGGGACTTTTCGTGACTACTTCGGGATTATTTTGGGACCCTTCCGGCATCATTTCTGGATAGTTTTCTAGATTTGTCCAGCATCCCGTCGGCATCATTTCGTGACTATTTGGTGTCATTTAGGGACACTTCCGGGATCATTTTAGGTCTCTTCGAAACCGGTAATTCAGCACACATGGCCGTGGATTTACGGCAAATTATTCGTAATTAAAATTCGGTATGTTTTATCTTTAATATATCACAGCTTTTTCGTTCTATTTTTAAATGAATCCTGTAACGAACTATTACAACTATAATTAAAATTTTTGTAATATTTTAACCAACTAAATACCCGAAAAAGCAACACTGCTTTCATTTAAAAACTTCTTTTTGGTTTTAGCTAATTGTAGTTTCACTCCTTTGTTCTATGAGTAGTAATTCTTTCACCCCTGTCATATCAATTAATTTAACTTAGAAACAAAATGTATTTTTTTTTAATTCGAAAAAGGTGTATTGTACTATTCATGTAAGCGTGCCCATCAGCTCAGTTAGTTCTTTTTTTTTACTGTATTAAAAAATAAAATACATTGACAGAAAACATTTTTAAACAGACAACTTGATAAGCAGGCTAACGTGAATAGAACATATATTTTATTTTCTCCTTGCGGACGGGGCCGCGGGTAAAGGCTAGTATATATTATAAATGGGAAAGTTTGGATGTTAAGATGTTTGGATGTTTGGATGTTTGGATGTTTGGATGTTTGGATGTTTGTCCAGACGTTTGTCTTTGTGACTCAATAACGCAAGAACGGCTGGACCGATTTGGATGAAATTTTGCACACATATAGCCAATAGTCTAGAAGGATCTACTAGCTATATATTTTTCAAAAGGGGCGTGGTCCCCGCCCCCCAGGAACAGTTATAATTTAATTATTATATATTTTCGTCTTTGCGACTGAATCACGCCAGAATGGCTACACGGATTTTGATGAAATTTGGGACACAGACAATAGTCTACTAGCGAAATTTTTTTCGAACATGGAAAGAGGGGTGGGGGTCCCACGACCCCTTCTAGAAATTATTTTTCATAATTTTTACACATTATAACTTTACGTATACTGGCCTTCACCAATATCACAGACTCAAGGTGTCAAATAAGTCGAGGGCTTACAAAGTAAGCAGTGACACCCTCCGCCCGCCCCCCTTTATCTCCCCCTCTGGTGTAAAATCCATAAATTGTTATAACTCAATCTAAATTTTCTCCTAAATCAATAGTTTTTGGTATCTGGTACATACAGAACGAGATCTAGACAATTTTGGAGGAACGATCAGTGGTCCTCTCCTCTCCTTCCGCCATCCGCCCTCCATCAATTGTTCTTATTAGCACGCTTTTATTAGCTTTACCTGTATGTTTCTATCTAACTTTTTATTCGCTCCAATGCGCCTGCTGCCTTATTAACATGGTTTTATAATTAGCTTCACCTTATTTGTAATCCCGTAAGGGTCATATCGAAACCCTTCCGGGATCATTTCTGGATGGTTTTCGGGATCGGTCCGCGATTACGCCGGGGTAATTTCGGGACTTTTTCGGGACTATTTCGGGATCATTTTGGGACCCTTCCGGGATCATTTCTGTATAGTTTACGGGATCCGTCCGGGATCCCGTCGGGGTTATTTTGGAACATTTTCGGGACTATCCCGGAATCAGTTCGGGACTATTTCGCGATCATTTGGGGACCCTTCCGGAATCATTTCTGGATGGTTTTCGGGATCCGTGCGGGATCTCGTCGGGGTCATATGGGGACTTTTTCGGGATCATTTGGGGGCTCTTCCGGCATCATTTCTGGATGGTTTTCGGGATCCGTCCGGGATATCGTCGGGGTCATTTGGGGACTTTTTCGGGATCATTTGGGGGCTCTTCCAGCATCATTTCTGGATGGTTTTCGGGATCCGTCCGGGATCTTGTCGGGGTCATTTGGGGACTTTTTCGGGATCATTTTGGGGCTCATCCGGCATTATTTCTGGATGGTTTTCGGGATCCGTCCGGGATCCCGTCGGGGTCATTTCGGGACTTTTTCGCGACTAATACGGGATCATTTGGGAACCCTTTCGGCATCATTTCTGGATGGTTTTCGGGATCCGTCCGGGATCCCGTCGGGGTCATTTCGGGACTTTTTCGCGACTAATACGGGATCATTTGGGAACCCTTTCGGCATCATTTCTGGATGGTTTTCGGGATCCGTCCGGGATCCCATTAGGGTAATTTCGGGACTATTAGGGGATCATTTGGGAACCTTTCCGGCATCATTTCTGGATAATTTTCGGGATCCGTCCGGGATGCCGACGAGGTCATTCTGGGACTATTTCGGGATCATTTGGGATACCTACCGGCATCATTTCTGGATGGTTTTTGGGATTCGTCCGGGATCCCGTCGTGGTCCTTTCGGGACTTTTTTTCGACTAATACGGGATCATTTGCGGACCCTTTCGGCATCATTTCTGGATAGTTGTCGGGATCCCGTCACGGCCATTTCGGGACTATTAGGGGATCATTTGAGGACCTTTCCGGCATCATTTCTGTATTGTTTTCGGAATCCTTTCGGGATCCCGTCAGGGTCATTTTGGGACTTTTTCGGGGCTAATACGGGATCATTTGGGGATCCTCTAGGGGTCGTTTCGTGACTTTTTCTGTTTTATTTCGGGATCATTTGGGGACCCTTCCGGCATAATTTCTTGATGGTTTGCCGGATCCATCAGGGTCATTTCGGGACCATTTTGGGATCATTTGGGGACCCTTCCGAGATCATTTCTGGATCCGTCCGGGATGCCGTAGGAGCCATTTCGGGATTTTTTGTTACTTTTCCGGGATCATTTCTGGATCTGTGCGGGATCCCATCTGGGTCATATCCGGACTATTTCGGGATCATTTTGGGATCCTTCCGGAATCATTTCTGTATGGTTTTCGCGATCCGTCGTTGATTCCCTCGGAGCCATTTCGGAACCTTTTCTGGAGTATGTCGGGGTCATTTGGGGACTTTTTCGGGATCATTTGGGGCTCTTCCGGCATCATTTCTGGATGGTTTTCGGGATCCGTGCGGGATCTCGTCGGGGTCATTTGGGGACTTTTTCGGGATCATTTGGGGGCTCTTCCGGCATCATTTCTGGATGGTTTTCGGGATCCGTCCGGGATATCGTCGGGGTCATTTGGGGACTTTTTCGGGATCATTTGGGGGCTCTTCCGGCATCATTTCTGGATGGTTTTCGGGATTCGTCCGGGATCCCATCAGGGTAATTTAGGGACTATTAGGGGATCATTTGTGGACCTTTCCGGCATCATTTCTGGATAATTTTTCGGGGAACTTTTGGAGACCCTTTCGGGGCATTTCTGGATGGTTTTCGGGATCCGTCCGCGATAGCGTTGGCGTCATTTCGTAGCTTTTTCTGGATAATTTCGGGATCATTTGGGATCCTATCAGGTTATCAGCTCATTTAGTTCTTTTTTTTACTCAATTACAAAAATAAAATGCATTAGACAGAAAACAAAATTTTAAACAGATAATAAGCAGGCTAACGCGAATAGCCCATATATTTAAAATTTTCCTTGCGGACGGGGCCGCGGGTAAAGGCTAGTATCTAATATTATATTATAAATGGCAAAGTTTGGATGTGAAGATGTTTGGATGTTTGGATGTTTGGATGTTTGGATGTTTGGATGTTTGGATGTTTGGATGTTTGTCCAGACGTTTGTCTTTGTGACTCAATCACGCAAGAACGGCTGGACCGATTTGGATGAAATTTTGCACACATATAGCCAATAGTCTAGAAGGATCTACTAACTATATATTTTTGAAAAGGGGCGTGGTCCCCGCCACCTAGGAACAGTAATAATTTAATTATTATATTTTTTCGTCTTTGCGACTGAATCACGCCAGAATGGCTACACGGATTTTGATGAAATTTGGGGCACAGACAGTAGTCTACTAGCGACATTTTTTTCGAACATGGAAAGAGGGGTGGGAGTCCCATGACCCCTTCGAGAAATTATTTTTCATTAATTTTTACACATTATAACTTTACGTATACTGGCCTTCACCAATATCACAGACTCAAGGGGTCAAATAAGTCTAGGGCTTACAAAGTAAGCAGTGACACCCTCCGCCCGCCCACCCCCCTTTATCTCACCCTCTGGTGTAAAATCTATAAATTATTATAACTCAATATAAATTTTCTCCTAAATCAATAGTTTTTGGTATCTGGTACATACAGAACGAGATCTAGACAATTTTGGAGGAACGATCAGTGGTCCTCTCCTCTACTCCCGCCATCCGCCCTCCATCAATTGTTTTTATTAGCACGCTTTTATTAGCTTTACCTGTATGTTTCTATGTAACTTTTTATTCGCTCCAATGCGCCTGCTGCCTTATTAACATGGTTTTATAATTAGCTTCACCTTATTTGTAATCCCGTAAGGGTCATATCGAGACCCTCCGGGATCATTTCTGGATGGTTTTCGGGATCGGTCCGGGATTACGCCGGGGTAATTTCGGGACTTTTTCGGGACTATTTCGGGATCATTTTGGGACCCTTCCGGGATCATTTCTGTATAGTTTTCGGGATCCGTCCGGGATCCCGTCGGGGTTATTTTGAGACATTTTCGGGACTATTCCGGAATCATTTCGGGACTATTTCGCGATCATTTGGGGACCCTTCCGGCATCATTTCTGGATGGTTTTCGGGATCCGTCCGGGATCCCGTCGGGGTACTTTCGGCATCATTTGCGTACCTTCGAGAGATAAATTCTTGATGGTTTCCGGGATCATTACGGGACTTTTTCGGAGTCAGTTTGGGTCCTTTCCGTAATCATTCCTGGATGGTTTTAGGGATCCGTCCGGGATCCCGTCGGCGTCATTTTGGGACTTTTGCGGGATCATTTGGGGTCTCTTCCGGTATCATTTCTGGACGGTTTACGGGATCTGTCCGGGATCCCGTCGGCGTCATTTTGGGACTTTTGCGGGATCATTTGGGGTCTCTTCCGGCATCATTTCTGGATGGTTTACGGGATCCGTCCGGGATCCTGTCGGGGTCATTTTGGGACTTTTGCGGGATCATTTGGGGTCTCTTCCGGCATCATTTCTGGATGGTTTACGGGATCCGTCTGGGATCCTGTCGGGGTCATTTTGGGACTTTTGCGGGATCATTTGGGGTCTCTTCCGGCATCATTTCTGGATGGTTTACGGGATCCGTCCGGGATCCTGTCGGGGTCATTTTGGAACTTTTGCGGGATCATTTGGGGTCTCTTCCGGCATCATTTCTGGATGGTTTACGGGATCTGTCCGGGATCCCGTCGGCGTCATTTTGGGACTTTTGCGGGATCATTTGGGGTCTCTTCCGGCATCATTTCTGGATGGTTTACGGGATCCGTCCGGGATCCTGTCGGGGTCATTTTGGGACTTTTGCGGGATCATTTGGGGTCTCTTCTGGCATCATTTCTGGATGGTTTACGGGCTCCGTCCGGGACCCTGTCGGGGTCATTTTGGGACTTTTGCGGGATCATTTGGGGTCTCTTCCGGCATCATTTCTGGATGGTTTACGGGATCCGTCCGGGATCCTGTCGGGGTCATTTTGGGACTTTTGCGGGATCATTTGGGGTCTCTTCCAGCATCATTTCTGGATGGTTTACGGGATCCGTCCGGGATCCTGTCGGGGTCATTTTGGGACTTTTGCGGGATCATTTGGGGTATCTTCCGGCATCATTTCTGGATGGTTTACGGGATCCGTCCGGGACCCTGTCGGGGTCATTTTGGGTCTTTAGCGGGATCATTTGGGGTCTCTTCCGGCATCATTTCTGGATGGTTTACGGGATCCGTCCGGGATCCTGTCGCGGTCATTTTGGGACTTTTGCGGGATCATTTGGGGTCTCTTCCGGCATCATTTCTGGATGGTTTTCGGGATCCGTCCGGGATCCTGTCGGGGTCATTTTGAGACTTTTGCGGGATCATTTGGGGTCTCCTCCGGCATCATTTCTGGATGGTTTACGGGATCCGTCCGGGATCCTGTCGGGGTCATTTTGGGACTTTTGCGGGATCATTTGGGGTCTCTTCCAGCATCATTTCTGGATGGTTTTCGGGATCCGTCCGGGATCCTGTCGGGGTCATTTTGGGACTTTTGCGGGATCATTTGGGGTATCCTCCGGCATCATTTCTGGATGGTTTACGGGATCCGTCCGGGATCCTGTCGTGGTAATTTTGGGACTTTTGCGGGATCATTTGGGGTCTCTTCCGGCATCATTTTTGGATGGTTTACGGGATCCGTCCGGGATCCTGTCTGGGTCATTTTGGGACTTTTGCGGGATCATTTGGGGTCTCTTCCGGCATCATTTCTGGATGGTTTACGGGATCCGTCCGGGAACCTGTCGGGGTCATTTTGGGACTTTAGCGGGATCATTTGGGGTATCCTCCGGCATCATTTCTGGATGGTTTACGGGATCCGTCCGGGATCCAGTAGGGGTCATTTTGGGACTTTTGCGGGATCATTTGGGGTCTCTCCCGGCATCATTTCTGGACGGTTTTCGGGATCCGTCCGGGATCCTGTCGGGGTCATTTTGGGACTTTTGCGGGATCATTTGGGGTCTCTTCCGACATCATTTCTGGATGGTTTACGGGATCCGTCCGGGATCCTGTCGGGGTCATTTTGGGACTTTTGCGGGATCATTTGGGGTCTCTTCCGGCATCATTTCTGGATGGTTTACGGGATCCGTCCGGGACCCTGTCGGGGTCATTTTGGGTCTTTAGCGGGATCATTTGGGGTCTCCTCCGGCGTCATTTCTGGATGGTTTTCGGGATCCGTCCGGGATCCCGTCGATGTCATTTCGGGACTATTTCGGCATCATTTGGGGTACCTTCCGGTATCAATTCTAGATGGTTTTCGGTAGTCGGAGTCATTTCGGAATTTTTTCTCGACTAATACAGGATAATTTGGGGACTTTATCGGCATCATTTCTGGATGGTTTTCGGAATCCGTACGCGATCCCGTCAGGGTCATTTCGGGACTATTTCGGGATAATTTGGGGTACCTGCCGGCATCATTTCTGGATGGTTTTCGGTATCCGTCCGGGAACCCGTCGGTGTCATTTCGGGACCATTTGGGGTCCATTCCGGCATCATTTCTGGATGGTTTTCGGGATCCGTCCGGGATCCTGTCGGGGTCATTTTGGGACTTTTGCGGGATCATTTGGGGTCTCTTCCGGCATCATTTCTGGATGGTTTTCGGGATCCGTCCGGGATCCTGTCGGGGTCATTTTGGGACTTTTGCGGGATCATTTGGGGTCTCTTCCGGCATCATTTCTGGATGGTGTACAGGATCCGTCCGGGATCCTGTCGGGGTCATTTTGAGACTTTTGCGGGATCATTTGGGGTCTCTTCCGGCATCATTTCTGTATGGTTTTCGGGATCCGTCCGGGATCCTGTCGGGGTCATTTTGGGACTTTTGCGGGATCATTTGGGGTCTCTTCCGCCATCATTTCTGGATGGTTTACGGGAACCATCCGGGATCCTGTCGGGGTCATTTTGGGCCTTTTGCGGGATCATTTGGGTTCTCTTCCGGCATCATTTCTGGATGGTTTACGGGATCCGTCCGGGACCCTGTCGGGGTCATTTTGGGACTTTAGCGGGATCATTTGGAGTCTCCTCCGGCATCATTTCTGGATGGTTTACGGGATCCGTCCGGAATCCTGTCGGGGTCATTTTGGGACTTTTGCGGGATCATTTGGGGTCTCCTCCAGCATCATTTCTAGATGGTTTACTGGATCCGTCCGGGATCCTGTCGGGGTCATTTTGGGACTTTTGCGGGATCATTTGGGGTCTCCTCCGGCATCATTTCTGGATGATTTTCGGGATCCGTCCGGGATCCTGTCGGGGTCATTTTGGGACCTTTGCGGGATCATCTGGGGTCTCTTCCGGCATCATTTCTAGATGGTCTTCGGGATCCATCCGGGATTCCGTCGGAGTCATTTCGGAACTTTTTCTCGACTAATACAGGATCATTTGGGGACCCTTTCGGCATCATTTCTGGATAGTTTTAGGGATCCGTTCGGGATCCCGACGGGGTCATATCGGGACCATTTCGGGTACCTACCGGCATCATTTCTGGATGGTTTACGGGATCCGTCCGGGACCCTGTCGGGGTCATAACTTCGGAACCTTTCCGGCATCATTTCTGGATAGTTTCCGGGATCCTTCGGGGATCCCGTCAGGGTCATTTCGGAACCCGCGACTAATGCGTGATCATTTGGGGACACTTTCGCCATCATTTCCGGATGGTTTTCGTGATCCGTCCGGGATACCGTCAGGGTAATTTCGGGACTATTTGGGGATAACTTGGGAACCTTTCCGGCATCATTTCTGGATAGTTTCCGGGATCCGTCGGGAATCCCGTCAGGATCATTTCGGAAATATAAGGGGATCATTTCATTTTTCATCTTTCTTTAAGGGGATCATTTCACCTTCCAGCATCATTTCTGTATACTTTTGGGGATCCGTCCGGGATCCCGACGGGGTAATTTCTGGCCTATTTCGGGATCATTTTGGGGTACCAACCGGCATCATTTCTGGATGGTCCGGGATCCGTCCGGGATCCCATCGGGGGAATTTCGGGAATTTTTCGGGATCATTTGGGGTCCCTTCCGGCATCATTTCTGGATCGTTTTCGGGATCCGTCCGAGATCCCGTCGGGTTTATTTTTTTACTTTTTCGGGAAAATGTCAGGGAGTTTCGAGACTGTTCTTGGATCATTTGGGGATCCTTCAGGGATAATTTCTGGATGGTTTTCGGGATCCCGTCGGGGTA
This sequence comes from Eurosta solidaginis, assembly GCF_040869045.1. NCBI lineage: Eukaryota > Metazoa > Arthropoda > Insecta > Diptera > Tephritidae > Eurosta > Eurosta solidaginis. The sequence continues at coordinate 250,150,211 of NC_090320.1, read as the reverse complement.
ATTTCGGGACTTTTCCACGACTATTACGGGGTCAGTTGCCCTTAAAGATCATTTCTGGGTGGTATTCGGGATCCGTGCGGGATCCCGTCAGGTTTATTTCGCGCCTTTTCGGGACTATTTCGGGATCATTTTGTGACCTTTCCGGGATAATTTCTCTATGATTTTCGGGATCTGTTCGGGATCCCTTCGTAGTTTTTTCGCGACTTTATCTGGGATAAATTGCGGACCCTTTAGAGATCAATTCTGGATGGTTTTCGGTATCGGTCTGGGATCCCCTCAAGGTCATTTCGGGACTTTTTCGGGACTATTTCGGAATCATTTTGGGACCCCTCCGGCATAATTTCTGGGTGATTTTCGGGATCTGTTCGGGATCCCGACGGAGTTTTTTCGGGAATTTTTCCGGACTATTTCTGGATTATTTGGGGACGTTTTAGAGCTCAGTTCTGGATGATTTTCGGGATCTGTCCGGGATCCCGTCAGAGTTATTTCGGGGTAATTTTGGGACCCTTCCAGGATAATTTCTTCATGATTTTCGGGATGGGTCTGAGTTTTTCGTGACTTTCGGGACTATTTCGGGATCATTTGCGAAACCTTCAGAGATCAATTATGGATGGTTTGTGGACTTTTCCGGGATCATTTGGGGATCCCTCCAGAGTCATTTCTGGATGGTTTTCGGGATCCCGTCAGGGTCATTTCGGGCCTTTTTCGTGACTACTATTTCGGAATCATTTTGGGACTCCTCCGGGATAATTTCTGGGCGATTTTCGGGATTTGTCCGGGATCCCGTCAGAGTTTTTTCGGGACTTTTTCGGACTATATCGGGATCATTTGCGGACCGTTCAGGAATCAAATCTGGATGGTTTTCGGGATCCCGTCAGGGTCATTTCGGGACTTTTCGTGACTACTTCGGGATTAGTTTGGGACCCTTCCGGCATCATTTCTGGAAAGTTTTCGAGATTTGTCCAGGATCCCGTCGGCATCATTTCGTGACTATTTGGTGTCATTTAGGGATACTTCCGGGATCATTTTAGGTCTCTTCGAAACCGGTAATTCAGCACACATGGCCGTGGATTTACGGCAAATTATTCGTAATTAAAATTCGGTATGTTTTATCTTTAATATATCACAGCTTTTTCGTTCTATTTTTAAATGAATCCTGTAACGAACTATTACAACTATAATTAAAATTTTTGTAATATTTTAACCAACTAAATACCCGAAAAAGCAACTCTGCTTTCATTTAAAAACTTTTTTTTTTGGTTTTAGCTAATTGTAGTTTCACTCCTTTGTTCTATGAGTAGTAATTCTTTCACCCCTGTCATACCAATTAATTTAACTTAGAAACAAAATGTATTTTTTTTAATTCGAAAAAAGTGTATTGTACTATTCATGTAAGCGTGCCCATCAGCTCAGTTAGTTCTTTTTATTTACTGTATTAAAAAATAAAATACATTGACAGAAAAAATTTTTAAACAGACAACTTGATAAGCAGGCTAACGTGAATAGCACATATATTTTATTTTCTCCTTGCGGACGGGGCCGCGGGTAAAGGCTAGTATATTATAAATGGCAAAGTTTGGATGTGAAGATGTTTGGATGTTTGGATGTTTGGATGTTTGTCCAGACGTGTGTCTTTGTGACTCAATCACGCAAGAACGGCTGGACCGATTTGGATGAAATTTTGCACACATATAGCCAATAGTCTAGAAGGATCTACTAACTATATATTTTTGAAAAGGGGCGTGGTCCCCGCCCCCTAGGAACAGTTATAATTTAATTATTATATTTTTTCGTCTTTGCGACTGAATCACGACAGAATGGCTACACGGATTTTGATGAAATTTGGGACACAGACAGTAGCCTACTAGCGAAATTTTTTTCGAACATGGAAAGAGGGGTGGGGGTCCCACGACCCCTTCGAGAAATTATTTTTCAATAATTTTTATACATTATAACTTTACGTATACTGGCCTTCACCAATATCACAGACTCAAGGGGTCAAATAAGTCGAGGGCTTACAAAGTAAGCAGTGATACCTTCCGCCCGCCTCCCCCCCTTTATCGCCCCTCTGGTGTAAAATCTAGAAATTGTTATAACTCAATATAAATTTTCTCCTAAATCAATAGTTTTTGGTATCTGGTACATACAGAACGAGATCTAGACAATTTTGGAGGAACGATCAGTGGTCCTCTCCTCTACTCCCGCCATCCGCCCTCCATCAATTGTTTTTATTAGCACGCTTTTATTAGCTTTACCTGTATGTTTCTATGTAACTTTTTATTCGCTCCAATGCGCCTGCTGCCTTATTAACATGGTTTTATAATTAGCTTCACCTTATTTGTAATCCCGTAAGGGTCATATCGAGACCCTCCGGGATCATTTCTGGATGGTTTTCGGGATCGGTCCGGGATTACGCCGGGGTAATTTCGGGACTTTTTCGGGACTATTTCGGGATCATTTTGGCACCCTTCCGGGATCATTTCTGTATAGTTTTCGGGATCCGTCCGGGATCCCGTCGGGGTTATTTTGGGACATTTTCGGGACTATTCCGGAATCATTTCGGGACTATTTCGCGATCATTTGGGGACCCTTCCGGCATCATTTCTGGATGGTTTACGGGATCCGTCCGGGATCCTGTCGGGGTCATTTTGGGACTTTTGCGGGATCATTTGGGGTCTCTTCCGGCATCATTTCTGGATGGTTTACGGGATCCGTCCGGGATCCTGTCGGGGTCATTTTGGGACTTTTGCGGGATCATTTGAGGTCTCTTCCGGCATCATTTCTGGATGGTTTACGGGATCCGTCCGGGACCCTGTCGGGGTCATTTTGGGACTTTAGCGGGATCATTTGGGGTCTCCTCCGGCATCATTTCTGGATGGTTTACGGGATCCGTCCGGGATCCTGTCGGGGTCATTTTGGGACTTTTGCGGGATCATTTGGGGTCTCTCCCGGCATCATTTCTGGATGGTTTTCGGGATCCGTCCGGGATCCTGTCGGGGTCATTTTGGGACTTTTGCGGGATCATTTGGGGTCTCTTCCGACATCATTTCTGGATGGTTTACGGGATCCGTCCGGGATCCTGTCGGGGTCATTTTAGGACTTTGGCGGGATCATTTGGGGTATCTTCCGGCATTATTTCTGGATGGTTTACGGGATCCGTCCGGGACCCTGTCGGGGTCAATTTGGGACTTTAGCGGGATCATTTGGGGTCTCCTCCGGCATCATTTCTGGATGGTTTTCGGGATCCGTCCGGGATCCCGTCGATGTCATTTCGGGACTATTTCGGCATCATTTGGGGTACCTTCCGCTATCAATTCTAGATGGTTTTCGGGATCCGTCCGGGATCCCGTCGGAGTCATTTCGGAATTTTTTCTCGACTAATACAGGATCATTTGGGGACCCTATCGGCATCATTTCTGGATGGTTTTCGGAATCCGTCCGCGATCCCGTCAGGGTCATTTCGGGACTATTTCGGGATAATTTGGGGTACCTGCCGGCATCATTTCTGGATGGTTTTCGGTATCCGTCCGGGACCCCGTCGGTGTCATTTCGGGACCATTTGGGGTCCATTCCGGCATCATTTCTAGATGGTTTTCGGGATCCGTCCGGGATCCTGTCGGGGTTATTTTGGGACTTTTGCGGGATCATTTGGGGTCTCTTCCGGCATCATTTCTGGATGGTTTTCGGGATCCGTCCGTGATCCTGTCGGGGTCATTTTGGGACTTTTGCGGGATCATTTGGGGTCTCTTCCGGCATTATTTCTGGATGGTTTACAGGATCCGTCCGGGATCCTGTCGGGGTCATTTTGAGACTTTTGCGGGATCATTTGGGGTCTCTTCCGGCATCATTTCTGTATGGTTTTCGGGATCCGTCCGGGATCCTGTCGGGGTCATTTTGGGACTTTTGCGGGATCATTTGGGGTCTCTTCCGGCATCATTTCTGGATGGTTTACGGGATCCGTCCGGGATCCTGTCGGTGTCATTTTGGGCCTTTTGCGGGACCATTTGGGTTCTCTTCCGGCATCATTTCTGGATGGTTTACGGGATCCGTCCGGGATCCTGTCGGGGTCATTTTGGGACTTTTGCGGGATCATTTGGGGTCTCTCCCGGCATCATTTCTGGATGGTTTTCGGGATCCGTCCGGGATCCTGTCGGGGTCATTTTGGGACTTTTGCGGGATCATTTGGGGTCTCTTCCGGCATCATTTCTGGATGTTTTACGAGATCCGTCCGGGATCCTGTCGGGGTCATTTTGGGAATTTTGCGAGATCATTTGGGGTCTCTTCCGGCATCATTTCTGGATGGTTTACGGGATCCGTCCGGGACCCTGTCCGGGTCATTTTGGGACTTTAGCGGGATCATTTGGGGTCTCCTCCGGCATCATTTCTGGATGGTTTTCGGGATCCGTCCGGGATCCTGTCGGGGTCATTTTGGGACCTTTGCGGGATCATTTGGGGTCTCTTCCGGCATCATTTCTAGATGGTTTTCGGGATCCGTCCATGATACCGTCGATGTCATTTCGGGACTATTTCGGCATCATTTGGGGTACCTTCCGGTATCAATTCTAAGTGGTTTTCGGGATCCGTCCGGGATCCCGTCGGAGTCATTTCGGAACTTTTTCTCGACTAATACAGGATCATTTGGGGACCCTTTCGGCATCATTTCTGGATAGTTTTAGGGATCCGTTCGGGATCCCGACGGGGTCATATCGGGACCATTTGGGGTACCTACCAGCATCATTTCTGGATGGTTTACGGGATCCGTCCGGGACCCTGTCGGGGTCATTTTGGGACTTTAGCGGGATCATTTGGGGTCTCCTCCGGCATCATTTCGGGATGGTTTACGGGATCCGTCCGGGAGCCTGTCGGGGTCATTTTGGGACTTTAGCGGGATCATTTGGGGTCTCTTCCGGCATCATTTCTGAATGGTTTCCGGATCCATCCGGGATTCCGTCGGCGTAATTTCGGGACTATTAGGGTTTTATTTGGGGACCTTTCCGGCATCATTTCTGGATAGTTTTAGGGATCCGTTCGGGATCCCGACGGGGTCATATCGGGACCATTTGGGGTACCTACCGCCATCATTTCTGGTTGGTTTTCGGGATCCGTCCGGGATCCCGTCGGGATCATTTCGGGACTATTTCGGGATCATTTGGGTACCTATCTGCATCATTTCTGGATGATTTTCGGAATCCGTACGGGATCCCGTCGGGGTCATTTCAGGACTTTTTCGGGATCCGCCCGTGATCCCGGCGGGGTCATTTCGGGACTATTTCGGGATCATTTGGGGTACCTAGATGGATAGTTTTCGGGATTCGTCCGGGTTCCCGTCTGGATCATTTCAGGACTTTTTCGGGATCATTTGGGGTATCTTCCGGCCACTTTTCTAGATGGTTTTCGGTATCCGTCCGGCATACCGTCAGGGTAATTTCGGGACTATTTGGGGATAACTTGGGAACCTTTCCGGTATCATTTCTGGATAGTTTCCGGGATCCTTCGGGGATCCCGTCAGGGTCATTTCGGAACCCGAGACTAATGCGGGATCATTTGGGGACCCTTTCGCCATCATTTCCGGATGGTTTTCGTGATCCGTCCGGGATACCGTCAGGGTAATTTTGGGACTATTTGGGGATAACTTGGGAACCTTTCCGGCATCATTTCTGGATAGTTTCCGGGATCCGTCGGGAATCCCGTCAGGATCATTTCGGAACTATAAGGGGATCATTTCATTTTTCATCTTTCTTTAAGGGGATCATTTCACCTTCCAGCATCATTTCTGTATACTTTTGGGGATCCGTCCGGGATCCCGACGGGGTCATTTCTGGCCTATTTCGGGATCATTTTGGGGTACCAACCGGCATTATTTCTGGATGATCCGGGAGCCGTCCGGGATCCCATCGGGGGAATTTCGGGATCATTTGGGGTCCCTTCCGGCATCATTTCTGGATCGTTTTCGGGATCCGTCCGAGATCCCGTCGGGTTTATTTTTTTACTTTTTCGTGAAAATGTCAGGGAATTTCGAGACTGTTCTTGGATCATTTGGGGATCCTTCAGGGATAATTTCTGGATGGTTTTCGGGATCCCGTCGGGGTAATTTCGGGACTTTTTCACGACTATTTCGGGGTCAGTTGCCCTTTTAAGATCATTTATGGGTGGCTTTCGGGATCCGTCCGGGATCCCGTCAGGGTTATTTCGCGCCTTTTCGGGACTATTTCGGGATCATTTTGGGACCCTTCCGGGATAATTTCTCTATGATTTTCGGGATCTGTTCGGGATCCCTTCGTAGTTTTTTCGCGACTTTATCTGGGATAAATTGCGGACCCTTTAGAGATCAATTCTGGATGGTTTTCGGTATCGGTCTGGGATCCCCTCAAGGTCATTTCGGGACTTTTTCGGGACTATTTCGGAATAATTTTGGGACCCCTCCGGCATAATTTCTGGGTGATTTTCGGGATCTGTCCGGGATCCCGACGGAGTTTTTTCGGGACTTTTTCCGGACTATTTCTGGATTATTTGCGAACGTTTCAGAACTCAGTTCTGGATGATTTTCGGGATCTGTCCGGGATCCCGTCGGAGTTATTTCGGGGTAATTTTGGGACCCTTCCAGGATAATTTCTTCATGATTTTCGGGATGGGTCTGAGTTTTTCGTGACTTTCGGGACTATTTCGGGATCATTTGCGGAATCTTCAGAGATCAATTCTGGATGGTTTGTGGACTTTTCCGGGATCATTTGGGGATCCATCCAGAGTCATTTCTGGATGGTTTTCGGGATCCCGTCAGGGTCATTTCGGGCCTTTTTCGTGACTACTATTTCGGAATAATTTTGGGACTCTTCCGGGATAATTTCTGGGCGATTTTCGGGATTTGTCCGGGATCCCGTCAGAGTTTTTTCGGGACTTTTTCGGACTATATCGGGATCATTTGCGAACCGTTCAGGAATCAAATCTGGATGGTTTTCGGGATCCGTCCGGGATCCCGTCAGTGTCATTTCGGGACTTTTCGTGACTACTTCGGGATTATTTTGGGACCCTTCCGGCATCATTTCTGGATAGTTTTCTAGATTTGTCCAGGATCCCGTCGGCATCATTTCGTGACTATTTGGTGTCATTTAGGGACACTTCCGGGATCATTTTAGGTCTCTTCGAAACCGGTAATTCAGCACACATGGCCGTGGATTTACGGCAAATTATTCGTAATTAAAATTCGGTATGTTTTATCTTTAATATATCACAGCTTTTTCGTTCTATTTTTAAATGAATCCTGTAACGAACTATTACAACTATAATTAAAATTTTTGTAATATTTTAACCAACTAAATACCCGAAAAAGCAACACTGCTTTCATTTAAAAACTTCTTTTTGGTTTTAGCTAATTGTAGTTTCACTCCTTTGTTCTATGAGTAGTAATTCTTTCACCCCTGTCATATCAATTAATTTAACTTAGAAACAAAATGTATTTTTTTTAATTCGAAAAAAGTGTATTGTACTATTCATGTAAGCGTGCCCATCAGCTCAGTTAGTTCTTTTTTTTTACTGTATTAAAAAATAAAATACATTGACAGAAAACATTTTTAAACAGACAACTTGATAAGCAGGCTAACGTGAATAGAACATATATTTTATTTTCTCTTTGCGGACGGGGCCGCGGGTAAAGGCTAGTAACTCATAAACGAGTTAGTAACTCATTACTTTTATGCTTATTAGCCGCAAATAATTGAATTACGTTGCGTTTTTGTTTATCCAATTTCTATAATCAAACATGTGCATACATATAGTTATGTAAATAAAATTTACTTGAAAATAAAACTCATTCATACGTATAAATAAATATATTTGTTTGTATTTGTGTATTGCATCATGAAATGCATTCTTCCACGTCTAGATTTTTATGTGCCAATAAGATGTTCCGGTTGTGCTATTGTTTTGCTACCGTAATGAAAAGATGCTTATAAGCTGAAAGATATACGCATGCATACAGGGTGGTGCAAAATCAGTGATACGATTTATGCGGAGTTTGAACTCTTGGTTGTTATAAAAAGTATGTAGGTTCTACGAAGGTATAAAATTGTGAATTTGTACCTATAATAGGTCCATCGTGTCTGTCAATTAGTTTGCAATGAATGCTTAATCGTATCTTCTACATTTTGGAGATATCGGAGATCCAATAGTAATAGTTTATGCCCTCTATGTAGGTGAGGTTAAATAGGGTAGAATGGGGTAACATATTTTTAAACTATCTGTTATGATACTTTGTATCTGGCTAAGATCGCAAGGAGAAAAAGCGAGTATAATACAAAGTACTTGCTTTCGGCAAAGAAATTCGAAGCCGTAAGGAACTTGTCTCCAGAAAGAAGAATAGGCAGCGAAACAATACAAGCCTAGAAATGAAATAATCACTTATGTCCAGATAAAAGCCAGCGGATTTTTGTTGGCTCGGCCATGCGATTGGATGAAGACGCTTCGGCCACGAAAGTATTCTTCTTCGATATTTGTGTTTAGAAATATTGAAACAGAAGTTGAGTTCTTCTTTTTGTGCTGCAAGATACAGATGTAGGATGACTCGATCTCTTTTGATGCTCAAACTGGCGTCGATTATCGCAAGACAGGAATTTCTGCCATGGCTGGATACGAAAGGGCAAAAATCGTTTAGGTGGTAAGCACCAACTAACATCGAATGGCTTGGTGAGACATATTTTAACCTTGATTCCGAATTATTTTCAAGCTAGCCTTACAGCGGACTCAGTATTTCAACTTCACTATCGAAAAATATTGAAAAGAGCTGCATGAACCATAATTGGGAAATAATCCTGAGAAATGATCAGTGGTTGTCGGTCCTGGTGTTCTGCTCCCGTATCGTGTTATACGATACGTGATCGAAATCAATTTTTCAAATCGCACTAGCACTGAAATGTTGATTAGGATTCAGGTAATACCTGAAATTTAATCTGTAAGTACTTTTATGAAAACCATGACATATTCATATTTGTCAATTGAGTTAAATTTGGTTTTCATCCTTGATCGTATAACACAATATGGGCCCTGCTGACATCATCTACCATCGACATAGACAGTTCTTTCTTGCACTCACGTCGGCTTCGCACGTGTAGCCTTAAAGTCCGAAAGCCCATTACTAAGTATGTCCTTAGGTCGTGGAAAGCAAAGTTATTCGAAGAAATATTGGCACCAAGTGCTATGATTGGCGTTTGGCTCACCGAATAGATATTGATACCCTATCAAAACGTCAGTGCGCCGCAAGACTATTTTAGTATAACTAGCCCAAGTCCTGAAACCCACAAAGGCATTTGCCGCGTTTCTTGTAAATCTAGCTTGAGAGCGATATTTTTTAACACCCTGTTCGAGTTTAAGTATACGTGGATATATCTATGTATTTGTATTTTTTCAATTGTTTAAAAATAAAAAATGTAAGGCGCGATAACCTCCGAAGAGATCTAAGGCCGAGCTTCTCTTCCAATTTGCTTCGTGCTCCTATTTTTTTCCTACAAATTGGCGAGCTTTTCATGGCAGAAATACACTCGGAGTGCTTGCCAAACACTGCCGAGGGGCGACCCCGTTTAGAAATAGATTCTTCTAATTGAAAAAACTTGTTTCAAAAGTCTTTGAAGTTGTTTTTTCCGGGGCTTGAACCCAGGATCATCGGTGTGGTAGGCGGAGCACGCTACCATCACACCACGGAGGCCGTCAATTGTTTACGGTAACGAAAAATCCAAACCACAACTGGTGTTGCATTAAACCGCCAACAGCGCATAATTGACAGCAAAAAAAGGTTAAACGAGAAAAATTAAATATAATAATTAAAATCTCGCGCTAGTTATACCATGAATGAACTCATGCTAGATTTCTACTGAGATATGAATATGGTATATGTTGTTCTAGCAACAGTAACAACAATTCGCATAAATATTACATTAAGACCGCAACCGACAACTCGACATCTTGTCGCAGATGAGCAATGAACAATTGGAACATTGAACGCGTTGCTTTGCATTACTTGACTTTGTGTTTTTGCGTTTTGCCGCGACTTGACAGTTTTGTGACATTTGTCATAATAGTGTGTCGCTGCCAATAATAATGAAAAGCGTATATCAAGATGTAGATTTAGTAATAGACCGTGTTTTTACTCATTATACCGACTATTAAGGCGAACAGTGCGGAAATCTTAAAAGTGGTTTGTCTTTTTGTTTTCATCGTCTTAAGCATACTTGTATGTTAGAAAGAGTATGTCAAAGCACGATATTAGGCTTGGTAAATATGCAATACTGGAGTCTTGGTTTTCGGAAGCTTTTTTTTTACCAATCTTGATCATAATAAATGAGCATAATAAATATTCGAGAGTTATGGTCTTGGCTTTGACAATTTAGTTCGCATTAATTATACTGAAACGTTAAATTTAAGACAGAGAAGAACTGACTTTCTCTGCTACTAGGCATTTTTACTTTAACTGAATTTAATTTGGTAGGGTGATTGGTTTCTAGAATAACCTTGTTATCAAAAACTGCTTGAACTCTTTTCCGATGACCTCATCTGTGAAGTCGTATACATTTTCTTTCATCGATTTTCGTTGTGTGCTCCGTTTATTTGCTTTCAGAAATGTGAGAGAAGGTTATGTTCAAGCTAACTTGCCATTCCCACCGTTAACCATCTAAATATTCTAAAAAACTTTCCTCTCGAATACTTCAAGAATCATTTCATCTGATTTTTTTTCTTGAATAACCCAACTTCTTTGCCGATAGACGACTTTGGTTGGTTGCTTGCTGGGTTGCCATGGATACTTCTCCTCGAGAAGTCGCTTTGGCCCATGTGCACTGGTGCATCGTGAGGTTGGACCTAAGGCGGCATGTATTTACGATAGCAAAATCACATGCATTGTCTTTATATATAACCAGACACTTAGAGGTGTCCCACCAAAAACTCTAGACGAATCTCGTTAAGTGTGACAACCCACAGAGGTTGAAAGAGAACTTTTTCCATTCTGCACACGCAACGAATAGGTGTTATCAGACTCATCTTGGCTTGTATTGTTCTATTTGCCAGCACTGATTTCTTTATTGTTAAAAGTACAATTTATGCCTAGAAAAGCTGCCGTTCATACCCGCATTTACACCTTGCATTCAGCTAAAACCGAATACATGTGGATATCTTCTTATAATGTTTTTAAGTTAACTAGAGCTCGGTCAGGGGTTGAAGTGAAAACACAACTGAAATACTTTGTCAGAAAAAAATAAGTTCGTAATTTATGAGGCGACCTTCGCGTTTGTTTTATAATGGGCTTATAATCGTCCAAATAACGGGTTGCTATCGTTTTTTTTCCAATAGTCATCGGTCTTTTATTTACAACCCTCCGATAGCACATTAGCACATTAACACTCCGAGCGAAAATCGATAACTTTTCGATATGAAAACAATAATTTTTTGATACAAAACCGATAACCTTTTTCAATAGCAAATCTATAACAAATCGGCAACACGAGGATAACAAATCGGAAACACTCGACTTCTCGACAGATAGTCGTTAGTTTCCCGATAGCATATCGATAAATTTTGTATAATAAATTGATAAAGTTTCTGTAAACAAACGATACACGTCGAAAATAAATTTTTAACACTCTGATAAAAAATCGATAACTTTTAAATAGCAAGTCAATAACTTTTTTGTAACATATCGATCGTTTTTCGATTGATAATTCATAACTTTTCGATAATAAATAGAAAACACTTGGATAACGAACTCATATCATAACCTATCGATACAAAATCGATAATCCATCGATCACCACATTTATAGAACTTCGATTCGATAAGAATTGGATAACACGTTCATAACGTAGATAGTAAAACGATAACTCGTTGTTAACAAACCGTCATTAAACCTTTTTTCTCATATCAACTTTATCACGTACGTTGTTCCCACATTATGCTACAGTGTAGTAACTTCACCTACGCTGTATTACCCCATATAGCATACCAATTGCAAAGAATACGCTTACGCTTACACTTACTCTGCGTTCACAATATGGTTACCCCCTTACCGTGAGCAAAGATGTTTACACATCAAAAACTTTTAAGTATAGGTAGATTGTCCCATATGGGCATAACCGAGCACGGAAAAGTTCAAGTTTTTGAATACGCTGCTTCTTTTATGAGTTATAGCGATCCTCTGATACTACTTCAAAGCCTAGAAAATCAACATGGCTTACACTTCTCCTAGCAGCCTCGCATACGGTATTACAACAACTTTTGTGCTGTCTCACTAACATCCTCGTTACCTTATTCAGGTTATCCTTAGCTGAGGCAGACAACTTTCTACTAGGCAAGATCTCAGCTATATGCACGACCTAATCTTCTTATTATTGTTATACTGATGTCATATCTTTTAGTTAGATGAGGTCATGCACTCTGAAGTGCAAATATACAGAGGTTGTCTCATCAAAATCTTCAACATTTCGGCAATTTTATTGCTTTGACTTACAACATTTGAGATATTGCGAAATCGTTCATATACCTAAGTGGTTTTTGTTTATGCCTAAATAAATCAGCATCAAATTATTTGTGTGTATGTTTGAGGTACATAAATTAACATAAGCACATAAATTTTTATGCTGACAAGCTTTTAAAATGTGGTGAAGAATAAAATGAACGATTCCAAATATTTTTAATTTTTTTATTTATTTTTTTTTTTGTTACCTAGAACGTGTGAAATGGCAAAAAACATAAAAAATACTATTTTATGAACCATGAGCTTGTAATAATATGTTGAGATACATATACAAACATGCATACATACATAAAATGGTACATTGGTAGAGAACTAATTATGTAAATAAGTATGTATGTATGTGTTGTAACAACAACGTGTTTTTGTTTTTCATAGGTAAAAACCTATTCTTATCTTCTCGCCGACCTTGTCGAAATGCCGGTGCTGGTAATTTACAAGTTTGAAACTTCACACAAACATGCGTACATATATATGGGGTATTCCATCCCATTTCGACCAATTTTGAACCCGACCTTTTTAGGATTGGCTGAAAGTTTTTCTTCTTTTTCTAGCTTACGAAAGATGTTTTTCAGAATTTTTTCAAATATTTTATCCAACTCAAAAAAAGTTATGAATTTAAAAAAAAACGGTGTTTTTTTCAAAATGCTATAACTTTTTCAAAAATTGACCGCTTGGGATATTTTTTTTTTAAATTTGTTTTTAAATGTACTTTTCGGAAAAAATACAAAAAAATTTTTAAAGTTTTCTTTTTTTTTAATTTTTCAGTTTTTCAAGATTTTTCGAATTTCGCCATTTTTTTTTTCTCATAAAAAACTTGCAATCAATTCTGCAATCAAAACAAAAACGGTGTCCAACTCAAAATAAGTTATGAATTTAAAAAAAAACGGTGTTTTTTTCAAAATGCTATAACTTTTTCAAAAATTGACCGTTTGGGATATTTTTTTTTTAAATTTGTTTTTAAATGTACTTTTCGGAAAAAATACAAACAAATTTTTAAAGTTTTTTTTTCAATTATATAAAAAAAAAAATAATCGGCCCACTCCGGGATTAGTGGGGATGATTGCAGAATTGATTGAAGTTTTTTATGAGAAAAAAAATTGCGAAATTCAAAAAATCACGAAAAATTTAAAAATTACAAAAAAAAAAACTTTAAAAATTTTTTTGTATTTTTTCCGAAAAGTAGATTTAAAAACAAATTAAAAAAAAAAAAGATGCCAAACAGTAAATTTTTGAAAGAGGTACAGCATTTTGAAAAAAACACCGTTTTTTTTTCTTAATTCATAACTTTTTTTTGAGTTGGATGAAAAAATTTGAAAAAATTCTGAAAAACGTCTTTCGTAAGCTAGAAAAAGAAGAAAAACTTTCAGCCAATTCTAAAGGGGTCGGGTTCAAAATTGATCGAAATGGGATGGAATACCCCATATATACTCATCGCTTAAACTTAAGTTATTTGTTTTTGTTGGTTTAGTTGCTTACCGATAAGCAAAGTAAATTGTTGATTGTTGTTGTAAGTGAATGGTCTTATCTCACGATTTTAACTTTACTTATTTACAAGACTCGTCATTTGCCAGTATTTATTTAAGCGCTAATAGCCTTGCTTAGCTTTGCTATTCAAAATTGCTCACATTGTTGTTCATGTAAGCTTGTGTAAATAGTCGTTTATCTGAAATATTTGGTCTTTGACAATTCATTTAGTTCATTCATAAATTCTGAAATTGTTCAATCTAATATGCCGCTGGTACTAACTGAACTGATGGGCGCAACTTGGTACACTGTGGATGCCATATGTAACTCTTAATATTTGCGTAGCCGCATTATATTTATAGATCAATATAATACGATTTATGAACTAGTTGATCTTCAATGAAGATCTCTTTTCCGATCTAAGGTTCGTACCTATAGCTTTGTTTCAAAAGAAAATAGTGTTCTCTTTCAAGCTATATATCGCAGGTTGGTAAAATATGTTCCAACTTCGACACGTCTAAAAACTCTATCAAATGTAATTATTTGTTCCTACGTTTGTATGCGTGCCATGGTCCCCAAAACTACCCAACCACTTCTCTTAAGCTAGATACTACGTTATTCTCAGTTATTAGCCAATGTGAGCTGCGTCAGAGAAATACGAATGTGAAAGCAGAAATAAAGATGAAAGGGAAGGGCGTGAAAGATGTAGGAAAAGAGGGAAAATAAAAGTATTTGGAAAGGATGGAATAAAAAAAATAAATGTAAGGCGCGATAACCTCCGAAGAGATTTTGGGCCAAGCTTCTATTCCAATTTGCGTCGTGCTCCTTTTAATTGTTTCTACAAATTGGTGGGTAGGGACCTACTTGTTTTATGCCAACTCCGAACGGCATCTGCAAGGTAGGTGATTTTTCACGGAGAAGATTTTCATGGCAGATATACACTCGGAGTACTTGCCAAACACACCCGAGGGGCGACGCCGCTTAGAAAAAGTTTCTTCCAATTAAAAAAACTTTTTTAAAATTTGGTATTGTTATATGATATATGTGTATGGAGGAAATGGTTAGAGGGGAGAAGAGCGAGATGGAAATAAGGTAAAAAGGTAGCGAGATAGGAAGTGGTAAACAGTATAGAAGTTATGGAAAAGTAGAGGAGTGAGAGAGAGAGAGGTAAAGGAAAAGTCAAAAGAAAGGCAAAGAAGAATAAGGGCTGAAAATACAGACGGTATAAAAAAGCGATAATGCATAAGGAAATGGAGAGGGGGAGAAGTGTGTGTAAAGATGGACTGCAAGAGGAAGAGAAATGGGGAAAGAAAAGAAGTGTGAGTGAAGGATGAAAAGAGAGTGGTGGAGGGATGAGCTGTAGCAGGTGAACACAAAAATGGAAGGGGGAAATGTAGGAAAATAATGTGAGCGATATAGAGAGATGTGTATGTAAAGAGGAAGAGAAATGGGGAAAGAAAAGAACTGTGCGTGAAGGATGAAAACAAGGAAGTGGAGGGAAGAGATTTAGCAGGTGAACACAAAAATGGGAGGGTGAAATGAAGGAAAATAATTTGAAGGAGCAGAAAGATCAAGAACACGGAGGAATGAGAAAACAAGAAAAAAAGGGGTGGAGAAATAAGAAATGGAAAGCAAAAGGATAGTAGAGGAAGTCGGTGAGCTTAAAAAAATGATTAAAGGATAGGGAAGGATGGAGAGGGATGAAGATGAAGAGAATGAGAGTGGAGTGGAAGAGGAATGACCAGGTTCTCAGATAAAAAATGTATAATAAACGATAAGAGCAAAGAAAGATTGGAAGAAAATGAGAGAGCATGATTTAGGAAGAGAGAAAAGGTACGGGAAAAAAGAAGGATGAGGAGATGAAGAGGAAAGTCTATATAGGGGAACAAAGGAGAAGAAGAAAAAGAAAAGTATAGTGAAACATAAGAGCAATGAATGAATGAATACTTGGCGCGATTAACATCCGAGGGGAATTAACGCCTAGCGTCATAGAAATTTGCGGTTTTTTAGGTCCCATGTTGTATGCCGATTCCGAACGGTATCTGTAAAGCAGATGAATTTTCACTGCGAAACTTTTAAAGGCAGAAACACACTCCCTGGGGAGGAATATTTACCAAATCACCGCGGAGGGGTGACCTTTCTAAATTTTCGATTTTGCTTTGCCCGGGACTTGAAGATAGGTCCTTTGATGTGGTAGGCAGAGCACGCTACCACCACACTATGGCGGGCGCCGGAGTAATAGTAATAGTAAGCGTAAAAGTTAGAGCAAGAGCAAGAGTAACATAAAAGTAAGAGTAAGAGTAAGAGTAAGGGTAAGAGTAAGGGTAAGAGTAAGAGTAAGAGTAAGAGTAGTGTAAGAGTAAGAGAAAGGGTAAGAGTAAGCGTAAGAGTAAGAGTAAGAGAAAGAATATAGGAGAGTAAGAGGAAGAGGAAGGGAAGGGGTAGAGATGATAAAAAAAGAATGCAAGTAACAGAAAGAGTGAGAAGAAGAATTAGAGTTTTATTGCTTTATTGTTACAAAAAAAAAAATTATAAACAAGTAAGGAAGGTTAAGTTCGGGTGTAACCGAACATTACATACTCAGTTGAGAGCTATGGTGACAACATAAGGGAAAATAACCATGTAGGAAAATGAACCGAGGGAAACCCTGGAATGTGTTTGTATGACATGTGTATCAAACGAAAGGCATTAAAGAGTATTTTATGAGGGAGTGGGCCATAGTTCTATAGGTGGACCAGGGGTGACCCTAGAATTTGTTTGTACAATATGGGCATCAAACGAATGGTGTTAATGAGTATTTTAAAAGGGAGTGGGCCTTAGTTCTATAGGTGGATGCCGTTTCGAAATATCGCCATAAAGGTGGACCAGGGGTGACTCTAGAATGTGTTTGTACGATATGGGTATCAAATTAAATGTATTAATGAGGGTTTTAAAAGGGAATGGTGGTTGTTGTATAGGTGGTCGCATTTTCGAGATATCACCATAAAGGTGGACCAGGGGTGACCCTAGAATTTGTTTGTACAATATGGGTATCAAAAGAAAGGTGTTAATGAGTATTTTAAAAGGGAGTAATCCTTAGTTCCATAGGTGGACGCCGTTTCGAGATATCGCCATAAAGGTGGAGCAGGGGCGACCCTAGAATTTGTTTGTACAATATGGGTATCAAAAGAAAGGTGTTAATGAGTATTTTAAAAGGGAGTAATCATTAGTCCCATAGGTGGACGCCGTTTCGAGATATCGCCATAAAGGTGGGCCAGGGTTGACTCTAGAATTAGTTTGTGCAATATGGGTATCAAACGAAAGGAGTTAATGAGTATTTTAAAAGGGAGTGGGCCTTAGTTCTATAGGTGGACGCCTTTTCGAGGTATCGCAATAAAGGTGGACCAGGGGTGACTCTAGACTTTGTTTGTACGATATGGGTATCAAATGAAAGGAGTTAATGAGTATTTTTAAAAGGGAGTGGGCCTTCGTTCTATAGGTGTTCGCCTTTTCGAGATATCGCCATAAAGGTGGACCAGGGGTGACTTTAGAATATGTTTGTACGATATGGGTATCAAATGAAAGGTGTTAATGAGTATTTTAAAAGGGCGTGGAGCTTAGTTCTATAGGTGGACGCCTTTTCGAGATATCGCCATAAAGGTTGACCAGGGGTGACTCTAGAATGAGTTTGTACGATATGGATATCAAATTAAAGGTATTAATGAGAGTTTTAAAAGGGAGTGGTGTGAAGGCGTTTTCCAGATATCGACCAAAATGTGGACCAGGGTGACACAGAACATCATCTGTTGGATACCGCTAATTTGTTTATATATGTAATACCTACCTGCCAAGATTTTAAGGGTTTTTTATTTCGCCCTGCAGAACTTTTTCATTTTCTTCTACTTAATATGGTAGGTGTCACAACCATTTTATAAAGTTTTTTCTAAAGTTATATTTCGCGTCAATAAAACAATCCAATTACCTTACCATGTTTCATCCCTTTTTCGTATTTGGTATAGAATTATGGCATTTTTAAAATTTTTCGTAATTTTCGATATCGAAAAAGTGGGCGTGGTCATAGTCAGATTTCGTTCATTTTTCATACCAAGATAAAGTGAGTTCAAGTAAGCACGTGAACTAAGTTCATTAAAGGTATGTCGATTTTTGCTCAAGTTATCGTGTTAACGGCCATGCGGAAGGACAGACGGACGACTGTGTATAAAAACTGGACGTGGCATCAACCGGTTTCGCCCATTTTCACAGAAAACAGTTAACGGCATAAAATCTATGCCCCTATCAAATTTCAAAAGGATTGGTTAATTTTTGTTCGACTTATGGCATTAAAAGTATTCTAGACGAATTAAATGAAAAAGGGCGGAGCCACGCCAAATTTGAAATTTTCTTTTATTTTTGTATTTTGTTGCACCATATCATTACTGGAGTTGAATGTTGACATAATTTACTTATATACTGTAAAGATATTAAATTTTTTGTTAAAATTTTACTTTAAAAAAATTTTTGTTTTTTAAGTGGGCGTGGTCCTTCTCCGATTTTGCTAATTTTTATTAAGCGTACATATAGTAATAGGAGTAACGTTCCTGCAAAATTTCATCATGATATCTTCAACGACTGCCAAATTTCAGCTTGCGAAAGTTTTAAATTACCTTCTTTTAAAAGTGGGCGGTGCCGCGCCCGTTGTCTAAAATTTTACTAATTTTCTATTCTGCGTCATAAGTTCAACTCATCTACCAAGTTTCTTCGCTTTATCTGTCTTTTGTAATGAATCATCGCACTTTTTCGATTTTTCGAAATTTTCGATATCGAAAAAGTGGGCGTGGTTATAGTCCGATATCGTTCATTTTAAATAGCGATCTGAGATGAGTGCTCAGGAACCTACATACCAAATTTCATCAAGATTCCTCAAAATTTACTCAAGTTATCGTGTTAACGGACGGACATGGCTCAATCAAATTTTTTTTCGATCCTGATTATTTTGATGTATGGAAGTCTATATCTATCGCGATTCCTTTATATATGTACAACCAACCGTTATCCAATCAAACTTAATATACTCTGTGAGCTCTGCTCAACTGAGTATAAAAAGCAAGAAAACACAAAACTACATGTTTCGGCATTTTTCTCACACTTACGCAACATCAACAAGGCAATTCATATTGCGTGCTGAGTGAGGGGCGTTGTAACAGTAGATACCAAGTGTGCGCAATTATGTAGATATTGTAACGAATTTACTGAAAATCCTCTTATTCGCAACCTTCTGCTAAGCTCGAATCACTAAACTGTTGAATAAATAACACCACTATTGAGTAATGCAAAATGGGATTTATTAGACTACTTTCAAAATTACACTGACAGATAGCGAGCTTAATCAAAACTTATTCTCGCACCTCTACTGTTGCTGCTTTTATACTGTGTGATTTCCTCGTTGCATCTTCTAGGCGCTTCCAGAACTTACTTAATTACTGGTATATAATTAAACCTACAAATGTACGTGTGTAGCTCTCATATGCACGTGTATTTGTGAGCGACACTTCTACAATTACAATTGCATACTTTTGGGAGCATCTCAGATAAGATATCTGCATGTGTTTGTGCGTTGCTTCTCCGCTGCGTGTACGACATACGTGTAGACATAATGATTGATTCGTTTATGTAGATACATAATGATTGCTTTATGGATGTGCATACAAGTCACTCTTAGCATCGGCTTAGAGATGATAGTATCCCTTAGTGTTGCTAATATTCGTTACACTGCCCTCCACCCAAGTCTGATCGTCCCGATCAGACAACTCTCTCGATCTAATTGCTGCCAGCCTTTCCAAATGAACCGCTTTCATTTTGGTTCGTGGTTTGCCAATGGTTTGTATGCGGTAAACTACATCGTTGATCCGTTTTGTAACTTTGTGTGGGCCTTCCCAATTACACTGCAATTTCGGGGACAAACCTTTTTTTGTTGTGGGTTGTATAACATCACCAAATCTCCTTCCTGAAAACCTTCCGAATTAATTGCTTTATCGTATCTGTCTTTCATCTTGTCACTCATAATCATTGCTCGGTGCCTTACAAGATCGTTTATCTCCCTCAGCTCTTCTTCCAAGACATCAGTGGATTTCTTGACATTTCTCTCCGCATCGGCATCTATCCCAAACTTCAAATCAGCTGGCAGTCGAAGGTCATTGCCAAAAATTACTTTTGCAGGGGTTTGGCCCATTGTCTCGTGCACTGCTGATCGGTAAGCCATCAAGAATAATGGTATGCGGGTATCCTACCATAAGGGATACTTGTCTACTACTGTCCTTAAATGCTCATCCAAGGTTCTATTGAAACGTTCCGCCATACCATAGGACTGAGTATGCAATGCAGGTGTCCGTGTTTTTCGAATGCCCAATGATTTACACATTTCCTGGAACACAGATGATTCGAAATTCCTGCCTTGGTCAGAATGTAACTCCATTGGTACCCCATACCTTGCAACCCAATTGTTTATAAACACTTCAGCTACTGTTTCCGCTTCTTGATTTGGGATTGGGTATACCTCTGGTCATTTGCTGAAATAATCCATAACCACCAGTACGTATTTGTTTCCGCAGTTGCTAGTAGGAAATGGACCTGCGACATCCATAGCGATCCTTTCAAATGGCGCACCTGAGTTATATTGCTTCATCTGGCCATGACTTCGGGTTTTGGGCCGGGATCGCTTGCCAAACACTGCCGAGGGGCGACCCCGCTTAGAAAAATTTTCTTGTAATTGAAAAACCTTATTTCTAAAATTTTTGATGTTGCTTTGCCCGGGGTTTAAACCCAGGGCATCCGGTGTGGTAGGCAGAGCACGCTACCATCACGCCATGGTGGCCGCCAATGTTTATTACAGATAATTATTTATACATTTTTTTTCTTACTTCTAATTTCAAGAATCTGGTGCTCTTTTTCTGTCAGCACTTCCCGACTTTTTTTTGGGAATTGCTGACTCTTTTCAAAAGTTCAGCATTCTCAGGAAGGATTAAAATTTTTTGAAATTCGAGACATGTAAAATCTGAAAAATTAAACTTCACTCGAAGGATGTGCCCAACATTTTAAACAGTCAAACGATTTCTTTCTTTTGTCCATTGCGCGCGCATTAAGGAGAAAATTCGTTCGCAGTTCGCATTGGGACATGGTATCGAATAGAAAAATGGAGCAATTTTGAGCACTTTCGAATATCCTTCGAGATCTTTATTAGCTGAACAAAATGCAGCCATTTTGGCGCTTGCAGATTTTTGTGCAAAAAAATCGTGATCGTCGGCCTTGGATTCCAAACATTTTCTCAAATTTACTATTTGATTATGTAAGAAAGAATCATTGTCACTTTTTTTTTCAAGCAAATAAAAGAGCCATGTTTCTGCTTCACTGTATTGCAAGTTTTGATCTGTTTTGAAATCCAACCATGTGAAAACTCTGAATTCCGAAAATCCTGACGTCCAAACATACAGATATTCTAAAGTTTCACAATAAACAACTTCGATTTTTGCCAAAAATTCGTCGCAAGCATGGTCCTTTCCATCTTTTCTTAATTGTGCCAAATTCGTCCTTACAGCTAATGGAATTAAATTCGATTTTTGTCGTTCATCCACTTTTAATAGGAGATCATCGTAAACTGAAACTATATCTAAAATGCTATTGTCTTTTTTTCAATAGAAGCGATTTTTTAATGGAACAAAGCCATAAGTGAATGGACAAATAATAGATAACTTTCGCTGACGTAATTATTAAAAAAAACGTTCAATCATTGCAGGTGGTTTGTTTTGAGATAAAAAATAAGATTTGAAGTCCTCAAACATTTTCAAAATCCTCTCGACTGTAGGGAATATGCTTAACCAGCGCGTTTTACAATGATTGATCAGATTTTTATAACCTGTCTCAACGAATTCGCAAAATGACTTCAATTCCGTTGTTCCAACAGTGTAAATAGTGTTCGTACAATTTGTACACAATACAATTTATATCAAATAGAACAAACTGCTCCAATCCATGATGGGCCAAATTGTGTATAATGTGTGCGGAACATCCGATCCCAATCTATTCAGCATTGAGATTTTGTAGTCTGTGAAAAATGTTATTTTTTCCATTGCGATTGACTCCTCCGAAATTCGTATTCGTGTTGTCAGCAACAAAAGCACATAATTATTACATGACTGCTGGTAAATCGTAAAAGCGATGACATTTAAAGTATAAGCGGGGACGTGGGCACAAATCGTCAAAATCGGGGACAAATCTCCGAAAGTGGGGACGTCTGGCAACCCTAATTTATTGGTAGTCTATTTAATACTGGAAGCAGTAACTTACGACCAATGTTTTGGAATGCGTTAAAAAGTATATTAATTTTTAGATTACTAATTGCGGAAAATAGAAAGTAAAAGAATTGTATGTATATAATTATTAAAATTGAAGTCTGGAAAAATGTAAATTAAGCTGTATTTTTGTAAAATCTAAACGTTGTGCTTAATCGAATCAATTACAGTGTTTAGAGGTATTATAAATACTAACGTTTATTTTTTTTTTATACACAGTTGAGCAGCGCTCACAGATTATATTAACTTTGATTGGATAGCGGTTGGTTGTACAGGTATAAAGGAATCGAGATAGATATTGACTTCCATATATCAAAATCATCAGGATCGAAAAAAAATTTGATTGAGCCATATCCGTCCGTCCGTCCGTTAACACGATAACTTGAGTAAATTTTGAGGTATCTTGATGAAATTTGGTGTGTAGGTTCCTGAGCGCTCATCTTAGATCGCTATTTAAAATGAACAATAACTGATTGACTTTAACCACGCCCACTTTTTCGATATCGAAAATTTCGAAAAACCGAAAAAGTGCGATAATTCATTACCAAAGACGAATAAAGCGACGAATCTTGGTAGGTGAGTTGAACTCATGACGCTGAATTTAAAGTCAGTAAAATTTTGGACAATGGGCGTGGCACCGCCCACTTTTAAAAGAAGGTAATTTAAAATTTTTGCAAGCTGTAATTTGGCAGTCGTTGAAGATATCATTATGAAATTTGGCAGGAATGTTACTCCTGTTACTATATGTATGCTTAATAAAAATTATCAAAATCGGAGAACGACCACGGCCACTTTAAAAAAAGTTTTTTTTTAAGTAAAATTTTAACAAAAAATTCAATATCTTTACAGTATATAAGTAAATTATGTCAACATTCAACTCCAGTAATGATATGGTGCAACAAAATGCAAAAATAAAAGAAAATTTCAAAATGGGCGTGGCTTCGCCCTTTTTCATTTAATTTGTTTAGGATAGTTTTAATGCCCTAAGTCGAACAAAAATTTACCAATCCTTGTAAAATTTGGTAGGGGCTTAGTTTCTGTGACGGTAACTTATTCCTGTGAAAAAGAGCGAAATCGGTTGAAGCCACGCCCAGTTTTTATACACAGTCGACCGTCTGTCCTTCCGCTCGACCGTTAACACGATCGATATATCTTTACTAAACTCAGTTCACGTACTTATCTGAACTCACTTTGTATTGGTATAAAAAATGGCCGAAATCCGACTATGACCATGCCAACTTTTTCGATATCGTAAATTACCAAAAACGAAAAAAATGCCATAATTCTATACCAAATACGAAAAAAGGGATGAAACATGATATTTGGATTGGTTTATTGACGCAAAATATAACTTTAGAAAAAACTTTGTAAAATGGGTGTGACACCTACCATATTAAGTAGAATGAAATGAAAAAGTTCTGCAGGGCGAAAAAAAACCCTTATAATCTTGGCAGGAATACTGTTCGTGGTATTATATATATAAATAAATTAGCGGTATCCAACAGATAATGTTCTGGGTCACCCTGGTTCACACTTTGGTCAATATCTGGAAACCGCCTTCACATATACAACTACCACCACTTCCTTTTAAAACCCTCATTTATACCTTTAATTTGATACCCATATCGTACAAACACATTATAGAGTCACCCCTGGTCCACCTTTATGGCGATAGTTATCTCGAAAAGACGTCCACCTATAGAACTAAGCCCCACGCCCTTTTAAAATACTCATTAACACCTTTCGTTTGATACCCATATTGCACAAACGCATTCTATAGTCACCCCTGGTCCACCTCTATGCCGATATCTGGAAAAGGCGACCACCTATACAACTACCACCACCACTTCCTTTTAAAACCCTCATTTATATCTTTAATTTGATACGCATATCGTACTAACACATTCTAGAGTCACCCCTGGTCCACCTTTATGGCGATAGTTATCTCGAAAAGACGTCCACCTATAGAACTAAGCCCCACGCCCTTTTAAAATACTCATTAACACCTTTCGTTTGATACCCATATTGTACAAACGCATTCTAGAGTCACCCCTGGTCCACCTTTATGGCGATATCTCGAAAAGGCGTCAACCTATAGAACTAAACCCCACGCCCTTTTGAAATACTCATTAACACCTTTCGTTTGATACCCATATTGTACAAACGCATTCTAGGGTCACCCCTGGTCCACCTTTATGGCGATATATCGAAATGGTGTCCACATATAGAACTAAGCCCCACGCGCTTTTAAAATACTCATTAACACCTTTCGTTTGATACCCATATTGTACAAACGCATTCTAGGGTCACCCCTGGTCCACCTTTATGGCGATATATCGAAAATGCGTCCACCTATAGAACTAAGCCCCACGCCCTTTTGAAATACTCATTAACACCTTTCGTTTGATACCCATATTGTACAAACGCATTCTAGGGTCACCCCTGGTCCACCTTTATGGCGATATCTCGAAAAAGCGTCCACCTATGGAACTAAACCCCACGCCCTTTTAAGACCCTCATTAATACCTTTAATTTGATACCCATATCGTACAAACACATTCTAGAGTCACCGCTGGTCCATCTTTATGGCGATATATCGAAAAGGCGTCCACCTATAGAACTAAGCCCCACGCCCTTTTAAAATACTCATTAACACCTTTCGTTTGATACCCATATTGTACAAACGCATTCTAGGGTCACCCCTGGTCCACCTTTATGGCGATATCTCGAAAAAGCGTCCACCTATAGAACTAAACCCCACGCCCTTTTAAGACCCTCATTAATACCTTTAATTTGATACCCATATCGTACAAACACATTCTAGAGTCACCCCTGGTCCACCTTTATGGCGATATCTCGAAACGGCGTCCACATATGGAACGGAACTAAGGATCACTACCTTTTAAAATACTCATTAACACCTTTCATTTGATACCCATATCGTACAAACAAATTCTAGAATCAATCCTGATCCACCTTTATGGCGATATCCTTAAATGGCGTCCACCTATAGAACTATGGCCCATTCCCTCATAAAATACTCTTTAAATTCATTTGATACACATGTCATACAAACACCTTCCAGGGTTAACCTCGGTTCATTTTCCTACATGGTTATTTTCCCTTATGTTGTCACCATAGCTCTCAACTGAGTATGTAATGTTCGGTTACACCCGAACTTAGCCTTCCTTACTTGTTACTAATAATAATTTTAACATATTTTACTTTAGTCTACAATTTGTTTAAATAATATGTCTATGACATGTTTGTTTAAAAATTTGTTTCACATATCAGTGTTATATAACTAAACTAGATGAAATGGAGGATCACGAAATAAGCTAAATCTAAATTACAAAAAGTGATTAAAAATAAAATCATTTGTGTTGTTGTATTTACGAAGGTTTTGGGTGGTACGAAATAAGGGTTGTCTACCGTCATCTGTTTACCACCGTGTTTTGGACAGGCAGCCCGTGTGTAAAGGCGGTGTAAATCTACAGAGCATAACTAATGAACAGCAACCGAAGGGTGTCAGGCGATAGGTAACTCACCACATTACCTGGCTGTATGTTACTATATAAGCACAGCGTTCTTAAAATTTAAAAAAAAAAAATATATATATATATAAATACGAGTCAAGGCGAAACCATATCAACAAATTCGCCGTGCAGAAAAATGTCAAGTCAAAAGAAAATGTTCATTGATTTCGATCAAGGTGAATCCATGCCAGGTGGTGGCAAAGCGAGCTCAACCAATTCGCCGTACAGAAGAATGTCAAGTCAAAAGAAAATTTTCAGTGATTTCGATTAACTGGCATGTTGCAGTACAAGGCGTTGAATGGAAAATTATCAAGAAGAAGCAATCAGATGCTGGGATAAAAACACCTGGTACTGAATTCGCCTTGATACGAGTTATATAATAGTCAAATTGTCACTAATAATAAAATTATATAAAAGTGTTTCTAGCATTAAAATTTGCGAATATCATGTCGAATTTCCTCAGTGGTTAACTACCTGCTCCGGAATTGATGGTTTACTCTTCTACTTTTCGTTTTGTGTGTATAACTTTTAATTAATGTTTTCTAACATATATCCTAACAACCTCTTGTTGTAGCGATAAGGATTTTTTAGAGTTTTATTGATGCTGATGGTCCCTTGCCAGGTATTTGTTGTTGCTGTAGCAATGCTTCGCTCCATCCAATAGATGCGACCGATCACAAATTGTCATCAATATCCTCTAACGGAAATCCAAGGAAACTTACTGTTTCAACAGGGGTGGACCATAATGAGAGGGGTGGTAGAGAGCGTTGGTTCCACAATACAGTTAAAAAGATGGTTGGTGTGATGTGAGGACACGTTACATGCAGCCCATATGTTTTGTATGTCGAGGTTGAGTCTGGATAGGTAAAAGTTTAACCTGTTACAGTATCCATGCAGGCCATATGTTTTGTATGTCGGGGTTGAGTCTGGATAGGTAAAAGTTTAACCTGTTACAGTATCCAGATCGAAGTTCAGCTATAGTGACTCGCGTTTACCTAGGGAGTGTGCGTGTAACCCCCTTGTGAGGTATTGATCAGTTACATTCCGGATAAAAGACTAAAGTACTAGAGATATACGCCGCCGATAAACGCCGCCGCTGCCGCCGATTTGCGACGTTTTTCGCACGCCGTCGCCGAATGTCAAAAATATCGGCGCGGCGGCGTTCGGTGTGTTACTGCATTTTCTACTTGTTGTTGTTGTATTGATAAGGACACTCCCCGAAGGCCTTGGGGAGTGTTATCGAGTTGATGGTCCTTTGCCGGATGCAGATCCGGTACGTTTCGGTACCACGCTCGACCCTCTCGGTACCACGCTCGACCCTCTCGGGAACGAATTGTTATGACCACATGCGCCCTAGCGCCCTCCCACCCCCTAGATCCATGAGGAGTTCGGGGTCGCCAGAGCCTCGGCTGTTAATGAAACAGGATTCGCAACGGATAGGTGAGGTTGAAAATTGGATTTGGAGAAGCTATGTATTGCGCTGGCAACCTGAAAGGGCTGCGCCACACAAACCCCTTGAATCCGGTATTTTAGTCGACTCTTACGACAAGCATACCTACCGCGGTTATATTCTAACCCCCTAACCCGCTGGGGGTATATTTTCTGCTCTTCTAAGACTGTGTTGGCCATTTATTGTTCATCTCGAAAATTGGTCCGATATGGTCGAAAGGGTTATCAAGGGATGCGCATCACTGCTAGATATAAAAATCTAATTGTGTAATTTAACACTATCTAACCGTTCAAAAGTTATTTGAGAAAACAGGCGCTTTCAATGCCAGCTTAACACGGATTTCGCATCATCGAATTCATCAAGTTATTAAAACAAAACACTTAAAGAAAGTTTATATAATAAATTTAAATGCTCACTTTGCATAGTTTTTTCAAAAATTAATAAATAACAATGAATTTAAATAAAATGTCCCAAGTCGAACATATTTTCAAATTGTCCTCAAGTTGTTAAAAAAGTAAGTTACCCGAAAAAGGCGCCCAATTTTATATCCCGATTGGCTGAAAGAATAAGCGAAATCAGTGATGTAGTATCCTTTAGTGGGCTTCAGTAGTTTAAATTCTCCTTTGAAATGATTCTCAGCTCATACTTAAGTTGCATATACAAACCATATATGAGAAGGATTTGAAAAATCACTTTATTTGCTTAACCATAAAATAGCGTCTGAAATCTGAGTTTTGATTTTCACACTTCATCATTCAACACCTAAGTCTCCCGGTTCGACATTTCCTAAAGTTGGCGGCCCTATTCCTAACTAGTCCCTTGGAGTGAATCACATTGGATATAGCCTATCAACCATTTTTAAATATGACCAACACGTTACGGCTCCTGTTACAAATGTGAATACGTAGGCACATTTTTTAACCAAGTTAGGCTTTGTCCTTCGCAAGAACACTCAAAGTGGTGAAGCAAAAGCTTTCTGAAGACAGTCGAACAAATGAACGGGGGTTCTACTAGCCTCACGTAATGTATAGTCGAACTAGTCTGAAAACTGAAGGCGGTCATCCATAATGAGCTGTTATATCATAAGGCCGGAAACAAAGACTATTAAAGTCAATGTGTCGAACACAAACGTCTTCAAATTTTGGTCTACATTTTAAAATTTTTTTCCACGGTCCTTGTAAAGTTTAAATTATGTAGATGCGCCAAGAATTATACGATTTTCATCGATGGGTTACGCAATGATATCCACTTAGACTGCTTATGATTTCGAAGGCGCCATCCTTGGCCGAATAGTTACTCCCTAACATTTCAAAGTATTTCTTTGGTGTAGCTCAGCAGCATAGCGCGACAAAAACATCCGTCAGAAAGTCCTCGGAGCTACAGAAAAAACTGAAGGCGCTCCTTGACGCGATCAACAATAGGCCAGCATTGATGCTTATTGTTAAAACTGTGCCACGGGAGTCATGCTATTAGTACATGATTGATAGCAACCGTAAGTCGCCTTTGTGCGTGACCATCATGGAGCCTTAAATGATTTAAAGAAATCGTGCCGACACGTGTATTAGAGTTAGCCCAGAACATATCCTTTGGAGAAACTACGCTACAAAAGTGTGAAAATTTTAAGTATTTCTGCCTCCCTCCGCAAGGAGTTACTACCGAAATTTTTGGAACGATCCGTGAAATTTTGAAGCAGAACCTCGGATCTTTCCGAAATTTCGATTTCCTTAAATACATATAAACCTTTACATATATTTTTGTTTTAATTTTCGTATTACAAGCCTCTCATATACTCATCCGCAACTTTATGATATTGTTCCAGATCATCAAACATACCATTGACGTCTGCAGTATGTTTCCATACTCATTAGTTGTTTAGAGGTTTACGCCGATCAATTTGTCGGCGCGCCGGCCCGCCGCCGCCGCCGGCATATAATAGAGCCTACCCCGCCGACGCCGATAAAGTGATCGGCGTAAACCTCTAGTATGTTAGAGTAGGTAAATTTTTTTTCAATTTAATGAGTCAATCACATCAGACCTACTGGAAAACCTAAGCAGATGTGCAGAATAAAACATGGTGGAGTAAGAGTGTGTGAGCCGTTAACTTTTTACGATACAATTTAATGAAAAATTTGTAAGTTTAATTAGAGCGAATGGCAATACAGTATTTTTGTACGTTCAATGGCGTCGCCAGGATCGATGTGGCGTGTATAGTCGTCTCTTGTGGGCGAAGGAGATGAAATAACTCACATCGATGATTGAGATTTGATGCAGCAGGAAGAAATACTTTTTTTGTTTTGGTAAATTTGGGGAATAGAAAATGAATTCAATGTCCACTCTGTAGGTAAAATCCCCAACGTTTGATGGCTCTGTTCCTAAATGCATATAATACACGATCTATATTGCTAGCTTGTGTATCTTTTTCATATAACAGGGTCATATCAGCCGTCATGGTGATGTCCTTCAAATTAAAATTTTTCAGGCAATGCGCTGCAGTAACCAATACTTCCATACTGAACAATATAGGTAGGTAGGTTCGCAATGAAATAGGCCTTGATTTGAGACTTTTTCGTTGTATGTGAAGTTTAAAGTAAAGCAAGAAAACTCTTGTGGGCGCTATTTATGCATATCTGGGTCGTATTAATTCAAATAAGAAAAAACTTTACTTTTTATATTTCCAGAATTAATCATCATCATCATCTTCATCGTATTCTGTTAGATACGGTTCTTGTGATATCATTCCCCGTGTATCCTGCGTCTTCGAGTTCTTTATCCACAGTTCTGCGCCAAAGTTTTCGCAGGTGCACTAGGTCGTCGGCTTCCTTGTGAATTCCATCGCAATGCTTGTCTGGCTATATTTACTGGAGGTCTTCTGAGAGTGTGACCAATCCACAACCATTTACGCATGGTTTTTTCTGTGGCAGCCTTAGGTTGATTTTTTCTAGACCATAAGTCGTCATTTGAAATTCTTTCCGGCCATCGCATTTTCAGGATTCGGCGCAGGCAATTATTAATAAAAAGTTGTAGATGTTTCTGAATTAAAGATGAGCTTTTCTACGTCTCGCAAGCATAAAATTGTACTGATTTAGCACTCGAAATAAACAGTCGTAGCTTCGTTTTTTGACTGAACCTCCATACGTTTGTCAGTTGCCCAAAAGCCATTCTTGCTTTGTTTATGGGAGTCTTAACGTCCTCATCAGCACCGCTTTTATTTGAGACAATACTAGCAAGATAAACAACGGACTCTACACCTTCGATTTCATTTTCGTCAACCGTAAGCATTAATGGCCTTGATTAAATACTATAGCCGCATCTTATGACTTTCGTTTTCGCTGTATTGATGCTTAGTCCGGCCTCCTTTGCACGTGTATTGACAGCTTCTAAATTGTGTTGAAGGTCAGTACTTCTGTGACTTAGCAGACAGACATCGTCTGTATATTCTAAGTTCCATCCATTTTCTGTGTTCCTCATAATCTCGTCCAATGCCAAGATGAACAAGAGCGGCGAGAGTATTCATCCCTGTAGTACCCCGCCTTTAACTTCGAAAGGTTCTGAGAGACACCCGTCGTGACGGATCCGGCACCTAAATTCGGCATACATTGCCTTTATAATGTTGATTATTTTATTGGGCATCCCTCGTTTTCGTAGTATTTTCTCAAATGTATTTCCTGTCGAGGCTATCAAAAGCTTTTTTAAAGTCAATAAAAAGTAAATAAGCTGATGTTCTGTATTCACAGCATTGTTCAACAATGATTCGGACGGTATTCATTAGATCAACACAGAATCGGTTTTGTCTAAAGCCAAACTGATTTTCTCTTAGAGTTCCGTGCAACGCCTCTTGAATTCGGGACAGCAATCTTGTGGAGAACACTTTGATAGGAATCGAGAGTAAGGTGACACCTCTGTAATTGTTACAATCAGAGGTATCTCCCTTTTTTCGACTTTTAAAAGTATGCCTTCATTCCACTGATGAGGGTAGGATTCTTCTTCCCATACATGACGGAAGATTGGAAGTAGGGTTCCAGCTGCGGTATCTGGATCTACTATGAGGTATTCAGCATACATGTCATCAGTGCCTGGGGCCTTGCTATTTTTTTAAGGACTTGATTGCTGAAATTATTTCATCACCTACAGGATTCTTTAATACTTTCTTGAAGTGTTTCACCCATACACTCATTTGTTGTTCGCTTTCAGTAATTTGCTTGCTGGTTTTAGGCCAGTCCTGTATTTTCCAGTGAGTTCCCTGCTAATCTCGTACAGTTCCCTCATATTATTTAATCTGGCTGCCGCTTCAGCTCGACTTGCTAATGTGTCCGCCCATTCCCCCTTGTCTTTTCTAGCAGACTTCTTAATTAGCTTGCATTTTTCTTTATATCTTGCGGATAACTGCCTTGCTTCCTCCGTGTCATTGTTGTTCCTACGTCTGAGAAGCGATTCTTTTATTTTCCGGCGCTGGGGAATATGTGTCCACGTATTATTTGTTAGCCATACTTTCTTTGCTTTGTTTTTGTATCCAAGGATACTGCTACCAAGTTATTGGTAGATATCATTAACGGAGTCTAGCATGTCACCTGTATTACCACTCATGTATTCCTGTTCAACACGTTCGACACTTTCGCGTACTGCGGCATTAAATGCATTTAGATATTCTTCATGCTTTAGTTTCTCAATATCAATTTTCTCGCTAATTTTTTGGAGGTTTTTCTGTACTGCGGCTACCTTAAATCTGACACTACCAGCTACCAGCTAGTGATCGCTACCAATATCTGCTCCTCTTTTAACGCGCACATCTAGCAAGGATGACCTCCACCTGCTGTTTCTTAGTACGTGATCAATTTGGTTATTGGTGCGTTGATCCGGAGACGTCCATGTTGTTTTGTGGACTAATTTATGTAAGAATAAGCTTCCACCGATCACCAAACCGTTTTCACAACAAAATTCTCTAAGCCTACTACCATTATCATTCCGGGTACCAGGGCTGTGTTTACCCAGGTATATATCTAGACAATCATTGTCAGTTCCAACTTTAGCATTATAGTCGCCCAGAATAACACATATATATGTCCAGTTGATTAACGTGCTGTTGAGCGTATCGAAAAATTCGTTTTTAATTTCTTCGTTTTGGCTTTCTGTTGGTCCATAAACATTTCTGATGACTAGTTTCCTTGCTCTAGTGCGGAGTTGAAGTATAATAATTCTGGGGCTTATCGGCACCCATTCAATGATACTTTTCGCTATTGTACTTGTTATTAAAAAACCTACGCCGCTGGTGTGACTCTCTCCTTCATTTCGGCCCGAGTATAGGAACGTTGTTCCTTGGTCATTTATTTGGCCATATCCTGTCCATCTGCACTCTTGTATGGCTAATATGTCTATTTTGTATCGCTGCATTTCTCTCCGTAGTCAAGCTTGCCACTATCATAGAGAGTTCGTACATTCCATGTACATATTTTTGTTTTATGCTTCATGCCGATTCTGTGATGTTGGTTACTTTCTGCAATACGATCTTGGTCGGTCGTTTCAGTTTCATTCATCCTAATATTTAAGCGTGAATTTGGCACCACCACATCCAATGTGCCAGCTGCGGAAGCACAGGGATTGTGCCGCAAATGCTGGTTACCCCGTGGAGAAAAGTTTTCGTTAGCGTTTTGATCCATACTAGAATAATATTTAACATACAATCAACGAGTGATGAGTTCACAGATTTCTCAAAGCAGGCCGCTCCTTACATGGAGAACAGATGCCCACCTGCCGGCTACTCGTCTCCCAAAGAGGCGACAGGAATTTTTCGTACTTTGGTTTATTAACGAAGTGTCCTTCTTCGGCCTGTATGGTCCGCGGGAGATATTTGATTTCTCTCCTAGCCCATATCTGGGAGGCATTCCCCTATCCGCAACCTGGGGACGCGCCCTCTAGGGATTTCTGGCTTCCCCCGAAGGATTTCAAGAATTAGACATAGTAAAAATACTTCTAAATTTAAGTAAAAGCTATATAAAGTAAATCTTATTATTTAAATCACTCTGCCCGTTATAGTTATGAAATTTTTGAGTGAATTACCCATGAAAAAATGTTTAACCCTTTTATGGATAAACCCCTATATTCATAAAAAATATAACAGGTTTAAAAAGCATTTTAAATTGACATTTTCGTACAAATTTTTGAGCTATAACAGCTTTATAAACCTATTTTATTTATTATGAATATAGATTCTTGGCACACGGTTAGGGTTATTTTCATTCCGAAGGCCGGCAGAAGCTCTCATGTATCACCTAAGGTTTTCAGGCCAATCAGTCTCTCGTCGTTTCTTCTTAAGACGTTTGAGCGGTTGATTGACCTGTACCTACGGGAAAGGATACCTCGGGGGTTACTGTCGGCTTCACAGCATGCGGACTGCAAGGGCAGATCGACGGAAACGGCTCTCCATTCGATTCTAAAGCAAATATAGGGGTCCCTAGAACACAAAGAGTATGCTCTGGGTGCCTTTCTAGACATCGAGGGGGCTTCTAACAATGTCTTACCGGGGGCAATCGAAAGAGCTCTGGTGGGTTTAGGAGTCGGCCGGCTCTGGTTGAATTTATTAACAAACTTCTATGCGGCAGAATTGTCGCAGAGGATTGGGGAGGGACCATACTTAAGAGGAAGGTGTGCAGCGGTACGCCACAGGAGGGTGTCCTATCTCCTCTGCTCTGGGTTGTGGTAGTCAACGAGCTTCTTGTGGAGCTGGAGACCAATGGTTGTCGGGTGGTTGCCTATGCAGATGACCTCGCTATCCTGGTCAGAGGCAAATTTCTGGGCACCCTGCTCAATGTTCTGCAGGGCTAATTGGATACTGTGGCTAGGTGGGCTGAATCATGTGGATTGGCGGTCAACCCGGGAAAAACGGAATTGGTTCTTTTTACAAGGAGATATAAGATGCCCGATTTCAGAACTCCCTCGATTGGGGGGTACCGTTGGTACTTTCTGATAGGGTTAAATATTTGGGGATTGTTTTGGACAAGAAACTTTCCTGGAGACCCAATGTGGAAGATCGGACCAGGAAAGCCGCCGTTGCCTTGTACTGCTGCAGAGTGGCTACAGGAAAGAGATGGGGACTCTCTCCAGGAGTAGTACACTGGCTTTATGAGATGGTGGTCAAACCGCTTCTGCTATATGGGGTGCTGGTCTGGTGGAAAACACTGGATACGGCGGGCACCTCCAAAATGTTAGTGTCAGTGCGACGGACGGCGCTGATTGGTATCAGTGGCGCTCTGAGAACAACATCTACCTTGGCACTGAATGCCATGCTGAACATATATCCAGTAAATATTGCGGGAAAGGCAGCCGAGGCCCGGTTGTTGGTCAGGCTTCGTGATATGGGTTATGGGCTTTCTGACTTCGGACACTCTAGCCTTCTTACTAATTTCGACTTTATCCCGGACTGGAGGAACTATTGTATGCCGACGACCGCTCCCTATGCAACCTTCACCCCAGTCGTTCCCCCGAGGGAGGAGTGGGGAAGAGGAATTATCTGGGGCATGGGACCGGTTATCTTGATCACGGATGGGTAGAAGTTGTATGGAAAGGTTGGCGGGGAGTCTTTTGTCAAGAGCTAAATGTAAGCCGTAAGTTTAAGTTGGCTGATCACTGCAGTGTATTCCAAGCGGAAGTTGCTGCGATTAAGTATGCGGTGGATGGAATGCTATCCAGCGCAACTACGGTTAGGGAATTTAACATCTACTCTGATAGCCGAGCGGCTATCAAGGCCTTGAGCTCAACTACAGTGCGATCGAGGGTGGTCTGGGAGTGCCTGACCTCGCTTGCGATTGCATCGAATTAATTTACAATTAAGATTATCTGGGTCATAGCCCGCATCGGTACAACTAAACCGGATGAAGATGGCTGTAGGGATTTCGGGATTCCGCTGGCCACCTGTGGATTGCTCCTCCATAGATGGGCCTCGAGTCAGCTCAGCAAACGTGGTGTGGACACCACGTCTTACAGGGTAGCAAGATATTTCTGGCCGAAAGTGGATGGCAGGAGGTCTGCTGAAATAATTGGGTTCACTAAGGCTCACCTATCAATGGTCATTGGGGTTTTGACAGGGCACTGTCCGATGGGTATCCATGCGGTACGTCTCAATATACTGGAAACTCCATCCTGCTGCAGCTGTATGGAGGACGATGAGGTGGAATCACCAAATCACTTAATGCTTGATTGCCCAGCTTTTGCCAGAACTAGGCGAAAGTACTTCGGTCGCGACTCACTTGGATCTCCCGAGGATTTATCCAAAGTTGAGATCGGTATCATTCGGAGCTTTATCGTTGCTACTCAACGATTCTCTAAGTTTCTAGATCTAAGTCACCGTAATTTTTGGTGTATGAGTTATCACAACGGACCTCCGTGTTGTCCAAGTGAGCTATCCTTATCAGGGCAGCTACCACCTAACCTAACCTAATATAGAGGGAAAAGTACAAAAGGTTTATAAAACTTTTTAAAATGACGTGTCCATTGCAATTTCATATAATATCAGCTTAAGTCGCTGTTTATACATACATATTTTTGTTGTTGAAACTCGTTATTTGGTGAAGAGGGGGTAACGAGGTAAGCGCGGGCACCTAGTTTCTTGTGCTCGACGACTTGCTTTGAGCTGTCTTTCTTCTGTTTTCAAATTCTGGTTTATGTAGTTATTATTTTTTTTTTGTTAAAGAATCTTTTGGTTGATTTTGAATAGAAATTTTTATAAGTTTTTGATATTTCCAATATTTCACAACAATTTTTCACATTTTCAATGAATAAAAAGTAAAAAATGATAAAAAAATCTTAAGGACTACCTTTATATAAATGGACCAAAAAATAGAGAGGCAATTTTTCCTTTAACACAGACATAGACTTGTTGAATTTTGACTAAAAAACTTTAACAATAGCTCTTGTAAAAGAATTTTTGGATTTAAAACTATAAAGGTTGAGCGCAATCTTTCAATTTAAGGAAAACCATGTACTTTGGATTTACTAATTGATTATTTAAAATTTAAACACGCACTCTACCTTTATAATTTTAAATCCAAAAATTCTTTTACAAGAACTATTGTTAAAGTTAAAATTTGATTGTAGCAACCTTTTTACTTTGACTTTATCAAACTGTGATTTTTGGCGGCTCAAGGTCCAATGTAATAAAACACTTTTTTAAATATTTCCCAATATATTTCAATCTCCTTCGGAGATCATCTTCAGGGGCTATAACAATAACAAACAAATATTCACATATAAAACTGAATACAATTGGGATAAAATTTTTCCATACATACATACATTAATTATCTTGTCCGATACACGACACTTGTTAATTCGCCATGCAGTTTAGAACTAATTTTTTTTTTTGTTCTTTTGTGAGTCAAGTATGTGTCTATAAATATGTGAGCAATTTTCTGTGTCCGTTTTGTAATTTAGTCTCTTGCTTGGTGATGTATTTGCTATGTGTGGCATTTCTAACGTAAACCTTTTGCTATAATTTGTCTCCTCCTCTAGTATGCTCACCGCTTTAAAATCTGGTTGAGTCCGTTCTCTGTACAGTGGGCCGCAAGTGCTGTTTTATGAATGTTGCCAGATGATCTACATTTAATATCCGATCTGTGTCCTGCTATTCTTGTTTTTAATTTGTTCTTTGTTGTACCCACATATTCTTTTCCACAGTTATTATTTTCACTTCCCGCACATGTAATCTTATATATTACATTATGTTTGTCTGAATTTGTTATTTTGCTTTTCATGTTATTAAAAAATATGTTTGTTGTGTACGATGGTTTGTGTGCAATTCTTACATTCTCCTTGTCATAGATGTCTGAGCCCTGCAATCTTTCTGAAAAACCTGGTATATATACTACAGATCTATATTTTGTAGTCGCGTTCTCTCTGTTCTTCCGGCATTTATCTTTCGGGTATTCTTTTATTAACCTCTGTATTGCGTTAGGAGGGAAGTCATTCATCTTTAGTATGTGTGTTATACGTTTTTTATTCTCGGAGTGAAAAACTGTGTCACTCGTATCTAATACTCGTCTAATGAAGTTTTTCGCCGTGTTTATAATCATACCCCTTGGGTGTTTTGATTTAAAATTTATTATTCTTCCTGATGATGTGGGCTTTTGATACCAGTCAAGTTTTATTTTATTGCCTATTTTACATACTAATGTGTCTAGAAACGGCAGTCTACTAGCCGACTCCAGCTCCATCGTAAACTTTATGTCCATGTGGAATGAGTTTAGCACCTCCAAGGTTTTTTCCAGCTCGTCCTCCTTAACAATGGCAAACACATCATCTACGTATTTGCTAAGTAGTCTCGCGTTTGTCAGGAGATTGAAATATATTGGGAAATATTTAAAAAAGTGTTTTATTACATTGGACCTTGAGCCGGCAAAAATCACAGTTTGATATTGTTAAAGTTTTTTAGTCAAAATTCAACAAGACTATGCTGTGTTAAAGGAAAAATTGCCTTTCTATTTTTGGTGCATTTATATAAGATAGTCCTTTAAATTTTTTTTATCATCTTTTTATTTTAAACTTTTTAGTACTGCCTACAAAAAGGCAAATGCAACTTTGATTAGTAATTTAAGTAATTCCTAAGTGAAAATTCTTATCTTTATTTATTTGTTCAAAATAGCAAGATTTAATAGAATTAGTGGAATTTTCGCTTACAACACTAGCGAAAACAACAGAATTCCACCGCGTTTGTCAGCTCCTTTATTTGCACAGCTGAAAATCGTTGTGAAATTCGCTTACGACTGAAAGTCTAAAAGAATCGTGGTGAAAGTCGCGTACTCCTAAAATTATGTAAGGACGTGCATTGAGTTGGGCCTTCAATGAGGTGTAATTCTACAACGCCTGCAACACTCAGGAGGCTAGACATGAAGGTATGGCCTAATATTCTAAATAGTTCGACTTGCGCGTTACGTAGCTCAAAATTTTTGATCAAAAATTAAAAGTCGATTGCAAGATTCCCAATTTAAAACTAGTTTTCTCAATATCTCACTTAGCACGCCACCTAGCGGAATTATGTTTTCTATAAATTGTTTTGCCACCGGGTCTTGAACTATGTGCTAAGTTACAAGTCTCTAGGTAACCAGAAAGTTAATTAAAAGTGGATTGAAAGATTCCCAAATTAAAATAAATTTTCCTAATATCTCGATCCATGCGCCACCTAGCGGAATTTGTTTGATAAAATATTGCATTGTCACCGTGTTCTGACTTACTGCTCAAGTTTCATATCTCCAGCTCAACGCGAAGTTGCTCAAAAATCGATTGCAAGATTCCCTGCGTTTTTTCAGGGATTTTCAGGGACTTTCATTTATCTCGATTCGTCTGCCACTTGGCGGCATTTTGTTTTCCGCGGATTGTAGTGCCATCGACTCGCAAACTATGTGCTAAGTTTCAAGTCTCTGGATCGCCGAGAAGTTAGTTAATTTTCCATTTTAAAATTAATTGTCTGTATATCTCTATCCGTGCGTCATCTAGCGGATTTTTTTTCACTTGCATTGTAATGTCTCTCAGATCTGAACTATGTTCTAAGTATTAAGTGTCTAGCTCAACGGGACGTTACCGAAAAAGACTTTTCGGTGGGTCAAAAACTCGTATGGAAATGAGGGGACAAACATGAAAGCGACTTAATATAAAGGTAAAAAAAATGAGAAAGAGTTGATATAAAATGTCAAATTATTGCTTAGAGAGAGTCGCTGTGTGTAAATCTGATAAGAAGTTGAAGCCGAAGCACAGGCACTGGACTATATATATATTCCCTTTGCCCGATATTA
This sequence comes from Eurosta solidaginis, assembly GCF_040869045.1. Lineage (NCBI taxonomy): Eukaryota > Metazoa > Arthropoda > Insecta > Diptera > Tephritidae > Eurosta > Eurosta solidaginis. Next base: position 250,111,149 of record NC_090320.1, on the reverse strand, counting down.
GATGAAGTTATACTGCTATGGTCATACGGCCTGCACTCAAGCTGCCCCGAGGACTTGAGTCTTGCTTGTCTTAGCAGTGGCTAATGCTATATTTTTGGCCGATAGATATGCAGGCGTGATATGTAGAATGGCAAGCAATGCTACCTACGGAGTAGGTTTTCGGGCTCCCGTTATGCTAATCATTGATAATCTGCATGCCCCTCAAGTTTTTTGGTTTTCGTACTTTTGTGTGGCTGTCCACCAAACAAGGACCCCATATTAAAGTAGGGGTTTGACAATTGCCGTAAGAGAGTTTGGGTGATAGGCCCCACGTGCATCCTAGCATCCTGTTGCATGCATTCAATGTCGCGTATACTTTCTTCGCTCCCTCTTTCACAGACAACTTACTATTTAGGATGCCTCCTAGATATTTTGGGGCTATATTGTTTTTGTAGAGTTACAAGCTTGGGCTTGGTTCAATTAGGGACCTTATATTTCCTAGTAAATAAAACTAGATCGATGTTTTCCACATTGGTGGTTAACCCGAATCCAGATGCCCAGGTTTGTACATCACGAAGTGCCTGATCCATCAGAGAGCTGATTGTTGTTAGGCATCTGCCGCTTAATATGACAGAAACGTCATCTGTTGTGATGAACTTTAATTGAGTATAGACTGTCCGTGTTTACCCGTTTCGAGATATTGTTGAAAGCTCCAGAAAAACACTGTTCTATAACCAACTAAAAATCTTAAAACTCTCTGTAGGGCATCGATAATCTGTTATACTACCTGCCTAAATATGTATTTATGTAACGCTGCATTTGCATTTCTCATCAATACATAGCTGCATAGATATGTATGTAATGCATGTATTTAGTCTCTCTGAGCAAATAACCACAGTTATGAACAGAAATATCCGCACATAAAGGGTCACCTGATGTCTTCAGATTTTCTTTGTTCACTCCAAATTTGATTCGCTTTCGCATAACATGTGAAATAATAAACCGTACATAAAATAAAGCACCGTTCGTAGAAAAAATCCAAAATCAGGCGTTTTAATAAAGTCCGCTGGTTTAGTATCGTACACATTTTGGTCCATCGTACCGGATTAGGCGCGAACGAAGAAATAATTAATTTTACTGTTTCGGTTTTGCACAAAGTTAGCGGAGTGAAAAGTAAAATGCAGAAGTTAAAAGCGAAATGATCCCCGATAAAAGGAGCAGTTACACGCATTTTAAATTTCATTAGCAGTGGAGGCGATTCTCCAGTTTCGGAGTGCCGCTTGGAGCGTCTTGAGGAGGTATGGAGTGAGCACTGGGACATAGTTCGAGCTATGGTAGAAAAGAGCGATGGCGAGAAGGAGCCGATGGAGGAGTTTCAGGCTGATGCGGACGAATTTGAAGAGCGCGTGCTGGACGTAAAAGGTAAATTTCGAGCACATATCACTGCGAAAGCGCACGCGACCGGCGCATCTAATGAGAGTACTCGTGGAGACTGTTCGGTTGCCGAAATTTTGTCATCGCAAACGGAAGTTTTGGGTAATTTGGCCAAGCAAGTGTCTGGGCCAAACTTAAGTTTCATGCCGAAATTGAAAATCAAACCTTTCTCTGGGGAGTTAACTGAGTGGAAATCTTTTCACGATTCGTATGTCACTTCGATTCATAACAACTCGGTGTACTCATCGTGTCCAAAGTTTCAGTTGCTGAAGAGTTACTTGAAGGAAGCAGCATATGATTTAATTGGACATATACCTGCGACCAACGATAACTACCCATAGGCCTGGAGTAAATTATGTCCTGTTATAATAAACTTGGTGTTATAGCCCATACGCAAATATCAAAGTTTCTTAATCTCACGGCTGTGAGCAACCAATCGGCTTCCTTCTTACGTAAACTATACGATGGAGCTGATTAGGTTGTTCGTAGATTACGCGCACTTGGCGATCAAGCAACGAAAAGGGACATTTGGCTAATTCACATTATACTTGGTAAGCTCGATTCGACAACTGCAAGGGAATGGAAGAAGTTCACGAAATCAGACGACGATTTTCCAACATTCGATGAATTCTTGACATTTTTGGAAGCTGTAACACCTGCAATCGCGTCGCGTACTGAAAGCCGTACAGTCGCAGTAGAGGCACATCAAACCACAATAGAAATGAATATGAAATGCTCAAAATGTGGCGATTTACATGAGTTGCATCAGTGCACTGAATTTCTTAATATGGATGTTAAATCTCGCAGAGAATTTGTGGCCTCCAAACGCATATGTTACAACTGCCTCAGACTAGGGCATATATCAAATAATTGCCGCTCGAAATTTTCATGTCGTAATTGTCGAGAATGACACCACAGCCTCTTACATGAAGAGGGCCAACAAACTGAGAAGTTAGAGTCATTCGTGGACTCTGTAGTTAGTGTCAACTTTTACGCCTTGCTTGCAATAAGCACTCTTCTGCCGGCAGCGGTATGTCAGGTGCGTGATAGCTATGGGTGTAAACAGAAGTGTCGATTGTTGTTAGACAGCGGCTCTGAGATGACTATTATATCAGAGAGTGCCGTCAGTCACTTAGGGTTACATCGTAAGCATGCCAGAATACTGGTACATGGTTTGGACAACTCAGCTACTGGAATCTAGCGCGCTGGGTTTCACTTCAAATAACTTCCAGTGACAACAATAATACGTTCACAGTTGATGCCCTCATTATGCCAACAATTGCATCGTTTATGCCAGCGAACGAACTAAATAAAGAGCAATACACTTCATTTTTGTCTTTAGACTTGGCGGATCCATTGTTCTATATACCTGCGCCAATAGACATTCAGTTGGGGAACGACAAATTTTTTGATATTTTGAGGGGCGAAAAGATTAACGTAAAGCAACACAATTTATGTGTGCTTTCAACATCTCTGGGGTGGGTCGTAGGTGGCGATTTAACCAAAAATACTAGCGATAGAAGCGTGGGATTATTTCTTAGTAACGTAGATATCGACCAAACACTTACACGATTTTGGGAGACCGAAGAAGTCGAATACAACACCAGATTTACAGACGACGAGTTGAAGGCGAAACAATAATTTTCACGTACTTATACGAGATCAAACGACGGCAAGTTTAACGTTGAACTTCCGTTTAAAACTAATATTAACAATTTCGGAAATTCTTTCGAGTGCGCACTCAAACGACTGCAAGCAACAGAACGCAGTTTGGCAGGTAACCCGGATATAAAATTGCAGTATTTGAACTTTATGGCAGATTACCTAGCGCTAGATCATATGGAAAAGATACCACATGAAGAAATCAGTAATTCGTCTAACGAATATTACTATTTACCTCACCATTCCGTTTTTAAAAATGAGAGCACAACAACGAAGCTGCGCGTTTTGATCGATGGATCTGCTCGCAGTGGCAGTCACCCTTCGCTGAACGATGCACTTCTCATTGGGCCACCACTTTTAAGAGAGATTTTCGATATTATACTGCGGTTCCGTCGGCATCGCTATATAATGTCTGGTGACATCGAAAAGATGTACCGCATGATATGGGTGCACGATTATCATCGAGATTTCCAACGCATTTTATGGCGAAGTTCACCAGAGCAGCCCGTAGATCACTACAGGTTAAAAACTGTAACTTACGGCACTGCATGTGCACCATTTCTTGCAGTGAGAGTATTGGGAGCTTGCACAAAAAAATCAACACATCCACCCCTTGGCTTCACAGGTAATTCTCAATGATTTTTATATGGACGATGTAATGACAGGCACAGAGACATCGGACGACCTACTTAAAATCCATAGAGAGCTAGTTGCTCTTCTAGAAAGTGCAGGTATGAATTTGCGAAAGTTGAGTAGCAACTGTAATGAGTTACTTACATCGCTTCCTGAAAGTATGCGGGAGATGTCGCCTATTAACTTGGAACCAACGAAACCCCTAAAATTACGTGGAATGAAATGGAATCCATTTAATGACGTTTTCTCATTTTGCCTTTCATACTCTTCATCAACAGTTGTAAAAAAGCAGTCAATTTTGTCAGAAGCGGCACGCATATATGACCCTTTAGGTTTTCTGACACCATGCACAATTTTGATAAAAATTTGTTTTCAAGAACTGTGGCTTCTCAAGATGAAGTTCCGACTAACGTTTCTGCACATTGATTACGGCTCAGAGACACACTCCCAATATTGAACTCATTAAAAATTACAAGAAGAGCATTGTTCGCACTAGGGCATAATGAACTGCATGGCTATTGCCATGCTTCGCAAAAAGCTTACGCTGCCGTAATCTATTGTCGCTCCGAGTATCAAGGTAAAATAACAACTCACCTGGTAGCTGCAAGGAGTCGGGCCGCTCCGCTCAAGCAAATATCTTTACCTCGTCTCGAGTTATGCGGTGCTGTTCTCCTCTGTCGACTGATGAATCATGCCGTGAAAACTTTGCAATATGATAAAATGGAAGTTCAAATGTGGACGGACTCATCGATCGTTATTCATTGGTTATCGGCAGTGCCGCGGCGCTGGTCCGTTTACATAGCAAACCGAACATCCGAAATATTGACTAGTTATAAAAGCACTCAATGGCAGCATATTCGCTCATCATATAACCCAGTTGATCACGGGTCTAGGGGCGTATGGCCTGCGGAGTTACACACATTAAACATATGGTGGTATGGGCCTCCTTGGCTTAACAAACCAAAGGAGTTCTGGTCAAGCGCTGCATCAGATATTCGTTATAGTGATCTGGAAGAACGTTAGAATCAAACCAAATATCACACTAATCTTTTCCTTTTATCTACAGAAAATCATTCAATCCTTGGTCCACTGCCATTGCGCATTTCTAACTGGTCTAGGCTGGTGCGATCGGTGTCATATTGCCTACGATTTATTGGTTCCTTACACAAACAAAAATATAAAAGGTTTTTGTCATCAAATGAAATCAAAAATGCTACAATTTTTATCATTCGCGCAGTTCAAGAAGAGCTGTTCTCAGCTGACATTGCTGCCTTAAAGAAACAAGGCGCCGTTTCAAATAAAAGCAAGCTTTTGTCACTATCGCCATTCTTAGGCGGCAATGGAGTGCTCAGGGTAGGAGGAAGACAAAGTAATTCATCAGCGTCATTCGACATTAGGCACCCAATCATTTTAGCTTCGAAACATAACATTGTCGAGATGATAGTTAAATATACACATATGTATTTCGCATTTGCACGTTGGAGTAACACAGCTTATATTTATTTTGAGACTGCAGTACTGGATTTTGGGATCACGTAACCTAGCGAGGAAAATAGTCCATAAATGCCTAACGTGCTTAAAGCTGCGGAAGACAACTTAGACGCTACTAATGGGGGACTTGCCTATAGAGAGGGTGAGATTCCAGCGACCATTTTCGAAGGTTGGCTGCGATTATGCTGGTCCTTTTTTACTAAAGGTTGAGATAGGAAAACTGCCACGTAAGGTAAAATGCTACATTTCTCTCTTTGTGCGCTTTGTAACAAAGGCTATACACTTAGAATTAGTTGGTGATTTAACTACCGAAGCATTTATTGGTGCGTTGGACAGATTCATTTCAAAGCGTGGAAAACCTTAAGAAATTTGGTCTGATAATGTGACGAATTTTGTTGGGGCCAAACGTAAACTTCACCGGAAATAGCACATTTTCTTTCAGTGAATGGTATTACTTGGTGTTTCATACCCCCCTCCTCTCCACATTTCGGTGGTCTGTGAGAAAGCGGTGTAAAATCGGTAAAATCGCATTTAAAACGAGTAATCGGCGAAACAACTTTAACGTACGAACGCTTTTACACGCTTTCGACTCGTATAGAGGCGCTGCTAAATTCCCGACCACTGTGCTCTAGCAATGATGGAGAAATTGATGCACTTACGCCTGCTCATTTTTTGATTTGGCAACCACTTACTGCACGAGCAAAACCTACCGTCGCTAAGGCTGCAATAATACAGTCGTTGAAGCAATGGGAAAGGGGTAAAACATATGGCACAAGGTTTCTGGAATAGATGGCATGCCGAGTATCTCACAAGCCTGCAACACCGCAAGAAGTGGCAAAACGAAAAAAAGGAATGTACATCTAAATGACATCGTCATCGTTCGCGGGTCGAATGTACCTCAGTCGCAGTCATGCTTTCAAAGGTGGTGAAACTTTTTCCAAGCGCTGATGGCAAGGTGAGAGTAGTCGGAATAAAAACCGCAAATGGGGAGTACATACGACCGGTAACCAAACTCGCAGTGGTGCCTTCTTCTGCAGGACTTGGATCCTTCAGCGGCCCGGATGATGTTCTATAACCAACTATAAATCTTAAAACTCTCTCTAGGGTATAAATAATATGTTATACTACCTGCCTTAAGATGTACTTATGTAACGCTGCATTTGAATTTCTCATCAATACATAGCTGCATAGATATGTATGTAATGCATTTATTTAGAGTCTGCGAGCAAATAACCACAGTTATGAACAGAAATATCCGCACATAAAGGGTCACTTGATGTTTTCATATTTTCTTTGTTCACTCCAAATTTTATTCGCTTTCGCATAACATGTAAAATAAGAAACCGTACATAAAATAAACACCGTTCGTAGAAAAAATCCAAAATCAAGCGTTTTAATACAGTCCGCTGGTTTAGTATCGCACAAACATCTAGAGCATATTTATGACCACCCTAACTATGCAATGCAGTATCGATTGACTTGCCTTTGGTGTAAGTAAGTTGTACTGAAAAGATTAACACCTAATTCATATTTAATGTCCGCACAGAAATTTTTCATGAAACCCTCTTCGACCTATTGATTTCACGTTTAGAGATTCACAGCAGATCTCTATATTCGTCCCAGTCCTTGTTTTCCGCAACTTCTGCCAACTTAAGAATCTCTTTTACCTGCCTTGTAAGAAGAATCAACTCCTTGCTCTACCATGGTGGCTTTAATTTCCTTTTGAATCTTCTCAGAGTTGTTGCACTTCTCCAACTCCTCAACGGCGATAACCTCTTTTGGCTGCCCAAGTCTTCATGATACACATTTCTGAAATTTGTACCAGTCCGTTGCCAATGAGTTTTAAGAGAAGAGTATTAATTTTTACCTCCTTTATATTAGGTCGGTTGAATGTTTGTCCGCTTTTCATACAAATCTTGCAATCGATTTTTAAATAACTTCTCATTGAGCTACAAAAGTGAAACTGTACACATAGGTTAGAACACCGTGACAATGCAACAAAAGGAAAAAAATCCGTTAGGTGGCGCACTGATCGAAAAATTTTGATAAGAATTTGGAAGTTTGGTGTTTTGAGATCGATTTTAAAGTAATTTCTCATTGCGCTACAAAGATTGATTTTTATGTAAGTTCTCATTGAGCTACAAGCGTAAAACTTAACAGATAGGTTAAGACACCGAGAAAATGTAAGAAAAGGAGAAAACACTCCGTTAGATGGCGCCCGGATCGAAATATATAGATAAGAATTTGGAAATTTGGAGTTTTGAAATCGATTTTTAAGAAACGTCTCATTGAGCTACAAAAATGAAACTTCAAAGATAGATTAAGACGCCGTGACAAAGGAAAAAAAGGAGAAAATAAAATATTAAGATTTTAAGCACTTCCTTTATATAAATGGACAAAAATCAGCGAAAAAGTCTTCTTTTATAAAGACATATTCTTGCTAAACTTTGATTTTTAAATTTTGACATAGAAATTGTAAAAATATTTATGAGAAGTAAAAATATAAAGGTGGAGCGCAATTGATTGACTAATAATATATCCTTTCCTACCAACTTTCCAATCCAAGTTATGTGCGCTCCACCTTTATATTTTTACTTCTCATAAATATTTTTGCAATTTCTATGTCAAAATTTAAAAATCAAAGTTTAGCAAGAATATGTCTTTATATAAGGAGACATTTTTCGCTGATTTTTGTCCATTTATATAAAGGAACTGCTTAAAAAATTTTTTATTTTATTTTTATTTGTCAACTCAAATTGGTGAAATAGAAATAAATTTATAAGTTTGGTTGAAGTCAGTAAAGAAAGTAACAACTTAATTTATCATACATTCAATGAATATAACCAAAACCTTTTATTAAAACGCTATCATCAACATTTCTTTGTAGATAATACCATAAAAATATCGCCATTTCGACTGCTGAGTGGAATTTCACGCTATCTCAGCCACCATTTCGAAAACGGGCTACCTCTGCAGCTTAAGTTTTACAATAGAAAATTATAATTTAGGTACATCTCCTCGTGGAAAAGAAAAACGAAAATATTTTAACAGAAATACATATATCAGCACTCTGATATATTAATTTATTTAGTATTATACACTTATATGACAGCGTTTGATTTATAGGAACACTTATGAACATCCCGTTCCTTTTTTTATATATAAAAAAGCTTCACTTCCATAAGATAAATCTGTATATATCATTTTCCGAGTAGCAAAATAAGATCCTGCCAGAGCACAAAGAGCTCCGTTCACAACGCCCGGTGCTCCAGAATCTATTTCACGTGTTGGACCAAATCCACAAATCTTTGTAATTGGACCATTTTTCCCATGCAAATAATATTCAACACATCCCCTTTTTGGTACAGTTTGCAAAGAAGAATGTATTCTATAACCAACTCTGATTCGTGAATAAATTTGACTAATTTGCATTTGCATGCCCGGATTTAATGTAGTTGTACAAAGTTCTATTGTTCTTACTGAATATTGGTCAAAGAGGGGGTACACTCTAACTATACCTAAGTCCCCGTTGGATAATGTTGTAAAAGCAAAACAAGGTTCGCGAGATTGCCGTTGCTCCTTTGCGCCAGCGTATACTATGATCTGTTCCTCTACGTTTGTGTTCACGCATTCGGAAGCTGTAATCACGAATTCCAAGGTGACCAAGGATCCAACGCATGCATATTTTTTCCCATGATATATTGCCGCCACATATGATGTATCCTCTTTATTCACAGAACTGCCATCTCCAGTGCGAAATTCCGCATTCGTGTAGTTGAAAGGGGAGCTAAGTGCGACCAACAGAAGAGCAATATAATTTAGTAAACTCATTTTAAATTATAACTTTTTAAGACGCTTGTTAAATATTGAGTAAATCAAGATAAGTTTTGCAGGCGCTATTTATACATTAGTGGATTGTGTGAATAAAAAATAAGTAAACACTTCTAGATTCCGGAAATGGGCACAAAGCAAATATTTGGCTGTTATCAAAAGAAAATTTGCATGTGGTTTGTCTATATATTTGCACAGTTTAGTTGTGCTATTGAATTGAAGGGCTATGTGATATAAGGTTTGTATTTTTAATGAATAAACACAGAAAAGTAAAAAACGTACACTAATTAGTTTTAACTGTTTGTTTTTTAATGAATAAACACTAATTAGTTTTATACCGTCACAAAACCAGAGTTGGGAGCAGTGCACCAAGTTTTGTGCAGGAACATTGCTCGAATGATAGATCTGATGTTTACAAACAGTAACATTATTAAATGTAAAAGAATGGGTATGTACAAAATCTCGGATCACGAAACAATATCCTTTAAAATAAATCTTGAAAAATCTTTAAGAATGCGCTCAAAAAAGCCTATTGTGTCTTGGGAAAATTATTCGATTGAAAATCTAGGTACTTATAACTACTCTGAATTCTCACAGTTAGATCTTTATAATAAAGTCACATTTTTAACGGCTATATTGACAAATGCTATGAACACATTCACTTATCCTGAAGAAATAAGTGTTAAATTAGCGAAGAAATGGTACCATAGTGAATTAGGTAATCTAAACAGGCAAAAGTAAAAAGTACAATCGATATAAATCCGCAGTAGAAACGGTAGATTGGGAAAACTACCAAGTTATTAAGCATCAATATAAACGTTTAGTGAGAGTTAAAATGGTAAAATAGTTTTAACGGTGTTGATGCTCTTTTTCCAGATACAGATATGGTGCCTTCCAGAAAATATCACCGATCATCGCGGGAACAATTTGGTGATATCAACCTTTTAGGTCATCAGATCTCCCACGCGAGGAACAACAACAGAACCTGGCTTGCTAAGTAAACAAGAAGGTAAAAGGGAGGGTGAAGTTGACAATAGGGTTGCATGGATAAGCGTTCGAGTTGTATGTGATTAATTTCCACGGTACTCCACAACTTATTTCAACGGTAAAATTCTAGAACAGGGGTAGACTGCTAATACGCGTAAAAGGATATGGGACGTGGTGTTAAACGACGCGAATTGACCTGGACAACAATAATCCGAAGGCACAAAAGACTTTTCTCTGTCCGGAGATATTTGCAGTTGAAGTTGGAAATTTCCATGTGGTTGTTGTAATATTGTTGTGTAATGAAACAAATTGTGTGTACAAAGGGATTTTGCACGGATTTAATTTTGATCCTACGCAATTGGTAGACCGGCCAGGGTAATTTTTGATAAGCGCGGCCAAATGCCGCCAACGACAGAAGGTATTCTGCGCAAAAATGCTATGGATACCACCCCTGGTTTCGGAGGGACCCGGTATAATTTTTCTGTTTTTCGTAGATATCTTTGGAACGAGTTAAAATTTTGATTTGCCGTATTCGGATTATTAATACTGATGTCAAGACGCGGCGTTTGACACCTCTCCCGATATTTGGAAGCGTATTAGCAGTCGACCTCTGTTCTAGACTTTTACCCTTTAGTGTGGTATGCTTTGCAGCGTATACTAAATTGAATTATAACATTAAATTGGAAAACACTAACATTTTTGAAAATGGATGTGGCACCGCCCCTTTTTTGTCTAAGCAATATGCAAGGTTTCGGGAGCCATAACCCGAAGAAAAATTTACATATCGTAACAAAATTGGGTACACATATTTTTCTTATAGCAGGAAATATTTCTAGTAAAAATTGATAAGATTGTTTAGTGACCACGCCCACTGTTATATAAATGACTTTAAAAAGGTCTAAGGCAAAAATAATAAGTTAAACCTTAGCGAAAAATAGTTTTGTACCAATCGCATATTTATTGTTCTGTTATATCTTTATTATAAAATAAACAGAAGGGAAATCCCCATAACTGAAGGAAAACTGCATTATTACCCGCTCAAGGTAATTGGTGTTAGCCTCTGTAACCTTTTTTCTTCTTTTAAACGAAAATTGGTTCGCAATAAATTTTACAAGAAGTATAAGGCAACAAACGTTCAATGCCATTATAATACCTACAAGCGTGTGGATATAGCCCAAATCGCGGGCTGTTACGTTACATTCGTCCATTTACTTTGGACGGACCAAATTAAATTATTCATCCAACGTTTAGCGAAGGTCTGCATGTTCTAGATTCTTGGGGCTGTATCAAGAAGTGTGAGTTTTGAAGCGTACAATTTTCTGTCAATAAAATAAAAATTTTAACTCGTTCCAAAGATATTTATGAAAAATTATCCCTGGTCCCTCCAAAACGGGGGGTGGTATCCATAGTGTTTTTGCGCAGATTACCTTCTGTCGTTGGCGGCATTTGGCCGCGCTTATCAAAAATTACCCTGGCCGGTTTACCAATTGCGTAGGATCAAAATTAAATCCGTCCAAAATCTCTTTGTACACACAGTTTGTTTCATTGCACAACAACATTTTCGAAATATGAATTTTTGAATATTAATCTTTTTTTTCCCCCATATATATACATGGCGATCAATGTCAAATGCTTAAAATTAATTAAAATATCACATTTATTACTGAAAACATTCGATTACTATTATTTTTCAGAATATGGCAAAATATTTCACTAAACCTCCAATACCATCACAAGAGCCTTTGCCATGCCCTGCTAAAAAATCACTGCAATTCTGAAAAATAACAACAAATGAATGTTTTCAATAATAAATGTGATATTTTAATTCATTTTAAGCATTTGGCATTGATCGCCATGTATGCTGATATGTAATTCATCAATATATGGCGAAAAAAAAGATTAATATTCAAAAATTCATATTTCGAAAACAACGGGCGTTGGTCAAAAATATTTTGTTTTTAACTATATGCAATTTTTTATAAATTTGTATAACATTAAAAGTAATAACGAACATTTCAAAGAATAAATCATGAGAATCGGTTAATTTTTGACAAAGTTATTAACAGTTGAAAAAATAGGTGAATAAAATACCGATTGCATTTTGTGGAAATCAATTGCCGATAAAATCGATAAAAATTTTTTTTGAGGCAAAAAAAAAAGAAAAAAAAAACACGTGTTTCATTATTTTGACCAACGAATAACATATTAAAATTTCATCGAAATCAAACATCATGTCCTGCGCGGACCGGGTGTTTTGAAATGGAATGAGCCAATAGAAATCTCTAAATTTCAAGAATATGTGAAGGATGAACAGACATTTAAGTCCACAACCAATGAACGTCTCATTAACACATAATACAACATCTTGGTTATGTCAGCCCACTTAACTTCGAGCAATGTTGCTGCTAAAACCTTGGTGCATTGCTCCCAACTGTAGTTTTGTGGCGGTATAAACTGAAAAACCCTATCAAAAACCAGGACCTATGTTATAAAATAACTCCGTCCTTTTGGCAAATACTAGAAGCTTCCTAGGACTTAAGCCACTTGCTGCTTCTAGATCTGACAGCTGCATCACTCCTAATATCTGGAGTCTTAGCCTGCCAAGCGCAGGGCACAAGCACAGAACGCGCTCGATCGTTTCCTCCTCCAGCCCACACTTCCTACATCTGCTATCACTGACCAAGCCTAATTTAAAGGCGTGTGATGCCAGACGGCAGTTTCCAGTCAAAATACCCGTCATGAGTGTACAGTCCTCTCTTTTTAATGATAGAAGCAACTTTGTTAGTCTAAGGTTGTAAGACCTACACATAATCTTCGACACTTTACAGCCCCGCGCTTGAACCCACGCCTTTCCCGCTTGGTCGATCATGTGCACCTCTCGCCTTCGCTTAATCTCGCCCAATCTAATTGGGACATCTACGGAGCAAGCTTCAGGGGATGCGCCCTTTTTAGCTAGTTCATCCGCTTTTTCATTCCCATCTATTCCCATATGCCCTGGGACCCAATATAGATGTATGCTTCTCCCTGCCCCAATTCTCTCCAGGGACTGCTTACACTCTAACGCGCAATTAGATGATGTGCTATGCGAGATTATTGCCCTAATTGCTGCTTGACTGTCAATATAAAATTTAAGACGGTTGCAGCTTAAGCTATTCTCTTCCAGGGTTTCTACTGCTTTGGTTACGGCTAATATTTCCGCTTGGAAAATGCTACAGTAATCCGGCAGCCTGTAGGATCTGCTTATTTCCGAATCAGCACATTATACCGCAGACTCTACTCCTTCCACTACTTTGGAACCATCTGTGTACACATGTATCGCATGGTCCGCCGTTTGAGCACCCTTGCGCCAACCGTCCACCTCTATTGTGGACTTAAGATCTCCCTCGAAGCGCAGATAGGGAATCAGGTAGTCTGTTCGTCTTGCAATTGATGACGCTATACTACTATGGCCATATGGTCGGCGCTCAAGCTGCCCCGAAGCACCGTGCCTGGTTGCGGCCGTTAATGCTTTGTTCTTTGCTACCATGGCTACAGGTGGAATGTGCAGAATGGCATGGAGTGCAGCCGTCGGGGTTGTATTGAGGGCTCCCGTAATGCTAAGCATCGATAGTCTGCATGCCCCCTCTAATTTTTTGAGGTAGGCTGCTTTTTGTGTCGCGATAAGCCCCACGTACACCCCAGCATTCTTTTACATGCATAAAGTGCCGTTGAATCTTTCTTCACCCTCTCCTCCACGTTGAGCTTCCATGACAGATTACTGTCTAGGATGATTCCTAGATATTTTTTGCAAGGTTTCTCCTGTAGGGTCACCCCTCCTTACTTAGGCCTGATCCAATTTGGGACCTTGTACCTCATTATAAACAAGACCATATCCGTCTTATCCGCGTTGCCTTTCAACCTGACATTTGATGCCAAGGAATGAATATCCCGAAGCGCCCGATCAATCAAAGAGCTAATCGTTGGAAGGCACTTTCCACTTATGACAATTGCAACGTCATTCGCGTAAGCCGTAAGTTTTACGGGTCCCTCATCGAATCGCCTGAGCAGTTGGTTGATAACCAGCGTCCACAGCAGAGGTGACAGCACCCACTCCTCCCTGCGGCGTTCCCCTGTCCACATATTTCGTGGCCTCATACAATCCCCATTTTGATGTAATCTTCCTGCAATGTAACATGCAGCCGACCCATCTCGTTAAGGCTGGATGTACTTTAATGTAATTAAGACCATCCATAATCGCCCATTTAGAAACATTATTGAAAGCCCCGGCAATGTCCAAGAAGACTCCTAGAGCATATTCCTTATATTCCAGGGCTTTCTCTATTCCTATTACCACCCTATGCGGTATCTACCGACTTGCCTTTGGTGTACGCATGTTGTGTTGTGGAGAGCAGCTTTTCATCCACGTTGGACTTCTTGTACACATCTATCAGCCTCTCAAGAAATGATGCTAAGCTAATGGGTCTATAGTCTTTGGGATGCACTTGACCGATCTTCCCCGCCTTTGGTAGGAAAACTACACGAGCAGTTCTCCAAGAGTGCGGAACATGATTCAGTCTTATGCACCCATCGAATATTATTTTAAGCCATTCCACGACCGCCCTACTTGAAACTTGTAGCATGGTCGAGAATATACCATCTCGGCCCGGCGATTTAAACTTAGAAAACGTCTTCACTGCCCATTCGTTCTTGGTATCGGTCACCAAGCCCGGCACTACTCGCTCCCTGATCGAAGTGTGAGTGCTGTCTGCTGCCTCTTCTAAACCATCTCCCGATGCGAAATGTGTATCGAGAAGTACCTCAAGGGATTCCTCACTATTACGTGATCATTCCCTGTTCTCTTTCTTTATTAGTCCCTGGACTTGTCCTTGCTAGGACTTTTCTCAACCGTGCTGTTTCGCTGGAGCACTCTATGTCCGTAAAGAAACTTTTCCATGAGATTCTCTTCGCCCTGGAAATTTCACGCTTGTAGATCCTCAGTAGATCCCTGTACTCGTCCCGACACGCTTCGCTTTCCCCGGTCTTTGGTAGCTTAGACATTTCTCTTACCTGTCTTCTTACAAGGCTCAGCTCATTGCTCCACCATGGCGGCTTTGCTTTTCATTTGAATCTTCTTAGAGGGCAAGCTTTGTTATATGCAGTCATAAGCGTCCTTGTTAGGAATTCATTAGACTCCTCCAGTTACTCCACATTGGCAACCTCTTTGGGTTGTCCCAGTTTCGTTTCTGCCTGTTTCTGGAATTTAGTACAGTTTGTTGACCTAGGGTTTCTAAAGGTTCCTCCCTTCTCTACCCTCTTTAGGTGGATGCTGACTGATATACGCATGGTAGTGTAATATCGAAAATATTGCTGGATGTTTGACCAATGTATGTAGGGACATTTCTCCTGTTGGCTATCTGCAAATTGGTTTGCAGGATGTAACAAAATAGAGACTCGCTTCTCTCGTTCGTATTTGCTCCTCCCCACGCATTGTGGTGCCCATTTGTATCCGGGCCTATGACCAACCGCCCTTTGCGCCCTTCGTCCTGTACTAGCCTCTTGCAATCCATCGGTGGTATCTCCGCAGCATGGACCATGTAGGAGGATGCCAGGAGAAATACCTGCGTATTCCTTTGTTCAACGGCCACCTCTACGAGGTCCTCAGTAGTGTAATTAGGCAACATATATGAATGCGGCTGGTTTCCTACCATTAGTACAGCTCGCACCCGTCCTTCCGTTTGCGCATAGTAAACGCCAAATCCGCGCGCGCTAAGTCTAGAAACCTTTCCTCCCGATGAGAGCCACGTCAAACGAACCCTCCTCAAGGGTTAGGAAGAGTTCGCTCGACGCCACTTTACTGTATTGGAGGTTTATCTGTAAGACTCGCAGCACCATTGGGCTGTTTGTCCCTCTCCAGCACCTTCGTCGTGACGTCGTCGTCCTCGCCTTGCCCTTTTGATTTAGAGTGTTCGAAGCCCCCTTCAACCTCTTGTAACTGTTGTGCCGGGTGTTCCTCTGTGCGACTCACAGCACCATCCGTCTGTTCGTCCTCTTCTAAAACCTTCGTGGTGACGTCGGCTACCTTCACCTGTCTTTTTTCCCTTAGGTTTTTGAGGTCCTTTTCGACTTCGCCCACTTCCAACGTGTTAGGATTTTTATCCTTGGGACTTCCTTTCCTGAGTCGCATATAAATTTTGCCTGTTCCAACGGGCATTTTTCCAAGCTGCGTGTAAAATATATCCTCCGCCTGCTTGTTTATTTGGAAGATGTAGAACTGACCTTCCTCCTTAGGCCGAGATACAGGAAGTACCTTCCAATCCTGTGTCTGTATGTTCGGATTCTGATTCTGCAGAAGTCGCAGTGTATCCTCCGACTCCATCACGCATGGTATCCATACCTTAACTTTTGGTACCGTGGGGATTTGCGCTTTATCCACCACCCCAAACCGCGCGTTCGTGCCTTGCCTTTGGAGGTTTGGAACCACTTCCTCCAGCCAGCGCAAGCTCGCGATGTTGTCGCACGCCATCATCTTCACTCCATGATACCATCCACCCGAATCAAAGATTGGAAGGGGCTTACTTGGTTGTTCCCGCATCATCTTAAGCATTAAACTAATAAGCTCCCCTTCTACAAATCTCCACCTTTCAGTAGTCATCTGTCCAAAAGTACTACTATGATCAACCAGCGCCACAGTCAGTGACTGCTTTGCCACATCACTCATCTTCTCGGAAAAATCCGGAGGCTTACTATTAACTCCCTTTAGCACCTCAAAGAAAGCGGTAGTCTTAGCTTTAACTCCTTTTACCACCTCCGAGAAAGCCGGAGTCTTAGCCTTATCTCCCTTTGGCTTATCTCCTACTTCCGTAGTTTGAACTTCCCTCTGACTCGCAGTTTTCGAGGTAGTTGCTACCTCGCTATTGGGGTCCATCTGTCTTACAGCTCTGGGCATATTTGTCTTGTCTATGCGACTGCCCTGCCTCGCGGCTCTGGGACTGGGTCCTTTCGGCCTCTTGAAAACAGGCTTCTCGCCTTCCGCCGAACGTTGCCTCTTCATTCTGCCATTCGACGCTTCTTCCTCCTCGTACCAGTTGCAGAACCAAGGGTTTCTCGCAGCAAACCTTTTGAACTACCTTCGACCTACTTCTACCGCCTAACGGGCTCATTCCAAGCGGTCCATCTCCACTTCTGTTGGGTCGACCACTGCTCCCAGGCGTTGGATAATTCTTAGTGCTGCACGGTACTGCGAGAGAGCTCTTTTACTTCCTCTGCTCTGTACCCTTCTCCACTCTTCTACTCCGTTTTCATTTGTGTCAGCATTCATTTGAATCAGCACTACTCTCGCTCCCCGAGTCCAATGCATCGCTTAATGCGTATTTGTCGTCCTTGGCTTGCGACTCAGTCCTCCTCTTATCATCCTCCTTATTGCAACTTGGTACTGAGTCGTTCATCTTGGTCGTACGACCACCTGCCCTACAAGGTGGGCTCAGTGGTCCAGTATTATATACGGGGATAGAACCGTCAGCCACAGCAGCGCCCCTTACTGTGGTACGTAAGGCCATCAATATTTCTCGAGATGGCCCGGTATCGGGAAGGCTCCGTTCGAATACAACCGAATTTATCCCCTGGCTGCAAATCGTCTAATAGGCACGGTCCGCATAACACCCTGGATTAGGGGGTTGACAGTTCTTGTTCACCGACATCCCACCAACGACAAGGTGCCTACCGTAGTGAGGTAACTAATTAGTGTACCTTTTATACTTTTCAGTGTTTATTCATTAAAAATAAAAACATTATATCAATTCAATAGCACAATTAAACTGTGCAAATATATAAACAAATCACATGGAAATTTTCTTTTGAAAACAGCCAAATATTTGATTTGTGCCCATTTCCTGAATCTAGAAGTTTCTACTTATTTTTTATTCACACAGTCCACTAATGTATAAATAACGTCCACAAGACCGTCAAGATTTTTGACTCCATTAGGAACTCAATAAAGCAATAATGAGATAATTAAGAATTTCTATTTGGTATGGGACATTGGGTTTATTAAGGGCTTTAATATAGAAAACTTGGCTAATTATTTCATTAACCCTTTGTGTGAAATTGCTATAAAAATATCTAAATTGCAGAAATATGTGAAGGATGAACAGACATTTAAGTCCACAACCAATGAACGTCTCATTAACACTTAATACAAGATCTTGATTATGTCAGCCCACTTAACTTCGAGCAAAACTTGGTGCATTGCTCCCAAATCTGGCTTTGTGACGGTACAAAATAGACAAATTAGCAGTTTGGAAACAGTTAGTGTTTTTATACTTTTCTGTGTTTATTCATTAAAAATACAAACATTATATCACATAGCCCTTCAATGCAATAGCATAATTGAACTGTGCAAATTATTGCCTCGACTTACCCGATGTAGTACGCCATCATTGCTACCCCATGTGCTGGCTACTGCGCCTCTTCCATCCTTTTTTAGTTTCCTTTGTGAGGTGGTCTTTTGCGTCAAACGCCCATTACAAAAACTTTCCAAATTAAATTTGTAACAAAATCACTTTATTAGATTTCGTCAAAATTTTTAACGATGGCGGTGCAATATAGAAATGCCGATGGCACTATTGCCATTCGTCATTTTTATACCTTTCATGAACATCAAATGGTATATTAACTTTGGTTCGATGTTTGTAACGTTGAGAAATATAGAATATAGACTCACCATTAAGTGGTGATTTTCCCTTATTTTGTCTCCATAGCTCTCAACTGAGTACGTAATGTTCGGTTACACCCGAACTTAGCCTTCCTTACTTGTTTTTTGTTTGTTTTCATTTTTATTGACGAGTAAATTGGAATGCTATTATTGAAACTGTTTCTTTTTTTGTTAAATTATTGTGAGTCATTGGCATATTTTTATATTGGGTAAGCCTATTCTTTTGGACTATTATTTCCTTATTATGTAGGTAGGTTAAAGTAAAAATATTTCCTATTACTATTTTCAAATCTATTGGGGTTAAAGTAAAAAGCTTTTTTTTTATGTTTCCTATTCTATTGAGGTTTACGTTAAAGATATTTTCTTTAAAATTATGATAGCTCTAGAAGAAATAGGTCTTCCTAACTGAAACAGGTCATACTTATATCTATTGGTGGTTAAAGTAAAGTATTTTTCAATTGAGGGGTTGCTGACGGAAGAGCGGGATAGCTATGTATTGGTAGTAGTTCTATTAATGGGTTAGTGGAAGGTACAGTGGATGCAAAAATTTTCATATCTTTATACTTTTTGTTTTTTTGTATTTTCCAGCAATATATTTTTGGTCTTTTACGTCATGCGATTTCTGCGGCGGCCACCAAGATAGAATCGTAATGACTTTTATGAAGAATTATTTTTATTTTTCCGGGATTGTCACATGCACAACCTCTTGGGTTAGTGCAATTATTAATTGATCTTTGAGAACTTGGGTACCAATTTTATTTTATAAATTCGCTTAGTCGAGTAAATATTCAATTATTTTCCACCACATTAATATTTACATACTAAAGGTGCATGACTCAATAGTGAGGGATGAACTCATGGTAGTTATCTGGGTCAATGAACGTATATTTGTGATGTTAAGCATGTTTGAATTGAGGTGAATTCCACGCGATACTACAGTGTGTCGATTCTTTTTTCGCGGGTTTTTTCCAAGATTTGGCGCATTGTGAAATCTGGTCGATGGTAGATTTACTAGGTCTGAAGCCGCACAGATATGGTCAAATTAGTTGATTCACGGTGGGTGTCAATATTTCGCACAATACACTTGACAGGACCTTATATGCGATACAAAGAAGGCTGATTCCGCGATAGTTGGTGCAGTTTGCGGTATCCCCTTTCTTGTGGATTGGGAAAGGACACTTAGATTCCAATCGTCGGGCATGCACTCGTCAGCCCATATTTTGCGAAGAAGCTGATGCATGCACCTTACCAACTCCCCGCCGCCGTATTTGAATAGCTCCGCAGGCAATCCATCAGCGCCGCAGCGTTGTTGTTTTTAATCTGGTTATTGCTATTCTAACTTCGTCATAATCAGGTGGGGGGACATTTATTCCATCTTCATCGATTGCTGGGTCAGGTTCGTCATCTCTGTGCAGTAAATCGTTGTCTCCATTTAGGAGAGCAGAGAAGTGTTCCCTCCATAATCTAAGTACTCTCTGGACATTAGTTACAAGGTCGCCGTTTTCGTTCTGACAGGAGTTTGCCCCGGTCTTAAAACCTTCCGTCTGTCGCCGAATTTTTTTGGTAAACTTTTCGGGCTTTATTCCTGGTGGCTAGCAACTCAAGCTCCTCGCACTCACGCCTTTCTGCCTCTGCTTCTTTCTTCCTGAAAAGGTGTCTCGCTTCCCTTTTTAACTCGCTCTAGCGTTCACACACTCCTATTGTTGCGCTTGCTTTTAACGTAGTAGTCTAGGCAGCGTCTTTTCTTTCGGTTGCAACCCGGCATTCTTCATCGTACCAGTTGTTTTTCCGTGGCCGCCGGTAGCCAATTTTTTCCTCGGCGGCAGTACGAAGTGCTTTGGAGATATGCTCCCACTGCTCCTGTATTTCCTCAGGCTGAGTTCGACCAGGGGAACGCCGTGTAGCTAGATGAATCTTTTTATGCATGAACGTCGTGCTGGATGTGACCATGTTTGGAGCACCGGCAAAGTCAGACTAGAGAAATACATAGCGATTTCAAAGTCAGTGGATTCTTGAACTCTTTGGTGTTTCGTCGTATGAACCCTTGCATAGAATAGGCTTTAGACGCCATAAAGTCTATATGTTTCGAGAATGTGAGCTTTGAATCGTGATAACACCCAAATCTTTCATTTCCTCACAACGAGATATTTTACCAGGGGCGGAAACTGTTATTCCTTTTATAATATAATTCCTTGCAAAACTATTAATTTTGGACTTTTAATATATTTGGATCACGATAAAAATTATTTTCGGATTTTTATTACCTGAGTCCGATAGAACTAGTTAAACTCGGACTTTTAAAAATAAAAGTCCGGAAATAAAATTTAAATCCGGACTTTTATTTTTTATGGCCAAAATAAAAGTCCGGCTTGATAATAAAGAAACGGCTTTTCCGAATTAAAATTTTATTTTATTGTATAAACCTTTTGATTGCCATTGTGCGCATTAAAAATGTAATAACAAACGATCTTGTCTTGTTGCTTGATGATAAGCAAATGAACTATGCAACCCGATGCAACAGGTGATGTGCGCGACTATCGCGCTCTCACTAACACATCTGCATTTTGATTTTGCCGACATCTGTTCTATATAGATCAACAATAGAAAAAAAATAGTGAGCCGAAAGCAGAAGTTCTCTCGCTTCCCATTCCCTTTCATCTCCTTCTCCGTTTTAACTTTCGCTCTCCTCTACCTGATCTCCCCCGTCTCTGCCTATGTCTATGTCTATTTCTTTTTATTTCGGATCGCAACTCCCTTCCAGTTCACCTTCCATTTTCCATATCCCGGCTTACTCTTCTCTTTTACTCTTACTTTAACTTTCTCTTTCCCTATAATTTTTTTTCTCCCGTTCTCAAAAATATATGCTCCCTTATTTTTCGTTTAAAAAGTACGCAATTTGCTCCCTCTAATTTTTTCTTACTTTTACTCTTCTTCAATTTTAAAACCACATTTGCTACCTGTTTCCTTTTGATCTCACAATCTTATATTTGCCGCTTCATTTCTCTTCGCGTATCCTTTTATCTCCGTCTTATTGTGCATCAATCTTTACTAATATCCCTATCCACTACTTCTGCATCTTATTTTAATATTACTCTGACACTATTCTTGTCATCTCTCTCTTCTTTGTTTTTTGTTCCCCTATTTCTTTACCCAGATCCTGAACCTTTTGTATGCCTTGCACTACTCGATGATAACGACGTATGTGTAATTCGCTGAAAACCCACCGTATCCCTAAACCATAGATTTACAAAAAATAGGAATTGTAGCCCTTTCGCATACGCAGCAAGAGCACAATTGTGCTATGGACTCATGAAAACGGCGCCATTTCGAAAGACCAAGGGAACTTTAATTGTTTTTCACCTAGTCTTTACACGGGAGTGGACCGCCCTCTACTCCGTTTCCTTAGGTGGGCTTCGATAAGAATATCTTCTGAGCTTCATCTTTCTTTCGTATAATATTGCTTTGCCAGCGCAGCAGCCGTGTTTTAATTCGATGAGCAAGGAAGCATGCTTAGAGTTCATCATACAGCTCATCATTAAATCTTCTTGGGTACTCTCCGTCCCCAACGCATAGAGGTCCGTAAATATTTCGAAGAACTTTTCTCTCGAACACTCTCAAAGCCGCCTAATGTCATTTGGTCAGCGTTCATTCTTCTATAATATATAGCGGAAAGGGTATGACACGTGACTTGTACAGCATGATTTTCGTGTTCCAAGAGAGGAATTTACTTTTTAATTGCCTTTTCAGTCCAAAGTAGTATATGCTGATAAGATTTATTTGGCGACGTATGAGCTCAGTCTTTGTTATTTCAAAATAATTTTGCCAACAGTGTCGTGGCTCCCAAGCGTAAATGCACTGACTCTTTGCTTGATTGACTCGTACTTTGGTATATTTCTGGCCTCAAAAAAAAAAAAAATGTATCTCTCTCCATCCGCTTTGCTCTAACCCTCCATAAACTCCTCTTTATCTCTTTCTCCCACTTCATCTTCTCTCCATATTTTATTTTTTGTAAATCCAAGCAATAAATAACAAGTAAGGAAGGTTAAGTTCGGGTGTAACCGAACATTACATACTCAGTTGAGAGCTATGGTGGCAACATAAGGGAAAATAACCATGTAGGAAAATGAACCGAGGAAACCCTGGAATGTGTTTGTATGACATGTGTATCAAATGAAAGGTATTAAAGAGTATTTTATGAGGGAGTGGGCCATAGTTCTATAGGTGGACCTCATTTAGGGATATCGCCATAAAGGTGGATCAGGGTTGACTCTAGAATTTGTTTGTACGATATGGGTATCAAATGAAAGGTGTTAATGAGTATTTTAAAAGGGAGTAATCTTTAGTTCCATAGGTGGTCGCCGTTTCGAGATATCTCCATAAAGGTGGACCAGGGGTGACCCTAGAATTTGTTTGTACGATATGGGTATCAAATGAAAGGTGTTAATGAGTATTTTAAAAGGGAGTGGTGGTAGTTGTATAGGTGGTCGCCTTTTCGAGATATCGCTATAAAGGTGGACCAGGGGTGACTCTAGAATACGTTTGTACAATATGGGTATCAAACGAAAGGTGTTAATGAGTATTTTAAAAGGGATTGGGCCTTAGTTCTATAGGTAGACGCCTTTTCGAGATATCGCAATAAAGGTGGACCAGGGGTGACTCTAGACTTTGTTTGTACGATATGGGTATCAAATGAAAGGTGTTAATGAGTATTTTTGAAAGGGTGTGGGCCTTCGTTCTATAGGTGGTCGCCTTTTCGAGATATCGCCATAAAGGTGGGCCAGGGGTGACTCTAGAATTTGTGTGTACGATATGGGTATCAAATGAAAGGTGTTAATGAGTATTTTAAAAGGGCGTGGGGCTTAGCTCTATAGGTGGACGCATTTTCGAGATATCTCCATAAAGGTGGACGAGGGGTGACTCTAGAATGTGTTTGTACGATATTGGTATCAAATTAAAGGTATTAATGAGAGTTTTAAAAGGGAGTGGTGGTAGTTGTATATGTGAGGGCGTGTTCCAGATATCGACCAAAATGTGGACCAGGGTGAGCCAGAACATCATCTTTTGGATACCGCTAATTTATTTATATATGTAATACCTGCCAAGATTTCAAGGGTTTTTTATTTCGCCCTGCAGAAATTTTTCATTTTCTTCTACTTAATATGGTAGGTGTCACAACCATTTTACAAAGTTTTTTCTAACGTTATATTTCGCGTCAATAAACCAATCCAATTACCATGTTTCATCCCTTTTTTCGTATTTTGTATAGAATTATGGCATTTTTTTCATTTTTAGTAATTTTCGACATCGAAAAAGTGGGCGTGGTCATAGTCGGATTTCGTTCATTTTTTATACCAAGATAAAGTGAGTTCAGATAAGTACGCGAACTAAGTTCAGTAAAGATATGTCGATTTTTGCTCAAGTTATCGTGTTAGCGGCCACGCGGAAGGACATGCGGACGACTGTGTATAAAAACTGGGCGTGGCTTCAACCGATTTCGCCCATTTTCACAGAAAACAGTTAGCGTCATAAAAGCTATGCCCCTACTAAATTTCAAAAGGATTGGTAAATTTTTGTTCGACTTATGGCATTAAAAGTATCCTAGACAAATTAAATGAAAAAGGGCGGAGCCACGCCCATTTTGAAATTTTCTTTTATTTTTGTATTTTTTTGCACCATATCATTACTGGAGTTGAATGTTGACATAATTTACTTATATACTGTAAAGATATTAAATTTTTTGTTAAAATTTTACTTAAAAAAAATTTTTTTTTTAAAGTGGGCGTGGTCCTTCTCCGATTTTGCTAATTTTTATTAAGCGTACATATAGTAATAGGGGTAACGTTCCTGCCAAATTTCATCCTGATATCTTCAACGACTGCCAAATTACAGCTTGCAAAACTTTTAAATTACCTTCTTTTAAAAGTGGGCGGTGCCTCGCCCATTGTCCAAAATTTTACTAATTTTCTATTCTGTGGCATAAGTTCTACTCGCCTACCAAGTTTCATCGCTTTATCTGGCTTTGGTAATGAAAAAGTGGGCGTGGTTATAGTGCGATATCGTTCATTTTAAATAGCGATCTGAAATGAGTGCTCGTGAACACATACCAAATTTTATCAAGATACCTCAAAATTTACTCAAGTTATCGTGTTAACGGACGGACGGACGGATATATGGAAGTCTATATCTATCTCGATTCCTTTATACCTGTACAACCAACCCTTATCCAATCAAACTTAATATACTCTGTGAGCTCTGCTCAACTGAGTATAAAAAAATTATTTTATGTAAACGGTCCGGTCCCCGTATTTTCTGTTGGTATATTTATTGTAACGAATTCTGGGGAGTTCCGATAATTATGCACCTTCTGCTAACGTTCGGATCGCTGAATTGTCGAATAAGTAACTCCAATGTTCAGTATTGTAAAGTGATCTTTATTTAGACTACTTTGGGAGTAGTAAAATTATATTTCACTATCACGTACTTCACAAAAGCGTGTTTAAATCAAATTGATTCGTTATTCCTCAGCTTGCGCTGCTTTTATACTCTCTCTTGCTTCATTCGCATATTTCACCTAAGGCCTAAACTTTTCACGAACATGGAACAGTTTTATCCATACTTCGTTATTTAGCTATAAGCGTGTGTATGTGTGAGTAAGAATTTCGTCTCATAGCTGATGACTACATATGTGTATGTGAGATATTCGTCGTCGACTTCTATATACGTGTGAAAATGGATTACTTGTACACAAGTATGGCTGTTTGCTTTAGTGTTGTTGTGCATTTATTTACTAACAGCATGGTGATGCTAACATTCGACACAATATATTTGCTTGTAATTGGTTGGTTTTTATTATAACAACGTGCTTATTTTATTTGTTCCATTTTATAGCGCACCGTAATTGTCTGCACATAAATTCTGATTTACTATGCCAATCTTGTTAAGTAAAGCTGTGACAGGCCGCTATTTATTTTAGATTTTGTATTTATTTCTAACAATTTAACGCAAATATGCTAATTGATGGGGTCATAACTTTGCTGCTCTCACTTGAATGTTCTAAAACATATATCAGCAAACACTTGTGCAAAAGGCTGCATACAAACTAATTTACGT
This sequence comes from Eurosta solidaginis, assembly GCF_040869045.1. Lineage (NCBI taxonomy): Eukaryota > Metazoa > Arthropoda > Insecta > Diptera > Tephritidae > Eurosta > Eurosta solidaginis. Next base: position 250,085,333 of record NC_090320.1, on the reverse strand, counting down.
GTGCTTATGAGCTTGAAATGCATAGAAATAATTTATTTACATATTTGCGTATTATTAGCCAACGGCTAGATGATCATTGGCCGCCGACAATATGGAAATTGCCACATATTAGATATTCTTTAACTCATTGGCATGTCGATGTAAATATGTTACGTGCGTTGTATACTAATCATACTAATGAGGGGGGAGAGAACAAGTATTTGTAATATTAGAACAAAGTCTTAATTATTGCTTAGGCCTAAAAACTACTATGATTCTAAAAAAGTTTTTTAGAACATAACAGAAAAAATTAGCTCACAAATGAGTAACATATGTAAAAATTATTAAACAATACAGGGTGGCTAATGGATATCGAGTCGGAAAAATTATCAAGTGAATTGAGTATTTTATCAGAAAATATTTAGAATATGAATTTACATAATATATAATGAATTTGCATAAATACTTATAAAGGTAAATCGAACCAAGAACATGATTTGTTCGAAATGTATAAAAAAAAATTAAAAATTTAGTTGTGTAACTTTCACAGCCTTGGATTAGTAGTCGAAGTCCGAAACTTTACAGCCGATTACTCTTATTCACTAACTCGTACATGTAAATATTGTGAAAAATTTTCAATCAAGTTTTTTTGCAAACAGAGCTGATAGCGGTTACTACCTTGATGCTGAGGAACTCTGTTAACTTTATAACAAACTATCCTGAAGGGAAAACGCTCAGGAGCATTTGAAGAAGAGCATGGGAGCGCTGCTGCGGGAAGGTGGGGACTATCACTGGTTATTACCCTGTGGCTATTCTTAAGAATCTGAATTCGCCTTCGTCGAATTATTGCGCTCTGACTGTCTTTTTCGATATGAAGTACGATGTTTTCATCCCGGAGAGGTATTATGGGTTAAAGGAGCGGCTTCAAATATAATAAGGTGCACCTCATCTGGGTTGGAATCTGTCATTTATACTACCCGATCATTTCACTTAAGAGGCCGCTTATCACATGAGAAAAGCTGTTCACGGCTACAACAAAATTAGTATTTATTCTGACCGCCAGGTTTAACTAAAGGCACTTGCATCGGTCACTTGTAGGTCTAGGACAGGTGAGAAGTGCCGTAAATCTCTTAATGCGATTGCTGAGAAAATTTCCCTTAGTCTGGTATGGTTGCCTGGACACTCGCATATACTGGGCAATCAAATGGCTGATGAAGAGGATTTTCCTTAGGAAAGCGGGTTTGAGATGGAAGAATTTTGAATCCTGCCATCACACTAAGATCGTGCGGCTGAATGGGATGCGAAACGCACGAGAGGTTTGCTTTTTCTTGGAAGGGGCGACATATCTCTGGTGGTCGAACTTTTAACCGACCGCATAGCAATGGGACAGCACGCACACCAACTGGGTGCTCCCCATAATGACAACTGCAAGAGCTATAGAGACGAGGAGGAGTTAGAAACAGTTAAGCACTTTATTTATTTTTTTTATTTAGAATGTAAGGGTTTACATATAAGACTGAGTCTTTTAAAGTACATCACAAAAGTGAACAAAAGTGCACTTCCTGTCCGATTGTCCTTCGCTTTGGCGCAAAAGGAAGAAAGTTTTGAGGTCTCACTTCTTTGGCGATCTTTGCGATCTGCCTAATTTAGATCCAAAGAAATTCCTGAGATTTTCTGAATCGACCTTTTGTTTTGAGAACACTGAAAGAAAATAATAAAATCAACAAACTGGTTCTGTTCTTCTTGACTTAACGGAGAATCGGTGAAATTGATCGAATTATGTTTAATACGACCGAGTTCTTTGTCAAGCGAACAAATTAGTTCAGTCATTTCAACAGAAGCGAAATTGCCGCTCTTAAGTTAAAAAAATTCTGTAAAATTGACAGATTCCTAATCAATCTAACTGATTTTTTTTGTTAACACAACTGATCTCACTGGTCATTTCAACAGCGACCAACAGTCAATACATAAGCAAATTTCAAAGAGAATTTTATGCTCACTGCGCTCTCTACTTTGTACTTATGTATGCTGTGTACTATATGTATGCAAATATTGACGTATGTATGTGGCGGCCGCCGTGGTGTGATGGTAGCGTGCTCCGCCTACCACACCGAAGACCCTGGGTTCACACCCCGTACAAAGCAACACAAAAATTTTAGAAATAAGGTTTTCAATTAGAAGAGAATTTTCCTAAGCGGGGTCGCCCCTCGGCACTGTTCGGCAAGCACTCCGAGTATATTTCTGCCATGAAAAGATCTCAGTGAAAACTCATCTGCCTGGCAAATGCCGCAACATAGGTACTTTCGTACAAAGCTGTCGCAACACTCATTTTGTTCATTTGACTACTAAAACGGTCAATTACGAATCAAAGATTTGTGCGCAGTTGATTCAACATCTTGTTGCGATGGATAAAAATTGACAGAAATTTCGGTTGACATAACGCGTATTTTGGTTGATTTTACCAGTCGTTTTCTTTCAGTGTAGGGGAGAGATCCACGTGGTATCACACCGGGACCTTCATGGGCCTAAGTGTACTGGTGCTCGTACCGGTAGCCACTCCAAACTGACCTAGCCTTCTCTTGATTGAAAAAAACTTGAAGAAAGATGTTCACTTAATAAAAATTTTTACTCGTTAAATAAAAAAAAAAATAAATAAAAATATTGTTGATTGAAAAAAAACGAAGAAAATTTGTTTCTCAAATTAATGAAAAGTGTTATAGAAAAATTTAAAAATCTTACTCATTACATTGAAAATTTCCTGAATTTAAGGAAATTTTCTTTATGATTTTTTTCCTCATATTTTGTTTTTCTTCTAAGTGTATGTGCTTATCCTAAACGAACCCCTCCTTCGGGCATTAAACGGTACTCCAGATATTGATATCGCGCCTCTTGCATTTACTGTTTTCACATATTCAGTATTTGGTTTCTCATTTACACTAGACTATTCTCATTTCCATAGGACGCTTTCGTATTTACAGCTGACGGTCTCTCATTTCCAACTGATTATTCTCGGCTGCCGTGGTATAGTGGTAGGGTAGTGGCAGGGCCACCACATCGAAGATCCTGGATTCAAATCTCGGACAAAGTAACACCAAAAAATTTAGAAACTAGTTTTTTTTAATTAGAAACAAGTTTTTATAAGCGGGTTCGCCCCTCGGCTGCGATTTGGCAAACATTCCGAATGTAGTTCTGCCATAAAAAAACGTCTCAGTGAGAAAACTCATCTGCCTTGCAGATGCTATTCGGGTTGGCGTAAAACATGATTGGCAAATATAAATCTTATATTTTGTAATGGCTCCCTTTTCCTCTTCTTTCGGAACTTGTTCCAATAAGAATATCTTACCGGCCTGAGCATATTCATCCATTTGCTTAACATGGTCTTGGATACATATTTGCTGGTTATGATTCGGCGAACCTCGACATACGGTGTCTTCTATAACTTTTTCTATTATTCCTTTCATCAGTCATCCTGTATAAATCCATTCACTCACTTATCATCTTTGCATTCGAAAAAAAAAACCAAAAAATTAAGGTTAATTTAAAGTATTTATCATACAGAAGGCGTGTATGGCATATTCTGTCTAAATGTTCGCACCTTCTCAACACTACAACTCAGCGCAGATATTTGCAGCGCATACATACGTACGTACTTAAAACGTCATGAAAACACCATTGGCACTGCCCAATTGCGTCTGGCCTAAACATTTTTGTATAAATATACAGACTTGCGTAATACATGTACTCGGTCAAAACCTGCATTACGCGGATATTGGAAAAATCACTTGATGAGTTTGTTATTTACTATTTATTTACACGAATAAATATTACCTTTTGTAAGTGTTTACGTGCACATGCTTAGGTTTTACTTGAAATGTCTGCATGATTGCTTTGTGTTTAAAAACTAAATAATTACTTTTCTCTCACAGGTACACTTATACGAGGGTAGCTCTAAAGCTAAGTAAATATCGGCTGCTGTGTGAAATATCACCTTATGTATCTCGGCTATCGTTTTAAAAACAACCTATCTCAGAAAACTTTTGAAAAACCCCTTTTTTCAGAACTTGATTCAAGAATGACATATCTGTTTGTATTAAAACGAAATCAATTTGTGCTAAGATGAGGAGTTTTTGAATAAAATGCTGAAATAGGGCATTTTTCAAAAGTTTTCAGAGATATAGCTTTTTTAAAACGGCAGCCAAGATAGGGTGATATTCCACTCAGCAGTCAGTACAAGTTTTTAAGTGTTGGGCTAAACTCTATCGGAAACTGTCCAAATTCTTCGTACATTCTTTGTGAGAATGAGAGAGATGCCTCCTACTGTGCAAATATGAAGTTATCGCAATCACTTCTTCTGATCAGAGTTTAATTCTGAATAGGTTGCTGAGCTACCCGGCAGGCGAGATCGGGCCCAAGTAACTCTCTAGGGGCCATTTTGATGCACTTTATCTTGTAACTACTAAAACAACTGTACCCTTAGCTTGTTTTTACTTGAACGTTTGGGCAAGATCAAAAAAACTATGATGTAACTTATGAAGCATTTTTATACCTCACTTAGATCGAAGAAAACCGCCAACAGCTCGGTACCTGATATTTTCCAGCGCTGAACTATAATAGGGGAAATTGGTCATCGGTTTCTTGCAATCCTCTTGACTGCAACTTCTACACCTGTCATTGAAGGAGACTTCCATTCTTGTGGCGTGTAGGGCGACTAGCCAGTGCCCTTTGATTATGGTTGTTATCTTAAATATTTGTATCCTAGAGAATTTTAGAAGGTCCTATGCTAATTTTCATGTTAGTACGGTCAGATTTGTTTGGTGATTCTACATGAGTCCGTAGAGTAACAATTCGTCGACTCAATGTATCATATCCATAATAATATTTAGGACATGGTAAAGAGGTAGTATGGTGGCCCAACTAACCAAAGGTCCCGACTCATGTGACGGAGCAACTGATATCAAGCTATTTTCAGCAAACATCAGTAATATGCTCAAAACACATGGGTAAAACAAACACTAAGCAACAAAGAAATACGTACCAATAAACGAACAACCCTAAAAAATGGGCCAAGGACTAAAATTTAATAAAAAAAATTTAAAAGAGTCAGTTTCAACTACTCATGCAGTTCCATGTGTAAACATACAAAACAGGTAACCATACCAGAAACAAATAACTTCGGGCTATTTGAGAAGAGCTTCGCCCTCTTCTTACCTGTAACAACGAATACGCGTTATTCTGTTACTATCGACTTAATATCGAAAGGGAGATTAAAATCGAGTTATCGGTTTGATTTGGGCTTGTTATCAACGGATTACGGATGTGTCATCGGTTTTATGCCGAAGTTTTAACGGCATATGCTTCATAACAAACCGATGTGTCGTTTATAACGTATTGTTACGAATATTAGCAAAACTGAGGAGTGCTGCCATTTCCAGGCCGATGCTAAGCAGTGACGTGAATTCAGATCAATAATTCAATCATTATGTATCTACATAAACGAATCAATAATTGCGTCTACACATATGTACACATTCCGACGAGCAACATTTACATACAAGGCAGCGAGAGATGAGATGTCACACACCGATGAATTTACTTATACGCTTATGTGTGTGCGGGAGACTGTAAACTACAAACACATGCATATATCTTATCTGAGTTGTCACAAGAGAGAGCAATAATTTGTGCACGTAGTTGTGGCTGGCGGATTTTGTAGACGAACTAACTAGTAACTTCTGGAAATCGAAGAGCCTAGAAGTATGCAGCGTAAACTATAAAAGCGGGGCAGGCGAGTAAGAAGTAATTCAGTTAGATTTGAGTTGTCAAGCAGTTTGATTAAGACGAAATCTAGCGAGCAATAGCAGTGTTATTTTGAATAGTAGAGTTTCATTGAGCTATCAATCAGTGTGGTTATTAAGCAAGCTATTCGTTGCACAGTTTGTTATTGTGAAGTACTTTAATAAAGGCCATTTTGCATTATTACAAATTGGAGTTATTTATTCAACAGTTTAGTGATTCGAACTTAGCAGAGGATTGCAAATAAGAGGATTTGCAAGTAAATTCGTTACAGTATCAATAACAAATTTGTAACACTCAGAAAACAAATCGACATTATTTTGATATTCTAACGAATTTACTGCAAATCCTCTTATTTGCCCTTCTGCTAACGTTCGAATCACTAAACTGTTGAATAAATAACTCCACTATTCAATAATGCAAAATGGCCTTTATTAAAGTACTTCACAATAACACTGATACTTCACAACCAACAGCTTGCTTAAATCGCTAGATAGCGTCTTAAATCCAACTGATTGTCGCGCCTCTACTGTTGCTGCCTTTTATAGTGTTTGCTTTCCACGTTGACATTTCTAGGCGGTTCTGTTCTAGAATCTACTAGTTGGTTATCTGCTAAATGTTTCTCAGCTATAACTACAGATGCACACTTTTTATAGCTTCTCTCACAGCTCATGCGCGTATGTTTGTGCGTTGCTTCTCCGCTGCGTGTACGTACATATGTGTAGACATAATGATTGAATTATTGATGTGCATACACGTCAGTACTTAGCATCGGCTTAGAGATGACAGTACCCCTTAGTGTTGCTAATATTCGTTACAATATTAAGTCAAAAGCTCATCGATAACACGCCGAAATAGTAGATCGATAATAAATTGAGAACGCGCGTAAAAATATTTATAACCCTCCTTTAAAACATCGATAATTTTGCGAAAATTTTTCGATCAAACCGACAGAATGAAAATCGCACTGATGATGGCACAACGCCGAAACCGGTTTGTGTCAAAACCAAATTTGACAAGGAATAACGGAAAATCGTTCCAATATACATCATTTATCCACCCTGTCGGAAAATCAACAAAACAAAATAAGATAATTTTCCGATTAATTATCTTTCACTTTTCGATAGTAAATCGATAAATTTTCAATTGAAAACTGATAATTCGTGGAGAAAAAATGAAAAATTTTGTTATTGATAGTAAGTTTAAGAGGCTTCGACAATCAATCGATATATTTTATATATTTAAACGGTAACACATCGATAACAAACCGAAACACCTTCGGTAAGAAATGGATAACACGCTAACATTCTACAGATAACAAACTGATAAAAAATCGACAAACATTATTGCTATAACAAGTTGAAAGCATTCCGTTCGGTTTCGGGGTCAGCTTTGGTTTTGACTTATAATTTATCCTTTCCTCTACCTTCTGTTTCTTTGGTCCTTTCCTTTTCCTCTGTTGCCTTGATTTCCTTTTCTTGCCTGGCTTTGGCTTTGCCATTATTAAAACATGGATATCGACATTGTTATAATACTGATAATTTTTGCCTTCTCTTCTGTTGCTTCCTCTTTTTTACGCTTACTCTTTTCCTTTATCGTTTCACTCTGTTCTTTATAAATCATCCATCGTTAATTTCCATTAACTGATTTGCTATCTGATTTCGCTCATATCATCTCTACCACGTAGTTACATTGTTCCTACATTACCCTACACTTAGGTTTACATTGTGTATTCCTCCTGCAGCGAGCCGCACTAGTTCCGAAACAGCACAGAGCTATCGCATTAAGAGACGTTACCAGCTGTAATAGTGTCCCCTCGCAGTGCTGACAGGTGAGACTTTTAACCTTGTAAATTCCTACAAAATGATAATTGCCCCCACTGCAACCTTTTGCAGGTATTCTTAACTGGTTCAGTCGTAGGTGGTTTTGAAATAGTCACAGCCTTTCATAAATTAATTTAAATACAAATAGCTCATAGAAAAACGCTTGTGGTACAAGTGTAGCTACCGACTGTCCCGCTTTACATCCGATTTGCACTAATTCGAAAGTAGTCATTAAACTTATAGTGCGAAACTGTCTGTCTCCAATTTTCGCATACATACAATCACTTTCACTACGCTTACACTTATGATTCCACTAACCTTACGCTTACATTATAGATTCCCCCATACCGTAAACAAAGATGTATATACATCAAAATTACCCCCTATCTGAATGATCATAATAACAATCTGAATACAAAACCTCTTCAAGTACCAACGTACTAAAAAGTTATAATGACATATAGGTCTTCCAATTAAACAAAAACAATCAGGTCATCCAAAATTCGAAAAGAAGCTCGATCTTAGCCTCATCGGAGGTATATTGCGTCAATTTATCATTATTACTAGTTTATACAAAATACAGTAACATAACTATATTTAACATAATTTTTTTCTCATTTCAGGTAAGTTATACGGATGTCATTGTTTCTCATAATGAATACCAATTTATACTCCAATTTACAAAAGTGAGTACAAAAACCGTTCCAGATATCCAAACCTTAACCCAATTCTCAGCATATACGAAAAAGATGAAAAATTAAAATACTATCCCATATTACAAAAACGTGTTGAAATGGCTCCAAAGATCATAATCTTTAGACCCGGCACTAAGAAATTCATATTCCGTAAGGAATTCCCAGTTTTGGTGTGATTCATATGTAAATAGTTACATGATATAATTACTAAAGGGTTTATTCTTCAATGATGACAGAGCTTTGACGCTCCCAAATTTAAAAATCTGGTCGGGTTGCCTTTACGAAATAAGGAAAACGTGAAATAATTCAATTCCCTTCAGCGAAAATTGTAGCAGAAACCTTTAGTAGTATATTAGTAGGATAATACATTTACAAACGCTAAATATTTCGTTAATTGATAGAGTTACGTTACTGTGGTCATTATTTCACAATTTGTTTGAAGAATGCCGTACGACAGAATTTTATACAAAAATACACTATCTCAAAATTTGTTTCAAAAACTCCTTATCTCAGCATAAGTTTAATGCATTTTGACATAAGAGGGAGTTAATGAAAAGCATTCTGAAATAAGTGTTTTTCAACCTAACTCTGATATAGGACGTTTTTACGAGAGTTCAGTACTTATCGGGTATTTCGAAAAATCTTAAAGACACAACACAGTTAAAGGATGTCAATTCGACTTGGGAGCAAAATGGACGCAATTTTCATAAATTTGTCAGCTGAGCAAACTTCTTGTGATTGAATCGTGAATAGTTAGTACTTTGGGAATGAAAACAATTTTTTATTTATGTTTTTTTTAGCAACATTCTGAGAGAAATCAAGTAACGTAGCTACGAGAAAGTTTTCGCACCTCCCTTGGCTTACGGGCCCACCCTTGTTTTTTTCTTGCTTTGTTGCTTTATCAGCAATATATTGCAAAATATAACACAAAGTTGGTTAACGTGCTGCTGACCAGATTGTCTAGGCAGACAATTGCTGACAGACTGGGCGCGTCCATTTTAAATTATTAATTTTGTATTTAAATGCGTTAAATACTTCCTTTTTCAAATCAACACCTAACAGTTGGTTAATTATTTGTAATTTTATCTGTTATTGCCCTTTTGCGTTGTGAATTACAAATGGGAAATAATATTTCACCCGTTTAAAAAGTTAGTGTGTGGTACTAAATTTATATGCAGATAACGCTGGGTCCGAGGTTTTTTTTTTGGTTCGGTCTTACTTAAGTACAATACGAATACAAAATCAATAAAAAACAAGTAAGGACGGGACTGTCTTCGCCTGTGCCGAAGACTTCATACCTTTCATGAATGGGGCTGAACAATAATCTTATCCCGTTCGTAATCTCCAAATAATCGGATGTATAAAATAAGAAATATATAGTGAACAGATGTACATACCTAAACGATTTTTAAGATAAATATAAAATAAACAAGTAAGGAAGGTTAAGTTCGGGTGTAACCGAACATTACATACTCAGTTGAGAGCTATGGAGACAAAATAAGGGAAAATAACCATGTAGGAAAATGAACCGAGGGAAACCCTGGAATGTGTTTGTATGACATGTGTATCAAATGAAAGGCATTAAAGAGTATTTTATGAGGGAGTGGGCCATAGTTCTATAGGTGGACGCCATTTAGGGATATAGCCATAAAGGTGGATCAGGGTTGACTCTAGAATGCGTTTGTACGATATGGGTATCAAATGAAAGGTATTAATGAGTATTTTAAAAGGGCGTGGACCTAAGTTCTATAGATGGACGCCTTTTCGAGATATCGCCGTAAAGATGGACCAGGGGTGACTCTACAATGCGTTTGTACGATATGGGTATCAAATGAAAGGTGTTAATGAGCATTTTAAAAGGGAGTAATCCTTAGTTCCATAGGTGGACGCCGTTTCGAGATATCGCCATAAAGGTGGCCCAGGGGTGACCCTAGAATTTGTTTGCACAATATGGGCATCAAACGAAAGGTGTTAATGAGTATTTTAAAAGGGAGTGGGCCTTTGTTCTATAGGTGGACGCCGTTTCGAGATATCACCATAAAGGTGGGCCAGGGGTGACTCTAGAATTCGTTTGTGCAATATGGGTATCAAACGAAAGGAATTAATGAGCATTTTAAGAGGGAGTGGGCCTTAGTTCTATAGTTGGACGCATTTTCGAGGTATCGCAATAAAGGTGGACCAGGGGTGACTCCAGACTTTGTTTGTACGATATGGGTATCAAATGAAAGGTGTTAATGAGTATTTTTAAAAGGGAGTGGGCCTTCGTTTTATAGGTGTTCGCCTTTTTGAGATATCGCCATATAGGTGGACCAGGGGTGACTTTAGGATTTGTTTGTATGATATGGATATCAAATGAAAGGTGTTAATGATTATTTTAAAAGGGCGTGGGGCTTAGTTCTATAGGTGGACCCCTTTTCGAGATATCGCCATAAAGATGGACCAGGGGTGACTCTAGAATTCGTTTGTGCAATATGGGTATCAAACGAAAGGAGTTAATGAGTATTTTAAGAGGGAGTGGGCCTTAGTTCTATAGGTGGACGCCTTTTCGAGATATCGCCATAAAGATGGACCAGGTGTGACTCTAGAATGCGTTTGTACGATATGGGTATCAAATGAAAGGTGTTAATGAGTATTTTAAAAGGGAGTAATCCTTAGTTCCATAGGTGGACGCCGTTTCGAGATATCGCCATAAAGGTGGGCCAGGGGTGACTCTAGAATTCGTTTGTGCAATATGAGTATCAAATGAAAGGAGTTAATGAGTATTTTAAGAGGGAGTGGGCCTTTCTGGACCAGGGGTGACTCTAGACTTTGTTTGTACGATATGGGTATCAAATGAAAGGTGTTAATGAGTATTTTTAAAAGGGAGTGGGCCTTCGTTCTATAGGTGTTCGGCTTTTCGAAATATCGCCATAAAGGTGGACCAGGGGTGACTCTAGAATGAGTTTGTACGATATGGGTATCAAATTAAAGGTATTAGTGAGAGTTTTAAAAGGGAGTGGTGGTAGTTGTATATGTGAAGGCATTTTCCAGATATCGACCAAAATGTGGACCAGGGTGACCCAGAACATCATCTGTTGGATACCGCTAATTTATTTATATATGTAATACCTGCCAAGATTTTAAGGGTTTTTTATTTCGCCCTGCAGAACTTTTTAATTTTCTTCTACTTAATATGGTAGGTGTCACAACCATTTTATAAAGTTTTTTCTAAAGTTATATTTCGCGTCAATAAAACAATCCTTACCTTACCATGTTTCATCCCTTTTTTCGTATTTGGTATAGAATTATGGCATTTTTTTTCATTTTTCGCAATTTTCGATATCGAAAAAGTGGGCGTGGTTATAGTCGGATTTCGTTCATTTTTCATACCAAGATAAAGTGGGTTCAGATAAGTACGTGAACTGAGTTTAGTAAAGATATATCGATTTTTGCTCAAGTTATCGTGTTAACGGCCATGCGGAAGGACAGACGGACGACTGTGTATAAAAACTGGGCGTGGCATTAACCGATTTCGCCCATTTTCACAGAAAACAGTTAACGCCATAAAATCTATGCCCCTACCAAATTTCAAAAGGATTGGTTAATTTTTGTTCGACTTATGGCGTTAAAAGTATCCTAGACAAATTAAATGAAAAAGGGCGGAGCCACGCCCATTTTTAAATTTTCTTTTATTTTTGTATTTTGTTGCACCATATCATTACTGGAGTTGAATCTTGACATAATTTACTTATATACTGTAAAGATATTAAATTTTTTGTTAAAATTTTACTTTAAAAAAATTTTTTTTTAAAAAGTGGGCGTGGTCCTTCTCCGATTTTGCTAATTTTTATTAAGCGTACATATAGTAATAAGAGTAACGTTCCTGCTAAATTTCATCATGATATCTTCAACGACTGCCAAATTACAGCTTGCAAAAGTTTTAAATTACCTTCTTTTAAAAGTGGGCGGTGCCACGCCCATTTTCCAAAATTTTACTAATTTTCTATTTTGCGTCATAAGTTCAACTCATCTACCAAGTTTAGTCGCTTTATCGGTCTTTTGTAATGAATTATCGCACTTTTTCGGTTTTCCGAAATTTTCGATATCGAAAAAGTGGGCGTGGTTATAGTCCGATATCGTTCATTTTAAATAGCGATCTGAGATGAGTGCTCAGGAACCTACATACCAAATTTCATCAAGATACCTCAAAATTTACTCAAGTTATCGTGTTAACGGACGGACGGACGGACGGACGGACGGACATGGCTCAATCAAATTTTTTTTCGATCCTGATTATTTTGATATATGAAAGTCTATATCTATCTCGATTCCTTTATATATGTACAACCAACCGTTATCCAATCAAACTTAATATACTCTGTGAGCTCTGCTCAACTGAGTATAAAAATGGCAAAAAACCTCCTTATCTGAACGATCGGTTGTATGGTATATATATTATATAGAGCTCCGATCGAAATGATTTTTACAGGTAATCTTCTATGATATATTAGAATATATATCACCAAGTTTCACGTTTTTATATTGGGAACTAAGGGGGAAATGGCCAAAAATCTTTCTATCTGAACGATAGGTTGTATGGGATAGGTATATAGAAATATATATACTATATACATATAGCTCCGATCAAAGTAATTTTTCAGGAAATCTTCTATGATATATTAGAATATATATCACTAAGTTTCGCGTTTTTATATTGGAAACTAAGGGAAAAATGGCCAAAAATCTTTCTATCTGACAGTCGGTTGTATGGGATAGGTATATACTATATACATAGAGCTCCGAACAAAGTGATTTTTTCAGGAAATCTTCTATGATATATTTGAATATATATCACCAAGTTTCACGTTTACACTTTCTAAATTAAGGGAGAAATGGCCAAAAATCTTTCTATCTGAACGATCGGTTGTATGGGATATAACTATATATAGCTCCGATCAAAGTGATCTTTTCAGGATATCTTCTATGGTATATTAGAATATATATCACTAAGTTTCGCGTTTTTATATTGGAAACTAAGGGAAAAATGGCCAAAAATCTTTCTATCTGACAGTCGGTTGTATGGGATAGGTATATACTATATACATAGAGCTCCGAACAAAGTGATTTTTTCAGGAAATCTTCTATGATATATTTGAATATATATCACCGAGTTTCACGTTTTTACTTTCTAAATTGCGGCAGGAATGACCAAAATCGTCTTATTTGAACGATCGGTTGTATGGGAGATATATGTTATAGTGGTCCGATCTTACCGGATCCGACAAATGTCCAATATAGTACAAAAATACAGCCTTGTTCCAAATTTCATTGAGATATCTCAAAATTTGAGGAACTAGTTTGCGTTCAAACAGACAGACGGACGGACAGACGCAAATAGCTATACCAACTCAGTTCGTCGCCCTGATCAATTCGGTATACTTAATGGTGAGTCTATCTTCTATATTTCTCAACGTTACAAACATCGGACCAAAGTTAATATACCATTTCATGTTCATGAAAGGTATAAAAAAAAAAACAATGCCATCTACTCTCTGACTTATTATACAAATAGATAATACTGCATTCAATCCGATCTCCCCAATTATAATAATTGTATTTATTTATTCTACTTTATTTAATTTTGTTGTTTCAACTTTGTTTAAAACATTCATTAATCATTTCCTTTGTGCTCGTAATAAAATGAAAACCAATTTCAAAATGACAATAAAATTTAAATTATTTTAAGCGTATGCTCGAACAAACTTATCTATATGTAAACCTTCGACATTGTAACCTAGCCTCCTTAATGTGTTCCGGTCCGCAGTACAAACCAAAGTCTACAAAAGGTCCGCCGCATATAATTTGCAAAAATTATCAATTACGAATTCTTAATACTTTGCAATTGGTGCCTAACCTTACAAATAAATATATATTCAATAAAATGGAAAACAACAATAACAAAGAAATAAGTAGTCGAAAGTTGGGCATATTTTGGTAAAATGCTTGAAAAGTATAATACTTACTTAAAAGCTTTGATACCACAACAATAAATTATGTACTCAAGTAAACACGAAATTTTCGCACCCCAAAGAAAATCAATGCATTAATTTAAAGACTTTAAACAATTAAATTGCTATTGAGATTTGATGATGGACTTACTTCAATAATAATTTGATTATAACTGTGGACACAAAAATTTATACAAGTGAAACACTTTTGGAAAAGGGAAGTAAGCGAGTAATCTTTTCACAAAAGTATTTCGATAAAAATCAGTGAATAAAATATTCATCCTGATTTCTATTAATTCGAATAAGCCACATCGCTCTTACGAAATATTTATTTAATAAAGTTTCCATTTAAAAAACCGTGTTTTTTTACATGTATATACATCTACATTTGCTGGTAAAAAAACACTTATCATCACTTAGATAATGTTTGGAAGACCCATATAATTATTGAAAACTCGCGGCAGTTGTAAATAACTCGCAACAACACAGGGTTTACTGAAAAGCGGAGACACGCACCTCTGTTGGTCATAGTGTATAACCTGTTCCTGAATCGATTGCGCTGAATCGTGTACCCAGAACGTTTTCGGACATAACAAGTGGTGGAGAATAGTGTAGATATAGAATGGAGAGACATATTTCAGTTGCAACTTAGTATAGTGCATACTCAAATTTAGCGGTACTAATTTTCTGCGCAACAATTTCATAAGTTTAGATAAAGTTACACACTTAGCAGTCCATATAAAGCTTAAGTGTAAATGTATATACATTTAAAAACAAGTAAGGGTATCTAAGCTCGGCTGTAACCCAACATTATATACTCAGCTGGGCTTCAATTGTGCAGTTCATTTCAGATAAATTACTTTTCTACATAATACGTGGCACCACCCATTTACGAAAAATAAATGTCTTCCATTTTCCTCCTACAATAAAACTTGGTAAGTGAAATATCATTTATAAAAAACTATTTTTGGCTTAAATAAGACCTTTAAACATCTTTTGCATAATAGTGGGTGTGGTCCTTAACCGACCCCGTCGATTTTTAATAGAAATATTTCTTGCTATAAAGAAAGTATGTGTTCTCAATTTTATTACTATCCTTTAATTTTTCTGCGAGTTATGGCTCCCGAAACATAGAAAATTGTTTAGTCAAAAAAGGGCCAGTGCCACGCTCATTTCTAAAAATTTTAATATATTCATACTTTCTGTTACAATTCCATTAAGATAGTAAAATGCCATTGATATTAAGCTCTTTTTCGCAAAGATATAGCTTACTATATTCGTCTACTATTATTTTAAAAGTCTTTTATATAAATGTGGGCGTGGACCTTAGCGGAACTCGACCATTTTATTTAGAAATATGTCCTGCTTTAAAGAAAGTATGTTTTCCCAATCTTATAACGATGCGTTAATTTTCTCGAGTTATGGCTCTCGAAACATACATAATTGCTTAGTATGAAAGGGGCGCTGCCACGCCCATTTTCTAATATTTGAAAATGTTTCTATTTCTTGTTATAATTCGACTTGGGAAGAAAAATACCATTGATATAAAATACTTTTTTGCAAAGAAATAGCTTATTTTATTCTTCCACGATCCTTTTAAAAATTTGTTATATAAAAGTAGGCGTGGTCCTTAAACGATTTCGTTAACTTTTCTTCGAAGCATTCCTTATGGTAAAGGCAACCACTCTGCGAATTTTGTTACGATAGGTTTAACGATTTTTGGTATATGATTAATAATATTTGTAAAGTTGATTTTATCAGAAGTGGGCGGTGCCACGCCTATTTCAAAAATGTTTTCCAAATTTTTTCAAGAGTCTCAAGACCAGTCTCAATTTTGATGTGTTAAACACTCTAGGTGTATTATTTACTAAATAATCAGGTTTTTCGTGTTTTCCAAAATGTTATATAAAAGTGGGCGTGGTTATCATCCCATTTCCTTCATTTTAAATAGCCATGGGAGGTGAGTGCCAAAGAACTTATGTACCAAATTTCAACAAGATGTCACGATATTTAATCAAGTTATCGCGGTCCCAGACAGACCGACGGACAGATAGACATGGCTATCTCAATTCCTTTTATTATCCTGAGCATTTTCATATAGGGAAGCCTATATTTATTTCGGTTAGTTTATGCCGTTACGATCAGTCATTATGTTACCAACATTAATATTCTCGTTCAAGGCCCGTTGTACGTGTAGTTTTTGCTCTAGGTGAGAGTCATGGCTTTTGTAATAGCGTCATATCAAAAAAAAAAGAAATCCTCTTTAAGATTTGAGCGGAGCTCGCCGGATGCCACTTTTCTGTATTGGAGGTTTATCTATAAATTCTCCGCCACTGCGCTCACGTAATGGTTCTCTGACGCTAATTTCAAGTTCTTTAGGTCCTTTTCCCCGTCTCCTGCTGTTGTTGTTATTGTAGCGATAAAGACACTCCCCGGAGGTTTTCCGGTAACAAGCACTATTAAGGTACAAGCCCTCTCCCCCTAGTTTCGTGGAAGTTGTGGTCGCAAGTGGCTCGGCTGCTAAAGAAACAGCATTCGCGATGGGCAGGTGAGGTTGAAAATCGGTTTGGAGAAGCTATAAATTGCAGTGGCAGCCCCTTGAAAGGGTTGCGCTACAGACCCTCTTGAATAATTTTACTACAAACACCCCTTCCGTTGATATATTCTAAGCTCCCTAACCCTGATCATTGTACCATCCAGCTTTTTCCAGGCTGATTGCGGCTTTATTCGTTCATCATGCATCAGTTTAAGTAATGATGATACCAATCAGCTTCCCTTCTAGGGATTTCCATTTTTCGATAAATATATGCTCTTTTGGGGTTGCTGTATTCTATTAGTTCCACAGTAAGGGACGGCTTCGCAACTTTTTCTCGGCTTTAGTATAACCGATTAAGCTGGGGTCTGCCGTCTCCTTTCTGTATTGCTGTTTTTAAGATACACACATAGCTCTTCACTACCTAGACTTCCCTCTTCGCTCTGCTTTGCAAATCCTGAGGCGTGACTCCTGTTATTCCGGCTAGCTTGCCTAGTGGTTCTTCGACGGGGGCATTTGACCGTCCCCCAACCCACAATCCAAAACACTCAAAGATCCATTAAATTTTTGATGTGATTTGTGTGTTTATCGCAGGTGAAAATTATAATTCACCTTGAAGTGCAGAGAAGCGTTTATCTTTCACAATTGACTGAGTTTTGAGTTGTTTATTTGGAAAAGGCGAAAAAAACGAAAAATATAAAACATATGTTGAATCGAAAATCAACTGCGTATCGAGCACAAGTGTGCGAAATGAGAGCTAAGCAAAAGTACATACATAAATACATATTCGCATATAAAAATCATACATCACCCTTCTTTTAAAGAAACACATTTCCGGCTACTTATTAACATAAGTAAGTCGGTTCAGAGTAAACTTCGTACAAACCAACTCTTTTATGCACTTAGCTAGTTAATATGGTAAATGTGCGTGTGAAGCGCTCTCTTTCTATCTGAACGATCGGTTGTATGGGATATATATTATATATAGCTCCGATCTAAATGATTTTTTCATGAAATCTTCTATGTCATATTAGAATAAATATTACCAAGTTTAACGTTTTTATATTGGAAATTAACGGTTGTATGGGATATATACTATATACAGCTCCGATCAAAGTCATTTTTTCAGAAAATCTTCTATGATATATGTATTAAAATATATCACCGAGTTTCACGTTTATAATTTCTAAATTAAGGGAGAAATGGCCAAAAATCTTTCTATCTGAACGATCGGTTGTATGGGATATATATTATATATAGCTCCGATCAAAGTGATTTTTTCAGGATATCTTCTATGATATATTAGAATATATATCACCGAGTTTCACGTTTATA
This sequence comes from Eurosta solidaginis, assembly GCF_040869045.1. Taxonomy (NCBI): domain Eukaryota; kingdom Metazoa; phylum Arthropoda; class Insecta; order Diptera; family Tephritidae; genus Eurosta; species Eurosta solidaginis. Next base: position 250,067,188 of record NC_090320.1, on the reverse strand, counting down.
CTTTCTAAATTGCGGCAGGAATGACCAAAATCGTCTTATCTGAACGATCTGTTGTATGTGAGATATATGTTATAGTGGTCCGATCCTACCGGATCCGACAAATGTCTAATATAATATAAAAATACATCCTTGTGCCAAATTTCATTCAGATATCTCAAAATTTGAGGGACTAGTTTGCGTTCAAACAGACAGACGGGCGGACGGACAGACGGACACAGCTATATCAACTCATTTCGTCGCCCTGATCAATTCGGTATACTTAATGGTGAGTATAAAAAAATAAATGTAAGGCGCGATAACCTCCGAAGAGATCTAAGGCCGAGCTTCTCTTCCAATTTGCGTCGTGCTCCTCTTGATTTTCCCTACAAATTGGCCGGACGGGACCTACATGTTCTATGCCGACTCCGAACGGCATCTGCAAAGCAGATGAGTTTTCACTGAGAGCTTTTCATGGCAGAAATACACCCGGAGTGCTTGCCAAACACTGCCGAGGGGCGACCCCGCTTAGAAAAATTTTCTTCTAATTGAAAAATCTTATTTCTAAAATTTTGATGTTGCTTTGCCCGGGAGTTGAACCCAGGGCATACGGTGTGATAGGCGGAGCACGCTACCATCACACCACGGTGGCCGCCATGGTGAGTATATCTTCTATATTTTTCGACGTTACAAACATCGGACCAAAGTTAATATACCATTTCATGTTCATGAAAGGTATAAAAAAGCTCGACGCAAATTGCAAGAGAAGCGCGGCTTAAAATCTCTTCGGAGGTTATCGTGCCTTGTATTTATTTTATGTTAACGCAGTTAACGCAAAAAAACATTTTTTTTTCGTAAATAACTCTTGCAAATATTTTTTTTTTTATGGGAAAATACCCAAAACAGACTGACGAAATAAAATATCGAGTTTAGAGACTTGAAAAGGCGATTTTAATATTAGATCAGCAAATTGAATCTCGCATTAGTCAGAATCATTACAAAGTGCTATTAAATAAAAAATTTACTTTGCTTAAAATGACAAAAACAAAATTAGGGGCGTAAAAGTTTGTATCATCAAAAATTATCGAAGTGATTCAAAAACAAATAAAGAGAATTGTTGTTTTTGGCATAACACAATGACGAATATATATGCGAAAATAGATTTTGATTTGTTAACTTAATCAAAGTGGGTAACCATGTAAGGAAGTTCTATTTAAAAGCTTGAACTAATTCGAATTTGGTTTGTTCGTTAAGGCTCTCAACTAATTTTTTACGTTTTTGGAAAAAAATTAAATAGACGCTTTGGAGTGCCGTGCTTTCCAGAACATATGTGACTGAGCCGCAAAAAAGTTGCCGAATAAAAACACAAAAAAAAATGCAAGCTGCGATAACCTCCGAAGAGTTTTTAGACCGAGCTTCTCTTCCAATTTGCGTCATGCTCTTTTTAATTTTTCCTACAAATTGGCGGGACGGACTCATAACTTTTATGTCGCCTCCGAACGGCAAGGCACATGAATTTTCACTGAGAAGGTTTTCATGGCAGAAACACACTCAGAGTGTTTGTCAAATCTCTGCCGTGGAGCGCCTCCGCTTAGAAAAAATTTAAAGCTTATGGTACGAAAGCTTCTTCGCCTTTCCGATCCAATTGTGAACTTCGCCTACTATTGGTGAATTCTATTTATTTAGTAGTCGAGGGTCTGGTCACTCCAAGTTCCCCTCGGAAGAAGCGGTTGAATGACCTTAAAGTTCAACTTGTTCATAACAAATCGCTCCCGAGTTAGTATGTTATTGGCGCTATTTGCCCTAAAGCCTTTAGGCTTCAAGAGAGAGCAGGAGAAAAGGACCCCGGACATTTTTTTTAAATATATTTTGATCTCTCAAAATGCATAAAGCTAACAGGGTTATTTAGATTCAGATTGTTAAACTAGAAACAGTTTAACTATGCTCTTTTATTGTTTGAGCTTTCAAGTCGTTTTCACTTTGAACATTTTCAATTTCTAAGCTTATTATGGACTTTACACGTGGTTTCCTTCGATGAAAATAACATACATAATGAACTATCTCATGAATTCAAAAACTATCTGGATCTCGATATATGGGCAAATCCCAAAAACTTTTACTTTTTTGGATACTCGGGTTTTACACAAATTAATTTGCCCCTCCAATACTCAAAACTATCATCAATCAAAGTAGCGATACTTTTTTTTTGTCATTTTCAATATTAACAGTTTTTTGCTTATAGCTTTTTGAGGCAACTGGGTATTGAAATTTGGATTATGCACGATAATAGCCTATCAGGGACTAAAAATACGTGGGGCTTCAAATTTGATGTACCCCTTTCAGTTTTGAAGGTAGAGGCAGAAAAGTGTAAGCACTTGGTTGCGTAAATTTTTTTCAGGAGCATTTTTTTTTGTGGGCACAGCTACAATTTTACTTTTATCAGTTCATACCCGTTTGTTAATTTTTTCTCTACACTACAGTAGTATACCATCAATTGCCTCATCTTGGAATATTCACGCAAGGAAAGTTATTGATGGATGTACATGGGGCAAATAAACGAAATTTCCGACAAAAATTGGCAATCGTCAAAAAGTGCAGACATTTTTATACTCAGTTGAGCAGAGCTCACAGAGTATATTAACTTTGATTGGATAACGGTTGGTTGTACATATATAAAGGAATCGAGATAGATATAGACTTCCATATATCAAAATAATCAGGATCGAAAAAAAATTTGAGTAAATTTTGAGGTATCTTGATGAAATTTGGTATGTAGGTTCCTGAGCACTCATCTCAGATCGCTATTTAAAATGAACGATATCGGACAATAACCACGCCCACTTTTTCGATATCGAAAATTTCGAAAAATCGAAAAAGTGCGATAATTCATTACCAAATACGCATTAAGCGATTAAACTTGGTAGATGAGTTGAGCTTATGACACAGAATAGAAAACTAGTAAAATTTTGGACATTTGGCGTGGCACCGCCCACTTTTAAATGAAGGTAATTTAGAAGTTTTGCAAGCTGTAATTTGGCAGTCGTTGAAGATATCATGATGAAGTTTGGCAGGAACGTTACTCTTATTACTTTATGTCTGCCTAATAAAAATTAGCAAAATCGGAGAGCGACCACGCCCACTTTTTAAAAAAAAATTTTTTTAAATTCATTTTAAAAGAAAAGTTAATATCTTTACAGCATATAAGTAAATTATGCCAAAATTCAACTCCAGTAATGATATAAAAAAAAAATGATATGGTGCAACAAAATACAAAAATAAAAGAAAATTTCAAAATGGGCGTGGCTCCGCCCTTTTTAATTTAATTTGTCTGGGATGTTTTTAATGCCATAAATCGAACAAAAATTAACCAATCATTGTGAAATTTGGTAGAGGCTTAGCTCCTAGGACGGTAACTGTTTTCTGTGAAAAAGGGCGAACTCGGTTGAAGCCACGCCCAGTTTTTATATACAGTCGACCGTCCGTCCTTCCGCTCGGCCTTTAACACGATAACTTGAGCAAAAATCGATATATCTTTACTAAACTCAGTTCACGTACTTATCTGAACTCACTTTGTATTGGTGTAAAAAATGGCCGAAATCCGACTATGACCACGCCCACTTTTTCGATATCGAAAATTACGAAAAATGAAAAAAATGCCATAATTATATACCAAATACGAAAAAAGGAACGAAACATGGTAATTGTATTGGTCTATTGACGCAAAATATAACTTTAGAAAAAACTTGGTAAAATGGGTGTGACACCTACCATATTAAGTAGAATAAAATGAAAAAGTTTTGCAGGGCGAAATCAAAAGCCCTTGGAATCTAGGAAGGAATACTGTACGTGGTATTACATATATAAATAAATTAGCGGTACCCGACAGATGATGTTCTGGATCACACTGGTCCACATTTAGGTAGATATCTCGAAAACGCCTTCACATATACAACTAAGGGCCACTCCCTTTTAAAACCCTCATTAATACCTTTAATTTGATACCCATATCGTACAAACGCATTCTAGAGTCACCCCTGGTCCACGTTTATGGCGATATCTCGAAAAGGCGTCCACATATAGAACTAAGGCCCACTCCTTTTTAAAATACTCATTATCACTTTTCATTTGATACCCATATCGTACGAAAAAATTCTAGAGTCACTCCTGGTCCACCTTTATGGCGATATCTCGAAAAGGCGTCCACACACAGAACTAAGGCCCACTCCCTTTTAAAACACTTATTAACACCTTTCGTTTGATACCCATATTGTACAAACGCATTCTACAGTCAACCCTGGTCCACTTTTATAACGATATTCCGAAAAGGCGTCCACCTATAGAACTAAGGCCCACTCCCTTTTAAAATACTCATTAACACCTTTCATTTGATACCCATATAGTACAAACAAATTCTAGAGTCACCCCTGGTCCATCTTTATGGCGATATCTCGAAAAGGCGTCCACCTATAGAACTTAGGCCCACTCCCTTTAAAAATTATCATTAACACATTTGATTTGATACCCATATCGTACAAACAAATTCTAGAGTCAGGCCTGGTCCACCTTTATAGCGATATCCCTAAATGGCGTCCATCTATAGAACTATGGCCCACTTCCTCTTAAAATACTTTTAATACCTTCCATTTGATACACATGTCATACAAACACATTCCAGGGTTACCCTAAGTTCTTTTTACAACATGGTGATTTTCCTTACTTTGTCTCCACAGCTCTCAACTAAGTATGTAATGTTCGGTTACACCCGAACTTAGCCTTCCTTACTTGTTTTATACTCAGTTGAGCAGAGCTCACAGAGTATATTAAGTTTGATTGGATAACGGTTGGTTGTACATATATAAAGGAATCGAGATAGATATAGACTTCCATATATCAAAATAATCAGGATCGAAAAAAAATTTGATTGAGCCATGTCCGTCCGTCCGTCCGTTAACACGATAACTTGAGTAAATTTTGAGGTATCTTGATGAAATTTGGTATGTAGGTTCCTGAGCACTCATCTCAGATCGCTATTTAAAATGAACGATATCGGACTATAACCACGCCCACTTTTTCGATATCGAAAATTTCGAAAAACCGAAAAAGTGCGATAATTCATTACAAAAGGCAGATAAAGCGACGAAACTTGGTATATGAGTTGAACTTATGACGCAGAATAGAAAATTTATTAAAATTTTGGACAATGGGCGTGGCACCGCCCACTTTTAAAAGAAGGTAATATAGAAGTTTTGCAAGATGTAATTTGGCAGTCGTTGAAGATATCATGATGAAATTTAGCAGGAACGTTACTACTATTACTATATGAACGCTTAATAAAAATTAGCAAAATCGGAGAAGGACCACGCCCACTTTAAAAAAAAATTTTTTTTTTAAAGTAAAATTTTAACAAAAAATTTAATATCTTTACAGTATATAAGTAAATTATGTCAACATTCAACTCCAGTAATGATGTGGTGCAACAAAATACAAAAATAAAAGAAAATTTCAAAATGGGCGTGGCTCCGCCCTTTTTTATTTAATTTGTCTAGGATAACGCCATAAGTCGAACAAAAATTAACCAATCCTTTTGAAATTTGGTACGGGCATAGACTTTATGACGTTAAATGTTTTCTGTGAAAATGGGCGGAATCGGTTGATGGCTAGCCCAGTTTTTATACAAAGTCGTCCGTCTGTCCTTCCGCATGGCCGTTAACACGATAACTTGAGCAAAAATCGACATATCTTTAATGAACTTAGTTCACGTGCTTACTTGAACTCACTTTATCTTGGTATGAAAAATGAACGAAATCCGACCATAACCACGCCCACTTTTTCGATATCGAAAATTACGAAAAATGAAAAAAATGCCATAATTCTATACCAAATACGAAAAAAGGGATGAAACATGGTAAGGTAATTGGATTGTTTTATTGACGCGAAATATAACTTTAGAAAAAACTTTATAAAATGGTTGTGACACCTATCATATTATGTAGAAGAAAATGAAAAAGTTCTGCAGGGCGAAATAAAAAATCCTTAATATCTTGGCAGGTATTACATATATAAATAAATTAGCGGTATCCAACAGATAATGTTCTGGGTCACCCTGGTCCACATTTTGGTCGATATCTGGAAAACGCCTTCACATATACAACTACCACCACTCCCTTTTAAAACTCTCATTAATGCCTTTAATTTGATACCCATATCGTACAAACTCATTCTAGAGTCACCCCTGGTCCACCTTTATGGCGATATCTCGAAAAGGCGTCCACCTATAGAACTAAGCCCCACGCCCTTTTAAAATACTCATTAACACCTTTCATTTGATACCCATATCGTACAAACATATTCTAAAGTCACCCCTGGTCCACCTTTATGGCGATATCTCGAAAAGGCGAACACCTATAGAACGAAGGCCCACTCCCTTTTAAAAATACTCATTAACACCTTTCATTTGATACCCATATCGTACAAACGCACTCTAGAGTCACCCCTGGTCCACCTTTATGGCGATATCTCGAAAAGGCGACCACCTATGGAACTAAGGATGACTCCCTTTTAAAATACTCATTAACACCTTTCTTTTGATACCCATATTGTACAAACAAATTCTAGTGTAAACCCTGGTCCACCTTTATGGCGATATCTCGAAACGGCGTCCACCTATGGAACTAAGGATTACTCCCTTTTAAAATACTCATTAACACCTTTCATTTGATACCCATATCGTACAAACGCACTCTAGAGTCACCCCTGGTCCACCTTTATGGCGATATCTCGAAAATGCGACCACCTATACAACAACCACCACTCCCTTTTAAAACCCTCATTAATATCTTTAATTTGATACCCATATCGTACAAACATATTCTAAAGTCACCCCTGGTCCACCTTTATGGCGATATCTCGAAAAGGCGAACACCTATAGAACGAAGGCCCACTCCCTTTTAAAAATACTCATTAACACCTTTCATTTGATACCCATATCGTACAAACGCACTCTAGAGTCACCCCTGGTCCACCTTTATGGCGATATCTCGAAAAGGCGACCACCTATGGAACTAAGGATTACTCCCTTTTAAAATACTCATTAACACCTTTCTTTTGATACCCATATTGTACAAACAAATTCTAGTGTAACCCCTGGTCCACCTTTATGGCGATATCTCGAAACGGCGTCCACCTATGGAACTAAGGATTACTCCCTTTTAAAATACTCATTAACACCTTTCATTTGATACCCATATCGTACAAACGCACTCTAGAGTCACCCCTGGTCCACCTTTATGGCGATATCTCGAAAATGCGACCACCTATACAACAACCACCACTCCCTTTTAAAACCCTCATTAATACCTTTAATTTGATACCCATATCGTACAAACACATTCTAGAGTCACCCCTGGTCCACCTTTGTGGCGATATTTCGAAACGGTGTCCACCTATAGAACTAAGGCCCACTCCCTTTTAAAATACTCATTAACACCTTTCGTTTGATGCCCATATTGTACAAACAAATTCTAGGGTAACCCCTGGTCCACCTTTATGGCGATATCTCGAAACGACGTCCACCTATGGAACTAAGGATTACTCCCTTTTAAAATACTCATTAACACCTTTCATTTGATACCCATATCTTACAAACGCATTCTAGAGTCAACCCTGATCCACCTTTATGGCTATATCCCTAAATGGTGTCCACCTATAGAACTATGGCCCACTCCCTCATAAAATACTCTTTAATGCTTTTCATTTGATACGCATGTCATACAAACACATTCCAGGGTTTCCCTCGGTTCATTTTCCTACATGGTTATTTTCCCTTATGTTGTCACCATAGCTCTCAACTGAGTATGTAATGTTCGGTTACACCCGAACTTAACCTTCCTTACTTGTTTTTTTGTATTTTTGATTCAAGGTTCGATTCGAGCTCAAGGCCAGAACAATACTTTTTTCTAATGATAATTATTGTTATTTTTTAATTTTTCTAAATTTGAAAAATTGTATTTTGTTTTTGGAATAGTAAGTACAAAATTTTTCAGACAACCATAGCTGCGCAGATAGATCCATTTCATAGGGTGCTAAGCCTTCATCATCAGTACGCTTTAGGCATGCTGCGCTAACCATTTAGCTATGCAGCGGTGGTTCGTTTGACTCGCAAATATTTTGTATTTTTTTAAACCAGTTTTTATTTAAAAGTAAATGAAAATAAACACAAATTTGGTACAAAAATTAAAAAAAAAAAATTAAATTTGTTTCTACACGTTTTGACGATTGCCAATTTTTGGCGAAAATTTCGTATATTTGCCCCATGTACAAACATCAATAACTTTCCTTGAACGAATATTCCAAGATGAGGCAATTGATGGTATAATACTGTAGTGTAGAGATATACCCCATATATGTAGGTATGTACATCCTGATAAAATTTCAACACAATCGGATAAGAAGTGTTTAAATAAGTAAAAAAAATTAAGGGTTTCCGGGTTTATATTTTTATCAATATCTCCAAAACCGGATCTCGGGTATTAAAACTGTTCTACCTAAATATACTTCGTTCACATATCTATACGTTTTTAAAGTTTCAAAAGAATCGGTAGAAAGGTGCTATAAAATAAATGTGTTGCAAACTTTGCAGTAAAAAACATTTGGTGGTTATTCGGTTTTATATTTTTAACGATATCTACAAAACCGGGTCTAGCTACAGTATATCTCCATATTTTGTTAAAATTTCGATATAATCGGTACAGAAGTGTTGAAACAAATGTATATTTAACATTGCGACTTCAATTTGTATATATTTAGCTCGATCTTTTGGCTATATCTTTGTGAGGCATTATGTAAGACGAGTAACGGCGATGCACTATAGCTCCAATTTACCCCTCAGTGTTCCTAACAAAAAGATGTTTGCGTGATACCATGTTTCAAAAAAAAAAAAAGTTTTTCTCCAAAAAAACCAAAGTTTGGCGGATTTCCCCGTATGTTAATGAGTTTTCACTGAGAAGCTTTTCATGGTTTAAAAACGCTTAGAGTGCTTGCCAAATTACTGACGAGGGGCGACCTCGCTTAGAAAAACTGTTTTCTATAATTTTTAAGGTAAAGCCGAAAAGGGCTGATAAAAATGCGATACATTATAGAAATGCTCACTGAATAGTCATAATGATAACCACAATACTCCTGAAAGTTTCCGGAGATAGTGGGAAAGTAATTTTGAAACAGTGCCAAATTCATACTTAAAGCTTTTTTAACGTAAATGTAAAAACAATTACGAATAGCTTTGAAGTAGTCTCTTCATAATCCTAAAACAATCGCGATATGGTCCATAAATTTTTGCGATACTTTATGGACCATATTGGGATTGTAATCTTCAAATAGTTAAGCAATGGTCCTTACGACAAACCCGAAATGGTCTTGAAACCAATCCTAAGCCAATACCGGAATAATCCCAAATTACCCTGCAATAGTCCGAAAATTATCCCTAAGCAGACATTATATTTTGACAGTAGTAATCCTGATCAATTTCGTAGATAGTTAGAAAATGATTACGCAACAGTCCCAAATTGATTCCCAAAATAACATTACTTAACATGAATTTCAAAATAATTCTGAATGGTTTGAAAATAGTGTCGTTATTATCTTTAAAATACCCTGAAAAGGTCTCTAAATTATCCCGAAAGCCATTACCAAGGAATTTTGAAATAATTCCGAAATCACCCTAACGGAAACCCCGAAGGCGTTCCGAAATAGTGTCATTTTGATGCTGAAAATACTCCCAAAATGGCCCCTAAATTATCGTGACAGCCATCCCCAAGGAACCTTGAAATTATTCCGAAATTTTCCTTAGAAAAATACCGAAATGGTAGCAAAATAGTGTCGATTTGATCTCTCAAATAATCGCGAAATGGTTCCTAAATTAACCCGATATCCATCACCAAGGAATCTTGAGTTAATTCATAAATTATCCTTGGGAAAATCCTGAAATGGTTTCAAAATGATTACGGAGTCAGTTGCGAAACTGCTCCGGAATAGAAGATAATAGAATATAGATAATAAATAACAACAATGTGCTATACTGATCCCAAATACAATTCCGAAATAATCCGGAGATCATCCTAACAGGTGTTCCGAGAAATAGGTTTAAAATCATAACTAAGACAATCCCAAAACTGTTGAAACAATTTCACCAGAGTATTCCAAAAAAAAAATTCTTAAGCAATTCCAAAGTGGTCCTGAAATTAATCCGTAATAGTATCCAAATAATACTGTAAACAATCCTGACACTGTCCCTAAGTTTTCTCGAAATAGCAGCAAATATATCAATCAAATAGGCTCCATATATTCCGCAGATAGTCCCCAAAATGATAAAGAAATGGTCACGAAATGCTGCCTCGTAATGATACCTAAAGCAGCTTTGATATTATCTCTAAAAACTCGTCATTATTCTGTTCCGAAATACTCCTGAAAACAATCCTTGGAAAAGTCACGTAATGATTCTGAAAGCCATTGAAATTATCTTAAATATTACAAAAATTGCTTATACTGCCCTTGTATCAAATATGATGTCGTTTTGTAAATGTTATGCCGCCTTAGGGGGAATAACAGTTCCTACAAAAAAAAGAAGATTACTTTTTTCTCCACTTTTTATTAACATTGCTCTTCCGTGAAGAGATTTTTTTTTTTAAATACTAGTCGCCTAATCATCAATCTGCCTTTTGGCAGATAATTTCTAATAGTTTTTATTCGCAATTTATTTATCACATCATTGCCCTATGACTTGTGTTTATAACTGCCTTTATTGGTATTCTATCAGCTAATTAATACACACCCCTCAATTACTTGGCGTATTACAAAGGAATTCTGTATAATTGTACAATGTATTCAATAAATGTCAAAATGCTAGGGATGTTGCGAAAATGAAATTTCAGACATTTTGGAATGCAAAAACCTAAGAGATACAAATCTGAAATGATAATTTATGTATTTTTAAAAACTAATATAGAAAACAACGACTGTCCGGCTTCTCCGTCGGCTGGTTGTAGCCACATGCTCGGTCATACCTGTTGTCTCCAATTTCATATTATGTTAAGTCGCGTTTTGAATTTTAGTTGAACTCCACGATCAATATAATTGATTTTGGCCTTCTGCACTTAAAGCAAAAGCTTAAGCGTCATTTTAAAATGTTTTTAATGCGATTTCTTCGCAATTTCAATGGAAATGCGAATATACGCAACATCCCTAATAAATGCCGATGAAACATGTACTTTGTAGCAATTAATGTGAATTCTATTGACATATTCGAATAACAAGGGGATATATTGATGTTGCGTCTGATAGAACTTGATTATTTTCTAATTTAACAACAAATAAAGTGAAATGATTCACAAAAGAGGGGTCTTGGATGAGAGCATTCAATTATATGTTTGTAGTATGGATGTATGTATATAAATAGCTTTATTTTCTGTACTTCTATATACGTAAATATGCTCTTAAACTTTATATGGACAGCCAAGCGTTAAACTTTATCTACACTTCTGAAGTTGAAACGCAGAAAATTAGTACTCCTAAATTTCAATACGCATTATACTCAGATGCAACTGAAATGTGCGTCTATGTTTTACCCCTACGCTACCTCTATGTTTAACCTCTACAAATGGAGTGTGTCCACTATTCACCTCAACCGATTCAGCTATAGGCTATACACTAGGGCCAACAGAGGTGTGTGCCTCTGTTATTTAACCACCGCCGCTAGATGGGTCCCCTAAACATTATCCAAGTGATGATAAGCATTTTTTTACCCGCAAATCTAGATGTATATACATGTAAAAAAACACGGATAATGTTATGATTTCACTACAGCTCTGTGATCGCTAACAGTGAGTCGAACAAGGAACATCAATATTTGTATTGTTCGTGTGTTGAGCCGTGCTTTTTTGGTGCTCATGGTTTATTAAATGGGGTTTAGATTGATCCATGTGACTTGTGGCGGAATAGTTGATTTCATATTTCTTTGCCAAAACCTGTCATAAAGAGCTTTCAAGGAGCTGCTTTTTATTAACCATAAACTCTGGCAAGGAATGAAAGAGAGCTTAGCCAAAGAGCTACCTAAGTATGTGTATTTGTTTGTGTTAGACTCGGTTCCAGGAAACAAATTATTCTCCAAGTATATGGAAAAGGTGGCTCTATAGGATTTCTTATAAGAATAGTGTTTTCAGTTTCCCAATAAGTCCCCTCAGATACACCCAGAGATTTTATACGGACACCATTTTTCACATACGATTTAAATAGGGAAGGTATAAATGAAAGCGTAAAAGTATAAGCAGAGATGGATGTATCAGCGCAGAAGCAGATTGGTTCAACTGTAACTGTACCAAAGTGAATAAATAATAAAATTAAAGAAAAAAAAACTTTTTTAAAAATAAGCTTTTATTATTTTGGTTAATAAAATTAACTAAAAAGTAAACAATAAATTGACTCTAAAGAAATATAACACTTTATAAGTTCATTGTAAGCTTAAACGATAATTAGGCTTTTTCGTCTGCGACAAAAAAATTCTATATTGTACATAATTATATATTTTTAACATAAAACTTTACACCTAAATTATTAAATCTTACAGTTTATATCACAGTCCTAATTGTTCTAATAAAAAACGTGTTAAATTTTGATGGTATAATTAAGAACATTTAGGATCTCCTTTTCTTGCTATCGCAATGTAACACGCTTTTATTAGAACAATTAGGACTGTGATATAAACTGTAAGATTTAATAATTTAGGTGTAAAGTTTTAATGTTAAAAATATATAATTATGTACAATATAGAATTTTTTTGTCGCAGACGAAAAAGCCTAATTATCGTTTAAGCTTACAATGAACTTATAAAGTGTTATATTTCTTTAGAGTCAATTTATTGTTTACTTTTTAGTTAATTTTATTAACCAAAATAATAAAAGCTTATTTTTAAAAAAGTTTTTTTTTTCTTTAATTTTATTTTTTACTTTTTAGTTCGTTTTATTAACAAGTAATAGAAGCTTGTTCTTATAAAAGCTTTAAATATAAGTATAGGGGGTGAAACAAAAACACATATATCAGTTACATCTGCGTATAATGCGTATTGGAATTTATTAGTACACATTTTATGCGCAGCAACTTCAGAGGTGTATTTAAAGTTTAAAGCATTGTAAATATAAGTATTGAAGTCATGAGCCTGGGCATTCGCGCAATTTTAGTGATGTAAATTGCATGGCGCCAGCGCCAATGCGGTGCCAGCTCAATGGTAGCTCATTGACGAAATTACTCCAAGCGAATTTTTGACGGTTCTTAGTAGTGAGTGCGTAGTACATTTTACTTGCGCTATTGAGTGAAACGACTTTTGTGTGTCAGGCACGAGTTTGGTGTTATTGGCGCTTCTGGCAGTGATGACACTGAGCTGTTGACGGTAGCGCTGGTAGTTCAGATTTTGAATCAGAGAAAGAATTGATGACCCGTGTGAATTATTATGGCTTTGGCCGTGTAAATTATTATGGTGTATTTGTATATTTTAGATTTAATGCACAATTAATATTTGTGTGTTTGAGCGGCCAAATAATAACAGTAGTATTGCTAAAGTGCTGCTTAGTTGATGGAATGTCGCTAATTTCTTAGCGATGATCAGCAGATTGTCAATATTTCGTTCAACGGACGCGCGAAATTGCCACATCTGCTCAAATTTTCCAAAGATTTTCCATTCTTGATTTAACTTAAGCTGTTATGCCAATATTTTTCAGCCAGCTTTTTTCAAATAGGTAATTTTTCCAAAAGCAAAATAAATTACAGAAAAGATTACAAGGTTAAACAGCCTTAAAAATTCAGCTATGTTGGTTATACACAGAAATACAACAGAGGGTTGTGTCTCCGCTTTTCGCAAGCGATGAGATTCACCACGCGTGACACGTGATTCACCACGTCCAAATATCACAATCCACGGATAGGTACCGGCGTGTTTGTATGGGACTTAGGCTGTTATGCCAAAGTAAATACAAATCTTTACCGATAACTGTGTTATCGATTAATTTATCGAATTCTAACAAAGTAATATTGCATTGTCATCGGAGTTATACATGTGTGCAAAATTTCAGCTCAATCGGACACCGGGAAGTGTATCAAATTTAACTTGCAAGATTCCATTACAGACAACAAAAGTGAAAGTAAATAAAAGCTTATAATTATAATTATAAAAACAAGAGACGTCAGTCTGCTACTTGTAAGCAATTGATCGGTGTTTTCCAAGAGATAGTCGCTGGTGTTTTTTTTCTTTTGAGCTAATTTTGCCTAAAATATCTTCTATATATTCCGTGGCGTATTTTTGTTCATTTTAATGATTTTATTAAATTAATTAAATTATTCTCTTTCGAAAAAAACACACTTGCATAAGGCGACTGCACCGCATGAATAAATAGGATGCAAGCAAAAAAACTCTCTCATAGAAAAGAAAACATTCGTCATACATTTTTTGTTTTCCTGCGAGTTACTCCCCACTCGTAGCAAACTGGTGGTTCTTATTTTAATTTATCCTCCTTGATTGCACTAGCAAAAGTATATGACCGGGGAGAGCATATTTTCGTAATAGCCAAGGCGAAACCATACAAGGTGGCAACACGGTGACCTACCTATAAAAATAAATAAAACTTCCATGTACTTTGTTTTTGTAAATCGATGAACTAATGTCAGTATCGTACTGCGCCGGATGTTGTATCAAATCATATTCAAAAAGTACAAATCAGCTGTCACCGTGCTGCCATCTTGTATAGTTCCGCCATGGTAATAAAAATGAATAAATGTAAGGCGCGATAACCTCCGAAGAGATCTAAGGCCGAGCTTCTCTTCCAATTTGCGTCGTGCTCCTCTTGATTTTCTCTAGAAATTGGCCGGACGGGACCTACTTGTTTTATGCCGACTCCGAACGGCATCTGCAAGGCAGATGAATTTTCACTGAGAGCTTTTCATGGCAGAAATACACTCGGAGCGCTTGCCAGACACTGCCGAGGGGCGACCCCACTTAAAACAAGTAAGGCAGGCTAAGTTCGGGTGTAACCGAACATTACATACTCAGTTGAGAGCTGTGGAGACAAAGTAAGGGAAATCACCATGTTGTAAAAGGAACCTAGGGTAACCCTGGAATGTGTTTGTATGACATGTGTATCAAGTGGAAGGTATTAAAGAGTATTTTAAGAGGAAGTGGGCCATAGATCTATAGATGGACGCCATTTAGGGATATCGCCATAAAGGTGGACCAGGCCTGACTCGAGAATTTGTTTGCACGATATGGGTATCAAATAAAAGGTATTAATGAGTATTTTACAAGAGCGTGGGCCTAAGTTCTATAGATGGACGCCTTTTCGAGATATCGCCATAAAGATGGACCAGGAGTGACTCTAGAATTTGTTTGTACGATATGAGTATCAAATGAAAGGTGTTAATGAGTATTTTAAGAGGGCGTGGGCCTTAGTTCTATATGTGGACGCCTTTTCGAGATATCGCCATAAAGGTGGACCAGGGGTAACTGTAGAATTTGTTTGTACTATATGGGTATCAAACGAAAGGTGTTAATGAGTATTTTAAAAGGGAGTGGGCCTTAGTTCTATAGGTGGACGCCTTTTCGGAATATCGTTATAAAAGTGGACCTGGGTTGACTATAGAATGCGTTTGTACAATATGGGTGTCAAACGAAAAGTGTAATAAGTTTTTTAAAAGGGAGTGGGCCTTTGTTCTATGGGTGGACGCCTTTTCGGGATATCGCCATAAACGTGGACCAGGGGTGACTCTAGAATGCGTTTGTACAATATGGGTATCAAATGAAAGGTGCTAATGAGTATTTTAAAAGGGTATGGTCCTTAGTTCTATAGGTGGACGCCTTTTCGAGATATCGCCATAAAGGTGGACCAGGGGTGACTCTAGAATTTGTTTGTACGATATGGGTATCAAATTAAAGGTATTAATGAGGGTTTAAAAGGGAGTGGCCCTTAGTTGTATATGTGAAGGCGTTTTCGAGATATCTACCAAAATGTGGACGAGGGTGATCCAGAACATCATCTGTCGGGTACCGCTAGTTTATTTATATATGTAATACCACGTACAGTATTCCTTTCAAGATTCCAAGGGCTTTTGATTTCGCCCTGCAAAACTTTTTCATTTTCTTCTACTTAATATGGTAGGTGTCACACCCATTTTACCAAGTTTTTTTCTAAAGTTATATTTTGCGTCAATAGACCAATACAATTACCATGTTTCATCCATTTTTTCGTATTTGGTATATAATTATGGCATTTTTTTCATTTTTCGTAATTTTCGATATCGAAAAAGTGGGCGTGGTCATAGTCGGATTTCGGCCATTTTTTATACCAATACAAAGTGAGTTCAGATAAGTACGTGAACTGAGTTTAGTAAAGATATATCGATTTTTGCTCAAGTTATCGTGTTAACGGCCGAGCGGAAGGACAGACGGTCGACTGTGTATAAAAACTGGGCGTGGCTTCAACCGATTTCGCCCTTTTTCACAGAAAACAGTTATCGTCCTAGAAGCTAAGCCTCTACCAAATTTCACATGGATTGGTTAATTTTTGTTCGACTTATGGTATTACAAGCATCCTAGACAAATTAAATGAAAAAGGGCGAAGCCACGCCCATTTTGAAATTTTCTTTTATTTTTGTATTTTTTTGCACCATATTATTACTGGAGTTGAATGTTGGCATAATTTACTTATATGCTGTAAAGATATTAACTTTTCTTTTAAAATTTGAATTAAAAAAAAAATTTTAAAAAGTGGGCGTGGTCGTTCTCCGATTTTGCTAATTTTTATTAAGCAGACATAAAGTAATAAGGTAACGTTCCTGCCAAATTTCATCATGATATCTTCAACGACTGCCAAATTACAGGTTGCAAAACTTCTAAATTACCTTCATTTAAAAGTGGGCGGTGCCACGCCCATTGTCCAAAATTTTACTAGTTTTCTATTCTTTCTTTATCCGTCTTTGGTAATGAATTATCGCACTTTTTCGGTTTTTCGAAATTTTCGATATCGAAAAAGTGGGCGTGGTTGTAGTCCGATATTGTTCATTTTAAATAGCGATCTGAGATGAGCGCTCAGGAACCTACGTACTAAATTTCATCAAGATACCTCAAAATTTACTCAAGTTATCGTGTTAACGGACGGACGGACGGACGGACATGGCTCAATCGAATTTTTTTTCGATACTGATGATTTTGATATATGGAAGTCTATATCTATCTCGATTCCTTTATACCTGTACAACCAACCGTTATCCAATCAAAGTTAATATACTCTGTGAGCTCTGCTCAACTGAGTATAAAAATACAGACCGCTGGCGTTAATTTCCTGTAAGTTACTTCATATTGTAGAAAGGTATGCAAGTCGTATATATCTGTGGTCACAAGCAATAATCCGCCTAGTTCTATCTTTTTACACGTGACTTAGGCTATTATTGCTTATGAGAGTCAGGTACGCGAGTCAACACGTACAAATATGACTCGCAAGTCAGATGCATCGTGTGTCGGCTCTATTGAACTGACAACTAAGTTAAAGCGTTTTCGGATCGGCATAGGACGATTTTCAAATAAGTCGAAGATATTAATTACCGTAAATTAAACGTTTTTTTTTTAATGTTATGAACTTAAAAATTTTTTTGAAATAAAATCTTGAACTATTTTAGCTTCATTAATAGCTGCACACCTCTGGCTCCTAAAGTTATTCGTTTCATGTTTTGATTCAAATTTTAAGGTTTAATGCTTCATGAAGTGAATGTCAATATATCGTCTCTCTTTGTATTAATTGATTTGTTGTAAAAGCAAAATCAATTATGTTTAATCACCAATTACCGTTAACGAACTCAGATACTCCCATTGCAACCGCATGCAAAAACAAAAAAAAAGGTGTTTTAACTATGTGATTAATTTTTCTGAGATAATGCCAAACTGTTATAGTTACTAAAATATATTTAATCAAGTTTTACTAATAATAAAAGTTTAAACACTTTACAACAATCTCAAAATATTTTACAATCTTTTTAATTAACTAAACTTACAAAAAAGGGAAGTACTTCTTCCGCACCCAACTACAATCCCAATACTGAACCGGCAGGTGCCATTCAAATAAACGAAGGAATATTAAAATTTTTCAAAAGTTTTTTCCATCGGCTTAATTAATAAATGCAAAACGCAACACCGTCAATTGCGCATAAATTGGGTTAGTTAGTGTTGTTGTTTGTGTACACGCTTATAACGATTAGTACAACTACTACTAGTATTCTACGCCAGATTTGATTAAACTGAGGAGCAAAGATTTGCAGACATTGTATTGTAGATTGGATTAGCGTAGCTTAACCAAGAACTCTTCAGAAGGCGAGAGAAACTTGGTACTTTGCATTAGAACCTGATTTTATGGCAAATCGCGCCCACGATTGCGCTTCTTCTGTGCGAATTTTGAATATATTCACTAGGGAAGACGATTTTCGGGATTTTTTCGCCTCTCGGAAATTTCTTTTTGTACTGCACCATGATGACGTCTCAGAAGCAAAAAAAAAAAAAAATTCTAAAAACTCGAACGAAAAAAGAACTTAAAAGCGACCGCCGTGATGTGATGGTAGTGTGCTCCGCCTCTAGAAAAAACTTTTTCCAAGCGAAGTCGCTCATGGGCAGTGGTTTGGAAAAACACCAAGTGTATTTCTGCCATGAAAAGCTTCTCAACTAAAATTAATCTACCTAACAGATGCCATTCCGAGTTGGAATGAAACATAAATCTCATCGGTGCCGTCCATAAACTTCCTCCCTAACTGCATTGACCAAAGTAGGTTCATCACCCGTGTTACAAACACAAAAACCTTCGTTTAGAATAAAGCAAAAAGTGACTCATCTCTTCCGTTGGTATTCAATTGACTGCACATCATGTTTCGACTTTGATCCCTACTCCTGTCCACATCATTTGACACTTTTTTCGCAGATGATAGGAGCGGCCTGATAAGCCGTCATGAGCTATATACGCAGAGATCGGCCATAACTTCTTCCTGCCGTGATATTGTTATTTCTAAAATTGGCCGAAAAAGTTTAATATCCTTTTAAAATAGCATACAGAATCGTGATCTACTTGCCGCTCCTGCTGGTGGATTTCAAGTAGCCGTCATCAATCCAGACGTTTTATTGCCGTTGCTGTGCGGTAGCGATTCCTGGATCCACTCCACCTTACTCGATAGAGCGTTAAAAATGTACTTCAGGGACAGTAATTTCTTCGGATAATTCCAGCGCCTTCTTAGCGACTTCTTCCTGCGGCAGACTCAACCACAGACGGGTTGCCGACAGAGATGACACTAGTAGAACTAGCGTGTCAGTTACAATTCGTATGTTCTTCCCTCTGCTGGACGCAGCAATCACGCTAACGAATGCCGACTCCCCTTGACCTCTTCCCCCTCCCAAATCACCTCCAAAAGTTAGAGGTCAACCCTTTTCGTGTGGACGTGGTAGATTTTGAGCACACTAAGCTGGATGCCATAGCACAGACCGCATCATAACTAAGGAGAAACCTTTTAGCCTTTACTCGGAGTAACCTTCAACTATACACTGAAAAATTATGGTTGCTGTATTATAACAATTCCGGGATTTCCTCTGATCGCGATTGTTCAGCCAGCGATCAGACGAGATACTATTGTAACATCATCAACATCAAATGACCATCTTTGGATAAAACAAACTGTCCTTTTTTTGGCGGCCGCCGTGGTGTGGTGGAAGCGTGCTCCGCCTACCACATCGAAGATCGCGAGTTCACGCCCCGGACAATGTAACATCAAAACTTTAGAAACAAGTTTTTTTAATTAGAACAACGTTTTTCTAAGCGGGATCGGCCCTCGGCTGTGATTTGTCAAGCACTCCGAGTGTATTTCTGCCATGAAAAGCTTCTCAATGAAAACTTATCTTCCCTACAGATGCCATTTGCATTCGGCATAAGGTGAACTAAAATGTTAATCGCTCTACTTGCTTTCTCCAATTTCCTGTCTCAGTTAACATCAATTATTTCAGTTTTTATCAAAGGCAATTAATCAAACTCATTCGAAAATAAAAATCAAAAAGGAGCTACAAAATAAACAGAACTTTAATCGATTCGCTTATGAGTGACATTTCTATTTCCATTTCGCGGTCCTTTCGTGACTAGCAATTGGTTAACACATTCGATTCTCACAAACACATGCTCAAATATACTTTAATCATTCGCTTGAATTACACTTAAGAGCGTCAATATTCAATTAAAGCGAACAGTGATGTTCACTTACTGACCCAAAAACCTAAAGAAAATTTTGTAGATGGGAGTCCTGCTGTTGGATGTCTCATTTAACTTTGCTGAGTTCAACCAGTGAGCGTTTCCGCACGCCATTTAGGAATAACAATATGTCGCTTGGTTTGTTGTTTTGAAAGTTTTCTCTGGGTGGAATTTAGGACATAAGAATATAATCTTTTGGTTGGGACAGTAAAACAATTTACAACTCAAGGAGGAGGAAATGTGCACAGTGCGAAAACGAAGAAAATGAAAGGCAACGAGTTTTGCGATTCTTATTTATAGAGGCAGCTTGTATAGAAAGTGTCACCCACAAACCTACTTCTGTAATTTTTCTCCCTTTAGTATTTCAAGGTGGTGTTTGTTTCCATTTGGTAGATCAATCTTTCGACCATTTTTCTACATAGGTTAAGAGCTAGAACAGATCTCTTCGAAACGCCCCATTAATGTGCTTTCCGCGACACAATATGGAAGTAATTGGAAGTGTTGGTTATTGTAATATTTGTCCATAAAATTATACAAAGTCGTTCTCTTAGAAATTCCCTGAGAGTTACGAGTATCTAAGGTAGACATCTTGCCGACTGTATGACAGTACAGCAAAACTCTTCTGTGCCTAACTGCTTATGTATAACCGTTGTTAAGTGTCCTGATTTTACAACAAAACACCTCATAAGAGGGCTCCGGGTTATCAGTGACCACCATAGACAAACTACTTTTCAAACAGCGTGATATGCAGACCGTGCATTTTGGAGGATTTCTAGCCAGAGAATATATTTGGCTGCGTTTAAACGGAGCCTTCCATATATCTGACTGCCTTGGGAAGTAACAATGGTATTCGCACACCAAGGACTATTATGACTATCAGGAAGGTTAACTCAGAAAATTTTAGTTTCTATAAGGGTGAGCAGAGAGTATGAATGCTGTTGCAACATGAGAACGAAGAAAGCGCTATAAGCAATGACTCGGACCTAGGCATCAATAATGCATGACGTCTGAGAGATTTGTTAGTGAGAAAGAGAAAAGGAAAATGAGCCCTTCCACAATATTAGTCAGCATTAAATACTAACCAGCAATTGCTAGTCGTAGCTGAATCAAACAGCATTGAGTGCGAGCGATTATCATGAACCCATGAAACTATAACTGAAAGACATGATAATTTCTATGCTCGGGAGAGGAACTCATCATAGCACAAACCTATGTTGTTAGAAATCTCTTAGGCAGAGAGGAGAGGTAAATAAAGATAATATACCAGGCAGAGACTACGTGCTTGATAAACTAAAGAGTAGGGTGGGTCGATTTGTATGGACGAAAGTTAACCGATATCGCGCCATCGATTTTTCGATAGGATTTGGGCTGAGGAAAAAAAGTTCCACTACGCATGCCGAAAAAAATAATTTTATATGTATACCCTGTTCGACCCAAATATGTCCGCTAAAAACTTTGTCGGTAACAGTTTAAAAAAAAAAAAAAAAAAATTTTTTTTCGTCGGACAGGGTATACATGAAAATTTTACAATCAAATTAAAATTTTTTTAGTAGGTCATGAAAAAAACCTTAAAAATCAAAGTCGAAAAAGGTCAAAAAAATGAAATTTCGCAGGCTCGAAAATTATTTTTTGGGGTATGCGTAGTGGAACTTTTTTTCTGAGCCCAAATCCTATCGAAAAATCTATGGCGCGATGTCGGTTAATAAATCGACCCAGTCTACTAAAGAGACTTCATACTCATAGCCTCCGATTATACCTGAGAAGATGAACGAAGTGACAAAGCAGTATCTGGCTATGGCCTCAAAAGCCTGGATAAATTAATTGGAATTTCAGTTCTTCCTGCTCCTTCTTTTATTTGTTAATTTCTCAAAGTTTTTCATACTATTTATTTCATAATAATTTTCTCATGAGACCACAATCACTTATTGATGCCATAATTACCTACAAATAGTTTTATAGCTGTCCCACAAGTCCCAACACATTTCTACTTATCCAATACGTTTTAAAATAGTACAAACTTTGTATTCAGTTTAAAATGTGAAAAAAAAATCAAATTAATTTATGTAATTCTCACAATCATCTTACAAATACTTCATAGCGCTATTTATACCATGTCTAATATTGCTTCCATTTCTACTTAACTTTGCTGCACGTTGGCTAATGTGCGTCTAACTGCTGCAGTGTATATCAACCATGGTCTAGTAGAGCAATACTTAATAGATTAAAGATATTTTTTGTCAACGCATTCATCATCAGTGTTGCGAAGTTTTGCTGCAGTTGCTGGGAATTTTTTATTTATTTCTTTTCATTTCCTTATTAATCACACAATGCTTGTCTTTGGCATCGTTGCACAGTGGTTAAGGTATGAACATTTTTTAGTAAAAAATAAAAATGTTACTCACAACTTTAGCTATATACGAGAAAGGTGTATTTTTATAGATGGATGGCAACGCTAGTAATTCAGAGTTTTAATCATATTAGTTGACTCTCTTGTATCTTTAGCCATTTCGTAGGACTTTTCCATAACCGAATATATTTGTTACCATCACACGATCGATTTATTCCGTACTTAGCTGTTTTCAGTGAAACTTGTGCACCATTGAGTGAATAATAATATTAAAAAAAAAAAGTGTTGGTAACTAATGAATTGTCAAGGATAAGTTTATAAGAACATCTGAGTTTTAGTTACATTCTCAACCGCATGCTTTACTGTGCCAGCATTCGCTAGAAATTCGCGTCAGCGAACGGGCAGCTTGAAATTGAGGATTACATCGAGATCCTGAAAGAAAAGCCTCCAACCGTCCTTCACTTCCAGCTTCAACCCATCCGTGACTTATCTGCCCCAGTTTACTAACTTTCTCCAGTGCTCTCTCCTGTTAAAGCACAATAGTCTGTCATTTTATATTGTACACGGCCTGATTAAGGTACGGGCCGCAACCGCCTTGCTAAAGATATCAACCCAATGTGTGTTCTGTATGACATTATATGCCGAAGTAAGTGTGCCGTACTGTGCATTGATTTGACAAAAGTTTTTTGGTAGTGCCATCTATGATCAGTGCGTTCTACAACGAGTACGCCATAGAGCAGAATCCCCTTGTCTGCCACCTGATAGTGCCAGTGTATAACCCTTGGTGAGAGTTGCAAGCCCTTACCGATGGCCGCTCCGCATAATAACTAAACAGCCGCAGCCTTTCAAGCCTTATTTTCCATAAAATTGTCCAATTAAAGAACTCCTGCAAGAATTTACAGAAAGCTAACATGGCTTGGACCGCATAGCCACAATTTAAAACATTTCACAGATCTTTCCGAGATTAACCTCTGACCGGGCTTGCAGGATCATCTTCATAGGAAACCACTCAGGATTACGGCATCTAGTCATACCAGAACGTTGGTAACTAACAAAACTTAAAGTAGAAAATAAAGATCACCTCCATGTGGCATGCTTCTGCACACATTGCATTAGGTTCTGACTGGACCACACTCCGCTGCGACAATTGTGATGCACGGAAGTTTCACAAGCACCTCGCTTGTGAGCCCTCTCATGTATATTTTTAACCGTTATTTATCTTCTGGAGTGTTCATTGATGATTGGAAAACTACTTCTATCACCCCTATCTTTAAAAGTGGCAACAAGAGTGATATCTCGAACTACAAACCTATTTTTAATTATCATCTATTGCTAAACTGTTTGAATACATCGTGAAAGAGAAACTTTATTTTCTCGTGAAGCATCTTATTTGTCCAAATCAACATGGATTCGTACCTGCGAGATCAACTGTTTGCAATATGTCGGTCTTTACTGAGGATTGCCATTCATGTTTTCGAATGGCCTTCAAATTGAAACGATTTATACTGATTTTTCAAAGGCATTCGACAAAATTTCTCATAGTATTCTCATTGAAAAACTCAGTTTTATGGGTCTTCATTCTAGTTTCCTTAAGTGGCTCAAGTCTTACCTGCATTGCAGGAGTTGCACGGTTACTATAGACAGTGAGTTCTCGGAGCCATTCTGTGCTACATCTGGTGTACCACAAGGTAGCATCTTAGAGCCTTTATTATTCATCTTATTCATAAATGATATCTCTTCTTGTTTCAAAACGTCCAAATATCTTTTATATGTAGACACTCTTAAAATTTATTCCGTGATAAGTGGATCACATGATTCGTTAGTGCTCCAAGGGAGCTTAATAACTTGTTTGATTATTGTGTTGTGAACAGACTCTCTCTTAATACAAATAAATGCCACAACGTGACTTATTCGAAGATGATTACACCGTTGGAGACGTGGTATTATTTAGCGGACTCATGCCTAACCGAGTTTAGTGAAATTAAAGATTTAGGAGTATACTTTGATAGTAGACTTAGTTTCAACACGCATTTAAATTATAAAATTCCTATTTCCTTCGGAACATTGATCTTTCTCGGTCGCCACTCGCCATACGCAGCTTACATATGGAGACCATACCAATGAGTCCATATAAATCGATTGGAGAGAGTTCAGAAGTACTTTATTCGTTTTGCGTTACGCTCTCTAAATTTTTCTGACCCGGTCGTACGTTGCTCGTTGCCGATTAATCAGTTTATTATCTTTATCTGATAGAAGATCGCTCTTGTCAATATCTTTTATAATTGACCTTGTGTCTGGCAAGATTGATTGTCCTTCTATGCTTCAGCTTATTAACTTTAATGTGCCGTGCAGAAACTTACGAAATTTTGATGTTTTTCGTGTTGGAGTTAACAGAACAGTTTA
Organism: Eurosta solidaginis; assembly: GCF_040869045.1. Classification (NCBI taxonomy): domain Eukaryota; kingdom Metazoa; phylum Arthropoda; class Insecta; order Diptera; family Tephritidae; genus Eurosta; species Eurosta solidaginis. The sequence goes on along the minus strand of NC_090320.1, from coordinate 250,042,162 downwards.
TGGTTCCAATGCCTCATTGTGCAGAACACTGTCTGAATATAACTGTTTCTCAATTTTTTTAGGTATATATTTAACCTATTCTAAATCTGTAATTCAGTTAAAATTAAAAACTTATTTTTTAAGCAATTTTTAAGTAGCGTTATTATATACTTTAATCTTAAGTGTCTGCTGTAGTTTAGACATAAATAAATAAATAAATAAATAAATAAATAAATAAATAAATCAATAATATGTATCTTGACTATTAAAAAATCCACGGGCCTTTCGATGGCCTCATGCATCAAATTCAAATCAACTTGAGCTCGCCCCATGTCGCGCCGTTTAGAAATCTGCGACTTTTGCAGAAACAAAATCGATAACGATTCCATGACATATCGATAACAAATTGTTTACAATCCGATAACAAACCGATTAGTTTTCGAAGGCTAATCCGTAACTTTTTGATTATATATCCATAACTTTTCGATAAAATGTTGATAAATTTTGGATACAGAATCGATAGATTTCGATAACAAGTCGATCAATTTTTGATAAAATAGCGATATTTTTTCGCTAACATTCGGATTAGAAATCGGTAACTTTTCATTAACAAATTCAGACATCGGTAACGTTTCGGTAACTTATCGACACCTATTTTGTCATAAATCGATAGGTCTTCGATAAGATACCGATAACTCGTCGATAAAAACTCGATAACACATTCATTATCTCTTTTATCGATAGCAATTTTATAACACGTCGTTAATAAATTGATAACTCGTACATACCTCATCGGTAACACACCTATAACAAACTCTTCTTTTCCTCTTCCTGTTTATACCTCAATAAAAGCTTCGCCTTTTCCCAACATCTCACACTGGCCGGTCTTATATGAAGTTGTTGACCAAAAATACTTCCAGTAGAGATATCAACGTGAAACTTTGGTCACGGCTTTACAAATATGTGAGAATTATTTTTTCATAAAATTAGTGCGGGTGATACATTTATACTGACCCACAACCACCCACTTTCACCGCATGCATACAAAAAGTAAGTAGATATGGGGGGAGTGGTAAGATGTGTCTATCGCAAATACAATGTTTAATGGTATTAAATAAAGAAATTAAAGTTATTAAAAGAGCTTGCATACATAACAATAACAAAACAACAAACACACACAAAAGATTACATTTGCATATCGGCGATTGGATAAAATAATGTCGTATGTTACATATGAGCACATATAACATACGAAAATAATTTATCAGTGTGACGCTATCAGCAAACTGTCGAAAAACATATTTAGTGGCAGAAAGTGGCAGCTGATATTAACATTTTATAATCTTAAACTTTGTTTAATAATAAGATATAAGTCCCAACGTGATGATTGGTGAGGAACCCAACTAAAACTTTAGCTGATTTTGAAATATTTGTGCAAATAAACACAAATAAAGGCACTGGTGAAATTTTAAATAACAAAAAAAAAACACAACAAGCTAACGACACTAAAATTATTTCAAAATGTAAAAGTAAATACCTTTGACTTCAATATTCATTTCTATATATTTGAATACAATTATATTTTATGTACTTTTAAATAGCTTAAACTTGCACTTTATTTTTAACTTGCTCACACTGCAAAAACCAACCAATACTATAACCTCAATTTTGAAGCAATTCCTAAAGAGTACAGTTCGAATACAACAAAAACAAATATACCTTTTAAAAGGCTGTTCTAATAATCTTAACGACACATTTGATGACAAGCTTTTCACTTTGATTTTTTTATTTTTGGCTAATGGAACCGACCACTGTGCATCTGTTCCACAGTGCAACGTTTCATGCGTCACGTGTAGCTTATGCAATTCACGTCCGACTCTTCCTTGAACATATAAATTGTATTGTATTCACTAGCTGCTTTATATTTTATCATGCCATCTCGCCCACCTCTGTGCCCTTATTGGCGATATTTCGAAAACTTTTTTACCCATTGTTATTTCATTTTACATTTCACTGTTCGTCTTTTCCATTCTTAATTTTTTGGGATTTTCTCAAAATATATCTTTACTATGTGAATTTACGAACATTTTCGGGCTACATCAGCTGTACACATTTTGTGTGACCAACATTCGCGCTGCATGTGGACGATTCTGTTTTTAGCCATAGGCAATGGATGGATGGCCCAGTACAATCTGTCGTCGGTTTGTTTTCTGCGCTGAGCTAAGTTGCTAATGCTGCTGCGGCTGCATTGTGTGTGCTGCTGTAGCTTACAGTGAATTGTGAATTGAGTATTGCGTGAATATTAAAAAATGTTTTTTTGTTTTTCAAATTTGTTGTCTGTAAAAACTTCGCGCTTAACTATTGTTTACTTTAGTTGTTGTTTTTGTGCTATTGCTACTACGAATAATAATAGCAGTAATGCAACTATTATACCATTTATTAACTTAAATTCTTAACTTTTTATTCTGTCAGTATTAGTGTTGTGCTTTTAATTAGTTGTTTTTGTTCGAAATTGCTATCTGTGCGTTCTAGCAATAAAAAGTTGTGCTTGTATGTTTTTTGTTGCTGTCATTTAATTTTCAGTGTTTTGTGTACTTAATGAACAACCAGGTGAAGTTCAAAGTTCCCGTCATAGACAATATATTGTTTATAGAACATTCACATATGTGCACACGCACACGTTAACATTTTAGTTGATCAACTTGCTCAGCTGATGCTCATGGATATGCCAAAAAAGTGAGTAAAAGTTTTTTGACATTTCGTTACAATCTGACTTAGTTCGCTCAGTCAGAGAAATGCCAAACATTTGCTTGAGTTTTTAGTTTGCTTTTTGTGTAAAAATCAGATTAAACTGTCTCTTCTGTGAAAAAGTTTAAATTAATACAATAAGGAAAATAACACAAGACAACAATTATTAAATTTTAACATTTTTAAGCATATTGAAACTACCATAATTTTTGTATATAAAGATAAAACACGTAACATAACGTAAAACAACGTTACATTACACAATACAATGTATCATAACAAAATATCAAGTTACTATACTTTTGTGTATAAGTACACGTTGGGTATACAAATTGTACAAAATAACGCTACAAACATATGAGCATCAGGGGCAAGATAAAATGTTATACTAAGAATATGCAACACAACATAACATAACATATCATAACATAACAAAGCATAGCATAACAGCAATAAAAGCACCGAATAACACACCATAATCTACATGACATGGAAAAACATAAAACAAAACAATAACAAGTAAAGGTGTCTAAGTTCGGGTGTAACCAAACATTATATACTCAGCGTGAGCTTCAATCGTACATTTAATTTCAGATAAATTACTTTTCTACATAACACGTAGCACCTCCCGGTTAAAAAAAAATGTCTCCCCATTTCCTCTTACAATAAAACTTGACAAGTGAAACATCATTGATTCAAAACTATTTTTTGCTAAGTTATATAGCCTATTATTCTAGTCTACGACCCTGTTAAACTTGTTTCATATTTAAGTTACCGTGGTCTTTAACCGATCCCGTCCATTTTTACTAGATATATTTTCTGCTATAACGAAAATATGTGTACACAATTTCATTACGATATGTTAATTTTTCTTTGAGTTATGGCTTCCGAAACATAGAAAATTGCTTAGTCATAACAGGGGCGGTGCCACACCCATTTTCAAAAATTTTAGTGTTTTCCTATTTATTGTTATAACTCAATTTAGAAAGTAAAATTCTATTGATACAAAGCTCTTTTTCGCTAAGATATAGCTTGTTATTTTCGTCTACGACCCTTTTAAAAATCTTTTATATAAAAGTGGGCGTGGTCGTTAGCCGATTTCGTTAATTTTTCTTCAAGGCAATCCTTATAGTAAAGGCGATATCTCGCCGAATTTTGTTACAACAGGTTTAACGATTTTTGATTGATAATATTTCCAAAATTGATTTTATCAAAAGTGGGCGGTGCCACGCCCATTTTAAAATTTTTTTCCAATTTTTATCAAGAATCTCAATATCAGTCCACACGTCAAATGTCATCATTCTAGGTGTATTATTTACTAAATAATCACGTTTTTTGTTTTGTTTTCCAAAATGTTATGTATAAAAAGTGGTCGTGGTTATCATCCGATTTCGCTCAATATTTTCTGGGTCCAGATAAGCTCGTATACCAAATTTGGTAAAGATATCTCAATATTTACTCAAGTTATCGTGTTAACGGACAGACGGACGGACGGACGGACATGGGTCAATCAAATTTTTTTTCAATACTGATCATTTTGATATATGGAAGTCTATATCTTTCTCAATTCCTTTATACCTGTACAACCAACCGTTATCCAATCAAAGTTAATATACTCTGTGTGCAAAGCACGCTGGGTACAAAAACAACTCAACAGAATTAAAGATAATATTGGTTGGCACGATCCATTTAATAGTTTAGCCATAAAGAGTACACCTAGCATTTCTCTACGACTTGTAAGGGTAGGAAGAAGTTTTAACCGACTAGTGTAAGGAGGAAGATTATACAATGAGTCCCATTGAAGATTTCTCAAGGCGAAAAGTAAAAACTGTTTTTGAATTTATTCTAGCCTACCCACATGAACTTGATAACGCGGATTCCAAATTATCGATCCATATTCTAATATCGGCCTCACCAGTGATGTAAAAAGGGTTTTGCGACGTAAGTATCACTAAACTCGTTTGCCCATCTTCTCACAAATGCTAAAACTCCTCTCGCTTTATTGACTGTGGCATTAATATGAGGGTTGAAACAAAGTTTGCAATTCATTGTAACTCCTAAGAAGCTGGCTGTACGTTCCCACGTGAAAAACACATGAATTTACATTTTTCTATGTTGAGCGGCATAAAATTCGCATTACACCAAGTAACTAAACAATTTAAATCTGTCTGGAGTACAGCACGTTCTTCAACCGACGCGTGTGACTTAAAAAGTTTTACGTCGTCGGCATATATTGAAATTTTAGAATATTTTGTAGTTGAGGAAATATCGTTTATAAATAGCAAAAACAGAATCGTACCGAGATGGCTGCCCTGAGGTACACCGGAGGGAACATAACATAACACAACATAGTATAACATGATATGGTATTATATATCATAACGTTATACAATTTATAATTAATAAATATGACATAGCATAAAGTAATGTAACATTAAAGCCATTTCCCAAAATAGGATACAGGTATGTTTTCATTGTTCAATTAAGCAATTTCTGCTCGTCACTGCTTTTTTATCTCTAATTTTGCAACTAAAATTTTCCATCTGGTCACTCTTGTAAATCTGAAGTGCATTAAAGCTCACTATTACCCAATTTAAAAAATAAATTATAATACTCGAAATTTTAAAAATACTACACAACTTTATGTCCAGTGTCATGCACATAAATAAAACTATGGGTACGCATAAGTACATATATAAATATTCATACACATATATGTAAATATGTAGATATGTATTGTACGTTATTTATATGTCAATTTTGCCTTCAGGTTTGTAAAAGCAGTGTGTGAAATAGCAACTTCCTTTCGTGAAAAATTTGTTCAAATTCTAAAATTAAATCATTTCTACAATTGCAACGCACAGCATGTGCAATAGAGCGTAAATGTATGACGCAGCTTATGCTGTTAGCAAGAAACGAAGCAGCAAATGTTGGGGGCAAAATAAAAATCGAGCGTTGGAAAAAAACATGTTGTGTACAAAATAGAAAAAACTGCAAACACTTGTTAGATAATTGATGTAAATATATATATGCATATATTTCGTTAAAAGAACTTCCCTCTAATGTTTATGAGTGGACCACTTGTGGATTTGACGCAGCCGTGTTTGCTCTCATATGGCTTCGTTATATAAGGATTCCAGCTGTTTTGCTAAATTTAAAAACTCGAGGGGCATATATTACATGATTTACCCTTGGTTGGAGGCCGTTTTGAAGTGCTGATAAGCTAGGTAAAACTCGTCGGTCGATACACTTCATATAGGCTCAATTTCTTCACAGTGCTACCAAAATTTGAATTCTTCTAGCACCTAGCTTAATTGCTGCCTAATTTTTGTTCGTCGAGAGAGGACGCACCCTCATGAATTCTGTCCTGCTAGCAATGATCTACGGGTGATGGTGAGAACTTGCAGAGATAGGTAGAGAAAGACGTCAGTTATCGGGACCCAGAAATAGCTGATTTGACTGGCTATGCAGCGATCAATCGCCTAGGCAGTTAAGCGCAACTTAGTGATGAATGAGAATGAACTTAATTGCTGTTTCATGACAAGATAACTGTTGCGTGCCTGGTAGCTTGAGCTTTCTTAGCACCGTGAGTGCGTTTCCTACATCAGCGCTGGAATCAAAGGCTCAGACATTTGTCTCGACAGTTTCTCATCGAGTCAGCTTTAGATCATTAGACTTGCCTATGATTTTGGACATAATTACCGCTGTGGCAACCTAAACAATCGAACTACGCTGGTAACCCAGCAAAAGCAAAAGAACGAAACAAAACGAAATACAAGTGCACTTGGCAAAAAGAAGAAAAAGTTTTCAATCTATATTCTCATATCATCTCGTCATCGAAACGCCGGCACGCGCATTTAAAACCGACACCAAATATTCACATTAAAATTATACCTTTATTAAATAACTATATTTCCTTACTTTTAGTAAATAACATGCAAATGAATTAAACTGTCTTAGTGTAGTAAGCATTTACAAAAATGAATTAAAGTAAACACCTAAAAACCTTAAACTCGTAGATTCATTATCCCCATAAAGTGGTGACCCCGAAATAAAAACGCGGTGATAGTGAATCTTAAATCAAACGACGATTCAAGTGAGATTGTACGGTGGGCAAACCGGCATTTGGACCCACAGCAGAAAGGCGTAGGTATTACAACGTGACCATAACGGCATACATCATAACGGTTCTCAACGACACTTTCGACCTCTGGCAAAATGAGCGATGACGAAGCAGCAAAAGCCGCAGCGGCTGCAGGAAACGGCAGCAACGTCGGCGCCAACGGCGGTGCTAACGACGAAAACGCCGATAGACCGCAAATAAATGCGGTATTTGGGAAGTTACCGTTTCCCAAGCTTAATTCCAAATACAACATAGAGTCATGGTTTATTAAAATCGACGCGTGGTTTGAACTCCATGGTTTTGGCGTACGTAAGGAAAAGGATAAGTACACAGCTATTATAGCACATGCTGACGACTTCATTTTAGACCAAGTTTTTGATTTAGTGCGCTGCCCACCCACAACAGCCCCTTATGCTACGCTTAAAAAAGCCATAATCGAGAAATTCAGAGATTCTGCTATGGCCCGACTCGATAAGTTAACCGGCATACAACTTGGTGACAGTAAACCAAGCCATTTGCTGAGCCAAATGCAACGAACGAATGCCACTAAAGACGAGTCAGTTATCCAGCAATACTGGCTCAAACAGCTACCTGAATCAGCACGCGCCGTTATCGCCGGCATGCTACAGGCACAACCCAGCACGCCATTGCATCAACTCGCAATCATCGCAGACTCAGTACTAGATGCACTAAGCCGAGACTCGAACGCATCACCACCAGCTAGGGGATGCGCCATCAACGCTGTCGAAACATCATCCAATCGTGTGTCCGAGCTAGAAAGACGAGCGGAAAAGCAAGAAGCCATACTTGACAGCATCAACAGCAAGCTAAATCAGTTAACACTCAACAGTCGCAGTCGACCACGTGAACGTTCACGAAGCACAGCTAAACGCACTAATACACCGTACGGCACGGCAAAGGTGGAACAATCTCCGACTTGTTGGTATCATCGCCAATACGGAACGCAAGCTCGTAAGTGTCGCAGTCCTTGCGATTTTTCATCGAAAGCTACAAAGGCAACAAAAAACTGAGCACGGCCGCAACGGGCATTTTCGACGGTTGCGGCAAAATAAAATCATCAAACAATCGGTCCCAATGCGAATTAGAGGTAAAGTTTTCAGAATTCATCAAATCTAAACGTTTTTTTATACCCGATAGGAAATCGAAGCAACTGTTCCTAATCGACACCGGAGCAGAGGTTTCTGTGATTCCCCCAACCCGGGCATGCCGTTTGTCAAATTTTAAAGGCAGCCCACTCTTCGCAGCTAATGGCACACCCATCAAAACATATGGTGTAACACAACGAACACTCGACTTAGGTCTCACACGAACATTTACGTGGGACTTCGTCATCGCAGAAACGAGGTACGCTATTATCGGCGTCGATTTCCTTCGTCATTTCAACCTCATAGTAGACATCGCGAGCTCCATACTTATCGACAAGGCATTACAAACGAACCCACCGCGCGTATGTAGCCTCGAACAGCCAATAATCAACGAGTGCCAAATTCCCAACGAAATCGCACATCTGCTCGGTGAGTTTGGTGAAATCACCGACATGAACGCACCAGCTCGTTCCAAAACTCAAACGGGTGTAACTCACTGCATTGAAACAAAGGGTCCACCTGTTTTTGCCCGACCTAGACGACTCGCCCCAGACAAACTCAAAGCGGCAAAAGACGAGTTTGAATACTTAACCGGACTCGGAATTTGTCGCCCGTCTAAAAGTTCGTACGCTTCCCCACTACACATGGTAAAGAAGGCAAGTGGCGAGTGGCGACCATGTGGCGACTATCGCGCTCTCAACGCCCAAACAGTACCGGATCGTTATCCACTGCCACATATACAAGACTTCACACACTTCCTATACAAAAAACGGGTTTTCAGCAAAATTGACCTAAACCGCGCTTATCACCAAATTCCAATCGAGCCCAGCGACATCCCGAAAACGGCAATAACCACGCCATTCGGGCTATTTGAGTTTACGCACATGACATTTGGTCTGTGCAATGCTGCACAAACATTCCAACGGTTCATGCATGCTGTTTTTCGAGGACTGGAATTTGTTTTTGTTTACATCGATGACGTGTGCATCGCTTCAGAAAGCGTTGACGAACATAAAATCCAATTGCGACAAGTTTTTGAACGTTTACGGCAATTCCACTTGACTATTAACCTCAAAAAATGCAAATTCATGCAAAATCAGATAGATTTTCTCGGGCACGTTGTCACAGCGGAAGGCATTAAACCATTGCCTGAAAAAGTGCAAGCCATCACAAATTTTCCACTCCCCAAAGTTGCCAAAGAACTACGGCGATTCTTGGCGATGATCAACTTTTACCGCCGTTTCGTTCCCAATGCAGTACGTCATCAAATACCTTTAATCACTTTAATTCCGGGGAACCGAAAAAATGATAACACTCCTATTAAATTCAATGACGAAACCACGAACCATTTTAATGAGTGCAAGAAGCAATTGGCAAACGCAACCCTCCTCGTTCACCCGGCGACAAACGCTAAAATATCGCTGTGCGCAGACGCCAGCGATACTGCTATTGGTGCTGCGCTCCACCAAATCGTCAACAATAATCTCCAGCCACTGGCATTTTATAGCAAAAAGTTGACCGATACCCAACGGAGGTATAGCACCTACGACAGGGAGTTGCTCGCAATATATATGGCCATAAAGCACTTTCGTTGCTTTTTAGAGGGGAGACCTTTCGAGATACGAACGGATCATAAACCACTCGTTTACGCATTTAAGCAAAAGCCGGAAAAGGCGTCACCACGGCAGCTGCGACAACTAGATTTTATAGGGCAATTTACCACGACCATCGTTCACGTTTCTGGCATTGAAAATACAACCGCCGACGCACTGTCGCGTATAGAAGCAATCGAGCCAATAACAATCGACTTTAATCATATCGCCGAACAACAAAAGAAATGTCCGGAATTAAAAACGCTAATAGAAGGTAAAACTTCCCTCCAATTGAAATGGATACGCTTACCAGGCACGAAATATAAAATCTGCTGCGATGTCTCCACGGCAGAGGTACGTCCATTCATACCAAAATCATTCCGTAGGAATATCGTCGACAAGATGCATGGTATATCGCACGGTGGTGTTCGAGCAACCACCAAGCTCATCAAGGCACGCTTCGTCTGGCCGAACATGGGAAAGGAAATAGCGAACATAGTTCAACGATGCCTCAGCTGCCAACGATCTAAGGTTAGCAAACACGTCCGATCTCCGTTACAGCCAATACCGTTACCATCAACCAGGTTTGAGCACATTAATGTGGACATAATAGGTCCATTACCGCCATCTAAAGATTACCAGTACTGCCTCACGATCATTGACAGGTACACTCGCTGGCCTGAGGCAATACCGATTCACGACATATGCGCAGAAACAGTAGCCAAAAAACTAGTCAACATTTGGTTCTCACGATTTGGCATACCAACCCGCATCACTACCGACCAAGGAAGGCAGTTTGAGTCCCAACTCTTCAAGGAGCTGTCACGCATGCTAGGCATAACACATCTGCGTACAACAGCATATCATCCACAGGCGAACGGAATCATCGAACGATGGCATCGAACCCTCAAAACTGCAATTACGTGTATCGAACGAAATGATTGGGTTGATCATATGCCTATATTGCTACTAGGCCTTCGCTCCGCATTTAAACCTGACATCAGAACCACAGCTGCGCAACTCGTTTACGGCACTAATCTACGGTTACCAGGTCAGTTTTTCAATGACAGCGACAACCACATACCGCAATCAGATTTCGCTAGACAACTCACAGATATAATGCAGAAGGTACGCCCAAGTCAAACGGCAAATCACGACGTTACGAAAGCTTTTGTATTCAGCAAATTAGCCGACGCAACTCATGTATTCGTGCGCAACGACAAAACCAGACCAGCATTCCAACCGCCGTACGATGGACCGTACCTCGTAATTTCTAAACACCCAAAGTATTTTAACGTCGAAATAAATCACAATCGAGTAAATATATCTATAGATAGATTAAAACCCGCATTTATGGAAGTACAACAACAACATACGCAATCGTCGACAGTCATAACACCACAAAGCTCAACCCAAGGAGCTGCAGTAACACCATCATCAGATAAACCAGACATCCCATCTCAAACGATTCCAATCGCTCAGAATTCCACCCAAGCGACCAACTCATCGACGATCACCACAAATGAAACGCCTACTAATAGCCGCGGTCGCAAAATAAGACTTCCCGTCCGTTTCAGGACGTAAAGTCTGGGGGGACCTCTGTGGCAACCTAAACAATCGAACTACGCTGGTAACCCAGCAAAAGCGAAAGAACGAAACAAAACGAAATACAAGTGCACTTGGCAAAAAGAAGAAAAAGTTTTCAATCTATATTCTCATATCATCTCGTCATCGAAACGCCGGCACGCGCATTTAAAACCGACACCAAATATTCACATTAAAATTATTCTTTATTAAATAACTATATTTCCTTACTTTTAGTAAATAACATGCAAATGAATTAAACTGTCTTAGTGTAGTAAGCATTTACAAAAATGAATTAAAGTAAACACCTAAAAACCTTAAACTCGTAGATTCATTATCCCCATAACCGCATTTTTTTTTTGCTTTATTGATCATAAGGGAATTCTTATTATTTCACCAACACCCCTACGCACCACGTTTCCACGAATTTAATGCTGATTAAAAGCTTAACTGGAGTGTTGGTCCTCTTTGGACACCTTTCCCGGCCCCCAACAACTTTAATATTGCCATACATCTTTTTGCCCCACTAATTTCAGGGTCTCAAGTTCCCTTATGATACGATTATTCGGACTGTTGTGTGGAATATAACCCTATCTATAATAATGCCGTGTTACAGAATTTGCTTAAAACTGTTTTTTTCATAAACCAGTCTGGGAAAGCCCTACGTTTTGATATTGGCTGGCGTGTTTATCAGCGGAATACTTAGATAGAGCATTTTAAAAAAAAATTCTTAGATAAGTCGTTTTCGATGTGGCATCTGAGGGTGATATTCCACGCAGCCGTCGATACCCTAAACGCTAGGACATATCCTTATTTCCTACTGACCCTTCACATTGAACCGATTTACGCGTTATTATATTTCACCAATCGTGAGCATATCACAAAAATCGTCCGATTCACCGACTCCACCAGTTGTCAGCACGTTCACTGGCAACGCTAGTTCGTCGGCATTTCATTGCATTAATTGATTTTATTGTACTCGTCAGTTGGATTATGAATTCGTCGCCCGCTTGCAGCAGTCTGAATGTGCCAAAATGAAAATGTTGAGAAATGGAGTTTCAAAGTTTATTGCTCCCACAAAATTAGAAAAATTAGTTTCTAATGTAAAAATGTATCTATAAATTATATTCTCACTATGCTATTTCAACTGAGATAATTGCTCTGCTCGCATCCCTTCTATTTTCCGAGATTTAGCACATTCATTTTTCTGGCACAACAAAAATTTTAACAACTGATCTAATTTTTTGTTAACACACAAAAAAATTAAAAGTAGTCGGATCAGGTAATGCGACTCATGTTTTCTTTACATTTAAATGCGCTGAACCCAAATACGTTATAAGAATTGGCCCAAGTGGTCATGGTATGGCCTTAACCTCAAAACACGTAAAAAAATTACTGCAGATTGATTTTGAAATAATGTTACGACCAAGCCAAGACCTGCTAGGCCAATTCTGTTGGCGGATTGTGATTCGGTGCATCACAGTACTTGGGAGGGTGCCGAGTAGACGGTTCCTCACTTCCTCTGCGAGTGCCCAGCCCTCGCAAATTTTCGGTACCGAACTCTAGGCAATTATGTGTTGCCGGACTTAAGGGCGGTGTCAAACTGCCGCATCAAGTAAATCAGTAGGTATATTGTTTTAACCAAGTGGTTTGAGTAAAACAATATGCAGGGTACATCAGCCTAGAAATATAATTGGTTCTAGGAGCAAATGCATCAAAATGACGCCTAGAGCGCTACTTGGCCCCGGCTCCATAGCCGGGCAGCACAGCAACTAACCAACCAACGTGGGAAAACATCCGCGGCTGTGACTTATCGAAAGTATGTATGTAAATGAAAAAAAAAGCAAGTAAGGACGGGACTGTCTTCGGCTGTGCCGAAGACTTAATACCTTTCATGAATGGGGCTGAACAATAATCTTATACCGTTCGTAATCTCCGAATAATCGGATGTATAAGATAAGAAATATATAATGAACAGATCTACATACCTAAACGATTTTTAAGATAAATATAAAATAAAAACAAGTAAGGAAGGCTAAGTTCGGGTGTAACCGAACATTACATACTGTGGAGACAAAGTAAGGGAAAATCACCATGTTGTAAAAAGAACGTAGGGTAACCCTGGAATATGTTTGTATGACATGTGTATCAAATGGAAGGTATTAAAGAGTATTTTAAGAGGAAGTGGGCCATAGTTCTATAGATGGACGCCATTTAGGGATATCGCCATAAAGGTGGATCAGGCCTGACTCTAGAATTTCTTTGTACGATATGGGTATCAAATGAAATGTGTTAATGATAATTATAAAAGGGAGTGGGTCCAAGTTCTATAGGTGGACGCCTTTTCGAGATATCGCAATAAGGGTGGACCAGGGGTGACTCTAGAATTTATTTTGTACGTTATGGGTATCAAACGAAAGATGTTAATGAGTATTTTAAGAGGGCGTGTGCCTTAGTTTTATATGTGGACGCCTTTTCAAGATATCGCCATAAAGGTGGACTAGAGGTGACTCTAGAATTTGTTTGTACTATATGGGTATCAAATGAAAGGTGTTAATGAGTATTTTAAAAGTGAGTGGGCCTTAGTTCTATAGGTGGACGCCTTTTCGGAATATCGTTATAAAAGTGGACCAGGGGTGACTCTAGAATGTGTTTGCACGATATGGGTATCAAATGAAAGGTGTTAATGAAAAGGGCGTGGGCCTTAGTTCTATAGTCGGACGCCTTTTCGAGATATCGCCATAAAGGTGGACCAGGGGTGACTCTAGAATTTGTTTGTACGATATGGGTATCAAATGAAAGGCGTTAATGAGTATTTTAAAAGGGCGTGGGCTTTAGTTCTATAGGTGGACCCCTTTTCGAGATATCGCCATAAAGGTGGACCAGGGCTGACTCTAGAATTTGTTTGTACGATATGGGTATCAAATGAACGGTGTTAATGAGTATTTTAAAAGGGAGTGGGCCTTAGTTTTATATGTGGAAGCCTTTTCGAGATATCTCCATAAACGTGGACCAGGGGTGACTCTAAAATGTGTTTGTACCATATGGGTATCAAACTAAAGGTATTAATGAGGGTTTTAAAAGGGAGTGGCCCTTAGTTGTATATGTGAAGGCGTTCCAGACCGTCATAGGTCGCGTACCGCTAATTTATTTATATATGTAATACCACGAACAGTATTCCTTCCAAGATTCCAAGGGCTTTTGATTTCGCCCTGCAAAACTTTTTCATTTTCTTCTACTTAATATGGTAGTTGTCACACCCACTTTACCAAGATTTTTTTTAAGTTATATTTTGCGTCAATAGACCAATACAATTACCATGTTTCATCCCTCTTTTCGTAGTTGGTATATAATTATGGCATTTTTTTTCATTTTTCGTAATTTTCGATATCGAAAAAGTGGGCAGGGTCATAGTCGGATTTCGGCCATTTTTTACACCAATGCAAAGAGAGTTCAGATAAGTACGTGAACTGAGTTTAGTAAAGAAATATCGATTTTTGCTTAAGTTATCGTGTTAACGGCCGAGCGAAAGGACAAGACTGTGTATAAAAACTGGGCGTGGCTTCAACCGGTTTCGCCCTTTTTCACAGAAAACAGTTATCGTCCTGGAATCTAAGCCTCTACCAAATTTCACAAGGATTGGTAAATTTTTTTCGACTTATGGCATTAAAAGTATCCTAGACAAATTAAATGAAAAAGGGCGGAGCCACGCCCATTTTGAAATTTTCTTTTATTTTTGTATTTTGTTGCACCATATCATTACTGGAATGAATGTTGGCATAATTTACTTATATGCTGTAAAGATATTAACTTTTCTTTTAAAATTTGAATTAAAAAAATTTTTTTTTAAAAAGTGGGCGTGGTCGTTCCTTGATTTTGCTAATTTTTATTAAGCAGACATAAAGTAATAAGAGTAACGTTCCTGCCAAATTTCATCATGATATCTTCAACGACTGCCAAATTACAGCTTGCAAAACTTCTAAATTACCTTCTTTTAAAAGTGGGCGGTGCCACGCCCATTGTCCACAATTTTACTAATTTTCTATTCTGCGTCATAAGTTCAACTCACCTACCAAGTTTCATCGCTTAATCCGTATTTGGTAATGAATTATCGAACTTTTTCCATTTTTTGAAATTTTCGATATCGAAAAAGTGGGCGTGGTTTTGTCCGATATCGTTCATTTTAAATAGCGATCTGAGATGAGTGCCCAGGAACCTACGTACCAAATTTCATCAACATACCTCAAAATTTACTCAAGTTATCGTGTTAACGGACAGACGGACGGACGGACGGACGGACATGGCTCAATCGAATTTTTTTTCGATACTGATGATTTTGATATATGGAAGTCTATATCTATCTCGATTCCTTTATACCTGTACAACCAACCGTTATCCAATCAGAGTTAATATACTCTGTGAGCTCTGCTCAACTGAGTATAAATAGGTAGGTACTTTGTGTGAGGATGCAAAGTTTCAGGTTTTTTGTGGTCTGCGTGTAAAAACTATGACTACGAATCACGTATTTCAACAATATATGACGTAAACGTAACTATTTGATGAAATTTGGTGAAATTTGAAGTTTCTAGCTGTTAAAATGGGGCAGAAATTGCGCAAAGTTTCTTATCTGAACAATCGATTGTATGAGATATATGCTATATATACCACCGATCTCAGACAACAATATATGCTATACACGTAAGCATTTGGTGAAATTTGAAGCTTCTAGCTGTTAAAATGGGGAAGACATTGCGCAAAGTTTCTTATCTCAACAATCGGTTGTATGAGATATATACTATATATACCACCGATCTCAATGATTTTTTCAGACAACAATACATGCTATATACGTAAGCATTTGGTGAAGTTTGACGCTTCTAGCTGTTAAAACGGGGCAGAAATTGCGCAAAGTTTCTTATCTGAACAATCGATTGTATGAGATATATGCTATATATACCACCGATCTCAGACAACAATATATGCTATACACGTAAGCATTTGGTGAAATTTGAAGCTTCTAGCTGTTAAAATGGGGAAGACATTGCGCAAAGTTTCTTATCTCAACAATCGGTTGTATGAGATATATACTATATATACCACCGATCTCAATGATTTTTTCAGACAACAATACATGCTATATACGTAAGCATTTGGTGAAGTTTGACGCTTCTAGCTGTTAAAACGGGGCAGAAATTGCGCAAAGTTTCTTATCTGAACAATCGATTGTATGAGATATATGCTATATATACCACCGATCTCAGACAACAATATATGCTATACACGTAAGCATTTCGTGAAATTTGAAGCTTCTAGCTGTTAAAATGGGGAAGACATTGCGCAAAGTTTCTTATCTCAACAATCGGTTGTATGAGATATATACTATATATACCACCGGTCTCTATGATATTTTCAGACAACAGTATATGCTATACACGTAAACATTTGGTGAAAATTGAACATATCTAAACGATTTTTAAGATAAATATTAAAAAAAGAATTGGTAGGTACTTTGTGTGAGGATGCAAAGTTTCAGGTTTTTTGTGGTCTGCGTGTAAAAACTATGACTACGAATCACGTATTTCAACAATATATGACGTAGACGTAACTATTTGATGAAATTTGGTGAAATTTGAAGCTTCTAGCTTTTAAAATGGGGCAGAAATTGCGCAAAGTTTCTTATCTGAACAATCGGTTGTATGAGATATATACTATATATAAAACCGATCTCTATGATTTTTTCAGACAACAATATATGCTATATACGTAAACAGTCGGTGAAATTTGAAGCTTATAGCTGTTAAAATGGGGCTAAAATTGCGAAAATATATATATATACTATATATATATACTATATATACCACCATATATATACTATATATATCACCGATCTTTATGATTTTTTCAGACAACAATATATGCTATATACGTAAGCATTCGTTGAAATTTGAAGCCTCTAGCTCTTAAAATAGGGCAGTAATTACGAAAAGTTTCTTATCTGAACAATCGGTTGTGGGCGATATATACTATATATATATAGATATATATATCTCATCATTTTTTTCAGGCAACAATATGTGCAATATACGAAAGTATATGGTGAAGTTTGAAGCTTCAATCTGTTAAATTGAGTAAGATATTACAAAAATCCTCTTTTTCTGAGAAATCGGTTGTATGGAGGATATATGCTATAGGGGTCCGATCCGGCCGGTTCCGACAAATGTCTAATCGGACACCCAAATACACCCGCTCACCAAATTTTATCAAGATATCTCAAAAATTGAGGGACTAGTTTGCATACAAACAGAAAGACGGACAGACGGACATGGCTAAATCAACTCAGCTCTTCAACCTGATTATTTCGGTATACTTAATGGTGGGTCTATCTATTTTCCTTTAAGGACTTACAATTTTGGGTTTCGTGACGAAATTAATATACCATTTCATTTTCATGAAAGGTATAAAAATATGTAAACACATTCAATTCAATTCCAATTATTGTAATCTTAGAACTAGTTCTTATTTTCATCAGAATCAGAATCTTCTGAAATTTTGAGTTCGGGTAAAGCGTTGCCCTCTGGATATTTATAATAAGAACGATATTCTTGGTATAACCAGTTTTTCATACATTTTGTCTTTTATTTTTGATTCGGCAAGAGGCAACGGCTTCAAATAAACCGGTTTACCTGCAGATAAACAACGACCTTTTCTCGGATATTCAGCTATTAAAAATTCTTCATCGGTATAATTTTTTTTGAGGAATACATTATACAGCTCATCTTTTGTGTATCTCAACTAGCATATACTTATATCGCATGGGTAGTTTTATAGCTCCCTGGGTAAAATAATTATAATTAAAAAAATTGTCATACAATTGTATGTGAACCTCGAAAAGTTTTGGGGAGTTACGGATACTCTAATAACTTGTGCCCAACCTTCAGGCACGTATACCGGAACATGCGAACATACGAATGTGTGCTGTTCTTACTGTTTTTCAAAACTTGTTGAGCCATATCAACGAATGTGTCATACAAACAGGAAAATCATTACCTTGTTGCCAGCCAGAAATATGAATGAGCTACATTCGTTTTTCTGGTTCAACTTTGTGTGATTGAATTAAACATTTGTGAAAGTGGCACTGCAAATTACTGGGGTTTCCATGTGCGTAGGAAGCTCTAGATTTAAGTAGAACCTATAGAATCTAAAGGGTAAGGTAACGAGGCCTATAACACAAATTATGAAAAAATACACATTCATGCTTCTGGATAGTGGGCGACGAATTGATCCCACTTGAAGTTTGGTATCTAGCTTAGCTGCAGGACAAACTCTGACTGCTTTAACATGAACACTATGCGTGTTTTTCTTTTTAGAAGTTTCGAAGCTCATGTTACATCTAGTTTCGAGGCTGCAATATGCAAGCACTCTAAGTAAAAGCCATTTCCACCATCTTTAGATTGCCACTTATCTACAAGTCATCGAAATTCTCGGTTTCTTCATCGCTAACTAATCATCGAATATCAGTTAAGTGCAAGGTAAAATTGTAAACAAAAGTCAGCTGTTGTGTTGGTTTATGCGTTTGCGGCATATATGTAATACTTCTATATCGCTACTACTGAACTGTGCAGCCTGTCAAACATTAAAAAAAAAATAAAAAAAACATTACAGTACAGATATACAACGAGAGAATGAGACAAACACCCCTATTGCGAGTGTCGATCAGCAGTAGAATAGAAATTTGTCGACCGAGTCGATTGTCTTTTATTTTCGTATTGTGTAACTCGATCGAAAAAAATTTGTACCATTGTGAATAACTCGCTGCAAGAAGACGAGAAAGAAGAAAACTCGCTGAATTGCAATCAGCTGTTTAACATTTGTTTACATTTTTGCCGTGTTTGATAAAACCAAAATAACAAAACATTTTTAAAATAAATTTAAATTAGATATTTTATAATAAATATTATCAATGGATTGTGTTGGGCTGTGGTTAAGTGATAGTGAGGAAGATGAAGATGCACATACAAGGCTAATAGAGCTGGCAAGGGAAACACGCAAGCTGAGGGATTCGTCGAATCCTTTGGAAATGGAAGATCACATGTAACTATCTGGATTTAATTTGTCTTAAAGTTAAAAATTTATTAAAGCTCCCATTTATACAGATTTTTGAAAAACTTTCGTTTACCGAAAGCTGCATTTGCGGATTTACTGGCATTGCTAGATGCCAAACTACAACCTGGTGTTAGAAAGACATCTATCCCAACAATTTTAAAGCTTGCAGCAACTTTACTGTTCTTTGCTCACGGATCATACCAGCTGAGTATAGGCAATGACTTTAATATAGGATTCGGCCAATCTACAGTATCCCTAGTTTTATCTGAAGTATTCCCAGCTTTGGAGGAATACGTTTGCAGAAATTGGGTGACAATTCAATATACTGAGGAGGAAAAGCGTCAAGCAAAGCTTTATTTTTTTTGAAAAAAGTGGAATACCAGGCGTGATAGGTTGCATAGACGGGACGCATGTCAAAATTGTTGCTCCAAAAAAGGACATTCAGCATTTGTACTATAATCGCAAAGGATATTATAGTTTGAATGCAATGATAGTAAGTATTTTACAAAGAAAATATCGTGGAGTTGATAATTTTTGTTATTTCATAGGTTTGCGATAATGCCATGAGAATCCGCTATGTCAATGCCAAGTATCCGGGGGCAACGCACGATGCAAACGTTTTCAACATGTCCACATTGAAACCACGATTGGAAGATGACTACCGTAGGGATGAAAGAAATATAATATTAGGTATGTAAAGTACTCCATACACCTATTTGTGAACGTGAAAATGGTCCGTGGTGATTTCTGAAGTCTACCCAAAGGCACAGTATTCCATATGAATTCTTAGCAAATGAATACGACAGCATGACGCTCTTAATACCCGCCCAAAAATATTTGGAGGGGTGTCAAAAGATGTGTTTTGGACCCAGTATTGCGAATCCGAAATATAAAATAAAAAATGTTGCTTTTGTCAAGAGATATTTGCAAAAGAAGTTGGACATTTTTATGTGCTTGTTGTACACACAAAAAAATTTTGTGTTAAACTCAGCCAGGGTAATTTGCTGTCATATAGATTTAACAAATCCCTTTGCATGTTAAAGCACTGCAGCCAATAGATTCCATTTTCAACAAAATCTGTGATTCAACTAGAAATTTGGGGCGGTAATACGAACATTAGAGTTTTACATGCAATGGCATTGCATACGTACAAATTTAAGTGTGAGCTTGAAAATAAGTATATTAATTGTTTTGAATATAACAATTAGAAAGATATTTGTGTTGTAAAAAGCGGTGTAACAAAAAATATATTAGACAAATGAAATATATTCACGTTAGCAAGGAGGTGTATGGAGTCCTTAATGCTTAACTTATTTTCATAATTTTATGGTTGTAAAATATGTAAACATTTAGGCGATGCAGGTTACGCCCTACAACCTTATATGCTTACGCCATACGGAAACCCAGAAGATGGAACAGCAGAATGTATGTTTAACAGAAAACATTCCCAAGGAAGGAATATTGTGGAACGTACTATTGGAGTCCTTAAAAATCGATTTAGGTGTTTGTTTGGGGCTCGTGCGCTCCACTATGAGCCAAAGAAAGCTACACAAATAATAAACGTATGCGCAGCTCTTCACAACATTTGTTTATCTTATAATGTTCAATTATCAGATGAAGAAATATCTGACTATCAAAACCCGAATGACGATTTCCAAGATAGCACAACATATGAAGGTGTTCAGTGGCAAACGAAGAAGCTAGGGCAGTTAGAAATAATATTTTACAACATATGCAGTTCTAGTTTTACGATGATAACAAACAATTTTTATTTAAATTCATATTCAGTCCATTTTAAATTCAGAGTACACTTATTTTAAATTAACTAAGGCTCAAAATATCACTTCATGTAAAAAAAATATCACAAATTCAGGTGTGAATAAAAAATGTATCTTAAAACTACTATCTACATAAAAAATTAAATTATTTCAAAGTTACTATTTACATTTAAAATATCACATTGCCTTAAAACTACTATTCACATTAGTGCTTTGGTAATTCTCTCCTTCTCCAACTCCAAGATCTGTTCTTTCAACCTTAATTTATCTCTTCTATGCTTTTTCTTATTAATAATTTCTTCTTTTAGCAGTTTAAACTTTTCTTTTTCAATTTTTAGTTTCTCTTGCTTTAAAGTTACAGCCTCAAAATTTAGCGCAACTAACCTCCTCACGTATCCTTCTATATTTACAACACTTTTCTTAATACCTAATGTATTTCTTTTCAGGGCCTTAAAATGTTTACTTTGAATGTCAATCTGCTTCTCCAACAGTGCTAACCTTTTTTCCTTTTCGCTTATATTTTTCGACCTTCTTGCTGGAGTTACCTGTAGTGCAGCTCTTTCCTGAATCTCGCATGATACGCTTCTTTCAGGTACTTCATTTTCCTGCTCATCTTCAACAATTTCAGTCGACCTACCACCAACTCTTGATTGGACCACCACATTGGCCATTCCAATTTCTTCGCCAAGGGGATCAATATAGGCGTCAATACTTAAAAAACTAATAATAGCTTCCTCTATCGCCGAAAACATATGGACGTTATTTGGGCCTCCACCAGTTGCTTGGTACTCCATTCGGTTCTGCGAACATTTTTTCTTCGTTTTACTTTTCAAGTCCGTCCACACCTACAAAGGAATGTTAAGTATTTTCTTTATGGACGCTATATACAAATTTGTTTACCTTTAACCACTTTTCCCAAGAACGCATCGGTGGTCCCAAGCTATTGAGCTCAGCCGCTATCAATTCCCATCTTGATTTTCCCTGGGCTTTCCCACACACGCCTTTGCCTAAATCAGGATGTTCTTGCATTAGCTGCACCAGTCTTGCGTTTTGCCGTTTATTGCTTACAACTTTTGACCTGCAATTAAAATAACCACTTTTTATTTTTTAGGTTTACATTTTTTACTTTTATTCAAATTTTTTTACTTTTTTCTTCCATTTTTTAATTTTTTCACTTTTTTCTATCACTTAAACGCTTCAACGACTGCAAAATGGCTGTAGAAAGACAATCGATCAAAAGAGTATTCACAGTCGATAAATGAGCGAGCGATCGACATTCGCAATAGGGTGATAATCGATAATCGCTTAATAGTCGATTATCTATTCTCAGTCGACACTCGCAATAGGGGTGAAAATCTCAAGGTTGTCGTTAAATTTTTGTAAAAAAGGGGCTTTAATATATATATATTTCAATAAGCCGTCTTGCTTCTATCAATATTGTACATTAGGCTATTTCGTTCTCCAAATGAAAAAGTAAGCTTTTGTTTTCCATTAGTATTATAAAATTTTCAAATCATATTGCAATTTAAAGACGCACGTGCAGGGATTCAAGGAATATATCTCTTCATTGCGAGATGCTAATGGCACCCTTCTGGCTCAATCTGACCGGAAAACAGGATTTGTTGGTGTGATCGTTGCTTTAAGAAATATTTTTCCACTATTTGAGAAGTAAAAAATTTTGGCATGACATACCTTTTAACTTATAAGCTTTCACAAGGCTTCCTGGAAACCTTTTTTGGTGCAGTTAGGGCAAGAGGGGGTTTCAACAACAATCCCAACGCAGTTCAATTTAAAAGTGCATATAAACGACTCTTAGTAAAGCACGAGTTAAGTGCGACTGAAAGTGGGAATTGTGCCTTCGACGGCGAATCCATTTTAGAGGCATCATCAGCGTCTACTAGTAACCTAAAAAAAATAGCGAGGTAATAGATTTCGAGTTAGCAAATGTTTATGTTAATACGATGTGGCGAGTGTATATGTGGCCAAGGTTGTTCGTTATATTGCTGGCTATGTTGCTTGGAAGGTACAAAAGAAAATAAAATGTTCCACATGTCAAGGGCAATTGATAGGTGAAGGAATGCCTTTACTTCCAGCGCACAAAAATAAAGGTCCGTTTGTCCCACCATCTGTGGACGTATGTAATAATTGTATAGTATCAGAGAAAGCTTTAATACAAGTTCTCTGGGCATGTCCAATTGGAAATGCAAAATTAAGTTTAATAAATAAAATGTTTCCAAATAAAAGTGATGCATTCTCCAATAGTATCATCACATAGCCATCGAAAATTTATTAGTAATGACACCTTTAATAATCACCGGACACAGCTGAGTAAGGAAGTAATAAGTTTTTATTTGGATATTCGTTTGTTTTTTGAAACAAAAAAAAGCACGGACGAAAAAGAGTGTGTTACAAAAAAATTTACAAAATTGATATTATTTCAACACCAATAGCAGCCAGCCCAGTACCCATATTTTGTTTACTCCATTAAAAAACTCAAAATAAGTAAAATTTTGTAAACGTTTATATATCGTTTATTCAAGATAATTCACTTTAAATTATTTTTAAAAACGTTTAAAGAAATGCTCCTTGGGATGTATGTATAAGTATATTTTCATACATGTATATTTAAATTTTTTTCATTTCAAAAATATGAATTCTTCGACTTGTTTTTTTTTACTATTTATGTAAATAATGTACTTTGTATGGCTGCAGCCCATGTATAAATAATAAATACATCAAGCCTTATATTGTATTTGTTGGCCTTTTCGTTGCTTAATCGACTAAACTGAGATTTTATAACAATTAGTATGCAGAAGTTGGGTAAAGGGGATAGTAACCCGTTGTTACCCATTTAATACTTTTTTTACGCACGCTACTACAATTCACTAACAAAAACAAAGCCCGGGCATGCGCAGAAGATACATTTGCACAGTTTCAGCAAATAATGATTGACAGAAAATTTGCACATTAGGAAGATAGGAAGGTATTGATATAGAAGTATTATATATATGGTTTGCAATATACTTTTGCGATTTGTTCTACGAAGTATTCACAATAATTGTTATTATTATTATAATATTATTATTATTATAATAATTATTATTATTATAATTATTATCTATTCAATTGGGGGCTGATCACCCTGATTTAAATTCGATCTTAAACAGAGACGGTGCAAGGCAAAATTGTACACAAAACTCCGCTGCTTTATTGGTTTTTAAGTATTCACAATAGATTTTTGTGATTTCTCCTACAAAATATTCACAATTATTTAAATGAATGTTAGTCACTCTGTGTTAATGGAAACAAAAAAGCAAAATGAAGCTAAAGGACTTTTATCCTACAGTTAAATTCTATGGTGAAAACGACCCAAAGGAGAGATACCTAAAGTAATGATGAAGGCGTTAACTAATACAGTACATCTTAAACTAATAAAAGGGGATGTTAATTTTGTTAAAAAAATTCGTGCTATAAATCTTTCGACAAAAAGTTAGTATAAATACGTAACCTTAACAATGTCTTTGGGTAAAATTTGACCAATTTTAAGAAGAAAATCGTTTTTCATCTAATATTTTATTACATTTGTAAATTTTTGAGTTTGAGACGTATTCACAATCATTTCCGGTGGCGTAGTGAGGTTTTCTTGCGCCCGGGGTAAAATATTTTTATGACACTCTGAATGAACGTTCGCAGCTAACAATTGATTCTGAGATAGTCAAGAGTATTTGAGGTGCCACTCGCAAGCTTGGAAAAACATCTCCAAACGAGATTATAAAAGTAAGTAATTCTAACGGAGTTTTATGTTCAATTTCTTTTCATTGGCGAAGTAATATTTTGCAGTCACATATTTCGATAAAAAGTTCTGTTCCATAAAATTCTCCCAAATTCTTACAATTTCTTTCTAAGTCGCTATTATCCTTGTTTAACAAATCTCCAACGTCTAATGGAAATCCAAATTTAAAGTAAAGGTCATTAAGTCGTGCAAATCTTGTATGTATTTCTTGTTGGAGACGACCGAGAACACATTTCATAACGCGAGAAATTTCACACTCTGCGGAAATACCAACATCTCTAGCCGATTCTCCGGGCATTTTGCAGCGCGTTCTTGCACGTTTTACTATATAAATATCCCATATTTCACAAAGAGACTTCGCTTTTTCTGTTGCTTCTTCACAGAGAGTGTCTCGGATTTCAGATAGTTCAGTGACTAGTGATTTAAGATCATGATACGCTTGTCTAAAATTAATCCCCGGATCTTGTAATCTGAGCTGCACATGATCAACCCTCCTTAAGATTTCATACCAGAAATGAACTAATGATATAAAACTAAAATTTAGTATATTTTGCAACAGAATTGTAGCGTCGCTTCTGGTGTCACTTGTGGTATTTCTGTCTTCTGGTAATTGTTCTAAGTGTTCTGAATGTAGCCCTTCGACGGTAACGCTAACCGCCTGTATTCTGGCGCTCCATTGTGCCTCAGATTCAGATTTGGCAGTTTTTGTTAAAGCATTTATTAATAATTCCCATCAATGATTTAAGTGAGAAAAAAGAGTTTTTGTTAAAGCATTTTTTAATAATTCCCATCAATGTTTTAAGTGAGAAAAAAGATGCATGCTTTCAATTATTCCAGAACCTGTCCAAGGTACCCGCTTGCCCCGCTCACTACGACACTGACAATTTCTCTTATTAAATTATTGTGCTTTTTATTATGATAGAAAAACTGAAAGGAATTAAACATACTGGCTGATATTATAATTTTTTCGACCCTGCCAAAGATCTCTTCACATATGTTTGTATTTCCAAATTAGAAAATATATCCTCCCCGAATGAAATTTGAACTCGAATCGTCATATTTCTAACACCGCAGGCCTACTATTAGTGTTGATATTTTATGTTTATTATTTATTTTTGGGATTAAATGGGTACTCGGGTTTTTATACTCAGCATGCTTTGCACACAGAGTATATTAACTTTGATTGGATAGCGGTTGGTTGTACAGGTACAAAGGAATTGATATAGACATAGACTTCCATATATCAAAATCATCAGTGTCGAGCCATGTCCGTCCGTCCGTCTGTCTGTCAGTTATTCTGTCCGTCCGACATCTTCACCAAATTTGGTACACGAGCTTATCTGAACCCAGAATATATTGGTATTGAAAATGAGTGAAATCGGATGATAACCACGCCCACTTTTTATATATATAACATTTTGGAAAACACAAAAACCTGATTATTTAGTAAATAATACACCTAGAATGTTGGAATTTTACTCGTGGACTGATATTGGGACTCCTGATGAAATTTTGAAAATTTTGTTTAAAATGGGCGTGGCAACGCCCACTTGTGATAAAATCAATTTTACAAATATTATTAATCATAAATCAAAAATCGTTTAACCTATCAAACCATATCAAACAAAATTCGGCAGAGAGGTTGCTTTTACTATTAGGAATGCTTTGAATAAAAATTTACGAAATCGTTTAAGGACCACGCCCACTTTTATATAAAAGATTTTTAAAAGGGTCGTGGATGAATAAAATAAGCTATATCTTTGCAAAAAAGAGCTTTATATCAATGTTATTTCATTTCCCAAGTGGATTTATAACAATAAATAGGAAAAACTTAAAATTTAAAAAAATGGGCGTGGTACCGCCCCTTTTAAGACTAAGCAAATGTTTCGGGAGCCATAACTCGAAGAAAAATTAGTTCAGAATAGAACCATATGTACATGTAGTATTGCGCAGCCTTGTAACACTATTAAGCACACAAAACCAACAAGAACAGCATTTCAAGTGTACAGCTGGGTATGTAATAGGCCGGATCGATTTGTGGGGAGGCAAAAAAATCGCCCATTGCTCTATGAAAATCATATTCTAGGGATCAAAATAAGAAATTTTGCCGAAGGAACCATACCTCTAAAACGAATTCTGATGTCCCCCCCTTTCGGTCGTAGGGGCAAATTTTGAAAAATCCCACTTTGAAATGCCTATGTTTTTTTTTTTGAGTTTATTTTTCTGTTTAGAAATTTATTTAGTCAGAACATATGTAAATGAAAAAATGAATTTGACTTAGTAATAGAAAAAAATTAAAAAAGTTATTAGAAATTAGCGTATTTACAACCCCTCTTTAAAACCAAGGCATCACTATGATGCATTTGCATGTCGTAAACATAGTTGTGTGGGTTTTTTATTCAACCGTTTTAAAAAATGAAGGTATCACTGTGACACAATTGCAGATCGTAAAATTGCTTGTGTTGTTATTTTTAAGCCACCACAAGACACAGCAGGTAGAATTGAAATTGCCCCAATCCAAAAGTTGGAACCAAAGGGGGGACATCAGAATTCGTTTTAGAGGTATGGTTCCTTCGGCAAAGTTTCCTATTTTGATCCCTAGAATACGATTTACACAGAGCATTGAGCGATTTTTAAATCGACCCGCCCTAGTATGTAATGTTCGTTTTCACTTGAACTTAGACTTCCTTACTTGTTATACTCAGTTGAGCAGAGCTCACAGAGTATATTAACTTTGATTGGATAACGGTTGGTTGTACAGGTATAAAGGAATCGAGATAGATATAGACTTCGATATATCAAAATCATCAGTATCGAAAAAAAATTTGATTGAGCCATGTCCGTCCGTCCGTCCGTCCGTCTGTCCGTTAACACGATAACTTGAGTAAATTTTGAGGTATCTTGATGAAATTTGGTATGTAGATTCCTGGGCGCTGATCTCAGATCGCTATTTAAAATGAACGATATCGGACTATAACCACGCCCACTTTTTCGATATCGAAAATTTCGAAAAACCGAAAAAATGCGATATTTCATTGCCAAAGGCGGTTAAAGCGATGAATCTTGGTAGATGTGTTGACGTTATGACGGAGAATAGAAAATTAGTAAGATTTTGGACAAAGGGCGTGGCACCGCCCACTTTTACAAGAAGGTAATTTAAAAGTTTTGCAAGCTGTAATTTGGCAGTCGTTGAAGATATCATGATGAAATTTGGCAGGAACGTTACTACTATTACTATATATGTTTTAAATAAAAATTAGCAAAATTGGATGAAGAACACGCCCACTTTTTAAAAAAAAATTTTTTAAATTCAAATTTTAACAAAAAATTTAAAATCTTTACTGTATATAAGTAAATTAAGTCAAAATTCAACTCCAGTAATGATATGATGCAACAAAATACAAAAATAAAAGAAAATTTCAAAATGGGCGTGGCCCCGCCCATTTTCATTTAGTTTGTCTAGAATACTTTTAATGCCATAAGTCGAACAAAAATTTACCAATCCTTCTCAAATTTGGTAGGGGCATAGATACTATGACGGTAACTATTTTCTGTGAAAATGGGCGAAATCGGTGCAAGCCACGCCCAGTTTTTATACACAGTCCACCGTCTGTCCTTCCGCTCGGCCGTTAACGCAATAACTTGAGCAAAAACCGATATATCTTTACCAAACTTAGCCAACGTACTGATCTGAACTCAATTTATCTTGGTATAAAAAATGGCCGAAATCCGACCATAACCACGCCCACTTTATCGATATCGAAAATTACGAAAAATGAAAAAAATGCCATTATTCTATACCAAATACGAAAAAAGGATGAAACATGGTAACTGGATTGGTTTATTGACGCAAAATATAACTTTGGAAAAAACTTTGTAAAATGGGTGTGACACCTACCATATTAAGTAGAAGAAAATGAAAAAGTTCTACAAGCCGAAATCAACAGCCCTTGGAATCTTGGCAGGAATACTGTTAGTGGTATTGCATATATAAATAAATTAGCAGTACCCGACAGATGATTTTCTGGATCACCTGGTCCACATTTTGGTCGATATCGCGAGAACGCCTTCACATATAGATCTGAGGGCCACTCGCTTTTAAAACCCTCATTAATACCTTTAATTTGATATCCATATCGTACAAACACATTCTAGAGTCACCCCTGGCCCACCCTAATGGCGATATCTCGAAAAGGCGTCCACCTATAGACCTAATGCCCACTCCCTCTTAAAATGCTCAGTAACAACTTTCGTTTGGTACCCATATCGTACGAACATTCTAGAGTCACCCCTGGCCCATTCTAATGGCGATATCTCGAAAATGCGTCCACCTATAGACCTAATGTCCACTCCCTCTTTAAATGCTCAGTAACACCTTTCGTTTGATACCCATATCGTACAAACATTCTAGAGTCACCCCTGGCCCACCCTAATGGCGATATCTCGAAAAGGCGCCCACCTATAGACCTAATGCCCACTCCCTCTTAAAATGCTCAGTAACACCTTTCGTTTGCTACCCATATCGTACAAACATTCTTGAGTCACCCCTGGCCCACCCTAATGGCGATATCTCGAAAATGCGTCCACCTATAGACCTAATGTCCACTCCCTCTTAAAATGCTCGGTAACACCTTTCGTTTGATACCCATATCGTACAAACATTCTAGAGTCACCCATGGCCCACCTTTATGGCGATATCTCGAAAAGGCGTCCACCTATAGAACTAAGGATTACTCCCTTTTAAAATACTCATTACCATCTTTCATTTGATACCCATATCATACAAACACATTCTAGAGTCACCCCTGGCCCACCCTAATGGCGAAATTTCGAAAAGGCGTCCACCTATAGACCTAATGCCCACTCCCTCTTAAAATGCTCAGTAACACTTTTCGTTTGATACCCATATCGTACAAACATTCTAGAGTCACCCCTGGCCCACCCTAATGGCGATATCTCGAAAAGGCGTCCACCTATAGACCTAATTCCCACTCCCTCTTAAAATGCTCAGTAACACCTTTCGTTTGATACCCATATCGTACAAACATTCTAGAGTCACCCTTGGTCCACCTTTATGGCGATATCTCGAAAAGGCGTCCACCTATAGAACTAGGGATTACTCCCTTTTAAAATACTCATTACCACCTTTCATTTGATACCCATATCGTACAAACACATTCTAGAGTCACCCTGGCCCACCCTAATGGCGATATCTCGAAAAGGCGTCCACCTATAGACCTAATGCCCACTCCCTCTTAAAATGCTCAGTAACACCTTTCGTTTGATACCCATATCGTACAAACATTCTAGAGTCACCCTTGGTCCACCTTTATGGCGATATCTCGAAAAGGCGTCCACCTATAGAACTAAGGATTACTCCCTTTTAAAATACTCATTACCACCTTTCATTTGATACCCATATCGTACAAACACATTCTAGAGTCACCCCTGGCCCACCCTAATGTCGATATCTCGAAAAGGCGTCCACCTATAGACCTAATGCACACTCCCTCTTAAAATGCTCAGTAACACCTTTCGTTTGATACCCATATCGTACAAACATTCTAGAGTCACCCTTGGTCCATCTTTATGTGGATATCTCGAAAAGGCGTCCACCTATAGAACTAAGGATTACTCCCTTTTAAAATACTCATTACCACCTTTTATTTGATACCCATATCGTACAAACACATTCTAGAGTCACCCCTGGCCCACCCTAATGTCGATATCTCGAAAAGGCGTCCACCTATAGACCTAATGCCCACTCCCTCTTAAAATGCTCAGTAACACCTTTCGTTTGATACCCATATCGTACAAACATTCTAGAGTCACCCGTGGTCCACCTTTATGTGGATATCTCGAAAAGGCGTCCACCTATAGAACTAAGGATTACTCCCTTTTAAAATACTCATTACCACCTTTCATTTGATACCCATATCGTACAAACACATTCTAGAGTCACCCCTGGCCCACCCTAATGTCGATATCTAGAAAAGGCGTCCACCTATAGACCTAATGCCCACTCCCTCTTAAAATGCTCAGTAACACCTTTCGTTTGATACCCATATCGTACAAACATTCTAGAGTCACCCCTGGCCCACCCTAATGGCGATGTCTCGAAAAGGCGTCCACCTATAGACCTAATGCCCACTCCCTCTTAAAATGTTCAGTAAAACCTTTCGTTTGATACCCATATCGTACGAACACATTCTAGAGTCACCCCTGGCCCACCCTAATGACGATATCTCGAAAAGGCGTCCACCTATAGACCTCATGCCCACTCCCTCTTAAAATGCTCAGTAACACCTTTCGTTTGATACGCATATCGTACAAACATTCTAGAGTCACCCTTGGTCCACCTTTATGGCGATATCTCGAAAAGGCGTCCACCTATAGAACTAAGGATTACTCCCTTTTAAAATACTCATTACCATCTTTCATTTGATACCCATATCATACAAACACATTCTAGAGTCACCCCTGGCCCACCCTAATGGCGAAATTTCGAAAAGGCGTCCACCTATAGACCTAATGCCCACTCCCTCTTAAAATGCTCAGTAACACTTTTCGTTTGATACCCTAATCGTACAAACATTCTAGAGTCACCCCTGGCCCACCCTAATGGCGATATCTCGAAAAGGCGTCCACCTATAGACCTAATGCCCACTCCCTCTTAAAATGCTTAGTAACACCTTTCGTTTGATACCCATATCGTACAAACATTCTAGAGTCACCCTTGGTCCACCTTTATGGCGATATCTCGAAAAGGCGTGCACCTATAGAACTAGGGATTACTCCAGGGATGCACCTTAACGTTAAGCTAATCGTTTATCAAAAAATTTCCACCGTTTCCGTTGAAACACTTCGAAATATTATCGATAAAGAAATTATCAAGATAAATTGTATCTCGTTTTTAACCGAAACGAAAAGCTTTGGTTAACGTTAAAAACGTTAACAAAAACGTGATACTTTATGTTTGAATTGTGCTGGCAATGCTACAGCCATGATGAAGCCGTAAGGTGGCAACAGCGAGCGGACATACACACACAAACTCCATGTAATTTGTTTGTGTAATTCGTTGGTGGTAATGTCAAAATACTCTGAGAAATGTTCGTACTGTCAAAATTCATGAGAAAAGTTGCAATCAGCTTGGCTAATGCTTTCACCTTTAATGACTCCGCCATCAATCAGCTTTGCCAGCATAGTTTGAAATTAATAATCAACATAAACGATTTGATTTCGTTTTGATATGGCAGAAAACGAAACGAAATCATTTCGTTAATTTGACGATCTTAACGTTAATAAACGAAACGAAATGACTTCGTTTCGTTTATTAACGTTGATTATCGTAACGAAATGATATCGTTTCGTTGGTTAAGCATGCCTGGATTACTCCCTTTTAAAATACTCATTACCACCTTTCATTTGATACCCATATCGTACAAACACATTCTAGAGTCACCCTGGCCCACCCTAATGGCGATATCTCGAAAAGGCGTCCACCTATAGACCTAATGCCCACTCCCTCTTAAAATGCTCAGTAACACCTTTCGTTTGATACCCATATCGTACAAACATTCTAGAGTCACCCTTGGTCCACCTTTATGGCGATATCTCGAAAAGGCGTCCACCTATAGAACTAAGGATTACTCCCTTTTAAAATACTCATTACCACCTTTCATTTGATACCCATATCGTACAAACACATTCTAGAGTCACCCCTGGCTCACCCTAATGTCGATATCTCGAAAAGGCGTCCACCTATAGACCTAATGCACACTCCCTCTTAAAATGCTCAGTAACACCTTTCGTTTGATACCCATATCGTACAAACATTCTAGAGTCACCCTTGGTCCACCTTTATGGGGATATCTCGAAAAGGCGTCCACCTATAGAACTAAGGATTACTCCCTTTTAAAATACTCATTACCACCTTTCATTTGATACCCATATCGTACAAACACATTCTAGAGTCACCCCTGGCCCACCCTAATGTCGATATCTAGAAAAGGCGTCCACCTATAGACCTAATGCCCACTCCCTCTTAAAATGCTCAGTAACACCTTTCGTTTGATACCCATATCGTACAAACATTCTAGAGTCACCCCTGGCCCACCCTAATGGCGATGTCTCGAAAAGGCGTCCACCTATAGACCTAATGCCCACTCCCTCTTAAAATGTTCAGTAACACCTTTCGTTTGATACCCATATCGTACAAACACATTCTAGAGTCACCCCTGGCCCACCCTAATGACGATATCTCGAAAAGGCGTCCACCTATAGACCTCATGCCCACTCCCTCTTAAAATGCTCAGTAACACCTTTCGTTTGATACCAATATCGTACAAACATTCTAGAGTCACCCTTGGTCCACCTTTATGGCGATATCTCGAAAAGGCGTCCACCTATAGAACTAAGGATTACTCCCTTTTAAAATACTCATTACCATCTTTCATTTGATACCCATATCATACAAACACATTCTAGAGTCACCCCTGGCCCACCCTAATGGCGAAATTTCGAAAAGGCGTGCACCTATAGACCTAATGCCCACTCCCTCTTAAAATGCTCAGTAACACTTTTCGTTTGATACCCATATCGTACAAACATTCTAGAGTCACCCCTGGCCCACCCTAATGGCGATATCTCGAAAAGGCGTCCACCTATAGACCTAATGCCCACTCCCTCTTAAAATGCTCAGTAACACCTTTCGTTTGATACCCATATCGTACAAACATTCTAGAGTCACCCTTGGTCCACCTTTATGGCGATATCTCGAAAAGGCGTCCACCTATAGAACTAAGGATTACTCCCTTTTAAAAGACTCATTACCACCTTTCATTTGATACCCATATCGTACAAACACATTCTAGAGTCACCCTGGCCCACCCTAATGGCGATATCTCGAAAAGGCGTCCACCTATAGACCTAATGCCCACTCCCTCTTAAAATGCTCAGTAACACCTTTCGTTTGATACCCATATCGTACAAACTTTCTAGAGTCACCCTTGGTCCACCTTTATGGCGATATCTCGAAAAGGCGTCCACCTATAGAACTAAGGATTACTCCCTTTTAAAATACTCATTACCACCTTTCATTTGATACCCATATCGTACAAACACATTCTAGAGTCACCCCTGGCCCACCCTAATGTCGATATCTCGAAAAGGCGTCCACCTATAGACCTAATACACACTCCCTCTTAAAATGCTCAGTAACACCTTTCGTTTGATACCCATATCGTACAAACATTCTAGAGTCACCCTTAGTCCACCTTTATGGCGATATCTCGAAAAGGCGTCCACCTATAGAACTAAGGATTACTCCCTTTTAAAATACTCATTACCACCTTTTATTTGATACCCATATCGTACAAACACATTGTAGAGTCACCCCTGGCCCACCCTAATGTCGATATCTCGAAAAGGCGTCCACCTATAGACCTAATGCCCACTCCCTCTTAAAATGCTCTGTAACACCTTTCGTTTGATACCCATATCGTACAAACATTCTAGAGTCACCCTTGGTCCACCTTTATGGCGATATCTCGAAAAGGCGTCCACCTATAGAACTAAGGATTACTCCCTTTTAAAACACTCATTACCACCTTTCATTTGATACCCATATCGTACAAACACATTCTAGAGTCACCCTGGCCCACCCTAATGGCGATATCTCGAAAAGGCGTCCACTTATAGACCTAATGCCCAACTAAGGATCACTCCTTTTCAAAATACTCATTAAAAGCTTTCATTTGATACCCATATCGTACAAACAAATTCTAGAGTCAGCCCTGGTCCACCTTTATGGCGATATCCCTAAATGGCGTCCATCCATAGAACTATGGCCTACTCTCTCTTAAAATACTCTTTAATACCTTCCATTTGATACACATGTCATACAACCAAATTCCAGGGTTACCCTAGGTTCATTTTCCTACATGGTGATTTTCCTTATTTTGTCTCCATAGCTCTCAACTGAGTATGTAATGTTCGGTTACACCCGAACTTAGCCTTTCTTACTTGTTTTTTGTATACTTTTACTTTTTTCCGATTTTTCTGTGGCCTAATTCAATAATTTTGTATGGGTTTTGGTTGGCTCATCTCATCAGCTGATTTTATTTTTATCATTGCATGGTCGATGGGATTGTCAAAAGGAGATGGCAAACTCAAAATGATACCAACACATTGACAAAATTTTCTAACCACACACAAAAACTGCTATGTTTTATGTTTTCATTTCATTCCATTCGATTAATACCAATACACAGATTTTGACAGTTTAATTTGTTGCTGTACAGATGAGCCAACCATATAGTTGAAACATGGGTTTGACCGAGCTCACAGCTAAAAGCAGAAAAGTGAAAATTGATAGGAAATAAAATAAGATTTTTATTGTCTAAAATAAACTAAACACAACAATTTAATAACGTTTTCGCATGTTCTGCCAATATTTTTCTCTCGCTTTAATAAAATGTGTTTAAATTTTGCACGTTCCATTGTATTTATTCCAAAGCTTTGTGCCATCAGAGTGATTCCACTCGAATGCGTTTCAGCAACAGTAATGTTTTGCCTGCCAGTTAGTTAGTAACAATAGCTACAGCATGATGTGCTGTCAAAATAACAATAATATTAACAACAACAATAAGCAGATATATCATGCCATTAATAATTTCGATTCTGATTGCGAATTCATGTTCTTTACCGAAGCGTTACTTTTTGAGTATTTCGTTTTTATGCAATATTCATTATCTCCCCTTCATTATGATCTTGATATGGATAGCCATGGTTGTTGTTGTTGTTTGTTGAACATCAAGTTGTGCAAAAGCTCTATCTGAAATTAATTGTGTTTCTTCACGCCATTGCCATGTGCGTTCTCTGCTGTGTACCAAAATACTTTTTTATTTGCTTCTTTTCGATTTTTTATTTTTTGCCCCATTTCTTAGTGTTTCAGTAAAACGCTATTCTACTGTTGCAGCAACATTCTCTAATGACTTTTAGCTGGCAGCAATGAGGTACAAAAATTACAAGTACATATAATGTTTTCGAGTACATTAGTAGTACATCAGTTATTATTTCTTGTTTAAACATCCGCATTGATGATTTAAAAATGTAAAAATGTTGCATATAATTGGCCTCGATTCTGGTCCGTAAACTAAAGGAAGAGTTTCAGAAAGAAACTTTGTGATATTTGGTTCTTGACTATCATCGGATTGAGCTACAATTTTATATTTATTTTTGTATTTGGTGCTCCAACCTCTTTTGGGTGAAGTACAGTCTCATATACAAATAATTGAGCTGGCCGGTCAATAAAGACCTCACATAGATTGAATTTGTTCATAGTGTCTAATTGAAGAGTAATCGAAGCAATTTTATTGTTCATCCCTCTTCGTAAATTTCTTCATTTTTTGCCTTTGCAGTCTTATTTGGTTCTTTCTCTTCTTTTCCTCTTGCATTTATATATTTTCTCCCCATCTAATTTTTCTTGTTCCTTTTCTTTTCGCTTTCACTTCTCCCTCTTTTTCCTTTACCTTTCGCTTCTGCATTCTCTTTCCCTCTCTTTCCTATCATTGCTCTAACACTCTC
The DNA here is from genome assembly GCF_040869045.1 of Eurosta solidaginis. Lineage (NCBI taxonomy): Eukaryota > Metazoa > Arthropoda > Insecta > Diptera > Tephritidae > Eurosta > Eurosta solidaginis. Next base: position 250,005,770 of record NC_090320.1, on the reverse strand, counting down.
TATTAATCTAGCTCTTTCTATAATTATTTTTTTTTCCTCTTCCCCTCCCTTTCCCTTTTATTCCTTTTCAACCTCTTCTTTATCCCCTTATTCCTCTTTTTCTATTTCCACTTCTTCTTTTTCTTCCTCTGTTTTCATTTTCTTTACATCAATATATTCATTCATCGTCATCTCTATCTTGATCTTCATCTGCATCTTACGTAATTTTCTTTTAATGCTTTTCCTTTTTTTCAGTTTCATGGATATTTTAAGCCTCACTGAATGAGTATCCGCGTGTAGAACTCCCTTCTTCCTTAAAGGTCTACCAACTAAAACCTAACACCCCACGGCCCGCCCCACTCGTCGTTCATGGGACCGCATTTATATAGCCCACATATCTGCTGACCGTACACTAGCTGTCATTGTGGCAGGTCATGTTGCTGGTGTGACACTGCCCAGAGATAGGTCGCCAAGTGTCTCTGCTATCCTCAACACTATGGACACATTAAGTCTATGTGAGGTCCTTATTGACCGACCAGTTCTACCTAAAAGTCCACGTCTTCGTGTGGTCGCTTCAACCATAGATTCAGCTCAGGAATTAATTCCCTCGCCCTCTTTTCTGCTTCGCTTCTGTGCGTCGGATGGATGTTCCTCACTGCAGTATGGCAACAGCAGTTCTTCTTGCATCAGCTCCGCTTTCGTATATGGTTTTTCTTTCCTCAGCTAGAATATATATCGGAATGGTTCCCGCAAATACCGGGACATCTTGCGCCGAGACCGTGCGTTAAGTCTAAACTATCCCCAGCGCCCCTATTCGTTGGACCTAATTGAGATGAAGGCGGTTCGGTGCTTTCGGTGTTTCATTGCGTACGACTAGACTTTTGCACCATATAAGAGATAGAATCCGAGGCTGATGCAAGCAACTTTCTTGTACATTACTTTGGACCGTCTGTGTCTGCCATTAATTTACTCGGATTCGCTATAGCGTGCGCATTCCTAGAATGTGCCCGGAAAAGGCCAGTTTTCTGTCTAGCCTTACCCCGCGATATATCTTTGAGGGGGGTGTTTCTACTTGCTGAACCCCAACCGTCTTATACCTGCTAGTGGGAACTTTCTCTTCGTGAGAATGAAAATCTCCCTTTTTGGCTATTGCTGCTTGAAGCCTGCATTTGAAGACCTAGCCCACAACCATATCAACTAAGTTTCATTTAAGGAAATTACTTGTGTCACGCCTATTAAAATGCATCCCTACAAGTTCAACACTGACAACACGACTCTACCGGCGTCACTAGTAAACGAATATCTCCGAAGAGCGGTCATACGAGTACGAGCAGTGCGGTTTCATATAAAATATCATATATTAATTCATAACTCTGTAATCACAAATACCTTTGCTATAAAATGATTACTAATTATATCTACTAATTTTAACTAACATTTGAACGCTTTTATTAGTAAACGAACATCCTGATACGTAAGTAGTATATCGTGTATATACATGTGTGTCGACATTCGGTATATATACGACAGTTCAGAAGTAAGATTGAACTACGCCTACGAACAGTGCGAAAATTTGTGAAGTTATTAATTTAAAATATTAATGAAATGTATAACTGCAACAAGCGTTATCAAAACTAAATAACCAAACGGGTTTAATTGTGAAAACGCGTGAAATAGAAAGTTTCATTGTCAAACGTTTTAACACGAAACATAACCACACATTTTGTGAGACTCCGGCAAATTTTAGGGCTCCAGCGACATACGCTTTGTAGCTGCGCTCAACGGAAAAATTCGAATTGGTAGTTTTGCAATTCGTGCATACATACATCAATTGTCGCATCCCTTTGTATTTTCGTTTTATATTTGGTTTGTGTTTCATTATACGCATTCGCTAACGTTTCAAAAACCGTGTCTATATCTATCTCGTACTCGCACGTGTGTCATTACTAAACGCTCGTACATTTGTGTTGTCGTGTATACAAATAACATCGAATAAAGTAATCAAAACAAAATGTCGAAAATAAATATCACTTTAAAAGAATTGCGAAAAAAATGCAAGGACGCTGGTTTGCCAACTTCTGGCACGAAAAACCAACTCCTGCAACGTTTAAATACAAATGAAGAAAATAATCTTAGCGAATATGAAAGTGAAGCAGACGAAGTCACTATGGTAGAACGTATATCTGCGCTCGAGAAAACTATTGAGCGCCTAGTAAATAAACAAACAACGACAAATGTAAATGCGCGAGTGAATACGCGTACGCAAAATTTCGAGCCGACAATATCGTCATCACCTGTTACACCCGTGTATACGTGTAATACAAATATGCAACCAACAACAACAACAACGTATGTAAGTGGCAATTTCATGCCGCAGTGGCAGAGGGCAGAGATACCAACTGCACCTTTCCAACAAATTCCAATTGGAAGCAATGTTTTTCATGCAAATAGTGTTCCAATCCCATTGTATTCCGAATATTCTTCTTATAAGATCAAAGATATTGTTGAGCTATTACCTGATTATAACCCAACAAGCGAAACATCTTTAAATTCAATACAATTCGTTAAACGTGTTGAAATGCTGAAAAATGCCTATAATTGGCAAGAAAGTGCCATAATTTTTGCTGTGCAAAAAAAAATGCGTGGTGCCGCAAAATTATGGATCGATTCACTACAGTGCGCGTTTGTAAATTGGCCACAGTTTGTAAACAAATTCTTAACAGATTTTCCGTGTACGATTAATGAAGCGGATTCGCATATAAAACTCTCGCGAACAAAACGTCACCAAAACGAATCGCCGGTTGAATACTTTTATAAAATGTTAGCACTCGGAAATAAAGGTGGGTTAACAGAATCTAGTATTGCGCGACACATTATAAATGGTGTAAACGATAACGATCTTAAACGCAAAATATCGAACGAATATACGCGGTGTCAAGATTTGTTGAAGGACATAATGAGTTACAATGTTTATAACGACGTACAACAAAGTGCATATAAACCAAAAATAAGTTATTCCACAACAAAATCGCAACCAGTAGTTGTGAAAGAATGCGTTGATTCGTCTAACATTAAACAAATCCCGCGTGCAACAAATAATCTAAAGTGCTATTACTGTGCTAAATTCGGTCACTTAGCTATTAATTGTACAGAGCCACAGAAAAAACAAAGGTGTTCAAAGTGTCAGCGCACGACACATAGAAGTGAAGAGTGTCCGGTCCAAAAGAAAGATATCGTAAACACAATAGAAGCTCCGGTTGTTTATAAAAATGTTAAAAAAAATAACGACGGTATCGTGAAGAATATAAGCGTAAATGGTCATGCCACAAATGGTTTCGTCGACCCAGGTAGTACCCGTACGCTAGTACGAAAAACATTTGCTAACCGTATAGGAACACTCAAAAACGTAATAACAGTGCTACGAGGTTTTGGTGGTGGAGAATACATTTCCACTTGCGTAATGAATGTATTGTTAAAGATTGATGATCACGCATTTGAAGCAAATCTAGTGGTTATTAGTGACGAGCTAATTTCGGAAAACGTACTCCTCGGGAAGGATGTACTGTGCGGTTCGAGTACGCGTTTAATAATTGAAAACGATGAATGTCGTATCGAGCAAGTTCGTAACATAACTAGTCCACACGGGTTAAACGAAAAAGATAATCAGCAATTCGAAAACGTACTAAACGAGTACAGAGGAGTGTTTGCAAGTAATATCGAAAATATTGGAAAATGCGGGGTTTCAAAAATGAAAATTGTTCTAAAGAATGATACGCCGATTCAGTTAAAACCATATCGAGTTCCGTTTGCTAAACGTCCGATAATATCGCAAATAATTTCGGAGTTGTTAGAAAATAATATAATTCGTCCGAGCGAATCTTCGTTTTCGTCTCCAGTTGTTTTAGTGGAGAAAAAGAACAAAGAGCATAGACTCTGCATAGATTACCGTTGCCTTAACAAAAACACAGTGAAACAACCATTCCCCATGCCGAACATGGAGGAACAGTTTGCGCAACTCGCGGGTAACCGGTATTTTAGTACTCTCGACCTCCGTATGGGCTATCATCAGATAGAAATCGATGAGCCGTCAAAACAATATACCGCGTTCGTAACGTCAGATGGACACTTCGAATTTAACCGTATGCCTTTCGGTCTCGTAAACGCGCCGGCGACTTTCCAGTCTATAATGAATAAAATCGCGGCTAAAATGAATTCGGGCGAAGTTGTAATTTATTTAGACGACATCGTAATACCAAGTAAAACTATATGTGAAGGACTGCTACGTTTAGAGCGGTTCCTAAAACTTTTAAAAGAAGCAGGACTTACACTACGCCCTTATAAGTGTAAGTTCCTGGCAACAGAGATTGAGTACCTTGGACACGGCATTAACGAGAACGGCATTACACCGGGACTACATAAGGTCAACGCCATAAAGAATTTTCAACGGCCTACCAATGTAACGGAGGTAAGAAGATTTTTAGGTCTCACGGGTTTCTTTCGAAAATTCGTAAAGGACTATTCAATTTTATCGAAACCACTCTGCATTTTACTAACTAAAAATAATCAGGAAAAATTTACTTGGGGTTCTGAGCAACAGCATGCTTTCGAAACATTAATTTCCCTACTAACGAATGAACCAATCCTTGTGTTATATGACTACAATGCCCAACATGAAGTACATACCGACGCAAGTAGTGTTGGGTTAGCAGGAGTACTTCTACAATCAACCGATGGGGGTGAATTGCGGCCCGTATTTTATTATAGTCGTCATTGCACCGATACCGAAACTCGATACCACAGCTACGAGCTCGAAGTTCTCGCTGTTGTGGAAACACTACAACGTTTTCGCATATACCTGCTAGGAAAACCATTTCGTCTTGTAACAGACTGCTCTGCAATCGCGCAAGTAAAGCAGAATAAAGAACTTAAGTCCAAAATAGCACGCTGGTGGCTAAAATTACTCGAGTACGATTTTGAATGCGTACATCGTCAAGGTAGTAGGTTACAACATGTTGATGCATTGAGCCGAATGCCTGACCAACCTGCTAGGGAGGTTGAGCCAGCTGGATTCGTATTGAACGTAAATATCGACATGAATGATTGGCTCCTTACGATGCAAATGCAGGACGAAAAACTACGACAACACATAAATAATTTAAATGGTACAGTAAAGTCATCGCAAACACAAGCAATAAAATCAGAATATCAACTACGTAACAACCGTTTGTATAGAAAACAACCTGGTGGTGCAAAATTTGTTGTACCCAAAGGTGTACGCTGGCGCATTGTTCAATTATGCCATGATCAGACAGGTCATCCCGCTCTTGAAAAAACGCTCGAACGCATTCAACAGACGTACTGGTTTCCAAATATGAGAAGGTACGTAAAGAGCTATATAGCTGCTTGTATAAAATGCTGCTATCAAAGACAACGTACTGACAAAAGCGAAGGCAGCCTCTATATCGACGCTATTAAGCCAATTCCGTTCTATCGTATTCATATAGATCACCTAGGTCCCTTTATTCGCAGCAAGCGAGGAAATAGCTACGTAATTGCTATTTCTTATGCATTTAGTAAATTTCTTGTTGTAAAGCCCGCTCGCGATACTAAAACATTGCACGTTCTTAAGTCCCTTAACGAAATGTCATCGTATTTTGGTCTTCCATCGCACATCGTAACCGATAGAGGAACGTCTTTTACTTCGAAAGCCTTTGAAGATTTTTGCAATGAAAATAACATTAAACACACAAAAACTGCTGTTCGCACACCTCGTGCAAATGGTCAGGTTGAGCGCGCGAACCAATGTATTCTAACATTTCTGCGAACTACCACCGAAAATCCGAAAGACTGGGATCTGCAATTGAGAGATCTCCAATGGTCAGTTAATTCGCGTAAAAATGCTACGACAGGTTTTACTCCAAACGAACTTGTCTTCGATTTTAAACTCCGAGACGTCGTATCTAACGAATTACTTGCCGCCATACATAGTGATATCGACGAAGAGCCATCAAAGTTGACTGCTTTAGAAAAACGCAATCAAGCCGAAGTCAACATTGTCAACGAACGTGAGAAATGGAAGAAACGTTTCAATCAACGACATAAAAAGCCAAAAATATACACCGAAGAAGACCTAGTTGTAATAGAGAATGAACCACCTTCGACGGGTGAATCAAGAAAGCTTGAGCCTAAATACCGTGGGCCATACATAGTTCGAAAAGCCCTGGGAAATGATCGCTATTTATTGGAAGACATCCCAGGTTACCAAATAACAAACAAGAAATTTTGCTCCGTTTACTCCTCCGATAAGATAAAACCTTGGTGTAGCAATAGCCCTGAACTTGAATCCGACGACGAAATCGAGGACGATTCAGGTCAGGAATAGCCGAGCTGTCACGCCTATTAAAATGCATCCCTACAAGTTCAACACTGACAACACGACTCTACCGGCGTCACTAGTAAACGAATATCTCCGAAGAGCGGTCATACGAGTACGAGCAGTGCGGTTTCATATAAAATATCATATATTAATTCATAACTCTGTAATCACAAATACCTTTGCTATAAAATGATTACTAATTATATCTACTAATTTTAACTAACATTTGAACGCTTTTTCTAGTAAACGAACATCCTGATACGTAAGTAGTATATCGTGTATATACATGTGTGTCGACATTCGGTATATATACGACACTTGCTAATATAAATAACAAGTAAGGAAGGCCAAGTTCGGGTGTAACCGAAAATTACATGCTCAGCTGAGAGCTTTGGAGACAAAATAAGGGAAACTCACCATTTAGCAAAATGAACCTAGGGTAACCCTGGAATGTGTTTATATGACATGTGTATCATATGAAAGGTGTTAATGATTATTTAAAACGTAGTGGGCCTTAGATCTATAGGTGGACGCCTTTTCGAGATATCGCAATAAGGGTGGACCAGGGGTGACTCTAGAATGTGTTTGTACGATATGGGTATCCTATTAAAAGTAATAATGAGGGTTTTAAAAGGAAGTAGCCCTTAGTTGTATATGTGAAGGCGTTTTCGAGATATAGACCAAAATGTGGACCAGGATGACCCAGAACATCTTCTGTTGGGTACCGCTAATTTATTTATATATGTCATACCACGAACAGTATTCCTGCCAAGATTCCAAGGGCTTTTGATTTCGCCCTGCAGAACTTTTTCATTTTCTTCTACTTAATATGGCCGGTGTCACACCCATTTTACAAAGTTTTTTCTAAAGTTATATTTTGCGTCAATAAACCAATCCAATTACCATGTTTCATCTCTTTTTTCATATTTGGTACAGAATTATGGCATTTTTTTCATTTTTCGTAATTTTCGATATCGGAAAAATGGGCGTGGTCATAGTCGAATTTCGGCCATATTTTATGCCAAGATAAAGTGACTTCAGATAAGTACGTGAACTAAGTTTAGTTAGGTTATATCGTTTTTTGCGCAAGTTATCGTGTTAACGGCTGAGCGGAAGGACAGACGGTGGACTGTGTATAAAAACTGGGCGTGGCTTCAACCGATTTCACCCATTTTCACAGAAAACAGTTATCGTCACAGAATCTGTGTGCCTACCAAATTTCACAAGGATTGGTAAATTTTTGTTCGACTTATGGCATTAAATGTATTCTAGACGAATTAAATGAAAAAGGGCGGAGTTACGCCCATTTTAAAATTTTCTTTTATCTTTGTATTTTGTTGCACCATATCATTACTGGAGTCGAATGTTGACATAATTTACTTTTATACTGTAAAGATATTAAATTTTTTGTTAAAATTTGACTTAAAAAAAAATATTTTTTAAAAGTGGGCGTGTTCGTCATCCGATATCGCTAATTTTTATTTAGCACACATATAGTAATAGGAGTAACGTGCCTACCAAATTTCATCATGATATCTTCAACGACTGCCAAATTACAGCTTGCAAAACTTTTAAATTACCTTCTTTTAAAAGTAGGCGATGCCACGCCCATTGTCCAAAGTTTTTCTAATTTTCTATTTTGCGTCATAAGGTCAACGCACCTACCAAGTTTCATCGCTTTATCCATCTTTGGTAATGAATTATCGCACTTTTTCGGTTTTTCAAAATTTTCGATATCGAAAAAGTGGGCGTGGTTATAGTCCGATATCGTTCATTTTAAATAGCGACCTGACATGAGTGCCCAGGAACCTACATACGGAATTTCATCAAGATACCTCAAAATTTACTCAAGTTATCGTGTTTGCAGACGGACGGACATACGGACGGACAGACATGGCTAAATGAATTTCTTTTTTCACCCAGATCATTTTGATATATAGAATTCTATATCTATCTCGATTAGTTTATGCCGTTACGGATTACCATTATGCGAACAAAGTTAATATACTCTGTGAGCTCTGCTCAGCTGTGTATACAAAGAATCTTGTACTCTATCACAAGAAAGTAAACTTTTAAACTGTGTCATTTTATAATGCAGAATTGCCATCTAAGGTTAATGAGTTTAAAATATTGTTCTCTTGTAACATCATCTTAGAATCATCATACAAACGTATCTTGTGCAAAGAAACGAGTACAATTTCTCAATCTTAATAAGCTCGTTTCTCATAGCACTTCACATTAACCTACAAAAAAGATGTATACCTTCTCCTACTCTGGTTGTCCAATGCTTTGGTTTGCCAACCTCAATAACGGCTTACCCAAATCATTGCCATAATTATGAGACATAGCTTACATCTTTAAACTTGGCACAAAACAACAGCAATTATGTTGCTATCATTGCTTTAGTCATCTGCTGCTATCACTGCTGTTGTATCTTACACCGGTTGAGAGATAAGGGAAACACAAGTACTTGTCGGCTAGTCGACAGCTAAGATTTGTCAGCTGGCGAACAGTAGCTGATGTAGTGCAGACAGGTCCACAATGCTTCGCGGAAAATGCATACAGTTGTTGCAAAAGGTTTTCGTACAGCAGTATTTTTTACAAATGTTGAGGCTAAGTTATAAACGGTAAAAAGCGACCGAAAATGCGGTTGATCACAAAAAAAAAATCATCCAAGACAATTGCCCCCGTATACAGACAATGGTTACAGACCTGTGATGGGTTGAAAGAAGTGGTCTTTTAACAAGTGGTAAAATTTCTAGTTTTTGAGTCGTGTTAGTAACTCTGCTGTTATAACCTGCATATGCTGATGGCCGGTAATTCTGCTCAAAGTGGTTATGAAGGGATCATTTGGTGATGCTGCTAAGTTGGTTAGAGAAAAGCCGCCTGCCTTCAACTGTTCCAAAATCTAGCTCGTTATTTGCGCAAGGAGATGGCAAAGTTCCTTATTACAGCATGCCTTCCATTGAAACCTCAGGAAAGGCTCAAATACCCTAGATTTATACTGGATGGAGAGCTTTCTGAAAACTTAAGGTGGCGAAGAGTACAAGGAAGGGTTCGGTCTCCTTGTGAAAGAAGAAGTGCGCGTTTGATTGGGAGTGATAGGGAGGAGTAAATTGAGAAGGGTAGCGTGAGAAAAAAGTTGATGGGCAGGAATAGGAAATGAAGAATAAAGTAGAAAATGATGCGAGAAATGTCTTTCAGCTATGCTAGCTCTTAAAAATTATGAATTAGAAGAGACTGCTTACTTCAAGAATTACTTTTCCAGCAGATATACATCAAAACGGCGCATAGAGTGCTACTTGCTACTACAGCACAGCAATGCTCTCGCGGTTAGAGAATTAAGCCAAGCCGCGATTAAAGCACTGCCTTCAACCATGTTCTCGCGATACCTTATCTGGGAGTAAATTCCATCTGGATGCTAAGGCACATATTGAAGCGGATTCCGCTGTGCCTTAGCATGTTAGATCCTCTTGGCCCTAATAATTCTCTTTGAATCGGACGAGGTTTTGACAGATATACCTGCAGTCAACATTTTTGCGACTCTCAATTTTTATACCCAGTATGTACCTGAAGACGAATGTATTAAAACTTTGATCGGATAACGGTTGTATGTAATGCGAAAAAGAAATCGAGGTAGATATAGACTTCCTAATATCAAAATTATCAGCATCAAAAAAGATTTTGATTGAGCCAAGCTGCCCCCAGCGGATCATAGAATATATCCGCGGCAGGTATGCCTGTCGTAAGAGGTGACCAAATTGACTCAACGCCTTGTATAGCGCAACTCTTTCAAGGGGTTGGCAGCGCAATTTATGGAACGTACTAGATCTATATCCGGCAAGGGAACACCAACATCGACAACAATCCCCCAAAGCCTTCGGGGAGTGTCCTAATCGCTACAATAACAAAACTCGTCCGTCCGTCTCTTAACACGATAGCGTGAGTACAAATTGACATACATGTAGTTGAGAAACTCTATTAATCCACTATACACTATAACGACAGAATGAAAGTGAACACCGAAAATGTCACAATGCCGAAACCGGGTTTGCCTTTGAAATAAATTGACGAGAGAAGATGAAAATGTTGTTCAAAATAATTCCAATTATAACTCTGTCGAAAAAGTGAAGAACAAAGGTCATTTACGAAACTTGGTATATTGGGTACAGACCTGAAAAGATTTGTATTGAAAACATCAGAAATCAATCAAGAACCATGCCTCCTTTTTTGATATCGAAAATTTCGAAAAATAGAAATTATGCCGTTATTCATATACCAAGAACGATAAATTAGTTAGTGGGTTGACGTTATGAAGCAAAATTTTAATTACGTCAAGTTTTGGAAAATGGGTGTGGCACCGTCAACAAAGAAGAAAATTTTAAAATGAAAATGGAAATTTGCCAGGGAGGCTTTCCTTTCTACTCTTCATACATTAAGATCAAATAATCAGAATCGGTTGACAGCCACGCCCACTTAAAAATAGTTCTATTTTTAAGTATGTTAAGAAAAAAATTCAATATCCTAACTATTTGTTATGGAAAATTACAAGAATTAAGAAATGCTTGAAAATGAGCGCGGTCACTATGCTGTTAGTAAATAATCACAACAACAAAACCGGCAAGCAGCCACACTTATATACAAGGCAACGAAGAATATTCCACAAACATAATCAGCATCTCGAAATGAAGAGATATCTCACACACACCCATGTAGTCATCAGCCGAAGTTGTTACTCACCTATACACACGCATATAGCTACATAACCAAGCATACTGTCACGGATATTAGCATCACTAAGTTATCCCATCACTAAGGCGATGCTAAGGCCATGCCAAGCAGTATTTACGTTAATAATCAAATCAAGTATACACATATATAAGGCAGCCCAGAGAGATGTCACACACAGATGCATTTACTTATACGCCTATGTGCGCGCGAGAGACTGTAAACTACAAACATTCACATCAATAATTCAATCTTTATGTATCTACATAAACGAATAAATAATTACGTCTACACATATGTACCATGTACGAATACGAGCAGCGGAGAGTCAATGCGCAAACACATGCATATATCTGAGAAGTTTGAGAGCTACTGGACTAGTAGATTATGGATGCGCCTAAAAGATGTATAAAATTGTGCAATTTTAGTTATAGCTGAGAAGTTTAAGAGCTCATGGACAATGCTAGTACATTCTGGAAAAATGCGAACGAGGAAACCAAAGGGTATAAAAGGCAACAGATGAAGAGGCGCTGAAATTCAGTTTGAGTTGAGCTATCAATCAGTTTGCTTAAGCACGCGATCTGGCGGCCAATAGTAGAGTTTCATTTGAGTTATTAATCAGTTTGGTTGTTAAGCCAGCGAGTAGCAAAGTATAAGTGTTATTGTGAAGTACTTTAATAAAGGCCATTTTTCCATCATTCAATATTGGAGTTATTTATTCAACAGTTTAGTGATTCGAGCTTAGCAGAGGATTGCAAATAAGAGGATTTGCAAGTGAATTCGTTACAATACGATACAACTGTTCCATCTTCGTGAAAAGTCTAGACCTTAGGAGAAATATGCGAATGAAGCAACAGAGAGTATAAGAGCAGCGCAAGTTGGGGAGTGACTAATCAGTCTGATTTAAACACGCTATTAGTTGTGAAGTATAATTGTGAAGAACTACTCCCAAAGTAGTCTAAATTAAGACAATTTTGCAATACTGAATATTGGAGTTATTTATTCAACAGTTCAGCGATTCGAACATTAGCAGAAGGTGTATAGTTATCAGAAATCCCCAAAATTCTTCACAATACTAATAAAGCTTTAAATCGGCCAATCCTAATGAAATTTTGTAAGGGAAATGTTTTCGTGACAGTACCTGTTTCTTGAAAAATTAGTAAATTCGGTTGAAAGTCATATTAAGCTTTTCGTATGTCCCGATAGCTTCTGCAAAAATGGAGAAGTCTTCACAAATTTAGTACACAAGCGTATCTGAACTAAAAATATATTGGCTTTGAAAATACTCGATATCAGATTATAACCACGCCCATATTTTCGATATTAAAATTTTTAAAAATGGAAACATCGGACAATGCATTAACAAATACTAACAAAACTTGGCGAGTATATTTATCTTACGACGCAAAAGAGAAATTTAGTAAAATTTTGAAAAATGGGCGTGTCGCACCCGCACTTATTAAAAGACAATATTAAAGTTTTAAAAGCCATAAATTAACGGCTTTCACATCATTTTACAACTTGGAAAAATTATGATTATTATTATTATGATTGGTATTATCTATATCTGAGCAAAACCTCTTGAGGACCACGCCAATTTTTTACCTAAACGTTTTCTAAGATTAAAAGAGAACTGGCTTTCTACGTTTCTTTAACCGAAAATAGAATATTGTTACGAATATTAGCAAAACTAAGGAGTGCTGCCAGCTCTAAGCCGATCTAAGCAGTGACGTGAATGCACATCAATAATTCAATCATTATGTATCTACATAAACGAATCAATAATTGCGTCTACACATATGTACACATTCCGACGAGCAACATTTACATACAAGGCAGCGAGAGATGAGATGTCACACACCGATGAATTTACTTATACGCTTATGTGTGTGCGGGAGACTGTAAACTACAAACACATGCATATACCTTATCTGAGTTGTCACAAGAGAGAGCAATAATTTGTGCACGTAGTTGTGGCTGGCGATTTTGTAGCCGAAACAACTAGTAACTTCTGGAAATCGAAGAGCCTAGAAGTATGCAGCGTAAACTATAAAAGCGGCGCCAGCGAGTAAGAAGGAATTCAGTTTGATTTGAATTGTTAAGCAGTTACGAGTAAGACGATATCTAGCGAGCAATAGCACTATTATTTTGAAAGTCAGTTTCCTTTAAGATATCAGTTTGGTTATTAAGCTATTCGTTGCACAGTTTGAGTGTTATTGTGAAGTACTTAATAAAGGCCATTTTTCCATCATTCAATATTGGAGTTATTTATTCAACAGTTTAGTGATTCGAACTTAGCAGAGGATTGCAAATAAGAGGATTTGCAGAAAATTCGTTACAATTGGTGTCAGAAGAGGAATTGTTGAATAAATTCTAGAGGACAACAAGGACATGGCAAAGTTAAGTGAATTGAAGATCCCGCAACTGAAGAAGGAGTTGGAGAGCCGTGGATTGAATACAAGCGGCGTTAAACTCGAACTTCAGGCACGGCTACGAGAAGCAATGGAAGCAGAAGGAATTGATGTGGAAGAGCATGTCTTTCATCTTGATGGCGAGGAGACAACAAAAATTGAAGAGAAGAACGAAACATCGCAGACGGTTACCAGTACAGACTTGAACATGATTTTAGCTGCAATATCTGCTCAAACATCGACAGTGTCATCTCAACTGGCAGAACAGCAGACATATATGGAATCGCAGGAGAACCGTATAACATCCAAGATGGAAGAACAGAAGACATATATGGCATCACAACTAGAATCGCAGGAGACACGTATAACATCCAAGATGGAAGAACAGAAGACATATTTGGCATCTCAACTGGAAGCGCAAGAGGCACGTATATCTGAAATGTCGGCACAAATTTCGGAACAGGTATCAGCGCAGCTCTTTGTGAAACTGGAAGAGCAGGATGCAAAAATTTTACAACTCGAGGACAAAATTGATGCCGAAATAGAAGCGTTAAAAGGTCGTATGGAGCAGTTACAACTAAACCGCCCAGCTGTTTCAGCGAGTAATCCAAAGGTAAAGACACCATCCTTTGACGGTTCTGTTCCTTTTCAGGTCTTTAAGCTACAGTTTGAGAAGACCGCAGCAGTGAACCAATGGAATGCTGAAGATAAAGTTGCAGCTCTGTTCGTGGCACTGAAAGGGCCTGCCGCGGAAATCTTACAGACCATCCCAGAGTACGAGCGGAACCACTACGAAACATTGATGAGCGCTTTAGAGAGACGTTACGGAAGCGAGCATAGGAAACAGATATTCCAAATTGAGTTGCAAAACCGCTACCAAAAAGCAAATGAAACATTGCAGGAGTTTGCTTCAGATATTGAAAGATTGGCTCATCTTGCAAATGCGGACGCACCCGTGGAATACACTGAAAGGGTAAAAATCCAGAGTTTCATAAATGGCATACGGGACGTGGAAACGAAGCGAGCTACATACGCAAACCCAAAGCTGACATTTTCTGAAACGGTATCACATGCATTGACTCAGGAAACGGCCTCACTATTGAGTAAACCAGCATACAAAGCTCATCGTGTAGAAGTGGAAAGACCAGATTGGGTAGACACTATTTTGGAAGCACTGAAGGGATCACAACAGAAAAATGCCGGAGTTATTAAATGTTTCAAGTGCGGCAACCCAGGTCATATTGCACGACATTGCAGCAGCGGTCCCAATAGCTCCAACAATGTGGGTGGTCGTAAACGCAGAGCAGAAGGTGATGAGCAAATATCCAAGACCACTCAATCGTTAAACTAAATCGAGTCAGCCGCAAGGGGCGACAGCTGGCTCCCGCAATTGAATGCCCCATAATCTCTATCTCGCAGATTGGAAGAAGATCGAGCAACCTTACTGTTGGAGGACATGTGGACGGAAAGGAACGGTTATTGACTGTAGATACGGGTGCATCTCATTCCATCATTCGAGCGGATTTAGTCAACAAAAAGATAAGACCATTGCTTGGAGCAAGATTACGTACAGCCACGGGAGAGGACACCCAGGTAATTGGAGAAGTAGAATGTGAAGTCGCAATTGGGAACGTCATGGTAGTACACAATTTTATAGTGGCAGAAATTGTTGATGAAATCATAATTGGAGTGGACTTCTTAATCGACCAGGGCATCAAGATCGACATGCAAAGCAAGACGATGCGATATAAAAACATGTATGTACCACTTAATTTCGGCTACGAGAGAGGCTACAGCAGTAAACGAGTGCTGGTGGAAGAGAGTCAGCAAATACCACCAAAATCCGAAGCAGTCATCTGGGCAAAGGTTGATGGAGATTGTGGGACAAACAAATTGTGGGTTGTCGAAGCAGCAAACAAATCAGCACTAAACATACTTGTAGGAAAAACCCTGGCTATGACAAAACAAGATGGACGTATTCCGGTAAGAGTACTCAATGAGTTCAAGTCACCACTCAAACTGACTAAAGGAGCTATTTTGGGAAGATGCCAAGAGGCTGAAGTGGTTATTAACTGTGAACAGCTCCAGGAACACGTTTCAGCTAGTAATACTGATCTTTCAAATGACATCACGGCATGGATGCAGGGACTAGAGGAAGCATATCAGAGTAAGGCAAAACAACTGCTCCTAAAGTACGCGAACATATTTGACCAGGATGATTCTAAACCAGGCCGCACCAACGTTGTGAAACATCAAATTGACACTGGAGATGCGAGACCGATCCGTCAAGCTCCACGTAGTGTTCCACTGGCGAAGCGGGAAGTTGTGAGTCAAATCATTCAAGAAATGAACGACAGCGGCGTCATCGAACCATCAGCTAGTCCATGGAGCTCACCGGTAGTACTTGTAAAAAAAAAGGATGGAAAAATGAGGTTTTGCGTGGACTACCGGAAGTTGAATGACGTAACGAAAAAGGATAGCTACCCATTGCCAAGAATTGACGACACTCTGGACTCGCTATCTGGTACGAAATGGTTTTCCACGCTGGACTTGAAAAGCGGCTACTGGCAAGTGGAGGTGAAGGAGGAAGATAAAGAGAAAACAGCCTTCAGTGTCGGTGATGGTCTTTGGCAATTTACAGTGATGCCTTTTGGACTTTGTAATGCACCAGCTACTTTTGAGAGACTCATGGACCAGGTACTGAAAGGACTACATTGGAAAACATGCTTGGTGTACCTGGACGACATCATCGTATTGGGCAAGAACTTTGATGAACATCTTAAGAACTTGGAGGAAGTTTTCCAGAGAATAGCTGGCGCTGGTCTGAAGTTAAGTCCCAAAAAGTGTGCGCTGTTTAAAAAGGAAGTCAATTATTTGGGTCACAAGGTAACGACAGAGGGCATCTGCACTGCGAACGAAAAAATAGAGGCTGTACAGGATTGGCCAAGACCACAGAATCTACATGAATTGAGAAGTTTTCTTGGGCTGTGCACATATTACCGCCGATTTGTACCAAATTTTTCCAGCGTAGCCCATAGCCTCCATGAGCTTACAAGAAAAAACAAAGCTTTTGAATGGAAGAAGGAGCAAGAAGTGGCTTTCCAAACATTGAAGGAGCGTTTGTGCACTGCCCCAATGTTAGCATATCCGATTCCAGGAGCAACATTTATTCTAGATACAGATGCAAGTGGATATGCTATAGGAGGCGTTTTATCACAACTGGTCGATGGACAGGAGAAGGTAGTTGCATATTACAGCCGTTCGATTGGAAAACCAGAGAGGAACTACTGTGTTACGCGGAGAGAGCTGTTGGCATTGGTAGAGTGCATTAAACATTTTCACAAATACCTCTACGGCCAGCGATTCCATGTCAGGACAGATCACGCAGCATTGAAATGGCTTCTGCAGTTCCGTAATCCGGAAGGACAATTGGCACGGTGGATCGAGCGACTTCAAAGCTATGACTTTTCCATTGAGCATCGAAAAGGTAGTACCCATGGAAATGCCGATGCAATGTCACGAAGGCCATGTAGTTTGGAATGCAAGCACTGTTCAAAGGCCGAGGCTAAAGAAGACATTATAGATGTCCGGCTAATGACTATAACGTGTACGGATGAATGGGACAAGGAACAACTAAGAAAGTGTCAGCTAGAAGATACAGGTCTGTCACATGTTATGCAAGGGCTCGAACGAAACGAAAGACCAAGCAGAGAGGATATGTCAGCAGAGAGTCCCATTGCGAAGTCATATTGGGCACAGTGGAACAGTTTGGAATTGATATCCGGTTGCTTGCATCGAGTATGGGAGAGTGAGGATGGTCAGTGCAAGAAGAAACTTATAGTTGTTCCCAGAAAGAGGATTCCTGACGTGCTCAGCGAGTTGCACAATGGTCCAAGTGGAGGCCATCTTGGAATCACGAAGACACTCGAGAAAATTAAGCAGAGATTCTATTGGGTTGGTTGCCGTCAGTCGGTCACCGAGTGGATTGCCAATTGCGAGGTATGCAACAGAGCGAAAGGGCCCAAAACCCGAAGTCGTGGCCAGATGAAGCAGTATATTTCAGGTGCACCATTTGAAAGGATCGCCATGGATGTCGCAGGTCCATTTCCTACTAGCAACCGCGGAAACAAATACGTACTGGTGGTTATGGATTATTTCAGTAAATGGCCAGAGGTATACCCAATCCCAAACCAAGAAGCAGAAACAGTAGCAGAAGTGGTTAAAAACGAATGGGTTGCAAGGTATGGTGTACCAATGGAGTTACATTCTGACCAAGGCAGGAATTTTGAATCAGCTGTGTTCCAAGAACTGTGCAAGAAGTTGGGCATTCGAAAAACACGGACAACTGCATTGCATCCTCAGTCCGATGGTATGGTGGAACGTTTCAATAGAACATTGGAGGAGCATTTAAGGAAAGTAGTCGACAAGTACCATAAGGACTGGGATACACACATATCATTATTCTTGATGGCCTACCGATCGGCAGTACATGACACAACGGGCCAAACTCCCGCAAAGGTAATTTTTGGCAATGACCTTCGACTGCCAGCTGATTTGAAGTATGGGATAGATGCCGATGCGGAGAGGAATGTCAAGAAATCCACTGATGTCTTAGAAGAAGAGCTGAGAGAGATACACGATCTGGTAAGGCAACGAGCAAAGATTATGAGTGACAAGATGAAAGCGAGGTACGATAAAGCAATTAATTCGGAAGGGTTTCAGGAAGGAGATTTGGTGCTGCTATACAACCCACAACGAAAAAAAGGGTTGTCCCCGAAATTGCAGTGTAACTGGGAAGGCCCATACAAAGTTGTAAAACGGATCAACGATGTAGTGTACCGCATACAAACCACTACCAAACCACGAACCAAAATGAAAGTGGTTCATTTGGAGAGATTAGCAGCGTTTAGATCGAGAGATTTGTCTGATCGGGACGATCAGACTTAGGTGGAGGGCAGTGTTACGAATATTAGCAAAACTAAGGAGTGCTGCCAGCTCTAAGCCGATCTAAGCAGTGACGTGAATGCACATCAATAATTCAATCATTATGTATCTACATAAACGAATCAATAATTGCGTCTACACATATGTACACATTCCGACGAGCAACATTTACATACAAGGCAGCGAGAGATGAGATGTCACACACCGATGAATTTACTTATACGCTTATGTGTGTGCGGGAGACTGTAAACTACAAACACATGCATATACCTTATCTGAGTTGTCACAAGAGAGAGCAATAATTTGTGCACGTAGTTGTGGCTGGCGATTTTGTAGCCGAAACAACTAGTAACTTCTGGAAATCGAAGAGCCTAGAAGTATGCAGCGTAAACTATAAAAGCGGCGCCAGCGAGTAAGAAGGAATTCAGTTTGATTTGAATTGTCAAGCAGTTACGAGTAAGACGATATCTAGCGAGCAATAGCACTATTATTTTGAAAGTCAGTTTCCTTTAAGATATCAGTTTGGTTATTAAGCTATTCGTTGCACAGTTTGAGTGTTATTGTGAAGTACTTAATAAAGGCCATTTTTCCATCATTCAATATTGGAGTTATTTATTCAACAGTTTAGTGATTCGAACTTAGCAGAGGATTGCAAATAAGAGGATTTGCAGAAAATTCGTTACAATATGAAATTTTCTTAGCAAGACTGTAATTAACTGCAATGTTGTAAATAAATGTGCGATTTCATCTACTTGGCAAGTTGGTGGATCGCTTGTTTGCTTGCATATGACTACCAATTTGAAATTATGTCTTCTTGTAAATAATGTTGTTGTTTGTTTTGTTATTTCTGTTGATACACATTATACGTTAGCAAAAATGTGTATAATGAGGAAAAGCTTCAACCCGCTATTTGTTGCCACATTAGTAGCTAAAGTATTTAGACGTTAATTTCCCAAATGGGAGTTCAGACATACACACCTTGGCTATGGTGGCTAGCGGGGGCCATTGAGCTAAATGTGTCTGTCTGCTGGTAGAAATCAGGAGGAGTATTATTTGTACGTACACAATGTGGAAGCTAATAACGCACCTACTACATATGTACTTACTATGTACATAATTGTTTGTCTACATATTTGGTGCAATGTGGCTTTACCATTGGCGGTACCCGACAGATGATGTTCTGGGTCACCCTGGTCCACATTTAGTCGATATCTCGAAAACGCCTTCACATATACAACTACAACCACTCCCTTTTAAAACCCTCATTAATACCTTTAATTTGATACCCATATTGTACAAACACATTTTAGAGTCACCCCTGGTCCACCTTTATGGCGATATCTCGAAAAGGCGTCCACCTATAGAACTAAGGCCCACGCCCTTTTAAAATACTCATTAACACCTTTCATTTGATACCCATATCGTACAAACAAATTCTAGAGTCAGCCCTGGTCCACCTGTACAACGATATCCCGAAAAGGCGTCCACCTATAGAACTATGGCCCACTCCCTTTTAAAATACTCATTAACACCTTTCATTTAATACCCATATCGTACAAACAAATTCTAGAGTCACCCCTGGTCCACCTTTATGGCTATATCTTGAAAAGGCGTCCACCTATAGAACTAAGGCCCACTCCCTTTTAAAATACTCATTAACACCTTTCATTTGATAACCATATCGTACAAACAAATTATAGAGTCAGCCGTGGGCCACCTTTATGGCGATATCTCGAAAAGGCATCCACCTATAGAACTAAGGCCCACACCCTTTTAAAATACTCATTAACACCTTTTGTTTGATACCCGTATTGTACAAACAAATTCTAGAGTCAGCCCTGGTCCACCTTTGTGTCGATATCCCTAAATGGCGTCCACCTATAGAACTATGGCCCACTCCCTCTTAAAATACTCTTTAATACCTTCCATTTGATACTCATGTCATGCAAACACATTCAAGCGTCACCCTAGGTTCATTTTCCTACATTTTCCCTTATTTTGTCTCCATAGCTCTCAACTGAGTATGTAATGTTCGGTTACACCCGAACTTAGCCTTCCTTACTTGTTTCTTTTTAATTTGTTGTAAATGCGTTTGTAAAAGTGTTTACGCATTGAACATGTGCAAAATATTGTAGACAGACAGATGTAGTATACGTTTGTATGTCGGTTCAAACAAAGCCCGATAATTATACACAATATTAACCACTTCAAGCAAGTATGGAGAAGCAACAAAAAAGGTAGTGACAACAATGCAAAAACAACGACATAATTGCTCCGCAACAAAAAGTTAGGAACCTCATTCCAATAGTAAACAAACATATGAAGCTAATGTGTACAGGTGGGCATCTATATAAAAATACTTTCGCATACTACTGTATTACCAAATAAAAAGCTTTTCAAATACCACAAAAAGTCAAGGTACTAATGGGAGCCGTGAAATAATGTCAATGCTCCCTCCATTGACATTAATTTTCTTTCAATCTAAGAAGATTGCTGATGTGGACGTTCTTTGAAAAGTGAGTTAATATCAATGTATGTTAATTCCATTGACATTATTGCACGTTACCCATTAGTACTTACCTTGTGTTGAGTGGTGTAAGACAAGCTTATTTACATATTAGAGATATATGCCGCTACAGATTTTCGTCGCTTTTCACACGCAGTCGTAAAAAATATCGGCACAGTGGATGCGGCGTTCGGCGCGTTACTATATTTTCTACTTTTTTAAGACTGTATAGGCCATTTATTGTTCATTTGAAAATTGGTCCGATATGGTCGAAATGGGTATCAAGGGATGTGCATCACTAACACTCTAAAAATCCAACTGCGAAATTTAACACTTTCTAACCATTCAAAAGATATCTGAGAAAACAAGCGCTTTCAATGCCAGCTTAACACGGATTTTGCATCACCGAATTCACCAAGTTATTAAAAAAAATAAAAGAAGTTATATAATAAATTTAAATGCTCACTTCGCATAATTAAAAAAAAAAAAATTAGAAAAGAACAATTAATTAAAATAAAATAACCCAAGTCGAACATGTTTTCAAATTACCCTCAAGTTGTTAAAAAAGTAAATTACATGAAAATGGTGCTGAATTTCTATATCCCGATTGGCTGAAAAAATAAGCGAAATTAGTGATGCAAAATCCTTTAGCAGGCTTCAATGGTTTAAGAACTCCTTTAAAATGGTGCTCACCTCATACCTAAGTTGAAGATATAAGCACGTATGACAAGGGTTTGAAAAATCACTTTATTTGCTTAACTATAAAATAGGGTGTGAAATGTTAACTATGATTTTCAAGTCTCCCGTTTTGACATTTCCTAAAGTTGGCGGCCCTATCTGCAACTAGTCCCTTGTAGTGAATCACATTGGATATAGCTTATCAACCATGTTTAAATATCACCAACACGTTACGGCTCCTGTTACAAATGTGAATACGTAGGTACATTTTTTAACCAGGTTAGGCTTTCTCCTTCGTAAGAACACTCAAAGTGGTGAAGCAACAGCTTTCCCAAGACAGTGGAGCAAATGACCGAGTGTTCTACTACCCTACGCAGGGGATAGTCGAACTAGTCTGAAAACTGAAAGCGGTCATCCATAAGCAGCTCTGATATCACAAGGCCGGAACAAAGGAGTATTGAAGTCAATGTTTCAAACACAAACGACTGTAAAATTTTAGTTTACATTTTTAAAAATTTATCCGCGGGTTGAGACATGAGTAACGCAAGGTAATCCACTTAGACTACTTATGATTTTGAGGTCGGCATCCTTTCCCGAATAGTTAATCCCTAACGTTCCAAGGTGTTTCTTTGGTGTAGCTCGGCAGCAAAGCGCGACAACAATATCCGTCGGACAGTCTTCGGAGCTACACCTAGAGCTTCTAGCTACGGCGGCGAAGATATGAGTTTGAAGTCGCACTCTTAGAAACAGCCGAAAAAAGTGAAAGCGCCCTTTGGCGCGAGAGAGATTAGTATATAATTAACAGTGTAACGAATTCTGGAAAATTACTGATAATTATACACCTTCTACTAACGTTCGAAACGTTAAACTGTCCAATAAATAACTCCAATATTCAGTATTGCAAAATGGTCTTGATTAGCCTACTTAGGGAGTAGGACTTCACAATTATACTTCACTTCACAACTAATAGCGTACTGCGCTGCTTTTATACTCTATGTTGCCTCGTTCGCGTATTTCTCCTAAGGTCTAAACTTTTCACGAACATGGAACAGTTCTATCGCATACTTGGTTATTTAGCTGTATGTGTGTGTATGTGTGATATCTTTTCACTTCGAGCTGCTGGTTATGTGTGTGGAATATTCTTCGTTACCTTGTACATAAGCGTGGTTGCTTGCTTTAATGTGTAGATGTATGCTGTTTTTGTTGTTGCGATTATTTATTAATAGCATAGTGATACTAATATTCGCCACAATAGCAACCGTAAGTTCACTTTGTGCGTGACCAGCATGTAGCCACAAATGATTTAAAGAAATAGTGCCAACGACGAATATTAGAGTTAGCCGAGAAAAACAGCTACAAAAGCGTGACCATTTTTTTATTTTTATTTTCGTATTACAAGCCTCCCAGATACTCATCCACAACTCTGGGATATTGTTCCAGATCGTCAAACATACGATTGACGTCAGCAGAATGTTTCCAGTTACCCTCCAGCCATTCTGTTTAGAGGTTTATGTCTATCACTTTGTCGGCGCGCCGATCCCGCCGCCGCGGCCGGTATATAATAGAGCCTACGACGCCGCCGCCGATAAAGGGATCGGCGTAAACATCTAGTACATATGTACGCAAGCAAAACTATAAATGATTCCACTGCGTCAATTCAACTGTCACTAACTCGTCACTAAAAAAATGTCTGATAGTAACGAAAAATTGCAAACGCTTTATTCGCTGACCACTGACTAGCAAAGATGGTTTGTAAAATGATTGCTAAATGGAATTTTACATAACGCAACTACTAATAGCGTTGAAAAAAAAGATAAAGTGAAAAATGGCAAAGTGTACAAATGATAGTTGTGAGTAAGCATATCAGAAAACAAGGAAGGCTAAGTTCGGGTGTAACCGAACATTACAAACTCAGCTGAGAGCTTTGGAGACAAAATAAGGGAAAATCATTATTTTGCAAAATAAACCTAGGGTAACTCTGGAATGTGTTTGTATGACATGGGTTTCAAATGGAAGGTATTAAAGAGTATTTTAAAAGGGAGTGGGCCATAGTTCTATAAGTAGACGCCATTTCGGGATATCGCCATAAAGGTGGACCAGGGGTGACTCTAGAATGTGTTTGTACGATATGGGTATCAAATGAAAGGTGTTAATGAGTATTTTACAAGGGAGTGGGCCTTCGTTCTGTAGGTGGAAGCCTTTTCGGGATATCGCCATAAAGGTGGACCAGAGGTGACTTTAGAATGTGTTTGTACGATATGGGTATCAAATAAAAGGTGTTAATGAGTATTTTAAAGGGGAGTGGGCCTTAGTTCTATAGGTGGACGCCTTTTTGATATATCGCCATAAAGGTGGACCAGGGGTGACTCTAGAATGTGTTTGTACGATATGGGAATCAAATGAAAGGTGTTAATGAGTATTTTAAAAGGGAGTGGGCCGTACTTCTATAGGAAGGCGCCTTTTCGAGATATCGCCATAAAGGTGAACCAGAGGTAACTCTATAATGTGTTTGTATGATACGTGTATCAAATTAAAGGTATTAATGAGGGTTTTAAAATAGAGTGGACTTTAGTTGTATATGTGAAGGCGTTTTCGAGATATCGCCCAAAATGTGGACCAGGGTGACCCAGGACATCATCTGTCGGGGACCGCTAATTTATTTATATATACAATACCACGAACGGTATTCCTGCCAAGATTTCAAGGGTTTTTTATTTCGCCCTGCAGAACTTTTTCATTTCATTCTACTTAATATGGTAGGTGTCACACACATTTTACAAAGTTTTTTCTAAAGTTATATTTTGCGTCAATAAATCAATCCATTTACCACGTTTCATCTCTTTTTTCATATTTGGTATAGCATTATGGCATTTTTTTCATTTTTCGTATTTTTTGATATCGAAAAAGTGGGCGTGGTCGGATAGTCGGATTTCGGCGATTTTTTATACCAAGATAAAGTGAGTTCAGATAAATACGTGAACTAAGTTTAGTAAAGATATATCGATTTTTGCTCAAGTTATCGTGTTAACGGCCGAGCGGAAGGACAGATGGTTGACTGTATATAAAAACTGGGCGAGGCTTCAACCGATTTCGCCCATTTTCACAGACAACAGTTACCGTCATAGAGCCTATGCCCCTACCAAATTTCATAAGGATTGGTCAATTTTTGTTCGACGTATGGCATTAAAAGTATTCTAGACAAATTAAATGAAAAAGGGCGGAGCCACGCCCATTTTGAAATTTTCTCTTATTTTTGTATTTTGTTGCACCATGTCATTACTGGCGTTGAATATTGACATACTTTACTTATGTACTGAAAAGATATTCAATTTTTTTTTTAAATTTGACTTAAAAAAATTTTTTTTTTAAAAGTGGGCGTGTTCGTCATCCGATTTTGCTAACTTTTATTTAGCACACATATAATAATAGGGGTAACGTTCCCGCTAAATTTGATCATGATATCTTCAACGACTGCCAAATTACAGCTTGCAAAACTTTAAAATTGCCTTCTTTTGAAAGTGGGCGGTTCCACGCCCATTGTCCAAAATTTTACTAATTTTCTATTCTGCGTTATAAGGTCAACCCACCTACCAAGTTTCATCGCTTTATCCGTCTTTGGTAATGAATTATCACACTTTTTCAGTTTTTAGAAATTTTCGATATCGAAAAAGTGGGCGTGGTTATAGTCCGCTTTCCTTCATTTTAAATAGCGATCTGAGAGAAGTGCCCAGGAACCTACATACCAAATTTCATCGAGATACCTCAAAATTTACTCAAGTTATCGTGTTAACGGACAGACGGACGGACATGGCTAAATGAATTTCTTTTTTCGCCCAGATCATTTTGATATATAGGAGTATATATCTATCTCGATTAGTTTATGCCGTTATGGATTACCGTTATGCGAACAAAATTAATATACTCTGCTCAGCTGAGTATAAAAATTAGGAAATTAAAGCGAACATAGTAGAGAAAATATTGCAACTAACGCCACTTGAAAGATTGAATCCATCCTCCGTGGCTTGCTGGTCGAGGGCTGCGGTAGGAGAGATGGCAGCCATTACCGACTGCAAATGTGATTTATTAAAAAGTGGGTGTGATAGAATCTATACCATATTGAAGTTTAAAAAATGTCTATGAATGGTTTCAAGTTTAGACTCGATAACGTCCTGGTTGCTTTCCGCTTGTGCGGTTGTTGGCTTGTATTCTTCAAAAAAACCGATTTAGCTGCTTATGGAGGCTTTGGTAAACGCTATGAGGAACTCGATTTGCAAATAGGAATTAGCAGCCCAATATGTGAGATGCTACTATAAAGCAGAGATAGGTTTTTTAATTTGCGTGTCATCAGAACTTAAGCTCACTTTCTTGTGGACTATGTTGTGCTTATAACTTAACTAATGGCGTTTTCTCTTCTGGAAATAATGTCACCCTGTTGGTTGTCCTCAGCCCTCTTGAGTGTTTGTGCACCATTTTCACAAAATTTGTTCCACTGACTAAGAAAAGGGGCCACAACATCCTACAAATAAAACCATTATGCACAGCACCAGGTTTCTCAGTTCAAAAGTTAGAGTTTATAAGTGTATATGAGGGTTTCATAAAGGAAAATTCCATAAGTATATTCACTGTAGTGCTGTTTTCTTTTCCAGTTAACTAAATTAATTTCACAAAAAAAGAAGTTATTGTATTAATTGCATCTATTTCTATCATGTTAAACATTGTTTTTCGTGTAGTTTTTAATTCCATACAACTTAATTAAGTGTGTTCATACATTTATAATTATTTGACAGATATTTCCCGTAACACTTTTTGCATCTTGCTTCTTATGTTTTCATTGGGTTAATGGAACGTGCGATCGAAGTTCTTTGCATTCTTATTTGACAAAAGGAACTTCAGCAATGTTTGTCAGTGTAATTAAGAGTAGGCGGTATGTCAAAGTAAATTTCAGTGATACTTAATTGCTTTTAGGTAGTAATTAACAAATATGTAGGAAGAGGTTGTGGTAGTTGTTAATTATACCACTATTTATTGTAGACGCACTAGGTAGTCATTAATTATACCACTATTTATTGTACACGCACTATTTTATTTTTATAAAATATCTTTATTATAATGACTCCTAAATGTATGCTAACAATTCCTTTTAAAATTTTATATCAGAATGAAAATTTTTGAAACAATCATTTCAAAATTGAAATATAAAAATTAACAAGAACCAAAAATTTAATTTATTTAAAGTAGGTACATTTAAAGTTGAATATAAATATAACCCTACAGTACTCCCCCTTCCGGAGATTTAACGTTAAATAAATTAAAAGTAACTTTTTTTTTGTTTTTGTGTTAGGTATCTGTATTTTATCAATCATTGCTTGTTTTAAACGATCAATAGGAATAGATTTAATTTCATTATTTATCTCAATTTTAAAGTTTTTAATATCTTTTTCAATAACTCTATAAGGACCCTCATACGGATGCTGCAAGGAATGTTTTTTATTACACGTACAAAAACAAAATTACAATCTTTTAAATCTTTTGGAACAAAAATACCGCTAGAATTTTGATGATGTTCCAAATTTGATTTAAAATTTTTAAAATGTTCACGCAAACTACTTAAAACATCCGCTGAAGTTACATTCTCTGTAGTTGAAACAAATAATTCACCAGGAAATCTTAAATTTTGGCCATAAACCATTTCAATTGGTGTTGCCGAAATATCTTCCTTAAAAATCCATCGCAAACCCATAAGCACTATTGGTAACTCCTCATACCAATCCCTGGATCCATTCCTAGCCATTATTAAAGATTTAAGCTGTCTATGGAAACGATCTCTCATTCCATTAGCTTGGGGATGAAAGGAAGAAGTCGTTATTTGATGACTTCCAAGAAGTTTCGTTAATTCTGAAAACAAGTTTGAAGTAAACTGAGATCCCTGATCCGTTGTTATTTCCAATGGAACCCCAAAACGTGAAATATATTCCTTAAAAAATTTATTTACAACCGTAACTGCAGAAATATCTCTTAGCGCGAATGCCTCTGGCCACCGTGTAAATCTCTCAATTATAGTTAATATGTGACGATATCCCTTTGAAATGGGCAAGGGTCCGACAATATCTAAGTGAACGTGTTCAAATCTAGTTTTTGGAATTGGAATTTTCACAACTGGAGATTTTGTATGACGATGTATTTTCGATTTTTGACAACTTATACATTCTTTGGACCAAGTAGTGATATCTTTATTCATTTTTGGCCAAAAATATTTCTTAACTATCAAACGACATGTAGCTCTACTACCAGGATGTGAAATTCCATGTAACATATCAAATATTATTTTTCTTAAATTGTTTGGAATGAATGGTCTAGGATTTTCTCCTGACACTTCGCACCATATATTAAAATTTAGAACAGGAATTTTTATTAGTTTCAAATTTAAAAATGTTTGCTCTGAGGTAAGTTTGCCAAATTCACTATCTTGTTGTTGTTCACTTTGTAAAATTTTTAAATTAATGTCCGAATTATTAATCGCTTCTACTTCAAATGCACGAGATAATGTATCAGCTACAACATTTTCCTATCCTTTAATATACCCAATGTCATTCGTAAACTGTGCAATGAATTCCATATGTCTAGCTTGTCTTGGACTGTGTTCTGTTTTTGAAATTAAAGCAAATACTAGAGGCTTGTGAGCTGTGAAAACTGTAAATTTACGTCCTTCTAGAAGGTAACGAAAATGTTTAGTGTTCAAATAAATAGCTAACAGTTCCCTATCAAATGCACTATACTTAATTTCGGATGGAGACAGTTTCTATGAAAAGAGGGCAAGTGGTTCTGATACATTATTAAACGTTTGATGTATGACACCACCTATTGCCGTATTGGATGCATCTACATTTAAAGAAAGTTTTGCATCTTTGGTAAAATGATTTAACAATATCGCAGATGCAAACTTTTCTTTAATGCATTCGAAAGGTTTATTAGATGTATCATCCCAAATTAAAATCTTGTCTCGCTTCTTATTTGTTCTATTAATTAAATCATAGATAACTGTCGTAAACTCTGCTAATTTTGGTATATATCGATGGTAACAATTAACCATACCAATAAATTTTTGTGCCTGCTTAATAGATTTTGGACGATCAAAATTTCGAATGGCTAAAACTTTTTCTTCCGAGGGCCTAATTCCCGTTTCAGAAATATTATGTCCTAAAAAGTCAACATTTGTTACGCCAAAAGTACATTTACTTGGTTTTATATTTAAACCGTACTCCGTGAGCCGCTGAAATAGTACGCGAAGATCTTTGAAATGTTGTTCCTCATTTTCGCTTGCCACTAAGAGATCATCAATATATGTAAAAACAAAGTCTATATCATTAACTACTTCATTAATAAATCGTTGAAAAGTTTGCGCGGATTTTCTAAGCCCGAAAGGCATTCGTACAAATTCAAACATGCCAAAAGGCGTAGTGATTGCAGTTTTATAGATATCCTCTTCTGCCATTGGAATTTGGTGATAAGCTCTTACCAAATCTAGCTTCGAAAATACTTTCTTATTTCTGAGATTCATGTTGAAGTCATGAACATGGGGCAAATGATAACGATCAGGGACTGTTACAACGTTTAATCTTCTAAAATCTCCACAAGGACGCCAGTCATTTAACTCCTTCTTGGATACAAGATGCTACCGCTGAACTAGAAGGCCTACATATCCCTGTTTTTACTAAAAAATCGAACTCAGTTCTAGCTACTTTGAATTTAATAGGGTCTAAACGCTCTGGTTTAAAAAATGGCAAATTTCCTTCAGTGACTAGTCTGTGAACTGCTGTATGTCTAACTGGTTGTGAATAATCTGGTTCAGAAAATAAAGAAGGAAATTCTTTCAATAACTTTGTAGATTTGTTATCAACAGCGAAAACTTTTGGTAGCTAAACATTATAAACACATGAAACTGTGTTAACTGAAAGAAAATAATTACAAAAATTATATTATAGGAAGAAATAAAAAAAAATGTCCGGAAAGGAGCGTTTACAAAACAAAAATGCTTAATCTATTTTGATACATATACATATATGTACATAACTTTTGTTTTTTTTGTTTTTTAGTTCAGTTGTTAAAATTTATTAAACAGAGTTTAACTTATTAGAAACAAATTTTCTTTTTAAACTGAAAAAATCTGACAATTTTCCATTTTCGTTTTACAAAATTTCTTATTGCTACTATATAATATTAACAATGTAAAAGTACAGTAACAAAATCTAAGGTATATAAGGCTATTATATAACTCGCCCCTCCTTAAGATTCGAGTCCCTCCGAATCAATAATTTATTTTAATAAAAATTAATAATAATAAATAACTAAAATTACAATAACAATAAAATTATAAAACATCTTATAACAAAATAATTCAACAAAACAAATCAAATTATTATTCAGTATATCATATTTTCTTTACTAATTTTGTAAACGTTTATTTAAGTAAGTATTATTTTTTTTATATATTTATTGATTTTAAAGGCCTTCGAAATTGAGCTACATCCATTTTATTTGGATTACTGTAATGATATTTATTAAATCTCTTTGCGGTTTTTTGTCTGTTAGCAATAGGATTTTTAGTATACAAATTTGGTTTATTTAAATTCAGATTTATGTTTTCTCTTTTTTTGTTTATTCTGTTTATGGCTCTCAATTTATTATTTTCAATTCTTATTTTTATTTCATCAAAATTTAAATTCAAATTATTTCAAAAATCTATTGGTTTCAATTTAGTTGAACTATGTATAGTGTTATTATAAAAATTTATTGCTTTAAGTACCAACTCTCCTGAATCATTAATGGCATCATTATTTTTCAAAATTGTTATATGTTCAAGAAGTGTCGAATGCATTCTTTCTATATTTGAATTTCCAGTATGAGAATTTGGTGTAGTATAATAAGGTTCTATATTGTTTTCCTGACAAAAAAATTTAATTAGTGCATTATTAAATTCGTTATCCATAATCAATTTATCCGGCTTTCCCAAAAATGCAATTCGTTCCTCAAGTTTTATTTTAACTGTTACCATATTTTTATCACTTAATTTATGAGCAGTACCTAATTTAGTAAATTTATCGATCGTTGTTAAGAAAAAAGATTTTTGAATGTGGAAAATATCTAAATGTATAACTGCGTTTGGTCTATCAGAAGTAAAAGTATGTTTAAACTGTTTATTTATTACCTCTCTGAAGTTGGCAAGACAACTTTTACATGGAAAAAAATTACCTATTGGGAAAATTGCCGTGAATTTGTCGTAATTTAGCCGTGAAACAAAAAAATTTGCCGTGGACATATTTTAGAAAATACAGGGTGGCACGCTAACTTCACGTGAAGTTGGCGGTGCACCATAAAAAAAATTTGAAATTTTTTTTTTTCGAATTTATAAAATATGCAACTTATCTACGGCAAATTTACGGCAAATTCGTGTGCAAGAATTATTTTCCTAGCTGACCTCTAGGGCGGTTTTCTGAGGGTGGCACGCTAACTTCACGTGAAGTTGGCGGTGCACCATAAAAAAAATTTGAAATTTTTTTTTTCGAATTTATGAAATATGCCATTTATCTACGGCAAATTTACGGCAAATTTGGGTGCAAGAATTATTTTCCTAGCTGGCCACTAAGATGGTTTTCTGAGGGTGGCACGCTAACTTCACGTGAAGTTGGCGTGCCACCCTGTATTTTCTAAAACATGGCCGCGGCAAATTTTTTTGTTTCACGGATAATTCACGGCAAATTTACGGTAAATTCACGTGCAAGAATTATTTTCCTAACTGGTGTCTAAGGTTGTTTTCGAAAAGTGGCACGCTAACTTCACGTGAAGTTGGCGGTGCACCATAAAAAAAAGTAAAATTTTTTTTTTTCCAAATTATATAATATGCCACTTATCTACGGCAAATTTACGGCAAATTCGTGTGCAAGAATTATCTTCCTAGCTGGCCTCTAAGGTGGTTTTCTGAGGGTGGCACGCTAACTTCACGTGAAGTTAGCGTGCCGCCCTGTATTTTCTAAAATATGGCCACGGCAAATTTTTTTGTTTCACGGCAAAATTACGGCAAATTCACGGCAATTTTCCCAATAGGTAATTTTTTTCCACGTAAAAGTTGTCTTGCCAACTTCAGAGAGGTTTATTTATTAGTTTTCGATCATATTTGTTTTCTATACAAACTCAACAACTGTTACAATACCTATTTACATATTTAAATAATTTCGGATTAAAATATAAACCTTTTAACTCCTCGAAATTCTCTAATATACCTCTATGATTTCCTTTTAAATGAATATCATTAATAACATTCAATAACAAATCCTCCGATTCAATATCCTCAGCTAATTTTAAGCACTTTATAAATTTCAAATTACTATCATTAGAAAAAAGTTGAATTAATTTTTGTTGTAATATATTATACATACTATCTTCAAGCTCTGAATATATTCCAACCTTCCCTTTCCTTAATTCTTTTCGAAATAAATTATTTAAATAACGGTCATTGGTTAAATACGTTTCTGCAATATATATTATTTTATATTTATTAAAAAGTAAATCGATTTCTCTACTTTTAGTTTTACATAATCTAATTTGAGTGGAGGGTGGGGCCGTGTGTAGAAGTCCACGAAAGTGGGGAAAGCTTCTGACCGCCATTCACCTGGGAATGGCCAGAGCGATTCTTTTGCATGCGGTTCAAGCAGCTCACTACTGCCGGTCGCTTGCGGCCAAGTATCTTCTGGGTAGCCGCTAAACACCCGTTAATGTGAGAAGGCGACAACCTGGCTAGGCCACTCTGACATAATCGGTTTAAGGGCTAGCCGGGGGAGATCTCATCGGCAGCGTCTGTACACCTCTAGGTGCGGCTGCAAGCGGGCGTCTGTCTTGGAGCAAGCGGCTCGCTATATAAACGTGCCAAGTAATATTTTCACCCCCGCTGAGCGGGTTGTGCGCTGGGCTTGGGACCCGCCACGTAAAACCATACTCCAATGAAATATAACAACAAGCCTCGGATAAATACACTCTCTATTGATGACGACCATGGCAAACGTTTGAAGGACAATGAATTGAGGGCATGCACCTGGAATGTCCGCTCCCTGAATGGGATTGGTGCAGATGCCCGGCTGGTTGATGTCCTCGTCAAAGCAAAATCTGACATCACCGCCATCCAAGAAATGCGTTGGACGAAGCAAGGAAGAAAAAAGATCAAAAATTGTGACATATATTGGAGTGGCCATGCGAATAAGCGCAGTTTCGGCGTCGGATTCGTGGTGGGAGAGAGACTTTGTCGCCAAGTGCTGGCGTTCACGCCTGTGGACGAGCGTCTCGCCGCTATCCGAATAAAAGCAAAATTTTTTAATATATCATTCATCTGCGCACATGCGCCGACAGAGGAGAAAGACGATGAGGTGAAAGACACTTTTTATGAACAATTAGAACGCACATATGAGCACTGCCCCCGTCATGATATAAAAGTCGTGCTTGGCGACTTTAACGCCAGGGTGGGCAAAGAAGGTGTTTTTGGCCCTACAGTCGGAAAGTTCAGCCTACACAATGAAACTTCTGTTAACGGACTGAGGCTGATTGACTTTGCCGGTGCTCGAAACATGGTCATATCAAGCACGAGGTTCATGCATAAAAAGATACATCAAGCTACATGGCTGTCTCCTGATCGAAATACTCGCAATCAGATCGATCACGTTGTGATAGACGGATGGCATGCCTCCAGTGTTTTAGATGTGCGCACGATCCGAGGACCTAACATCGATTCGGACCATTATCTCGTTGCAGCCAAAATACGCACCCGCCTCAACGCGGCTAAAAACAAGGAACAAAAAACACAAGGAAAGCTAGACGTCGAAAAGCTTCAATCACAACAGACTGCCAATGATTTCGCAACTAGACTCTCACACCTGCTCTCTGAGGGCATAACTCATCCTGAAGGAATACAGGAGCAGTGGGAGCATATCTCCAAAGCACTTCGTACCGCCGCCGAGGAAAAAATTGGTTACCGGCGGCCACGAAAAAACAACTGGTATGATGAAGAATGCCGCGTTGCAACCGAAAGAAAAGACGCTGCCTACAGGGCTACGTTAAAAGCGAGCGCGACAAGAGGAGTGTGTGAACGCTATCGTGAGTTGAAAAGAGAAGCGAGACGCCTTTTCAGGAAGAAAAAAACAGAAGCAGAAAGGCGTGAGTGCGAGCTTAGCTTGAGCTGCTAGCCACCAGGAATAACGCCCGAAAATTCTACCAAAAAATGCGGCGACAGACGGAAGGTTTTAAGACCGGGGCAAACTCCTGTAGGAATGAAAACGGCGACCTTGTAACTGATGTCCAGAGAGTGCTTAGATTATGGAGGGAACACTTCTCTGCTCTCCTAAATGGAGGCAGCAATTCACCGCGCAGAGATGAAGAACGCGATCCCGCAATCGATGATGATGGAATATATGTCCCGCCGCCCGATTATGACGAAGTTAGGATAGCAATAACCAGATTGAAAAACAACAAGGCCGTGGGCGCTGATGGATTGCCTGCGGAGCTATTCAAGTTCGGCGGCGAGGAGTTGGTAAGGCGCATGCAGCAGCTTCTTAGCAAAATATGGGCGGACGAAAGCATGCCCGACGGTTGGAATCTAAGTGTTCTTTGCCCAGTCCACAAGAAGGGTGATATTGCAAAATGCACCAACTATCGTGGAATCAGCCTTCTTAATATCGCATATAAGGTCCTTTCAAGTGTATTGTGCGAAAGATTGAAGCCCACCGTGAACCGGCTTATTGGACCTTATCAGTGCGGCTTCAGACCTGGTAAATCTACCATCGACCAGATTTTCACAATACGCCAAATCTTGGAAAAAACCCGTGAAAAGAGAATCGACACACATCACCTCTTCGTCGACTTTAAAGCCGCCTTCGACAGCACGAAAAGGAGCTGCCTATATGCCGCTATGTCTGAATTTGGTTTCCCCGCAAAACTTATACGGCTGTGCAAAATGACGTTGAGCAACACCATCAGCTCAGTCAGAATTGGGAAGGACCTCTCCGAGCCGTTCGAAACTAAACGAGGTTTCAGACAGGGTGACCCCCTATCGTGCGATTTCTTTAATTTGATGCTGGAGAAAATTATACTAGCTGCAGAACTTAACCGCACTGGAACAATATACTATAAAAGCGTGCAATTACTGGCATATGCTGATGACATTGATATCATCGGCCTAAACACCCGCGCTGTTAGTTCTGCTTACTCCAAGCTGGAAAAAGAAGCGGTAAAGATGGGTTTGATGGTGAATGAGGACAAAACGAAGTACCTGCTGTCATCGAGCAAAGAGTCAGCGCATACGCGCCTTGGCAACCACGCTACTGTTGGCAGCCATAATTTCGAAATAGTAAAAGACTTCGTTTATTTGGGAACCAGCATCAACACTAGCAACAACATCAGCACTGAAATCCAGCGAAGAATCAATCTTGCCAATAAATGCTACTTTGGACTAGGTAGGCAATTGAAAAGTAAAGTCCTCTCTCGGCGAACGAAAATCATACTCTACAAGTCATTTATCGTACCCGTCCTGCTATATGGGGCAGAAGCATGGACCATGACAACAGCAGATGAAGCGGCTTTGGGAGTGTTCGAGAGAAAAGTTCTTCGAAAGATTTATAGACCTCTACGCGTTGGCGATGGCGAGTACCGAAGAAGATTTAATGATGAGCTGTACGAACTATACGCAGACATCAACATAGTCCAGCGAATTAAAACGCAGCGGCTGCGCTGGCTAGGCCATGTTATGCGAATGAAAGATGATGCTCCGGCCAAGAAAGTGTTTCTATCGGAACCCGCCTATGGAAGCAGAGGTAGAGGGCGGCCCCCACTCCGTTGGAAGGACCAGGTGGAAAACGATTTAAACTCCCTTGGTGTGACCAATTGGCGCCGGTTGGCGGAGCGAAGGAGCGACTGGCGCGCCTTGTTGGACGGCCATAACCGTTTAGACGGGTAAGCTCCAATTAAGTAAGAAAGTAAGTAATTTGAGTTCGATATTTATTAACAATTCCGTCTATTATAGGATAAAATTCGTTTAAATATTCTTGAGCACTATGTATACTACCTACTGAATTTTGATTTAATTGAACTCTACTTAAAAAATCTGCTACAGTGTTCTCTTTTCCTTTAAGATATTCTATATCAAACTGAATTTCATCTAATAAAATCTTCCATCTAATAATACGAGAATTTGGATCCTTTAATGAAAATAGCCATTTTAAAGGTTGATGATCCGTTTGTACCAGAAATTTCCTACCATAAAGATAACAACGATAATATTTTATTGCCCAAACTATAGCTAACAGTTCTTTTTCTAAAGTCGAGTAGTTCTTCTCATGTCCATTTAATGTTCTACTTGCGTAACTAACTGGTTTGCCTTCTTGGCTTAAAACAGCCCCGATTGCCAAATTACTCGCATCGGTAGTCAAAACAAATATTTTATTAAAATTGGGGTAACACAGTAAGGGCGGATTACTTAATATTTTCTTTAATTTTTCAAAAGCGCCAATATATCACTCATCATTAATATTTATTTTAGTATTCTTTTTTAATAATTTTATTATTGGACTTGCTATAAGAGAATAATTTTTTATAAATTTCCTATAGTATCCAGTTAACCCAAGAAATGATTTTATTTCTTTCAAGGTTGTTGGTAACCGTAAATTTTGTATTATATAAACTTTTTCTGGATTTGGCTTAATGCCATCTTTTGTCACTATATGTCCAAGAAAATTAGTTTCTTTTGATAAAAATTTACACTTTTCAATTTGAACCTTAAGATTGAACTCATTAAGTTTTGAATAAATTTTTTGTAAACTTTCAATATGTTCAGTCAATGAAGTCGAAAAAACGAGTATATCATCCATATAAATGACACAAATTTTATTAATAAATTCAGACAGAACGTAATTTAACATACGTTGAAAGGTTGCAGGTGCATTTTTCAGACCAAAAGGCATTCGAATAAACTCAAAATGTCCTCTTGAAGTCGAAAATGCTGTTTTTTCAATATCACTTTCTTCCATCAAAATCTGATGGAAGCCCTTGGCAAGGTCTAATGAAGAAAAATATTGGGCTTTACCTAGTTTGTCGAATAATGATTCAATATTTGGAAGCGGGAATTTGTCATCCACTGTAATGTCATTTAATTTCCTAAAATCAATTACTAATCCCCACTTTTGCTTCTTTAAGTTATCAGTCTTCTTTTTGACTATCCATAAAGGAGAATTATATGGTGATTTATTATTTCTTATAATATTTTGTTTAAGCATATCTTCAATTTGGGATTCAATTTCTTTTTCTAAAATTTGGGGGTGTCTATAATTTTTGCAATAAATTGGTTTAGAAGATGTTGTTATAATCTTGTGTTTAACACACTCTGTAGTTGTCAAATTTTGACCCTCAATATAAAAACATCCTTTATTTTTGTGCAAAAAAAATTCTAATAATTTACCTTCTTCTCTATTCAAATCCTTAGGTACCAAATCTTTGATTGCATTTATTTCTGATTTTTCTAAATAATAAACTTCTTCATACTTAACATCAAAACTATCACAAAATAATTTTATTCTCCTATTATTTACTGTTAATTTATTGTTTTTTAAAGTCTAAAATAACACCAATAGGACCTAAAACATTTACCCCTATAATACAATCAAAATTTTTATTAATAAAATTTGCTAATTTTACAGACATAGTCTTTCTACCAGAATTGAATTACATTTACATTTACTATGACTACATTTACTATAACTTCCTCTGTTATTAATTTATCACCAACCAAAATATTTAGTAATATTGGCTTTAAGAGATTTTTTTTTTTTACACCCATATTAGAAAAAAATGTATTACTACCCAACGTAGTAGCAGCTCCACTATCGATTAAACATTTAGTTTTTATATTATTGATTGTTAGTAATACTATTGGTAATGTTGATCCTGAGGCTGCAAATGAAAATTTTCAGTAAAATTTACAACGCCTATTTCCATTGGCTCTCGATAATCAAAATTTTGAACATTTCCTGAATTATAATTTTGATTATTTAGATATCTACCATATTGTTGATAATTATTATCTCTGTTATTTTCAAAATTATTTCCCCTACTACTATCAAAATTTCCCATGTTATTTTGGTTACTTAAATTTGGCACAGCATAATTACTAAAACGCTTTTTTCCACTTAAATTTTGAGGTCGCTGAAAACCATAACTATTAGAAGAGTTGTTACCATTTAAATATTTATTTCTTTTTGGAAAGTTATTTGAAAAATTTTCATTATTTAAATCATTTTTATCCTTATTTATGTTATATTGAATACCATATGAATTTTTATTGTTCACTAATTTTATATCAGCTAATAAATGATTTTCTAGTAAAAATGAATGAGATTTACTCAAAGTATTAATATTGTTTTGGATTAGCAATGATTTTATATGAGCTGGCAAAAAATGAACGTATATATCAAAGATAATTTGCTCATTATGAATAGCTGAATACAAATTATTTGGCTCAAGCATATATTTTGTATTCATATCACAAAGAATTTTTTTCAACTTATAATTAAGTTTTTCTACATTTCTCGCATCCACAATTGTAGCATCAGTACGTAAATTAAAAAAAGATCTTTTTATACCAAATTCCTCCTTAATTTTATTTATTATATCTTCCGAAGTTGGGTTAATTAGAGTTTCAACTACCTTCAAAGCTTTTCCCTGAAGTCGGTTGCTTAATACCGCCTCTATGGTATGATGATGTTTAACAGGAGCTAACTGGAGAACTACCCTCACGTCTCTTAAATAATTGCTGAGTGAGTATTCGATTGTGCCATTAAACACTGGCAAACTTCTTGCTTCCCGTAAACATTCTGCTAACGTTAAAGCAATTGCTCTTTTTATTTATACGTCCTTCCGGTGTCTTCTCCTTGCAGATCTTTTATAAACACTTAAATTTTTCAAGATTTTTACCTTTAGATTCCCAATTTTATTTCTTCTTCAATTATTGATTTTTCTTGAATGATTTCCTGCCATTTCTTCTTCAAATGATGATTTTTCTGAATTAATTCCTCTTATTTCTTTATTTGTCCTTCTAATGATGATATGAATTTCATAAATTGTTCTTCGTCCTTATCAATTTAGCTTTTTTCTGAATTCCAATTTAAATGAAATTTTCTTGATATTTTCTTGTTTATTGGTTATCATCAATTTCAATTTTATGCATGCGTTTTTTAGTTCAGATCTCAGGATAT
Source organism: Eurosta solidaginis (assembly GCF_040869045.1). NCBI lineage: Eukaryota > Metazoa > Arthropoda > Insecta > Diptera > Tephritidae > Eurosta > Eurosta solidaginis. Next base: position 249,966,866 of record NC_090320.1, on the reverse strand, counting down.
GCTCTTTCTCTAACATATCCCATCCTCGTCGCCACTTTTGCTTTTTTGTTTTTTAGTTCAGTTGTTAAAATTTATTAAACATAATTTAACTTATTAGAAACAAATTTTCTTTTTCAACTGAAAAATCTGACAATTTTCCATTTTCGTTTTACAAAATTTCTTATTGCTACTATATAATATTAACAATGTAAAAGTACAGTAACAAAATCTAAGGTATATAAGGCTATTATATAACTCATATGAATAATATAAATTTAAATAAACTAAATGTTAGATACAGCTCACCAAATTCCTTTATTTGTTGTTGATAGTTGTCCCAATTGTATAGTTTTTACTGATTTTGAAATAAGGTGTTTGTCCAGAAGACCCAAAACTTCTTAAATAAATTTTCCTAAGTTCCTTCTCCACACGTTCTCACACGGGCGAGCTGTTATTTGTTGTTGTTGTAGTTCACTGCTCTTTATTTCAAATGAATTCTTTAGTTAAATTTAGATTGTTGTTTGGAATTGGATTGTAGATTGGAATTCTGCTTTACTGTGACTTGGCTTTGAATAAAATTTTGGCTTAAATGCACAAGGATTACGCTCTCAGCTCAATGTGTATTGTTCGGTTCCAATTTATAGCTTTAGCTATGATGTTTTTTTTGCTTTTAATTGTTGTCCAGCAATTTACATCAACGAGGAGCGTTTTTTCTTCTTGATGTTGTTGCTTTCTAGCTTTTTGTACATTTAGCGTTCAGGATCTCAACAAGATGACCAAGTAATGGCACTGAGCATTTGTAAATTTTCTGCTAATCTTGCTGTAGTTATATTTGGGGTTGTTTTGCACGCTTTTAAAAAAGGCTGGCTGATCGCCAATGTGGTAGTTGTTAATTATACCACTATTTATTGTACACGCACTATTTTATTTTTATAAAATATCTTTATTATAATGACTCCTAAATATATGCTAACAATTCCTTTTAAAATTTTATATCAGAATGAAAATTTTTGAAACAATCATTTCAAAATTGAAATATAAAATTTAACAACAACCAAAAATTCAATTTATTTAAAGTAAGTACATTTAAAGTTGAATATAAATATGACCCTACAGAGGTAAATTCTTAGAACCAAAGAATAAACACACAAAATTTTAGTCTTCGCAATGTGATATAAAGCAGTATTAAGAAGTAAGAAAATTTTGCAACTTGTTTTACACATATAAACTAGGACTCGATTTCAGCACATCGTTGGGCTAGAACCTTTACGGTAGCAAAATAAATGGGGCTAGTGCTACAACAACAACAACAACACAATACTACCAAAATCATAAGGCGCGATAACCTCCGGAGAGATTTTATGAAAAACTTCTCTCCCAGTTAGCGTCGTCCTAATTTAAAATTTTCCTGCAAATGGGCGGGACTTACATGTTTTACGCCGACTCCAAAAGGGATCTGCAAGGCAGATGAGTTTTCACTGAGATACTTTTCATAGAGTAGTAGGCGAAGCACTCTACCATTAATTTCTTTTGGCCTATGAGACGATAGACTTTTCCCTCAAACGTGCGAAGAGACTTCTGCATTAGCGACATAACAAACGTTATGGACGCATACTACTACTCTAGTCCTTATAGCCCTTACTCCAAAACCAGATCCGCGGTGAGAGGTCTCTAGGCCATCACTACACAGGTAGAAAAGAGATTGTCTATTAGAACTTTACTCGAAGCATTTCTTCTATATGAAGATTACAAGTTATAAAGCAAGTAGTTAGATGGCATGGAAAGAGGACAATTGAATGGTGTCAAAATCTAACTTACGACACGAACTGTATAACATCTGTTGTTGATTTCCATGTATAGAAAAAAGCCTATTTTTCGTGTGAGGAGGGTTCAGACAGTGGGAGAACGAACAGTGTGACTGCTCCAGTACTGTACTGTACAGAACTGTATTGTTGACTTCCATGTACATAACAGAGGCTTTCCTTCGTGGGGGCAATATAAGGAAGGTTTAGGCAGTGGCAGGAGGCGCCGGCTGACTGCTTCAGTACTGTACTGAACAGTACAGTTTTAGAGACCAATACAACCATTCTTATTGATTGGCTGCCTTAACGGTGTTTTTATTCAACCTGATTAAATTTTATTGTAGAGCCTCGCTGGATATCATGGGGAATCTCAACGTCCCCTTTTGTTGAGTCCCTGGGCACAGAGAATTTTGCGGCGGCCAGAAAAGTTTCCGAGATGGATATAAACGACAGCTTCTTAAGAGAACCATTTAGTTAGCTCCGGAGAAAAATCGAGTAATATACTATTACGGCAACAACCTTGCTCAGAGAAAAATACAACGATACTTATTGTTCGGTTGCTTTAACGGTCTTATCATTCAACCTGATAAAATCCGATCATTCAACCTGATTAAATCCGATGCGAAATGTTCCGAGGTGGACATAAGCGATAGCTTCTTACGAGAACTTTTTCGTTATCTACGCCGAGAAGTCGGCGAACACACTATTAGGGCAACAAGCTTGCTGTAAACCGACCGGGATGATTCTGAGTTCTCAAGGTTGTAATTGTATGTTTGAATTGGATATCAACGAACTTTCTTCGCAAACTAAACAGTTAGGTTGCTTGTGGATGTCATCGCAGACTAATGTGCTGTTGCACGGATGCTTCGAAGATGGTGAATAATTCCACAGAAACTGACAAAATGAGGGGAAAGAAGAATGGCTTCGTCACGTTTGTTGGCGATTTCCAGGACTGCAGACAGAACGATTCAGATTTGCGAGTAAACAATTTTTCGATAACCTGTCGGAGAAAACGAAGGTTGATCTTTCGCTTCTACTTATTTTAACTCATGTGTGAAGGCATGTTCTTTTATTAAAGACTGAATATAAACTAGACGACAGATACAGTTCTACAACAAGTTCCCCAAATAAAACCTAGGGAGACAAGATATACTCTACACTCAGTAATAAGCTTGTTCAGTAATGGCTCCAAGCAGAATGACAAGGTAAGTGGTGGTATCTACTCGTATGATTTACTGTTATCTTTAGGTACAAGGCTAACGAACTACTGCAGGATAAACAAGTACACGTGACGAAGTCCCATCGATGGCTTCTATCTTAGAACATCCGCTTTGACAGTCAAGCAATGATCAAAACATCCCAGGGCAGGAAAACTTCATCGGAACTAGCCATCCATAATCAATAAACGAGCTGCATCGCGGATCCTAAATATCAGCGTCATTCCTGGGCACTGCACTCCCGACTACCTAACGAGCAAAACCACTGAACATACAGAGGTGAACCTGTAGATGAAAACTTGGTTACCGTTTGCTATGTATTAACAGATTACAATCTGGTAAGAGTAAAACGTGAGTGAATGAGAACTCCTACGAAGAGTCTCCACAGCAGCTACAGGGACGGGGGACTTAAAAATGTCTTAAACACCAATCTTGCTAATAAACTGCTCCAGCTAGGAGACGAATGATATGTGTGAAAGGTATATTATAGTTTATTTGGCAGAGCTATGCTATATTGAAAGCGATGACACTCTGTGCTACATAATATAGACGAAATGTTTCCACTTCTTGGAGAAATTTAAAGCCAAAAGAGCTACGAAAACCCAACCTAACTTTGTGCGTTCGTTCCTTTAACCATATGTTCAACACTTTATCCTTTGATAATAGACATTTATTAAGTTTTGGCAAATACAGTACAGGGTGTTGAGCTTCAGACTTTTTCTTCGCGCTTTCACTTTTTAATAAGAAAGCTTTCATGATAGCACAAGCCGTTAGTGTTTTTTTAATCAAAAGTATATATCACTCAGTCGAGTAATTGATAATTTTGTATTTTGTTATATTCATTTACGTTTTACTTTAATCTGATGCTGATATATATATACTACTCTATTTATGTCTATCGATCTACATACACTGAAAGAAAGAGACTGGTAAAATCAACCGAAATACGGGTCAATTCAACCGCAATTTCTGTCAATTTTTATCCATCGCAACAAGATATTGAATCAACTACGCACAAATCGTTGATTCATAATTGACCGTTTTAGTAGTCAAATGAACAAAAAAAAAGTTGTTGTGACAGCTTTGTACGAAAGTACCTACGTTGCGGCATTTGCAAGGTAGATAAGTTTTCACTGAGATCTTTTCATGACAGAAATACACTAGGAGTGCTTCCCGAACAGTGCCGAGTGGCGAAATTTTCTTCGAATTGATAAACCTTATTTCTAAAATTTTTATGTTGCTTTGCCTGGGGTGTGAACCCAGTGTCTTCGGTGTGGTAGGCGGAGCACGCTACCATCACACCACTTCGGCCGCCATATACATACGTAAATATGTGCATACATATAGTACACATACATAAGTACAAAGTAGAGAGCGCAGTGAGCGTAAAATTCTCTTTGAAATTTTCTCATGTATTGACTGTTGATCGCTGTTGAAATGACCAGTGAGATCAGTTGTGTTAACAAAAAAATCAGTTAGATTGATTAGGAATCTGTAAATTTTACAGAATTTTGTTAACTTAAGAGCAACAATCTCTCTCCTGTTGAAATGACTAAACTAATTTGTTCGCTTAACAAAGAACTCGGTCGAATTAACCATAATTCGATCAATTTCACCGAATCTCCGTTAAGTCAAGAACAATAGAACCGATTTGTTGATTTTACTAGCACCATTTCTTTCAGTGTATTTACAAGCTAACTTAATCATTTAAAAATTAATGTTATTGATATTTGCATTGTAATTAAATTGATTAATTAAACTTATGTTCGAAATTATTATTTGCTCATTTCTTAATTCCTCTCATTTGCCATTTTGCGCTAAAGCTTTTTTGCTTGGAGCTTTTGCTCAGCAACATATCCATCGCCATCGACAGTCGTTATCATAAAACAAGTGTGCCACTAAAAGAATAATTAATTATGTACACAACAGAATTTATGCAGAAAATGTAGGCAGGCATGTGTTTGCATGCTTATATTGTTTTTGTTGGCTGCCGGTCAAAATGGGTGGCGGTGGCTGTGGTGGAATGTCCGATTGCAATTAAATTTAATGGAACCTTATTATGTGCCACAGACGAGTGCTCTGTGTGCTGGAGATGCTTCTATTGTACATACATATACATATGTACATTAGACCTGGCGTTATTTTTTTTTTTGGAATTTTGAGTACGGGGATTGGTCAAATATGCGATTCGATGTAATAATTCATGTGGTAAATTTTTAACTCAATCAGAGTGTGCCAACCTGTGCCATAATGAGGTCAAAGGTCAAAATATAGAAAAAAACTTGGTTTTTTTTACTGTTATCTGTTTATTTATTAAAGAAAAAATAAAATGACGCAATTTTTCCACAATTTGCATTTCAATCATTAATATATGTCTCAAGAATATTACAAAAGCGAAGTTTTAGTATATGAAGGGAACTTTTGCCTGTAGTTCTCGACAATATGAAGCAAGTATTGTTTATCTTCTTCTCTATGAGTTAAATACCGGTTAAAATCTGTTATTACTTTTACTTTCCTCTCAGCAGAATCATTAACAGCAGTGACGTTTTTGAGGATTTGAACACCTTTTAAATATTCTGCATTTTCGCACCAGTTTGAGGGATCTAAATTGAAAAATTTTACGTCTATTTCCAATCGTGAAAAGATATTTCTAGTTCTTTGCGTTACAAAACAACTTAAATCTTTACTTATGAATGCTTTCATTTCTTCAATGCTGGCATTTACATTTTTATGCAGATAAACGCCATTGTCATTGCTTTCAAACTCTTTCTAATGCTAGTGCTTCAACCATCTTTCTTTTCACATTTAAGTCCACATTAGAATCGAAAAAGGCGAGACCAACGGCTTCCTCGGACAGATACCATAAGTGGTTTTTCATTTTATCTAATAAGGCTAGAGATATTTTTGGGTCGTAATAACCGGCAATGTTTTTTACCAGCTGCAAATCCAAATTTGGTGCTTCGACTGCATTAGTAGTTCGAAACCAATACGGAATATAAAGACGCACCAGGAAAATACACACATTGCGGAATCCATTCAAATGGCTGGAAGACATTTTAAATTGTTTTTGCAAAGCAAACATTTTTAAGGCATATATCGCTTTTGACATAAACCTGGTATATGACATCGCGCCAGGTGCACGAAAGGAAAAGTTCGGGATGCTGCCACCTAAGAAAACAAACATGAGTTGCAATAGCTCTTTGTAATCATGGCGAATGTGGTCTTTTGCTATATTTTTGATGCAAAATTCTTTATTGTCTTCACATTCCTCTGCATCCATGATTCCAATTGAAAGATCTTTTAAATTGAAAGTGTTCCATTCCCGCGAAAAACGTTCAAATATGGCAACTTCCGGGCCACAAGATTTTCCAAAATATATTTCAAATACAGCTCGTAGTATGATTTCTGCAATATGATGCCTGCATGGCAACCACAACAAGCTACGTTTCAATTTTTGTTCCAGCAACATTCCAGCACCGTTACGTTTACCAGTGTTTGTAGCTGTCGTGTCAAAGCATACCATTTCCACCGAATTTATCATATTCATTTTTTCTAAGTAATTATATATGGACTGGGCGATTGCTTCACCAGTTCCACATTCAATAATTGGAATGGAAATTAATTTTTCTATATTATCTGCCGTTAAAACAATAGCTAGGCGTTCTACTTTTTCCTTTCCAGTCATTGCTGGAAGTAGTTTACCGTCCCAGTGTAACACAAATGTATCAGGGATCTGAAAAATTTTCGCTCTGAGAAGTATTCATAACAAATTCAAAATAAACTTTTATACCTTGAAATTCTCAATAATTTCTGTACCATGACGCCGACGATATTCCTTGCGCTGTTTTCTCAAACTTGTACAATTAATAACCAGATCTTCAATATTGTGACCCAAAGCTTTAGCTGTTGCAATAATAAAATGAATTGCGAGTGGGGTTGACATATTGCCAGCATCCATGCAAGCAAGCATTCTATCATCTATGAAGCTTTTTTTAGCACGTTTTTTTTCAGCTCGTTGGTGTTTGATACGATCATCAACTGCTCTACAGATTTTTCAGACTCACATTCACTTTCATCACTTACATCATAGTCTACACTCAACTCTAAAAAAAATTAGTTGAAAGAGAAACTTACATATTATTTGTTTCAGCAGAATTAACTAAATACCTTGAGTGCTTTCCAATCTTTGATACTTTGCTCTGCGTCGATTTTCTTCTTCTAACCTTTGCGCCTTCCGTTTTTCTTTATTTGCGAGACATTGATCTATAGAAATCATGCTCCCAACACGACCTGGCTCTCTTTGTTTAATTAAAAAGTCTCGGTCCTCAGGAATAGCTATCATTTCTAAAGCATCAGCATGTGCAATATCGAAGAAATTGTTCAAATTATCATTGAAATCATTTTCCTTTTTACGAGAACTAGGAAACGAAGATGTACAAAATTTCTGTACTGTTCTCCACTCATCATATAATTTCACCAATTTATCGTCACATGTTTTTTTGTTTAACGTTGGAACACGTACTCTTTCCCAAAAAGGCAATATTTCCTTAATTGTTTTCTTTTCACACCGCACATAGTAAAAAAAACATTTCAGCACTTGTAGTTTTGACGGTAACTTGCTTCCAAGTATATTTTTTTCACATTTTCCTATCAAATATACGTTTGTGTCAGCAGATCTAAGCGTAACAAAATTATTTACAGCCATCCCGATATTGCAGTATAACTTTTACTATTTTTAATTATTTTAATAAAGACCCTTTCTTAACCATAGTCAATTTCGCAATGACAAAATATTATAAGCTCTATTTGCACGTCTCAGTCTGTCTAATTATAAACATTGGCTTATGTGAACCGTAATGTATGAATTTACCGTTAGGCGGGCCACTGACTACATTATCTGCGCAAATTCGAGTAATTTGTTGTTGTGAACTCAGTGAACGCAATTCCACTCAATTCCAACAACAGTCTTGTGCAGATAATTTGTGTAGTCAGTGGCCCGCCTTAGTTCAATGGAATTTTTACTAATTTACTCTTTTCTATTATTTATAAATTTTCTTATCATTATTGGACATATAGAAAAAATTACTGTGCAAAATATTGAGGAAAAATGAGGTCATTAGATTCTATATATAATAAATAAACAGATAACAGTAAAAAAACCAAGTGTTATTCTATATTTTGACCTTTGACCTCATTATGGCACAGGTTGGCACACTCTGATCGAGTTAAAAATTTACCACATGAATTATTACATCGAATCGCATATTTGACCAATCCCCGTACTCAAAATTCCAAAAAAAAAAAATCTCATATAAGCTGCGCCAGGTCTAATGTACATATAGTTTACATATACAAACAACTATTTGTATGTGATGTTGCTTCGACAAACAGTTAAAGGTATAAGTTGCAAAACTGAGATTTCGAATTCAAATTATGCAAACGTTGCGGCAAACCAAGCAAAGATAACTGTTTTAATGGAACAAAAAAAGCGATGGACACACTGATGCGGATTATATGAGGAGTTCTAAACCAAAATTCAATAAGTAAACCTTTAACTTTTTTAAACGGTTTTATTTTTTGAGATATGGATGGGATCTAGCTTCCCTATCACTTAAAAAAAAAATAACCTATAGCCATTCTGGAACATTCCAAATATAATCTCTTCATAGCAAAACGCAATAATTTCATACAATTTTAAATCTTTTGAGTTGTAGATTTCGTTAAGTTTATATGAATGAGGATAGGTCGTTTATTATTTTTTTTTATTTATTTATACGAGTACTCCAAAATTACACCTCATCCATACGAAAAATATGGTATTTGGCCAGTATAAACTGTTTCAGTTCGGAAAACTTGTTCATAGTACTTCATGGAACACCTACGGACGAGAAAAATCTTTAAAAAAATTCTTATTTAACTACTCCGAAACAAAGCTTGAGCTGGGCCATGTACTTCACAAATACTTCTCACTCCAAAATGTTCAAAATCCAATCACTTCTAAACCAAAACGCAACAAAAGCAACTATCTGCCTTAAGTTCAAAATTAGTGTTCTTTTAAACAACTACATATAATATAGTAAGCTTCATTTGAAAATGTAACTCCATTTAAGACTGCGTAAATGTCTCATTTATCTAGGAACTGGCCATGAGTCACTTATTGCGTTTTGGTTTGGAACTCCTCATATATACTACACTACTACGTATGGAGATGGCGGAAACGAACAATTGCATAATATTTATGAACGTATGTAGAAGTTTGAAATTCGAAATGCCACGGCCTGTCTACCATCGTTGAACTCATTAAAATTACAAGAAAATGCAAATATTTTGCTTTTGATGAAACTTACTGAGGGAGTTTAAAATGTGTATAAATTGACTGTAAAATTGAAAAAAAAAAAAAAAACTATAGGGTTTAATTTGACAGAAGTAATGCGTAGCGGCCAGCGTGGTGTGATGGTAGCGTGCTCCGCCTACCACACCGTATGCCCTGGTTTCACTCCCCAGGCAAAGCAACATCAAAATTTTAGAAATAAGGTTTTTTAATTAGAAGAAATTTTTTCTAAGCGGTGTCGCCCCTCGGCAGTGTTTGGCAAGCGCACCGGGTGTATTTCTGCCATCAAAAGCCCTCAGTTAAAACTCATCTGCCTTTCAGATGCCGTTCGGAGTCGGCATAAAAACATCTAGGTCCCGTCCGGCCAATTTGTAGGGAAAAATCAAGAGCAGCACAACGCCAATTGGAAGAGAAGCTCGGCCTTAGATCTCTTCGGAGGTTATCGCGCCTTACATAAATTTTTTTTATTTTTAATGCATACAATTTTATACGACACGTTCATTCACACACACATACACATATATATATATATGTATATTTTTTTTTAACTAATTTTATTTATATATATGGGGTATTCCATCCCATTTCGACCAATTTTGAACCCGACCCCTTTAGAATTGGCTGAAAGTTTTTCTTCTTTTTCTAGCTTACGACAGACGTTTTTCAGAATTTTTTCAAATTTTTTCATCCAACTCAAAAATAGTTATGAATTTTAAAAAAACACCGCTTTTGTTTTCAAAATGCTATAACTTTTTCAAAAACTTACCGTTTGGGATCTTTTTTTTTTTTTAAATTAGTTTTTAAATGTATTTTTCGGAAAAAATTCAAAAAAATGTTTTAAGTTTTTTTTGTAATTTTTCAGTTTTTCGAGATTTTTCGAATTTCGCCATTTTTTTTGTTTTTTTCTCATAAAAAACTTCAACCAATTCTGCAATCATCCCCACTAATCCCGGAGTGGGAAGATATTTTTTTTATTTAATTGAAAAAAAAAACTTTAAAAATTTGTTTGTATTTTTTCCGAAAAATACATTTAAAAACAAATTAAAAAAAAAGATTCCAAACGGTCAATTTTTGAAAAAGTTATAGCATTTTGAAAACAAAAACGGTGTTTTTTTTTAATTCAAAACTTTTTTTGAGTTGGATGAAAAAATTTGAAAAAATTCTGAAAAACGTCTTTCGTAAGCTAGAAAAAGAAGAAAAACTTTCAGCCAATTCTAAAGGGGTCGGGTTCAAAATTGGTCGAAATGGGATGGAATACCCCATATATATTAGACTAGGTCGATTTATTAACCGATATCGCGCCATCGATTTTTCGATAGGATTTGGGCTCAGGAAAAAAGTTCCACTACGCATACCAAAAAAAATTATTTTCGAGCCTGCGAAATTTGACTTTTGATTTTAAGGTTTGTTTCATGAGCTACTAAAAAAATTTTCTTTTGGTTTTAAAATTTTCACGTATACTCTGCCCGACCCAAAAATGTCCGCTAAAAACGTTGGCGATAACAGTTTTTTGAATTTTTGGGTCAGACAGGATATACATATGAACATCTTTTTAGTAGGTCATGAAAAAACCCATAAAAATCAAAGTCGAAAAAAAGTCTAATAAAATAATTTAAAAAAAATTGTTTAGTTAAAGGGTTTTATTGAAAACAATACTTACATGAAGTAATAATAATACGAAAAGCTAGAAAATAATTAGGTAGGTCCTAGGTATTAGTCATCACACTTCTTATCAATCTAGGGCGTTGATCAAAAAATTAAATAAAAGCGTTGGGCACGTGAAATTTCTAAAAATGTGAGGCGTAGCATAATCTGATCAAGGTTCAGTTGGTTTTACTTATGACTATCAATAGAAATATGACGCGTCCAACGCTTTTATTTAAATGTCTGATCAACGCCCTAGATTATTAAGGAGTGTCATGACTAATACCTAGGACCTACCTTATTATTTTCTAGCTTTTCGTATTATTATTACTTCATGTAAGTTTTGTTTTCAATAAAACCGTTTAGTTTTTTTAATTATTTTATTTTCAAGTTTTTAGTCTTTATTTAATTGCCTATTATTTCTCATTCTATTTAGTTCATTTAGTGACTCATTTTCACAAGGAATCATTCCTGACAATTTTTTACAACCTAAGTCCTCAATACATAATCCTTCCAAAGACTTTACTCGACTCTGCGCCACGTATGCTTGTCCCTCCTCCAACTCCAAAATATTTTAATGTCATTTCTACCGGACTGTATGCAATATTTGTTCCAAATATGAGCCAAATCGGGCATTATAGGTCGCTTTCTATTCTTGCATTTATTATGTGTTCCAAATATGAGCCAAATCGGACCACAAATACGATTTTTGTGAACATCTCAATCCTTGCGTCACCTAGCGGCGATTTTTTTCATAAGTCGCTTTTTATTCTTGCATGTATTATGTGTTCCAAATATGAGCCAATCGTACCACAAATAAGATTTTTGTGAATATCTCGACCCATGCGCCACCTAGCGGCGATTGTTTTCCACAGGTCGATTTCTATTCTTTTATGTATTATCTGTTCCAAATATGAGCCAAATCGGACCACAAATACGATTTTTGCGAATATCTCGATCCTTGCGCCACCTAGCGGCGATTTTTTTCTTATTATTGCATTGCCATCGAGTTCTGAACTATATTCCAAGTTTCAAGCTTGTAGCTTATCGGGAAGTTACTTAAATTTCAATTACCAAATTCGTTCACAACGGCCGTGCAGCCGTGCATGCGGCCATGCATGCGGCCATGCGACCGTGCGGCCTGCCTGTCAAATAAACAAATAAACGTAAGGCGCGATAACCTCCGAAGAGATCTAAGAAAGAGCTTCTCTTCCAATTTGCGTCGTGCTCCTCTTGATTTTCCCTACAAATTGGCCGGACGGAACCTACACGTATTATGCCGACTCCGAACGGCATCTGCAAGGCAGATGAGTTTTCACTGAGAGCTTTTCATGGCAGAAATACACTCGGAGCGCTTGCCAATAACTGTCGAGGGGCGACCCCGTTTAGAAAAATATTCTTCTAATTGCAAACCCTTATTTCTAAAATTTTGATTTTGCTTTGCCCGGGGTGCGAACCCAGGGCATACGGTGTGGCAGGCGGAGCACGTTACCATCACACCACGAAGGCCGCCTGCCTGTCAAGTCAAGCTAAATAAAACCGTTTAAAAATGGAATTTCGCTGACTCGAAAATTATTTTTTCGGTATGCGTAGTGGAACTTTTTTTCCAGAGTCCAAATCCTATCGAAAAATCGATGGCGCGATATCGGCTAACTCTCGTCCATACAAATCGACCCACCCTAATATATATACAAATACTTTCTAGGTAGGAGCACACTCATATGACTTGCTTAGCTGCTTTGTGCAGGTCCGACAAGATGGGGCTGAGGGGGTCATTTACCCTGGACCCGGGCTTTGGAGGGGCCCGGGAATCTCAAAATGCTATCCAATCTTTTTGCTTGCAGAAAATAAACGAACCACACCTTTAATCACCTTTCGTAGATAGCAATCATTTTAAAATTTCAACACATTTTATAAATCTCTTAACGTGTCTGCACCCTGCATAAGGTGTTGTTGGTTTTTCGCGTCGGCTTTGTAGCATAAAGTTGAATTCGTTTTCTGTTGCAGCATAAAAATTCGGTATGATGCAAATTCTTAAACAGCGATATACAGGGATGTACGTATGTAAACAGCGATACGCCGAAAACAAACGAAACTTGCGAAGCAAACATTTTGCTTTCCTGACGTTCGAAAAAGGAATCGCAAAAGAGATGTTTATAAATGTGAAGAGAATGAGACGATCAATGACGATCACGAGACTGATTTCAAAAACAATACTTTTTTGGTGATAGTTAATTCGGTTATTGCAGGTATTACCGAACGATTTGCTGTTATGAAAAATTTGAAGAACACCTTTTTATACTCAGCTGAGCAGAGCTCACAGAGTATATTAATTTTGTTCGCATAACGGCAATCCGTAACTGCATAAACTAATCGAGATAGATATAGACTTCTATATATCAAAATGATCTGGGCGAAAAAAGAAATTCATTTAGCCATGTCCGTCCGTCCGTCCGTAAACACGATAACTTGAGTAAATTTTGAGGTATCTTGATGAAATCTGGTATGTGGGTTCCTGTGCGCTCATCTCAGATCTCTATTTAAGATGAACGAAATCGGACTACAACAACGCCCACATTTTCGATATCGAAAATTTCGAAAAACAGAAAAAGTGCGATAAATCATTACCAAAGACAAATAAAGCGATGAAACTTGACAGGTGGGTTGACCTTATGACGAAGAATAGAAAATTAGTAAAATTTTGCACAATGGGCTTGGCACCGCCCACTTTTAAAATAAGGTAATTTCAAAGTTTTACAAGCTGTAATTTGGCAGTTGTTGAAGATATCATAATGAAATTTGGCAAAAACTTTACTCCTATTACTATATGTGTGCCAAGGAAAAATAAGCAAAATCGGATTACGAACACGCCCACTTTCAAAAAAATTTTTTTTAAGTAAAATTTTAACAAAAAATTTTATATCTTTACAGTATATAAGTAAATTTTGCCAACATTAAACTCCAGTTATGATATGGTGCAACAAAATAGAAAAATAAAAGAAATTTTCAAAATGGGCGTGGCTCCGCCCTTTTTCATTTAATTCGTCTAGAATACTTTTAATTCCATAAGTAGAACAAAAATTTACCAATCCTTGTGAAATTTGGTAGGGGCGTAGATTCTATGACGATAACTGTTTTGTGTGAAAATGGGCGAAATCGGTTGAAGTCACGCCCTGTTTTTATACACAGTCGACCGCCTGTCCTTCCGCTTGGACGTTAACATGATAGCTTGAGCAAAAATCGATGTATCTTTACTAAGCTCAGTTCGCATACTTATCTGAACTCACTTTATCTTGGTATAAAAAATGGGCGAAATTGCAATATGACCACGCCCACTTTTTCGAATTCGAAAATTACGAAAAATTAAAAAATGCCATAATTCTATATCATATATGAAAAAGGGATGAAACATGGTAATTGGATTGGTTTATTGACGCAAAATATAACTTTAGAAAAAACTTTGTAAAATGGGTGTGACACCTACCATATTAAGTAGGAGAAAATGAAAAAGTTATGCAGGACGAAATCAAAACCCCTTAGAATCTTGGCAGGAATACTGTTCGTGGTATTAGTTACAAATATAAATAAATTAGCGGTACCCAACAGAGTATGTTCTGGGTCACCCTGGTTCAGATTTTGGTCGATATCTCGAAAACGCCTTCACACATAAAACTAAGGGTCACTCCCTTTTAAAACCCGCATTAATACCTTTAGTTTGATACCCATAACGTACAAACACATTCTAGAGTCACCTCTGGTTCACCTTTATGGCGATATCTCGAAAAGGCCTCCACCTATAGAACTATGGCCCACTCCCTTTTAAAATACTCATTACCACCTTTCATTTGATACCCGCATCGTACAAACACATTCTAGAGTCACCTCTGGCTCACCTTTACGGCGATATCTCGAAAAGGCCTCCACCTATATAACTATGGCCCACTCCCTTTTAAAATACTCATTAACACCTTTCATTTGATACCCATATCGTACAAACACATTCTAAAGTCACCTCTGGTTCACCTTTATGACGATATCTCGAAAAGGCCTCCACCTATAGAACTATGGCCCACTCCCTTTTAAAATACTCATTAACACCTTTCATTTGATACCCATATCGTACAAACACATTCTAAAGTCACCTCTGGTTCACCTTTATGGCGATATCTCGAAAAGGCCTCCACCTATAGAACTATGGCCCACTCCCTTTTAAAATACTCATTAACACCTTTCATTTGATACCCATATCGTACAAACTCATTCTAGAGTCACCCCTGGTCCACCTTTCTGGTGATATCTCGAAAAGGGGTCCACCTATAGAACTAAAGATACCCATATCGTACAAGCACATTCCAGAGTCACCTCTGGTTCACCTTTATGGCGATATCTCGAAAAGGCCTCCACCTATAGAAATATGGCCCACTCCCTTTTAAAATACTCATTAACACCTTTTATTTGATACCCATATCGTACAAACTCATTCTAGAGTCACCCCTGGTCCACGTTTATGGCGATATCTCGAAAAGGGGTCCACCTATAGAACTAAAGATCACTCCCTTTTAAAATACTCATTACCACCTTTCATTTGATTCCCGCATCGTACAAACACATTCTAGAGTCACCTCTGGCTCACCTTTATGGCGATATCTCGAAAAGGCCTCCACCTATATAACTATGGCGCACTCCCTTTTAAAATACTCATTAACACCTTTCATTTGATACCCATATCGTACAAACACATTCTAGAGTCACCTCTGGTTCACCTTTATGGCGATATCTCGAAAAGGCCTCCACCTATAGAACTATGGCCCACTCTCTTTTAAAATACTCATTAACACCTTCCATTTGATACCCATTTCATACAAACACATTCCAGGGTTATCCTAGGTTCATTTTCCTAAATTGTGATTTTCCCTTATTTTGTTTCCAAAGGTCTCAGCTGAGTATGTAATGTTCGGTTACACCCGAACTTAGCCTTCTTTACTTGTTTTTGGTTATATTTTGGCACTATCGTAGATAATTTCGCAGCTGTTAAGGCCAGGAATGCTCACTTGTGTTAGTTAAACTCTTTTAATATACTATAAATTACTCCCAAAAAATATTTGTATTGCAATTTAAAGAAATTTATTTCATACAATTAATGCAATATTTAAATAAAACTCTATAAGTAATAAACTGTACTTATTTTTTCATTAGTTTTCACACTTCTATTCACCGATTTTAAAGCGTAATATTTCTCGCAATCAATATAATAATTTATTTTCTACAAATATATCATTACTTTATGAAGGATATGTATATTTCTATGTAAACATATTTACTCATGTTGATCTGTATGAATGTGTAAATAAATTAAAGTTCGTAACTATATATTTATTGAATATTTTTTTTTTTTTTTTGTGATTTTGAGAATTTGTTCCTTTTAGTATGGGGCCCGTATTTTTTTTTTTTTGCTCACGGGTCCGGATTTTCTCTCGGCGGCCCTCACTTTGGGCTTCTATTGGCTTGAACCTTGGTAGAAAGTTGCCACAAGACAGAAAAAACTGGGCAAACCTACCCGTTAAACCTTTCTTGTTCGATAAGATTATCATGAGATGACCACTATGATACTATTACGAACTGAGGTTAGTCAGTTTTTTCTGTCTTGTGGCAACTCTCTACCGATGTTTAAGCGAATAGAAGCCCAAAGCCTTCATTACCTAAGTCGGGTCTTGTGAGTGTGCTCCTACCTAGAAAGTATTCCTATAGCAGAGGAAAGGAAACTCAGCTTTTCTTACCCAAGTATATTTAGGGATTTATATTATTTTAATTATACCTTATAGTTTGGTGGCAACAAATTCATTCAAATCATCCTCTCGTCAATAAACTGGGTTACCTGGCGCTTTACATGTCTCTATTTATAGGTAATAAAACCCCTTTTCTTATTCAGTGGAAACAATTCTGTGAAAGGAACACACACATTCGCTAGATAGCTGAGAAGAACCAACAAGGCGAAATTATTTTCAGGAAAGAAAACGCCATTATTACCGAACCATATGCGCCATTATTTCAGGAATCTGATCACATTTCGGTCAGATCACACGATCAGCTGTTTTGCACGTCAGTAGTTTTAGCCCTTTGGCTTATTTTGTGTATTTGTTTTGTGTTTCATTGGTTGTAGCAATATATTCGTTTGTTGTTATTGTGCATTTCCTTTTCTTTTGGTAACGCACCTTGAAAGTTTCAGAAATCTCGTCGTTTGTTGGCTTAATATTCAACTGCCGTTCCTTTGAATATTTTCATGCTTTCAGGCGTCGGCATTTTGCTTACATTTAAAGTACCCTGCCTGTAATATTTATGTTAGCTGGGAGTGTAACTCTATTATGATTGTGGTTAAACAATCAGATACTTATCTTACAGAAAGAAGTGTCAAAAGAGCTGTTTTATTTGATAAAAATAGTATAGGATTAATTGTCTAAAGTCAGATGCGAAAGCTTTTGAATTGTGGCGAATATTAGAAGTTTCGATACGTCACTATGCCGCTAGTAATAAAAATTGGACGACAGCAACTGCACGGCAAGCAGATGAAATAGAAAACATTAACATAGAAAGCTACAGTCAACATGACAAGCAGAGATGTTCACAGCAATAAAAAGCGCATATTGATTAGACATATACACACATATGGATGAAAGGCAACAGAGACCAAGAGATACCGAAACGAAAAATATATAAACAACTGTTTGAGAATGATGTTCGTGATTGGTCTAGTCCGTGATATAGGCGAATGAGCCAACTGAAAGCGTAAGTGCAGCACAGCTGGGAAATAGCAGTTTGATTTTAAAACTTCGTAAGTGAAGTACGCGAGTAATTTAATTGTGTTGTGCTACTACCACAGTAGTGTTGTAAATACATTAAGAACATTTTATTATGCTGATAATAAATTTCACGCGCCCAACGCTTTTATTTATTTTTCTGATCAACGCCCTGGATTGATGAGGAGTGTGATGACTAGTACGTAGGACCCACCTAATTATTTTCTAGCTTTTAGTATGACTATTACTTCATATAAGTATTGTTTCCAATAAAACCGTTTAACTGAATTTTTTTTTAACTATTTTATTTAGTTTACCACTATATAGATTCATTTAAATGCTGGAATCAAAATCACCATACTTTTACAGTTACATCAACTTGTATGCTGCTGGCATTACCCACTCCTTGGACATTTCATTTTAAATTTATTTGCTTTTCTTGGCATTAAACACAAAGGCTTTGCTTGTTTCCAAGAGCATATATAAACAAATGGGCGGAGAAGCGCTTAAACCCAATAAAAAGAAGCAAAAAGTCGGCTTAACCAAGTATTGCCAGCAATTAAAAAATTTCGTTATGACATTGCAAAATTGCTGCAGCAGTTGCCAACAAAGATCAATGTCCAGTGAGTGCAACAATAACAAATCACATAAATTCTACAAATTGCTGCACAAAAATAAAAATAAACATTTGCACACAATTGAAAGAAAAAAAAAAAAATAAATAAACTGCAATGTCTATAATTTAGCCTTTTGCCAGCAATAAAACGGGCAATTGTTATGTTTTAAATGCTTCAAATTGACAACAGACTCCAGGCGCTAACCAACGGAAGCTTTAAATTGTCGCACAAAAAACAAGTCAATGCCAAAAGTTTGAAGAGGTATTTGGTTTTTCTATTGAGCTATTTCAACATTGTCTTTCTGCATTGTATATATTGAGAGTTTGATGTTCACTAATGTCTTATAATACAGGTATTTAAATTTTAAACAAAAGTCACTGACCATTTCGTACCAATTTAAGTGATATCCTGCTTTTGATATCAAATGAATATGTATCTACCTTGTTTTAGTGTAAGAGCCATCTTGATGTGGCCTTTTGAGTTATGAATTACCACTTTTAATTTCATCAGAAAGGCGATTACAACATCTTCAAGTTTTTATAATTCAATTTTCACTTTCAGGTATAAATAATTTGCAATGCATCCGTATACATATATGTACATAAATATATCTGTTTATATACTTCTCTTTTGTTCATGAAAAATAGACATTTTAAGTCCATCAAACTTCATAACTCCCAGCTGTAAATCCTGCAACATTTCACTGCCACAGTTAAGTTTCACTTTTCGCTAAGAGCTTTCAGCTACTGCCTACTTTTTGAGAGTGATTAAAATGTACGCACATTTAAAAAGGCGTAAACACAAGTAAGCAAATTTACCTGTGAAGTGGAATGTCATTAATATACATGGTTAAGTTGATATGAGCGCAAAAAGACTCCAAAACAGTTAATGAAAATTGAAGAGATCTGTGGTGGCTGTCAGTAATTCGATATCGATAAAGATTGCTCGATACGTAATTAGCTATCGAATTGCATATTCCTCAGTGGAACGATTAAGCTTTTCAGATTATTTAAGAAATAATTCTTTTAATAAAAATTTAAAAAACAGACACTTTTCTTAATAGAAAATGTTTTGATAGCTTCACCCATTTTTGAACTCTTTTTGAAATATGAAAACTTAAGTACAGATATAAAGATGCGAAAGCCAAAACGGTCCAGTTGAGACTTTAATAGGGGAAGAAGGAGGAGAAAAGGTGGGAAAATTAAGCGAAAGAGATAATGAAATAAAAAAAAATTTGATGTTGATGATATTTATGTTTATAGTCACCGTTACTAAAAGGAATGAAAAGCAAAAAAGGAAGTAGAGGGGAATGGAAAGGCAAATAAGAGATTCTGTTTAGGGCCCATCTACACCTTTTCCAACTGGGTTTCAATCAATTGTATTTCAGAAAAGCTGAAATGTATTTCTGAGAATTTCAAATATTTTCCAGCAAACAAACAAATAGGGAAAAACATTTGTAAAGGAAACTCAAACTTCAGTAAATTGAATCACAAATTATTTTTTGACTATGAGTCGTGCTGTAAAAAAATGAATAATTGTTATTAAAACTTAAGAGGATGCTAGCCGTTTGGAACTCTTGCCTCCATTAGGATAACGGTGATATAAGTACATAAAGTATTCGTGGCTCATTCAAAAAAGATAAAGCTGCGGAAAGGGTGCAATAACTTTTAATGACGTTGGGCTACGTTTTGTGAGTATGTCTCGGAGAAGAAAAAAACATGGCCTGAACCCCTTGATTGTGCTCGAGCTATTTTCTCAGATGATTTCGCTCAACCAATTTTCTTATATGATTTCGCAATAACGTGACATTAGTCGGAATGTAATAGGATTTATCTTTATTTAATTCACTGCTTTCGTCATCTTTTTAACTTGGTTAAATTTTTATTTGAAATTAAATGGAATTTTTGATGGATTTTTATGAAATATCTGAGAGTTTCTGAAATATATATGACTAGTTCTGAAAAACTTTTTACATATTCTGAAATAAATTTCAGGTTTTCTGAAATGCATTTGATGTTTTCTGAAATAGATTTGGAAAACCTGAAATACAGCCGAATTTTTCCGAAATACACTTGAGCTCTTCTGAAATTAAGTTGAGGTTTTCTTAAATACAATTGATGCATCTGAAATAGATTTGTGCTTTTCTAAAATACATTAACATTTTCTGATATTCATTATAGTTTTTCTAGAATACAAATGATTTTTCTGAAATACATTTGTTCTTTTCCGAAATACAGTTGGAAAAGGTGTAGATTACTCTATGAGTTGTTCAATGAAAAACTTTTTATACAACAAAAACATTTACGGCCCTCATAGTCCGGTCATGAATTTAAAGTAGTTGGGAGGGAACATTTTTCGTACTATTTCGCTATTTTTTACTACCTTTGCAATGCACATTGGAAAAGGGGACATGAAAGAAAATAGAAAATAAATCAGTGTAAGTAGGAGAAAAAATTAAAGGAATTTGAAGGGAAGACGGAAAAAGAGAACAAGAGGAGGATGATGAGTGAGTACAAAAGTAAAAATAAGGTAATTGCTTGAGAAAAATGAGTAAAAAGGGTTATCAGGAAGATTAAGAATAACGATATGATTAAGAAAATTGTGAGAGCTAGACATGGATAATAGCAAGAGCGGAAGAGGAAGAGCGGCAAAATTTACTGAAGAGTTAAATGTATAGGGAAATTTAATGAGTCGATTAAAGTAAACTAGAAAATGCGGAGAGGAAAGTAAATAAGAGAATATATGGTTAGATAGAGGAGATGCAGGTGGATAGATAGAGAGAGTCAAAACAATGTTTGTCGGGTTTGATAATACTCTGTCAGTCACCTCTTTCTGCTCAATAAATCTACCTCAACCCGGTTTGTATAGACAGATGTTGAGTCTTGGGCTCATATATTTTCAATGCAGAGTTTTCGTGTTACTACCAGCCTCCTAGATACTCATCCCAACTTCATGATAATGTTCTAGATCGTCAATCATCTCATTGACGTCAGTAGTATATTTCCATATTCCTTAGTTGTGGACAATGTGATACTCTGAAGATCCAGCCACTCAGTTTTGTAGACTAAAACGTTTCCTATTGCTCTCGGGAAAAGGAAGTCAACCCTTCCACTAAAGGAAATACAGACCACAGGCGTTATTTTCCCACATGCTACTTTATATTTCAGAAAGCCATTAATGTAGTATTAAATCAATGAACGGCATCAAATGCAACTCCATTTCTCCATCTGATAATGTTGACTTCACCTGTCTGGTTTTATTGCGTCATGGCTTAGCTACAGTTAAAAAAAGGTTTCTTCGAAATTATCAAAAAAAAAAAAAAAAAAAAAAACAGGTGTAGATGATTTAATTTAAAGATTGCCCTTTTTACTCTTAATTAAACATTAAACATTAAGAAAATTATCCTTACAGCAGCTGTGATATAGAAATAAGTTGAAAATCAATATTCATCACACATACCACAAATACAAAATGGTTGTAATCATTAAGCAAAGCATAGCCTTCTAAGTTCAAAGATAATCAGTACAACCAAGTTTACATAGGCCCTTTGCAATGGAAGCAATATGACATTACTGTCAAACAAATTTCTAATTTTGCGAAAATATGTACGAAGCTCATTTCCAAATTTACACTTGCACAACTGCGTTAATGAGATTACACATCACGTCATACTAAAGTCAATTGTCAGATTTTTTCTTTCACTTTACGTGTATCCTAAAAGATACCATGTGAAACTGGATAAGCTACATTCAAATATATGTACATATATACAAAGTCAGTAGCTTATACGGCAGCAGCATATAAACTCCTACCTGTGGGGAATGTGCTAGTTTGACGTTAAATTGACGTTAGGTTTTAACGCTCAAACACTGGATCATTAACACGCACACACACATGCGCACAAAAGGAGTTAGTCTCCTAGGCATACATACAAACATGTTGACATACGAGTGTATGCTAAAGTCATATTTGTATTTGCATTTCATTAATTATGCAATTTAAACTTGTTTACTACGGTGTTGCATGCCACATAACGCACGCATTAGCAAAAGGAAGGAGGGGAGTTTGTATAAACAGATATGATAAGTTAACGTACCACAGTGGTCTTGCAAGAAACTGTGTAACCAAAGTTTCAATTGCATATGCATTAAAATAGGTACATATGAACGTGTGTTCTGATATGTAAGTAAATGTTTAAGAATCAACATTCATTTGAGTTCAAAGTTGAAGGTGTTGAATTGTTTAACAGTTTTCGTGCATATGTATGTACGTGAAATGTAGTTAACTAAATATGCATGCTTACCCTGCAAAAGTTCGATTAGTCTAGGATGAGTCCGGGATGAGTCGCAAATGAGTATGGGACTAATGCCAGTTTTGATCTCTTTGTATGCGTAGAAATGCTGCCTTTTGTTTAAGAATGTTCTATGAAGAGACTAATTGTACCCATTTATACCCGTACGGGAACGATAGGACCAATCAGCTTTATACCCAAAAAAATTATTAAGTCGTCAAGTCATTCTAAGAGATATGGGTCGACGATAGTGAAACATATGGTCCAAGCTATTTAGGTTCGGCATAGGGCTCCGCATTTTTCTTAAATAACTCCAATCAATCACCTATAATATTTTTTATTTAACTCAAACTGTTACCGCTTTTTTTATGTTTCTTAAATTGGCCTACATAGATTTCAACCTGACTAATCCGAACTGTACCCAAAAGGGACTAGAATGGATCAATTATGCACCAGTGTAGACAAAGGAGATCAATCGGAGTCCGTTCTCTTTAGGGATTAGTCGCACTATCTTTTGCAGGAAAATATTATGCTTAAATATGAAAGATATACTCGTATTTGTATAAATATTGAATTTGCAATTAAGAACACAAATCAACCGAGCCAGCAGAACTTCAATATTTTAACTAAACCGCAATGCATGGAAACTAATTTGATTAATTCAAAAGCTCAAAAATCGTATATAATATAAATATATATATAAATAAGTAATGTAATTTAGAACTATATAGTATTTCATAGAAAATTTTCAAAAATTATATTTGCGCACGGTTGCGTAAGAGTTATTAAACACTTTTGAGTTTCCAGTTTCATTTTTTATAAGTCTCTTATTATACATGTCATGACCTAATGTGCTGGTGGGAACCATGGACGGCTCCGAAAGAAAATGAGATAACCCTTTGAATATTCGGGAGAAACCTTCTTGGAAAATTATATGATCCTCCCAATCATGAGAGCAGTGCACATTGAAGGAGCTTAAAAATTGAGCTGCATGAACTTAGTGCAGTAAATAAAAGCCCAAGCAAGTATCCCCATCGACACCAGTACTCGGCATCAAATGAGGGAGGAGACCTCCACTGAGTGGGGGGGGGAGGCAGGTTGAGGAAAACTTGGGAGACAAAGTATCTCTTTGGGGATAAATATCTGAAAGCAGCGATGAATGGCGTAACTTGCCACGAGCCAATGAATGATGATAATGATGCTCTTCGAAGATTTGGAGCAGCGCCAGTTCTTGCAGGGAAAGTAGCCATATACCTCGGTATAAATTTCCCTAAAAATTGGGTTTACAAAATCTTCTCCAGTATACAACAACACAATAGAAATATACTGCCGTCCTAAAAAATAATGTGAGTATCTAAATTTTTACTAAAACTGTCTTGTTGAACTTAACTTGTTGCTAACTTTCCAACACATTCTGCTTGTTTTAAAAAGTATTTTGGACTAATTTGGATGGGAGCTTTCTATTTCTCCAAAAAAAAGTTGAAATTTTAACTCGTTATACCCGAATCTGACATCTTTCTAAATGACTAATTTTTCTTCTTTTTGTTAGAACGACAATATCTAGTTAATATATTTGCCAATTTGGGTATCAATAAAAGGTTACTTACTGCGCTTTAAAACTATTTCCAATGGGGAAGCCACCGTACTGCAGCTATTCGCGATGGTTTAGGGAGCATATCAGGATATTTTCGTTTCTCTATTTCCTTGAAACTATTTTAGTACTTATTTTGGGACCATTTTAAAAACTTCAGTAATAATTTACGTTCTGTTTTCAGAACTGTTTTTGGATTCTTTCGTTATTATTTTCGTAATTTTTTCGGAACTTATTTCGAGACCGTTTCGGTTTCATTTTGTAATTTTCCAGGAATATTGCCGTAACATTTCGGGACTATGATGCACTCAATACATATCAGTTTGGAAACTGTTTTCAGTCAATCCGTTGCTCACTGGGCGATTCACAACAGGGTGATGACCTTAAATAGGACGAAGAAACCTTATTATCAAGCCTGGAAACACTGCGACCTTTGTGTAGATCTTTTGTGCATGACCTTTCAGTCTAATTTTGTATGTGGAGGCTTTTACTGTAACTAATAGCGTTTTCTTCTCTGGCTATAGTGTTACGGTTTTTGTACGCCGCGCAAGGGTTGTTGTTCTATTCTAAAAAACAGGCAACGGCTTTACGAGGTATTTCGTTCTTTTGTGAAAATTGTTGCCTGCTATCAATGCAAAAGCGTTACACTTTTACCCTGTATCAAATGGCGGTGTGGCAGTGCAGCTCTGTGAAACTCTCAATTCGATCTTGAGTTCCACATATACTCTGTTAATATGAGTGCACAAATCACCAAGCCAGATTGCGCATTCACGAGTTAAAAATTGCTTAGTTCTGCGCATCTACGTCGCAGTTGACTGTTTGAGCGAATGAAAGAAAGAGCGAAAAAAAAAGAAGAGTTAAAGGAAAATGACGTAAGAATTTCCCATAAAAAAGAGATGATCTAATGTTTACATGCGCAATGCGCAATCTTCTTGTGTGAGTTGTGATATGAGTGAATATGGTGAGATGAAATGTTCCTTGTACGCACTATAAATGTTGACAATTTTCTGGAGTAGTAGTAACATTATTAAGGCTTTACCATTTACTTAGGCAACAATTTATTTCAGAAAAGAAAACGCTATAAGTACCTCCTCAGGTATTTTACTCCATATCACATAGGGATTAAAAGTCACATCACGTAGATGGGAGAGCCTCTGCCAGAGCGACGCATTCGCAGAAAATGTGAACCGGCGTTTCATCCTCTAGCTCACTGAAACGACACATTTGAGCAACGGATAGATTTAACTTATACAGGTGATATCGTAGACCACAGTGTCCCGTATAATACCCAGTGAGAGTTCGCAGGTTCTCCCTGCTTAGATTAATGAGTTTGACTGATATTTTCGTTGCCCGATGTATAAACAGTTTGGCCTGTCTTTGCCCTGGGCAGTCAATCCAGTGACGTCTGTTTTGTTGTTTTGTTTCCCAGTTACTTATGGTTTCCCTGGTGTGTGCATTTGTGAATCCACAAGATGACTCTGGACCATAGGATGCTACTGTAGTACCCTGCTGTACTAATCTACATGTAATGTGCACGTTCATTACCTTCATGTCCCTGATGTCCGGGAACCCATCCTAACAAAACCTTGTTTTAGGCTCCCAGGTCATTAAAGATTTCAATGGAGAATCCTTGCGGTTGTCAGAAAATAAATTTATATCTCTTTCGAAGTATACCATCTTAACCATGGGATTCAGCGATACATGATAGAATTGACATTTATTTGGACAAACAAAGATGGAATATAAATGTAGACATTCAGGGGGTTTGTTTGGCGCACCGCTTTAAGGGGGCTAACTTCACCTATTCATGGCAAAACCTGTTAATGTTTCTGGCTAGGCTCTGGTGCCGGCAAGCTCTTTACGTTACGAGGGGGTTGAATGATTTAGACGGTTTTACGTGGTCATATCAAATCATTCCCGTGTACCTTAATTGCGCTATTCACTGGAATGTATCGCATCAATATTCGGCAAAGGAGAAATTATAATTGTGGGATTGGTTCTTAAGACTAGAAGTGGTCGAGACTACTAATTAGACATTTACATAAATAAACCCTAAACATACCAATCAGGTCAAATTATACAAATAAAATACAACCTTGCAGGTGTATCGTTTTGTGATAGCAAACTCTGCCAAAATGCCAATTTTGAAATAAAGCAGCAGAAATAGTAGTTGTAAAACTGACGCTGAGCTGAATAGTCGTCGCACCGTGACCTTTCGTAAATTTTATAAAACTATTAACTGTACTTACAATTAAAATTTAATGGAACTATAATTGAACTGAACCAACTTTGTCAAATAAATATAACTTTTTGTAAAACAACCACTTAAATGAAAGGAAAAGTAGGAAGAACTTAAAAATAGCGCTAGAAGAGGAAAAGGGAAAACAAAAGGAAAAAGACGAAGAATTTTTAAATTGTTGATTTTAATGAATAGAAAAATGACGAAGAAAAATATGTAAAAAAAGTCGGGGATGAAGTCCAAGAAGTGTAGCGAAAATCATTTTGCAGTTAAGTTCACGGTTACAGTGACCCGCAGTTACTCTTATGGATATAAAATTTAGGTTACCAATAAAGCTATGACTGTGATATAGGTCATTTAATGGATTACGGACAGGAATATGGTTAAGGTAATGATTACGATATCACTGATCCTTTGGGTTTCATTGTCAGCTTCGGCTGTGGTTGAGGAAACAATTCCATTTCAGTTTTAACGGTTACGGTTGTTGCAGTACATATTAAGTCAACCTAATGGTCGCTTATGTTTACGGTAACGATAACTAATAAGGCAACGGAAATTATTGTGGCTACGGTTTCTATGACGGTAATGGTCATGGTAATTGTTATGATTTTGGTTTCGTTTTTGTTATGTATATAAGTATGGTTATTGGTAAGGCTGTGGTTATGGTTATGGTCAAGGTTATAGTTAGAGGTATGGGTATGGTTATGGTTATGGTTGTGATTATGGTTATTGTTATGGTCATGGTGATGGTTATGGTTATGGGTATGGTTATTATAATGGTTTTGGGTATGATTATGGTTATGATTTTTATTAAGGTTGGCGGCCGCCATGGTGTGGTCGGTAAGCAGGGTCGGCTCCCGGCAGTGTTTGGCATGCACCCCGAGTATATTTCTGCCATGAAAGCTTCTCAGTGAAAACTCATCTGCATTGAAGATGTAGTTCGGAGTCGGCATAAAACATGTAGGTCCCGGCTTGCCAATTTGTAGGAACAATTAGTAGGAGCACGATGCAAGTTGGAGGAGAAGCTCGGCCTCAAATCTCTTCGGAGGCTATCGCGCAATACATTATTATTATGATCATGGTTATGGCTATACTTATTGGTTTGGTTATGATATGGTTATAGTTATGGTTACGGCTATGACTGTCTCTACGGTTACGGCCAAGGATATATTTAGTTATGGTTATGCGTTTAAACGCTTATGGCCGTCCAACAAGGCCTGCCAGTTGCTTCTTCGCTCTGCCAACTGGCGCCAATTGATCATACCAAGTTAGTCTACATCGTTTTCCATCTGGCCTTTCCAGCGAAGTGGGGGTCGCCCTTTTCTTCTTCTTCCATAGGAGGGTTCTGGTAAAAATACCTTCTTAGCCGGAGCTCCATCTTTCATTCGCATAACATAGTCTAGCGATTTCATTCGCTGGACTATGTTGATATCTGCGTAAGGCCAATATGTAGAGTTTCATAAATCTGTCGAAGAACTTGGCTATGGGTAAATTTGTTTAAATTTCACGAGTACTTGTTACTCAAGCAGTTTTTATTCAACTTGGTTTAGTGCCAAATTTTTGCCGAGAGCTTCTGCATTCTGAACTTCGGGGAAGAGTTTGCATGCACTAATCGTAGAAAATAAGGACTGAAAATCAAATCTTGATCCTACATAGAATGTTAGGACCTAGTGAGGATGTTTGGAGAATATTGTCTATATAACTACGGGTATCTGTTTGACTACAAACCGTTGAAGCATCGATAGCGTTGTTATTGATAAAAAGCTAATTATAATTCGATAACAAATCGATAACACGATAACAAACTCTAAGAGCTGATGTTTCACAGTATAACATATACATAAACACATACTTATATCTACCTTATTATTTCTCGAGTTACAGCACAAACCAAAGTCAACGCTATTAAAGGAAGTCAAAAAGCTGAGAAAGAGTAGAGGGCAACATAAAACTTAATTGCTTTAATTAAATGCCTGCCATGCGCATTGTTCTTCCGCCTTTCGCCGTCTTTCATCTAGAGGCCAACATCCGCTTTGTTGCAAGTTTGCAAGTGGCAGTAATTAATACGACGAAAAATCGTTATTGCAGCTACTAAAGCAATAAAGAAAATGGCAAACAATTGCCGCTTCGTATATTTAAAGCTCATACTGGGCAAGATGAGAGAATAGCTCGCAGAAGCTCGTAGGCCACCTGTTTTAATATGTACCAGCTTAATTCTGATTTTGCTACTGACTTTTCGTTATTATACTCAGTTGAGCAGAGCTCACAGAGTATATTAACTTTGATTGGATAACGGTTGGTTGTACAGGTATAAAGGAATCGAGATAGATATAGACTTCCATATATCAAAATCATCAGTATCGAAAAAAAATTTGATTGAGCCATGTCCGTCCGTCCGTCGTCTGTCCGTTAACACGATAACTTGAGTAAATTTTGAGGTATCTTGATGAAATTTGGTATGTAGATTCCTGGGCACTCATCTCAGATCACTATTTAAAATGAACGATATCGGACTATAACCACGCCCACTTTTTCGATATCGAAAATTTCTAAAAACCGAAAAAATGCGATAATTCATTGCCAAAGGCGGCTAAAGCGATGAAACTTGGTAGGTGGGTTGACGTTATGACGCAGAATAGAAAATTAGTAAGATTTTGGACAATGGTCGTGGCACCGCCCACTTTTACAAGAAGGTAATTTAAAAGTTTTGCAAGCTGTAATTTGGCAGTCGTTGAAGATATCATGATGAAATTTGGCAGGAACGTTACTACTATTACTATATATGTGCTAAATAAAAATTATCAAAATTGGATGAAGAACACGCCCACTTTTTAAAAAAATTTTTTTTAAATTCAAATTTTAACAAAAAATTTAATATCTTTACTGTATATAAGTAAATTAACTCAAAATTCAACTCCAGTAATGATATGATGCAACAAAATACAAAAATAAAAGAAAATTTCAAAATGGGCGTGGCTCCGCCCATTTTCATTTAGTTTGTCTAGAATACTTTTAATGCCATAAGTCGAACAAAAATTTACCAATCCTTCTCAAATTTGGTAGGGGCATAGATGCTATGACAGTAACTGTTCTCTGTGAAAATGGGCGAAATCGGTGGAAGCCACGGCCGTTAACACAATAACTTGAGCAAAAACCGATATATCTTTACTAAACTTAGCCCACGTACTTATCTGAACTCACTTTATCTTGGTATAAAAAATGGCCGAAATCCGATCATAACCACGCCCACTTTATCGATATCGAAAATTACGAAAAATGAAAAAAATGCCATAATTCTATACCAAATACGAAAAAAGGGATGAAACATGATAACTGGATTGGTTTATTGACGCAAAATATAACTTTGGAAAAAACTTTGTAAAATGGATGTGACACCTACCATATTAAGTAGAAGAAAATGAAAAAGTTCTACAAGCCGAAATCAACAGCCCTTGGAATCTTGGCAGGAATACTGTTAGTGGTATTGCATATATAAATAAATTAGCAGTACCCGACAGATGACTTTCTGGATCACCTGGTCCACATTTTGGTCGATATCGCGAGAACGCCTTCACATATACATCTAAGGGCCATTCGCTTTTAAAACCCTCATTAATACCTTTAATTTGATATCCATATCGTACAAACACATTCTAGAGTCACCCTTGGCCCACCCTAATGGCGATATCTCGAAAAGGCGTCCACCTATATACCTAATGCCCACTCCCTCTTAAAATGCTCAGTAACACCTTTCGTTTGATAACCATATCGTACAAACATTCTAGAGTCACCCCTGGCCCACCCCAATGGCGATATCTCGAAAAGGCGTCCACCTATAGACCTAATGTCCACTCCCTCTTAAAATGCTCAGTAACACCTTTCGTTTGATACCCATATCGTACAAACATTCTAGAGTCACCCCTGGCCCACCCTAATGGCGATATCTCGAAAAGGCGTCCACCTATAGACCTAATGCCCACTCCCTCTTAAAATGCTCAGTAACACTTTTCGTTTGATACCCATATCGTACAAACATGCTAGAGTCACCCCTGGCCCACCCTAATGGCGATATCTCGAAAAGGCGTCCGCCTATAGACCTAATGCCCACTCCCTCTTAAAATGCTCAGCAACACCTTTCATTTGATTCCCATATCGTACAAACACATTCTAGAGACACCCCTGGTCCACCTTTCTGGCGATATCTCGAAACGGCGTCCACCTATGGAACTAAGGATCACTCCTTTTCAAAATACTTATTAACAGCTTTCATTTGATACCCATATCGTACAAACATATTCTAGAGTCAGCCCTGGTCCACCTTTATGGCGATATCCCTAAATGGCGTCCATCCATAGAACTATGGCCTACTCTCTCTTAAAATACTCTTTAATACCTTCCATTTGATACACATGTCATACAACCACATTCCAGGGTTACCCTAGGTTCATTTTCCTACATGGTGATTTTCCTTATTTTGTCTCCATAGCTCTCAACTGAGTATGTAATGTTCGGTTACACCCGAACTTACCCTTCCTTACTTGTTTTATACTCAGTTGAGCAGAGCTCACAGAGTATATTAAGTTTGATTGGATAACGGTTGGTTGTACCTACATATATAAAGGAATCGAGATAGATATACACTTCCATATATCAAAATAATCAGGATCGAAAAAAAATTTGATTGAGCCATGTCCGTCCGTCCGTCCGTTAACACGATAACTTCAGTAAATTTTGAAGCATCTTGATGAAATTTGGTATGTAGGTTCCTGAGCACTCATCTCAGATCGCTATTTAAAATGAACGATATCGGACTATAACCACGCGCACTTTTTCGATATCTAAAATTTCGAAAAACCGAAAAAGTGCGATAATTCATTACAAAAGACAGATAAAGCGACGAAACTTGGTGGAGGAGTTGAACTTATGACGCAGAATAGAAAATTAGTAAAATTTTGGACAATGGGCGTGGCACCGCCCACTTTTAAAAGAAGGTAATTTAAAACTTTTGCAAGCTGTAATTTGGCAGCCGTTGAAGATATCATGATGAAATTTGGCAGAAACTTTACTGCTGTTACCATATGTACGCTTAATAAAAATTAGCAAAATCGGAGAAGGACCACGCCCACTTTTAAAAAAAATTTTTTTTTAAAGTAAAATTTTAACAAAAAATTTAATATCTTTACAGTATATAAGTAAATTATGTCAACATTCAAATCCAGTAATGATATGGTGCAACAAAATACAAAAATAAAAGAAAATTTCAAAATGGGCGTGGCTCCGACCTTTTTCATTTAATTTGTCCAGGATACTTTTAACGCCATACGTCGAACAAAAATTAACCAATCCTTTTGAAATTTGGTAGGTGCATAGATTTTATGACGTTAACTTTTCTGTGAAATTGTGCGAAATCGGTTGATGCCACGCCCAGTTTTTATACACAGTCGTCCGTCTGTCCTTCCGCATGGCCGTTAACACGATAACTTGAGCAAAAATCGGCATATCTTTAATGAACTTACTTCACGTGCTTACTTGAACTCACTTTATCTTGGTATGAAAACTTAACGAAATCCGACTATGACCACGCCCACTTTTTCGATATCGAAAATTACGAAAAATGAAAAAAAATGCCATAATTCTATACCAAATACGAAAAAAGTGGTGAAACATGGTAAGGTAATTGGATTGTTTTATTGACGCGAAATATAACTTTAGAAAAAACTTTATAAAATGGTTGTGACACCTACCATATTAAGTAGAAGAAAATGAAAAAGTTCTGCAGGGCGAAATAAAAAACCCTTAAAATCTTGGCAGGTACTACATATATAAATAAATTAGCGGTATCCAACAGATGATGTTCTGGGTCACCCTGGTCCACATTTTGGTCGATCTCTGGAAAACCCCTTCACACATACAACTACCACCACTCCCTTTTAAAACTCTCATTAATACCTTTAATTTGATACCCATATCGTACAAACTCATTCTAGAGTCACCCCTGGTCCACCTTTATGGCGATATTTCGAAAAGGCGAACACCTATAGAACGAAGGCCCACTCCCTTTTAAAATACTCATTAACACCTGTCATTTGATACCCATATCGTACAAACATATTCTAAAGTCACCCCTGGTCCACCTTTATGGCGATATCTCGAAAAGGCGAACACCTATAGAACGAAGGCCCACTCCCTTTTAAAAATACTCATTAACACCTTTCATTTGATACCCATATCGTACAAACAAAGTCTAGAGTCACCCCTGGTCCACCTTTATTGCGATACCTCGAAAAGGCGTCCACCTATAGAACTAAGGCCCACTCACTTTTAAAATACTCATTAGCTCCTTTCGTTTGATACCCATATTGCACAAAAGGATTCTAGAGTCACCCCTGGCCCACCTTTATGGCGATATCTCGAAATGGCGTCCACCTATGGAACTAAGGATTACTCCCTTTTAAAATACTCATTAACACCTTTCTTTTGATACCCATATCGTACAAACGCATTCTAGAGTCAACCCTGATCCACCTTTATGGCTATATCCCTAAATGGCATCCACCTATAGAGCTATGGCCCACTCCCTCATAAAATACTCTTTAATACCTTTCATTTGATACACATGTCATACAAACACATTCCAGGATTACCCCCGGTTCATTTTCCTACATGGTTATTTTCCCTTATTTTGTCTCCATAGCTCTCAACTGAGTATGTAATGTTCGGTTACACCCGAACTTAACCTTCCTTACTTGTTTTTTATTAAAATGGAGAGAGGATACAAAAAACAGAATTCTTTATATTTACTTCAACAAGTGAATTTAAGTCATGGTGGTTTGCAGATATTTGTTTTTGTGGTAAATGTTCTTGCTTTAAAGCCATGACATGCACAATTTGTTGCAACAGCAACAAATGGCAAGTTTAAATAGGCTTCAGGTGTTGATAATGGCACAAGTGGTCAATTAATTAATTTATGCATTTTATTGCATAACAATTGCTAGCGGTTGAAGTCGAAGCAACAAAAGTTGTGTTATGATTTGGCTTTAAGCTCTTTTCTACTAATGTTGATGTTATAGTTGCTGCAAGTGAAATAATTGATACAATTTTAAGCTCTATGGTGATACCAGTGAGTGGTGTAAAGATATGAACTTGATTCCAGGATTCCCCTCGCGTAGGTGAAGTTGACAATTGGGTTTGTCACGTAGTCAATAATCTCTAGAAAATCCTTCAATTTTTTTGTGTAATTTATTTCGCGTTAAAAATTTCCATGAAAAGTCATCAGAAAAACGTGCACGGTAATGCAGTGGACGACGCATCTCGCGTGCGACCTCTGCATGTCCCCTCCAGGAGAGCAAAAGAGATCTTATGTATTGTGGAGCAAAGAGTGGATAGACATCGAGGCTGTCGACGAGGAAAAAATAATCACGTCTGAGGAAACTCCTGATGCTACTGCTCCCATAATCTACAATGTATCCCAGTGGCTTGATGCTGGAAGCGTATTCTTTATAAAGTTGAATTAGATGAAAAGAAATAAGAAGGAAAAAGGCTGTATAAATTAAGTTGTTGTTCGAATATGTTTTTAAATACATTTTTTCTTCTTAATATTATTAACTTGTAATTATGTATATGTATGCACGCACGCTTCGCGTAACGCGGCGGGTGCGGAATAAATAAAAACAAATATAAATCAAATACAAATTTTTTTTTTGTTAGCAAAAAATAATTTAAAGTCATACTTATGAACTACTACGTGAAAACTAAAGGGGGAGGGGGTCTTAAAATATACTACCGATGGTCACCGAGGGGGGGGGGGGGGGGGGGGGGGGAAGGGGATAAAGAGTTGTAGAAAATGGGTCACGTAGTTTGGGTGCCTTCCCTAACTGTAATCGTAGCCATAATACCTTAACTGCAATCGTAACCGTTGTTATACCGGCAATCTTAATTGTAATCGCAACGTCAACTAACCCAATAATGTAACCGTGAATATATTCGTAATATTGGCCTGACTCGTCACTGTAAGTGTAAATGTAACTGTAACCAAAAAGTAATCTAAAATATTTTTATAATACATATCGGACTCTGAGCAATTACCGTAACCTTGACTGTAATTTCTATCATACCGTAACGGTGACCGTAACCATAACTTAAAAAAAATTCGATGTATCCATTACACAGGCCGACAAGAAATTTGACCATAAACCAGACCATACTTTCCTAAAGGTTGTCGATGCGCTTAATTCAAAATTTATAAATTTGCTAATTTTCCTATAGCTGAAAAACCACTGAATTAACGTAGGTATGATGCAGTAGAACACATACCTCTTACGATAAGTCTTGCGATAATTGCTCTATCTTAGCGAAAAAAAAAAAAAATTTGAGCAAACTCAACGCTGTTCGTAAGAGAAAGACTTCTTCTTTAAGATGCTGTGTGCTTTTTAAAAAAAAAAATCTGTCGTTTATATATAACCTCAAAAATAGGCAAAAACGGTGTTTTTTCCACATTTAGGTTAGGATATCTCAAAATCCTGACGTTATAGGGCAATTCTGCGTCCAGATTTGAATTCAGCGCATCGAAAACCTTTAGAAAAGTATGGTCTGGTTTATGGTCAAAAAAATCGGTCTCATTTTGTCAGCCCGTGTTATTCATGGAGACTTTGTACGGTCGGACATTACACGATGGGCTTCTTTAGTCGGCATTTTATCTACCACCCTTCTGTGGGTAAAATCATATGATCACAAAACAATAAGAGCCAAGCGACAAGCTGTGGGGCAGCATATAAAAAAAAACTAGCACACCACTGCCATCAGGATGCCATACATTCTTGTAGCCATTATACAGTTCAAGTTTCGGGCCTAAGTTTCTTGGAATTTATGTAGCACATAAGCTACCTCATAAAGGTCTGCAACCTGTACGAGTCCATCCCTGTGTATGAAACGGATATTGAGATTTTTTTTTCTTTATTCAGCTCACGGGTGGAAGAAACTCATATACATACTTATTATTTGAGAATCCATGAGCTTAGCATCGGCTTATAATAATTGAGTATTCAATTATTATGTTTTCTGAGAGAAACTGAAAAGAAAAACTGTTTCTTTCATTTCATATTCTCTCAGAAAACATAATAATTGAATATTCAATAATATAATAATGAATAACCTTATCGCGAGTTTTATTTTCACCCGAAAATATTCACAGTTTTTGTTCACCCTATCGCAGAGGGTGGCGAAAAAATGTTTCATGTTCGAAAAAGATTTCACCTTATCGGCAACTCTTTGTTCGGGCGAAATGAACAGCGGGGAAACCCAAATTTGTTCACGTATATTTTACAGGCGAACGAGAGTAAAACAAAATGTAAGTGATTTTTTGTTTTGAAATTTGATACTCTTATAATTATATACACTTTTATTATTAGAAATAAATCAATAAATAATGCACAATCGGAAGCTGAATGGAAAAAAGTGAAATTCCTGTATTGCTGTAAATTCTACTTTTTATGACAACATATCAGTCGGCCAAGTTATCCATTGTGGACAAAGCAACGGTTCCAAAATGTTGAGCACCTCACTGAAACAAGATCGGCTAAGACCCACTTCATGGTCCTTTCCGACGCCTTTTCCCCATGCGAAAAAACGAAGACATGTAATCAATTTTACAATTGGTGGAACTCCAAATTTGTGCTTCAATGGTGGCAAGGAGTTGGTAAGAATAACTACCAAATATTAGAATGCCGACTTGTTTAGCCTGTAATATTGGCGAAAGCTAACTGAATAAAACTAACTTATTATTAAAAAAGTGCTGAAAATAGTAATTTTTAGCTTACAGTGAATCATTTAGCTCCAAAAGGTTAGAACAGCTCCTTAATTGTCTCCGAATCGCTTTCACATTTATATTCTCCTCGGCCTCAATCAATACCAACCTAAGTGCAATACTAAACATTATTTTATTAATTTTTTATTTATATTTTTGTTGTATTTTAACGAAATATATGCTTGGTTACAAAATTTACACAATTATAAGTAAATTATTTGTTCACTGCCAATTCGCAATAGAGCATCAGCTGTTTCGAAGTGAACTTTTGTTCGCCCGAAATTACCGATAGGCGGAAAAAGTTCACCCGAACAAAAGAAGTGAAGGCGAACACTTTTCCGCGTGAACTTCGCGATAAGGGTGATTATAAGCCAGTGTTAAGCTCATGAATTCTTAAATAATAACTATAAATCGAATACACCATTAAACAAACAAACTCATATACATGTGTTATGTATACATGTGTTATACTATACATATATACTTGAATTTTTCTAGCAAACTTTATATCCTGCATCATGTTTCCGTTATACATTGCAGTTTTTTCTTCTCCCATACTTCTTTGATTTGTTTTTTTTTTTTATCATACATTGCATTTATTTCGTACATAGCCACGTATATACTTTTTTATTTTTTGTAACCATAACTGCGCTGATACGAGTATAATAGGAGTTTCAAAATAAGCGCTTGACCACTCCTAAAAAAATTGTTTCCCACATTGGTGCCAAATTACTTATTCCCGTTGCGCATTTTGCAATAAAATTTCAATTTCATTGTTTTCATTATATTATTTTCGTTTTTTGACTCATTGTTTCTTTACGAATAGCCAATTTGGTTTCACTTCCGTTTTAAATTCGCTCAACAAATTCTTTTACTTTTCCGTTTAATGTATAGCAACAATCAGTGATGAAATGTTGAAAAATTTTTCCAATACTAAAGGGTCGGTAATTTTTTTATAGAACAACTTTTTGTGAGTTCTGTTTTTGGTAAAAAGGAATCAAATTACTCAAGGACAGTATCATAAACGCCTTTACAGATACATCTATTGTGAAAAAGTAGCGGAGAGCAGGAGCAGATATTTAGAATTATTTTCATTAACTGACATTTCTGATATATAAAATTATATAATTTGATTCGATCATCCCGTTAAAACAGTTTGAAAAATGTTTATAGGGTCGCAAGTATTTGAGTGTACCAACTAAAACATTTTTAAAAGGTGGTAGCTTTTGAACCATGTAGGATAGAACAATAAAATTAATGCCAGACACTAGATACTACTAATTTAGCGAATAAGCGCACTAAAACCAAACCCACCTTTTACCAAAAGTAAAGAGAGATACCGCTTTTCATGTTGTCCACGGTTGAAAGAGTAACTTAGATACTGTATCGCTTGTCTACACTGAACAGCAAACTATCTTGGTAATAAAATGTGTAAAATAGGGCAAATAATTTTTTTCTGCAGGGAACTCATCGACTAAAATTAAGCCACTTGCCAAGGGGTACGCGCTGGACACTGTATCGGCCAACAGCATGAAGTAAACCTAAAGGGATTCAAGGGGTTGATAAGCGCAATACAAAGCTTTATACCTTCAAAGCTTCCGCAACCCAATTGTTAACTTCACCTACGCGAGGGGTATTCTGTTACAAATATGTATGTATCATACACATACATACACATCATACACGCTCTGGCGACCCCAAGTTCCTTATGGAATTAGGGGTTGGAGGAGGGGGAGTTATGGCCTAGAAGATTCAATATGGTCGTATTAAGCGCTCCGGAGATGGTCGGGCTAGTACTTTAATGGTGCTTTGTTACCGGAACGTACCGGTTCTATATTCGGCAAAGGACCGTCAACAACGATAACACTCCCCAAAACCTTCGAAGAGTGTCTTCATCGTTAATACAACAACACCAGGAGGTAAGCCTCAGTTCAGCATCTACCCGGAAATTAAAACGACAAGTTAGGATCTGAAGTTAATATTCTTATA
Source organism: Eurosta solidaginis (assembly GCF_040869045.1). Taxonomy (NCBI): domain Eukaryota; kingdom Metazoa; phylum Arthropoda; class Insecta; order Diptera; family Tephritidae; genus Eurosta; species Eurosta solidaginis. The sequence continues at coordinate 249,928,570 of NC_090320.1, read as the reverse complement.
TTCGATGATGGTCTGGGAACAACTTACCTCGATCTCGATCGCCTGGCCACGCAACTGCCAGAGGGGTTCCTTGCCCGTACTCTTTATACATAGGTTTCATATCAGTTAAGTCAACTATAAGTAGATACCACCTGAGGTAACTGATAGGTACCCAACCGATCTCTTTAAACAGGACAATATGTACAACCATTTCTTCTTCTGTATCGAGAGCAGTTCTCCAATAAAGTGCTCTTGATGCAGAAAAAAAAGTGGGGTGCAATTATCATATTAAGTGTTTAGCTTTTACTACGACAATGCGAATTTATTATCCAGAACTGAATAGTTCCAACACACGATTATCATGAAGTTCTATGTGTAGATATAGAAAATAATATAGAGGGTTAAGTCTGGAAAACTATTTTTGTTTTTAATTAACTAGATTTGTCCTTAACGTAGTTTGTATATTTAACAAAGGAGAGATAATTGGTTTATCTGCTTCACGTTTTTCATAATCTAAAAACGATCATTTAATTTCAGGTTTTATCCGTGGTGTCTTTTTTTGCGGAATGATACAAATGTGTCATCAATTTTAATTGTATTGAAGTTGTATCGGTATGTGTTTCATAAAAAACCATTGAATCGTCGATAACATATTTGTAACTCTCCGAAGAACTGGCTGCAATCTCAATTCACGCAACGAGCTAACGCGGGATGAGCCATGCAACCAACATTTAGAGTGTCTCAATCGGTTACACTTCTGCATCTCCTCCCTATTATCCCATTAGTGGGTATTCTAATAGGTCACTGTATTATGGGCGCCCATGAGGCTCATATGGGCCTGCAAATAAATGACTTCTCTCGCAGCTGCAGGGACGGAAAAGAGATAGAACGCGTAGAGCATTATCTATGCCATTGTTCTGCTCTGTCGAAGACCTGTTTAACTTAACCTAACCTAGCCTAACCTCACCTAGCGTAACCTCCCATTGCAAGTCGATAAATTTTCGATAACAATTCGATACCTTTTTTTATAAAAAGTTAAAAAAAAATTTCGATAATTTCGATCGATATTATGTAGATTTCCCTCGGAAATTGTATTTGAACACGCACTAATGCGGTGGTCGGACTGTTGACAAACATATGCGGCCAGCGCCCCGTCTTGTTGTTTTACAATTTTTTTTTTTCAATTGACTTCTGCTTCATTAATTACACTTCCGAACCGTTAGCTTAATTCATAAAGTTCCTGGCCAACAAATTTAAAATTTTACAGGAAAGTCAAAAAATATTTTTATTCACATTCACTTCAAGCCTTTTTTAAAAGTGTAATAACTGCGTTGTTATCGTTTCTAACACTATAAGATTTAAACTGAGGTTGTATTTTAATATATCACACCAAAATCTTTTGAAAAACGCAGTTTCGAAAAATCTGTTGGTTAAGGTCTTGTGAATTAAGCTAACGATATATTCTGCTGCTATTGTTATTTACATTGTAATACGTGAAAGTGTGAAACAACAAATGACCTTATGTTTATTTGATAAAATAATATAAATATAGTTAAAAACAAGTAAGGAAGGTTAAGTTCGGGTGTAACCGAACATTACATACTCAGTTGAGAGCTATGGTGACAACATAAGGGAAAATAACCATGTAGGAAAATGAACCGAGGGAAACCCTGGAATGTGTTTATATGATATGTGTATTCAATGAAAGGTGTTAATGAGTATTTTAAAAGGGAGTAATCCTTAGTTCCATAGGTGGACGCCGTTTCGAGATATCGCCACAAAGGGGGACCAGGGGTGACCCTAGAATTTGTTTGTACAATATGGGCATCAAACGAATGGTGTTAATGAGTATTTTAACGGGAGTGGGCCTTAGTTCATATGCGGATGCCGTTTCGAAATATCGCCATAAAAGTGGATCAGGGGTGACTCTAGAATGTGTTTGTACGATATGGGTATCAAATTAAAGGTATTAATGAGGGTTTTAAAAGGGAGTGGTGGTTGTTGTATAGGTGGTCGCCTTTTCGAGATATCGCCATAAAGGTGAACCAGGGGTGACTCTAGAATGCGTTTGTACGATATGGGTATCAAAAGAAAGGTGTTAATGAGTATTTTAAAAGGGAGTAATCCTTAGTTCCATAGGTGGACGCCGTTTCGAGATATCGCCATAGAGGTGGACCAGGGGTGACCCTAGAATTTGTTTGTACAATATGGGCATCAAACGAAAGGTGTTAATGAGTATTTTAAAAGGGAGTGGGCCTTAGTTCTATAGGTGGATGCCGTTTCGAAATATTGCCATAAAGGTGGACCAGGGGTGACTCTAGAATGTGTTTGTATGATATGGGTATCAAATTAATGGTATTAATGAGGGTTTTAAAAGGGAGTGGTGGTTGTTGTATAGGTGGTCGCATTTTCTAGATGTCGCCATAAAGGTGGACCAGGGGTGACCTTAGAATTTGTTTGTACAATACGGGCATCAAACGAAAGGTGTTAATGAGTTTTTTAAAAGGGAGTGGGCCTTAGTTCTATAGGTGGATGCCGTTTCGAGATATCGCCATAACGGTGGAGCAGGGGTGACCCTAGAATTCTTTTGTGCAATATGGGTATCAAATGAAAGGTGTTAATGAGTATTTTTAAAGGGGAGTGGGCCTTCGTTCCATAGGTGTTCGCCTTTTCGAGATATCGCCATAAAGGTGGACCAGGGGTGACTTTAGAATATGTTTGTACGATATGGGTATCAAATGAAAGGTGCTAATGAGTATTGTCGTATATATACCGAATGTCGACACACATGTATATACACGATATATTACTTACGTATCAGGATGTTCGTTTACTAATAAAAGCGTTCAAATGTTAGTTAAAATTAGTAGATATAATTAGTAATCATTTTATAGCAAAGGTATTTGTGATTACAGAGTTATGAATTAATATATGATATTTTATATGAAACCGCACTGCTCGTACTCGTATGACCGCTCTTCGGAGATATTCGTTTACTAGTGACGCCGGTAGAGTCGTGTTGTCAGTGTTGAACTTGTAGGGATGCATTTTAATAGGCGTGACAGCTCGGCTATTCCTGACCTGAATCGTCCTCGATTTCGTCGTCGGATTCAAGTTCAGATCTATTGCTACACCAAGGTTTTATCTTATCGGAGGAGTAAACGGAGCAAAATTTCTTGTTTGTTATTTGGTAACCTGGGATGTCTTCCAATAAATAGCGATCATTTCCCAGGGCTTTTCGAACTATGTATGGCCCACGGTATTTAGGCTCAAGCTTTCTTGATTCACCCGTCGAAGGTGGTTCAATCTCTATTACAACTAGGTCTTCTTCGGTGTATATTTTTGGCTTTTTATGTCGTTGATCGAAACGTTTCTGCCATTTCTCACGTTCGTTGACAATGTTGACTTCGGCTTGATTGCGTTTTTCTAAAGCAGTCAACTTTGATGGCTCTTCGTCGATATCACTATGTATGGCGGCAAGTAATTCGTTAGATACAACGTCTCGGAGTTTAAAATCGAAGACAAGTTCGTTTGGACTAAAACCTGTCGTAGCATTTTTACGCGAATTAACTGACCATTGGAGATCTCTCAATTGCAGATCCCAGTCTTTCGGATTTTCGGTGGTAGTTCGCAGAAATGTTAGAATACATTGGTTCGCGCGCTCAACCTGACCATTTGCACGAGGTGTGCGAACAGCAGTTTTTGTGTGTTTAATGTTATTTTCATTGCAAAAATCTTCAAAGGCTTTCGAAGTAAAAGATGTTCCTCTATCGGTTACGATGTGCGATGGAAGACCAAAATACGATGACATTTCGTTAAGGGACTTAAGAACGTGCAATGTTTTAGTATCGCGAGCGGGCTTTACAACAAGAAATTTACTAAATGCATCAGAAATAGCAATTACGTAGCTATTTCCTCGCTTGCTGCGAATAAAGGGACCTAGGTGATCTATATGAATACGATAGAACGGAATTGGCTTAATAGCGTCGATATAGAGGCTGCCTTCGCTTTTGTCAGTACGTTGTCTTTGATAGCAGCATTTTATACAAGCAGCTATATAGCTCTTTACGTACCTTCTCATATTTGGAAACAGGTACGTCTGTTGAATGCGTTCGATCGTTTTTTCAAGAGCGGGATGACCTGTCTGATCATGGCATAATTGAACAATGCGCCAGCGTACACCTTTGGGTACAACAAATTTTGCACCACCAGGTTGTTTTCTATACAAACGGTTGTTACGTAGTTGATATTCTGATTTTATTGCTTGTGTTTGCGATGACTTTACTGTACCATTTAAATTATTTATGTGTTGTCGTAGTTTTTCGTCCTGCATTTGCATCGTAAGGAGCCAATCATTCATGTCGATATTTACGTTCAATACGAATCCAGCTGGTTCAACCTCCCTAGCAGGTTGGTCAGGCATTCGGCTCAATGCATCAACATGTTGTAACCTACTACCTTGACGATGTACGCATTCAAAATCGTACTCGAGTAATTTTAGCCACCAGCGTGCTATTTTGGGCTTAAGTTCTTTATTCTGCTTTACTTGCGCGATTGCAGAGCAGTCTGTTACAAGACGAAAGGGTTTTCCTAGTAGGTATATGCGAAAACGTTGAAGCGTTTCCACAACAGCGAGAACTTCGAGCTCGTAGCTGTGGTATCGAGTTTCGGTATCGGTGCAATGACGACTATAATAAAATACGGGCCGCAATTCACCCCCATCGGTTGATTGTAGAAGTACTCCTGCTAACCCAACACTACTTGCGTCGGTATGTACTTCATGTTGGGCATTGTAGTCATATAACACAAGGATTGGTTCATTCGTTAGTAGGGAAATTAATGTTTCGAAAGCATGCTGTTGCTCAGAACCCCAAGTAAATTTTTCCTGATTATTTTTAGTTAGTAAAATGCAGAGTGGTTTCGATAAAATTGAATAGTCCTTTACGAATTTTCGAAAGAAACCCGTGAGACCTAAAAATCTTCTTACCTCCGTTACATTGGTAGGCCGTTGAAAATTCTTTATGGCGTTGACCTTATGTAGTCCCGGTGTAATGCCGTTCTCGTTAATGCCGTGTCCAAGGTACTCAATCTCTGTTGCCAGGAACTTACACTTATCAGGGCGTAGTGTAAGTCCTGCTTCTTTTAAAAGTTTTAGGAACCGCTCTAAACGTAGCAGTCCTTCACATATAGTTTTACTTGGTATTACGATGTCGTCTAAATAAATTACAACTTCGCCCGAATTCATTTTAGCCGCGATTTTATTCATTATAGACTGGAAAGTCGCCGGCGCGTTTACGAGACCGAAAGGCATACGGTTAAACTCGAAGTGTCCATCTGACGTTACGAACGCGGTATATTGTTTTGACGGCTCATCGATTTCTATCTGATGATAGCCCATACGGAGGTCGAGAGTACTAAAATACCGGTTACCCGCGAGTTGCGCAAACTGTTCCTCCATGTTCGGCATGGGGAATGGTTGTTTCACTGTGTTTTTGTTAAGGCAACGGTAATCTATGCAGAGTCTATGCTCTTTGTTCTTTTTCTCCACTAAAACAACTGGAGACGAAAACGAAGATTCGCTCGGACGAATTATATTATTTTCTAATAACTCCGAAATTATTTGCGATATTATCGGACGTTTAGCAAACGGAACTCGATATGGTTTTAACTGAATCGGCGTATCATTCTTTAGAACAATTTTCATTTTTGAAACCCCGCATTTTCCAATATTTTCGATATTACTTGCAAACACTCCTCTGTACTCGTTTAGTACGTTTTCGAATTGTTGATTATCTTTTTCGTTTAACCCGTGTGGACTAGTTATGTTACGAACTTGCTCGATACGACATTCATCGTTTTCAATTATTAAACGCGTACTCGAACCGCACAGTACATCCTTCCCGAGGAGTACGTTTTCCGAAATTAGCTCGTCACTAATAACCACTAGATTTGCTTCAAATGCGTGATCATCAATCTTTAACAATACATTCATTACGCAAGTGGAAATGTATTCTCCACCACCAAAACCTCGTAGCACTGTTATTACGTTTTTGAGTGTTCCTATACGGTTAGCAAATGTTTTTCGTACTAGCGTACGGGTACTACCTGGGTCGACGAAACCATTTGTGGCATGACCATTTACGCTTATATTCTTCACGATACCGTCGTTATTTTTTTTAACATTTTTATAAACAACCGGAGCTTCTATTGTGTTTACGATATCTTTCTTTGGGGCCGGACACTCTTCACTTCTATGTGTCGTGCGTTGACACTTTGAACACTTTTGTTTTTTCTGTGGCTCTGTACAATTAATAGCTGAGTGACCGAATTTAGCACAGTTATAGCACTTTAGATTATTTGTTGCACGCGGGATTTGTTTATTGTTAGACGAATCAACGCATTCTTTCACAACTACTGGTTGCGATTTTGTTGTGGAATAACTTATTTTTGGTTTATATGCACTTTGTTGTACGTCGTTATAAACATTGTAACTCATTATGTCCTTCAACAAATCTTGACACCGCGTATATTCGTTCGATATTTTGCGTTTAAGATCGTTATCGTTTACACCATTTATAATGTGTCGCGCAATACTAGATTCTGTTAACCCACCTTTATTTCCGAGTGCTAACATTTTATAAAAGTATTCAACCGGCGATTCGTTTTGGTGACGTTTTGTTCGCGAGAGTTTTATATGCGAATCCGCTTCATTAATCGTACACGGAAAATCTGTTAAGAATTTGTTTACAAACTGTGGCCAATTTACAAACGCGCACTGTAGTGAATCGATCCATAATTTTGCGGCACCACGCATTTTTTGTTGCACAGCAAAAATTATGGCACTTTCTTGCCAATTATAGGCATTTTTCAGCATTTCAACACGTTTAATGAATTGTATTGAATTTAAAGATGTTTCGCTTGTTGGGTTATAATCAGGTAATAGCTCAACAATATCTTTGATCTTATAAGAAGAATATTCGGAATACAATGGGATTGGAACACTATTTGCATGAAAAACATTGCTTCCAATTGGAATTTGTTGGAAAGGTGCAGTTGGTATCTCTGCCATCTGCCACTGCGGCATGAAATTGCCACTTACATACGTTGTTGTTGTTGTTGGTTGCATATTTGTATTACACGTATACACGGGTGTAACAGGTGATGACGATATTGTCGGCTCGAAATTTTGCGTACGCGTATTCACTCGCGCATTTACATTTGTCGTTGTTTGTTTATTTACTAGGCGCTCAATAGTTTTCTCGAGCGCAGATATACGTTCTACCATAGTGACTTCGTCTGCTTCACTTTCATATTCGCTAAGATTATTTTCTTCATTTGTATTTAAACGTTGCAGGAGTTGGTTTTTCGTGCCAGAAGTTGGCAAACCAGCGTCCTTGCATTTTTTTCGCAATTCTTTTAAAGTGATATTTATTTTCGACATTTTGTTTTGATTACTTTATTCGATGTTATTTGTATACACGACAACACAAATGTACGAGCGTTTAGTAATGACACACGTGCGAGTACGAGATAGATATAGACACGGTTTTTGAAACGTTAGCGAATGCGTATAATGAAACACAAACCAAATATAAAACGAAAATACAAAGGGATGCGACAATTGATGTATGTATGCACGAATTGCAAAACTACCAATTCGAATTTTTCCGTTGAGCGCAGCTACAAAGCGTATGTCGCTGGAGCCCTAAAATTTGCCGGAGTCTCACAAAATGTGTGGTTATGTTTCGTGTTAAAACGTTTGACACTGAAACTTTCTATTTCACGCGTTTTCACAATTAAACCCGTTTGGTTATTTAGTTTTGATAACGCTTGTTGCAGTTATACATTTCATTAATATTTTAAATTAATAACTTCACAAATTTTCGCACTGTTCGTAGGCGTAGTTCAATCTTACTTCTGAACTGTCGTATATATACCGAATGTCGACACACATGTATATACACGATATATTACTTACGTATCAGGATGTTCGTTTACTAATAAAAGCGTTCAAATGTTAGTTAAAATTAGTAGATATAATTAGTAATCATTTTATAGCAAAGGTATTTGTGATTACAGAGTTATGAATTAATATATGATATTTTATATGAAACCGCACTGCTCGTACTCGTATGACCGCTCTTCGAAGATATTCGTTTACTAGTGACGCCGGTAGAGTCGTGTTGTCAGTGTTGAACTTGTAGGGATGCATTTTAATAGGCGTGACAGTATTTTAAAAGGGCGTGGGCCTTAGTTCTATAGGTGGACGGCTTTTCCAGATATCGACCAAAATGTGGACCAGGGTGACCCAGAACATCATCTGTTGGATACCGCTAATTTATTTATATATGTAGTACCTGCCAAGATTTTAAGGGTTTTTTATTTCGCCCTGCAGAACTTTTTCATTTTCTTCTACTTAATATGGTAGGTGTCACAACCATTTTATAAAGATTTTTCTAAAGTTATATTTCGCGTCAATAAAACAATCCAATTACCTTACCATGTTTCATCCCTTTTTTCTTATTTGGTATAGAATTATGGCATTTTTTTCATTTTTCGTAATTTTCGATATCGAAAAAGTGGGCGTGGTCATAGTCGGATTTCGTTCATATTTCATACCAAGATAAAGTGAGTTCAAGTAAGCACGTGAACTAAGTTCACTAAAGATATGTCGATTTTTGCTCAAGTTATTGTGTTAACGGCCATGCCGAAGGACAGACGGACGACTGTGTATAAAAACTGGGCGTGGCATCAACCGATTTCGCCCATTTTCACAGAAAACAGTTAACGTCATAGAATCTATGCCCCTACCAAATTTCAAAAGGATTGGTTAATTTTTGTTCGACTTATGGCGTTAAAAGTATCCTAGACAAATTAAATGAAAAAGGGCGGAGCCACGCCCATTTTGAAATTTTCTTTTATTTTTGTATTTTGTTCCACCATATCATTACTGGAGTTGAATGTTGACATAATTTACTTATATACTGTAAAGATATTAAATTTTTTGTTAAAATTTTACTTAAAAAAAAAAATTTTTTTTAAAGTGGGCGTGGTCCTTCTCCGATTTTGCTAATTTTTATTAAGCGTACATATAGTAATAGTAGTAACGTTCCTGCCAAATTTCATCATGATATCTTCAACGACTGCCAAATTACAGCTTGCAAAAATTTTAAATTACCTTCTTTTAAAAGTGGGTGGTGCCACTCCCATTGTCCAAAATTTTACTAATTTTCTATTCGGCGTCATAAGATCAACTCATCTACCAAGGTTCGTCGCTTTATCTGTCTTTTGTAATGAATTATCGCACTTTTTCGGTTTTTCGAAATTTTCGATATCGAAAAAGTGGGCGTGGTTATAGTCCGATATCGTTCATTTTAAATAGGGATCTGAGATGAGTGCTCAGGAACCTACATACCAAATTTCATCAAGATACCTCAAAATTTGCTCAAGTTATCGTTTTAACGGACGGACGGACGGACGGACGGACGGACATGGCTCAATCAAATTTTTTTTCCATCCTAATTAGTTTGATATATGGAAGTCTATATCTATCTCGATTCCTTTATATATGTACAACCAACCGTTATCCAATCAAACTTAATATACTCTGTGAGCTCTGCTCAACTCAGTATAAAAAAATTAAAAAACACGCAAATATGATGCCGTTTTAGTATCTACAATCCACTTGGGCCCGGTTTTCAGTAGTTGTTTAAGCTAAGCTTAACCCAAGTTTGCTTAAACTCTAGTCAATTTTAAACTCCAGTTAAACTACACACCAGTTTTTCAGTCACAGCTTTCAAATGGGTATCCAACACATTTCTGCAGTTTATATCCTTCTTTGGATATCGAGTTTAGGTGGGTTGAAAAAAAATCTTCCCCGAGGTGGTAGCTGTTTGTTGTGAGAAATAAACACCGTTTGGTAGCAGTAAAGAAGCGCTATTAATTAAAAATAAGTTATACATATTTAATTTTGTTTTCGTGAAAATACTGTAGCATTCTAATCTTACATTGGAGTCCAGTGAGAGAACCACACATAAATATAAGTTGGGAACTATCTTTTTTCAACTTAAGCAATAGTATTTTTTGAATTATAAAAAATTTCCTTGTTGTTCAGAACGTTATGATTCTCAAGTTGAATCACTGTTTCGCAACAACAACATGAGCTGTGGTGGTACTTAAGTCCAAACGCGTGTTGGGTATATTCGACGTCATTGTCAATGAACGCAAATAACTGATAGGTAAACTAGAGTTTAACCCTGTCAGATCGGTCGCTTCAGCTCAGCTTAACCTTCATTTAAAATAGACTAAAAGACTGTAGAGTAAGCTTGAGCGTAGTTTAGCAGACAAACTGCGTTGAACTTGTATTGAAAAGCCGGGCTTTAGATATTTCATCTTCATAGCACCGTAGGCATACGTACGTCTCCGCTATTAACTACAACTCGTTTTGTAGGGAGTTATTTAACCCGTGCGCAGCGAGTCTTCAATAATTGCCGCTAGATGGGTCTAACTCCCCTTTGCGCCCTAGCCTAGAAAGTTACAAACAAGCATACATACAAGTGAAACTAATATAAGCATGTTAAAAATTATATTCAATACGCTCAGCTGAGTTTAAAAAAGCAGTGACTTTCGCTTCATTAAATTTGTTTTTATATGTAATAATAACAAACTAGTATCGCCCGTGGTCGAAATTCGACCAACTTGTATTTTTTTCAACTCACTCTATGCATCCAGTGTTTGGGGTAGTGCAATAATGCGTTAATAGTTGAGCAGTGAGTGGAAATATAGCAAACCGATCTATCTTACTTAAAGTTCTCATTAAAATTTTGAATTTGACCTAAGACCTTATAATCTTTGATTGTATTTTCTTAAATTTTCTACAAACTTTTCAAATGTAATTATAAGTTTTTGTGTGGAGCTCCTTAAAAAAATATAACAAATATGTAAAATCAAATGAAATTTACATAGAATTGTGGTGAAATTACTTGAAACTGAATTGAAAATTTGCTTTTTTACACCACACGGGAGATACGCCGTTGGCGCGCTACCGAAGTTAGTTTTGGGTGCTCGGTTCCCCAGTAGGCCTATATCACCAATATAAACTACATATACATATATCGCCCATTTACTTCAGTAGCGTCATAATTCAAAAAACACGAATTTTTAGTTAAGAACTAAAGTAATTTTACCTATTTCACACCACCTATTAGGTATGCAAGGCGCTTTACTATTACATATGTATTTATAATTAATTAAATAAAATTATAATTTGCCATTAATTGTTATAAATGATTTTAGTTAGTTTCAACAAAAGTTAACTCATTATTTGTGATTTCATGTTTTCTTGAAAACAACTAAAATAAAAAACAAATAATCTGTTAAATAAAGACTTATGTATTTACGTGCAAGTAAAATTTGCCACAAAAAATGGGCCGTTCAAAAATTAATTCTATCCACTGCGGCTGATCAATACGAATCGATTCATATAACTTTTATATGATTTTACGTATGCTAAGTATGCGAAACAGCCTGTCAATTGATTGTATGGAAATTTTGTTAGCGTATTAATATATAGATAGTGGGTAAAATACTGCCTATGCAATACGGCCGCCATGATGCCGGATGCCGTTTTCACCTAAAATCAAGGGACGTTTTTTTTCTTTTAATATACAACGTGAAATTTTCCGATTCAATCAAGTTGCATTTAAATAATAATAAAGTAAAATAAGAAATAAAATAAATTAGCATAAAAGACAATATAAAAAATTTAATGTTATATTTTTGTAAATTTTTTGTTTTTTGTTCAGTATAAGACGTACTTTATTTAAAATGAGGATTAAATCTGCAAATGCAAAAACATTTTCGGGCAAATTTGCCATTAATTGTTATAAATGAATTTAGTTAGTTTCAACAAAAGTTAACTCATTATTTGTGATTTCATGTTTTCTTGAAAACAACTAAAATAAAAAACAAAAAATCTGTTAAATAATGACTTATATATTTACGTGTAAGTAAAATTTGCCACAAAAAATGAGCCGTTCAAAAATTAATTCTATTTAAGGTTTTTTGGTACGCCACAAATTATTTTGGAACAGTTTTTTAGGATTTTGGTAGAGGCTATTATAGGTAAGTGGCAACATTGGGCACCATATTTGTATGTACGTGAAACATTTGTGCTTTCGAATTTAGCAGGGAATCATAAAGGTTTAGGTCTTTGAAATTCGCATTAGAACACTTAGATAATTGTTCCCAAAGATGGGACGCTTGTGCACGAAAATTAATTTCGATATTTGCATGAATTGTTCGAATTTACAAAAAACTTTTTCTTTTAATTATAAACAAATAGAGTAATATTTGTTACCAAAAATAGGCCTATGCACTGCGGCTGATCAATACGAATCAATTCATATAACTTTTATATGATTTTACGTATGCTAAGTATGCGAAACAGCCTGTCAATTGATTGTATGGAAATTTTGTTAGCGTATTAATATATAGATAATAGTTCCATTATTCTACCTTTTTGGTGATGGTACTGTACGACGAATAACGCAAAAAATCAGAGTTTGAAATTTCAATTAATTATTTTTTTTCTCATTAACTTTTTATACTCAGCAGAGCTCACAGAGTATATTAATTTTTTTCGCATAACGGTAATCCGTAACGGCATAAACTAATCGAGGTAGATATAGACTTCTATATATCAAAATGATCTGGGCGAAAAAAGAAATTCATTTAGCCATGTCCGTGCGTCCGTCCGTCTGTCCGTTAGCACGATAGCTTGAGTAAATTTTGAAGTAGCTTGATAAAATGTGGTATGTAGATTCCTGGGCACTCATCTTAGATCGCTGTTTAAAATGAACGAAATCGGACTATAACCACGCTCACTTTTTCGATATCGAAAATTTCGAAAAACCGAAAAAATGCGATAATTCATCACCAAAGACAGGTAAAGTGATGCAGCTTGGTAGGTGGGTTGACCTTATGACGCAGATTAGAAAATTAGCAAAACTTTGGACAATGGGCGTGGCACCGCCCACTTTTAAAAGAAGGTAATTTAAAAGTTTTGCAAGCTGTAATTTGGCAGTCGTTGAAGATATAATGATGAAATTTGGCAGGAACGTTACTCTATTACTATATGCGTGCTAAATAAAAATTAGCAAAATCGGATAACGAACACGCCCACTAAAAAAAAATTGTAAGTCAAATTTTAACGAAAAAATTGCATATCTTTTCAATATATAAATAAATTGTGTCAACATTCAACTCCAGTAATGATATGGTGCAACAAAATACAAAAATAAAAGAAAATTTCAAAATGGGCGTAGCTCCGCCCTTTTTCATTTAATTTGTCTAGAATACTTTTAATGTCATAAGTCGAACAAAAATTTACCAATCCTTGTAAAACATAGGACATAGCTTCTATCCCGGTAACTATTTTCTGTGAAAATGGGCGAAATCGGTTGAAGCCAAGCCCAGTTTTTGAACTCAGTCGACCGTCTGTCCTTCCGCTCGGCCGCTAACACGATAACTTGAGCAAAAATCGATATATCTCTAATAAACTTAGTTCACGTACTTATCTGAACTCACTTTATCTTGGTATTAAAAATGGACGAAATCCTACTATGACCACGCCCACTTTTTCTATATCGAAAATTTCGAAAAATGAAAAAAAATGCCATAATTCTATACCAAATACGAAAAAGTGATGAAACATGGTGATTGGATTGGTTTTTTGACGCAAAATATAACTTCAGAAAAAACTTTGTAAAATGGGTGTGACACCTACCATATTAAACAGAAGAAATTGAAAAATTTCTGCGGGGCGAAATGAAAAGCCCTTGGAATATTGGCAGGAATACTGTTCGTGGTATTCGTGGTTCGTGGTATATATAAATAAGTTAGCGATACCCGACAGATGATGTTCTGGGTCACCCTGGTCCACATTTTGGTCGATATCTCGAAAACGCCTTCTTCACATATACAACTAAGGCCCACTCCATTTTAAACCCTCATTAATACCTTTAGTTTGATACCCATATCCTACAAACACATTATAGAGTCACCTCTGATCCATCTTTATGGCGATATCTCGAAAAGGCTTCCACCTATAGAACTTAGGATCACTCCCTTTTAAATAATCATTAACACCTTTCATTTGATACCCACATCGTACAAACGAATTTTAGAGTCACCCCTGGTCCACCTTTATGGCGATATCTCGAAAAGGCGTCCACCTATAGAACTTAGGATCACTCCCTTTTAAATAATCATTAACACCTTTCATTTGATACCCACATCGTACAAACGCGATTTAGAGTCACCCCTGGTCCACCTTTATGGCGATATCTCGAAAAGGCGTCCACCTATAGAACTAAGGCCCACTCCCTTTTAAAATACTCTTTAATACCTTTTATTTAATACCCATGTCATACAAACACATTCCAGGGTTACCCTAAGTTCATTTTCCTCATGGTGATTTTCCCTTATTTTGTCTCCAAAGCTCTCAGCTGAGTATGTCATGTTCGGTTACACCCGAACTTAGCCTTCCTTACTTGTTATGTTGTGCTTTAAGCCAATCAAAAGCTTTAGTTAGCACCAGTTGAATTCAAATTTTCGCTGAACCAATTGTTATGATATTTTCAATTGAATTTTAACACGAAATTTCCAACAAAAAATGACGTACTGATGCAGAATAATTATAGTTTTATAAGACTTATCAAATTTGCTTGAGTTGTTTTCATATATTTAAATATTCCCCACTTAATTCAAGCCAAGCGAAATTTTAGTGATTTAAAATTAACTTAAAATGCCTTAATATCGCTAATAGAATTAATGCTGTCAATAATTTGATAAGCCCATTCATGTATGTAAGTAAATATTATGTCAGTTGCTAAACTCTACACAAGTTATTTTTCTATCTAATTGCTTATTAAGCAACAAAATATGTTATTTAACGAAATTTTTGTTTTTGCTTTAAAATGTACAACAAATGAACAATTCAGAATTGTTATAAAATTAATATGAACGTGGTCACGATCCAATGCTTATACTCGTATGTACTTATTCATACTTCTATACCCATACATACATACGTTGATATAACACTTGTTGATGGTTCAATATCTTCAGTTTAATATGATGTTGACGTAATACATACAAGTGAGCTTTTACTTCCTATTGTACAAAGATCAGATCAGTCAAATGATATGTGCATCTAAAGTGCGATCTGTTGTAAGTTGAAACTAATTTCCTACATACTAAGAAATTAATTAACTGCGATTTTATCGCTTGTGATGAATGCACAAATTTGTATAGATATTATATTTATATACACTTTTACAACAATTTAGTAAACAATTTCTTTATTTATGTTTTCATTGCAGTGGTCGTTCATACAGCAAAGACAGTCAGAAAAGCTCTCAAAGCGATCTGAGCATGGCGAGTGCAGGTGGTGGTTCACCAAAGCTTTTGGCTAAGACTCCGTTGCGTAAGTACACTAGTCTATTTTCGAAACACTAGAATTTATGTAGTAATAGTTGAGATTCTGTAAAGTTTCTACACCTACATATTTCCCCAAATTTATAATGTTACCAATATTAGCAACACTAAGGGGTACTGTCATCTCTAAGTCGATACTAAGGAGTGACTACTCATATGCCCATACAAGCAGCCGAGAGAAAACGCACAAACACATGCATATATCTGAGATGCTCCCAAAAGCAGGCAATGGTTTGTGCAAGTATCATTCACAAATACACGCGCATATGAGAAGCTATAAACGTAGTAATTTTATAGCAGATAACTAACTAGTAAATTCTAGAAATTGAAGCGCCTAGAAGTATGCGAACGAGAAATCACAGAGTATAAAAGGCAGCAACAATAGAGGCACAACAATCAGTTTGATTTAAGACGCTATCTGGCGAGCAATAGTAATGTTATTCTGAAGTACTTTAATAAAGACCATTTTGCATTATTGAATAGTGGAGTTATTTCTTCAATAGTTTAGTGATTCGAACATTAGCAGAATGTTGCAAATAAGGGGAATTGCACTAAATTCTTTACAATATTAAATTTTGCCAAAGCACATCTTTTATACCGCATTCTTTTGAAAAGTTGAGCGTGGATTGTTTCATAGCTGTAATTTTCTTCGTTTGCGTGTTCATGGTACAAATCAATTCTTACTAAAGAAGAACTATTAAATCAAGTTAAGGAATTTAAGGTGCTTTCTTTTAATGAAGTCTATATTTATCTAGATCAGTTGATGTTGCTATAACCAGTGCTGCCAGAACAAAGTTCTTATTGCAGCTAAATTTTTTCCTAGAAGTGCAGAACCACTAAATAAGAAATCTAAAATTGTATTTTTATTTGTTTACTGGTCGATTTGTTAGACGTAAGTGGTTGGTACATGTATGTTTTGATAAACAACTATATAATTTTAATTAATAACAACAAAAAATTGCCACCTAAGCAGTTAGGTTGTCGTGACAAGTCCGTGCGGACATTACCTAGACTGAATGAGTCTATGGTGTTGACCGAACCAGGTGAAATAAAACAGTTTTGAAAAAAAGGATAATTAATATTCCATGCTCCAGAATTGAGAACCTTTGGGTTATACTTAATTTGAGGCATAGTGTCTGGCTATATGCCCTAGCATCAAAATTCGGTACCACGTATCCACGCTATCTCAGCTGATGTTTGGAAAACGACCTATCTCATTCAAATTTCGGAAACCGTCCGATATCAGAATTGGTTTGATTAAAAACGTCCTATTTAGGGTATGTCGAAACGAATTACGAGAGACGATGGCTTCGAACAATTTTTAGTTGGGGCGCCTCTGAACTTTCAACTGCAATAGAGTGATATTCCAATCCTTTGTCGAGATAATCATGCTATAATGGTTCGGTAACAGAACATTTAATTACAGATCGCTTGAACGGTTCTAGTACCGTATAGTTTGCGATAGTTATGCGCTAATTCGGAACTAGTGCCATTGCCTGCTGAGGTCTGCCAAGTATTGAGCTGCAACAATATTCTCATCAGAAGGAATGTTCAAGAAACATATTAGACAATGTTCGCATAAGTTGGCTTAATAAATGTACCTCTAGCTTGTCACACTTTCAAGGAAAAATTACCCTACATAAAATAATAATCCTTAATAATCATATTTAGTAGCAGAGAAATGGAGATGAAAATTAAAAAAAAAACAAGTAAGGAAGGCTAAGTTCGGGTGTAACCGAACATTACATACTCAGCTGAGAGCTATGAAGACAAAATAAGGGAAAATCACTATGTAGGAAAATGAACTTATGGTAACCCTGGAATGTGTTTGTATGACATTTGTATTCCAACGGAAGGTATTAAAGAGTATTTTAAGAGGGAGTAGGCCATAGTTCTATAGGTGGATGCCATTTAGGGATATCGCCATAAAGGTGGACCAGGGGTGACTCTAGAATTTGTTTGTACGATATGGGTATCAAATGAAAGGTGTTAATGAGTATTTTAAAAGGGAGTGGGCCTTAGTTCCATAGGTGGACGCCTTTTCGAGATATCGCCATAAAGGTGGACCAGGGGTGACTCTAGAATTTGTTTGTACGATATGGGTATCAAATGAAAGGTGCTAATGAGTATTTTAAAAGAGAGTGGGTCCTAGTTCTATAGGTGGACGCCTTTTCGAGATATCGCCATAAAGGTGGACCAGGGGTGACTCTACAATTTGTTTGTACGATACGGGTATCAAATAAAAGGTGTTAATGAGTATTTTAAAAGGAAGTGGGTCTTAGTTCTATAGGTGGATGCCTTTTTGAGATATCGCCATAAAGGTGGACCAGGGGTGACTCTACAATTTGTTTGTACGATACGGGTATCAAATGAAAGGTGTTAATGAGTATTTTAAAAGGGAGTGGGCCTTAGTTCTATAGGTGGACGCCTTTTCGAGATATCGCCATAAAGGTGGACCAGTGTTGACTCTAGAATGCGTTTATATGATATGTGCATCAAATGAAAGGTGTTAATGAGTATTTTAAAAGGGAGTAAGCCTTAGTTCTATAGGTGGACGCCTTTTCGAGATATCGCCATAAAGGTGGACAAGGGGTGACTCTAGAATTTGTTTGTACGATATGGGTATCAAATGAAAGGTGTTAATGAGTATTTTAAAAGAGAGTGGGTCTTAGTTCTATAGGTGGACGCCTTTTCGAGATATCGCCATAAAGGCGGACCAGGGGTGACCCTAGAATTTGTTTGTACGATATGGGTATCAAATAAAATTTGTTAATTAGTATTTTAAAAGGGAGTGCGCCTTAGTTCTATAGGTGGACGCCTTTTCGAGATATCGCCACTAAGGTGGAGCAGGGGTGACCCTAGACTTTGTTTGTACGATATGGGTATCAAAAGAAAGGTGTTAATGAGAATTTTAAAAGGGAGTGGGCCTTAGTTCTATAGGTGGACGCCTTTTCGATCTATCGCCATAAAGGTGGACCAGGGTGACTCTAGAATTTGTTTGTACGATATGGTTGTCAAATGAAAGGTGTTAATGAATATTTTAAAAGGGAGTGGGCCTTAGTTCTATAGGTGGACGCCTTTTCGAGATATCGCCATAAAGGTGGATCTGGGCTGACTCTAGAATTTGTTTGTACGATTTGGGTATCAAATGAAAGGCGTTAATGAGTATTTTAAAAGGGTGTGGGCCTTAGTTGTATATGTGAAGGCGTTTTCGAGATATCGAACAAAATGTGGACCAAGGTGACCGAGAACATCATCTGTCGGGTACCGTTAATTTATTTATATATCTAATACCACGAACAGTATTCCTGCCAAGATTACAAGGGCTTTTGATTTCGCCCTGCAGAACTTTTCATTTTCTTCTACTTAATATGGTAGGTGTCACATCCATTTTACAAAGTTTTTCTCTAAATTTATATTTTGCGTCAATAAACCAATCCAATTACCATGTTTCATCCCTTTTTTCGTATTTGGTATAGAATTTAGGCATTCTTTACATTTTTCGTAATTTTCGATATAGAAAAAGTGGGCGTGATCATAGTCGGATTTCGGCCAATTTTTATACCCATAAAAAGTGAGTTCAGATAAGTACGTGAACTGAGTTTAGTAAAGATATATCGATTTTTGCTCAAGTTGTCGTGTTAGCGGCCGCGCGGAAGGACAGACGGTCGACTGTGTATTAAAACTGGGCGTGGCTTAAGCCACTTTCGCCCATTTTCACAGAAAACAGTTATCGTCCTAGAATCTAAGCCCCTACCAAATATCACAAGGATTGGTGTATTTTTGTTCGACTTATGGCATTAAAAGTATCCTAGACAAATTAAATGAAAAAGGGCGGAGCCACGCCCATTTTGAAAATTTCTTTTATTTTTGTATTTTGTTGCACCATGTCATTACTGGAGTTGAATGTTGACATAATTTACTTATATACTGTAAAGATATTCAGACCAATTCTAAATATTCTCGCGGAATTTTGTTCTCGCGGATTTTTTTATTCCCGCGGAAAAATTCCTCCAATTCTTTTCTCCTAGGGAGAAGAATAATTGGGGAATAGGAATTTCGAAGTCAGCTGTTTTGTCAATTGAATTTTCGTTGCGCATTTCTTATTTTGTTTAAAAAATTGTAGTTTAATTATTGTTGCTAATTTGTTTGAAATTAAGAAATAAGGTATAAACAATGCACATTATTGCATTTCATGTGGCATTCACTGAAATGAGTAATGAATTTGTGCCACAGCAATATCAACAGAGGAGCATAAGAATAAGAAGGCGGCGGGATAACACAAATCCCCGGAGTTGCCTGCTTTCATTCAGCAAAGCAATTTTCTGGCGGCCAAGTTGAATTGAGTTCGCCTTTCGCCATATGCCAAAATCTATTTAAGCCTTCTTAAAAAATCCTTGCGCAATTTCTGGACGGCTGCGTCAAATATGCGAAGATCTCTTCCGTTGCTTATGATATACTTTTCGACTTAAAATAAAGAATATTGTGGTTGTTGTTGTTGTTGTTGTTGTTGTATTAACAGTGAGAATATTGCGGTAGAATGTACATTCATATTTTAGCACAAATTTGTACAAATAGGTGTTCTTTCTTAAAATAACGAATTTCCTTTAACTATTTTGATGCATTCCCTTTAATTTAACTAGTGAAAAAACTCCTATAAAATGGCAGAGAAATCTCCCTCTTCTTCCAGTTCATAATACCTACTTTTCTCCCAAAACCGGTTTCCGCTTTTTCGAACATTGTACAGAAAGGAGGGAAGGGAGAAGTGAAAAAACTCAAAAGGAATTTTTTTTTAGAATACGAGGAATGGGAGAAGGAAAAAAACTCGCACGGAATTTTCGTTTAGAATTGGGCTGATTAAACTTTTTGTTAAAATTTGACTTAAAAAAATTTTTTTTTTAAAGTGGACGTGGTCGATCTCCGATTTTGCTAATTTTTATTAAGCGTACATATGTATAGTAATAGCAGTAACGTGCCTACCAAATTTTATCATGTTATCTTCAACGACTGCCAAATTACAGCTTGCAAAACTTTTAAATTATCTTCTTTTAAAAGTGGGCGGTGCCACGCCCATTTTCCAAAATTTTACTAATTTTCTATTCTGCGTCATAAGTTCAACTCATCTACCAAGTTTCATCGCTTTAGCCATCTTTGGTAATGAATTATCGCACTTTTTCGGTTTTTCGAAATTTTCGATATCGAAAAAGTGGGCGTGGTTATAGTCCGATATAGTTCATTTTATATAGCGATTTGAGATGATTGCCCAGGAACCTACATACCAAATTTCATCAAGATAACTCAAAATTTACTCAAGTTTTCGGGTTAACGGACAGACGGACGGACGGACGGGCATGGCTCAATCAAATTTTTTTTCGATACTGATGATTTTGATATATGGAAGTCTATATCAATCTCGATTCCTTTATACCTGTACAACCAACCGTTATCCAATCAAAGTTAATATACTCTGTGAACTCTGCTCAACTGAGTATAAAAACAAGTAAGAACGGGACTGTCTTCGGCTGTGCCGAAGACTTCATACCTTTCATGAATGGGGCTGAACAATAATCTTATCCCGTTCGTAATCTCCGAATAATCGGATGTATAAGATAAGAAATATATAGTGAACAGATCTACATACCTTAACGATTTTTAAGATAAATATAAAATAAAAAATAGGTAGGTAATCTGTGTGAGGATGCAAAGCTTCACGTTTTTTGTGGTCTGCATGTAAAAACTATGGCTACGAATCACGTATTTCAAAAATATATGACGTAATCGTAATTATTTGATGAAATTTGATGAATCTTGAAGCTTCTAGCCGTAAAAAAGGGGTCAATATGACAGTTTATATGAAGTATATAATATATATACCACCGATCTCTATGATTTTTTCAGACAACAATATATGCTATACACGTAAGCAGTTGGTGAAATTTGAAGCTTCTAACTGTTAAAACGGGGCAGAAATTGCGCAAAGTTTCTTATCTGAACAATCGGTTGTATGAGATATATACTATGTATATCACCGATCTCAATGATTTTTTGAGACATCAATATATGCTATACACGTAAGCAGTTGGTGAAATTTGAAGCTTCTAGCTGTTAAAATGGGGTAGAAATTGCGAAAAGTTTCTTATCTGAACAATCGGTTGTATGAGATATATACTATATATAGAACCGATCTCTATGATTTTTTCAGACAACAATATATGCTATATACGTAAGCAATCAGTGAAATTTGAAGCTTATAGCTGTTAAAATGGGGTAGAAATTGCGAAAAGTTTCTTATCTGAACAATCGGTTGTATGAGATATATACTATATATACAACCGATCTCTATGATTTTTTCAGACAACAATATATGCTATATACGTAAGCAATCGGTGAAATTTGAAGCTTATAGCTGTTAAAATGGGGTAGAAATTGCGAAAAGTTTCTTATCTGAACAATCGGTTGTATGAGATATATACTATATATACAACCGATCTCTATGATTTTTTCAGACAACAATATATGCTATATAAGTAAATATTCGGTGAAATTTGAAGCTTCTAGCTGTTAAAATGGGGCTAAAATTTGCGAAAATATATATATATATATACTATATATATATACTATATATACCACCATATATATACTCTATATACCACCGATCTTTATGATTTTTTCAGACAACAATATATATGCTATATACGTAAGCATTCGCTGAAATTTGAAGCCTCTAGCTCTTAAAATAGGGCAGTAATTACGAAAAGTTCCTTATCTGAACAATCGGTTGTGGGGGATATATACTATATATACGACCGATCTCATAAATTTTTTCAGGCAACAATATGTTCAATATACGAGAGTATATGGTGAAGTTTGAAGCTTCAATCTGTTAAATTGTGTAAGATATTACAAAAATCCTCTTTTTCTGAAAAATCGGTTGTATGGAGGATATATGCTATAGTGGTCCGATCCGGTCGGTTCCGACAAATGTCTAATCGGACACCCAAATACACCTGCTCACCAAATTTTATCAAGATATCTCAAAAATTGAGGGACTAGTTTGCATACAAACAGACAGACGGACAGACGGACAGACGGACATGGCTAAAACAACTCAGCTCTTCAACCTGATTATTTCGGTATACTTAATGGTGGGTCTACCTATTTTCCTTTAAGGACTTACAATTTTCGGTTTCGTGACGAAATTAATATACCATTTCATTTTCATGAAAGGTATAAAAAGATCAATGAAGTAAAACCAAATTTCGGAGCTAAATGCCAAAAAAGAGCCAAATCTACCCCAAAAAGATCATGAAAGGGTAACACTGGCTGGAACGCAACGTTGAGAGTGTGTGTGGTCGTTTTCTATTTTTGAGCAGAATGAAACGTAGTATGCTTTTAGGCAGAGTTCATAGTTACACCCTTTCAAAGTGTTGTAACTATGGCTGCCAATTAAGGCCATTTGAAACAATATTAGTGCTTTTGGATGCATCAGATGCAACCATGGCAAGGTTAATTGAACAAAAAACCGTCCGTTATTCGCCTAAGGGTATAGTGTAAAGGCATAAACGAAACTGACAATAATCTAGGTGTTTTCTAGATATAGGCTACCACGTCGCCAGGTCGAGTTTACCCATCTCCTGTCTTTTGCCGAATTCGCTATTGAAATTTTTGGCCGTTATTCCTATTGGCTAGCAGCTTAAGCCCTTCCTGTTGCATTTCATTTCAAAGTGGCCCTGTAGGCAACGTCTTTTATTTCTGCTGTAAAGTGAGACTCTTTTCTTGGTTCTTATTTGTAAACCCTTGCCGCAGGTTATGCCCAACACATAGTAACTGATTGTGTGCATACAAGTCAACATTGAAATTTCCGCCAACAGTTTTAATTGATATATGAATTACAACCTGCATGTTTGCATCAAAAATTAATATAATATGCTCTGATGATTGTTGAGAAGTCACGCGAAGAACATATGACCTATCAAATAAATTCTAGGAAACTTAATCTTTCATAAAAATGAAGTGGTATATTAAGTTTGTTACGAATCTCAAAATTGTAATTCCTTTGAGGATAAGAGATCAACCCAGCAATAAGTATGCCGAATTGATCAAGATGACGATCTGAGTTGATCTAGCCATGTCGTCTATCCGTCCGGCTGTGAATCTATGTGTTTGAATGCAAACTAGTCCCTCAATTTTTGAGATGTCTTCAGAAAATTTTGCCAGCCGATATATTTTGGTGTCGGATTAGACATTTGTCGGAATCGACCGGATCGGTCCAGTATAGTATATACCCCCCATATAACTGATTTTCCAGAAAATAGGTTTTTTGTAATATCGTCCTCAGATCATATCATGAACATTTAAATTTTACTAAATGCTTACGTGTAGAGCATACATTGTTGCCTGAGAAAAATATTATTGATCATTTTGATATATGGCATATCACCGATTGTTCAGATATGAAACATTTCCCAATTTCTATTCCATTTTAGCAGCTATAAGCTTCAATCTCTACTTAACGATTACGTATATAGCATACATTGTTGTCTGAAAAAATCAGTCGTATATATAGTATATACCCCATACAAACCTATTCTTCAGATAAAGAGCTTTTCGTCATTTCTGCCTAGAAGCTTCAAATTAACCCAAATACTTACGTTTACGTCATATGATAAGTGATTTCTGGTAATCGCTATCTCATGCAGACCATAAGAAACGTGAAACTTTGTATCCTCACACAAAGTACCGATCTATTTTTTATTTTATACTTATCGATTCTTATACAGCCGACAATTTGGATATCACGAATGGGATAAGATTATTGTTCAGCTCCATTCATGAAAGATATGAAGCCTTCTGCACAGCCGACGACAGTCCCGTCTTTACTTGTTTTTTATAGCAATAATACACTTAAATTTCTTTAAAAAAAATCCTGACTTCCGAAAAATTGTGGTGCACTTCAGAAATATCAGATCATATAACATTCCCCTATATATTAAAAATGTTGGCCCTCTTCTGTTAATTTGCTACTTTTTTTTAATGATTTCGGTCTTGAATAAAAAAGTGATTTGGCAACCGTGGATGCAACTAACACTTATTCTTTTAGTTAGCCAACAACATAAGTATTTGTTGCCTACATTTAGGCGGCTCAAATTTGTTCGTTTATATTGCATGCCTTATACACATCGCATGATCTAATTGTGTAGCAACTGACTGTTAAAGCGACAAATAGTCATGATAAGCATTTGATAGATTCGTTCAGCTGTTCACAATTTTCACTCTTTAGTGAATGTAATAATTTTCAGTGAAGTACGTTAATTAATAAAAAAGAACATAGAGAATTGAATGTTGCTTAAAACACCAAGCAACAACTTGTTGACCCAGCAACATATTTATAAATAGTTTATAACTCTTTGAGAGTACATTTCTCTTTTCACATTCTCTTGACCATATGATTACTTGAATGTTGCTCATGAGCAGGTAATATTTTTGCTCACTTAATGATCTCCTACGAAAGGTATTTCCTGTAGAAACACACAAAAAAATTTCTACACACATGTCTTGTGTGTATTGAAATATTGCTAAAAGTGCTAAACAATGAGAAGTTGAGAAAAACAATAACGTCGTGATACAACAAAACGTGATGTAAGCATTTGTCAAGAACAACAGAATAACGAAGCGAACTGCGCGTCTTACCTTGCACCTCAGCGATCGGCACTGCGAACGACTGACTGAGTGACCGACCAAGCGCCAGAAGCACCATGGGCGACCAGGTTAACTAAATAACCGGCTTATAAAAGCATGTATGTAGCAACAACAAAAAGCAATTGTTGAGATCAACTGTATATGCATTCATGTATGTATATATGTATGTACATATGTGTGCGTGTATCGCACACACTGATACAGGTGCTTTGCATGTGTAGATGTTCCATTTGGTTGCATTTACAAGTGACTTTTTGTGATCTTTCGCTTGTTTTGTATTTTGTTTATTATGATGTTTTTATGTCTACTTTGTTGTTTTTAATGTTGTTGGATTGTTGGTGGTGGCTGGTGGTTGGGGCTTTTTTATAATTTTTTTATTTCAATATGTGCCTGGATATATCTTTGAGATACACTCCGACGCTGACACGTTGTTGGGGGATTCTTCTTCTTCTTCGTCTCTTTCCTTTTCTTTTTTTGCTCTTTCTTCATCAGCAATTTTTTTGCTTCGTGGTTTGTTGTTGTATACACACGCGTCGGAATTGCTTTGCTGTTGAGTTTTTGAATTGCTGTGTTGCCATTGCTCCCGATATCTCGTCAGTCTGTCGCGAGTATTCAACGAAACGAAATATTGTTGCTGCGCGCGATTTTTGTTGCCGTTCAATGCGAAATCAAACGCATTTCGATCTTCGGCTAGCGGTCTAAAGTGCAGTGTATCGACCGCGTTGAATGAATTTTGTTTTTTTGCGCTTGTTTTTATACTCAGTTGAGCAGAGCTCACAGAGTATATTAAGTTTGATTGGATAACGGTTGGTTGTACATATATAAAGGAATCGAGATAGATATAGACTTCCATATATCAAAATAATCAGGATCGAAAAAAAATTTGATTGAGCCATGTCCGTCCGTCCGTCCGTCCGTCCGTCCGTCCGTCCGTCCGTCCGTCCGTCCGTCCGTCCGTTAACACGATAACTTGAGTAAATTTTGAGGTATCTTGATGAAATTTGGTATGTAGGTTTCTGAGCACTCATCTCAGATCGCTATTTAAAATGAACGATATCGGACTATAACCACGCCCACTTTTTCGATATCGAAAATTTCGAAAAACCGAAAAAGTGCGATAACTCATTACAAAAGACAGATAAAGCGACGAAACTTGGTAGATGGGTTGACGTTATGACGCAGAATAGAAAATTAGTAAGATTTTGGACAATGGGCGTGGCACCGCCCACTTTTACAAGAAGGTAATTTAAAAGTTTTGCAAGCTGTAATTTGGCAGTCGTTGAAGATATCAGGATGAAATTTGGCAGGAACGTTACTACTATTACTCTATATGTGCTAAATAAAAATTAGCAAAATTGGATGAAGAACACGCCCACTTTTTAAAAAAAAAATTTTTTTAATTCAAATTTTAACATAAAATTTAATATCTTTACTGTATATAAGTAAATTAAGTCAAAATTCAACTCCAGTAATGATATGATGCAACAAAATACAAAAATAAAAGAAAATTTCAAAATGGGCGTGGCTCCGCCCATTTTCATTTAGTTTGTCTAGAATACTTTTATTGCCATAAGTCGAACAAAAATTTACCAATCCTTCTCAAATTTGGTAGGAACATAGATTCTATGACGGTAACTGTTCTCTGTGAAAATGGGCGAAATCGGTGGAAGCCACGCCCAGTTTTTATACACAGTCCACCGTCTGTCCTTCCGCTCGGCCATTAACACAATAACTTGAGCAAAATCCGATATATCTTTACTAAACTTAGCCCACGTACTTACCTGAGCTCACTTTTTCTTGGTATAAAAAATGGGCGAAATCTGACCATAACCACGCCCACTTTATCGATATCGAAAATTACGAAAAATGAAAAAAATGCCATAATTCTATACCAAATACGAAAAAAGTGATGAAACATGGTAACTGGATTGGTTTATTGACGCAAAATATAACTTTGGAAAAAACTTTGTAAAATGGGTGTGACACCTACCATATTAAGTAGAAGAAAATGAAAAAGTTCTACAAGGCGAAATCAACAGCCCTTGGAATCTTGGCAGGAATACTGTTAGTGGTATTGCATATATAAATAAATTAGCAGTACCCGACAGATGATTTTCTGGATCACCTGGTCCACATTTTGGTCGATATCGCGAGAACGCCTTCACATATACATCTAAGGGCCACTCGCTTTTAAAACCCTCATCAATACCTTTAATTTAATATCCATATCGTACAAAAACATACCAGAGTCACCCCTGTCCCACCCTAATGGCGATATCTCGAAAAGGCGTCCACCTATAGACCTAATGCCCCCTCCCTCTTAAAATGCTCAGTAACACCTTTCGTTTGATACCCATATCGTACAAACATTCTAGAGTCACCCCTGGCCCACCCTAATGGCGATATCTCGAAAAGGCGTCCACCTATAGACCTAGTGTCCACTCCCTCTTAAAATGCTCAGTAACACCTTTCGTTTGATACCCATATCGTACAAACATTCTAGAGTCATCCCTGGCCCACCCTAATGGCGATATCTCGAAAAGGCGACCACCTATAGACCTAATGCCCACTCCCTCTTAAAATGCTCAGTAACAGCTTTCGTTTGATACCCATATCGTACAAACATTCTAGAGTCACACCTGGCCCACCCTAATGGCGATATTTCGAAAAGGCGTCCACCTATAGAACTAAGGATTACTCCCTTTTAAAATACTCATTACCACCTTTCATTTGATACCCATATCGTACAAACACATTCTAGAGTCACCCTGGCCCACCCTAATGGCGATATCTCGAAAAGGCGTCCACCTATAGAACTAAGGATTACTCCCTTTTAAAATACTCATTACCACCTTTCATTTGATACCCATATCGTACAAACACATTCTAGAGTCACCCTGGCCCACCCTAATGGCGATATCTCGAAAAGGCGTCCACCTATAGACCTAATGTCCACTCCCTCTTAAAATGCTCAGTAACACCTTTCGTTTGATACCCATATCGTACAAACATTCTAGAGTCACCCCTGGCCCACCCTAATGGCGATATCTCGAAAAGGCGTCCACCTATAGACCTAATGTCCACTCCCTCTTAAAATGCTCAGTAACACCTTTCGTTTGATACCCATATCGTACAAACATTCTAGAGTCACCCCTGTCCCACCCTAATGGCGATATCTCGAAAAGGCGTCCACCTATAGACCTAATGCCCACTCCCTCTTAAAATGCTCAGTAACACCTTTCGTTTGATACCCATATCGTACAAACATTCTAGAGTCACACCTGGCCCACCCTAATGGCGATATCTCGAAAAGGCGTCTACCTATAGAACTAAGGATTACTCCCTTTTAAAATACTCATTACCACCTTTCATTTGATACCCATATCGTACAAACACATTCTAGAGTCACCCTGGGCCACCCTAATGGCGATATCTCGAAAAGGCGTCCACCTATAGACCTAATGCCCACTCCCTCTTAAAATGCTCAGTAACACCTTTCGTTTGATACCCATACCGTACAAACATTCTAGAGTCACCCTTGGTCCAGCTTTATGGCGATATCTCGAAAAGGCGTCCACCTATAGAACTCCCTTTTAAAATACTCATTACCACCTTTCATTTGATACCCATATCGTACAAACACATTCTAGAGTCACCCTGGCCCACCCTAATGGTGATATCTCGAAAAGGCGTCCACCTATAAACCTAATGCCCACTCCCTCTTAAAATGCTCAGTAACACCTTTCGTTTGATACCCATATCGTACAAAGATTCTAGAGTCACCCTCGGTCCACCTTTATGGCGATATCTCGAAAAGGCGTCCACCTATAGAACTAAGGATTACTCCCTTTTAAAATACTCCTTACCACCTTTCATTTGATACCCATATCGTACAAACACATTCTAGTGACACCCCTGGTCCACCTTTATGGCGATATCTCGAAACGGCGTCCACCTATGGAACTAAGGATCACTCCTTTTCAAAATACTCATTAACAGCTTTCATTTGATACCCATATCGTACAAACACATTATAGAATCACCCCTGGTCCACCTTAATGGGGACATCTCGAAAAGGCGTCCACCTATAGACCTAATGCCCACTCCCTCTTAAAATGCTCAGTAACACCTTTCGTTTGATACCCATATCGTACAAACATTCTAGAGTCACCCCTGGCCCACCCTAATGGCGATATCTCGAAAGGGCGTCCACCTATAGACCTAATGCCCACTCCCTCTTAAAATGCTCAGTAACACCTTTCGTTTGATGCACATATCGTACAAACACATTCTAGAGTCACCCCTGGCCCACCCTAATGACGATATCTCGAAAAGGCGTCCACCTATAGACCTCATGCCCACCCCCTCTTAAAATGCTCAGTAACACCTTTCGTTTGATACCCATACCGTACAAACATTCTAGAGTCACCCCTGACCCACCCTAGTGGCGATATCTCGAAAAGGCGTCCACCTATAGACCTAATGCCCACTCCCTCTTAAAATGCTCAGTAACACCTTTCATTTGATACCCATATC
Source organism: Eurosta solidaginis (assembly GCF_040869045.1). Lineage (NCBI taxonomy): Eukaryota > Metazoa > Arthropoda > Insecta > Diptera > Tephritidae > Eurosta > Eurosta solidaginis. Next base: position 249,898,858 of record NC_090320.1, on the reverse strand, counting down.
GTACAAACAAATTCTAGAGTCAGCCCTGGTCTACCTTTATGGCGATATCCCTAAATGGCGTTCATCCATAGAACTATGGCCTACTCTCTCTTAAAATACTCTTTAATACCTTTCATTTGATACACATGTTATACAACCACATTCCAGGGTTACCCCAGATTGATTTTCCTTATTTTGTCTCCATAGCTCTCAACTGAGTATGTTATGTTCGGTTACACCCGAACTTAGCCTTCCTTACTTGTTTTTTTTTAATTTGTAGTTAACTGAAAATGTAACACGAAGTTAATAGCGATCGTGTTGCTCTTTTCGTAGTTTTTCAACGAACGTTTTTTAAAGATTTTTTGAAAAAAAAACCCCGAAACAAATATTAACGAGCTAGTTTAGTGCAAAATAATAAGGGTGCGGTATAGCGTAAACTATAAAAATATAATAAATTATAAAAATTTAATAAGTGAATAAATCAATACGCTCTAAATGAAATGGTAAAATATAGATAATAAAAATTGTGTGCAAAGGTGCTCCGAAATATGTTCAGAGGAGTTGACATTCAACCAAAATACTATACTATTCGTGCAGTATCTGGGTAACCCTTAAACACGTTACGGTCAGATTATGTATGACGCCGAGACACTTTGCGTCGCGGTCGCTGATATTCACATTAACCACTATGTATTATACCTATATCAAATATTTCACAAAGGCAAGCAACTTTACTGTCACTCACTGAAGTTAATGAATTCTCTTATATCATATGAATTGTGGTTCAAACGACAAAAATTACTCATTGCGTTATACATAATATGCCCCTAAATCATGTGTGGATTCAAGGTTTTGTGTTTTGGAGTTCATTATCATATTAAAACGAAACAGAATTATAGCGGGGATATCAAATATATAATTTATATGCTTTTGAACACGCTGCTATAAGCTTTACACTGAAAGAAATGGACTGGTAAAACCAACCGAAATACGGGTAAATTCAACCGAAATTTCTGTAAATTTGTATCCATCGCAACAAGATGTTGAATCAACTGCGTACAATTCATTGATTCGTAATTGACCGTTTTAGTAGTCAAATGAACAAAAAAAGTTGTTGCGACAGCTTTGTACGTAAGTACCTACCTATGATGCGGCATTTGCAAGGCAGATGAGTTTTCACTGAGATCTTTTCATGGCAGAAATACACTCGGAGTGCTTGCCGAACAATGCCGTGGGGCGACCCCGCTTAGGAAAATTTTCTTCTAATTGAAAAACCTTATTTCTAAAATCTTTATGTTGCCTTGCCCGGGGTGTAAACCCAGGGTCTTCGGTGTGGTAGGCGGAGCACGCTACGATCACACCATGGCGGCCGCCATATACATACGTAAATATGTGCATACATATAGTACACAGCATACATGAGTACAAAGTAGAGAGCCCAGAAATAGAGCCCAGTGAGCGTAAAATTCTCTTTGAAATATGCTCATGTAGGTATTGACTGTTGATCGCTGTTGAAATGTCCAGTGAGATCAGTTGCGTTAACAAAAAAATCAGTTAGATTGATTAGGAATCTGTAAATTTTACAGAATTTTGGTAACTTAAGAGCGACAATTTCTCTTCTATTGAAATGACTAAACTAATTTGTTCGCTTGACAAAGAACTCGGTCGAATTAACCATAATTCGATCAATTTCACCGAATCTCCGTTAAGTCAAGAACAACAGAAACGATTTGTTGATTTGACTGGCACCATTTCTTTCAGTGTACTTCCATTTTTGTTTTTATGTATGTAACTCTTCTTTATACTTGGAGATAATGACTTATTACTGTTAGTATATCCCACAACTTTTAGTGCTCTTGTTCGCGGTTTCTGAAGCGTATCCGAATACAACCAGAACCAGGTGGTGAAAAAGTACTCATATCAGAAAGAGGACTAGGTTTTGAAAAAGTATGCAGTGCTTCAAATGAACCCCGATTCGAAAATCTACCCGGCGCGCTAGTTATGTATCTTTTCGTTCTCTCTTTCTCTCTCTTTCTTGACTTTCTTTTTAACTTAAACAATTTTTTCATTTAAGAAAAAATTTATCATAACAATAATAAGATAAAATAATTGTTAGGCCTTGAGCTCGATTCGAACACGCGATCTTAGTGCAATTTGGTCTTTGTATTTTTCATAATTTTTTTCTACACACATGTATACACATCTGTGAATAAGGATATTCCCCTAGGAAATACTGTGAACCACTATCCTCAGTTTTGATTAGTTTAGGTCATTGCAAACCTTAACAAGTAGCGCAACTAACAGGTGATAGCTCAAAGTTAGCATACACATACACAAACATTATTAACGTCCATATTGCGAAAATCTTTAAGGAAATTCAATTTTAATTTTTAAACAGACATAAACTGTGATAATTTTGGAATATATAGCATTCAGGACATCTTATTTGCAGTAATTAAGATAAAATGTTAGCTTATATTCAAGTATTAAGTTATTTTTTAAATATATATATCTTCGGTCGATTGAGTTCATGGGACCGTTACCTTCGTACACCGCTAGATGCCAGCTAATTAACTTAAAATTATTAGTACCTGGGCGACCGAGCTTTGCTCGTCAACGTTTCGTTGTGCTGGCAACGTTTCTTTTTTTGCGAATAGGTGGCAACCTTAAGTGGCAACCCTTCCCAAAAATGTCCCTATTGTAATGCGGAGTGAAATACCTTTCGTTTGAGACCCATATCGGCATATCTTATGCAATTTTTTTTTTTTAATTTCGAATAGGTGGCAACCCCAAATGGCAACCGTACACAAAAATATCCCCATTGTAATGCGGAGTGAAATACCTTTCGTTTGATACATATCGGCATATCTCATGCATTTTTTTAATTTCGAGTAGGTGACAACCCTAAATGGCAACCCTACTCAAAGATGTCCCTATCGTAATGCGGAGTGAAATACCTTTCGTTTGATACCCATATCGGCATATCTCATGCAATTTTTCTTTAATTTCGAATAGGTGGCAACCTTGTGAAACATTCTGAGTGGCAACACCTAGGTAGAAAGTCTTAGAAGGTGATACATTATCTCTGTGCCAAATTTCATTTAAATCGGTTGAGCCGTTCCCGAGATCGTTCGGCTATACAAACAAACAAGAATTGCTCTTTTAAAGTTATAAGATACTCCAGAAAAATTATTCTGTCACTTTGTTTATGACATAGTTCGTGGAGCTATTGGTTGCCTCTGCCTTGCTAGAATGCATTTCATTTCATATCCCAGCCCGAAGCTTGAGGAATAATGACATCTTTTTTATTGAACGAGTTAGAACAATGTATGCCTTTAATTCTCCTATTTTAAGAGCCTTAATGGAATTTAATTTGTACTCAAGTGCACATGAGGTTGATTTCTCTCTACCAAAAACTAAATTTAAATTGTTATTATATAGGCTCGTTAATTAATTTGTAATTTAATGTTTTAATTCTCCTTAGTCTGTATTAAACTTTATATTTTCTAGATGTCTTAAATAAAAATTTAAAAAAATTTATACAAAAATTGAAGGTATACTGAAGATGATGGCATCAATGACCAAGGTTATAAAACTTCGCGTGCTCTCAGAAAGCAAGAAGACTCATATCCATTCATCAGTGGTTTACTGCTTGACGTAGAAGTGAAAACTAATACATTGCTTACTTAGCTGAATTTACTGGCGTGCTCTTTTCTGGAAAAGAAGTTACCCTCATGTTACATTCTTAAATTCTAACATAGTGCGAAAGGAATCGCATTTACGAAACAATAGTACAATACTTGTTCGACCGAACAGCGGTACGATCCTACGTTCGTTGAATTATTTATGGCTGACCCTCTGTGCTATTTTCGATATGACAGCACATCTTTCCAATACCGTCCATTGTACTGTTTTATTTTTCTTTTTAATATATTTTTAATCTATCAGATTAACCAAGTAAACTTTTCTGTGTCGAACAGTTGAGCTCTTTATACATCTATTCCAAAAGTTTTATACTTGAGAATGCTGCTCAATCTTATCCACCTCAAAGCGGAAAAGGTAGACTGGGTTTTCATGAAGCTTGGGCACAGTATAGTATTCTGATACCATATAAAGTGTATTTTCGGCAAATAAGAGGGGGCTACCTATATACACCTTTCGAAATTCCGTGAGCTTACTTCACCCACAACAGCTCGATAATTTCCTGCCAAATTGATATAAATGTATCAAATGTTTTCTCAGCTTGTGGGGAAACGTTAGTTACCGGGCCAATATCTAAAGCTACATATCAATATCATAATATTCATAAAAGTCTCCGAGCATAGTCTTTATGGCAACAACAACAATTGAACGAAATATTTTCACTGGTTTCAATAGCCAAAGGAAGGAGTGAAAAAAGTTTGCGCGCTCACTCCCTGTAGCCCGACACCCAGAGTCGCATGCATGCGCTAAGCAAAAGAGATCAAAAAATAAGTACATAAGTGGAGTTCGTTACCACTGTCTTAAATAAACACCCCATAGCCTGAACCACATTCTGCTTTGGAGCCATAAGTTGAGCTTGTGTAATATGTAAGTCAAGGTATATGTAGTTTAAAAACCTAGGCTAAGTACTTCCCTGACCCCCATGAGAGCGGCAATAATTTAGTTTAAAGCTTTAGTCAAGATCTTCACATTATATACATGGGAGTTCGAAACTACGGATGATATATTTGGTGGCAGCAAGCCTTTTAGAATGAAAATAATAATATCTAATAATTTTTGTATCATTAAATTTTGGTCTAACTGAATGTTAAGCTTCTATGGAAGGGTTAATAATAAAATATTTAAAACTGTAATTAGAAAGAGATTACGATAAGCAAAGGGACTGCTAACAGCTTATGTAGACCCCTATTAAGAGAGTATATTAAAATAATGGAGTCCAATATATCGAAGAGGGAGAAAGAAACAGATTAAAAGAGGGAATAGAGTAGGGCCAGAAAAGGGTAGAACAAAAAAACGAAAATAATGGGGGAGGGACAGAGATAGATGTACAAAGAGTATAGGAAAGGGGAAACAAAAATAAAGGGGGGAAAGGGTTGAGAACGAGAAGTAATGGAAGTAGAGAGGGAAGGAAAAATATGAGGATAACCAAAGTTATGACAGGACAACGCCTTCCGGGTCGGTGGTATAAATCATGGAAAAGAAAGAAAGAATCTATAAAAGAATAAAAATTTTTAATTAATAAACAAAAAGCACTTAAAAAGTCATAACTGTCTTTGTTTTATTATATAAGCCCCAATGAATGTGCTCACCAGTATAGACCTTGCATACGCGAACGTCTGCCTTTATTCCTTTTTCACGTTCCTATGCACATTTTGCGTTTTTTGTCAATCTAAATACAGAATACCAGTTGGTATTGGCTTTTTTTAAGCAACCAAAAAGAGGGTTCAAGGTAAATCGTGTCAAAATCTTCATCATATTTTATTGTTTAGTGAATTGTCGTGAATTTACGGCGAATCACGATTTTGAGAGTAAACATGCGAAAACAGGTTGAGAAATCACAACCAATAGCTTGTAAAATATACTACAACAGCAAATATAGATAATCTAAAATCGGTAGAGAAGAATGTATTGCATAAATTGCAAAAAGGTTTAGGCTTGTTAAGCATAATTTGTTAAGCCTAATTAACTTAACGAAACGAGGTTTTGATGCTTTGTTTTCATTTGGTAACTTTTCAAGTGGTGGCTTACACTGAAATAAATAACGCTTGTAAAATCAAAAATTTGGGTTTCTTGTTTCTTAAACAACAGAAATTAACTCGAGTTATTGTTAAGAGAATAAATTTGTTTGATCTTTGTTAAGGTCTGCATTACCATCTTAGCTCTCACCTGAAGGGGTCGCTAGTAGTCACCCGCTGAGAGACCCGTGGCGTTCTTCTCTTTGCACACGGGTCTTGTCAAATGGATCCGTTATATGGCGTTACCTTCTGTGGATCCTATAAAAGTCTCGAACCGAAATGCAATTGGTCTTAATTTCCATATTTCAATGCATTTTATAATAAGGAGTTAATATGGTAATACCCATATCTTTACATAACATCTCAGTGTCATTAATTGTTGTCGAACAATTAGGCATGTGTGGTGAACTATAAAGACAAAAGATTGTTTTAAGGACCGGCTCACGACGTTCCCCAATTTCCGAATCCAACAGGGACTCCAGCCTCGGTACTTTTTGACTGAACTGCTTGAACAGTTATTTCAACAGAACATAAAATGTTGGTCTCGAGCTAACAATATTCACATTCTCAAACAATCTTACTGGCTTTCCTCAAAAGGACTGATTTCAACGGCCATTTCAAACGCAAAAAAACTCTGAGTATCACGCAAATACATCTGCTGAATTTTAAGTGAAGCTTACGCTCACCGCGCTCACTACTTTGATCTTTAGACCAGTGGTCACCAGAATGAAAACTGTGGCTGTGTGAGTAAAACTAAAATCATCTTATTGGTAGTGGTTTAGTTGTTGATGAAAACCGATGTTGCTACTCTGCTTGTTCAGAGACAACTAAAGACGAAAGAGAATAATAATTATTTCACTAGCTGAGGACCGCTGCTTTTGACCAGTGGTCGGCAAAAATTTAGATGTGAGTGTATTAGTGAGAGCGAGAGCATAAGCAGCCCAGCAGGAAATTAAAGTTAAAATGACAACATGCATTTATAAAGACAGTTTTATCAACTTCTTTGGAAAACTTGTTTTTGATTCAGAAATATATTGAAACCGTCCCAAGTCCCTTAATTCATCAAACCTTAGTCGCTTTGAAGGGTTACCGGTGTTTTTACATGTAAATGCACATGAAACTTGGATTTTCATGGCAAATTTCGCAAAACTAGTGGTGATCTCTCGCTTAAAACATCATATCTCCGAAACCAATACGGTTGCCGCAACCAGAGAAGTGCAGAATGTTTAAAAACCTTCGTGTTAATTTTTTTACTATTTTGCAAAGTTACTTTAAACATTGTATAGTAATTTTTTGCAGAGCAGAAGTTCAGTTTTTTTTGGCTAAGAAAATAAATGAGTCCTGAATGCAACTGCTCTTGTTAAAATAATAAAAAAAAACTCATATTGATTACCTTAATCAAATCTAAAAAGGTAAAAATCCACGCTTAACAGTTGTGTTTCCCCATCATAATATTTCTAACAGGGAATAGCAAGATTAGTGCGACAGTCGTGCGAAGTGTTTGTTCATTGCTGTCTTGCTAACGACTTAACGATAGAGAGTAAGAATATGTGTGAAGCAAGTACTTGAGACCAGGGCTATTCATTTCATAGCACAATTGTGCCCTCTCAATTCACACGCATATGATTCGCTCTGTCGTCGTTATTTGAGTTAGTCGTCGCTTGGCACTTGGCGTAGCAACATCGGTGATGGGTATCGGCTGATCGCTATCAAAATATGTATGAAAAATTATGCGCGATACATATGCTTGTTGTTAGCTCGTTGCTTGCTGGTAAGCGACTTAAGCGCCAAATACACGACAAGAACATTTCCGCGAACATTCTGCAATCTTGTTCGCAGTTTTGGCCATACACCATACGAACTTTTGGCCGAACATTAGTTCTCTTTCAGACAGCAATGAATACGGACAACAATTGTGCTGCAGAAATATTGCTCGCAGTGGCAATTAAGCGTAAAAAAAAAACAGAGAAGATCGCAAAAAAAGAATTTGGCGCAAAGAATGGTTTAAGAAACGAGCAGTTTTTTGACAAAGTGAGCTTATTAAAGAACTGGAATTCACGTCACAAAATGATTTTAAAAATTACGTTCGTATAAGCAAGGCAACATTTGACCAACTTTTACAAAAAATTGTGCCACTCATAACGAAACGGGATACAATAATGAGAGAAGCGATTCCCCCTCATCACCGCCTTGCTTTAACTTTGCGCTTTCTAGCTAGTGACAATAGCTTTGAAGACTTAAAATTTTTGACAGCAATTGCGCCCCAAACTACTTATTTTTTTTATAACTGTATCCTTTGTGGCATCAGGATCTACTTCTTTTAATTTTTCGATTAAAGTCGCATAATCATTATTCTTTTTAATTCTATTACAATAATCTTTGCTTTTTACTTGCCACAATGATGGCAAAGATTTATACATTTCAATAAATTCACTCAGAAATTGTCCATTTCACTTTTCCGCGCACGTCTGTTCCGTTCAAAAATTACTACGATTATGAGCTATTTCACCATACACGCACGAACAGTTCGCGCATATGTTCGCCAAAAATTAAAATATTTTGATTTTTGGCGAACATTTGCGCGAACTGGCAAACACCACCATACACGACAGAAAAGGTCGCAGAAACATGACATAACGGGAATGTTCGCGGAAATTTTTGAGTTTTTATCGTCTTTTCATCTTATACGTTTGTAAAAAAGTTTAGACCATTGTGCCGCCGAAGTCTCTATCATATATATGAACAGCCTTCACTGTTATTCTAATGTTGGCAAAAAAATGTTTTTTCAACAGTTTTGATTGGTGCTCTTAGGATGACAGTTGTATTTATTAACTTAATAGATCTATGAATTATATTTGATTAATTTTTTTTTATATTGATTGGACAGTTGACTCGGTCAATTTTCAATCAACAACTTCTCCGAAATTGTTTTAACAGCTGTTTGCGATAGATTGAAACTGACAAAGATTTCGGTTGAATTGATCCGGGATCCTTTACCAGCTTGTTTCTTTCAGTGTATTTAGCCTCTCTTCTTACTTTAACTAGCTTCATTTTCATTCTTTATTCTTCATTTTGTCTATATTGTTTACTGTGTTATTTTCTTGCTTCCGCCTCATCTCAACCCTGCTCTCAACACCACCCTCTCAGTTTGTTTAAGTCTAATTTTTCGCTGTATATTTAGGCAACTTGCCATTTGTCGCTAATTAAATTTCATCTAACGATCAAAAAACTAAAACTAACTGAATAAGCACCACAAATCGTCGCATTTTTAGAAGACACACCGTAACTACGCGCATATGACGTTCAAAATGGTGCGGTGGGCTTAAAATAAACCGGCAACAAAACGCTTTTGGCATTTAAAGTTGGTTAGCTGGTTTATATTTACACAAATACACTTTCTATGAATTTGTGCATTGTTTGGGTTTTATTTTATTTGTTGTTATTTTTTGCATAAATAGGCGACACAATCGCCTTTGTGATTCTTAGCGGTTTTGGGTTTGGCTTTTAGCTTCATTTTCTGACACGTTTTTGTGTGTAGAGTTTTCTGATTTGAATTGACAAAATTCCAATAACGCATTTTCAATGTTGATTGCACATTTTTGTTTGCCAATTAAGTTAAATAAAAGCATTGTGGTTGACATTGTAAGTCTTTAATGCGCATTTATGGACCAGTAAATATTTGCTCTGCTTTATTCTAGAGACTTACAATTTTATAGAGAAGATATTTTGAATAGATGTTTTTAATTGTAGCGAGTGATGTATTGTGCCATAAACTATGTTCAAACTACGCCAAAACTTACGTAGTTTCTACTTATATTAGAGGTGTTTTTTTCTGTAGCTTCCCGAATTCGGGTTGGAGACAAACAGGTTCCGACATTGTGCCATCTTCAGGGAAAATTAAATACCGAAACAAAAGCTTGAACCTAAGCCGGATCCAAAACCGGACGACATGTAATCAACTGTGTTAATGATTTTAACGATGGGTTATAGGATTTTTATGTTGTTGTTGTCGTTGTAGTGCTTCGCCCCTATCAATGCGTGCGACCATTCTCAAATTGTCATCAAAATCATGAAAGGAGTGCAAGGAAACAAGCAGTTTCGACACGTTTGGACCAAAGGGAAGTTGGTTTTAGGAGACGTTAATTCCACATAACAATTGAAAATATGGTTGGTGGTATGTGGGAACATTTTACATGCAGGACATGCATTACATATCTTGTGGTTGATTCTAGTACGAATTTAACCTGTTACATTATCCAGAACGAAGTTGGGCGGGGGTGACTTGTGCCTCCCTTGGTACAATGATTTCTCCTTCTGCAAGATTATGATAGTGTATATCTAAAAGGGTTCATCGGGCGCGTCCTGGCAAAAGCATTTACAGCTTCGGTGTGGATTCGGCGTAGGGCTCGTATGCTAGTCAGAATTAAACGGCTGTGTTGGCAAGTGTCGGATATTATTAAAGTGTTTATGTAGATGTTCCCTTAACCTTCTTGGAGGCGGAGCTAGATCAATCGCTAGGGTTTTCCGGTTTGTGACAATTAAGCCAAAACTGTCTGTTGAGCATTTCGTTATGCCCTTCAATGTTGAGCTTTTTGGTCTCGCTATTTAGGTGATGTTCAAGAGACATCCCCTGGCAGCTCTGAATGCAGCATTTGGCAGGTCTGCAGCCTTGTCCAGTATATTTTTTTAAGACCAAGCGACCAAACTGGCGATCCCATAAATAGGTATTTTATCGAAGTGTTATACATGCGTTTTCCAGCGATAACAAATGTTATCATTGGGCTAACAATTTTTTATATATACGAGTTATCGTTTTGTTGTCGACAAACATCAATTTTATAAAGAACATCAATTTTATCAAAAACTTATCGATTTAGGTCGAGTTTCTATCGAAAAGTTATCGATTTGGTGTCGGAGTGTTGGAAATTTGTAACCGTATTGTGAGTGATATGTTAAATACATCATATGAAAATTAATCACATTGTCTGAAGCCTTATGGTGTTGCTTAATGTCATTGGGCTAAATTGGGCAAGCTTTTGCAGTGAACTCAAATTTAGGCATAACAGTATACAAGCAAATCCTTTTCGTGCAGCGCATACTTGGCAGATCCCTAAAGTTTTAAGGTACAGCGTGATTTTTAATGGCAGTAGCAGCGATTTTTAGCTGTGGCTATGGCCGAATAGTATAGCAAAGCCTGCGAATGGGGGAGTCATTCCCGCTATTCGCAAATGTGATTACAAACGAGAAGCAAATGGCGTCATAGTCAGTTAGACACAGCGATTCAGTCGCTTGGATCTACTGTGACATTTCGTGCGCTCGTCGTTCAACAGATCTTCGTCACTTTGAACAGCTTGGCCAGTGGTCCTTAATTTCCGGTCCTTTTGTCATTTCTACGGGTATACTCTATCGCCAGGGATTGGCTTCCTCATTTCCCATGCTGCCAAAAAGTGTTCTGTGAAAGTGACCCTGTATCGTTCTTTGAGAAAATTGACGTGGTTTTTAAACATTCTGCTATCCGTAGTATTATCTTTCGAATTCAAGTTTTTGGGCATTGATCCCAATAGCTAGCTGAGCTACATTTATTTCTTCTAACGAGTCTTCTTTGGACTTAATATACTACACTCATCCAGAACGTGGTAAATCTATCCTGACGAGAAATTGGTTTCATGTTATTTGTTACGAAGACAGTGAAATAGTTTGGTGTTACACTTTCCCCTGTAATATGATAATGGAATATGGATCAAGTCAACCCATTGCGAGTTGCTATTCCGTGAAGCTAAGTTGCCAAGTTGTTTACAATAAAAAGAGGCCTCATCCTCATCACGGCGAAGCGGTTCGTGGCCTTGTGACTACTGTGGTAAGGCGTTTTGTTTTCCTTCCCCATCAAATAAGTTTACTGTATGGCGTGCGTTAGTCGTTGCCTTCATAATGACATCTACCAATAAATAATCTGTACCTACCTTTGAAAGAGTCCGAAAATTCCAGCAATTTTCGCTCAAAGTATAATGCTTAAAAAGAAAAGACCCGATTTTGATATGGCTTGTCCCAAATTCAGCGCACAAACCAGTTATGAAATTAGTTTGATCCAAGTTAGATGCCCGCCTGAGGTAGATTTGTTTGAATAAGGTTCGCTCACCCGCGCCCCTAGGTTGATTACCGCATCTGGCAAGAACTAGGGCATAGAGGTCGGTGTTGGACACGACGGTGGGTCTTAAACTACTTGCCCAGAGATACAGCTACAGGCATTTTCTAGTTTAACAAGGCAGCGCTTTATAAAGTAAAAGAAGTTGTGGGAGCTATTTATTGTTTTTGCGTATAAAACTTTATACTACATTTTACTTTATGAACCAATAAAATGTCTAAAAAAAATTTTGAATCAAAGGCTATTGTGATTTTCTCCGTCAAAGGAGGATACGCTGCTGTAACATACATTTTTATTACCAAATCAAAAGATAAATTTGAAAGCTTATTTGTATACATATGTTCATATGTATGTATGTATCATACCTCTTATCTATCTATGTGTGGCTAAGTGAATTTCCACCTTAAATGTGCATTGAGTGACGGTGCATCTTCATATGTGGAGCTTGGTTGATGAACAGCTGTTGTGCTGTTGATATCAACGTTTTGTAATGTCTTGAATTTAGAGATTATGCACTTAACATAAAAATAGAAAAAGAAACCCATACACGTTTTGGCGGTATGTCTTTTACTTCTTCTACATATAACAATAATAATGACATAGAAATTACTACTTTGAACATTCACACGCCGGAAATAATGAAAATAGTAAAAGTATGTATTTTTTCTTAAATGCACGATTCAAAATTGTTTATTGCAATTTAATTGTTGAAACACTTTTAACAAGTGGAAATGAAAGGAAAGCACATCAAGTCACAAGAGTGATAAACACAAAATGCATGCAAATGTTGTTGTAAAAGAAATTTTGTATACCAAAGTCAAGCGAAAGTTTGTGCTGTAGAGACGATTCTAGGAATTGGTTGAATGAGTATCAGCCATAATACAAATAAGATGATTATAAGAAGCAACGAAAGCCTCAAAGTTGTGTGGCATATTAACCGCACTAAACCTCCTTCCGTCCCCAGGTGGGTTGAGCTCTAGACTCTACGTCTGCGCGGATCGCGTTACAATGTTTTCAAACTGGCACGGAATTTGATAAGCTGGAGGTAAAAACCACATAAGTATATTCCAGTTTATTCCCGCACCCTTTAAATACGTTTGGTTTTGACATGTATTGTGCATTCCTGGCTGCGTTTCCGCTTAACTATCCACGAACCTTTATGATTTTTTATACTCAGCTAAGCAGAGCTCACAGAGTATATTAACTTTGTTCGCATAACGGTAATCCGTAACGGCATAAACTAATCGAGATAGATATATATATATATCAAAATGATCTGGGCGAAAAAAGAAATTATTTAGCCATGTCCGTACGTCCGTCCGTGAACACGATAACTTGAGTACATTTTGCGGTATCTTGATGAAATTTAGTATATAGGTTCCTGGGCACTCATCTCAGATCGCTATTTAACATGAACGAAATCGGACTACAACCACACCCACTTTTTCGATATCGAAAACTCCGAAAAACCGAAAAAGTGCGATAATTCATTACCAAAGACGGATAAAGCGATGAAACTTGGTAGGCGCGTTGACCTTATAACGCAAAATAGAAAATTAGTAAAATTTTGTACAATGGGTGTGGCACCGCCCACTTTCAAAAGAAGGTAATTTAAAAGTTTTGCAAGCTGTAATTTGGCAGTCGTTGAAAATATCATAATGAAATTTGGTAGGCACGTTACTCCTATTACTATGTGTGTGCTAAATAAAAATTAGCAAAATCGGATAACGAACACACCCACTTAAAAAAAAAAAATTTAAGTCAAATTTTAATAAAAAATTTAATAGCTTTTCAGTATGTAAGTAAATTATGTCAACATTCAACTCCAGTAATGATATGTTGCAACAAAATACAAAAATATAAGAAAATTTCAAAATGGGCGTAGCTCCGCCCTTTTCCATTTAATTTGTCTAGAATACTTTTAATGCCATAAGTCGAACAAAAATTTACCAATCCTTGTGAAATTTGGTATGGGCATAGATTTTATGACGGTAACTGTTTCCTGTGAAAATGGGCGAAATCGGTTGAAGCCACACCCATTTTTTAAACACAGTCGACGGTCTGTCCTTCCTCTTGGCCGTTAACACGATAACTTGAGCAAAAATCGATATATCCCTACTAAACTTAGTTCACGTACTTATCTGAACTCACTTTATCTTGGTATTAAAAATTGGCGAAATCCTACTATGACCACGCCCACTTTTTCTATATCGAAAATTTCGACAAATGAAAAAAATGCCATAATTGTATGCCAAATACGAAAAAGGTATGAAACATGGTGATTGGTTTGGTTTTTTGACGCAAAATACAACTTTAGAAAAAACTTTGTAAAATGGGTTTGACACCTACCATATTAAGTAGAAGAAAATGAAAAAGTTCTGCAGGGCGAAATAAAAAGCCTTTGGAATCATGGCAGGAATACTGTTCGTGGTAATACTTACTATATCAATAAACTAGCGGTACCCGAAAGATGATGTTCTGGGTCACCCTGGTGCAGATTTTGGTCGATATCTCGAAAACGCCTTCACATATACAACTAAGGGTCACTTCCTTTTAAAACCCTCATTAATACCTTTAATTTGATACCCATATCGTACAAACTGATTATAGAGTCACCCCTGGTATCTTGAAAAGGCTTCCCCTATAGAACTAAGGCGCAGTCCCTTTTAAAATACTCATTAACACCTTTCATTTGATACCCATATCGTACAAACACTTGCTAGAGTCAACCCTGGTCCACCTTTATGGCGATATCTCGAAAAGGCGTGCACCTATAGAACTATGGCCCACTCCCTTCTAAAATACTCTTTAATACCTTCCATTTGATACCCATGTCATACAAACACATTCCAGGGTTACCCTAGGTTCATTCTCCTACATGGTGATTTTCCCTTATTTTGTCTCCAAAGTTCTCAGCTGAGTATGTAATGTTCGATTACACCCGAAGTTAGCCTTCCTAACTTGTTGTTTTATTATTATTATTTTTTTTCTTCTAAAAATTGTTTCTAAGTACTTTGTTTTTTGTATCGCCCGTCTGGTTGGACAGCTGACGGGAGCCTGATGCCACTTACATCTGGGAAACAAGTCTAACCAAACCTTATTTTTCGTTCCCAGATTGATTGATTAGCGATGAAGATACAGCCCAAAGTTTTTGGGAAGTATTTATATGATCCTTTGCAAAATATTGATCTGATATGTACAGGAAACAAGCACTGTTAAAGACTCGGGATCAATTCGATATGACCACGCTGATGATTCTGGGTCAACCCATTCTCACCCTCTTCTTCCGTGAGGAACTTGGGATCGCCCTGCCTGCTACATATGAATATGTTACATTCACACATTTTACATTTCAAAGGCTTCAGCTCTCGTACGTGAGGTTGACAAAGCAAGCTGCGCTGCACAATCCCTTGAATCTCAGATCATAAAGGACTCTTATGCAGCTATTTCTTTAGTTAGTGTATGGTACGTATAATGGAGAGGTAACACAATGTCAACGACCGTAGTGTCAATTGACTTGAAATGGCAACGCCCGATTTTGTTAAAAATTTTTGTCCGCGGCGTTGTGTATTTATATAGTGAAATTTGTTTATTTTTGTGGTGGTGCCGATACAGTAAAATATGGTTACGTCATTTTCCCGAAATGGTCTTAAGGTCAAACTTAAATTTGTTAAATGGCCACAAAAATCAAATAAAAACATCTCCTTACGTCAATTACGAAAGTGTTGCGCATGTGGGCAGTCGTTAAAGTATAATAAACCGGTACGCTCCGGTACTAGCACCTTCTAGTACCTCTCCGCCTTGCTTCAGCGGTGATTTCGCCCAGTATCGCAGGTGGTGGTCCCGCTACGTCCCCATGGGACATGTACGCTGAGACCACCCACATTTCATTACTGCCTCGCTCGAGGCAGACCGTGGTTACGTCGCATTGCTGAAATTAGAGAGAAAAAAAGCTTTAATTTCTTTTTTAACAAGCACACAGGATCTAGGCCTACCTGCCTCCCCATGCTCCAAGGTGTTGAATTTTCCAGTCCTTAACCCAGAAATATTTCTGCCGTTACTACTCAGCCAGGGCTCCTGGACAAGGGCTATATCCACTCCGCCTTTTTCAAGGCAGAGCAACAAATTCGCGGAAGCCGCCTTAGAGTGCTGAAGATGGATTTGACGGATTTTCATCAAAACCGCTCTTCTTCCGCACCCCACACTTGGCGGATTCGTGTTAGTCTTGCCCATTCTAACAAGTCCCCCATCAAGGCTGCTATCCGGAGCCGATTGTGTAGTCGCCCTTCAACGGTCTCGTGGTTATCTATGCTACGCAGGGTGGCCACGCGAGAGTTGACGCAGTACCTTATGAGCAGTACCAGAGCCAGACCGGACGCAAAGCGGGAAATTGTTCAAACGCACCTACACCACCAACTTAACGGCGACGGAGCCAGAACGTACCTTGAGGCCCGCCACGGTTTTAACGGGACGTGGGCAGGTGCAGCATTAGCCTACCAGCCATTTCGGTAAGGTTTCACCCCGACCTACTGAGGTGGCAGAATACCGCACCTGCCAGCCCAAAGGCATCAAGTCCAAAACAGAGTCAAAATCAAAATCCCTAACAATCCAGTTCGTCACCGTTGTGTACCGATCTTGACCGTTAACAAGTCCTTCCTCCCCTGAGCTCGGCACAATGACTCAAGGGTGTGGGTTTTATCGAGTTGTCCTCTCTAGATCCACCATTATCAGTAGAAGCAGCGGCACCTCGTGCAGGACGTGATAACTAATCACGTGTGACAATTCGTCACTATGGCCGGTCTAAGACTGATACCAGTCCCTGATCCAGAGCCTGGAACCACGTATGATATCCAAGCCAAGTATCTTAACCCCCCAAGGGGACTAACACCACAAGTAACACCAGAGGCGAAGCTAAAATTCTTTTGCAAAATATACTAAATTTTAGTTCCATAGCATTAGTTCATTTTTGCTATGAAATCTTGAGGAGGATTGATCGTGTGCAGATCAGATTACAAGGTCCGGGATTTTAGAGAAGCGTATCATGATCATAAATCATTAGCAACTGAACTATCCGAAACTCGAGACACACTCTGTGAAGAAGCAATAGAAAGGCGAATCTCTTTGTGAAAAATGGGATATTGATATAGTAAAATGTGTAAGAAGGCGCCGCAAAATGCCTGGAGAATCGGCTAGAGATGTTGGTCTTTCCGCAGAATGTGAAATTTCTCGCGTTACGAAAAGTGTTCTCGATCGTGTCCAACAAAATATACGTACAAGATTTACACGACTAAATGACCTTAGTTTTAAATTTCGATTTCTCTTAGATGCTGGAAATTTGTTAAACAAGGATAATAACGACTTAGAAAGAAATTGTAAGAACTTGGGTGAATTTTATAATAATTTTTATCGAAATACGAAAGAAATTGAAGCAAAACTCCGTTAGAATTACTTATTTCTATAATCTCGTATGGAGAATATGTTTTTCCAAACTTGCGAATGGCACTTCAAATACTTTTGACTATCTCAGTATCAATTGCTAGTTGTGAACGTTCATTCAGCAAATTAAAAATGATTTTGACATATTTGTGATTAATGATGGAGCCAGATCGCCTAAGTGGCCTAACATTATTAAGTATGGAAAAAGAAAAATGTTAAATGACAAAATTTGATGATATCATTGATATAATTGGTCGCCAAAAAAATATTTTCGCCGGGCGCAAGAAAACCTCACTACGCCACTGCAAATATGCATAGATCTAAACTGCGTCTAGCTGTAAAAAAGCTATTCGATCAGATCGGCCGATATTTAATTAAAAACCCGGGTAGCACAGCTAGCTTTAATTTCGAGTTTTATTAGCTAACCTAAGCTAATTTAGTCTTCATCTATGCTATGTAAATTTTCTTTAATCTAAAATGCTATTTCAAATATAGACAACCTTGTTATACCACATTCTTCCAGATAAAAAAAAAAAAAAACTATTGTGTCGCCTTCTTTAATGACTGGCGCCCTTTCATTTAACATATTGCCCATACAAATACAAAGAGTTGGAAAATCCGTGCGTGACTGCATTTTATCAGACAAACAACAAGATATTCCACTGGATTCTAAAAGACTTGTTTGACCATAATTATGTTTGCATTGCTTTTTATTTACTACGTTTTTTCTTTTCTTCTAACGTTCTTCTTCCGTCTGTATAAAATTTCTATTCATTTGTTCAAATTAGCATCAAAAAAGTAATGTTAAGTACTTCTGTTTGCTTCATTGGTGGTTTGCGTTGTGACGGTTGCTTGACTTATGTGTGCCTTCTTGGGGCGGGACGCTTTGGCTCGTTAGGATGCCGCATACATACATATTAGGGCGGGTCGATTTTAAAATCGCTCATTGCTCTGTGAAAATCGTATTCTAATGATCAAAATAAGAAACTTTGCCGAAGGAACAATACCTCTAAAACGAATTCTGATATCCCCCCCCCCCCCCCCCCCCCCCCTCCCTTTGGGTCGAACTTTTGGGTAGGGGCAATTTCAATTCTACCTGCTGTGTCTTGTGGTAGCTAAAAAAAAAACAACCAAGCAATTTTACGATCTGCAATTGTGTCACAGTGATACCTTCATTTTTTAAAACGGTTGAATAAAAAACCCACACAACTATGTTTACGACATGCAAATGCATCACAGTGATGCATTGGTTTTAAAAGGGGGTTGTAAAAACGCTAATTTCTAATAATTTTTTTAATTCCTTTTCTATTACTAAGTTAAATTCATTTTTTCATTTACATATGTTCTGACTAACTAAATTTCTAAAGAGAAAAATAAACTCCAAAAAGAGAAAACATAGGCATTTCAAAATTTGCCCCTACGACCCAAAGAGGGGGGGGGGGGGCGACATCAGAATTCGTTTTAGAGGTATGGTTCCTTCGGCAAAGTTTCTTATTTTGATCCCTAGAATATGATTTTCACAGAGCAATGGGCGATTTTTTTGCCTCCCCACAAATCGACCCGGCCTAATACATATACACATACATATGTACGTATAAAACCTTGATAATTATAAATTTAAATAGAATTTAACTACTTCCATATCTATTTTTGTCTCGTTTCACTGTCATCTTCTATTATTTGCTTAACTGTTTATAACTTCTGAATTTTCTACGTTCATATTTACGCTTTATGCTCATAAACTTTCTTGTTTGCAGAATGATTTTTTTATTACTACTTCGAAATTTTCTAACAAACTATTTATTTGTAGAAAATAAAGCAGCCATCAAAGCATTAAAACATCTTCTTAGCATCCGCTTGAGTTTTATGACTTTAGACTTTCAAAGTACTGCTGGCTGGATCTAAAGAGTGCGTTAAATGGCATGATACATTTAGGTGGTTCTGCAAGGAAAGAATTATTAAAGTTATTATATTAGCACATTATATGCAGCTACCTTTTTTTACTGACACTAAGTTGTCTTAATTTGAGGAAAAGCTTTCTTTGAATTAAAAAGTGAAAAAATCGCACTTAACATTCACATTGTTAGGGTACATTGGGATTATATGGGTTTTTGCCAGCGGATTGGTCTTGAAACAGTAACGTTGCTGATAGTTGATCGCTTGCCTGTCTATGATAATGAAATAACTCGTCAGTTTCTTGTTAGAGATCACAATAACTTTTGTCCTAACTACCTGGGCGAACTCTTGACAAATTCAGCTATTAATTTTCACTGTGAGTACAGCTACAGTTGTATTTTCGCAACTTTGTGTACCACCTATAAAATATCTGATACTTAGTTCCTCTATACGAGGAAGTACCAGTTGTGTAGGGAGAAACGGATTAAGCAGAGGGAGAAAGAAAGGCAAAGGGGAAAAAGCAGAGGGATCGAGAAGGAGGTAGAAGAATAAGAATAACAAAAGAAATACGAATAGCAATAGGAATTGAAATATAAAAAGGTATAGGACAAGTAGAGGATTGGGATTGGAACAGGAAAGGGAACTGGAATAGGAAATTTAGTACGGATAGGAATATGAACATGAATATGAATAGGAATAAGAATGGGAATAGGAACAAGAATAAGAATCGGACTATTAATGGGAATTGGAAGAGGAACAGGAACAGGAACAGGAATAGCAATAGGAATAGGAATAGAAGCAGCAATAGTAATAGGAACACGAATAGAAATAGGAATATCAATAGGAATAGGAATATGAATAGGAATAAAAATAGGAGTAGGAATAGGAATAGAAACTGGAATAGTAATAGGAACTGGAAAGAGATAGGATTAGGAATATTAATAGGAATAAAAATAGGAGTAGGAATAGGAATAGACACAGGAATAGTAATAGTTATAGGAACAGGAATAGAAATATAAATATGAGTGCGGAAAGGAATTAAAAAGGGGCGCTGACTGGTTTACGGATGTACTGAGGGTAGACGGGAAGATTGGAGGAAGAGTTTTATGCAGGACTCGTTTTCCATGCGGAGGTTGTCGCAATTAAGGATGCTGTGAATGGAATACAGTATAGTGTTACTATGGTTAGAGAATTCAACATCTACTGCGATAGCCAAGCGGCTACCGAAGTCTTAAGTTGAATTGCGATGCGTTCGGGGGTAATAAGTAAACGCCTTCGCTTATAGCTGTCTCAATATTTTTTATTTATTTATTTATTTATTTAGAGTTTGTACAAGGAAGATTTAGTTTTTAGGCAGTACATCAATCCGATTAAGTTATTATACGGAAATGTTAAAAAAAGAAATTTACTTATTCATCTAAAGATATAACATAACATATATAAATACAGAAAAGTTAAATACATACGAATTTTCAATAGTATATATTATCATACATTCACTTAAAACTTTAAAGATTTAGAGTAACTTAAGAGTTAAGAAAAGAAAATGCTGCTAGTTTGAAACATCCTGCTTTTTTAATAGTTTTTGTTTTGGAGGGAAGTGAGTTCCATAGACAGATTGTACTGGCAAAGAACAGCCTTGAGGATGTTGTGCATTTAAAATTAGGGACCAATAGATTTAGGGTCCAAGTGGACTGACACTAGTTTAGTTTTTGAAATAAGTAAGGGGGATTTTTGGAATGAAGCAGCTTATGCAAAAAGCATAGATTTCTAAGTTTTAAAAAGTTATTAACATAGCTTCCGAGAATTTGTACGGCATATGAAGAGATATGATCAAATTTCTTTTTAGAAAAAACGAAACGGGCAGCATTGTTTAAGGCAAGCTGCAATTTATTATGTGAAGACGAATCAAGAATATCATCTATATTCTTCTTACAAGTGACAAGCAATTGAATCTAACATAGATGACTGTAGATAATACGGAGTACCCCTGTTCACTTATGGTCTGCTCCTAAATTGATGGGCCTTGAATCCGCAAAGCAAACGCTGGGCGAACACAACCTATTGTTGTCGGAAATGCATAGCAAGCTGTGTGGTTTTGATGAGTCCCTATCCAATATTAGTCCATGCGGTTCACCTCAACATAATAGAAAACCCTTCTTACTGCAGCTGCATGGAGGATCACGAGGTAGAGTAATTGAGACACTTCATTCTTGTCGGTCTTTGCAGAACTAAGCGAAAGTATTTCGGCCTGGGCTCTGTAGGACCTCCGAAGGACCTATCCAGGGTCGAGATCGGTCTTAGTCGAAACTACACCTTCAACGCGTAAAGGTTCTTCAAGTGTTGTCCAAGTGAATTTCCTTTGCTCGGGTAGCCACCACTCAAACTATCCCAAGCTAAAGAAGTGTGGAGAAAGAAGTAGATGTTAATGAATAGACAGAAGAGGGGAGCTGGAACTAAAATAGGGGAAAAAAGCATTAGGAGAGGAATTAGAAAGCAGGCAATTAAGAGGATGGGGGCTAAAGGCAGAAAGAAGTAGATTATATGTAGATGACGAGGCAAAGGAAGAGTATACACTGAACAAAAAATGCTACTTATATCAAGCGGATTACAGGGCAATTCAACTAAAACTTTGTTAAACTTTCATCTTCCGCAAATAGCTGTTTCAACAATCAAATCACGAGTCATTGCTGACACCCTAAGATTACCAAAGAATTTTGTAAAACAACACATATCCGTCAAGCGTAGAATTACGCTGAAGGCTGCTGATATGACAGATTTTCCTATGGCGCCACGGTTATACGAATAAAGTAGTGAGCGCCGTGAGCACAATGTACTCCTTAAAACGCTGGTTACCAAAATGTGAGCTCTGAACGTATTGGTAAGAGTAAAATCATCGTAGGGTTAGTGGTTTAGACGTTGGTTAAGGAGCAACGAGGCATCACGTAAGCACGCATGTTTGGTAACTCTCGAATATAATTCCCTAAAATACTTTAGAAATATTGCTACTTGAGTCTATGCGTCTTTTTGCAAAATTCATTTTTGGAAGGCGCAAATAAACAATACCTCCTCTGCTGCTACTGTCATTTTTCACTCCCAACCAAAGTGAATAATAGTGTAATTTTGGAAAATTCCTCATAATTATGCACGTTCTGTTAACGTTGGAAAAGCTGAACTTTCGAATAAATAACTCCAATATGCAGTATGGGAAAGTGGTCTTTATTTACAACTTTACTGTGGCAATAGTACTTCACAATTACAATTATGGCGTACTTCACTAATAGCGTATGTCTGAAGTGTGCTGCTTTAAAACTAGTTGATGTATTTGCATAAAATTCACAGTTATTAGCTGTTGAAATTACCAATAAAATCAGTACATTTAACTGAAAAATGTGTTATATTGATTGAGAATCTGTAATTTTTACATAAAATTATTACGTTTGGACTAAACTGTTGGCTCCGCTGTACAACAAATTTGTTTTCTTGACAAAAAACTCGGTTGAGTTAACAAAATTGTGCAAATTTGACCGTACATCTGTTAATTTGAGAACAACAAATCAGACTTTTTGATTTTACTACCGTTATTTTTTTCGGTGTAAAAGGAGCCGCATAGATAGCAGAGTTTCGGCAGTTGGAAAAATTTCAATTCGCAACTGTTTGAAGATACATATTTCGATATATACAAAAAAAGGGGTTGGACTTCTTTTTACCTTTTTTCTACGTAATAGAATTTTCAGTTTTGTTGCTAATGGTCGTGGTCATGGTTATGTTCAACATAACTTCCACTTCCTGTGCGGCACACATTGTCACCGGACGCTTTATACATACAAATGTACACAACTATGTGTTTACAACTTTATTGTTGCTTTTAACATTATCTATGTAATAAATCTACCAACGTGTAAATAATGTTGTTTGTATCGACATATGAATGTATGTTTGATTAACATAACCTCTTTACGAAAGGCAATTATCACATTTACCTAACCAACTTGACCATTGTTTAAACATTCCGCTTACTGCTGTTGCGCATACGCACACTTTGTGGTCTAGCCACAATGAAGCCACTCAAAACAAAAACAAAAAGCTATGATCACATACATAGATACTGGCATATCACATAAAATGTAATCACTGTTCAACTGTCAATTCCATCATCGACAGTGTGTTGTTAGCACCATCATTAGATATAAACGTGATTATTGTCACTTAGCTGATGTCTTTTTACCATCGCTGTTGTTGTTGTGCGTTAGTAATTTAAATATGTATATGTACATACACAAATTGAAAAAAAAAACAAGTAAGGAAGGCTAAGTTCGGATGTAACCGAACATTACATACTCAGTTGAGAGCTGTGGAGACAAAGTAAGGGAAAATCACCATGTTGTAAAAAGAACCTAGGATAACCCTGGAATGTGTTTGTATGACATATGTATAAAATGGAAGGTATTAAATAGTATTTTAAGAGGAAGTGGTATATAGTTCCATAGATGGACGCCATTTAGGGATATCGCCATAAAGGTGGACCAGGCCTGACTCTAGAATTTGTTTGTACGATATGGGTATCAAATGAAAAGTGTTAATGGGTATTTTAAAAGGGAGTGGGCCTTAGTTCTATAGGTGGATGCCTTTTCGTGATATCGCCATAAAGGTGGGCTAGGGGTGACTATAGAATTTTTTGTACGATATGGGTATCAAATGAAAGGTGTTAACGGGTATTTTAAAATGGAGTGGGCCTTAGTTCTATAGGTGGATGCCTTTTCGAGATATTGCCATAAAGGTGGGCCAGGGGTGACTATAGAATTTTTTTGTACAATATGGGTATCAAATGAAAGGTGTTAATGAGTATTTTAAAAGAGAGTGGGCCTTAGTTCTATAGGTGGACGCCTTTTCGGAATATCGTTATAAAAGTGGACCAGGGTTGACTCTAGAATATGTTTGTACGATATGGGTATCAAATGAAAGGTGTTAATGGGTATTTTAAAATGGAGTGGGCCTTAGTTCTATAGGTGGATGCCTTTTCGAGATATCGCCATAAAGGTTGGCCAGGGGTGACTATAGAATTTTTTTGTACAATATGGGTATCAAATGAAAGGTGTTAATGAGTATTTTAAAAAGGAGTGGGCCTTAGTTCTATATGTGGACGCCTTTTCGAGATATCGCCATAAAGGTGGGCCAGGGGTGACTATAGAATTTTTTTGTACAATATGGGTATCAAATGAAAGGTGTTAATGAGTATTTTAAAAGGGAGTGGCCCTTAGTTGTATACTTATGTGAAAGCGTTTTCGAGATATAGACCAAAATGTGGACCAGGGTGATCCAGAACATCATCTGTCGGGTACCGCTAATTTATTTATATATGTTATACCACGAACAGTATTCCTTCCAAGATTCCAAGGGCTTTTGATTTCGCCCTGCAAAACTTTTTCATTTTCTTCTACTTAATATGGTAGGTGTCACACCCATTTTACCAAGTTTTTTTCTAAAGTTATATTTTGCCTCAATAGATCAATTTGGTATATAATTATGGCATTTTTTTCATTTTTCGTTATTTTCGATATCGAAAAGTGGGCGTGGTCATAGTCGGATTTCGGCCATTTTTTACACCAATACAAAGTGAGTTCAGATAAGTACGTGAACTGAGTTTAGTAAAGTTATATCGATTTTTGCTCAAGTTATCGTGTTAACGGCCGAGCGGAAGGACAGACGGTCGACTGTGTATAAAAACTGGGCGTGGCTTCAACCGATTTCGCCCTTTTTCACAGAAAACAGTTATCGTCCTAGAATCTAAGCCTCTACCAAATTTCACAAGGATTGGTAAATTTTTGTTCGATTTATGGCATTAAAAGTGTCCTAGACAAATTAAATGAAAAAGGGCGGAGCCACACCCATTTTGAAATTTTCTTTTATTTTTGTATTTTGTTGCAACATATCATTACTGGAGTTGAATGTTGACATAATTTACTTATATCTGTAAAGATATTAACTTTTCTTTTAAAATTTGAATTTAAAAAAAATTTTTTTAAAAAGTGGGCGTGGTCGTTTTCCGATTTTGCTAGTTTTTATTAAGCAGACATATAGTAATAAGAATAACGTTCCTGCCAAATTTCATCATGATATCTTCAACGACTGCCAAATTACAGCTTGCAAAACTTCTAAATTACCTTCTTTTAAAAGTGGGCGGTGCCACGCCCATTGTCCAAAATTTTACTAGTTTTCTATTCTGCGTCATAAGTTCAACTCACCTACCAAGTTTCATCGCTTAATCCTTATTTGGTAATGAATTATCGCACTTTTTAGATTTTTCGAAATTTTCGATATCGAAAAAGTGGGCGTGGTTATTGTCCGATATCGTTCATTTTAAATAGCGATCTGAGATGAGTGCCCAGGAACTTACATACCAAATTTCATCAAGATACCTCAAAATTTACTCAAGTTATCGTATTAACAGACAGACGGACGGACGGGCGGACATGGCTCAATCGAATTTTTTTTCGATACTGATGATTTTGATATATGGAAGTCTATATCTATCTCGATTCCTTTATATCTGTATAACCAACCGTTATCCAATCAAAGTTAATATACTCTGTGAGCTCTGCTCAACTGAGTATAAAAACGTTAAAAACAAAATTTTAATAAGTCTACACTTTTATTAGCAGCCAGATTTTTGACGTAAGCGCTCTTAATTTTTGAAAAGCAAAAACAACGATGAGCTAACGTTTGTGAGCAACGTAATTAAATGGCTAATTTAGCTTTATTGTTGGCTGCATTTCAATGAACTAAATGCTCATTTATTGCACTGTAATATGGATCTGTTTATATTTAAGATTGGCTAACCCGGGTTATTCAAGCAATCATATTTTTTTAAACAAAATTTTTTAAAAATGTCTTTTTTATTTATTTTTAAAACATAATTTTTTTGTGTGAAGTAAATATATAACGTAATAATACTTAGAATTGCTTTGGGCTTCTAAATTCATCTTCAGAGTATTTCATCGCATTTAATTTATCAGCACCCGTTTGTTTAAAGCCGCTTATATAACCTGCCAGACTGTTAGACTTCGCATACTTGTTTGCTTCCGCAAGCATCTGAATTATTCGTGAATAACCGTCGTGGTGTGGTGTTAGCGTGTTCTGCCTACCACGTCGGGGTTTCTGGGTTCAACTCCCGGGCAAAGTAACATCAAAATTTAGAAACAAGTTTTTTCAATTAGAAAATAGTTTTTCTAAGCGGGGTCGCCCCTCGGAAGTGATTTGGCAAACACTCCGAGCGTATTTCTGCCATTAAAGGCTTCTCAGTGAAAATTCAGCTGCCTTGCAGATGCTGTTCGGAGTCGTCATAAAATATGAAGGCCTCGTTCCGTCGATTTGTAGGGAAAATAAAAAGGAGAACGACAAAAATAGGAATAGAAGCTCGACCTAAACCTCCGCGGAGATAAATCGCGCCAATTGTTTTAATTTTTTTATTTTTTATCATTCTTGAATACTCCCCTAACTTTTTATTTTACTCTGCGGTTATTTTACTATTTTGAAAATAAGATACAACATTTTTCTAAATAAAAATTTTCGACTAAGTCGGTAACCGATTTTAGTAAAAGTTTGAGTAGTCGAATTTGTATTGCAGGTATAATGATGCAATGTTGTTGAATAATTAAATGAGAGTGTAAGTAAAAATATTTTAATTGTAATTATGCAAAAATGATATAAACATATAAATTTATGACATACACGCTTTATAAAACAATTGCACTTAACACTGCACAATGAGAAGCGTTTATTTTAATTGATAACGGTAAAATTCTACCTAAACGTGCTAGGTTGTAACAATTTAGGTTTAAACTATTTACTTTAAATTTTTTGCATAGTTAATTTTTTGTGTACTGAGGCGCTGAAAATGTTAAAAGGCTGCTTGCTGACAGAGTTATCACGTAACTGCCTTCTTAAGTGCAAAAGGTAGATTCGGAAGACGTGAGAAGTCACTGTGTTAAGTGAGTCAATGAGTGTAGTGAAAGAACAGAAGATACCTGCGAATCCCAAAGAGTAATAGGGGTTGGAGGACCAGAGAAAGAGAGATAGAGATAGAGAGAGGGAAAAAAAGCTCTCTCATAGTGAAGGGCAAAATTAAGAACTCGCCAAGGCTTAGATGACATAGCAAACTCAACCGATCTGAAGATGCAGCACTTGAAATTGGCCCATGAGGCAGTGGAAGTAATTCGAAAGCAGCTCGCTTAATGAAACTTTGCTGAAAAAAATCCTAGAGTCGGTTGAGGTCAAGAAATATTCGTCCACAGAGCTGCGATCGGCCGAAGGCGATAAGCCTGCTTACAAGAAGCGGCGAGGATAAATGATACACCGCTTTCATAAGATCACGACGCATGTTAACTGCTGTGATAGTACAAACACTTCTCAAGTTGCAAAACCGCGGAGAGAATAGAGGGTGATAGGTACAGTGAAGGACATGGGCAGAAGAATACCGAGATAAGATCAGAGTGAGAAGAAGTGGAGAGGCAGAGAAAGGCAGAGAAAGTAAAAGAACATAATTAAGAGGTACAAGAATAATGTAAGGAGAAGAAAGAAAAAGGAGAAGTAGGAAGAAAACGGAAGAGAAAAATAGTGGAGAATAAATGAGAACAAAGGAGTCGAGTTTTCCAAAAAGTGTCTGATGTATAAAATGAGTTATTCTGTGGCAGCAACCTACCGGGTAATATCAAGTATGCTGTAAACAGGAGATATATAAAGACATGCAAGGGTGGAGGTGTTGAAACGGAACAGACAACTCAATTATGCTGTGAGTCTGCCACATTATCATTCAACTAGGTAAAGCCGTATTTGAGGAACTTATTGTGACTCTTTACCAGTCCGCTGTATAAAGACCATGACCAATATATGGAGAAATAATGTCTTGGCTTTCAATAGACATTCAAATACTCATGTATGTTGCCCTACCTAGCAATAGAAGACTTCGAGGGGGAATATGTAAGCCCTTATAAATGTCTAATAGGGTTAGCATGTTTAGCCATGCTCATAGAGTTCTTCTAGAAGATCTCAAGAGGATGCATTTTCTTATAACATTACTCCTACTAAATAATTCGGTTTTTTCGTTTGGTAGTTAAACAAAGTCTGTAAACACTATTTATTAATACATCAGTTTATATGCGGTATTTATTGATCGAAAAAACATAAAGTCACCACGGCATATACAAAAAATATAAAAACATCCTTAATTCCAAAAATTATACAATTCATTAATTCTTTTCTGATAATATGACGAAACTTATGCGCACTCACCGTTTCATACAATGGTCACCAAGACAGTATCTAAATCAACCTAGATTTAGACAATAGGCAAACAATTTAAAATAGTGATTGAATTTTGCTAATACCTGCAAAAATTATTTACTGTATATCCATCTATTGCCGGCTTTCTTTTACTGAAATTAAAATCGTTCATAAT
The DNA here is from genome assembly GCF_040869045.1 of Eurosta solidaginis. Taxonomy (NCBI): domain Eukaryota; kingdom Metazoa; phylum Arthropoda; class Insecta; order Diptera; family Tephritidae; genus Eurosta; species Eurosta solidaginis. The sequence continues at coordinate 249,870,231 of NC_090320.1, read as the reverse complement.
CAGCCATTATAAAATTTCCATAAAATTGAATATAAATTGCAAATGAATATGCAAATATAAAATCTTTTATTACACTCAACTCGTACACAAACTACGAGTAGTTGACCGCAAGAAATGCAAATTATTAAATTTATACAAAATGACAAAGCAATATTGTTGCTGTATAAAAAGCTTGGGGGGTAAAAACTAACAAAACTTAGAGTATGTACTTTTGAGGACGATATTATTTAAGAATTCATGCGGCTTATAATAACTGAATATTCAATTATTATGTTTTTCTAAGAGAAACTGAAAAGAAAGAAAGAAACATTTACTGGCATATTGCGATGGTACCATTTCGAAAACCGCCACGTTATCATCATCAGGCAATTCTGTAATGTTGTCAAAAGTTTCACCGAAATTCGAACCGCGAATTACACAGTGGAACTGCAGTTGCCTTAACCACTAGGCTATCCTGCTTATATGGGCGGAAAACGGAGTATTTATATGCTGGTACTTGATTCAGGCCTTACTTGGTAAATTAAGTTATAAGGTTCAGCTTAAACGACAGCATACTCGTTTCTCTCAAGCCTAAATTGCTGAAGATCCAAATATATCAGGTCTAAAAACTGACATATCTACAATGGAATCTTACACTTCCTTACTCACACATGAATAAAGAGTTATTATTTATTTCAAGGGAGTTTATGCTTAATTTAAAAGCCATGCCAGTTCCTTAAGTAAGGCTCGTAATTAGAAAATGGAAAAAGGAAGAGATAAGGTTTCAATATTTATGTTCAGACCTGTTGTATTGCTTCCTAGCTACGCTAAAATATATCTCTCATTATTCAACAATGGTATATGGACGAAATTAAGAAAAAACTGGCATGCTGAGAAGTAGATGGGAGGTTGTGATTTCACACAATTCCTATTCTATATAAAAGTAAGAACAAGAAAAGGTTGCTGGCCAACGCAGATTGATGGTTAGATCATCACCAGAGTCGTCATTAAAATGATGGCAATCAAATATTTAAAAGAATTGTAATAGGAAACATAAGATTGTGCAAAATGATTAATTTCAGCGAAAAAGCGCTAAATATATATTGTATGAGAATATTTTTTTTTTAGATTTTATAAATGAATAAAAATGAGTTGTAATTTTTTCATTATTCTCACACTAATGGTGTACGTATTAGTAAGTAGTAAGCGTAAGTTAGAGAGTTTGAAATTAGTAGCATTACGTTGAACTTTTTTGGCTTCCTATGTCTCCAGTTGTTCTACGCTAGTTTTTGCCAATTCGCAACACCAACTTCCCTATGCTTTTTTATACTCAGCTGAGCAGAGCTCACAGAGTATATTTACTTTGTTCGCATAACGGCAATCAGTAACGGCATAAACTAATCGAGATAGATATAGATTTCTATATATTAAAATGATCTGGGTGAAAAAAGAAATTCATTTAGCCATGTCCGTCCGTCCGTCCGTAAACACGATAACTTGAGTACATTTTGAGGCATCTTGATGAAATTTGGTATGTGGCTTCCGGGGCGCTCATCTCAGATCGCTATTAAAATGATCGAAATCGGACTGCAACAATGCCCACTTTTTCGATATCGAAAATTTCGAAAAACAGAAGAAGTGCGATAATTCATTACCAAAGACGGATAAAGCGATGAAACTTGGTAGTTGGGTTGACATTGTGACGCAGAATGGAAAATTAGTAAAGTTTTGGACAATGGGCGTGGCACCGTCCACTTTTAAAATAAGGTAATTTAAAGGTTTTTCAAGCTGTAATTTGGCAGAAACGTTAGTCATATTACTACTTGTGTGCTAAATAAAAACTAGCAAAATTGGATGGCGACACGCCCACTTTAAAAAAATTTTTTTTTTTCATAAAATTTTAACAAACAATTTAATATCTTTACAGTATACTAGCAGACCCCGCAAACGTTGTTCTGCCCAAAATTTGGCCTATCTGCATACATTTTAATAAGCTTTTTCCGTCTAACTCTGCCCTACCCCTTACAATTTTTCCTAATCTTTTTATTCCCTCCTCCCTTCCTCTTTTTCGCTTCATCTCAATCTTCGTCTCATTCTATCTCTTTCTCAGTCTCCTTCTCTCTTCTCTCAAGTTTTTCTCCTTCTTCTTCATCTCTTATTGCCAGTCCCAGAGGGTGGTATGTATTTTGTTCCAGTCCCATTCCGAGTCTCAGTCCCAGTCCCACTCCGAGTCTCTGTTTCAGTCCCAGTCCTAGTCCTAGTCCCAGTCCCAATCCGTCTCTGGTATACTTCCCGGAAAAAGCGTAAATATTAATATAGGCAAATTTATATACGAAATTTCAGCAAATCGAATAGGACGAATGTAAATAGGTATGCGGGTATTATTAATTATTGTCTTTATTTCGGCATCGCATGCATATTTGTCAGTCTTGCCAGGTTGATGCGACTTAATCGCATATCACAATGAACTTTAGAGCTCTCAGCAGCAGCTTTCATTTGATATCCATAATACACACACATTCTAGGTGTATCCGGGTCCATGTTTTGGCCTGTATCTCGAGACCGTAGTCACCTAGCGGCATAAAACTTACTCTGTACTAAAGCACACATCAACAGCTTTGATTTGATACCCATAATGTAAAAACACATCCTAGTCTTACCCTGATCCACGTTTTGGTCTATATCTCGCGACCCTAGTCACCAATAGGTATGAAAGCTACCCTGTACAAAAGCACTCATCAACAGCTTCAATTTGACACCCACAATGTAAAAACATTGTCTTAGCGTTTACGGGCCCACGTTTGGCCTATATCTCCAGACCCTAGTCACCCAGGGGTATGAAAAGTATCCTCTACTAAATCACTCATCAACAGCTTTCATTTGTTATCCATATTGTATAAACACATTCTAGGCGTACCCGTGTCCACGTTTTGGGCTATATCTCGAGACTCTAGCCTCCCAGTTGTATGAAAATTATCCTGTACTATAGCACTCATCAATCGTTTCCATTTGATATCCATATTGTATAAACACATTCTAGGGGTATTCGGGTTCACGTTTTGGGCTATATCTCGAGACCCTACCCTCCCAGTTGTATGAAAATTATCCTGTACTATAGCACCCATCAACAGCTTTCTTTTGATATCCATATTGTATAAACACATTCTAGGGGTACCCGGGTCCACGTTTTGGGCTATATCTCGAGACTCTAGCCTCCCAGTTGTATGAAAATTATCCTGTACTATAGCACTCATCAACAGTTTTCATTTGATATCCATAATGTATAAGCACATTCTAGGGGTACCCGGGTCCAGGTTTTGGCCTATATCTCCAGACCCTAGTCACCCAGGGGTATGAAAAGTATCCTCTACTAAATCACTCATCAACAGCTTTCATTTGTTATCCATATTGTATAAACACATTCTAGGCGTACCCGTGTCCACGTTTTGGGCTATATTTCGAGACTCTAGCCTCCCAGTTGTATGAAAATTATCCTGTACTATAGCACTCATCAATCGTTTCCATTTGATATCCATATTGTATAAACACATTCTAGGGGTATTCGGGTTCACGTTTTGGGCTATATCTCGAGACCCTACCCTCCCAGTTGTATGAAAATTATCCTGTACTATAGCACTCATCAACAGCTTTCATTTGATATCCATAATGTATAAGCACATTCTAGGGGTACCCGGGTCCAGGTTTTGGGCCATATCTCGAGACCCTAGCCTCCCAGTTGTATGAAAATTATCCTGTACTGTAGCACTCATCAACAGCTTTCATTTGATATCCATAATGTATAAGCACAATCTAGGGGTACCCGGGTCCAGGTTTTGGGCTATATATCGAGACCCTAGCCTCCCAGTTGTATGAAAATTGTCCTGTACTATAGCACCCATCAACAGCTTTCTTTTGATATCCATATTGTATAAACACATTCTAGGGGTACCCTGGTCCACGTTTTGGGCTATAAGTCGAGACCCTAGCCTCCCAGTTGTATGAAAATTATCCTGTACTAAATCACTCATCAACAGCTTTCATTTGTTATCCATATTGTATAAACACATTCTGTGGAACCCGGGTCCACGTTTTAATCTCAAGACCCTAGGCACGTAGCGAAAAAAAGGTAGACGTTGGCCGATTCTCAGACTTACCCAATATGCTCAGAAAATTTCGTGAGAATCGGTTTAGCCGTTTCGGAGGAGTTAAGCCTCTAACACCGTGACAGAAGAATTTTATATAAGGTGGTTTTTTTTTGCAAGCGAGGTTGAAAAAAATGCTTCAACTAACTAAATAGTTTCATTATGGCAAAACCATACAGATGGTTACTTGTTTTAGCTGCTTTGACATTTCTACTTCTAGCGCAGTATGTTTTTGACACTCAACCAGGGAATTACAAAAACAAAATACATGAAATGCGTGTGTTTGTTTGTATGTATGTCACCCTGCCGCCGTCCTATGTTCACTTCATTCGCTCGTTCACAATAGTGCCCTATTTTTGAATATGCAACACTAAACAACACTATCAATCGGGTCGACAATTACCTAATCGGTTTCAGTTGAAACCGCTTAGCCAACTCTACTCGATTACTTTTTATTGTTGCTTTCCATGCAATTCAGTAAGCTAGCTAGTGTTTTAGTTTAGTGTTTAGTTTGCAACGAAATACAGCTTTATTAGATAAGTACATTATGCCAACATTCAACTCCAGTAATGATGTGGTGGAACAAAAGAAAATTTCAAAATGGGCGTGGCTCCGCCATTTTTCATTTAACCCGTGTAGAATACTTTTAATACCATAAGTCGAACAAAAACTTACCAATCCTTGGGATATTTGGTAGGGGCATAGATTCTATGACGATAACTGTTTTATGTGAAAATGGGCGAAATCGGTTAAAGCCACGCCCAGTTTTTATACACAGTCGACCGTCTATCCTTCCCCTCGGCCGTTAACACGATAGCTTGAGCAAAAATCGATATCTCTTTACAAAACTTAGTTCACGTACTAACTCACTTTATCTTGGTATAAAAAATGGCCGAATCGGACTATAACCACGCCCACTTTTTGATATCGAAAATTACGAAAAATGAATAAAAAAAATGTCATAATTCTATATCAAATATGAAAAAAGGGATAAAACATGGTAATTGGATTGGTTTATTGACGCAAAACATAACTTTAGAAAAAACTTTGTAAAATGGGTGTGAGACCTACCATATTAAGTAGAAGATAATGAAAAAGTTATGCAGGGCGAAACCAAAAGCCTTTGGAATATTTGCAGGAACAGTATCGTAGTATTACATATATAAATAAATTAGCGGTACCCGACAGATGATGTTCTGGGTCACCCTGGTCCACATTTTGGCCGATATCTCGAAAACGCGTTCACATATACAACTAAGGGCCGCTCCCTTTTATACCTTTAATTTGATACCCATATCGTACAAACACGTCATAGGGTCACCCCTGGTCCACCTTTATGGCGATATCACGAAAAGGCGTCCACCTATAGGACTATGGCCCACTCCCTTTTAAAATGCTCTTTAATACCTTCCGTTTGATACCCATGTCATACAAACACATTCCAAGGTTACCCTACGTTCATTTTCCTAAATGGTGATTTTCCTTTATTTTGTCTCCAAAACTCTCAGTTGAGTATGTAATGTTCCGTTACACCCGAACTTAGTCTTCCTTACTTGTTTTCTCTATTTCGCGTCGGGCTAAGTATCAATTTTTTTTGCGTTGGCTTAGGCACGCTGTATCTCTTTAGCCATTGTTAGCTCTACCCCACTTCATATCTTTGTATGCTTGTCACAATATAAACTATTTATACATATTTATACACTATTTAAATACATAGAAATATATATAAGACTGAACTGCAAAAAAATACGCTGCTGGAGGTAAAAGCTAAATGTACAAGGGAATAAAGCAACAATACTAACGAAAGGAAATAGTAATTTCCAGAAAAGTTTGAGACGTAATCGATACACTAGGAAAATAATGCAATATTAAACTTCTTTCAAATCAAATAAACATTTTTTTCAAGTCAAATGCATCTTTTTTCAAGTAAAAAAGCACTTTTTTCAAATTAAACGAATTTTTTTTCAAATCAAAAGAAACTTTTTTGAAACCAGATCAAATTTTTTTCAAATAAAATGAAATTGTTTCAAAGCAAATGAAACTTTTTTCAACGAAAATATTTTGAAATCAAGGTAAACCTTTTTAAAATCATATGAAACTATTTTTAAACCAAATAAAACTTTTTTCAAACCAAATAAAAATTGTTTAAAAGCAAATGGAATTTCTTAAAAACCCAAATATATATTTTTTTATGTCAAATCGAATGAACAACTTCTTCCAAGTCAAAGACAACTTTTTTCAAGTCAAATGCGCTCTCCTTTCAAACCAACTGAAACTTTCAAATCAAAAGAAACTTTTTTCAAATCAAACAAAACTTTTTTCAAGTCGAATTCATCTTTTTTTCAAATCAAGTAGAACTTTTTCAATTCAAATGAAACTTTTTCAAACTAAATGAAACTTTTAATACAAATGCACCTATTTTGAAATCAAATGAAACTATTTTTAAACCAAATCAAACTTTTTTCAAATTAAATAAAACTTCCAAGAAAAATAAAACCTTTTTCAATGAAACTAAATTAACAAGGGAAACTTTTGTGAAATCAAATGAAAGTATTTTTAAATGAACTAAAACTTTATTCAAACCAAATAAAAATTGTTTAAAATTAAATGGATTTTTTTGAAAAACCAAATAAATTTTTGTTCAAATCAGGTGGAATGGAACAACTTCAAATCAAACTTTTTTCAATTCATATTAAACTTTTTTCAAATGAAACGAAAGTCCCAAGATTGAGGAACTCAAATGCGGTAGAATCAGGCGCCTGGTCAATTAGCACAATTAGCTAACCGTAAAGAGCTTTTAGGTCCAAAATTTTCTCTGCGAGTGTGAGGGGTTGAAACTGGCTGTTAACGAAATATTGTGCCGGTACCCGAGAATATACGCTTGCTCCTTTTTTGAACGATTAATACTGCATCCTTTGGCAAGCAGGGTCAAGTAGTAAGCGATTAAGCAGATTCGCTAACGATAAAAAAACAACTACGGGGTTTGTCAACAACTGTTGTTCGTCAACTGCAGACTCTTGCATTTTAGGGAGATTAGGTCATCAGATTATTTATGCCCACCTTTTTCAATGACTCATTGAAACATTGACTCATGTATATATGTAAATATGGTTTCTTTACTAAATTCTGGAAAATCCGTCAACCAAGGAGGATGCATATTGAGAGATATTCTCCTTCTGCTCTTCGACTTTTTTCTTAGGCTAGTGGAGCTATTCGAGGTAGTGATAAGGGGAACAGCTCCCTCCATAAGTTATGTAAGTACGACTTGTAATTTGCTTTGCTTTCCGCCAAAATAGGGTTTGAGCGGAGTCATTGATAGGGGTTGCTCCAACGATGACAATTGATATGAGTCAAATTAAATGGGGTTATATTGAATGAACGAAGGGACTAGACATTTGAGCGAAATTTGAAACCATTCATTCGTTTAAGGAGTTTTTGATACTATTCTGTTTTCTAGTTTTGTTCGGTTTAAATCTTAAACTTATGAAGAATGGGACTATAATCTTAAAACTCTTTTAAAACAAAATCAAAAATGATAATTTCAAACATTCCTTGCCTACATTTGAAACCTGTGAGTTTACTACTCTGTTTTCTAGTTTTAGTCGGCTTAAATTTTAAACTTGAATCAACAATATTTCTAAAATCTCAAAAGTATTTTAAACTAAATGTGGTTTTCGTCGAAGATTGCGGTAAGCTCAGTCGCTCTAGGGTCAAGCAGAAGACCGACAAAATCCCTACTAAATAATAACACATTTTGTTATAGTTTTACTCCAAACACGCGGACAGACTTAGTTCCCTGAGAGAGAGAGAGAGGAGTGGAGGAGAGAGACCGATGGAAATGGTGAGAGCAAACATCAACAAAACAGTTAGGGTCCTTCACATACAAGCAAAAGGCCGACGTCCTAACGTACTCGAAAACATTCGACGGTAGAATAATAAAACAGATAAACACAATTTCAAAAAACAATATTTGAGCCTTTAAAACTTGTTTACAAGAAACAAAGTAATCACACAGACAATTAACAGACAAACACACCTCAACAAATAAACACAAACCAATAAACGCAAGAAAGCAATAAACCCGCAAAGAAGGTCAAACAACTAGAATAACTGACTTTAACCTGTCTCAGTCAGCCACCCAAATCAATCAGTAAAAACCACCCTCGCTTCTGAATGAACACATAGCACATACACATAAATATACACCAGCATCAACTTTCACAATACCTGCTCATGTACCTATGAACTGTAAATACAAAACAAACGACAACAACAGATCAGAAGGAAAATCGACACTGAAAATGCCGAAACCGGTTTGTCTCGAAACCAGATTTGACAAGAGATGACGTAAAATCGTTCCAATATACATACATCATGACGAGAGCTTACAAGTCATGGTTCTCAGAGTGGCGGTGCAAGTTTAGATAGTGACGACTGTATCGGTCTTCACGGAACGGTGGAAACGGTAACGGTTAATATGTCTTATCCCAATGAGGACGCCTACAGCCACGAATCGTTATACGGTGGTGCTTTTGATGCTCGCACTTGCCGGGTGTTGCGGCAAACGGTAGTTTGACCTACAAGGAGTATACTGGTTAGTCAAGTCAACGTTTCAGAGTTCTAAATGTGGCTGGAAAAGCTTAAAAAACACACACTTCAGCTTTTAAAACAAAACCCACAAGTTTAAATTCGCTGGTGAAAATATAAAACTTTATTTGAATATGAATATGAATTGCGAATATATTCGGGGCGCGGCTGAGGCGAAAATCTAAGCTGCTCAATCACAGCAGCTGTTACAAAATTTAAAATTTACGCCACAGTTGTGCGGTTATCAAAGCGCTAAGCTGCACCAGTTAATTTCAAGTTCCCGGCAGTCTGATTGGTCCTTAACTTTATAACTGTTACGCAGGAATTAACAAACTAATTGGAATTCAGCCTCAAGGGTAGATAATAAGTTACCACAAATAACCGTTAAGACATCCAAGTGAGGTGTGTCAGGGCTCAGATATTCAACCTAGCCCAACTTCTCACCATGAAAGCTCCTGCTAGAAGTTGTTTTGCTCATTGAATCTTTCAGTGCGCCAAGTTTTTCGGGAGAATTTGCAATCATCTATCTATCTTCTATCTATCTATCTATAATATCTATCTATCTATATCTATAATCTATAATAATAATAATCTATCTATCTATAAATCTTATAAAATAAAGTCGCTAAATGCCATGTATGCGCATAACTTCACACAGAATGCTCCGATTTTAAAACGGTTTGTTGCATTTGAAAGCTTAGCTACGTGAGATGGTACAGTTAATATAATTTGAAGATATATATTATAGGGGCGTGGCAAATTGCCAAAATGTAGTAAAAAATCATAAAATTTTTGTTTACACAGCTATAACTCACAAACGGATGGATGGATTTAAAAAATTCTACTTCTCAGTAAAACTCTGAACAATGTTGCCTTCGATCTGCATCAAAAAAATACTTGATTCCTTTCTTATATCAGCCAAATTGTTTAAATAAAAGTAACATTTTTACCAAAAAATATGTTTGTGTGGTTGTTCGCTGTGAACTGTTCGCGCTAATTGCTTTTGAGTGAGGATGGTGCGACACATACGTACGTACATATATAGCATTCTCTGCGTTATTTAACTTCGGGCGTAGGTCTATAGGTATGTGTGGATGTACATAACTACATAGTATAAAAAAAAGTCGCTTTTTCTGTCCCTATGTCCCTTTGAATGCTTAAACCTTTAAAAATACGTAACGGATTTTGATGCTCTTTTTTAATAGAAAAAGAGTGATTGAAGAGGAAGGAACGGATGAACATATTTGTCTGAAAACTGGTGGAGGGGTAGCTTAGAACCAGGAGACAGACATAGGATAATTTTTATCCCGTTCTGGCTAGGGTCTTGAGATCAAAACGTGGACCTGAGTAATCCTGGGATATGTTTGTGCAATATGGGTATCAAATGGAAGCTGTTTATGAGTACTTTGATACGGGGTATTTTTCGTACCCGCGGGTAACTAGGGTCTCGAGATATAAGCCAAAACGTGGACCCGGGTACCCCTGGAATGTGTTTATAGAATATGGATAACAAATGAAAGCTGTTGATAAGTGCTTTAGACCAAAACGTGGATCACGGTAACACTGGTATGCGTTTTTACATTATGGTTATCAAATTGAAGCTGTTGATGAACGCTTTAGCACATAGTAATTTTTATACCGCTGGGTGACTAGGGTCTCAAGATATAGGCCAAAACCTGGACAAGGATACCCCTAGAATGTGTATGTAATAGGGATATCAAATGGAAGCTGTTGCTGAGAGCTTTAAAGTAATTTTCATTGTGATATTCGATTTAGTCGCATCAACCTGGCAAAACTGATGAATATGCATGCGAAGCCGAAATAAAGGCATGAATTAATAATACCCACATAACTATTTAGATACGTCCTATTCGACTTGCCTGGCAATAAGGGATGAAAAAGAATTGGCAAAACTTGAGAGAAGAGAAAAATGGAAGGAGAAGGAGGCTGAGAAAGAGATAAAGTGAGACGAAGATAGAGATGGATGAAGCGAAAAGACTGTGGGAGGAGTGAAAAAAGGATTAAGAAAAAGTGAGGGGGGGGGGGCAGAGATAGAGGGAAAAAGCTTATTAAAATTTATGTAGATAGACCAAATTTAGGGCAGAACAACGTCTGATGGGTCTGCTAGTTTTTAGTATAAATCAGCAGCTTAAGGGTTTTCACTGTTTTAGTCTGCCCACCTCTGCTCTTAGTAGACATCATCCTACACTCAGCCATAGCAATATGGCTGCTATAAAAAATTGCTTGTTAGCACGTTACGCCAAGTTAGGTTTTGAAACAATGGAAAAATACATACAAACAAACGCCTTCGTCACGTATAATTTTCTGAAAATGGACTAGAAAAAAAGAAAATAAATAACTTAATGGAAAAATCTCAAGGAAAATGCATAAACATACGTAGTACATAAACGAGACAAGTAAAACAAAAACAAAACGAATATGAAATAAAATTTTCACACACATATGATATTCACACTAAAAATGTGCATTTGTGTGCAAGTATGTGTCATGTGAAAATTAAAGAAATTCGCGCAACTTGATTATGACAAGATAGTCATGGAAAATACTGAGGGGGGTATGTAATGCTCATACTAATGAATGCCAGCTGGTTGCAATATGTACGAATTGTGGCGGTGGAAATAGCAGCTGCAGTGGTAGCACTGTTGGCAGTGGAGGTGGCAGGTGTTATTTGTTAGCTTCTTTTTAATGCTATTGTTGTTTTTCCTCATATATGCAACTATTGTAAATCAACACCACTAATTGTGAGAATGAATACAATGTGAAAATCTCAAAGCATTTAAGATGAGACACATTGCAAAATTGAAATACAAAACAAAAGCACTATAAATATGAGAAAATAATGCCATCACAGCTTAGCTTTTCGTGCTTTTCAAGTTAAGACAAAATTCCTTTGACGATTTGCTATAAAACACCACCGGAAACTTGGCAGCAACACAGCAACAACAACCGACAACCACTGAAATACAATTTCCGTATGCGCGCTAATTTAATTTCCAATGTTAAATGAAATTCATGGAAATAAAACAATTGTTGAGAGGTGGCTGTTTAAATTTATTTTTAAAATACATGCATAAAATTTGACATAATTTTGCAAATTGTTTGCCTAAACAGTAGTGGGCATTATAGTAGGGCTTGAAGACATTTTTAAACGGTTTTATTTAGCTTGACTTGACAGGCTGGTTGGATGGATGGCTGGTTGGTTGGATGGCTGGTTGGCTGGCTGGCACGAATTTTGTAATTGAAATTTAAATAACTTCCCGATAAGCTACAAGCTTGAAACTTGGAATATAGTTCAAAACCAGATGACAATGCAATAATAAGAAAAAAATCGCCGCTAGGTGGTGCAAGGATCGAGATATTCACAAAAAGCGTATTTGTGGTCCGATTTGGCTTATATTTGGAACACATAATACATACAAGAATAGAAAGCGACATAAAAAAAAAATCTACGCTAGGTGGCGCAAGGATCGAGATATTCAAAAAAATCGTATTTGTGGTCTGATTTGGCTCATATTTGGAATTTTTTAAGTTAAACGGTTTTATTTAGCTTGACTTGACGGGTGGCTGGTTGGCTGGTTTATAATTGAAATTTAAGTAACTTCTCGATAATATTTGTGGTCCGATTTGGTCCATATTTGGAACACATAACACATACATAGAAAGCGACCTATTTGGCCCATATTTGGAACAAATATTACATATAGTCCGGTAGAAGTGACATCGAAATATTTTGGAGTTCGAGGAGGGACAATCATACGTGGCGCAGAGTCGAGTAAAGTATTTGGAAGGATTATGTATTGAGGACTTAGATTGTAACAAATTGTCAGAAAGAGTCTTTGTAATAATGAGTCACTAAATGAACTAAATAGAATAAAAAGTAATAGGCACTTAAATGAAGACTAAAAACTTGAAAATAAAATAATTAAAAAAAAAATGTTTAAGTTAAACGGTTTTATTGAAAACAATACTTACATGAAGTAATAATATTACTAAAAGCTAGAAAATAATTAGGTAGTTCCTAGGTACTAGTCATCACCTTCCTCATCAATCTAGGGCGTTGATCAGGCAATTAAATAAAAGCGTTGGACGCGTCAAATTTCTATTGATAGTCATATATAAGACCAACTGAACCTTAATCAAGTTATGCTACGCCTCACATTTTTAGAAATTTCACGCGCCCAACGCTTTTATTTAATTGTCTGAGCAACGCCCTACATTGATGAGGAGTGTGATTACCTAGGATCTACTTAATTATTTTCTAGCTTTTTGTAATATTATTATTTCATGAAAGTATTGTTTTCAATAAAACTGTTTAACTAAAAAATTTTTTAAATTATCTTATTTAAATTAGCTTTAATTGTAAGTATGGTTGTAAATATAAAACTCTCCTTTGGACTAAAGCTCGTGGCTTAGTACTGTTAGTACATACAACCAATTTAAGTGCGTTTATTGGCCGAGGGGAAGTAAAAAGTAATTACTTCTGAAAAAGTGCTGAAAAGCCTACTCGATTTTAAAAAAGCTACCCGGTTCTTAAAAAGTGCTCTGTTTGAAAAGCGTAACCGATTTAAAAAAAATTACCAGGTTCGGAAAAACTTCCCTCTTCTTAAATATTACCTGATTCTAAAAAACCATCCAGTTCGATAAAATACCCCGCTTTAAAAATGCAACTAGTTCTGGAAAAGTACGCAGTTCAAAAAAGTACCCGTTTTTAAAGAAGTACCCGTTTCTGAATAAGTAACCGATTCGTGAAAAGTGCCCGGTTCGGAAAATGTACATAGTTCTCGAAAAAAGTACCCGATTCCATGAAAGTATCCAGTTCTTAAAAAGTACCCGTTTCTTAAGAAGTACTAGGTTACTCTTGCGCTAACTAAACATCGAGAAGAATGTTAGAGTATGAACATTGACCAGAAAGGATTGGGATATAGAGAAATTACATCCTGGTTCAAAAAAGGTAGCTCATTCTAAAAAAGTAGACGGTTCTAAAAAGTTTTCAGTCCTAACAAGAATCCGGTTTTGGTAGTTATGTGATAATCTGTGCCATTGCTTGATTAATTGAAATATATATAGCTCTGATTTAAGCGCTGGTGGTACAAGTCTGGCCACCCACTGTCCCGCTGTGCATCCAAATGGCACATGTTCGAAAATAGTCATTAACCATAACCGTTTAAACGGCTAAGCGCCAACTAAGTAAGTTAGAATTTGGCAAGGCGATGTAGTTATATAATAACATAGATCCTGACTTTTGATTGGGCTTTAAGTTTATACGTCAGTCTCTATGAGTAACGAAAAGGCCGATGAGTTCGCAAAAAAGTGTGCAACATTCTCTGAAACGACGGTATTCGTCCCAATCCGTGTGAGAAATCAAAAGGAGACAGGAGTTACATGCTAACATGTTGAGCCAGTAAGGAGGTGTAGGAAGTGCGAGCTGCAGGAAGAAATGGTCGAACACGTTCCGCGTTTGTGACCTGCGCTCGCCAGGTCCAGGCTCCAGCTATTAGGAGCGACAGATGTGCCAAGGCAGTGATTAATCTAGGTCCGAGGAAATGACTAGCATTTGCCAAGAGGATGGAGTTATTCTATAACATAGGTTCTGACACCTTATTGACACTTTCAGTCTATGTGAGATCTTTATTCAGTGGCCAGTTCAACCTAACCTAACCTAACCCTGAAATGCATATTTCTGATCTATAACAAAATCTTTAATCTAAACGTAATAGCTGATATCAAAATGAACTCCAGCCTCGCATACCTAAGGTGTACGATTTTTTTTGTTACTATGACTGATCGCATGATATATTTGATGGCTTAAAATAATCATCATGTTAAAAATTAAAAAAATTGATATGAAGGCCTATCAACATTCTGTGCGCCCATATTCTTGTCCGCTGCTTCAAGTGAGAGTATTGAAACACTTGCACTTTAAACAACGCTTATTGTGACTTGTTAACACTTTGCGTGTTAACAGCATTTATTCTTTGCGCTTCGCATTATTTTTCGCCCAACCACTTGCTTGTCCCAACAAACACTGAAAACAAAAATCTCAAATGTTTGAGAAAAACATTGATTCTCAGTTTGATATTCAACATTATTTATCATTTGAAACAAAATATTTTCCCGACTTTTTCTCAAACGTCAATCTTCAACTTGAGAATAATTTGAGACATACTTGAAAATTTTTTTTCTCTCAAATGTTTGAGAAAACATTAATTCACATACTTGCATTTCATTCCATTCTGGTTGAAAACCAGCGATATCATATAATATTTTCGTTGATAATAATGTGAATACTTTTTCTGGCAATGTGTCTAAATTTTAAAGTACATAATAAGTGTTCATGAAACCCAAAAATAAAATAAAACATAGTACAGCATGCTTATTTTACATCAATGTCGTCGATAGTGCCGTTGATAGTTCGTCGATCTCTAATTTGCATACTTTAGCTGGAAATGTAAACAGGCGATTTTATTGAATGAAGTGGGACATAAAGTGAAATAATAAGGAAGTATTTATACATTTTAATAATATTAAGTGATATTGAACTACATTATGCATAAATCTAAACGAGTTAAAAGTGAAGTGAGGCAAATAATAAATTTGCTTCGCTCCGCTTTATTCTCGTTTGAGAAAAAGTTGAGAATCCATAAATTCTCAATTTGAAAATTAAGAAAAATTCCATATTATAAATGTGCCTCTTAGCTTGAGAATGCTATCAACGGTTATGTGAAA
Organism: Eurosta solidaginis; assembly: GCF_040869045.1. Taxonomy (NCBI): domain Eukaryota; kingdom Metazoa; phylum Arthropoda; class Insecta; order Diptera; family Tephritidae; genus Eurosta; species Eurosta solidaginis. The sequence goes on along the minus strand of NC_090320.1, from coordinate 249,854,776 downwards.
TGCATTTGAGAACTACCATTTGAAATGTGAGAAATGGATCGATTCTCAAACGTATCTCAAATTGAGAATTGACAAAAATGTTTATTGGGGTCAGACATAATTCGCATTGGCAAAAACTTCCACTACAAGCACTTAGCTGGCAACATATTGAAGACTCATACGCACTGGTGCACCGATACGCAAAAGTGCAATTGCCGTTGCTAATCTATGTTTGTATGTGTGTGTTTACTGTTTGTCTGCTGGGCGTGAAAAATCGATTAATGCAATTGCGGGTTTGACATAGCCACAAAAGACCAAAAAAAAATTATATTATACCAACACACATGCATATATATTTACATACATAGGTCTAAGCATTGTATGTTTACACTGAAATATATTTGTTTACAAAGAATAACGGCAAAACTTAATAAAGTGTGAAATTTCCGCTGGAGTATGTCATAATGAATGTAAAACAACAACGAAAAGTTTAAATATGCGCCCCATATCTCAGTATTGTGCTGCTGTTATATAAATTTACTCTGAATATAAATAATTTTCCGCTTTTCAATACATACATCCATAAAAACTCCCTTTACATGCAACTACACTAATAATCAATATACTCTTTATACTTATTTCCATTTTAATTATAAAATATGTCTGTGGCAATTTTTGCATCTGATTTTATAACTTTTTATTACATGCACTCACACACACACACAAACACACACACATCTATTTATAAATAGTTCTGACATGCTCTCTGCTGTGCTCAACTGGTATTATAGACTTTTTGCATATAATTGAATTATTAATCAGCAATTCATTAAGGATTACAAGACAATGCTGTGGTGTAGGTATAGTGTATTAGTATATATGTGGGTGTATGTGTACGGTTTTTGTGTAAGCAGCATAATACGCTGCTGCAGCCATTAAAGGTTTCTTCTGATAGTTGCATATTACTAGCATATATACTCAGTCACTTCTCTGTTATACAGACAGTTTAAGGAAAAGTTGTGGTCTTTGTAATTGCCTTAAGGACGAAAAGTAGTCAATTGCTATTAGCATTACGGTAGCAAATTCATTTAAGTGAACGTCTGGTAAGAATTAATGTCATCTGAATATTAAGGGTCATTTAAATGAATTTATTAATTTTTGCTTTTCTACACTGAAAGAAAAAGACTAGTAAAATCAACCAAATTACGGGTCAATTCAGCCGAAATTTCTGTCAATTTTTATCCATCGCAACAAGATGTGGAATCAACTGCGCACAAATCATTGATTCGTAATTGACCGTTTTAGTAGTCAAATGAACAAAAAAAGTTGTTGCGGCAGCTTTGTACGATAGTACCTATGTTGCCATATACATACATACGTAAATATGTATGTGAATACATAAATGCGCATGATTGCTACACTCGCAGTGCTTGTGCCGAGGGGCGACTCCGCTTAGATAAATTGTCTTCTAATTGAAAACCCTTATTTCTAGAATTTTGATGTTGCTTTGCCCGGGGTGTGAACCCAGGGCATTCGATGTGGTAGGCGGAGCACGCTACCATCACACCACGGTGGCACTTACTAACCGAACTTCAATTGGGCGCACATAAAATATGCTGGCACACATTAAACATTATACACTCTATTATTTTGTTTTATTAAACACACTTTCACCAAATTTTATGTTTTATAATTTATTTAATTTATAGTTTTGAACTTCGCTTTGCAAATATAAATGAATATAGTAGTCACAAAACTGTTTCCCGATTCTTCAGTTGCAGCTCAGCTTATTGTCAATTTCTTCTCTCGCATGTAGTTGCCACACTTGATTGTTTCGAAATTGTAGTATAAATGTTCGACATAACATTTTAAATAGAGAACTTGTAAGTAACACAAAAGTAAATAATCAAATCGCAAGAAGGTAATTCACCACTGGAGTAACTCTACATGTAATTCGGCAAGTTTAATTTTCCCAACACTTTAAGTTGAAACGATTCCAAAACAACTTAAACTTTTATGTTTTTTTAAAAAATGATGTTTTTTGTTATTTTATTAGATTCGTTCGTGAAAATTCGTAAAAACTTGAACAAAATGTTACTAACTTTGTGAAAAATTCTGTTCATTCAAACAAAACTTGTTGCAAAAGAGGGCACAATTTTGCATTTCGCTTGGAGGAGAAGTTGCAAAATTGTACCCGATAAATAGGTGTATCTCATAATTTTTTGCACAGTAAATTAAAAAAAGGGGTTTTCGTTTTGTATTGATAACTGAAAAACTAGTTTTTTGTTGTTTTCCCATTTTGTGTGTTTTTTCGATTTGGTGGTTTTCTTATTTTGATGTCTTTTTTTTTTTAAAGTGGCACCATCGTCATAAGGACAACGTAGAGAGTGCATTGAGCGTAAAATTCTCTTTGAAATTTGCTCATGTATTGATTGTTGATCGCTGTTGAAATGACCAGTGAGATCAGTTGTGTTAACAGAAAAATCAGTTAGATTGACCAGGAATCTGTAAATTTTACAGAATTTTGTTAACTTAAGAGCGACAATTTCTCTTCTGTTGAAATGACTAAACTAATTTGTTCGCTTGACAAAGAACTCGGCTGAGTTAATCGCAATTCGATCAATTTCACCGAATCTCCGTTAAGTCAAGACCAACAGAACAGATTTGTTGAATTTACTAGCACCATTTCTTTCAGTGTAGTATAGAGATTAAGATTGGGGTCCAGCTAAGAGTGCTCAGACAGCGTGTTATCAATTTATTATCGAAATGTTAAGGGTTTGTTATCGATGTTGTTGTTGTTTTATTATCATTTCGGGAACGGTTTATATGACGACATTAAACCTTCTAGGCCATACCGCCCCCTCCAACAACTCGTGCCATGAGGAACTTAGGGTCGCCAGAGCTTCGCATGCTAAACATGTGTATAATAACAGGATTCCTCTCGCATAGGTGAGGTTGCCAATTGGGTTGCGGAAGCTTTGAAGCTATAAAGCTTTGTATTGCGCTTATAAACCCCTTGAATCTCGTTTGTTATCAATAACAAGCGTTATCGAAGAGTTATCGAATGGTTATGGGCGTGTTATGGCAATATTTTTCGATTGGGTATCGACCATATGTATTTATATTTATGTTACTCATTTGTGTTATGTCATTCACCAGTTTTAGATTGCTTTCGAAGCGTTGTAAATTTGTTATAGATTAAAACATAGTCGATAAACTGTCTGTTTTTTATCGAAAAGTTATAGATTTATTTTCGAAGGGTTACCGATTGAGGAGTAAGAGGTTTGGAATCGCTGAGTTATTGAGAAGTAACATATAAGTTTGTTATCGAAAAAATATCGATTGGCTATCGAAAATTAATCAAGTGTTACCGATTTGTAATCAACGAGTTATCGGATCGTTATCGATTAGTTCACCAATGAAAAAAATCGACTTGTTACAGATTTGTTACCGACGAGCTAGCGATCTGTAATAGCCGATTTATTACTTTGTTATTGATTAGCTACAGGAAAGTTATTAGCTCTTTATTAAATAATATGGATTTTTGTATCAAAAATTATGCAATTCTTATCGAAGTGCTACTGATTTGCAATTACGATTCATCGGTTTATAACCGACTAGTAGTAGGTTCTTATCGGTGAGTTATAGAAAAGTTATCAGTTTGTTATCGAAAAAAATATTGATTTGTTGTCGCGGTGTTGCCGATTTGTTACCCGAGTAACACTCCGATGTGCTATCGGTTAGTTGTCGGTTTCTTTCGAATTGTTATCGACGTGTTATCGAAAATTTATCGGTTTCATACCTATAACAAGGCCATCAGCTTGTAATCAAACCGGTACCGGTAACACTCCAAAAAGACTTGCTGGTGACTCTTCAAAAGCCCATTTATGGGCTTTCTTGTGATGCCAAAGTTATGTATCTAAAGAGGTTTAACTCAGAGTTCTATGACCTTCACCCATATATGTGCAAAGTGTAACGAATCAAAGCTGAAGTCTTAGATCGCTGGGTCTTAGTTTACAAACTTGAAAGTGTTTCGGCATAATTTAAGGTTTGTGTTTATTCACGATTATTTTAAATTATATTCTGGAACTTTTTTTGCGAATACCAAGAAAATCTAATTCATTAACCTAAATCGGTCCCGAGCTCGATAAATTCTGAAAATAATTTACAAAGTTTCATGAACTGATTACAAACTGGTACCGAAAATAATTGGAAAATTATCTTGATGTGATCTCCAAAATAAAATTAATAATACGATTTATATACCAATCACATGGAGAGGTGGCAAAATTAACCGAATTACGGGTCAATACAACCAAAATTTCTGTACATTTTCATTCACCGCAAACAGCTGTTGAAATCGGCAACCCTGCACATCAAATTGTCAATTCTGAATTGACCGTTGCAACAGTCAAAGCAACAGAAAAATGTGCATCGTACATAAGCAATAGGTGTGCTAACGTAACAATTATTATTGTGACCCTAAGAATACCAATGAAAACTTGTAAAATAACACATTTTTGTCAACATTAGAATAACAGTTAATACTGTTGATATCACAGAGTTTTCTGTGGCTTTATGGTCATAAGAATAGTGTAGCAAGCGCCATGGCGTAAGTTTCTCTTTGAAAATAGGTAATGCATTTCCATAATATTGACAGGTGTTCGCTGTTAAAATGGCCAATAAAATCAGTTCTTTCAACAGAAAAATCAGTAAGACTGATTGACAATCTGTAATTTTTATAGAATATTGTCAACTCGAGACCAAAATTTTCTCTTCTGATGAAATTACTAAAGAAATGTTTTCACTTGACAAAAAACTCTGTTGATTCAACCATAATGCGATCACATTTATCGAATGATCGTTAATTCGAAAACAACGAATCCGATTTGTTAATTTTACTAGCGTTATCTCTGTATAAACTGGTTTGCCTATAAAATCAAGAGCTGTAAGATAAATGTCTGAAAAATTGTTTTTTTTTTATTTCAATCACATTAAACTGAATTTAATTAATTGTTGTAGCGTGTGCGAGATTGTGGCATAACAACTTTTAACTAATGATTTGTTTTTAAGCTTAGCAATAAAGCTATTGACACGAAATAAAAATTGTTTACAAAAACTTTTAATGAACTTATTCATCGATCAACAAACAAAAAAAAAAATTGCATGCCTAATTAAGTTTTTTTGTTGATACCTGTATATTATTGCAAAAATTATTGAAATTAATTAACATTTTACATACAACTGATTGAGTAAAATACACGTAAAGCATATTTTGCATGAACACTAATATAATTACTCATTTGTAAAATGTTTGTGCAACATACTTACATAATGCTTAAGCAGAAATACCAAGAGCTAAACATTTCGGCTCTCGTTCTACACCAGTTACAAAAGATAAAATTTAAAGGCACTTGGAACATTGGTTCTGTTGGGGGTGCTGGTTTATCCAAATGAAAGTATACGTACGTTTGTGTTCTAATCTATATTTAATTACCAATATATGAAAAGTTACAAAGTTTGCTTTACACGTGCGATCGGATCTAAGATAAAAAGAAAAAAGGAAAGATGGAAATGTCATTGTCAGCGATCTTACATAAGTATCGGATCCCTGTGTCATCGATAACGTTGAAATCGACCAGTGTTTCAGTTTGAACGAATGAAAGACAATTTGTTCTTGGCTATCTGCCAGTCACCACAATACCCCCCGGCTAGTTATTCGACTAACGATACCGAAGAGGGATTCGGACCTGACGTCCTGATAATGAATATTTTACCGCCACTGCGTCTTTTGCGTTGGACGTCGCGGGCTCAATCTGTGGACCTTGTACTGTGGGCGTCGTATCCTCGATATCGCTATCGTTAAAAATATATGCCACTTTTAATCGATCGATAGAGATTTTTGCTTCCCTCTGTCGGATTCGTATTACAAAGTATTTTTCGTTTTTCGATATAACCTCGTACGGTCCTTCGTAGTTTGGCTCCTATGGTTCGCGAACGCGATCCATTCGTACGAAAACATATTTACAATCTTTTAGCGCTGGTTGTAGATAAGCTGAGACTTCTCCGTGTCGAACTGGTTTTGTTGTTGGCAAATCCCTCATTGCTTTTCTTAAAACTTCCATGAATTCTGCTTCTGTAAGTTGATTATTTCTCTCGTGTAGGAACTCCCCTGGTATTCGTAACCGTGTACTATAAAGCATTTCTGCGGGGCTCGCGCCGATGTCTGTCTTCACGGAGGTACGCATTCCAAGAAGGATGAGAGGTAAAGCAAAGCTCCAGTTCCTGGTAGGGCAACACTTGATTGACGATTTAAGTGTGCGGTGCCAGCGTTCAAAAAGCCCGTTCGACTGGGGGTGATATGGTGTAGTACGGAAATGTTGTACGCCCAGGATTCTCGTTAATGATTTGAATACCTCTGATTCGAACTGGCGCCCTAAGTCGGTGGAAATCTTCTGTGGTATGCCATACTCTGATATCCAACCACTAATCAGCGCATTAGCTACGCTCTCTGCTGTTATGTCAACTAGAGGTACGGCCACAGGCCATCTCGAAAACCTGTCTATACACGTAAGACAGTAGTGGAAACCGTTGGAAGTTAGTAGTGGTCCAATGATGTCAATATTAATGTGCTGAAATCTATCAGCCACGTTCGCGTAACTTCCTAGTGGTGACTTCGTGTGTCGTTGTACCTTCGCTTTCTGACACGGAATAAATCCGCGAACAATTTTAGCAACTTGGACGGCCATTCGAGGCCAAATGTATCGCTCCGCTACTAACCTCTGCGTTGTTTTTATCCCAGGGTGAGACAAATTGTGTAGCTTATGAACCACCTTTACCCGAAAGCTGTTTGGTACGTAAGGTCGCACTCTTCCGTTGGAGACGTCGCAGAAAAGTTTTTCTTGTGAGCCTGGAAGTGAGACTTTTTTTAACGAAATTGAACTATTCTCACCTGAACTGAGGAGGTCTTGGAGTTCTTGGTCGTTCGCTTGCGCTACCGCCATAGCATCAAAATCGATGGCGTCGCTCTGTATTGTGCTAATTCTGGAGAGCATATCGGCTATGTTATTGTCACGTCCAGGTAAGTGACGAATATCTGCAGTGAATTGACTAATTATGTCAAGTTGACGTGCTCTTCGTGAGGGTGCCTTGCCGCTGCTTTGACGGAACGCGAAAATGAGAGGTTTATGGTCGGTAAACAATGTAAATTCCCTTCCTTCGAGAGCGTATTTGAAATGGAGTACGCCTTGGTACGCCGCGGTGAGCTCCCTATCATACGCACTATATTTTCTCTGCGCCGCTGTCAGCTTCTTTGAATAGAAACCCAAAGGTTGAACTTCCCCATCCACAATTTGATGCAGCACCGCTCCTACCGCGTCGTCTGAAGCGTCTACTGTCAAGGTCAGTTTGGAATTCGGTGCCATATAGCTAATTAATGTTGCGTTCGCCAAGTCATCTTTACACGCGTCGAAGGCTACCTTGGCCGCCGTTGACCAAGTAATAGTAGTATTGTCATTTTTTCGATTGCCAACGATGAGGCGCTGAAGGATATCCTGGTTTTTCATCGCATGTGGAATAAAGAATCGATAAAAATTAATCATGCCCAGGAATTTCTTCAACTCCTTGGCTACGGTTGGCAATTTAAAATTGCGTACTGCTTCAACTTTGTCATCGGGTGGTCTTACACCCTCTGAATTTATCGTGTGGCCTAGAAACTTAAGCTCTCTCATTCCGAATTTGCATTTGCCGAGTGCAATTGCTAGGTTACTTTGACGAAGGCGTTCGAACACTATTCGCAGGTGCTTCTCGTGCTCTTCTTCAGACTCCGAAGACACTAAAATATCATCGATGTACGCGAAGGTAAAGTCGAGTCCCTTTAGTACCTGGTGAATATGTCTCTGGAATGTCTGTGCAGCGTTTCTCAGACCGAATGTCATAAAAACAAATTAAATAGCCCAAATGGTGTGGCTATAGCCGTTTTGGGAATATCGCATGATTCTATGGGTATTTGGTGATAGGCCTTCTGAAGGTCGATTGCCGAAAAAATCTTTTTGTTATGTAAAATGCTCGTAACGTCGTGTAGATATGGAATTGGGTACCTATCAGGCACCGTGATAGCGTTTAATGCTCGATAGTCCCCACACGGCCTCCATGTCCCGTCTTGCTTTCGAAGGAGGTGTAGAGGGCTCGGCCAGTTGCTTTTTGACGGCCGACAAATACCCTTTTGCAGCAGGTAATCGAACTCATTTTTCGTTTCACGCAGCTTGTCTGGCGCTAACCTCCTTGGCCTTGCAAACACAGGTGCACCTATCGTTGTGATGTGGTGTGTCACATCTAAATTGACAGGTTTCTTGTTTACGTTGATCGTGGCGATGTCTTGATACTCACGCAGTAATTTTGCGTATTTTCCATGGACGTCATAAACAAGGATCTGTGATACGTTTGCTTGCGTGAAAGTACCTTTCGTTTCTAAAAGCGTATGCCTATTTAGGAGCATACCTCGCTTACTATCTACGAGAAGATCGTAGTGCCTTAAAAAATCGGAACCTATTATGGGAGAACTGACATCGGCTAGAATAAACGTCCATAAAAAATCACGCCTTAAGCCAGGAGATAGCCGCAGTCGCTTTTCGCCATATGTTTTTATGGGTGATCCGTTTGCGGCGTCGAGGTTCGTCGAGCTTACATTTTTGAATGTCTTAGCGTTTCGTGCCGGCAACACCGACACATATGCGCCGGTGTCAACTAAAAATTTCGTTTTTGTATTGGCGTCATGAACAAGTATGCGAGCAATTTGTTGGGTATTTTCAGATCTGCTCGTCTGATCCGAAATTTGTATTAGTTTTTTGGCTTTGGTTGTTCATACGTGCAGGGTGTCCGACATTTACGAGCATTTTCTCCATGTACTTGATGATACCAGCAGTATTCTTCCTTTGCCCGTTTAGGTGTGTCTGCACGGCTACGACGTCGTGACGAGATTGAACGGGACCGATTACGATGGTTGCCTTTTTGCATTAATTTTTCGAACTTCATTTCGAGGCGCTCGATACGTTTACCTATTTGGGAATCCGATGGATCTCCGGTACTACGCGCACCAACGACTGCCATTTGTTGGAAATCGCCTACTTCCAAAATTTTATCGGCCAGCTTTGCAAGCTCTGGCAGTTTAGCATCTGATGCCTGCAAAATGGCTCTTGCCTGCGCCGGCAGCCGCTGTAGCCAAAGTGATTTCAGAAATTCGCTACCAACTTTGCCCTTCGCAAGGCTGCTTAATTCCTTGTAAAGTTGCGTTGGTCGCTTATCTCCTAAGTCTATTTCCGAAAGTAGCTTTTGAGTTTTCTTTTGTTCGCTCTTCAAATAGCGTTCTATAATACGTGTTTTAAGGTTATGATATTTGCCAGTCTCAGGTGGACTTAAAATGGCGTCGAAAATTTGCGCTAGAACGTTTGACTCTATAGCGGCAACTACAGTGTTAAATTTAAAAATGTCGGTGGACACTCTTGATACGCTGAATTGCGCTTCGGCCTGGTTGCTCCGGCCAGAATGGTGGAACCTTCACCGAAACTTTATTAATGATCGTTCTATCATCTGGTGGTGCTGCGGCAGCTGCGTCTGCCTGCCCGTTGACCATTTCGTTTTGCAACGTCGGGGTCACCAATTGTTGGGGGTGCTGGTTTATCCAAATGAAAGTATACGTACGTTTGTGTTCTAATCAATATTTAATTACCAATATATGAAAAGTTACAAAGTTTGCTTTACACGTGCGATCGGATCTAAGATCAAAAGAAAAAAGGAAAGATGGAAATGTCATTGTCAGCGATCTTACATAAGTATCGGATCCCTGTGTCATCGATAACGTTGAAATCGACCAGTGTTTCAGTTTGAACGAATGAAAAACAGTTTGTTCTTGGCTATCTGCCAGTCACCACAGTTCTCTATAATCGCTAACCTACAAGCAGCTATCCGAAATTGTATCATGTGAGAGTCATGCAACTAATTGGAAACCGATTGCAAAGTAATGTATTTGGCTACAATGATATCTCTATGTATAAGTGGACCAACCACGGTATTTAACTAGATTAGTACTCTACCCGAGTAGACTAGTTTAAATCCAGCTCTGAGCTAGACTTGTTTTCTTCAGCGTAACTATTAGCCGTCATCCAGCGGATTTTTCTGCTCCAAATAACGCTCTGGCTCATTAACAAAGCTTATAACCACGTCACATATCAGCATCGTTTATTAACATACACTCAGAGAAAAACGCCGTTCTAAAATCCAGCACCACCGGACTCAATACAAGATTTTCATGTGCTTACTTTTTTGTTCTTGAAACACGAACGATCTGTTCTTAAAACAACAACCTTGCTCTTGAACTGACAACCATTTTCTTGAACAGAGAATGGCTGGTCTTAAAATATGAACAAATGTTCTATTAATGAGAACAATGTTCTTAAATTGAGAACAAGGTTCTGAAATTAAGTTCAGGTAAAAGGAAACAGTAGAATTCGTCTGTACTACAATGTTAAATACATCATTTGGCCCAAGCTATCAAGCAGCTGTAGTGGCCCAGCGATTATGATGTCGTGGTTGCGATCGCGTGGCGCGAGTTCGATCACCGTCAAACTATAACATTTTTTAAAACAATTTTTTAACTTTTGTTTTTCCTTCAAGTATTTTTCCATTAATTTATGCACAGATAATTCTCAAACTTGTTGTGAAATGTTTTAAGTATATATGCAGATTACATCTTCAAATAAGAATAATTTCTCAATAAGAGAAACATATGAAAAAATGCATATTATGCATTTTTTCTTAATTTTTTGGGCTATAATAAACATTTTTTTGTTATAAATATTTTTTATTTATGACAAAAAAATTATTATTAATAAAAAATAAATGCGTACCTATTGAACAAAATACTTTCCCATCCCTTCAATGATCAAGCCCAAACCGTTCTTGAATTGAGAACGAAAACTGTTAAATCGACCACAAGTCGTTTTCGAAGCGTGAGAACGAAAAATCTTATTTTAAGCACAAATATTGCTTGAAATGAGCACAGAAGGTTCACACATCAATACCAAACTGGTCATAAAATACGAACGGTGTGCTTGGAAAAACTGTTCTTAAAACAAGCCCATCGGTCACGAGTTAAGAAAAAACGTACTTAACAGACCTTTGTCAACGTATGTTCCTAATTTTGAACTTGTTTCGTTCGTTTTAGAATGATTTTTTCTCTGAGTGTATGAGCTGATTGCACGTATTTGATTGAGTAATAGCAAATCTGACGACGCTAGCGCCAGCTGACATGACAATTTTTTTACTTTTGCTATACAAAGCATAAGATGAAGAATTTGACATTTGTATTGGCTATGGGTGCTTTCAGACTTTGCAAGTGAAACCTTTTTTCAACTCGATTTTTATCAGTGTGTTATTTCGTCCATATCCGGAATTTCGAATACCGATTTTCGGGTAGGATATTCTGCACGGGTGGTTGTAACTGAACTTCTAATCGAGTGACCCCATATTGAGGAAATTTTGTGTATGTTAAAGGGAGTTTGAGTATGGTTCAGATTAAAAATGTTGTCCGTTTTCTTTCTTCGCAGAAAATTATAAGAATTGTGTTATTATTTGAGAAACTTTACTTTCCGAAAATTGGACTAAGGATCGACCTAGTTCACTTCATTGCTCAGCTTAATATTGGATACACTTTTTTTGTGCGAAGTACACAAGGAGCCAACGTATTCCAAAAACTTTTATTTATGGTGCTAATTGCTTAAAATTTAGTACAGGGGTTCCCCTTCGACAAGCTTAATATTTGTTTTTAATGTTTTATTTGGGTAGACTTTCGAATAGGTTAACTTTATAACTCAAAATCGTAGATGGCTTGACGTGGGTTTTAGTTTCAAATGTTAACCTATTTCTGAGATCGAAAAGGAAAATGTGGACCAGGGTTATGCTAGAAAATGTTTACACAACATAAATATCGAATTGGTTGCGTTATTGGGGGTCTTAAAAAGGATAAGGGGTACGTAGAAAAGTGATAAGGAAAAATAGAGTTATGCGAGAAGCCATAGATATAAATAGAGTAAAACGAAAATAAGAGATAGGTTCAGGAATCGAAGTGGGTGAGAAACAGAAAAAGGAGATAAATAAAAAGTAGAAAGAGAGGGTAAAAGAGAGAAAATATATTGGTAGTAGCAGATGGAAATGGAAATAGGAGTGAGGAAAGTGCGAGGGGAAGAAAGGAAGCAGATGGAGCAAGAGAAACAGTAGATGAAGAAAAATAGTGGGAAGTTGGGGGAAGAAGGTGGTAGTAGAGGTAAGAAAATCGATAAGGTGAAAGGGAGATAGTTCGAAGCGAAGACAGGGATCAAACTTCGAGAGTTGGGGGGAGAGGCAAGAAGATACAAAATTTTTTGTTTTGCAGATGCTACAATATAACAAATGCCTCTGTTTACTGGGAGAGCATCGTATGGAGGAATATTATTGGGCAGAAGCACGACTTAATTATCTATCCATATATTATATACAAAAATGAATGCGATTTTTAAAGTTGTACCTGCCTTGGTTTCATATAGTTTCATAGTGGTTAATAAAACCAAAGATATTGAAATCAATTGGTCAGCTGAAGTAGGTATTCAATATTTGGTATAAAGTTTCTATATATGAGAAAGAAAACCTAGAAGAGAATGGTATGGCGAGTGAAAATGGGGAAGTGCAATTTAATGTAGGCAAAACAAATTTCAGGCAGAAGAAAAGTTTGCCGGGTACTCTAGTTCCTAATAAAAAGTTGAAAATTTTGAATTTGGTTTTAAGCAAAGAAATTTTTGTTATTCTTACCATAGCGGAACCATACATAAATAAAAGTTCTATGTACTTTGTTTTTGTATATTCGATGGACTAATATCAAAATCGTACTGCGCCGGAAGGTGATGTATCAAATCAAATAAAAAAAGTTATAATCAGCTGTCCCATGCTGCCACCTTATATAGTCCCGCCATGATTCTTACGGAATCGAAAGAAAAAGCAATGCATTTTAATTGAAATTTTACAAAATATTTAAAGATATATAAGCAGTTGAGCTTTGAGTTTGATTTTAAGGACAGAAATTGAATTCTTACGGAATCGGAAAGATAAACCATTGTATCTTACTTGAAAATTAACAAAACTGTAAAAAATATAAGCATTTGTTACTGTTCAAAGGTATTTTATTAAGATTACCACCACTGTATATGGCATTTGCACGAACTAATAATAATATAAATCATCAACACCAAATTTCAACAGCTGCTGTCAACCTCAATTTTCCTGCGAAATTTTCGAAAATGATTAAAGCATAAAACTTTATTTGATATTTAGCCCAATAAATGAACTTTTTGTTATTCCACTTACACTAAACAAATTTTGTGATGTTACAACTACACTCACATTTGCACAATGTTGCACATATTTGATACACATGTGCAGCGTTCTCCAATGAGGCCACTTATTAGGCATCACTGAAAATGCGGCAAAACAAAATCACCAAAAACAATTTAGAACACAAAATTCACTTAATAATTTACATTAGTGGAATGAGTATTTATTTTTGAGAATTGAAAATCATTAAATGAGCGAACTGAAAAAGTGCATAACAACTGAAATGTGGTTCGCTTGAAAAGCTATAAAAAATGAGATTTAACAAGTAAGGAAGGTTAATTTCGGGCGTAACCGAACACTACATACTCAGTTGAGAGCTATGGTGCCAAACATAAGGAAAATAGCCATGTAGGAAAATGAACCGCGGGTAACCCTGGAATGTGTTTGTATGACATGTGTATCAAATGAAAGGTATTAAAGAGTATTTTATGAGGGAGTGGGCCATAGTTCTATGGATGGACGCCTTTTCGAGATATCGCCATAAACGTGGATCAGGGTTGACTCTAGAATTTGTTTGTACGATACCCATCAAATGAAAGGTGTTAATGAGTATTTCAAAAGGGAGTGATCCTTAGTTCCATAGGTGGACGCCGTTTCGAGATATCGACATAAAGGTGGATCAGGGTTGACCCTAGAATTTGTTTGTACGATATGGGTTGCAAATGAAGGATGTTAATGAGAATTTTAAAAGGCGTGGGCTTAGTTCTATAGGTGGACGCCTTTTCGAGATACCGCCTAATGGTTAGTTGATTTTGAAATCCCAAATCGGTTTAGCTATATATATATATAAATCAAATTCTGTGTGTGTGTGTTTTCGCTATGGAAACGTATTTCCCACACATTAATCATCACCAAATTTTGGTTATGGGTTCCTTCGATCAACGGGACGGTTTTAGGCTAAAAATAATTTCGATATATAAAAGGGGCCTGGCACCTCCCATACAAATGGAATCTTTGGTACTGCATACCTTTAAAGGTATACATGCCAGACCATTGAAATTCAATGAGGTATACATGCCAGAACATTGAAATTCAATGAGGAGTTATATGAGGTCAATCCCTAACACCACCAAGAAAATGCGGAATTTGGAGAAAGGGGCGTGGCACCTTCCATTCAAATGGAATCTTTGGTACTGCATAACTTTGAAGGTATACATGCCAGAACATTGAAATTCAGTAAGGAGTTATATGAGGTCAATCCCTAAGACCACCAAGAAAATGCGGAATTGGGAAAAGGGGGCGGGGAACCTCCCATTCAAATGGAATCTTTGGTACTGCATAACTTTGAAGGTATACATGCCAGAACATCGAAATTCAGTAAGGAGTTATTTGAGGTCAATCCTTAACACCACCAAGAAAATATGGAATTGGGAAAAAGGAGGCGTGGCACCTCCCATACAAATGGAATATATTATACTGCATATATCTGGATGTCGTAATGGTAGGATAATTAAAATTGGTAAGGAGCAATGTGACGTTAAGTCCTAAATCCTCCAGTAAAATGTGGAATGGGGAAAAACTATGGCTGCCGTACAAATTTAAGTTATTTTAACACCTAAAGTTTGACTGCATTGTTGAGTTTAGCTGTTATGCCTTTTGGACGTTTAGTAATCTGCCGCTGTTAAAAAAATTGTTTAGCTTCAGTCTATCTACATCTTCTATAAAAATCAAATTCTGTGTGTGTGTTCCCTATGAAAACGTGTTTGCTATACTTCGATCATCACCAAATTTTGGCTCGAGGTTCCTTCGATCAAGACGAAAGTTTTTCATATTTCAGAATTAAGAATTTTAAATTTAAATGTTTTTGTTTTTTTGGCTATGCGAAAGAACTATCTTAGCTCCCAAAAATGATCATGTTAACAAAATCAATTTCCTGGTGAAGTGACGAAATATAAATCGATCGACTCAGTTACAGATGAAGATAAAATTGTGAATTATCCAAATGAATTTCTATACTCCTTAGAACCAAAAGGAATGCCTGCGCATATATCAACTTTGAAAATTGGCTCACCAGTCATGCTTCTTCGGAATGTAATCAAAGCAACAATCATCAGCGGTAAAAGCAATACAATAATATAAAATAAGATACAATAAGATACAAGAATAAAATGTTTTAACAGAAAATTTCACCAAATATGCGTACAAAATTCAATTCAATTTACAGAACAATAAATTAAATTATCAACAAACAAAACAGAAAAAATAACGCAACATCCATTCGATCTCGGGCGTTACAACGTGCGCCTGGTAAAGCTAGTTTATTTATATATGTAATACCATGAACAGTATTCCTGCCAAGATTTCAAGGGTTTTTTACTTCGCCCAGCGGAACTTTTTCATTTTCTTCTACTTAATATGGTAGGTGTCACATCCATTTTACGAAGTATTTTCTAAAGTTAAATTTTGCGTCAATAAACCAATCCAATTACCACGTTTCATCCCTTTTTTCGTATTTGGTATAGAATTATGGCATTTTTTTAATTTTTCGTAATTTTCGATATCGAAAAAGTGGGCGCGGTCATAGTCGGATTTCGGCCATTTTTTGTACCAATACAACGTGAGTTCAGATAAGTACGTGAACTGAGTTTAGTAAAGATATATCGATTTTTGCTCAAGTTATCGTGTTAACGGTCGAGCGGAAGGACAGACGGTCGACTGTGTATAAAAACTGGGCATGCCTTCAACCGATTTCGCTCTTTTTCGCAGAAAACAGTTACCGTTCTAGAGTCCAATCCCCTACCAAATTTCACAAGGATTGGTTAATTTTTGTTCCACTTATGGCATTAAAAGTGTCCTAGACAAATTAAATGATTTTGCTAATTTTTATTAAGCATACATACAGGAACAGGAGTAACGTTCCTGCCAAATTTCATCATGATGTCTTCAACGACTGCCAGATTACAGCTTGCAAAACTTTTAAATTACCTTCATTTAAAAGTGGGCGGTGCCAAGCCCATTGTCAAAAATTTTACTAATTTTTTATTATGCATCATAAGTTCAACTCACCTACCAAGTTTCATCGCTTTATCCGTCTTTGGTAATGAATTATCGCACTTTTTCGGTTTTTCGAAATTTTCGATATCGAAAAAGTGGGCGTGGTTATAGTCGTTCATTTTAAATACCGATCTGAGATGAGTGCTCAGGAACCTACATACCAAATTTCATCAAGATGCCTCAAAATTTACTCAATTTATCGTGTAAACGGACGGACGGACGGACGGACATGGCTCAATCAAATTTTTTTTCGATCCTGATGATTTTGTTATATGGAAGTCTATTTCCATCTCGATTCCTTTATACCTGTACAACCAACCGTTATATAATCAAAGTTAATATACTCTGTGAGCTCTGCTCAACTGAGTATAAAAAATAGAATAAAAATTCAAAACAATTTACGCTAATTTTATGTTTACTTTTCATTTTTGATTTTTTACTTTTACTCAGCCAAATATTTATATTGAGTAGTAAACTGACGGCAGCTGCAATAAGAAAGATGCTGGCCGTATTGTGGCAGACGTTCCAAGCTGCGCGAGCATTAAAAATTGAATGCATGCAAATTAGACTACAAATGTTTGTTTTTATTTGAACATAATTTTCTTAAGAGAATGCATATTTATGCACATTTTTTGCTCATTAAATTCGAACATATTTTCATTGTGGTATTATTGTTGCACAGACTTTGACGCCAATACATCAAAAACAACAACGCAAGTAAATTGCAATAAAAAAAACTTATGCCAAATAGTTGAGCAACATCTGTGTTTGGATGCGCTAATTTTTCATAGCTAAAAAAAAGTTTGCATTGCCGTTGTAGACATAGTTTAATATTTGTTTGCAAAATTTCGTGTTTTCATTCATAGAAATGCAATTGAAATGTGTATTGAAAAGCGATGTGGTTATTCATATATCTGGCGTTTCTGTTATTTTGACGTTAACTTGGAATTGACAGCATTGTGTTTTAGCAGGGAGCAGTGGTGTATCTGGACGTCTGAAAGAGAGTTATTTTTTCAACAAAAGAACTTCACTCCTCATCTTTACAAACTTATGCTCGAAAGGTTAACCTGTACTGCACATTCTTATTTAAATAAAAAGTAATAAATGCCAGACGCGAAAGCCACCGAAGATATTTTAGGCCGAGTTTCTCTTCGAATTTGAGTCGTGCTCCTTTTTTACTTTTCCTACAAATTGGCGGGACTGGATCTACATGTTTAATGCCAACCCACAACGGCATCTGCAAGGCAGATGAATTTTCACTGAAACGCTTTTCAATGCAGAAATACACTCGGAGTGTTTGCCAAACCACTACCGAAGGGCGACCCCGCTTAGAAAAACTTTATTCTAATTGAAAAACATTTTTTCTAAATTTTCGATGTTGCTTTGAACGTTAGTTGAACCCACGATCTTCGGTGTGGTAGTCGGAGCTCACCGCATTTCCGCCGCATTCTTATTTTCACTTGCAAATCATGACGCAGTGGTAGGGGTCATGGGCCCCAATGAAATTCCCGTTGTTGTGAGTGCCAAGTAGTCGCGATTTTCGATGTGTTAACATAAAGGTGAACGTATGTTTAGAAAACTTACGCTTCTATGGTAACTAGAGCTCATCGAGGGGATGAACTTAAAACACAACTGAGCTGAGCATAAATAGTTAACTTATCGAGTAACAAAAATCTCTGTCTTTTTGAGAAGAGCTTCGTCGACTTCGGTAACAACCAATATTTACAAGGAAGTGTTTTATTATCGGCCTATTATCGACGGCCAACTATTATCGTTAAGTTATCACTTTGCTATCGCTTTGTTATCGCGAAACCATCTTCTACTAATTGGTTCCTTTCATCCTGCTATCGATGGGTTATAGATGTGTTGTTGTTGTTGTAGCGATAAAGGCATTCCACGAAGATTTTGAGGAGTGTTAGCAATGCTGATGGTCCTTTGCCAGATATAGAACCGGTACGCTCCGGTAACAGGCAGCGTTAAGGTGCTAGCCCGACCACCTCGGTCCCGATTTAATGTGACCATATTGAACCTTTTAGGCCATACGGACCCCACCCTCTAGTTTCATGAGAAATTTGGGATCTGCAGAGCTTCGGCTACTAAATATGTGAATGATACATTCCTATATGTTACAGATTTCGCCTCGCGTAGTTGAGGTTGACCGTTGGTTTGCGCATGCTTTGAATTGCGTTATTACCTTGAATAGATGTGTCATCGGTTTTATACTGCAGTTTTATCGATGAAACATATTCAAGACAAACCGATGATACGTAGATAATAAATTCATATTCATATTTATTGAGTCAATGGCAGAAACTTTA
Organism: Eurosta solidaginis; assembly: GCF_040869045.1. Lineage (NCBI taxonomy): Eukaryota > Metazoa > Arthropoda > Insecta > Diptera > Tephritidae > Eurosta > Eurosta solidaginis. The sequence goes on along the minus strand of NC_090320.1, from coordinate 249,836,066 downwards.
CTGACTAGATTTACAAGTTTGCAAATTAACTTAAAACTAAATAACTAAAACTAATTCAAGGATGATATAAATTTTCTCGATAGTAAGACTCAATCCGTAACTTAAACAAAGGCCTGGGCATTGCAAAGTCAAGATTTAGCATTCTAGAAATTTTATTAAGCTCTTCGAGACCTCTTGTGCGAGGGGCAAAGCTAAGGTAATTGGTTCTCAGAACTTCACCGTAGAATATATTATGAGAGCGTAGAGATCTACTAGGAACTAGAAAATTTAACTGCCCCAACAAAGATGAGAAATCAATAGTACCAGAGATAATATCGTAAATAAACATTAAATGTTGCACTGAACGTCTGACATGCAGTGGCATAACATTTAGGGGGTATGGGTTCTTCAAATCCTTCACATAACGCCGTAAAAAAGCTAAATTAGCATATGCTTTTGGTATAAGATAGTTAACATGGTAACGAAAGTGAACGAAGAGTCGAAAATGACACCAAGATCACGAAATTCTTTGACCGAGGCAAGATATGTATTAGCGATATAGTATGTTGACGTAAGCGCACTTGTAGATCTAGAAAACGTGATATGCCAACATTTGCTACTGTTAAGTCTCAGATGATTATTAAAAGCCCACACATTAAGATCATCCAAATCTCTCTGTAGGAGCAATGCATCAGATACAGAGGTGATATGCCTAAACAGTTTTAAATCATCAGCATAAAGTAAATAATTTGAATGCTTTAAATATAAGCCGACGTCATTAATGAAGATAACAAATAAGATTGGACCAAGAATACTTACTTGTGGCACCCCAGAAGTTGCCAAGAACTCATAGGACCTCATATTCTCAATTTCAACAAATAAAATTCGGTTTGTCAGGTATGACTTTAACCACGACAGAAAGAATGGAAAACAATGTATTCAAGTTTCTGAAGAAGTATTTTGTGGGACACTGTATCAAACGCCTTAGAGAAATCTGTATATATAGTATCAACTTGATACCCATCCTTAAAAGCAGAAACACAGCATTGAAAAAAAACAGCTAAGTTTGTCACTGTGGAACGACACGCAATAAACCCATGCTGACATGGATCGATTATCATTTAATAACAAAAGCTAACTTCTCCTTTACTACTTTCTCAAACAGTTTTGAACAGGTTGATAGTTTAGAGATTGGCCTGTAGTTTGCTACCTCGCTCTTGTTTCCAGACTTGAAGATTGGAGTAATAGAAGCCAATTTCCATCGATCAATGAAAACGCCAGTGGACAATGACACATTAAAGATATGGCACAACGGCACGCATAGCGAACTACTACATTTTTTAACCAGAAAAGAAGACAGCCCATCAATATATTTTTTTTAAAGAAGATTGCAGGGACGAGATGCCAATAATAATATCTGATTCCGATACCAATAATGAGCCAAGGCCAAGGAATTAGCTGTATCAGAACCAACCCTAACATCAGAAATATTAGAGTCAACAACAAAATTAGATTTTAAAAAATCAGCAGAAAGGTTCACTGTTTCCACTAAACTGTTTGAACTAATGCCATTAAAATTGACAGCAGTTGGAATATTGGGGGAACCCTTTTTTGTACGGACAAAGTTCCAAAAGGCCTTGGGATTTTGCTTTAAGTCTTCTTCGAAACGGGAGATGTATTTATTATATAAAAACTTATCAAGCACATTGAAATGCTTCATGTATAATAAGTATCGATCTCTAAATGAAAAGTCATTGGTTGCTTTGTACAACTTAAAATACCTATTTCTAAGTTTTTAAGCTTTTTTAACCTGGTATTGTATCAGGGTAATTTATATATTTTGCTTCGAAGAAGGGAGAGATTTCTACTAAATATATCAGATAACTGCAGCAGAAAATTTTCAAAGCATTCAGAGGCATTTTTAGCACAGAAAATAGACTTCCAGTCAATTTCAGCAATACTCGAATTGAGTGCATCAAAATTTGCATCTTTGAAATTGTAGGAGGGAGTATTTTGAGTGGTATTGTTGTTAGGTACAAATTCAATGAATTCTAATAATAAAGATAGGGGTACGTGATGCATGTCCGATTTGCAGATAGCAAATTGACAGATAAGTGAGAAATTAAATTTTCATCGACAAAGATAAGATCCAGTATGTTATTTAGCTGGTTCACAAATGAATTAATCTGAACAAAGTTGGCACTAAAAAGAGTATCTAAAAAATATATTTCATGTTGATGATTGACATTCATAGGTGTTAATAGGTTGTCATTTAGCAATTTTGACCAAACAACCCTGTTCAGATCAAAATTACCCAAAACGCAAAAATGACTGTTTAAGTTTTTTTCGTAAACTTCAAAAATATTATTCACATGCGCGCAGTACAAAGACTCATTGCTACAAGGCGGAATATACGAAACACAAATAAACAGCTTTCCAAACAGCCCACAAATAGAGACACACATTTGGTCCAATAGCGAGTCAGTATTGGGGAGCTGAACGAAAGAAGAAAGGAGGGAACGTCTTACGGCAATTAGTACCCCGCCATCTCTTTGACATCCCGTTTTGATTGGATCCCAATCCTTACGATAGGTATGAAACAAAGTAGTATCAAAAAATTCAATGGTTGACACCGGCCGGAAATTTGTTATTTTATTGCTCTATATATTTTTAATTTATTTTGTGCTGCTCTGCACGTGACTTTTGTTCAGCATGAATTAAATACTATGAATGCGGCAGCTAATTTATCGATGAGTTTTTTATGAAATTCCATCTCTTGATCTAAATATACCTACTATATTGGATTTATCTCAACTAATTAAAACATAAAAAAAACTAAAATGATGTAAAAGCTTAAAGAAATCTAATATCCAGAAAGATGACTCATAGCACCAACTATAAGTTTCAATTTACATCTGAGTTTCCGCTAAACTCAATTCGGAATTTAGTGGTTGTCACGACAACGTCTTCGGCACATTTAAAATATATGGATTCCTTTTGTTTATTTAAAAAAGTTGTTTCTTTTATTCGCGCCATTCTCAAGTTAGTGCCATGACTAAGGCGATAATAAATGAAGCAAACACAAACGTTTATATATATGTGACACGGCCTATGAAAAGGTGGCTTATGACTCAAAAAAGAAATTGCGAGAAACAGCTGTTAAAGATAAACAATGCATTTCTTCAGTTTCTTGATAGTAGTAGTCGTTTTTTTTGAGTCACCTTTTCATAGGCCGGGTCACATATATATAAACGTTTGTGTTTGCTTCTATGTTTAAGTGTTTCGAATCCCAAGAATATACTCCACCTTTTTTTTTTTTTGGTGCATACGTCTCTGCGAGTACTTACGCCCTCCAATATGCTTCAATTTCAATTTAATGTATGATTTTGTTGTTGTTAATATACATAAATTCATCTTACTTAGTCCTTGTCTTTGTTGTGAATTTCCGACCTATGACGCTATTATGTCGTTGACTTCTTTATTTCATTCCCTTTTATGTTTTATTATTTTTTGTTTTTGTTGTGTATTAACTCATGGTTGGTTCTAAGTCGTTTTGTCTATTTGCTTGATTTGTACTGCGCCTATTACAAAAATACAATTTATGAGCGCTTAAAGTGTTGGTTGCTTCGCTTCATATGGACAAGTTTGTTTTTATTAGTCGCTCTTAATGGTTCACACATGTTGATGACATTTTTGTTCATTAGATTTTATGATTTATATATTAACTTTTTTTAATGCTAATAAAAATTATTAATATTGCCGGCTTCATAATTTGCAGACTTCGCCAAATACTGCAACACAAAATAAATTTGAACATTAAATAAGTTTACGAGGTAGAAAAGCAGTATTTGTTCCTCAAGGTTAACCTTAAGGGGTTTGGTTAGGTTTGTGCGAAGACCGAAATGAAACCCCGAGCCGGGATTCCGGATTTATAGCTTTGTTCTCTTGTAAAATAGTATACGTTTTCGAAAACCTAAACTGTTAAACTCCATCCATCTTCATAATTGAAATATAAACAAAAATTATCTTCAAAATCATCAGCATTTTTATAGAAGTTTTTCAATTCCCTGCAAAACGATCTTTGGAACTACCAGCGTCTGACGCTAGAATCTGTCCATTAAGTGATTGACATCCATTGTAAAGAGATTTTTACATGTATGAATATTTCGCAACAGACTGGTGATTGTTTATATTGTAAAGAATTCTGGGGATATCTGATAATTATGCACCTTCTTCTAACGTTCGAATCGCTGAATTGTCGAATAAATAAATAAATAAAAAACAAAGCACAGCGCAAATTGCAGAGAAACGCTGTGTCCAAATCTGGTTTCCACAACGGAGTTTGCCTAAGCGCAGGCTATATGGCCATAGTAGTGTAGCGTCATATATTATATTGAATGAACAGCCCTTAAGGGAAGTCAGTAACCAACTAGTTATACAAATTTCTGGTTTGAAACTAGACCTAAAGTGCCAAATAAGTAATAGTTCGTTAGTAGCTAGATTTGTTCCAGTTATAAGTCAACAAGTTGGATTTTTATATTTCATATTTAATATATGTATATTTGATAAATAGGCCACCAACGAAAAAACTGCTACCAGCTTTAAAGACCTTCCACTATGAGTAGGAATTTTTCTCCTCACACTTTACCACCGGTTTAGAACGATCTACAAAGTGGATAATATTGATTAGAAGCAACATTTAGTATTTCAGTTCTATTCGAAGTCATCGAAAAGCTGTCAATTTTTACACTACTTCGGAACTATCGAAAAAGGGCCAATAAAAAACTTTGTAGTTCTTAAGTGGAATTTTTATCCAGCTCGGAACCAGAGAAAAGGTGATGCACCGGGGACAATTTCCCCCGCCTAGGGAATCACCATTTTAAATTCGCCAGTTGAAAGCATGTAAAAGAGATAGATGACGAACTATTAGTAGATCCGAATGCACTAGAAGCGCAATAGGGACCATATTACGTGTTACGATGCGTGATAGAAACTCATTTTTCAAATCACAATAGCTCTAAAATGGTGCATCGGATTAATGGCATATGCAAGCTAGCGAAAAATAGTACCTGTTAGATCCATAACTTATTATAATTATTAGCAATAGTTTGGCAGGTACATAGTTATCGCTTGATTAAAAATGGTTTTCAGTCACTGCCACGTCAAACGGGCCCAGTTTTAAACTAGAGATTTTTCATACATTGAGACAACTTGATTTCGTACATGTGCTTCGATGGAATCTTAGCGCTACAATAGAGGCGGAATGTTGGCCCTGAGGCGCTAAGATGGAGGAAGAGGCGATATACGAGTGTACATGGTGGTTCCGGACTAAGAGTAGTAGCGCTGCAGGGAAACACCTTAAACCTAACCAATCAGTTTGTTATCGACAAACTTTCGGATAATTATCCACATTTTATCGAAATGTCACATAATTATTACCGGAGAGTTATCAATTTTTTATCGGTTTGTTACCAAAAAGTTTTTTTCTTGTTATCGCACTGATCGACTATTTTTTTATTTGTTATCGGAAAGTAATCGATTTATAATAAAAAAATGATTTGTTATCAATTTACATTCAGCATGTTATCAAAAAGTTATCGATTTGTTATCGAAAAAGTTTTCACCTTATTATCGAAGTGTTTATAAATTGCTATCGACGTGTTATCTGCGAATCATCATTTTATTATGAAACAGATACCGATAAAACTTCAATATAAAAGCGATGGCGATAACTCGCCGAAAAGTGGCGAATAATATGAATAACAAACAATTAACTCGACGAAAAGTTCACTTTTGGTAACTAGTCGATTATAAGATAATAATCTGTCGGTTTTGTCTTTTTTACGGTTCACTATGGCTTTCGTTTAAAATATTTATAGCCTGGCGAAATATACTCACTAATGGGACTTCAAAGTTCAATTCATATTTTAATACACTTAAATAAATATTTGAATTTTTAACCTTAATTTAAAAATAAAATAATTAAAAAAAAATTTTGGGTAAACGGTTATATAAGTTTATAAAAACTTATGAAATAGAAAGGTCGCCAAACTAATATTTAGTTAAACGGTTTTATTGAAAACAATACTTACATTGAGTAATAATAACACTAAAAGCTAGAAAATAATTAGGTAGCTCCTAGGTACTAGTCAGAATACTCCTCACCAATCTAGGGCGTTGATCACACAATTAGATATAAGTGTTGAGCGCGTGAAATTTGTAAAAATTTTAGGCGTAGCATAACCTCATTAAGGTTCAGTTGGTCTTATATATGACAATCAATAGAAATTTCACGCGTCCAACGCTTTTATTTAATTGTCTGATCAACGCCCTAGATTGATAAGGAGTGCGATGACTATTACCTAGGACCTACCTAATTATTTTCTAGCTTTTCGTATTATTGTTACTTCATGTAAATATTGTTTTCAACAAAACCGTTTAACTTAAAATTTTTCTTTTAACTATTTTATTTTCAAGTTTTTAGTCTCTATTTGATTGCCTATTATTTCTCATTATATTTAGTTCATTTAGTGACTCATTATTACACGGACTCTTTTCTGACAATTTGTTACAATCTAAGTCCTCAATACATAATCCTTCCAAAGACTTTACTTGACTCTGCGCCATGTATGATTGTCCCTCCTCGAACTCCAAAATATTTCGATGTCACTTCTACCGGACTACATGTAATATTTGTTCCAAATATGAGCCAAATCGGACATCATATGTCGCTTTCTATGTATGTGTTATGTGTTCCAAATATGGACCAAATCGAACCACAAATACTATCTATCGGAGTTTTTTTCTTATTATTGCATTGTCGTCGGTTTCTGAACTATATTCAAAATTTCGAGCTTCTAGCTTATCGAGAAATTACTTAAATTTCTTATAAACCAGCCAACCAGCCACCCTGTCAAGTCAAGCTAAATAAAACCGTTTAACAAAGATAGCAAAATTTAGTTTGATTACGGCATATTAAAGTGAATGTTGCCGAAAAAATTTCATTGCGGCTTTCTGACAAAGCCAGCATTTCTAATGAAATATTAAATTTTTAGTTTTGCAATTCAATTATGTGAATATTTGTTGCACAAAAAGAGATACGTTTTTTGCGGTTGAGTGTTGCAAGCTGCTGAAAAGTCACAAATTAAGAAACCAAAATGCCATGCACTCATAGTCAGATGCTCGTACATATATTTATGTATTTTCACTTGAGTATGCACATAAATTTATTACTCAACTTAGCACTTCCTTGTAAGGTGATCCCAACATCAAAAACTTCCATTTTTGCCGCCTCTAAATGATTTACGTCCATAACTGAGATATAAATTTAATTTATTTTTAAGTTCCTTCATGCATTTTCAAATTAATTGAACTAGAAAATGCAGTTGCACTGCGGCATATCAAGAAACATAAAACATATGCAACGCTTCACCAAATGTCTGGGATTTTTATGTTAGAAAATCCCTTGACACCTCAACTAGCGTATCGTTGAGTTTATTTTTTGTCGCTTCTTTAACTTTTTATTATGTTTGTTTATTTCCTAGATATTTTTTTTTTCTAGGTTGAGTTAATTACCAATGTGCGTGTGTGTGCGTGAATATATTCATGCCACAAATTAGCTAATTTCGTTTTACCAACGACTCGTTTGGAATGTTGCATTCATTTGTTTTTTTTTTCTGTTAGAACATCATTCGCTTGTCTTGATGCAGCGTGCATTTTACTTCATCTGTGCTTTTAATCGACACTATATTTAATTTTATTTGCCGTGTCGTTTTAGGCGCATGACACCTTGGGAATTTCATTTCGAGAAAAATGTGTGCAGCTATTTTTAAAAAGCTCTAAATAGCTTTTTAATGGTTTTAAAATAGGTTATAGTTGTTAGTGTTAGTTCAAGCTGATGCTTCATTTATTCTTAGATTGATATGGAAATACAAGTTTTTTTGTCTACACTTCCGCATTTCCTCGAATTTCCGGATTCATTAATTGAGAGCACTTTTATATTTGGTTAATTTTGAAGTTAACTTCCTGGGCGGCGATGCGCAACTATTTTTATTGAGAAGGAAATTAAAAAATAAATAGGCATGAGTACAAAGTACTCGTGAAGTTCTATTAACTAGAGCTCTCCCAGAGGTAATTTTACCAGAACACAACACATAATTTTGTGCTACTTCAGAAGAGCTTCATCGGCTTCTTATAGAGAAAATCCGATGCCGAAAAGTTATTACTTAACCATCGAAAGCGAAATTATACTAGAGTTATCCGTTTGTAACAACCAGTTAAGGATGTGTCAGCAATTTTGTATTGAACTTTTACCGATATATGTTTCATACCAAACCGATGAGTTGTCGATAGCAAATCGATAACATGCCAAAAAAAAATTGATACATCGGTAAAAGATCCAAAAGATTTTGGGAAAAAATAGATAGCTTTTTGAAAATAACTCGTAAGCACCTTGTCGATGACAAAACGATAACTCGTCGATAATAAAGGAATAAATTGTTATTACTCATATAATAAAAACTCAGATAAAAAAGTGACTGGTTAAGGTCTCCTTTCGGTTTTGACTTCTTTCCTCTCCTCTCCTCTCCTCTCCTCTCCTCTCCTCTCCTCTCCTCTCCTCTCCTCTCCTCTCCTCTCCTCTCCTCTCCTCTCCTCTCCTCTCCTCTCCTCTCCTCTCCTCTCCTCTCCTCTCCTCTCCTCTCCTCTCCTCTCCTCTCCTCTCCTCTCCTCTCCTCTCCTCTCCTCTCCTCTCCTCTCCTCTCCTCTCCTCTCCTCTCCTCTCCTCTCCTCTCCTCTCCTCTCCTCTCCTCTCCTCTCCACTCCTCTCCTCTCCTCTCCTCTCCTCTCCTCTCCTCTCCTCTCCTCTCCTCTCCTCTCCTCTCCTTTCCTCTCCTCTCCTCTCCTCTCCTCTCCTCTCCTCTCCTCTCCTCTCCTCTCCTCTCCTCTCCTCTCCTCTCCTCTCCTCTCCTCTCCAATCTTTTCCATTTCCTTTCCTTTCCTTTCCTTTCATTTCCTTTCCTTTCTTTTCCTTTCATTTCCTTTCTTTTCCTCCTTTTCTTTCCTTCTCTTTCCTTTCCTGTCCTTTCCTTTCCTTTTCTTCCCTTTCCTTTCCATTCCTATCCTTTCCATTCCTTTCTTTTCCATTCCTTTTCTTTCGCCTCCTTTCAATTCCTTTCCTTTCCTTTCTTTTCCTTTTCTTTCCCCGGATTCATATCCAGAAAATTACTGCCCTCATCCGTAGCAGACCCTTCAAAAAGCAGAGGTAACTTTTGCCGTTGGTTTAGCAACAACAAAAAAAAATTGCGATTTCAAAACTTATTTGAAGACTAGACTGTAGTTGTAAATCGAAGAACTCTTTCTATTAAACACTGAACATAGTTCTGAATTTGATATTGCGGGCTATAGCTCAGAAGAAAGAATCGTCCATTAACGGTTTCGTATAGCAAAGCTATTCTCTATGATTTTCGTTCGACCTTTAAGTTTGTTACACAGAGGAAGGCGAAAGGAATTATCAAATGATATGTTTGCATCGTTTAACGTAATGCAAAGACACGAACGATTCGTTGCTGAGGGGAAACGAACGTTCGGCTCTTAAAACTGTAGGTGGATTAGCTTTTCGTTCTGTTTTGTGTGACATATGCTCTGCAGAGGACTGAGCCCGAATTAAGACCCCCAAAAAGAATCCACAAATATTTTGTATTTATTGTCGACGACGCAATTCAGTTTGGAAAAATATAAATTGTAATGAACCAATATCCTCATTCTCTAAGAAAAAATAAAATTGAATCGGAACATATCCGTATGTCATATTCGGGCAAAGTGCACTAAATTTTCAATTCCACTAGCACTAAAAATTGTGTGGCATACCAGCATGTTTTATTCGAAATCGGAAACGGATTTCATGCAAGCAAAGTTGGGCACCACTAAAAAACTAGTGGTATTGGAATTAAATTATTGCACTGTGTCCAACTATGGCCTACGTCATACCCCCCTATTACAAATTTTAAATTATAATCTTGAAACTGATAATTTCAGTTCGCATATCCCTAGTTCGGTTTTAATTCTTTTGACAAATTAATCATTTGTACCTCAACCTTCTTTTTCTTCTACCCTGATAATTTGAGTTATAAAACATTCAAGAGAACACTTTTATTTCAGCTAAGTTGTCAACTTCAATTACTTACGACATCCATCTGCTCCCCATTTATGTTTGTTGTAACACTTTCACACCACCTGTCACCCAAAGCCAAAAATATGCAATGCGCCTATATAGATTAGTTCGTACCACATTTTTATGCGTTGGCAGCACTTGGCCCTTCATAATTTGCGTACAACATTTATCACAACAAAATTAGGTCAGACAAGTTGGTTTAGTGCTGGTTCTGGTGATTCTGTTGATGCTGCCTATGCTGTTCGGTCTTTTGCTGTCTTTACTGCTCTAAAAATTTTGCTCTACGTTGCGTCGCATTAACAAGTTGTTGCTCCACTTCGTGAACTAAAAATGTTGCTAATACATATTCGTCACTTTGGCTTTAAAAATTATAAATAAATAAATATGTTTATTTGTTTGTGTGACTGCACTTGTTGGTTGTTCTTTGGTGATTTGTCAGTTTTGTAGTTGCCCTTCTGCTTGAGTGTGTCGCGTGAAGAGAAATGTTTTGTTGTATATATATTTTTGTATATATAAATTTTTGTTTGAATAGCTTTGTTGGTTTATTCATTATATTTGTTTTTGTGATTTTCATATTTATTTTATTTGAATGAAGTGTTTTTAAGTTATGTCAAAAGGGTCAATTAACAGACAAATTGCTATTTTATACGCTTTGATGTTTCTCATTGCTATGGTAAAACTTGATATTAGAATTTGGAAAATGTTTAAAAAAAACATATTGCCTCGGTTCAATTACAAATAATCTATATATATAAAAATCAAATTATGTGTGTGTGTGTGTTCCCTATGGAAACGTATTTTCCACACTTCAATCGTCACCAAATTTTGGCTATGGGTTCCTTCGATCAAGACGAATGTTTTTCATATTTCAGAGCTAAGAATTTTAAATAAAATTTTTTTTTCAATTTCACGTGCGCCACTGGGTGGTGCGACAAATTTTGTATGTCAGCAAAAGTTACTCATACGCCATGCACGTACTTAAGTGCAGAACTTTTGTTTGGTCATAGCATTGAATTCACAAACAGTTAAAGCGATTGCATTGAGTGATTTAAAAGTTTTTATTAAATTTAAACATTCTATTGTAAAAATGAGATGATAGACAAAAATTGTGCAGCTAAAATATTTTGATTAAGTTATGAGATTTTGAATATGAATTGTGTGTGACAAAATTAAATTTAAAGAAGAGGAAGAGAGAAAAATTGGGAGATACATACTGAAGAAGATCAATAAAACCTTATATACTGATTGCTTGACTTTGAGTAACGGCGAGGAATGCGTTAAAATACACCTTCTTATTTAGATTAGTATCTGCCCAACCCGAGCAACGCCGAGCACCCTGCTAGTATTTACATAAATTTAAATTTTTAGGCTTTAAAACATTGACGGCAAAAGGAGTGGTGTTTGCTACGGAGAGGGTGATGGAGAGGTGTAGAGAGAGAGATAGAGAGAGAGAGAGCGAAAGAGAAAAAGGGAAAGTGATAGGGAAGGGGAAGGGAAAGGAAAGCGAAAAGGAAAGGAAGAAGCGGATAGGATATACGGATGAGCGGGATAAGGAGATGAAGATGGAGGGAAGGACGGAGAGTCACTAGGTATAATTGAACGATATGGTATCTACTTACAACGTTGGTCAATTATTGTTGTCAGAGAGCAAGTGTGAGAGTCCAGAATTTTTCAGTTATTTAGACAAATTTTTAATTGTTTTTGGGCCATCAGCTTCATAACAGAAAACTTTTCTTCATGATGTAGTTCGTATCTTATCCTACTCAACATCACAGAAATAACCAAACACCGAATGTCTGGAATCTAAGGTTTCGGTTGGATTCAAGCTAAATGCCTTCATTGCCACGCAACGATCTGATGTTTGTGATTTAATTTGAACATGAATAGAATGAGTTAAGTGAGTGACATTTGATAGAGAACACACATTTTTTGGACTTGCGCTGCCAAAAATTATTTGAAGGGAGAAAATTTATTTGACCGAGAAACGACAATCAGTTTTTTGCCACGTGCAAGCATTGGTCAGTGATGCCAAAGCGAGCGAGTTTTAAGTTTTTTTTAGTGTAACCACAGTGCTTACCGTTTTTGACATGCTTTATGAACTTGGTTTAGCTAAACTATTAGCTCAAACCTGCAAACTAAAAATTTTGGAAAATTTACAGTTTTTATTTATATATATTACAATGGTGGACAAACTAGCACTTTTTGTCTATTGTATAGAGTTTTTCTTTTGTTTTCTACTATTTTGCAGTCGCTGATTTCAAATATGCCCTAAAATTTTTTCCAACAGCTCTAGTTTTAGAAATACGGGTATCATACAAAAATAAAATAATTTAAAAAAAAATTTTTAAATTAAACGGTTTTATTGAAAACAATACTTACATGAAATAATAATAATACGAAAAGCTAGAAAATAATTAGGTAGGTCCTAGGTACTAGTCATCACACTCCTTATCAATCTAGGGCGTTGATCAGACAATTAAATAAAAGCGTTGGGCGCGTGAAATTTCTAAAAATGTGAGGCGTGGCATAACCTGATTAAGGTTCAGTTGGTTATACTTATGACTATCAATAGAAATATGACGCGTCCAACGCTTTTATTTAATTGTCTGATCAACGCCATAGATTGATAAGGAGTGTGATGGCTAGTACCTAGGACCTACCTAATTATTTTCTAGCTTCTCGTATTATTATTATTTCATGTAAGTATTGTTTTCAATAAAACCGTTTAACTTAAAAATTTTTTTTTTATTATTTTATTTTCAAGTTTTTAGTCTTTATTTAATTGCCTATTATTTCTCATTCTATTTAGTTCATTTAGTGACTCATTATTACAAGGACTCTTTCCTGACAATTTGTTACAACCTAAGTCCTCAATACATAATCCTTCCAAAGACTTTACTCGACTCTGCGCCACGTATGCTTGTCCCTCCTCCAACTCCAAAATATTTTGATGTCACTTCTACTGGACTGTATGCAATATTTGTTCCAAATATGAGCCAAATCGGGCATCATAGGTCGCTTTCTATTCATGTATGTATTATGTGTTCCAAATACGTACCAAATCAAATCGGACCACAAATACGATTTTTGTGAATATCTCGATCCTTGCGCCACCTACCGGCGATTTTTTTTCATAAGTCGCTTTTTATTCTTGCATGTATTATGTCTTCCAAATATGAGCCAAATCGGACAACAAATACGATTTTTGTGAATATCTCTATCTATATGCCACCTAGCGGCGATGTTTTTCACATGTCGATTTCTATTCTTGCATGTATTATGTGTTCCAAATATGAGCCAGATCGGACCACAAATGCGAATTTTGCGAATATCTCGATCCTTGCGCCACCTAGCGGCGATTTTTTTCTTATTATTGCATTGTCATCGGGTTCTGAACTATATTCCAAGTTTCAAGCTTGTAGCTTATCGGGAAGTTACTTAAATTTCAATTACAAGATTCGTTCACAACGGCCGTGTATGCGGCCGTGCAGCCTGTCAACTCAAGCTAAATAAAACCGTTTAAAAACACTTCTTAGTTGACATATTACCATAGAAGGTATAGTAACTGCGGCTTGAATTCGTCAGACCTAGTGAAACGAGCTTATATGGACTTATTCGGTTCCCGATATCAAACTAACCACCAATCCTGGATTCCATGTTTCGTATATAAAATTTGTGTTTAGTAATTATAAGCATAATTATAAAAGACCTCGTTTCAAGTACTAAAATCGTTTGATATGGCGTCAACTGTTGGACCATGACAGCGATTGTTATATCTATCTTGTAAACATAACAGGAATAAACCGCAGCTATCGTATAATATTACCTCCTCTACATATCAAATAGGGGTTTGTCAATAACTTAAACTTTATCACTAATGGTCGAGCTACAATCAACTTTTTACATAGATGCGTTCAACGCAATCTTTTGACACCCAGCGGTTTAGGGGGCTGAGAATATACCCGCGGTAGTAGGTATGCCTGTCATAAGAGGCGACTAAAATACCAAATTGATTCAAGGGGTTGTGTAGCGCAACACTTTCAGGTTGCCAGCGCAATATATAGCTTTTCCAAACTAATTGTCAACCTCACCTATCCGTGGCGAATCCTGTTTCATTGACAGTCGAGGCTCTGGAGACCCCGAACTCCACATGGATCTAGGGCGTGGGAGGGCGGTATGGCCTAGAAGGCCGCTTGTGGTAATATCAATATCCCGAGATGGTCGGGCTTGGTACCGGAACGTACCGGATCTGCATCCGGCAAAGGACCATTAACATCGAAAATATTCCCCTAGTGCTTCGGGGAGTGTCGTTGCAACAACAACAAAAATGCAATCTTTTGCATGAGAATAACATCGCCACAATCACGCAAGATGTTGCGTTTGTAAATATAAAGAAATTCCAGACCTAGCAATAGAAACTTAATTCGTCTTGACCATTCACATACAAAATTTCGCGAAGCACTATTATAAACATTCTCACAAAACATTTGCTAACATATTTTGTTTGCTCTTCATTTGTTAACATGCAGTTTTTTATTTGTAAAAAACGGTGGAAAACTACCAAAGAGTGGGAAAAAATAATATCACTTGCAAAGTGTGAAAGCACCCTTAGCCAAAGCAAATGACGAAATCTTCTTCTATGCTTTTCTTGCATCAAAGGTTGGAAGTTGGCTACTTCTTTTCAATGTCAGATGGCGCCAGTGTCGCTCGATCTGCCGTTCTTCATTTAAATATGTGCAATCTACTTATCATGCGTTGAATGCATCTGTATGAAAAACTTCTAATGTGACGGTGCTTTAAGATGATTTTAGTCTTACGATAACAGTCAGAGCTTCATTATTTGTGATCACTGTTCTAAATGCGCCTTCGGTACATATATTTTTCTATGCTAATAGAAATGGTGTGGAATGCTTTTAGGTGCATTCAACAGAACTGTCAGTTTTAGTCTAGAAATTTCCAAAATTGAGCTGAAAACTTTTACCAGGATCGATCAAATAAAATTTATAAAAGCTACTGTGGTATAAAAGCTTGTATTCTCTTTTTATGCCGAATGCACATAAAACAGTGTAGCTGACAGATGTCAGAGAGCAATAACGTCTGTCACATGATTGTCCACTGTCAGTAAAATGCGCTAACAACTGCCGCACCTCACAAAAGATTCGTTTAAAGAAATTTGCAAACCCACGCATCACAAAATAGTTCTCAAAGTGTATCTGTTGTTGCTGTTGTCGCATTTTACTGATATAACTTGTTTTTTTTTTTTTTTTTTTTGTTTTTACTTACAGCAATAATATTATTTATTTAAACAAAAGATTTACAACTTAAAGGAAAAAAACTCAAAAAAAAAGTATTGTAATTGCATACGAAAAGAAAATAAATAAACAAATATAAAGTTAAGTGCAAAAATGTATAGCTTTAGTTACAACAGTGAAAAAACAAAAACAAATAAAAAGATAAACTGTAAATAAATAACAAATATTGGCGGTAGTGGCGCATTGAACTTGTCAATGTCAGAATTGTAAACAAAAGTGTTGTTTAGATAAACAAAAGAAACAAAAAACGTTACAGTAGTCGAAGAAAAATGTAAACAAATCAAACAACAAAGTGCATTACATTCAATGACGTTGTTGCTGCGATTGTCAGTGTTGGTAGGTTGGTGTTTGTGTTGGCGGCATACGACGAATATAGCGCATGCGTGGCCCTGTGTGCCTGCAAATATTTGCCGCTGTGTCTGCGGTTGTCATTTGTTTATGCATTTACGGCCAAATTATTGGTGATTTTCAAAAAAGAAAAAAAAAATTATAATTTCAAATTGCACGCTTGATTGCTGCGTGGAGCAGAGCTATGTACATTTGAGTTCGTTTGAGCTCGATTGAGTTGAGTCGAATGTTTATGTAAATGCGCGGGCGGAAATCATGAAAGTTGCATGGCAATCAATGAACAACTAAACAAGCAATAAACGACAAACGTCTGTCGACAAACGACAGCTGGAAACATCCGTTCGATCAGAAAAACCCAAAATAAAAAAATGTTGATGCAGAAAATTAAATGAAAATCTACAGTTCAAAGGAAGCCTCTGTTGCTGTTACTTATCATGTGTATGTGTGCGTAGACACACTAACATACATCACTCATACGCCATGTTGACGATAAAATTGAAAGCGTTTTGCTTCAGTTATGGCGGTAATTGAATGAAAGTGAATTTGCGAATTTACTTGTAATTGGCCGTGTATTTGCGTTTTCGTTTCGCTCTATGCTTCGCAAATCGACAAGTGATTGTTTCTCTACATCTTACTTACTTAGTTTATTGGCGACGTAATATTCGTTTATAATTATGGGCGCTCATAGCTCTAAGCAAAAATTGTCACGTTCATATTCGGAGCGTTACATACATACACAAGTTATTGAACGTGAACGTTTTGGTAGTTTTGGAAAGCGTGCGAAAGGTGAGTAAAAATAATTAAAAGAGTAATTTTACAGTTATTATTGAGCAAATACCATAAGCTTACTATAATAAGATCATTCGATACTTCGATTATTGCTCGAATGAGTGAATGCTTCTATTAAAATTTTAAACAATTTTTAGTTGTAATAAAATATATAAGGGAAAGTTTTGTTGTTCATTACGAATAGTAATGAGTATTATTTTAATTTGTCGCTGTGTGATTTTCATCTAATTGCCATTCTCTTGGGCTCTCCTTGCCGGTACTCTTTAGGTACATCTATTTTTGTATGCCAACACAAATAGTTGGGAATGGTTTTAGGCGCGTTAAACATAATTTTTTGTTGGAAGTCTTCCACTGTTACCTTTATGTAAATATTTTAGTGCATCTCATGGTCGCGACTTGCCGTATCCCGACATAACAAACCCCAACAAAACAATATACCTACAAAGCGATTTGAAAACGCTGAGTTTCTTGGAAGTCATGTCGCATCGCTATTTAAAATGAGCGAAATCGGATGATAACCACACCCCTTTTTATATATATAACATTGTGGAGAACTCAAAAATCCCGTTTTTTAAGTAAATAATACACCTGGAAAGTTGAAATTTGATGTGTGGACTGACATTGAGACTCCTGATAAAAATTTGAAACTGGGCGCGGCACCGCTCATTTGTGTTAAAATCAGTTTCACAAATATAATTAATCACAAATCAAAACCCGTTAAACCTATCAAAACAAAATTCGGCGGATAAATTGCCTTTACTATAAGAAATGCTTCTAAAAAAAAATTTACGAAATCGGTTAAGGACCACGTCCACTTTTATATAAAAGATTTTTAAAAGGGTCGTGGACGAATAAAATTAGCTATATATTTGCAAAAAAGAGCTTTATACCAATATTAATTCTTTTTCCAAGTGGAATTATAACAAGAAATAAGAAAAAACAAAAATTTTTGAAAATGGGCTTTATGACTAAACAATTTTCAATTTTTCGGGAGCCATAACTCGAAGAAAAATTAAAGGAACGTAATGAGTATTTTCCTTATAGCAGGAAATATTTCAAGAAAAAATGGACGAGATCGGTGAAGGGCCACGCCGACTTTTCACATGGAACCCATATATCGACTTTCAATAAGATCTCAATATTTACTCAAATTATCGTGATCACAGACAGACGGATGGACATGGCTAAATCATTAATTTTTTCATCCTGAGTATTTTGATATATAGAAGTCTATATTTATGTTTACTTAAAATGCACATATGTAAATAAATATTTCAAATAAAAAGCAGCGTAAATCCAAATTCGGTTATACTCGAATTAGCCTCCCTTACTTTTTATACTCAGTTGAGCAGAGCTCACAGAGTATTTTAACTTTGATTGGATAACGGTTGGTTGTACAGGTATAAAGGAATCGAGATAGATATAGACTTCCATATATCAAAATCATCAGAATCGAAAAGAAATTTGATTGAGCCATGTCCGTCCGTCCGGCCTTCCGTCTGTCCGTTAACACGATAACTTCAGTAAATTTTGAGGTATCTTGATGAAATTTGGTATGTAGATTCCTGGGCACTCATCTCAGATCGCTATTTAAAATGAACGATATCGTACTATAACCACGCCCACTTTTTCGATATCGAAAATTTCAAAAAACCGAAAAAATGCGATAATTCATTGCCAAAGGCGGTTAAAGCGATGAAACTTGGTAGATGGGTTGACGTTATGACGCAGAATAGAAAACTAGTAAGATTTTGTACAATGGGCGTGGCACCGGCCACTTTTACAAGAAGGTACTTTAAAAGTTTTGCAAGCTGTAATTTGGCAGTCGTTGAAGATATCATGATGAAATTTGGCAGGAACGTTACAACTATTACTATATATGTGCTAAATAAAAATTAGCAAAATTGGGTGAAGAGCACGCCCACTTTTTAAAAAAAAAATTTTTTTAATTCAAATTTTAACAAAAAATTTAATATCTTTACTGTATATAAGTAAATTAAGTCAAAATTCAACTCCAGTAATGATATGATGCAACAAAATACAAAAATAAAAGAAAATTTCAAAATGGGCGTGGCTCCTCCCATTTTCATTTAGTTTGTCTAGAACACTTTTAATGCCATAAGTCGAACAAAAATTTACCAATCCTTCTCAAATTCGGTAGGGGCATAGATTCTATGACGGTAACTGTTCTCTGTGAAAATGGGCGAAATCGGTGGAAGCCACACCCAGTTTTTATACACAGTCCACCGTCTGTCCTTCCGATCGGCCGTTAACATAATAACTTGAGCAAAAACCGATATATCTTTACTAAACTTAGCCCACGTACTTATCTGAACTCACTTTATCTTGGTATAAAAAATGGCCGAAATCCGACCATAACCACGCCCACTTTATCGATATCGAAAATTACGAAAAATGAAAAAAATGCCAAAATTCTATACCAAATACGAAAAAAGGGATGAAACATGGTAACTGGATTGGCTTATTGACGCAAAATATAACTTTGGAAAAAACTTTGTAAAATGGGTGTGTCACCTACCATATTAAGTAGAAGAAAATGAAAAGATTCTACAAGGCGAAATCAACAGCCCTTGGAATCTTGGCAGGAATACTGTTAGTGGTATTGCATATATAAATAAATTAGCAGTACCCGACAGATGATTTTCTGGATCACCTGGTCCACATTTTGGTCGATATCGTGAGAACGCCTTCACATATACATCTAAGGGCCACTCGCTTTTAAAACCCTCATTAACACCTTTAATTTGATATCCATATCGTACAAACACATTCTAGAGTCACCCCTGGCCCACCCTAATGGCGATATCTCGAAAAGGCGTCCACCTATAGACCTAATGCCCACTCCCTCTTAAAATGCTCAGTAACACTTTTCGTTTGATACCCATATCGTACAAACATTCTAGAGTCACCCCTGGCCCACCCTAATGGCGATATCTCGAAAAGGTGTCCACCTATAGACCTAATGTCCACTCCCTCTTAAAATGCTCAGTAACACCTTTCGTTTGATACCCATATCGTACAAACATTCTAGAGTCACCCCTGGCCCACCCTAATGGCGACATTTCGAAAAGGCATCCACCTATAGACCTAATGCCCACTCCCTCTTAAAATGCTCAGTAACACTTTTCGTTTGATACCCATATCGTACAAACATTCTAGAGTCACCCCTGGCCCACCCTAATGGCGATATCTCGAAAAGGCGTCCACCTATAGAACTAAGGATTACTCCCTTTTAAAATACTCATTACCACTTTTCATTTTATACCCATATCGTACAAAGACATTCTAGAGTCACCCCTGGTCCGCCCTAATGGCGATATCTCGAAAAGGCGTCCACCTATAGACCTAATGCCAACTCCCTCTTAAAATGCTCAGTAACCCCTTCGGTTGATACCCATATCGTACAAACATTCTAGAGTCACCCCTGGCCCACCCTAATGGCGATATCTCGAAAAGGCGTCCACCTTTAGACCTAATGCCCACTCCCTCTTAAAATGCTCAGTAACACCTTTCGTTTGATACCCATATCGTACAAACACATTCTAGAGTCACCCCTGGCCCACCCTAATGACGATATCTCGAAAAGGCATCCACATATAGACCTCATGCCCACTCCCTCTTAAAATGCTCAGTAACACCTTTCGTTTGATTCCCATATCGTACAAACACATTCTAGAGACACCCCTGGTCCACCTTTATGGCGATATCTCGAAACGGCGTCCACCTATGGAACTAAGGATCACTCCTTTTCAAAATACTCATTAACAGCTTTCATTTGATACCCATATCGTACAAACATATTCTAGAGTCACCCCTGGTCCACCTTTATGGCGATTTCTCGAAAAGGCGTTCACCTATAGAACTAAGGATTACTCCCTTTTAAAATACTCATTACCATCTTTCATTTGATACCCATATCATACAAACACATTCTAGAGTCACCCCTGGCCCACCCTAATGGCGACATTTCGAAAAGGCACGCACCTATAGACCTAATGCCCACTCCCTCTTAAAATGCTCAGTAACACTTTTCGTTTGATACCCATATCGTACAAACATTCTAGAGTCACCCCTGGCCCACCCTAATGGCGATATCTCGAAAAGGCGTCCACCTATAGACCTAATGCCCACTCCCTCTTAAAATGCTCAGTAACACCTTTCATTTGATACCCATATCGTACAAACATATTCTAGAGTCACCCCTGGTCCACCTTTATGGCGATTTCTCGAAAAGGCGTTCACCTATAGAACTAAAGCCCATTCCCTTTTAAAATACTCATTACCAACTTTCATTTGATACCCATATCGTACAAACACACTCTAGAGTCACCCCTGGTCCACCTTAATGGCGATATCTCGAAAAGGCGTCCACCGATAGATCTAAGGCCCACTCCCACTTAAAATGCACAGTAACACCTTTCATTTGATACCCATATCGTACAAGCAAATTCTAGAGTCAGCCCTGGTCCACCTTTATAGCGATATCCCTAAATGGCGTCCATCCATAGAACTATGGCCTACTCCCTCTTAAAATACTCTTTAGTGCCTTCCATTTGATACACATGTCATACAACCACATTCCATGGTTACCCTAGGTTCATTTTTCTACATGTTGGTTTTCCTTATTTGGTCTCCATAGCTCTCAACTAAGTATGTAATGTTCGGTTACACCCGAAATTAGCCTTCCTTACTTGTTTGGGAATAGTTTGTGTTTAAAATGTGCCTCAGTAGGATTACCAAAGTATTTTATCTGAAATGAACTGTACAATTGAAACTCACGCTGAGTATATAATAACCCTGTGTATAGACCAGGCATGCATAACCAACGAACTTATTTCGTTACGATAATTAACGAAATGATTTTTTTTCGTTTTCTGCCATATCAAAACGAAATCAAATCGTTTATTTTGATTATTAAATTCAAACTATGCTGGCAAAGCTGATTGATGGCGGAGTCATTAAAGGTGAAAGCATTAGCCAAGGTGATTGCAACTTTTTTCATGAATTTTGACAGTGCGAACATTTCTCAGAGTATTTTTGACCACCATCGAATTACACAAACAAATTACATGGAGTTTGTGTGTATGACCGCTCGCTGTTACCACCTTACGGCTTCACCATGGCTATAGCATTGCCAGCACAATTCAAACATAAAGTATCACGTTTTTGTTAACGTTTTTAACGTTAACGAAAGCCTTTCGTTTCGGTTAAAAACGAGATACAATTTATCTTGATAATTTCTTTATCGATAATATTTCGAAGTGTTTCAACGGAAACGGTGGAAATTTTTTGATAAACGATTAGCTTAACGTTAAGGTGCAGCCCTGGTATAGACATATAAGCGGAACTTAGACACACTTACTTGATTTTTACTATCTCTATTTTTACTGAATGTTCTTTACACCTAAGCTTCCTTACTATTACCCACAAAATATATTGCTTAGCACACTGTCACTTTTACGTAAGATGGAAGCTCCTCTCTACCTGATGACAAAATTTTCATGTAGCCGGAGAGTTGGCGTAGCTAGACTTGGTGTAGCAAGACTATGCCTTGCAGCAAATTTGGTCATACTTACATTAAACCAAGTACTCAACAAAATTTCTACATACCCATCGATCAAATGTACGTTAAATCTCCGCAATTCGCATATTCGTTTCAAAATATGCAATTTAATTCTTTTATAAAATAAATCATTGTAAACCGATGCTGATCAATACTGTGAATCTAACGGTCATTTATCAACAAAAAAAAATGTTCGCAAACTTTTCGGTGGCATCCAATCCAGCTTACAAGTTTTTAACTAACCCACAATAAAAAAATCCATGGGACATGTAACAGCGCTCATTGGCCAATTAAAAGTTTTTAAATCCTATAAATTTTTCTCAACTATTTTGACACCTACTGGCTATCCATTGCAGAGCTTAAACTTTTTATCAGCTACACTCAGAGAAAAATGCCGTTCTAAAATCCAGCACCACCGGACTCAATTCAAGATTTTCATGTTCTTACTTTTTTGTTCTTGAAACACGAACGACCTGTTCTCAAAACAACAACCTTGTTCTTGAACTGACAACCATTTTCTTGAAAAGAGAACGGCAGGTCTTAAAATATGAACAAATGTTCTAGTAATGAGAACAATGTTCTTAAATTAAGAACAATGTTCTTTAATTAAGTTCAAGTAAAAAGAAACGGTAAAATTCGTATGTACTACAATGTTAAATACAACACTTGACGCAAGTTATTAAGCAGTCGTAGTGGCCCAGTGGTTATGATGTTGTGGTTGCGATCGCGTGGCGCGATTTCGATCACCGTCAAACTATAAAATTTTTTAAAGCAATTTTTTAATTTTTATTTTTCGTTCAATTATTTTTCCATTCACTTATGCACAGGTAATTCTCAAACTTGTTATGAAATGTTTTAAGTATATATGCTGATTACTTCGTCAAATAAGAATAATTTCTCAGTAAGAGAAACATATGAAAAAATGCATATTATGCAAGAAAAAACGTACTTAACAGACTTTTGTCAACGTATGTTCCTAATTTTGAACTTGTTTCGTTCGATTTAGAACAATTTTTTCTCTGAGTGTACAGCGAAAAAAGTTTAAACTCCTGCAAATAGCTAGCAGTTTTATTCACGGTTGCCACTTTTGGTCCATTGGACCAAAAATGGTCCTTTCCAATCCCATTTGGTTCGCTGGCCCCTTTTTTCCAATTTTGGTCCTTTTTAGGCTGTAATCAAGATTGTTTGTTTTCACTGAGGAAAAAATGTTCAACACTGCCCACAAAATTTTCCACACCTTCATTAACCCCTATATAATTTATAATTTACCTCAATGGATTTATTACAAAAAAATTGATGTCAACAAAATGTAGCGGAACAATGGCACTTCACCTAGCAGATAGTTTAGACAAGTGTTGGATCTTGAAGCAAACCAATTTTAGTTAATTGTAGGTGAAACAAGCGGTCAATCAGAAAATCTTGTTTTGGTGGCTAGATATTTCGATCGTTTATCAAAAACTTTTCGTGATAGAATTTTGTCACTGTTTGAGCTTAAAAAAGTTGTTGCAAATGCTCGTACATCTCAAAGTAATTTGGCGGAGTCGTCCACTGATGAAGACACTATTTTATTGAAAACTATATAAATTAATAAGACTAATTTGTTTTATATTAAGTGCACTTACCACTGTTTTATGTTCAAGTTATGCGATATGCTTCGATAGGTAATGAGAGTTTTTAAATTTTTCTCACACAGCACAAAACAAATTGATGAGTTTTGGAAATTCAAGGCTATTATGTTCTTCACACTGCGATGCGGCTATATTTTATATTTTTGTGTCCGGAAGTTAATAGCAGTTATGCTATACAACCGTCAAATTCAATATCAGTTACAGAGTTAAAAGTTTCTATATATTTCCGACCTGCGCTAAAGAGTTCAATCAGAAAAATTTAGTCCGCTGATATTATTCTATCAATAAGAGTAATTTTAGATGCAATGATTATATCAAAATATTGGATATTTAAAAAATGTCAGTGTACAAAATTTAGAATACTAAGTATCTTAACCCAAGGAATATTTTTATTGTAAGTAAACAGGAATATTTTTGGAACGCGATAACTTAACAAATGCTCTACCTAGATTTGATATAAACGCTTTGGGCCAAATTATTCCCGTTGGAGAGCAGAACCCCAGAAACTTTAATAATAACATGGTTAATACTTACTTAACTAATTTCTCTACCCAAAACCCGCACATACTGAATCTAGGCCATAGATGGGAAAATTGAAGCGTGAGGGAGCACTGGTAAACGGAAGAGTAACGAATTAAATTTAAAACAAGTAAGGACGGGACTGTCTTCGGCTATGCCGAAGATTTCATACCTTTCATGAATGGGGCTGAACAATAATCTTATCCCGTTCGTAATCTCCGAATAATCGGATGTATAAGATAAGAAATATCTAGTGAACAGATCTACATACCTAAACGATTTTTAAGATAAATATAAAATAAAAAATAGGTAGGTACTTTGTGTGAGGATGCAAAGTTTCGGTTTTTTGTGGTCTCCGTGTAAAAACTATGACTACGAATCACGTATTTCAACAATATATGACGTAAACGTAACTATTTGATGAAATTTGATGAATTTTGAAACATCTAGCCGTAAAAAAGGGGCAAAAATGACAGTTTATATGAAGTATATAATATATATACCACCGATCTCTATGATTTTTTCAGACAACAATATATGCTATATACGTAAGCATTTGGTGAAATTTGAAGCTTCTAGCTGTTAAAATGGGGCCGAAATCGCAAAAAAAATATATATACACTATATATATATACTATATATACCATCATATATATATTATATATATCACCGATCTCTATGATTTTTTGACACAACAATACATACTATATACGTAAGCAATCGGTGAAATTTGAAGGTTATAGCTGTTAAAATGGGGTAGAAATTGCGAAAAGTTTCTTATCTGAACAATCGGTTGTATGAGATATATACTATATATACAACCGATCTCTATGATTTTTTCAGACAACAATATATGCTATATACGTAAGTAATCGGTGAAATTTGAAGCTTATAGCTGTTAAAATGGGGTAGAAATTGCGAAAAGTTTCTTATCTGAACAATCGGTTGTATGAGATATATACTATATATACAACCGATCTCTATAATTTTTTCAGACAACAATATATGCTATATACGTAAGCAGTCGGTGAAATTTGAAGCTTATAGCTGTTAAAATGGGGTAGAAATTGCGAAAAGTTTCTTATCTGAACAATCGGTTGTATGAGATATATACTATATATACAACCGATCTCTGTGATTTTTTCAGACAACAATATATGCTATATGCGTAAGCAATCGGTGAAATTTTAAGCTTATAGCTGTTAAAATGGGGTATAAATTGCGAAAAGTTTCTTATCTGAACAATCGGTTGTATGAGATATATACTATATATACAACCGATCTCTATAATTTTTTCAGACAACAATATATGCTATATACGTAAGTATTTGGTGAAATTTGAAGCTTCTAGCTGTTAAAATGGGGCTAAAATTTGCGAAAATATAAAAATAAATATATATATACTATATATACCACCATATATATACTATATATACCACCGATCTTTATGATTTTTTCAGACAACAATATATGCTATATACGTAAGCATTCGTAGAAATCTAGCTCTTAAAATAGGGCAGTAATTACGAAAAGTTCCTTATCTGAACAATCGGTTGTGGGGGATATATATATATGTGCAATATACGAAAGTATATGGTGAAGTTTGAAGCTTCAATCTGTTAAATTGGGAAAGA
Source organism: Eurosta solidaginis (assembly GCF_040869045.1). Taxonomy (NCBI): domain Eukaryota; kingdom Metazoa; phylum Arthropoda; class Insecta; order Diptera; family Tephritidae; genus Eurosta; species Eurosta solidaginis. Next base: position 249,810,102 of record NC_090320.1, on the reverse strand, counting down.
TATTACAAAAATCCTCTTTTTCTGAAAAATCGGTTATATGGAGGATATATGCTATAGTGGTCCGATCTGGTCGGTTCCGACAAATGTCTAATCGGACACCCAAATACACCCGCTCACCAAATTTTATCAAGATATCTCAAAAATTGAGGGACTAGTTTGCATACAAACAGACAGACGGACAGACGGACATGGCTAAATCAACTCAGCTCTTCAACCTGATTATTTCGGTATACTTAATGGTGGGTCTATCTATTTTCCTTTAAGGACTTACAATTTTCGGTTTCGTGACGAAATTAATATACCATTTCATTTTCATGAAAGGTATAAAAAGTGGAGCACCCGGACAACCGAGCCCTGGACAAATTTAATTTAAAAGTGCAATTTTTATGTAAATAAAATAGAACTAGTTTGGCTTGCGGCACGTGTCTGCTCTAAGGTTTTTCGTTAAAACATTTATTTATATAAGGCTTTTGTTAGAATGAAAGTGTGTGTGACTTTGTATTTTACCACAACCTGAAATCAAAGATTTTACAAAGAATTCGACACATTCGTGAATTGCCGAATTGTTTGTAAGCCAATCAAAACTACAAAAATTTGGTCTATTTCTTTGGGATTTGGTCCTTTTTTTCGATGAATTTTGGTCCCAAATGAAAACATGGTGTGGCAACCGTGGTCGTATTGTTGCATTCGGGTACGCTGTAAAAGGAACGGGCTGCAAAAAAAAAAATTGTGTGTTTAGTTAAATAATCTTCAGGCTGCTTTGGGTATTTGAGGACTTTTAGTTTTACATTTCTGAGAATATATATAAATAGCGAGACACGCTCATATTGCTTTATACAATTGTTTTTTATTATTGATATTCGAGAAATATTACAAAGTTTACAAACGGCGATGGTTACTAGGACATGTTTCTGAATTTCATTTCTTCATCAGCTAGTTTCTCGGGAGCTGAGAATTGAACTCGAAATATGCGACATTCATACATTATACTGGTGTAAAGGCAGATGCCTTTATCCACTCATCCATATGAATGTCTCGCTGCTCGCTTTGCAATTGGTATCTAAGTTTTGCCTCTTTGTTGCCATTCCTTTATTCCCCAAGGTTTCTAAGTCTTGGAGCGCGCCTATAATTATTCCACACAATTAGGGTTAAAAAGCATATGGAATAAGTATGTACCTAAATGGTGAATAAAGGAATAGCAATAAAGGGGCAACACTTAGAGACCAATTGCAAAGCGAGCAGCGAGACATTCATATGGATGAATGGATAAGGGCATCTGCCTTTAGACTAGCATAAGATATGAATGTCAGAGACTTCGAGTTCAATACTCAGCTCCCGAGAAGCTAGTTGATGAAGAAGTGAAATTCAGAAACATGCCCTAGTAACCATAGCCTTTTGTAAACTTTGTAATTTTTCTCTAATATCAATAAGGAAAATGCTTTATTTATTTATATAGAGCACACATTTGGTCGTTTAACGAAAATCATCTTTAATTGCTTAGAAAATTGTATATAAGTAAAAATATGCGGTATTCAATTTTCCATGCCTCACATGCTCTTTCATTTAATTCGCCCCAAAATATTTTGCCAAAGAAATCATACATACTTACTTGCACATATTCCTAACCCAACCCCACATGATCCCAATTGCCAATCAACAAAATAAGTTTTTTGCTTTAACAAGAACTATTTGACTACAAAGACTCAACTAGAATTTTTAAAAGTTGTTTCCGTATTATGCTATTTGTTGCTAGAGGCCGAAAGTCCAGCTACCATATGCAATTTGCCACGTGCAACAATGCAACAGTGCACCAAAGTTTGTTTGCATATGCCACGAGCAAATTAGGCGAATAAAAAAGCACAAATAAAACTAGCAGTAGCAACAATACAAACATGAACACAATTTTAAAGCTAAACTGACATTTCATCATGTGGTGCGCAAATAGTCGATTTTTTGTCTAGCAAGTTTTATGTAGATATACCATGCGTTATATTGCCACTATCGAAAAGTATGTATGTAGATAGCTATCAAACACTTGAAGGCTACCTTTCAGAAGCATAAAAAGTATTCACACATACAGTTTCTGCCAGTACACACACCCACATTGTAATAAACGCTCAACAAGTGAATACTTACTCGCATTTTGTTCGGTGAGCAACCACTTATTTCGAGAACGTAAAATTCTCAAACATGTTATCATGTCCTTTAATTAAGTAGATAGGTATACCTATCGCCTGACAAATAGCTTAGTGCATGGTTTCGATAAGGAAGGTTGTCCGAGCTGACCGCTTCACCCTTATCCTAATAAACTCTCAACCCTTTGCATCTATTTCCGTTTTTGAAATCGCCTCCTCTTCTCAAAGATAATCACCGACTAAATTTGGGTTTTACTTTAGCCGATCTATTAGATACTTAAACATCTCATTCACCGACCGATGCCGCCGTGGTGTGGTGGTAGCGCTCTCCGCCCACCACACCGAAGATGCCAGGTTCACGCCCCGGGCAAAGCAACATAAAAATTTTAGAAAACAGTTTTTTTTCAATTCAGAGAAAGTTTTTCTAAGCGGGGTCGCCCCTCCGCAGTTATTTGACGAGCACTCCGAGTGTATGAAAAGCTTCTCACTGGAAACTCATCCTTGCAGATGCCGTTCGGAGTCGGCGTAAAATATGTAGATCCCGTCAACATCCACGAAAGGACCATAATTAAGTTTTCTTATTGCTCCAAGAAGAAGAACTAACTCGATCGATCGTTCTGTACACAAAAAACTACCAATCGACCCTTCGATTTACTGTTCATCGACTAAGGGGGTATTTTTGAGCATTCTTCGACTGATTGTGGTGGTAATTTTTGGTATCCGTACCCATTTCACCGGTCGTGCACTGAGGGTTTAGCACCTTTGCCGGTCATATATATGTATGTCTCAATCAAGCCTTTGCATAGTATTAACGTAGTTTTCTGAACTTGGCGTCGATGCTTGAAAAATTCAATTAGTCAAGCGTTTCGTTGCTTCGAACTCCCGTGTTACTCCACAAACTGGGTAGTGTAAACGCGTAATGATTGCAAACGGAAATAAACCACAGTCCCCATTTGCAAAGAAGCTTTGAATTCGGGAAGCTGTCAGTGCACACGCGTGAACTCGTGCCTTCTTATCTTTTGTTCCCTACATATTCTATGCAGTTGAACATTGAAGACCGAATTATACCCGTGAAGAGTAAAATGAAAATTGTCACAATTGTTTTCAACAATACCCGAACCTGGCCCCAAGGTCAACTAGTATATCGACTGTTGCTGTTTCAAAAACGCTTTGTCTCAGAAAATGTTTGGAAAACGTTCTAGTTCAGAATTCGTTTCGCAAACGGTCTATGTCTGAACTCGGCTGAAGAGCACCGTATTCCAGAATTAGTTTAAAAAATTCCCTATCTGAGCATCAATTTAATACGTCTTGACGTAAGGTAGGGTAGGTTAGGTTAGGTTGAACTGGCCGGTCCATGAGGACCTAAATAGACTGAATAAGTCCGTAGTGTTACCAGAAGTTTGTTTTAACGACCAAACTGAAAACCCCTATCAAAAACCAGGACCGATGTTATAAAATAACTCCGTCCTCTTGGCAAATACTATAAGCTTCCTGGATTTAAGCCACTTGCTGTTTCTAGATCTGACAGCTGTATCACTCCAAATAGCTGGAGTCTTAGCCTGGCAAGGGCAGGGCAAGAGTACAGAACGTGCTCGACCGTTTCCTCCTCCAGTCCGCACTTCCTACATCTGCTATCACTGACCAATCCTAATTTAGAGGCATGTGACGCTAGAAGGCAGTGCCCAGTCAGAATACCCATCATGAGTTTACAGTCCTCTCTTTTTATTGATAGAAGCAACTTTGTTAGTCTAAGGTTGTAAGACCTGCACATAATATTCGACATTTTACAGCCCGCCCTTGAACCCACGCCTTTCCTGCTTGGTCGATCATGTGCACCTCTCGCCTTCGCTTAATTTCGCCCAGTCTAATTGGGACGTCTACGGAGCAAGCTTCAAAGGATGCGCCCGTTTTAGCTAGTTCATCCGCTTTTTCATTCCCATCTATTCCCATATGCCCTGGGACCCAATATAGATGTATGCTTCTCCCTGTCCCAATTCTCTCCAGGGACTGCTTACACTCTTACACGCAATTAGATGCTGTGCTATGCGAGATCATTGCCCTAATTGCTGCTTGACTATCAATATAAAAGTTAACACAATTGCAGCTTGGGATATTTTCTTCCACGGTTTCTACTGCTTTGGTTACGGCTGCTATTTCCACTTGGAAAACGCTACAGTAATCCTCCAGCGTGTAGGATCTGTTTATTTCCGTATCAGCACAGTATACCGCAGACCCTACTCCTTTCAATACTTTGGAATCATCTGTGTACACATGTATCGCCTCGTCCGACATTTGAGCACCCTCGGGCCAGCCGTCCACCTCTATTGTGGCCTTAAGATCACCCTCGAAGTGCAGAGAGGGAATCAGGTAGTCTGTTCGTCTTGTGATTGATGACGCTATACTACTATGGCCGTATGGTCGGCGCTCAAGCTGCCCCGAGGCACCGATCCTGGTTGCAGTTGGTTCTTGTTCTGTGCTATCAGGTCTATAGGTGGAATGTGCAGAATGTCATACAGTGCAAATGTCGGGGTTGTTTTCAGGGCTCCCGTAATGCTAAGCATTGATAGTCGGCATACCTCCTCTAATTTTTTGAGGTAGGTTGCTTTTTGTGTACCTTTCCACCAAACAAGAACTCCATATTATAGGATAAGCCTTACAATCGCTGTAAAACCCCAATGAGAAAGAGAGAGCGATAAGCCCCACGTACACCCCAGCATTCTTTCACATGCATAAAATGCCACTGAAGCCTTCTTCACTCTCTGCTCCACGTTGAGCTTCCATGACAGCTTACTGTCTAGGATGATTGCTAGATACTTTATGCAAGGCTTCTCCTGTAGGGTCGCCCCTTCTAACTTAGGCCTGATCCAATTTGCGACCTTGTATCTCTTTGTATTTGACATTTGATGCCCAGGTATGAATATCCCGAAGCGCCCGATCCATCAAAGAGCTAATCGTTGGAAGGCACTTTCCACTTATGAAAATTCCAACGTGATCCGCGCAAGCCGTAAGTTTTGCTGGTCCCTACGTAAGATAGGGAGTTTATGAAAATAATAATGAGCTAAGGCTTTTGTGAAAAATATTCCAAAAAGGGCGTTTTCGAGCTAGCAGCCAATATAGGGTGATATTCCACGCAGCAATCAAAATATACATACAGCAGCGAACAAAAAAAATAGCAGTGATATTTTTTTTTTCAAATTTGTTAATTAAATTCTTATTTTTTTTTAATTTTCAACTGAAACTATGCAAACCAATCATAAGAAATTAAAAAAAAAAAAATTTGAAAATTCAATAAAATTTTACCAGAATTTCTATCTTTTTATTTGGAATTCTCTGAATCTTTTTGCGTGTGAAATTTTGTTAGCTAAATTTTAGTCTAACAAAGTACAATCTAACAAAGTACAAGTTATAGGTCTCTCTTCGCATTACTTTTTGACAATTTTGTTTAGAAGAGTGTTTTGGGTTTTATTCCATATAAAAAATAAAAACACGTGCTCTTCATATGGAAGAAAATACAAAACACTCTTGGATAAAAAAAAATTGTCATAAATGAATGCAGTTTTTGAGAGATATTTAACTTGTTAGACTACAAAACTTCTTTCTTTAAAAAATTCAGAAAATTCTAAATAATAAATAAATAAAAAATTGCGTAAATTTTTTTCTTATTCTCGAATTTTTTCGAAAACGCTTTTGAGATTGGTTTGCATTGTATCAGCTGCAAAATACATGGAAGTTTTTTTTTAAATAATTGAAAATAAAAAAAAGAAGATTTTCATTGGCGAGATAGAATAAAAATTGCCACTGCTATTTTCGTGTTCTCTGCTGTAGATTTAGGTCAACTCAAACATTCGTCTAGTCTAATTATGAAGTAGTTTAGGGAATGCGAGCCCTCAGTCCTCTCAGACTTACAAATACCTACGTAGGTCAGACGTTTGTTTTAATGCCTGCAAAATTTTTCAATTATGTATGAGTAAATTTTCAAAAATTAACGTATGCATGTGTACAGCCTTTAAATTTTGTAGAAATTTTCTTTTTATTAAGCAACACAAAAAGCTTTTGGCATATTTTAGTGGAACACAATTGAATATGAAATTTTTCCATACTCATGCCTTATGGGCAAGCGCATATATAGAACTACGTAAATATGTATGTCAAATGGTCACGTTTTACGCATAAACCAGTAATGCAACAATATTTTACTTGCACAGCTATAACCTCTGAAATTTTAATCTATCCATCACTTTTGTAGAGCTCTTGTCTCAGCAGTATTGTAGGCATACTCATAAAGAATTAGAATGGATCTCAAGAAAAATATGGCAGTGATTTTGAAAGTTGCGTCATTGCAAAAATACTACAATGGCATGTCTATGGAGGATAGCTGGGATTTTTGTTGCTGATGTTGAACGCATATTCCTAGGGCTGATTTCTCATGCGAACTTTACAATTTATGTATTTGCCCTACAAACACAAATTTTGTTCAGAGAGATAAACTTTAAAGTTTACTTGCAAAAACGGTCCTTAATTAATTAAGTTTTAATAGATTTACAAAATCATATCAATATTTTTTAATTATCAAAATTAATTGTTTATTTTTTATTATATTACAGGAGCAGCCAAAAAGCGTGATGTACGCAACTTAAGCATATCACCAACCGATTTAGGACCGCCACCGAAAACACAACAAACTGCCAAAGGCACATCGACCCGGCTTAAACCATCATCGATCTCCTTGACACGTAAGTCGCTAGCTTTTATAAACTATCAAAAAGTAGATATGTGCGTATAAGAGGGAAACATTTTATCATAATTCCATGTGGAATATGATTTTTCATTTAAAAAAGAAAAAGAGATACATGATGTATATTGGAATGGTTTTCTGTCATGCCCTTTCAAACTGGAGACAAACCCGTTTTGGCATTGTGCCCTCTTCAGTGCTGTTTTTCATTTTGATCAGTTTTTATTGTTTGAATTGTATTTAGATACATATACATCATTGTTTATTATATTTTTTTGTTGATCACAATCTTGTGCGGTTTATTGGGGAAGTACCACCGTGGTGTGATGGTAGCGTGCTCCGCCTATCACTCCGTATGCCCTGGGTTCAACTCCCGGGCAAAAGCAACATCAAAATTTTAGAAATAAGATTTTTCAATTAGAAGAAAATTTTTCTAAGCGGGGTCGCCCCTCGGCAGTGTCTGGCAAGCGCTCCGATTGTATTTCTGCCATGAAAAGCTCTCAGTGAAAACTCATCTGCCTTGCAGATGCCGTTCGGAGTCGGCATAAAACAAGAGGAGCACGACGCAAATTGGAAGAGAAGCTCGGCCTTAGATCTCTTCGGAGGTTATCGCGCCTTACATATATTTTTTTTATTTTTTTACGTTATCTCAAGGCTTCGAATACGAGCTAAGGCATTAACAGTAATTTATATACCTTTTAAGAAAAAGTCCAATCGTACACCGAAATATACCCGCTCACCAAATTTCATCAAGTTATCTCAAAAATTGAGGTACTAGTTAACGTTCAAACATACAGACGGGCATGATTACAAAATTAACATCCTCATCCTGATCTCAATTAATAGTTTGGTCCGAGTCTCGAAAATTATAAGTACTTAAAGGAGAACAGATAGACCTTCCAATTAGTATCACAAAGTATCTTGGAATAAGTTATCGTGGAAAGTCAACGTGGAGAACAGAGTGAAGAAGACCGCAAGGGCAATTTATGCATGTAAAAGAATGCTGGATTGTAGATGGGGTTTACCCCCCTCTCTCTCTCATTGAGTATTTACAGCGATTGTAAAGCCTATCATATACTATGGAACCCTTGGCAGGGATCCACACAAAAAAGAACCCTTCTAAAAAAATTAGAGGGTGTATGCAGGCATCAATACTAAGCATTACGGAAGCCCTGAAAACAACACCGACGGCTGCATTGTATGCCAATCTGCAAATTCTACCTGTAGACCGGATGGCAAAGAACATAGCGTTAACAACTGCAAAAGGCTCTGTGCTTTAGGGCAGCTTGAGGGCAGACCGTACGGCTGTAGTAGTATAACGTCATCAATTACAGAACGAACAGGCTACCTGATTCCGTGTCTGCGATTCGAAGGGGCTCTTAAAGCCACAATAGAGGTGGATGGTGGGCGCAAAGGTGCTCAAAAGGCGGAAGAGATGATACGTGGTTCAAAAGTAGTAGAAGGAGTAGGGTCTGCGGTGTATTGCGCTGATCCCGAAGTCAACAGATCCAACCAGCTGCCAGATGTCTATAGCGATTTTTCAGGTGAAAGTAGTAGCCGTAACTGCAGCCGCGTCAACTTTTATATTGACAGCCAAGCAGGAAATAAGGCAATAATCTCGCATAGCCCAGCGTCTAAAGCTGTGTTAGATTGTATGAAATCCCTGAAAAGAATCGAGACAGGGAAATGGGAATAAAAAGCGGATGAACTACAACCATAGACAGACAAAGTTACTGCCATCATTAAGAAGGGAGGACTGTAGACTAATGACGAGTATGCTGGCTGGCCACATGCCTTTAAATTATGCTTGGCCAGTGATAGCAGATGTTGGAAGTGCGGGTTGGAGGAGAAAATGGTCAAGCACGTTTTGTGCTCATGCTCTGTACTTATCAGGACAAGATTCCAGCTATTAGACGTGATAGATCCTACAAAGCTTCGAGTATTTACCCACAAGACGGAGTAATTTTATAGTATTCCTGGTTTTTGATAGGGTTTTTCAGTTTGGTCGTTAAACAAATTTCAGTTAATACTACGGACTCTGATTCAGTCTACGTGTGGTCATCATAGTTCTTCCAGTTAAACCTAACTTAACCCCGCTGCTTATGTGTATGCATTCATTCATATTTGTCACACGCTTTGCCCAGTTTAAGTAAAGTTTTCCAATGAGTTGGACAAGCTGAGTGGCTCTCTGAGCTTTCTGTTCTGAACGGAGCGTTGCCTACGAATCTGTCTAGTGGACAACGCATATCTTTAAATTTGAGAACCAGGCTATCATAATATAAACGAAAAAGTTGGCCGATGAGCTAGTGTGAATTTCGGCTAAATGCCGCAAAAAATTAGTTGAAACGGTAGCAGTCGCTCAAAGCTATTCTTGAGATAATTGGAAGGGACTATGTTTATATAAGTTTTGGTATTTACCGCAGCGACTATCATGCGACGCAGTGCATGACTGGTTCTTGTCTAAGTTTGAAGGGATTAACCTGGACGGCCCCACATGGAACATATTTCGTGGGCGTTATTCAAAATATATATAATAATGGAGTGATAAGATAGTTTCCTTGCCTATCCTTTCTTATTTGACAATATAGAGCCCATTTATAAAAATTAAACTTCTGTTGTTTTTAAGTAAACTTATTTTTAGTACAAATCATAATATTTACAAACGTATTGAAAACTAACAAATACCAAAACCATTAGCGGGTCGCGCTTCGATACCCCTCCAAATCATACGACAATTATGCTCTTCGAAACGAAAACGCGCCTCCTCAACATTTTGTTGTTCCTTTGGCGACCACAAACGTTCGGCCACAGCACTAACACGTGGAAATGTTGTGGGTAGAACATTGTTCTCATTAATCCATTCGCTCCATAGACAAGCTTCGCCACCAATTACATGCGCCTTTTGTGCTGCAGTACCACTAAAATTTGTCGGTTCTACCGCATAGAATTTTTCCCAATCAGCGCCAGTTTCTAAGACATACAAATACCAACCATCACTCAGAATAATATCGGTACCTTTTTTCGTTAATGTGGCTGCTACTTTCTTATAATCAAACCAAATTTGCGCTATAGTATTGGCAGGCCATTCCATCAAAGAATTTTCAATCATGGCCTGGCATAGAAAGGGAGTAAGTAAATAATTCAGCATTTAGTAGAATCACGTATCACTTTACCTCTTGCCACACCATCTGCTTCCAACCCATTGCCGAGATATTCGCAGACAAACGTTCTAAATACAAATATGTTAAATCGCCATTATCCATTCCATGCGCCTTTAAGTATGCTTGTATACTGGCATTTGATTCCCAGCATCCGGAAGCAACTTCGTCCCCACCCAAGTGCAGGTATTTGTCAGGAAAGATGGTTTTGATTTCTCTATTTGGCGGAGTTGTAGAGATTTTATTAAGTGCATTAATAAAAGCTAATAAATATCACTTTGTTACTTAAAGAACTTGTTGAGAAAATTTAATGTTGATTCCTGTGTGGGATTTAATGGGCCCAGTTGTCCTTGAAATTCACCTGCACATTTTGTCATTATCTCCGGATGTGATGCGCCCCAAGAAGCAGTGTGAGCTGTAAGAAATATTTGTGATCGAGTAGCTATAAAGTTTCGTGAACACATTACGAGGTGGCGACAAATGTCAAACAATATGTCAAATTAGCAAATTATCCCGAAATGATCCCGAAGTAATCTTAAAGTTTTTCCAAAATTGCCCCGAAACAGTGTCAAACCGATTCAGAAGCTCTCCCGAGATAGGACATAATCACGAAGTGAATTGCTTGAAATCATCCTAAATAGTCTTCAAAGAGTTCCATAAGTAATCCTGAACTTATCCTGTAATTGTTGGTTCAGAGACCAAAAGATTCGTTTCGCCGCTGGTCGGCCTAGTAGCTCAAGATGATAGTATCGGTCAACTCATACTTACGCTTTTGCGGCTACAACGAAGGAATGGAAGGATATACTGCCTATATGTATGTTGTTGAAAAAGTGAGGCTCGGGCCTAATATTCCCTGGGAACTTAATTATTATTTTTAGACGATATAGCTTTAAGTTTGTTGACTTTATGTTGATATTAAGTCTACAGACCTTTTAGAGGTATGCCAAATTTTTTAAAGTTTGCAGATACTCCCCCACGCCCCTCTTCACACTCCTCCCGCTTCCTCTTTCTAGAACAGTATTTTAAAATTTTTCTAACTCTACCTATGTTGGTCCTATACCAAAAATATCCCATCCCATACGGCCTCACCTTCCTTTTTTAACTGTTTTTTTTAAATCGTGACAACCCTATGCTCAATTATTCAAGACCAATCATATTGTATATATCGGTACATTGTTTTAGAATCTCTTCGCAACTTCTTGAATACAATTTCAGGATTGTTCTTTTCATCATTCCGGATTGTTACGGAATATTCCAAGATGATTACGACAAATTCAAAACCAATACCATATCACTACGGTATTGGTTTCGGGATAGTTTCGCAGCCATTCCAGGATAATTTTAAAACACTCCCATATTTCAAAACAATATGCCCAGTAGATCCTAGTTGAGTCTCATTGAAAAAACTTCAGTCGTTCTCGTGTGCTTGAGACACAAAGGAAACATGTGGTCATCCTAACTTTGAAACATCCAAATATTTAAACATCCAAATTTTGTGGTTCTTATAGATTTTTGTTTAAATAATTTTGGGAAACTTGGAATCATATCTGAGCTATTTCGGGATCGTTTAGCGATTATTTGGTTATGATTTTTCGAATTAATTCGAGACTATTTGGCCCAGTTTGGGACTATAATTGGAATCATTGTGGGACAATTTTTAGATTACTTCACGATTATTTCGGGATTGTATTCGGTATCGTTTCGGTATTATTTCCAAAATATTTTATGACTATTCCCAAGGTTCTATGTACCGGAGCGACTCGGGATTTTTCCCGATCAAGGGCTGTCATTTCAGTGTAACCCCATTTATTTGTTGTGTCCCACTATTTAGGGACGGTTGAAACTCTAAGGGACCTTTTCTGGACTATTTTAAGATTTTTTCGACTATTGTGGGACCATATTGGCATTGTGATATAGATCTTCTTGGAACTCTTTCTGATCAGTTTATTGGTTGTTTTTTTAATTATAACACCGAGATCATTTCCCCAATATTTCGGGATTTTCTGCGTATGGTTCCGAGATTGTTTTTGGGATTTTGTCGGAACTATTATGGACCGTTTTGGGAATGTTTTCGGAGCCATTTTGAGTATCTTCGGGAACCATATCGAAAGGATTGGAATATTTTTTAACTTTGTTTTCGGAGCTAATTCCAAACCATATAAGGATTATTTCTTAATCAAGTGTTTCAGGGCAGTATTAAAAAAATGTATGATGTCTTTGCTTCCATGGAGCATCGCGGGCTTATCTCCGGACTATTTCCGTATTTTGTGCGCTATAATTTCGGGATCTATTCAGAACTGTTTCAAGATTATTTTCTGTTTTCAGGTTCATAGCGGAGTATATCGAACTAATTTAATGTAGTATTTTCTTCATACCGTTCCGCAGAAAACCACTTTCTTCTTCACTTTGATGATGTATATTCTTTTGTGTTTTCATTAAATCTGTTTATTTTTTCTCATACACCACGTCACTCATTACACAAACATGATATTTCGCTTTCCTTAGCGCTCCCATCCAGTGATTCAACACAATTTTTCACTTACTTCAACAAAGACCATACACTACATACTTAAATTCACACATACATTCATACACGTACCTGGCGTATCGAATTCTGCTACAACACGTATACCACGCACACGAGCATATTCCACAATTTCCTTTACTTCGGCCTTGGAATAGGTCAGTTCCGGTCGATAAGCACCCTTTGCTGACAACTCTGGGAATGTGCTTGAATTGTAAGGAAATGCTGAATCATCGGTTATGTGCCAATGTAATACATTTAGCTTGTTAAACGCCATACCATCGAGAAGTTGTAAAATTTTCCTTTTACTCACAAAATGTCTTGCCGAATCTAACATTAGGCCACGATACTTGAAACGAGGCTGATCGTAAACTTCTACGCTGCGAATGAGTAGCTATTAAGAATGCAGTAGAAAAAGTTGAAGATGAAAAAAAAGATGAAGAAAAAATAATTGAAGGAAAGTGTAAAAGGTTGAGTGCAATTTATTTTACAGTTGTGCGACTTTAATAGACTGAAATTTGTCACTTGTTTACTTACCAGCCCATTTGGCAAGGGCACCAACAGCTGGGAGAGTGTTTCCAAAGCGCGCAATATACCCCAAATGGTCGGAGCTCTTACCACACCATCGCCGCGCACATAATCTGGCAGCGTGTGAAAAAACGAAAAATGGAAATGCAAAAATTTATAAAAAACAAGTAAGGAAGGCTAAGTTCGGGTGTAACCGAACATAACATACTCAGTTGAGAGCTATGGAGACAAAATAAGGAAAATCAATCTGGGGTAACCCTGGAATGTGGTTGTATAACATGTGTATCAAATGAAAGGTATTAAAGAGTATTTTAAGAGAGAGTAGGCCATAGTTCTATGGATGAACGCCATTTAGGGATATCGCCATAAAGGTAGACCAGGGCTGACTCTAGAATTTGTTTGTACGATATGGGTATCAAATGAAAGGTGTTACTGAGCATTTTAAGAGGGAGTGGGCATTAGGTCTATAGGTGGACGCCTTTTCGAGATATCGCCACTAGGGTGGGTCAGGGGTGACTCTAGAATGTTTGTACGGTATGGGTATCAAACGAAAGGTGTTACTGAGCATTTTAAGAGGGGGTGGGCATGAGGTCTATAGGTGGACGCCTTTTCGAGATATCGTCATTAGGGTGGGCCAGGGGTGACTCTAGAATGTGTTTGTACGATATGTGCATCAAACGAAAGGTGTTACTGAGCATTTTAAGAGGGAGTGGGCATTAGGTCTATAGGTGGACGCCCTTTCGAGATATCGCCATTAGGGTGGGCCAGGGGTGACTCTAGAATGTTTGTACGATATGGGTATCAAACGAAAGGTGTTACTGAGCATTTTAAGAGGGAGTGGGCATTAGGTCTATAGGTGGACGCCTTTTCGAGATGTCCCCATTAAGGTGGACCAGGGGTGATTCTATAATGTGTTTGTACGATATGGGTATCAAATGAAAGCTGTTAATGAGTATTTTGAAAAGGAGTGATCCTTAGTTCCATAGGTGGACGCCGTTTCGAGATATCGCCATAAAGGTGGACCAGGGGTGTCACTAGAATGTGTTTGTACGATATGGGTATCAAATGAAAGGTGGTAAGGAGTATTTTAAAAGGGAGTAATCCTTAGTTCTATAGGTGGACGCCTTTTCGAGATATCGCCATAAAGGTGGACCGAGGGTGACTCTAGAATCTTTGTACGATATGGGTATCAAACGAAAGGTGTTACTGAGCATTTTAAGAGGGAGTGGGCATTAGGTTTATAGGTGGACGCCTTTTCGAGATATCACCATTAGGGTGGGCCAGGGTGACTCTAGAATGTGTTTGTACGATATGGGTATCAAATGAAAGGTGGTAATGAGTATTTTAAAAGGGAGTTCTATAGGTGGACGCCTTTTCGAGATATCGCCATAAAGCTGGACCAAGGGTGACTCTAGAATGTTTGTACGGTATGGGTATCAAACGAAAGGTGTTACTGAGCATTTTAAGAGGGAGTGGGCATTAGGTCTATAGGTGGACGCCTTTTCGAGATATCGCCATTAGGGTGGCCCAGGGTGACTCTAGAATGTGTTTGTACGATATGGGTATCAAATGAAAGGTGGTAATGAGTATTTTAAAAGGGAGTAATCCTTAGTTCTATAGGTAGACGCCTTTTCGAGATATCGCCATTAGGGTGGGCCAGGTGTGACTCTAGAATGTTTGTACGATATGGGTATCAAACGAAAGGTGTTACTGAGCATTTTAAGAGGGAGTGGGCATTAGGTCTATAGGTGGACGCCTTTTCGAGATATCGCCATTAGGGTGGGACAGGGGTGACTCTAGAATGTTTGTACGATATGGGTATCAAACGAAAGGTGTTACTGAGCATTTTAAGAGGGAGTGGACATTAGGTCTATAGGTGGACGCCTTTTCGAGATATCGCCATTAGGGTGGGCCAGGGGTGACTCTAGAATGTTTGTACGATATGGGTATCAAACGAAAGGTGTTACTGAGCATTTTAAGAGGGAGTGGACATTAGGTCTATAGGTGGACGCCTTTTCGAGATATCGCCATTAGGGTGGGCCAGGGTGACTCTAGAATGTGTTTGTACGATATGGGTATCAAATGAAAGGTGGTAATGAGTATTTTAAAAGGGAGTAATCCTTAGTTCTATAGGTGGACGCCTTTTCGAGATATCGCCATTAGGGTGGGCCAGGGTGACTCTAGAATGTGTTTGTACGATATGGGTATCAAATGAAAGGTGGTAATGAGTATTTTAAAAGGGAGTAATCCTTAGTTCTATAGGTGGACGCCTTTTCGAAATATCGCCATTAGGGTGGGCCAGGTGTGACTCTAGAATGTTTGTACGATATGGGTATCAAACGAAAGCTGTTACTGAGCATTTTAAGAGGGAGTGGGCATTAGGTCTATAGGTGGTCGCCTTTTCGAGATATCGCCATTAGGGTGGGCCAGGGATGACTCTAGAATGTTTGTACGATATGGGTATCAAACGAAAGGTGTTACTGAGCATTTTAAGAGGGAGTGGACACTAGGTCTATAGGTGGACGCCTTTTCGAGATATCGCCATTAGGGTGGGCCAGGGGTGACTCTAGAATGTTTGTACGATATGGGTATCAAACGAAAGGTGTTACTGAGCATTTTAAGAGGGAGGGGGCATTAGGTCTATAGGTGGACGCCTTTTCGAGATATCGCCATTAGGGTGGGACAGGGGTGACTCTGGTATGTTTTTGTACGATATGGATATTAAATTAAAGGTATTGATGAGGGTTTTAAAAGCGAGTGGCCCTTAGATGTATATGTGAAGGCGTTCTCGCGATATCGACCAAAATGTGGACCAGGTGATCCAGAAAATCATCTGTCGGGTACTGCTAATTTATTTATATATGCAATACCACTAACAGTATTCCTGCCAAGATTCCAAGGGCTGTT
This sequence comes from Eurosta solidaginis, assembly GCF_040869045.1. NCBI lineage: Eukaryota > Metazoa > Arthropoda > Insecta > Diptera > Tephritidae > Eurosta > Eurosta solidaginis. Next base: position 249,794,118 of record NC_090320.1, on the reverse strand, counting down.
GATTTCGCCTTGTAGAACTTTTTCATTTTCTTCTACTTAATATGGTAGGTGTCACACCCATTTTACAAAGTTTTTTCCAAAGTTATATTTTGCGTCAATAAACCAATCCAGTTACCATGTTTCATCACTTTTTTCGTATTTGGTATAGAATTATGGCATTTTTTTCATTTTTCGTAATTTTCGATATCGATAAAGTGGGCGTGGTTATGGTCAGATTTCGCCCATTTTTTATACCAAGAAAAAGTGAGCTCAGGTAAGTACGTGGGCTAAGTTTAGTAAAGATATATCGGATTTTGCTCAAGTTATTGTGTTAATGGCCGAGCGGAAGGACAGACGGTGGACTGTGTATAAAAACTGGGCGTGGCTTCCACCGATTTCGCCCATTTTCACAGAGAACAGTTACCGTCATAGAATCTATGTTCCTACCAAATTTGAGAAGGATTGGTAAATTTTTGTTCGACTTATGGCAATAAAAGTATTCTAGACAAACTAAATGAAAATGGGCGGAGCCACGCCCATTTTGAAATTTTCTTTTATTTTTGTATTTTGTTGCATCATATCATTACTGGAGTTGAATTTTGACTTAATTTACTTATATACAGTAAAGATATTAAATTTTATGTTAAAATTTGAATTAAAAAAATTTTTTTTTTAAAAAGTGGGCGTGTTCTTCATCCAATTTTGCTAATTTTTATTTAGCACATATAGAGTAATAGTAGTAACGTTCCTGCCAAATTTCATCCTGATATCTTCAACGACTGCCAAATTACAGCTTGCAAAACTTTTAAATTACCTTCTTGTAAAAGTGGGCGGTGCCACGCCCATTGTCCAAAATCTTACTAATTTTCTATTCTGCGTCATAACGTCAACCCATCTACCAAGTTTCGTCGCTTTATCTGTCTTTTGTAATGAGTTATCGCACTTTTTCGGTTTTTCGAAATTTTCGATATCGAAAAAGTGGGCGTGGTTATAGTCCGATATCGTTCATTTTAAATAGCGATCTGAGATGAGTGCTCAGAAACCTACATACCAAATTTCATCAAGATACCTCAAAATTTACTCAAGTTATCGTGTTAACGGACGGACGGACGGACGGACGGACGGACGGACGGACGGACGGACGGACGGACGGACGGACATGGCTCAATCAAATTTTTTTTCGATCCTGATTATTTTGATATATGGAAGTCTATATCTATCTCGATTCCTTTATATATGTACAACCAACCGTTATCCAATCAAACTTAATATACTCTGTGAGCTCTGCTCAACTGAGTATAAAAACAACTCAAACTTGCACAAGTACATACGATCTCATTTAAAGTGACATAAAGTGGCGAGAGATAAATTAAAAAGATAATTTAGTATGCACAGCAAACGAATGCAAAAAAAAAAAAAATTAAATGGAGCGAATGAAATACGATTACTGCAACAATGTCCACACACTTAATTGCACTTCCTTTTTTTTTTGGTAGCGCTGTTGTTTGAAGGACATTCGTTTGCTCATGGCGCTACCGATCTTCTCCCATATCCCTAATTATTTCAATTATTTCGCATGCTTACTTACATGACTCATCCATGTTGAGATGCGGCAAGTCTTCACAAGTTTGTGTCAAATTGATTTTAAAAATGTGTATGGTGCCGAGTGTTGTAGTGGCAGGAGCGCGTGTATAGCCTTGAGCGGAGGAGCGTATAATGTTGGTGTATCGTTGAAAAGCCGTCTCTAACAATACACATTTTTTGTTCACGGCCTGTGGGTACAGAAAAATTAAATGAAATTGTGATTCAGTTTCTAATAGAGTAAGACACATTTAGTCGATGCGAGGTCTTTGCTTGACCAGCTAGTTCAACCAAAGGACCTCAGAAGTAAAATAATTCTAATCTTTCTTTTCTACCTCTACGACCATCCACCTACATACATCTTTCGGCCGATCCACGTATATCTAATACTATCAGTCTGATTTATCCCCCGGGCAGACTGCACATCTGATGATCAATTTCTGACCAAACCCCAACTCAAGGAATTATCACCATTTCCATAATGGATATGGAGTCTAATTCATTAAAGTTCATTGTGATTTTGTCCATCCGGCTGTACACTGTTTAACTTGAGTAAAAAAGGCGCAAGGGTGCTATTTTAATTAGATAACGGTAAGTAGTTCCTCCATATTTTCGGTATCGAAAATTTCGAAGTGCACAAATATAATCACTAAAAAAGACTGTTTTTTTAATTTCAAAAATGGGCAGAAAGCACCCAAACCAGCAACGAAACAAAACTGAGCGAGAGCAGAACCGAACATGAAACCAGACCGAGTTCGGTACAGAAACTAGATCTGAAATCGAAACTAAAACGGTATCCAAAATGGTAACCGTACCGAATCCAGAACGGCATCTGAAAATATAACCGGACTGAAACTGGAACGGATTATGTAGCCGGTCCGAGGCCGGAACGATCTCCGAAGTGGTAACGGGACCGAAATTAGTACGGAATATGAAACCAGACCAAATTCGGTACAGAAACTATAGCCGAAATCAAAACCATAACGGGATCCGAAATGGTAAACTGACCAAATTCGGCACAGAAACTAGATCCGAAAGCGAAACTAAAACTGTATCCAAAATGGTAGTCGGACAGAGTCCAGAACGGCATCCGAAACGGTAACCGGACTGAAACTGGAACGGAATACTATCTGGACCGAAACCGGAACGGACTCCGAGGAGGTAACCGGACCGAAATCAGTACGGCATGTGAAACCAAACTAAATTCGGTACAGAAACTAGATCCGAAATCGAAACCGTAGCGGGATACGAAATGGTAAACGGACCTAATTCAGTACAGAAACCAAATCCGAAATGGAAACTAAAACGGGAACCAAAATGGTAACCGGACCGAATCTAGAACGGCATGCGTATGTTATAACAGCTTATTATCATATCTTGGTGTTCTTACACATATCTAGATATATTTTTAATGCACTCTTCAAACACTTACTAAAAATTTAAAATTCGTGGCATTAACTGCATAATAACGATTACTTTCAACCATTTTGTAAGGTTTGGGCCAAATTTCACCTGAGTAAGAAAAAAAAAATCACCACTATCAAAACAAAACAATAGCAACACAAGTTTAAAAAGTATATTATTTTCGTTCACCTATGGTAGCTTTAAATTCCGGCCCATAACTTAGATAGCCGCCTTCGCCGTTACTTAAGTTAAGCTCACAGATAAACAACAAAAACACAATTAACTCGAATACTTTTCGCATTGCAAGCAAATATTATTTTGTTCTACTTCGATTGAATAACTGTAATGTACTAATTTGAAGCGAAGGCGTCTCATCAACGAATTAGTAGTACACTGAAAGAAAAATACTGGTAAAATCAACTGAAATACTGGTCAATTCAACCGAAATTTCTGTCAATTTTTATCCATCGCAACAAGATGTTGAATCAACTGCGCACAAATCGTTGATTCGTAATTGACCGTTTTAGTAGTCAAATGCACAAAAAAGTTGTTGCGACAGCTTTGTATGAAAGTACCTATGTTGCCATATAAATAAATAAATGCAAGGCGCGATAACCTCCGAAGAGATTTTAGGCCGAACTTCTCTTCCAATTTGCGTCGTGCTCCTTTTTAATTTTTCTTACAAATTGGCGGGACGCGACCTACTTGTTTAATGCCGACACCGAACGGCATCTGCAAGTCATATGAGTTTTCACTGAGAGCATTTCATTGGCAGAAATACACTCGGAGCGCATGCCGTACACTGCCGATGGGAGACTCCGCTTAGAAATCTTTTCTTCTAATTGAAAAAGATTGTTTCTAAAATTTTGATGTTGCTTTTCCCGGGGTGTGAACACAGGGCCTTCGGTGTGGTAGGCGGAGCACACTACCATCACACTACGGCGGCCGCCATATAAATACGTAAATATGTGAATACATAAATACGCATGCTTGCTACATATACATACATATGAATACATAAATGAAAATAGTAGTCACAAAACTGATTCTCAATTCTTTCGGTTGCAGCTCAGCTCATTCTCAATTTCTTCTCTCGCATGTAGTTGCCACACTTGATTGTTTCGAACAAAACTTGTATAAATGTTTGACATAACATTTTAAATAGAGAACTTGTAAGTTATAGAAAAGTAAAGAATCAAATCGCAGGAAGGTAATTCACCACTGGAGTAACTTTACATGTAATGCGGCAAGTTTAATTTTCGTAACATTTTAAGTTAAAACGATTCCAAAACAAATCAAACTTTTATTTTGTCAGAAACATCAACATTAAAAATGATGTTTTTTTTATTATCTTATTAGGTTCGTTCACGTGAGTTAAAATTCATAAAAACTTGAACAAAATGTTACTAATTTTGGAAAAATCCTGTTCGTTCAAGCAAAACTTTTGCAACAAGAGAGCGCAAGTTTGCATTTCGCTTGGACGAGAAGTTGCAAAATTGTACCCGATAAATAGGTGTACCGGCATCTCATAATTTTTCCACAGTAAATCCAAAAAAGGGTTTTTCCGTTTTGTATTCATAACTGAAAAACTAGTTTTTTATTGTTTTCCCATTTTGTGTGTTTTTTCGATTTGATGGTTTTCTTATTTTGTTGTTGTTTTTTTAACAAGTGGCACCATCGTCATACGTACAAAGTAGAGAGCGCAGTGAGCGTAAAATTCTCTTTGATATTTGCTCATGTATTGACAGATGATCGCCGTTGAAATGATCTGTAAGATCAGTTGTGTTAACAGAAAAATCAGTTAGATTGATTAGGAATCTGTCAATTTTACAAAATTGTGTTAACTTAAGAGCGGCAATTTATCTTCTGTTGAAATGACTAAATTAATTGATCGCTTGACAATCTCGGTCTAATTAACCATAATTCGATCAATTTCACCGAATCTGCGTTAAATCAAGAACAACAGAACCGATTTGTCAATTTTACTAGCACCATTTCTTTCAGTGTAGATATATTTAGTCTGCTTTATTTGGGGAAGTACAACTGTGTACATACCTATCTCAAAAAAAAATACCGCTGAACTAATCATTGATTGTTGACTGTGCACTTTTTTTTGCGAGTCTACACAAAGAAATAGAAAAAAGAGCTTCTTATATGCATAGACGAACTCGTGTGCATAATAAAAATATTGTACGAAAGTGATAAATGTGTACCTTTTTTACTTGAGTCGTAATAAAAACTATGTGAAAGCACCTCCAGTATTTTCCAATGAACTTATTTTAGACCCACTTTCATCGCCTGCTTGTAGCAGATGCAGCAGATTAAAGTGACGCGCACTACGTTGAGAAGGAACCAAGAATGTCTTATTGTTGTATCCGATTTTGGTTTGGAACAAAATCTGTTTCGGCGTTGCGCCATCATTTGATCCCGACATCGGCCGCAGGGACAGTGTCTTAGAACGTCAAGGCTTATCTGTCCGGTCAGGCGATGCAAACCTAGAAATCATCAACATCTACATCCCTCTTGCCACTTGCTACCCCAGTGGATACTGCCCTAATATCAGCGCCTTACTCGCTGGCAATAATTGCATTATCTTAGGCGATTACAATGCCCATCACGATCTGTGGCATTCAAACTTGCGGGCAGACAGTAGGGGTGAGATGTTGGCGTATCAAATAGAAGAAACGACGTTCTGCACAATAAACGGAGACGCCCCCACACGTATGGTAGGAAGCTGTCACAGTTCGCCGGATATATCAATCGTGAACGCAGGACTCGTAAACTGCGTCAATTGGCAACCGACGGTAACATTGGCATCCGACCACACGCCTATACTTATTTCGCTCGAGCGTACCGCCGACTTCATCGTCACAGAAAAATGAACTTTCATAAACTTTAAAAAAGGAAAGTGGGATGAATACAAATCCTTTACAGACAACCGCTTTGCTGCCCTCCCTATTCCGACTTATGCTCGCCAAGGGGAGCGTGCTTTCCGCAAGGTCATTGAATTAGAATTCCCGAAATTCTGCCTTACTTTCCGGCGGAGGCCGCAAATTTAGCGAGAGAACGTGACCTTATAAGACAGCTCGATCCCGGGGACCCATAAAAACCAACGCATCAGATTGCTTGTGGATGAACACAAACGGTTGTAACCTCTCTGCCGGTGTAGGTAAGCTTTGGTCCACCGTAAAGTCCCCATCGAATCCGTCTAAGTACAATGACAAAATTTCCATCGCCTTTGGCGATAAAGTGCTGTCGGATGCGAAAAAATGCGCGAGCGCTTTCTGCCGACAATATATTATGCATTCTATGGTCGACAAAGATAGACGGAGGGCAAACAGACACGCACGTAAGCATAAATTCAGCGCTTCTCCAATTACCATCACCGCCAAAGAGGTTGAAGATGCCATCGGTCATGCTAAACAATCCAAAGCAGTGGGCCCAGACGGAATAGCCATGCCGATGCTTAAAAGCCTAGGGAAAGAGGGTTTCAAATATTTAGCACATGCCTTCAACCTGTCTCTTTCCACCTTCGTCATTCCCGAAAAATGGAAAATGGCCAAGGTGGTCCCGCTACTAAAGCCTGAGAAACCAGCTAACATCGGAGAGTCATATCGCTCGATATCTCTCCTATCGCCAGTAGCCAAGACGTTTGAAGCCATTTTGCTCCCCTACTTCAAGGCAAATTTGCAGCTAGCCTGTCATCAGCATGGCTTCAGAAAACTCCACAGCACCACCACCGCGCTAAATGCCATTAGCATCCAGATAAATTGCGATTTAAATCAAAACCCCCACCATAGAACAGTACTCGTTGCGCTAGACCTATCAAAAGTCGTTTCCTACGCCGATGACTGCACAACAATGACCACAGGCCCAGGCCTAGAGAAAATGTTTCCTGAACAAACATGGACAAACGATGGGCAAACGACGGACATACGATTTAGCACAATAAATCGAAACAAAAATTTTTTTGGGTTTTTTAGAAAAAAAAAATTTTTTGTTATAACTTTTTAACAAAAGGTGGCCAAATGAAAATGTTTCCTGGACAAACATGGACAAACGATGGGCAAACGACGGACATACGATTTAGCACAATAAAGCGAAACAAAATTTTTTTTGGGTTTTTTCGAAAAAAAAAAAAATATTTTTGTTATAACTTTTTAACAAAAGGTGAACAAACGAATATTTTTCCTGGACAAACATGGACAAACGATGGGCAAACGACGGACATACGATTTAGCATAATAAAGCGAAACAAAAATTTTTTTGGGTTTTTTCGAAAAAAAAAATATTTTTGTTATAACTTTTTAACAAAAGGTGAACAAACGAAAATTTTTCCTGGACAATCGTGGACAAATGATGGACAAACGAATGGCATTTTGTTTTTTTACCTACCTCCCTGATCTCGCCAGTTTTTTCACCTCGCGAGACCTGGCATTATCAGCTCTGTGAAGTTGGCACCTACTTGGGCGTATAATTAAAAAAACCATATCTCATTCGTTTGTCCATCGTTTGTCCACGTTTGTCCAGGAAAAATTTTCGTTTGTCCACCTTTTGTTAAAAAGTTATAACAAAAACATTTTTTTACGAGTAATTAAAAAAACCAAATCCCATTCGTTTGTCCACGATTGTCCAGGAAAAATTTTGGTTTGTCCACCTTTTTTTAAAAAGTTATTTCCAAAAAACAAAAATCGTGTGTGAAGTTGGCACCTCCATTTACGAGTAATTAAAAAAACGAAATGCCATTCTTTTGTCCATCGTTTGTCCGCGTTTGTCCAGGAAAAGTTTTCGTTTGTCCACCTTTTGTTAAAAAGTTATAACAAAAAATTTTTTTTTCGAAAAAACCCAAACAAATTTTTGTTTCGCTTTATTGTGCTAAATCGTATGTCCGTCGTTTGCCCATCGTTTGTCCATGTTTGTCTAGGAAAATTTTCGTTTGTCCACCTTTTGTTAAAAAGTTATTTCAAAAAAAAACAAAAATCGTGTGAGAAGTTGGCACCTCCATTTACGAGTAATTAAAAAAACCAAATGCCATTCGTTTGTCCACGATTGTCCAGGAAAAATTTTCGTTTGTTCACCTTTTGTTAAAAAGTTATAACAAAAATCTTTTTTTTTTTCGAAAAAACCAAAAAAAATTTTTGTTTCGCTTTATTATGCTAAATCGTATGTCCGTCGTTTGCCCATCGTTTGTCCATGTTTGTCCAGGAAAAATTTTCGTTTGTTCACCTTTTGTTAAAAAGTTATAACAAAAATATTTTTTTTTTCGAAAAAACCCAAAAAAATTTTTGTTTCGCTTTATTGTGCTAAATCGTATTTCCGTCGTTTGCCCATCGTTTGTCCATGTTTGTCCAGGAAACATTTTCATTTGGCCACCTTTTGTTAAAAAGTTATAAAAAAATTTTTTTTTTTCTAAAAAACCCAAAAAAATTTGTGTTTCGCTTTATTGTGCTAAATCGTATGTCCGTCGTTTGCCCATCGTTTGTCCATGTTTGTTCAGGAAACATTTTCATTTGGCCACCTTTTGTTAAAAAGTTATAACAAAAAAATTTTGTTTCCAAAAAACCCAAAAAAATTTTTGTTTCGCTTTATTGTGCTAAATCGTATGTCCATCGTTTGCCCATCGCTTGTCCATCTTTGTCCAGGAAACATTTTTCTTTGTCCACCTTTTTTTGACGGCCAGCCGATTGCATGCTACGCGTCCCCTATATGGTCGCCAAGCTGAAAACCTACACACCGGAAGAAGCTACAGGCCTGCAAAAATACTGCTCTCAGAACCGCCACGGGCTGTCTTCTTATGTCCCCAGAATACCATCTACCTAATGAGGCGAGAATACTCCCCATCAGGGAGAGAAATGAGATGCTAACCAAACAGTTCCTGTTGAATACCCAGAAACCTGGGCATCCCAACAGACATCGGATTGATGAGCCAACACCGTCCAGGGGCTTAAGGAGTCACCTCCGTAAGCATTATGAGAAAATACGGCACCTGAGAACTCAGCCGTATGAAGCAAAAAACACAAGCAGGTCCTCAGTGAACTCCACAAACAGGCGTCGGATTTGTATGCCAGGAATTGCCCGGTGAATCCAGTACTCAAGGAACAGTACCCAAAACTTGTGGAAGAGGAACGCATACTCCCCAGGCAAGGCGGGTCACTCTATATCAACTTCGATCTGGATACTGTAACAGGTTAAACTCTTACCTAGTCAGAATCAACCCTGACATACAAAATGTATGCCCTGATTGCAATGTGTCCCCACATGACACCAATCATCTCTTTAATTGTAATGTGGAACCAACGCCGCTAACACCTCTCACATTATGGTCCACCCCTGTTGAAACAGCAAGTTTTCTTGGACTGCCGTTAGAGGATATTGATGACATTTTGTGATCGGTCGCACCTATTGGGTTGGGCGAAGCACTGCTACAACAACAACAACAACAACAACCAATTAGCAGAGGACACTAACACCACAAGTGACACCAGAACCGAAGCTACTGTTGCAAAATATACTACATTTAATTTCATAACATTAGTTCATTTCTGGTATGAAATCTTAAGGAGGATTGATCGTGTGCAGCTCAGATTACAAAATCCGGGGACGAATTTTAGAGAAGCGTATCGTGATCTTAAATCATTAGCGAGTGAACTATCCGAAATTCGAGACAAATTTTTGCCTCGGGCGCAAGTAAACCTCACTATGCCACTGCCCAGATTTTGCTTTTTTTAACATTTGGCTTCAAAATTTAGGGTTAAGCTCCTAGCTGAAAAGAACCCGGAATTATTAATTTGTTATGGAAGTATTATCGGTTTTCTATCGAAAGTATATCGATAAGTTATCGATAAGTTATACAAAAGTTGTCTACATTTATCTAAAAGTTGTGATTACTTATCAGGAAGTATCGATTTATAGGAGTGTTACGAATTTGTTATCGATTTGTTATCGTAAAGTTATAAACTTCATATCGGAAAGTAATCGATTTTGTATAAAAATTTATCGATTTTCTATCGAAAAGTTATCGATTTGGTATCGGAGACTCATGAGATTGGTACGAAACAGATACAGATAAAACTCCAATATGATAGCGACGACGCATTGGTTCGCCGCAGAATAAGAAACCAATAAGGAGCCGCTGATTCTGCTATAGCAAGCCGATAACAAAGCAACGCCTTTTTTTTAGCAACTAATGCTATATCTCGGATTCCGTTTCTAATTGCGTTTTAACTTAATTTCTCGAGCTGCACTTTCGTAAATATGCTGACCTTGAAATAAGACGCAGACAATGTCAGATTAAGCGTACTCTGTATACTTAAGGAGCAGGATGGTCTCTACATTTTTCGTTTCTGTCGAAAGAAGTGGTATGATATGACTCTCCATGTGTACCAAGTTTTCCAGGTTTTTTTAGTGGTACCAATTTTTCCTCCGATTTCAGCAATGACAAGGGTGGTCAGAGAGATGTTGAAAACTGTAATCATTTAGCTAACTCACTCACGAGTCAAAACGCTTTAATATTAGCATGACGTTGATATCAGAGGCAATGGTTTATAATCGTTTGCCTTTTTAATAGCTTCGTCAACATGTGTAGTAGTATATTTATGGTCTACAGGACTACAGAAACTATTATCTATCCTAGGGGAGCCAAATGGTAGCTTATATTGCTGAACTCACAGTCCTTGTCGTGGAGAATTTTCTGCCACTAACATTTTACGTGAGTAGTCCGAATCATGCGATTAGGGCTAGGAAGGCTTCTAAGGCCTTATAATGCGGTGGAAATTACCAGATTTCTCACTTACAGACGATGTAAGCGATGCAGCGTAATACACTGTTTAGAATAAGCTGAACCCTTTAATTATTCTGCAGGAATCTCGGCGTCAGCTGAAAATTGTGGCTGACGGATTACTGTGGCATCTAAAAGACTGTTGTTTAGAATGCGATGAACGGGATCCTATCCGCTGAAGCTTACTTGTTGCCGCTTACTATATTATTGAAATGAAATGAAGCAATCACCTCATTCATTCCGTGTTAATTTTCTTTTTCTTCTTCTTCTTGTAGCTATAAGAAGACTAATTGAAATTTGGGTAGTTTTATCGGCGCTTCTAGTCCTTGCCAGATATTGATACGGAACACTCCGGAAAATAGCACCATTAAACTATTTGCCATACCATCTCAACAAGATTTGATGTGACCACGTCAAACCTTCTAGCTGAACCAATCCCCTCCTTCCACATGGAAGTTGAAGTCGCCACAGACTCACCCATCAGATAAACAGGATTCGCCACGGGTAGGTGAAGTTGACATTTGGGTTGGAGTAACTATAAATTGCGCTGGCAACCCATTGAAAGGGCTGCGCTACATAACCCCTTAAATCCCGGTGCCGCGTTCTTCGCATCTTTCGATATTTAACAACGATAAGAAATCTTTAAGAACACCGGTTGCCAGTAAAAAACTGTTATACATTAGCTAGGAGACCCAGTATGTACCAAGCTTTCCATCTTTTGAAATTTGTATGCTATTTAAATCTATCGAAAATACTTTATTGCTTTATTTAAGCTCCATTATTCACAGAGTTCGCTTTGCAAATATCTGTAAATATATAGAGACAAAAAATAGTTCTCAACCTATTGTAGCTTCGCTGTCTTTACGTTGTATAGCTAACTCTAGCTTAAACTTCAATTCGTCCCCACCAGCATCAACATCACATTGCCATTTAAACTTTGTAATGTGTTAAGTTATGGTTGCCAGACGTCCCCACTTTCGGGGATTTGTCCCCGATTTCAAAGATTTGTTCCGGCGTCCCCGCTTATATTCTAAATGTCCCCACTTTCACGATAGCATTTTTGATATCATTTCAGTTTACGATAATCACCTATGATCTCCCAAAAGTGGATGAACGACAAAAATCGAATTTTATTCCATTAGCTGTGAGGACGAATTTGGCACAATTAAGAAAAGATGGAAAGGGCCATGCTTGCGACAAATTTTTGGCAAAAATCGATATTGTTTATTGTGAAACATTAGAATATCTGAAACTTTGGACGTCAGGATTTTCGGAATTCAGAGTTTTCAAATGGTTGGATTTCAAAACAGATCAAAACTTGCAATATAGTGAAGTAGAACCATGCCTCTTTTATTTGCTTGAAAAAAAAAAGTGACCATAAATGATTCTTTGTTACATGATCAAATATTAAATTTGAGAAAATTGTTGGAATCCAAGGCCGATGATCACGTTTTTTTTTTGCACAAAAATCTGCAAGCGCCAAATGACTGCGTTTTGTTCAGCTAATAAAGATCTCGAAGGATATTCAGAAGTGCTCAAAAGATGATGGTCTGGGTCACCCTGGTCCACATTTTGGTCGACATTGGCCTTCACATATACAACTACCACCACTCCCTTTTAAAACCCTCATTAATACCTTTAATTTGATACCCAAATCGTACAAACAAATTCTAGAGTCACCCCGGTCCTCCTTTATGGCGATATCTCAAAAAGGCGTCCACCTATAGAACTATGGCCCACGCCCTTTTAAAATACTCATTAACACCTTTCATTTGATACCCATATCGTACAAACAAATTCTAGAGTCAGCCCTGGTCCACCTTTATGGCGATATCTCAAAAAGGCGTCCACCTATAGAACTATGGCCCACGCCCTTTTAAAATACTCATTAACACCTTTCATTTGATACCCATATCGTACAAACAAATTCTAGAGTCAGCCCTGGTCCACCTTTATGGCGATATCTCAAAAAGGCGTCCACCTATAGAACTAAGGCCCACGCCCTTTTAAAATACTCATTAACACCTTTCATTTGATACCCATATCGTACAAACAAATTCTAGGGTTACCCTAGGTTCATTTTCCTACATAGTGATTTTCCCTTATTTTGTCTCCATAGCTCGCAACTGAGTATGCAATGTTCGGTTACACCCGAACTTAGCCTTCCTTACTTATTACTATTTAAATTTGATTACATTTTTTGTTGGAAGTGTCCCCGATTCATATCTCGGGCATCTGGTAACCCTAGTTAAGTAGCCGATATATTTTTGTCAAGCAGAAAAACAAGTTATTCGGGGTGAAGGACAGTTCTTCATTGTTATCGTTAACCATAACGCCCCCCTTTTGCTGTCTTCTATGTGAAATTAAAGTTCTTTTTAATTTAGGCAATGTGTATGCACCCGTATGCTTGAGGCAATTTATAGCTTTAATTTTTTCATAGTCCGGATGCTTGTGGAAGCTATGCACAAATTTTGTTTCCAACAACATGCAGGCGTTTTTTTGTTGTTGTTTTTCTTTCGTTCTGTAGTTTAGTTATTTCTCGGAAACTGTGACCATACATTGTTTGTGCATACATAAGTTAACACATATGTATGTATGTGCAGTTTAGCGATGTCCATTTGTAATTGGAAGAGATATGTGCATTTTCTTACATAGATACATATTTACGTCTGCATATGAATGTATATTTGCAGCCAGCTGATTGAGTTACATAAGAAATTCATCTAAATGCGGTGCAGCACAATCGTGCCGATTCAGAGATGCACCAGTGCATAAGTATTCGCATATACAGACACTTAAAACTGATGAAAGTCTACTGCAGATGATTTTATAGCTGTACACATACGTATGTGCCATTCCACATCAAATCGACCAATCTATGATTCGAGCATATTATTTCATACATACATATTGTGGCGAATATTAGCATCACTATGTTGTTAGTAAATAATCACAACAACAAAAATACCAAGCAGCCACTCTTATGTACATGTACACATTAAGGCAAGCAACACTTACGTACATAGAAGGCGACGAAGAATATCTCACATACACATATGTAGTCATCAGCTAAGTGAAGAAGTACTTGCTCACACATACAAACGCATATGGCTAGAAAAAAAGCATATACTACAAATATGTATACATATATATAGCTGGTTAACCAAGCATGAGATGCAGATGTTCTAGAACACATGATCGTGAAACGACTAGACCTTGGGAGAATTGGCGAACGAGATAACCGAGAGTATAAAAGCAGCGGAAACTGGGGAATCAGTAATCAGTTTGATTTAAACACGCTATTAGTTGTGAAGTTAATTATAATTGTGAAGTACTCCCAAAGTAATCTAAATAAAGACCAGTATGCAATATTGAATATTGGAGTTATTTATTCGACAGTTTAGCGTTTCGACAGTTAGCAGAAGGTGCATAATAACTACGATTTCCCTAAATTCGTTACAATATATTGCGTGTTTTAGATTAGTCTGCTATATGGGGAAGTACAAAATGTAAGCGCAACTGTAGTCACTTCGCTGTAGCATAATGTGGGAACAATGTACATACGTGCTAGAGTTGATATGAGCGAAATCAGACAGCAAATTAAAGCAAGGCAAGCAAAAATATATCGATTTTATATCGAAAATTTATTGAAAGGTTACAGGAGTGTTACAAACTTGTCATCGGCGTGCTATATTCCTTTTATCGAAATTTGATCGATTTGTTACAGAAATGTTATGGATTTGTTATCAAGAAGCTATCGATTTCGGGTTTCGATTTATTATCGATTATTTATAATAAAGTAGTCGATATGTAATCGAAAAGCTATCGATTTTTTATCGACGTGTAACCAATTTGTGGCCGGTGTTTTGTCGATTTCTTATCGAAAACTTTAAATTTATTATCGAAAATCTATAGATATATTATCAACAAGTTATCGATTTCTTATCGAATTGCGATTTCTTATCGAAAGTAATCGACTTCACATCGAAGTATCAGCAAATTCTTATCGGCGTCTTATCGGTTTGTTAACGACGACGTATCGGTCCAACGCTGGCTCATCTGCTTCTCTATCCGCCCAACTGTTGTCAGCCATGGCCAAAGTTGATAAATAGAGCGATGGTATTACGCCTAAAAAGCGTCACAGCTGCCTTAAAGTTCTATGTACTGAAAAATAGAATATGGCATGCAACTTCGACATGTCGGTCTTCAGCTCACTTTGTCCCACATGGAGTTCCATTTACTTCATTGCTTTTGACAAACTAAAGCAGATTGATGATGGATTCCCGGCTTCGAAAGACACTTTGCGACCTCCATGAGATCTAGCACTTGTCTTTAGACATCCTGCGAACATATTAAAAAATCGTAATTTTCCCTCAGCCTTTAGGGAATAACTAAATTTATTAGTCGGCAAAGTCGCTGACTGGTAATACACAGCACGAACGGCATCATCTTGCAATGATATAATTGTGTGCATGCAGCCTTGCCTCCTTCGCTATTGGGATAAGCCAAAAATGTATACTTTAAATCGTTTCCCATTACGATGTATATATACCGTAACCGATTAAAGATGCTCGCGATATGCTGAGATGGGTATGCATCCTTCGGCTCGGTTCTGAACGAGTACTATCAGAAAATTCCACCCGCTGTCATACTTTTCTATAACTGCGAGCCTCAGCAGTTCAACTGACAGTTACTCCATGTGCTCCAGTTTTAGCTTCTTTCGTGGCATCAATTTCACTATGCATGGGCCATCGATACAATTTGATACCAATGATGTCCAAAGCCCAAATGCTTCGCAGAAATCTGCTTCTAGTTAGAGCTCCTGCTTCAATATCGGTATCAGATATACATCCGTGAACTGTGCTTTGTCCCGCTATTTAAATTCGATTCATATTTTGCTTACCACGGACTGTTCTTCTTCGTCCGCTGTCCTTAGCTGCTAAAGATAGTTTTTCTGTCTACACTTCTACACACTACCAGTGTGGCACCCTCCTTGTAAAATTTTTAACATCTTAGATCCTCATTAGACGCATTTCATCTAAATGGAATAAAACTCAGCAAACAAAATGTCTCTTAAACAACTTAGTCTTTATAAAATGTATCGATGCTAAAGAATAAAAGGCTTGCCCTCTGGTCTTGTCTGCCGCCACTTAGTCCATTAACGCAAAGGTAAATATGGTTTAAGTCTTTTTATTTTCGATTCCTTGTTATTTTTGTTGCACAAATTTCGCGGTTTTATTATTGTTTGTGATGTTGTTGTTCATTTCGCATATACATACTTAATTGAATGTGCAATTTCGTGCTGTGTCCGTTGTGGGTCAATTAAATTACCCCTGTAGATGATTGTAAGCTACTTAAACTGGATAATTTTTCAAAATTATTATAGGCTTGTATGGTCAGATATTTGAACAGTGCAAGATTAAACTTCACTTATAAACCCGACGTTTCGCCAAGCTCCTTGGCATCCTCAGGGTAATTTTGGATAATTTTTCATTAGCTCGGAAGTAGTTATCTAGTAGGGGCTAAAGCACGAGGTACAGGAAAACTGATGCCACTTTAGCATAGATATGCAGGAATATTCGCTCGACATTGCTGGCAATTGTAAAAGATGTATTTTTCTAGGGCATGAAAAGTTGGATGCTTCAATGATTTTAAATACATATTGGGGTTTGCATATAGTGTGGTATTTGAAATATTCAAATATGCAAAACGTATTTGAGAAACGGACAAATGTATTCCAAACAAAATCAAATATTTTAATAAAATTCTTCTCTGAAATACGTGACCCTTTTTTCAAACACCGTTAGAGAATGTGCATGTAGTAAGGCCTTTAACTGAAGGCTGCAGCCTGTCAGCTCCAATAGTTGTCTGTTTTCCAAATCAGTGACCGTAGTGTGGTGGTAGCGTGTTCCGCCCACCACACCGAAGATTCTGGGTTTAAGAAGCGACATCAAAAAAGTTTTCCTAAGCTGGGTCGCCCTCAGCCGTGATTTTCAAAACACTCTGAGTGTATTCCTATGATGAAAAGCTTCTCAGTAGAAGCCTATCTGCCTAAAACTTATGTTAGTGTATTTTATATTTGTAAACCGTGTAAATAAATAAATCCAATTGATTTTTTTACAAAACAATTTTGAGCATTCACTCTTTACCAGAAAATAACGAGCTTTTTTCGATATCGCGAGAGAACTAAGAATTAGGATACATTTTTTTTTTTGAAGTGGCCATTCGCATTTTCTATTATAAATATCTTTTGAGTACAGCCTTATCAGCCATTGATCTTGAACACAATTATGGATTGTGCCCTTCTTTGCGAGCTAATCAAAAACAAAAGATTAAGGCGACGAACTTGAATATTTCAAAAACTAAGTCCAACACCAAAAAACATTTCTTTTAAGTTAATTTTGTGACCTTTAGTAATGTATCTTTGGGTTAACCTGGCTCGAAGTCAGGTGTAATAAAAACACATGAAGTTCTTGTAGAACCGATATATTTCGATTACCTTCGGTGGAGTATTATACATCAGACGGTGCAAGCGTGAAAATAAATTTGCCCTGAGGAAGATTACCGAAGGTAATCGAAATATATCGGTTACACAAGAATTTCATGTGTTTTTATTACACCTGAATTCGAGCTAGCTTAACTCAAAGATACAACACACATTTAGCATATCCCTCATATTTAAACCAGTTATAGCCACTGTACACTCACTTATGCATGATTCCACAAATACATACACACTCCCCCACTTAAACACTGACTTCCATGCACTGCATGTGGTCTTTACGTCAACGACTTTCTTAATTCGAATTGTTTTTCATTTTTCCAGGTACTAAACTGCCTTAGTTTACCGAACGCTAACAGCAATTTTATTTAAATTGAATTTTTAATAGACATCTTTGAAGTGCATAAAAATCGAGCTTAGTGCTGCCAAAGAATGCGTAGGATATTTGTGCAATCAGCAGTGGAAAAAACACATTCCCACTTTGATATCTTTAAAAATCGCATATCTAAACTTGAAAATTTTAGCGCCACCTCTTCGTCTGTTGTCTAGCTTCAAGCTTTCTATCTTAATGCTTTAATTGCTCACAACGCTTAGATTTTATTCGGATTCATTCACGCCACGCAATTGTCGCCGCAGTCAATTGGCCTCTGCGCCAACGTCGCGCCACCGGTCGTATGATGGACAAAACGTGACTTTAATGCCAACCCACACATACGTATTTTGTTTATTTAAATTTTTCCTTTTTATACTCAGCTGAGCAGAGCTCACAGAGTATATTAACTTTGTTCGCATAACGGTAATCCGTAACGGCATAAACTAATCCAGATAGATATAGACTTCTATATATCAAAATGATCCGGGAGAAAAAAGAAATTCATTCAGTCATGTCCGTTCGTCCGTCCGTCCGTCCGAAAACACGATAACTTGAGTAAATTTTAAGGTATCTTGATAAAATTTGGTATGTAGGTTCCTGGGCACTCATCTCAGATCGCTATTTAAATTGAACGAAATCGGACCATAACCACGCCTACTTTTTCGATATCGAAAATTTCGAAAAAGTGCGATATTTCATTACCAAAGACGGCTAAAGCGATGAAACTTGGTAGGTGGGTTGATCTTATGACGCAGAATAGAAAATTAGTAAAATTTTGGACAATCGGCGTCGCACCGCCCACTTTTAAAATAAGGTAATTTCAATGTTTTGCAAGCTGTAATTTGGCACTCGTTGAAGATATCATGATCAAATTTGGCAGAAACGTTACTCCTATTACTATATGTGTGCTAAGTAAAAATTTGCAAAATCGGATGACGAACTTAAAAAAAAAAAATTTTTTTAAGTAAAATTTTAACAAAAAATTGAATATCTTTACAGTATATAAGTAAATTATGTCAAAATTCAACTCCAGTAATGATATGGTGCAACAAAATACAAAAATAAAAGAAAATTTCAAAATGGACGTGGCTCCGCCCTTTTTCATTTAATTCGTCAAGAATACTTTTAATGCCATAAGTCGAACAAAAATTTACCAATACTTGAGAAATTTGGTAGAGGCATAGATTCTATGACGATAACTGTTTTCAGTGAAAATGGGCGAAATCGGTTGAAGCCACGCCCAGTTTTTATACACAGTCCACCGTCTGTCCTTCCGCTCGGCCGTTAACACGATTACTTGAGCAAAAATCGATATAACTTTACTAAACTCAGTTCACGTACTTATCTGAACTCACTTTGTATTGGTATAAAAAATGGCGCAAATCCGACTATGACCACACCTACTTTTTCGATATCGAAAATTACGAAAAATGAAAAAAATGCCATAATTCTATACCAAATACGAAAAAAGGGATGAAACATGGTAATTGGATTGGTTTATTGACGTAAAATATAACTTTAGAAAAAAAACTTTGTAAAATGGGTGTGACACCTACCATATGGTAGTAGAAGAAAATAAAAAGTTCTGCAGGGCGAAATCAAAAGCCCTTGGAATCGTGGCAGGAATACTGTTCGTGGTATGACATATATAAATATATTAGCGGTACCCGACTGAAGATGTTTTGGGTCACCCTGGTCCACATTTTGGTCGATATCTCGAAAACGCCTTCACATATACAACTACCACCACTCCCTTTTAAAACCCTTTATTCCTTTAATTTGATACCCATATCGTACAAACACATTCTAGAGTCACCCCTAGTCCACCTATAGAACTAGCGCCCACTCCCTTTTAAAATACTCATTAACACCTTTCGTTTGATACCTCTATTGTACAAAGGCATTCTAGAGTCACCCCTGATCCACCTTTATGGCGATATCTCGAAAAGGCATCCACCTATAGAACTAAGGCCCACTCCCTTTTAAAATACTCATTAACACCTTTAATTTGATACCCATGTCATACAAACACATTCTAGAGTTACCCCTGGTCCACATTTATGGCGATATCCTGAAATGGCGTCACCCCTATAGAACTATGGCCCACTCCCTTCTAAAATACTCTTTAATAACTTCCATTTGAAACCCATGTCATACAAACACATTCCAGGGTTACCCTGGGTTAATTTTGCTAAATGATGATTTTCCTTATTTTGTCTCCAAAGCTCTCAGCTGAGTATGTATTGTTCGGTTACACCCGAACTTAGCCTTCCTTACTTGTTAGTTTTGTTTACGCTTTAAGAAATTGTTATAATTGTATTTCAGTTGAGACAAGCAATGAGTTGATGTTGCGCTATTTTTGTTGTTCGTTTTCGCACTTCCTCACTACGTACGACAGCAGCGGCAACCACTTTTCAACGGCAAGACGGCTTATTTGGTAAAAAGAAATGACAACCAAATAAGTGTTTACAATCTGCTGATTATTCAAGTGATTCAGGCCTACATGTAAATTTTTGCCGGCAAGTACACTGGTAAAATTCTTTGAAATATACTCAAGTCTCGGTAACTTCCGAGAGTAAGAGGCATAGGTGTCAAAATGGTTTGCCTGGTATTTGTGTCTGCTCTGGCCAAATCCTGAAATTTTGTAAAGAGTTCTCACTGTTTAATGACTCAATTCAGCCAATAATTTAACGGCACATTTGTGCACATGCCCTTTCACTACCCTTCGACATTACACAAAGTGATCACAATCGTTGAAGAAGGTGGGTCGTTGTTCCTTCTGTGGAAATGTAGATGGAGGCCCATGACCCGTATTCAGTTGGCTTTAGTTTGGTCATTATTTTAACTAGGGAATAGATCTCCGATTTTCTGATTCCTGAAAAGTGTGATTGTTTACCCAATGAAAATGATCCTCCTGCGTAGCACTCCACAGCTCCGGACTCAGTACTTGTCAACGTCGTTCACAGGAAGTAGTATTTGTGTTGTTTCGCCCCATATTTTTGTGTCGATCACTTAAGATGTAATGCCTAGTATAGAATATGGTCTCTAGAGGTCCTGTTGTGGACAGAAAAATTATCTCCCTTATTCTATAGCAGGGAGGCTTTTTATTGATTCTAGCGTTAGGTTATGCTAGGCATAATGCCAACTAACACAATAGAAGAACTAAGGTCGAGCAACACTTAGGCCGGATGTGATATTACATAAGATAACGGTTATATAAGATAGACATAAGTTATAGCTTTTTACCTAATCGTTAGCTATTGTCGATATCGGGTTGAATAAACTCGATATCGAGCCTGGATAACTCCTCTGCACCTCAAAGTGAGCGAAGATCGAAATAGCCTTGTTTTGGCCATTGAGCAGCACAAGGAAGAGTTCTCTAGTACGATACCCTGCAAGAGATAGTGTCTGCCAAGTGTCTGCTTAGTTGTTTCGATTTCGACCTGCACAAGACCAGTCCACAGAAGGCCAATGGAACTCCGATTTCCATACAGCCTTATACGTCCGATTTAGTTGTGTTCATACATGGTGAAAGGTTCATGTTACAGTTGCCCGGGATACCGCTACGGTCAGGCATTTAGATAATCCTTATCTTGAAACAGTACGATGAAATCGCAAGCGGGGTCAGGTATGTACTTTTATGTACTTTTTAGATCGCTCGAGCGGTATAAGTCAGAAAGCCGCTAGCCCTACCAATTCGGCCTGAATGACAATCGACCTGCAGCCGCCTTGCCAGCAATAAATACTGAACGGAATGCGTGACATTCAATGTCATGGTACGTTTTTCTCGACGAGTCCCGCTGATACCAATCAGCGCTGTCTGTTAAATTGACAATAACTTGTGGATAGTTTTGGTCGTCTCCAGCATCAGGTGGACAAGGTCAGTATGCTACCCTTACGAGAGTTTGCCGATTGTCCCCCTGCAATAGTGATGGTCAATGAGGCTTTTCTAATCCTATCATCCACATTGGAGGTATATCCTGTCCACCATAATCTCTAGTTATTTAAATGAATTAAAAAGACCAGGGGTACTCCTTCAATTGTTATTGTCCTGAAAGCAGAGATGTTGCGTCTCGTTATAAAAAGAACCAGTTTCCTTTCGCCAGCATCGAAATCAAGTTCACATAACTCTGCCCATCTGTCCAACGTATGCATACAATCTGAATACAATAGGGCAGGGTATCCAAAATCTTACTCCTGACCATGATTTCCAGCTTATTTGTATAGGCAACCACTCGGCAGCCACTCAATTGTTGGTCCACCAGAAGCTCGTCTATTTCCACACCCTAGATCGAGAAAAGTACCCGGAACAAGTGCCTAGTAAAAAACAAATAAAATATTGGCCCCAATTCTAGCTCTCGCCATAAAGCAGTTTTTAAATTTCTCTCTTCATTTTAATGTTTTTATATTCTATATATTTTTCTCTCAGTGCAATGCGTGGTACCATTTGACATGTGTTTAGCAACATATCTAATCCGGCTCATTGGCTAATGATCGGCCTAGGCTTTTGTGATGCTAATCGATTAATTTTTAAGATGATTTAAAGAGAATAAAACCTTCAGACGGAAGCACTATCATTGACGCCTGCGCACTTACCATTCAGTTTTTTAAGTAGGCTAAACTTTTTGCACTACTTATATGTAGAAGTAGACTCATTTAAGCTTACGGATGTATGTATACGGAATCGCAGACGTATCGTCTTACCATAAATCATTTGCAATAAAAATATAGAAGGTTTTAAAATGAGTTTATAAGAAACTGAAAGCTGACATTTGTTCTATTTATAGGTGTTTGTTTTTTTTCTTCCACAGCATGACGTATATATAGTCGGTGGTAGGAAAGTATACAAACATGTATATATATTATTTGACTCAAATTTATATCAGGAGACCTATATACCGAAACTAGCACATCGAAATTTAGCACCTACTACTTTTGGCTTGTGAAGCCAATAATGTGAAACATGATGGGGGTGGGGGAATTTATATATACGTTACATTTGGTTTTAGAGCTTATCTTATATATGTTTATACCTTTCAAGAACATGAAATGTTAAATTAACTTTGGTCCGATGTTTGTAACTTTGAGAAATATAGAAGATAGAGTCACCATTAAGTATACCGAATTGATCAGGGCGACGAACTGATATGCCCATTTGTCCGTCGGTCTGTTTGTTTGAACGCAAACTAGTCCCTCAAACTTTGAGATATCTCCATAAAATTTGGCACAAGGATGTATTTTTGTATTATATTAGACATTTGTCGAATCCGGTAGGATCGGACCACTATAACATATATCTCCCATACAACCGATCGTTCAGATAAGACGATTTTGGTCATTCCTGCCGCAATTTAGAAAGTATAAACGTGAAACTTGGTGATATATATTCTAATATATCATAGAATATATCCTGAAAAAATCACTTTGATCGTAACTATATAGTTTTATCCCATACAACCGATCGTTCAGATAGAACGATTTTTGGCCATTTCCCCTTAATTTCGAAAGTATACACGTGAAACTCGGTGATATATATTTTGATATATCATAGAAGATTTTCTGAAAAAATTACTTTGATCGGAGCTATATATAGTATATATCCCATACAACCGATCGTTCAGATAGAACAATTTTTGGCAATTTCTCCCTTAATTTCCAATATAAAAACGTTAAACTTGATGATATTTATTCTAATATAACATAGAAGATTTCAAAAAAAAATCATTTCGATCGGAGCTATATATAATATATATTCCATACAACCGATCGTTCAGATAGAAAGGTTTTTAGCTATTTCTCCCTTAATTTCCAATATAAAAACGTTAAACTTGGCGATATTTATTCTAATATATCGTAGAAGATTTCCTGAAAAAATCACTTTGATTGGATCTATATGTATATAGTATATACCTATGCTATACAACCGATCGTTCAGATAGAAAGATTTTTCGCCATTTCTCCCTTAATTTCCAATATAGAAACGTGAAACTTGGTGATATATATGTTAATATATCATAGAAGATTTCCTGTAAAACTTATTTCGATCGGAGCTATATATAATATATATCCCATACAAGCGATCGTTCAGATAAGGGGGTTTTTTGTCATTTTTATACTCAGTTGAGCAGAGCTCACAGAGTATATTAACTTTGATTGGATAACGGTTGGTTGTACAGGTATAAAGGAATCGAGATAGATATAGACTTCCATATATCAAAATCATCAGTATCGAAAAAAAATTCGATTGAGCCTTGTCCGTCCGTCCGTCGGTCTGTCCGTTAACACGATAACTTGAGTAAATTTTGAGGTATCTTGATGAAATTTGGTATGTAGGTTCCTGGGCACATCTCAGATCGCTATTTAAAATGAACGATATCGGACAATAACCACGCCCACTTTTTCGATATCGAAAATTTCTAAAAATCGAAAAAGTGCGATAATTCATTACCAAATACGGATTAAGCGATGAAACTTGGTAAGTTAGTTGAACTAATGACGCAGAATAGAAAAATAGTAAAACTTTGGACAATGGGCGTGGCACCGCCCACTTTTAAAAGAAGGTAATTTAGAAGTTTTGCAAGCTGTTATTTGGAAGTCGGTGAAGATATCATGATGAAATTTGGCAGGAACGTTACCCTTATTACTATATGTCTGCTTACTAAAAATTAGCAAAATCGGAGAACGACCACGCCCACTTTTAAAAAAATGTTTTTTTAAATTCAAATTTTAAAAGAAAAGTTAATATCTTTACAGTATATAAGTATTTTATGCCAACATTCAGCTCCAGTAATGATATGGTGCAACAAAATACAAAAATAAAAGAAAATTTCAAAATTGGCGTGGCTCCGCCCTTTTTCATTTAATTTGTCTAGGATACTTTTAATGCCATAAGTCGAACAAAAATTTACCAATCCTTGTGAAATTTGGTAGAGGTTTAGACTCTAGGACGATAACTGTTTTCTGTGAAAAAGGGCGAAATCGGTTGAAGCCACGCCCAGTTTTTATATACAGTCGACCGTCTGTCCTTCCGCTCGGCCGTTAACACGATAACTTGAGCAAAAATCGATATATCTTTACTAAACTCAGTTCACGTACTTATCTGAACTCACTTTGTATTGGTGTAAAGAATGTCCGAAATCCGACTATGACCACGCCCACTTTTTCGATATCGAAAATTTCGAAAAATGAAAAAAATGCCATAATTATATACCAAATACGAAAAAAGGGATGAAACATCGTAACTGTATTGGTCTATTGACGCAAAATATAACTTTAGAAAAAAACTTGGTAAAATGGTTGTGACACCTACCATATTAAGTAGAATAAAATGAAAAAGTTTTTCAGGGCAAAATCAAAAGCCCTTGGAATCTTGGAAGGAATACTGTTCGTGGTATTACATATATAAATAAATTAACGGTACCCGACAGATGATGTTCTGGATCACCCTGGTCCACATTTTGGTCGATATCTGGAAAACGCCTTCACATATACAACTAAGGGCCCCTCCCTTTTAAAACCCTCATTAATACCTTTAATTTGATACCCATATCGTACAAACACATTCTAGAGTCACCCCTGGTCCACGTTTATGGCGATATCTCGAAAAGGCGTCCACATATAGAACTAAGGCCCACTCCTTTTTAAAATACTCATTAACACCTTTCATTTGATACCCATATCGTACAAACAAATTCTAGAGTCACCCCTGGTCCACCTTTATGGCGATATTTCGAAAAGGCGTCCACATATAGAACTAAGGCCCACTCCTTTTTAAAATACTCATTAACACCTTTCATTTGATACCCATATCGTACAAACAAATTCTAGAGTCACCCCTGGTCCACCTTTATGGCTATATCTCGAAAAGGCGTCCGCCTATAGAACTAAGGCCCACGTACAAACACATTCTAGAGTCACCCCTGGTTCACGTTTATGGCGATATCCCGAAAAGCCGTCCACCTATAGAACTAAGGCCCACTACATTTTAAAACACTTATTAACACCTTTCGTTTGATACCCATATTGTACACACAAATTCTAGAGTCACCCCTGGTCCACCTTTATGGCTATATCTCGAAAAGGCGTCCGCCTATAGAACTAAGGCCCACGCCCTTTTAAAATACTCATTAACACTTTTCATTTGATACCCATATTGTACAAACGCATTTTAGAGTCAACCCTGGTCCACTTTTATAACGATATTCCGAAAAGGTGTCCACCTATAGAACTAAGGCCCACGCCCTCTTAAAATACTCATTAATACCTTTCGTTTGACACCCATATTGTACAAACGCATTCTAGAGTCACCCCTGGTCCACCTTTATGGCGATATCTCGAAAAGGCGTCCACCTATAGAAATAAGGCCCACGCCCTTTTAAAATACTCATTAACACCTTTCATTTGATACCCATATTGTACAAACGCATTCTAGAGTCAATCCTGGTCCACTTTTATGGCGATATCCCTAAATGGCGTCCACCTATAGAACTATGGCCCACTCCGTCTTAAAATACTCTTTAATACCTTTCATTTGATACACATGTCATACAAACACACTCCAGGGTTACCCTCGGTTCATTTTCCTACATGGTTATTTTCCCTTATGTTGCCACCATAGCTCTCAACTGAGTATGAAATGTTCGGTTACACCCGAACTTAACCTTCCTTACTTGTTTCTTTTATATTTATCTTAAAAATCGTTTAGGTATGTACATTTGTTCACAATATATTTCTCATCTTATACATCCGATTATTTGGAGATTACGAACGAGATAAGATTATTGTTCAGCCCCATTCATGAAAGGTATGAAGTCTCCGGCACAGCCGGTAAAGAGCATATTTTTGTATGCAACTCTTTCTTATATTATTAACACGCTTTTATTAGCTTTGCCTGTATGTAACGGAATTTTTGAGCTTAATTTTCACCGGTTTCTAGAATTTTGATTAATTTGAAACTTTGCACACGTATCAAGGACCGCTGACAATGCATTATTGTGATGGTGTGGTGACATAAGGTTAACGGCCATAAGGCCAATTGGCCTTATTACCACTTTCAATGGCCATAAGTTTGATTAAAACTTTGCACACGTATCAAGGCTCGATGACAAAGCATTAATGTGATGGTGTGGTCACATAAGGCCCAGGATGTCAGCTGGGTCCGTTGGCGTCACTGGAACCCAGGCTCTAGCCCTTGGCCGTGAGGGGATATCACGCGCCTCCAGCGTGACAGCAGCCCTACAGAGGTTGACCGACCTGGCGTCGTCAC
This sequence comes from Eurosta solidaginis, assembly GCF_040869045.1. Taxonomy (NCBI): domain Eukaryota; kingdom Metazoa; phylum Arthropoda; class Insecta; order Diptera; family Tephritidae; genus Eurosta; species Eurosta solidaginis. The sequence goes on along the minus strand of NC_090320.1, from coordinate 249,767,237 downwards.
AGGCAATTAGCTTGACAGTACCCTGGAACCACCCTGCATCGGTTTAAGATGGCGGTGGACCAGGGTGGTCTTTTTAACCTTAACGGCCACCGCAGCGAGCGCGGCCTCGATCCACTTCCACTGTTGTTTCGGTATCCTGCCATCTTCGCTGTTCTCGTCTATAATGCCAATGATCTGCCGACCCTTGGCAATTTCGGCGAAACACCGCGTCACTGTGTCTTGGCCCTTTTCGGTGCCGTGGGGTTGGTTTCATCCATGGACCGCTGGCGTTTCGAGGTTTCATAACTCTCGACTAAAACTTTTAAAATTACTTGAACTAAAAAATTAAAAATAAATAATAGTTTAAAAAAACTAAAAAAACACGCTTTTATAGCAAACCGAACTAAAAAATAGAAAACAGATTTTAATTAAAAAGAGTTTATATAACAGTAGTAGAAGGTCAAACAATCGTTTATAGTTAATCACCTCAAAATAAAATTATTATAATAAAATTTAAGTTATTAATAGAATAATTTAATTCACAGTAAAAAGCGTGGGGTGCTTGATATTGAATGTTACAATCATTCTATTGGCAACTATCTGAGAGGAAAGATATGAAATGTAGTCAAATGCACCCCACGCTTTTTACTCTGAATTAAATTATTCTATTAATAACTTAAATTTTATTATAATAATTTTATTTTGAGGTGATTAACTATAAACGATTGTTTGACCTTCTACTACTGTTATATAAACTCTTTTTAATTGAAAATTATTTTCTATTTTTTAGTTCGGTTTGCTATAAAAGCGTGTTTTTTTAGTTTTTATACTCAGTTGAGCAGAGCTCACAGAGTATATTAACTTTGATTGGATAACGGTTGGTTGTACAGGTATAAAGGAATCGAGATAGATATAGACTTCCATATATCAAAATCATCAGTATCGAAAAAAAATTCGATTGAGCCATGTCCGTCCGTCCGTCTGTCCGTTAACACGATAACTTGAGTAAATTTTGAGGTATCTTGATGAAATTTGGTATGTAGGTTCCTGGGCACTCATCTCAGATCGCTATTTAAAATGAACGATATCGGACAATAACCACGCCCACTTTTTCGATATCGAAAATTTCGAAAAATCGAAAAAGTGCGATAATTCATTACCAAATACGGGTTAAGCGATGAAACTTGGTAAGTTAGTTGAACTTATGACGCAGAATAGAAAAATTGTAAAATTTTGGACAATGGTTTTGCAAGCTGTTATTTGCCAGTCGTTGAAGATATCATGATGAAATTTGGCAGGAACGTTACCCTTATTACTATATTCTGCTTACTAAAAATTAGCAAAATCGGAGAACGACCACGCCCACTTTTAAAAAATTTTTTTTTTAAATTCAAATTTTAAAAGAAAAGTTAATATCTTTACAGTATATAAGTATTTTATGCAAACATTCAACTCCAGTAATGATATGGTGCAACAAAATACAAAAATAAAAGAAAATTTCAAAATGGGCGTGGCTCCGCCCTTTTTCATTTAATTTGTCTAGGATACTTTTAATGCCATAAGTCGAACAAAAATTTACCAATCCTTGTGAAATTTGGTAGAGGTTTAGATTCTAGGACGATAACTGTTTTCTGTGAAAAAGGGCGAAATCGGTTGAAGCCACGCCTTTTATAACGATATTCCGAAAAGGTGTCCACCTATAGAACTAAGGCCCACGCCCTTTTAAAATACTCATTAACACCTTTCATTTGATACCCATATCGTACAAACAAATTCTAGAGTCACCCCTGGTCCACCTTTATGGCTATATATCGAAAAGGCGTCCACCCATAGAACTAAGGCCCGCTCCCTTTTAAAACACTTATTAACACCTTTCGTTTGATACCCATATTGTACAAACGCATTCTAGAGTCAACCCTGGTCCACTTTTATAACGATATTCCGAAAAGGTGTCCACCTATAGAACTAAGGCCCACGCCCTCTTAAAATACTCATTAATACCTTTCGTTTGACACCCATATTGTACAAACGCATTCTAGAGTCACCCCTTGTCCACCTTTATGGCGATATCTCGAAAAGGCGTCCACTTATAGAACTAAGGCCCACGCCCTTTTAAAATACTCATTAACACCTTTCATTTGATACCCATATTGTACAAACGCATTCTAGAGTCACCCCTGGTCCACGTTTATGGCGATATCCCGAAAAGGCGTCCACCCATAGAACTAAGGCCCGCTCCCTTTTAAAACACTTATTAACACCTTTCGTTTGATACCCATATTGTACAAACGCATCTAGAGTCAATTCTGGTCCCCTTTTATGGCGATATCCCTAAATGGCGTCCACCTATAGAACAATGGCCCACTCCGTATTAAAATACTCTTTAATACCTTTCATTTGATACACATGTCATACAAACACATTCCAGGGTTACCCTCGGTTCATTTTCCTACATGGTTATTTTCCCTTATGTTGCCACCATAGCTCTCAACTGAGTATGAAATGTTCGGTTACACCCGAACTTAACCTTCGTTACTTGTTTTAAACTAATATTTATTATGAAGCGCAAAACATTTGAAATATGTGTTGAGGCCTAGGATGAATGCCGTGGAGCCGCTTTACACGAGACAATTATTCGTTTTCTTTTTTTTTTTTTGACGTTCAACGAGTTGTTCCGGGCTGGTATTGAACCCAACTCCGGTCGAATATCATAAAAGAACTGCAACTGCCGAAAAATATGCATATTGATCATTAGTATTAGGTTCAACATAAATGTTGCTCCCACCGCAAACATGCCCAAAGCTTCTCTTCCACTATTGGATTTCAAGGCGCTCCTAGGTCAGCTATACATTTGCGAATAAGAGCTTAATATTAATGGTATCTTACTTTCTTAATGAATTATAACCAAAAATTAGAATATATTACAATTTTTGAAAATGGGCGAGCCCCTTTTTTGACTAAGCAATTTTTTATGTTTCGGGAGCCATGTCTCGAAGAAAAATTAACATATCGTAATAAAATTGGGTGTACACATATTTTCCTTATAGCAGGAAATATTTTTAGTAAAAATGGATCAAAGACCACGCCTACTTTCATATAAAAGAAGTTTAAAACGGTCGTAGACTAGAATAATAAGCTATATCTTAGCGAAAAATAGTAGAGTATCAATGATATTTCATATACCAAGTTTTATTGTAAGAGGAAATTGGGAGACATTTTTTTAAATGGGCGGTGCCACGTGTAATGTAGAAAAGTAATTTGTCTGAATAGAATTGTACAATTGAAGCTCACGTTCAGTATATAATGTTCGGTTATACCCGAACTTATACACCCTTACTTGTTTTTACTCAAACTACATTCCTCCTTCTTAAACAAATAAACTTCGCATTAAATTTGAATAATCACGTATACTTTAGTATGTTAATTAACTTGATACATATGTATGTATATTGCGGTTAAACAAAAACCTGATACCAGCAATCCGAAATAATCGCAAAACACACTTGTTGAAAAAATAGAAAAGAGAAAAACATGTACATATTTGAGTCTCTTAAAATGCTTTTAAAATATTTTCTCTTGAAAGTTGCTCACTCTTTAAAACAATTCTCTTCATCAACTTACGGCGGTACATCGATATCCCTTAATTCAATCGGATAGTCAGCCAGTTCATTGCAATAACTTTATAAAGTCGTTAGCGATCGGGAGGTCATGATTTGGTTCGTATATTAACTAATAACTATCCAAGGAGTTAGTTTATGAAATAATTTATTGACAGGAGCAATGCGTCCGGAATATTGATCAAAACCTAAGCCCGGGGAACCGTAACACATATACACAAAACGCAGAAGCTTGTGCTATTGTTCTTGTCCTTGTCAGATATTGTTATTTTGCTGGCCAACTGCAATCCTCTTAGAGTTCAAGCATTCCCCTGAATTGCAACTGAAGAGAGGTCCTTAAATTTATACTTTGTTTATTGAGTAACTTCCCTGCAAAAAATGCGTCTGGTCTGGTTTGCATGAGTTGAACTGTTTCCTTTTGTTTGAGCATGTCCTAAGAAGACTAGTCCTTTTTCGCATCAATAAGAACTCAAATAGGAATCAGTCGCATTTTTCATGGCAGAAACACAATCGAAGGATTTACAAAGCCACCAAATCAATTTGATGTAAGTTGTTTGCTTTTCAAAAAGGAATAAAAAATATTCTCCGAAAATTTAACACTAACTCCGGCGTAGTCGTTAAGTGCTAGTAATTTAGGTTCGGTATAGGGCTCCGCATTTTTCTTAAATAATTCGATTCAATCACCTGTTTTATTTTTTATTTTACTTATTTTTTGCCGTTTTTTTTAATATTCCAAAAAATGGGCTACATAGCTTTCAAACTGATTAATCCCGACTGCACCCGAAAGGGATGAAAGGGGTCAATTATGCCCAAATGCAGACAAAAGAGGATAATCCAAGACGAATCTTTTTAGGGATTAATCGGCAGGGTTCTTTATGTATTTTGTCCTAACATATTTGTATGTGTGTTTATAGAATATAGAGATTTTTATGTTCAGGATTTCTCCTATGTATTTTTTATTTCGGATATGCATTCGTCCTAAACTGGAAAACAATCAACTAAATATGTACTAGTAAAAAATAAAAATGTTGGGTCTGTGGCTACTTACACAGCTTTCGTTTCGAGACAAACTCAGTGCTTGAATGTAAATCTGAATTAAGAAAGCTTATTAAAATTTTATATTTCCCTCCATGTATCTTCGCTTCATAAAATATGCAGCATCATGCACTGACAGATGAGTAGATTGCACGTATTTGCATGGAGAGTGACAAATAGCGCATCACGAGCGCCATCTGACAAACAAAAGTAGCCAAGTTTCAACTTTTGTTGCAAGCAAGTCATAAGAAGAAAAACTTGACAAGTGCTTTGACTATGAGCGCTTTCAGGCTTTGCAAGTGTAATTATTTTCCCACTCGTTGTTGGTACTTTTCTAACACTTTCCACAATTAAAAACTGCATTTTTACAAATGAGTAAGTGGAAATATTCATAACAGTGCTTCGAGAAATGTTTTATGTGAATGGGCAGCCAAAATAAATTTCAAATACTAAGTCTGAAGTTCCTTTAATTTTTTACATCTTGCGCTATAGTGAAAGCGAACTTAAACATCTAAACTCATGAACATGAGACATTTTATTGTAACGCGGTCATAAAAACCTAGTAAAGGTGTTCGTAGCTACCATGATTAAAAGGCTTACAAGGTATAACCGTTCTCTCTTCTGGTCAGGCATGACTTTTTTTTTTTTTTGAAGTTTTTGCGTAGTTAAGTATTTTAATTTACAAAAATTCAAATTAGTTTTTTGTTTAGAGAAAAAACATAAATATTAAATTAGAATTTGAAATTAATTTCATTACGGAAAACCGTCAATAAAATCAGAAACGTTTATACCTTGTACGTGTTTGTATCATAATTACTACCAGTGTTGCCACGAGCTTAGAAAAAAGGTATCATCTTCTAAGCAAAAAATGTATCAAACTCATCAACTGCAAAATAAACAATAAATTTTTCTTTAAAAATGAACGAATCCGTACCTATTTTAATACAATTTTAAATTATTGGGTTCATTGGTTTAACTCTTGATTAAATTTAACTCCCGAGCACCAAGCTTAGAAGAAAATCACACTCTTTAATGTCTAAATAGCGAGAATGTGGAAAACTGTGTTGATTTTTCAAAAATAATTAGCTTTCTTTTTATACATTTTTAATATTAATTTTAATAATAAAAGAAAATATATTATAATTTAACATTCCAGTATGCAATTTTACATTTAACTATACGAAATCATAATTATATAGGTGGACGCCTTTTCGAGATATCGCAATAAGGGTGGACCAGGGGTGACTCTAGAATGTGTTTGTATGACATGGGTATCAAATTAAAAGTATTAATGAGGGTTTTAAAAGGGAGTAGCCCTTAGTTGTATATGTGAAGGCGTTTTCGAGATATCGACCAAAATGTGGACCAGGGTGACCCAGAACATATTCTGTCGGGTACCGCTAATTTATTTATATATGTCATACCATGAACAGTATTCCTGCCAAGATTCAAAGGGCTTTTGATTTCGCCCTGCAGAACTTTTTCATTTTCTTCTATTTAATATGGTAGGTGTCACACCCATTTTACAAAGTTTTTTTCAAAGTTATATTTTGCGTCAATAAACCAATCCAATTACCATGTTTCATCTCTTTTTTCATATCTGGTACAGAATTATGGCATTTTTTCATTTTTCGTAATTTTCGATATCGGAAAAGTAGGCGTGGTCATAGTCGGATTTCGGCCATATTTTATACCAAGATAAAGTGACTTCAGATAAGTACGTGAACTAAGTTTAGTTAAGACATATCGTTTTTTGCGCAAGTTATCGTGTTAACGGCCGAGCGGAAAGACAGACGGTCGACTGTGTATAAAAACTGGGCGTGGCTTTAACCGATTTCACCCATTTTCACAGAAAACAGTTATCATCATAGAATCTATATCCCTACCAAATTTCACATGGATTGGTAAATTTTTGTTCGACATATGGCATTAAAAGTATTCTAGACGAATTAAATGAAAAAGGGCGGATTTTTGAAATTTCCTTTTATCTTTGTATTTTGTTACACCATATCATTACTGGAGTTAAATGTTGACATAATTTACTTTTATACTGTAAAGATATTAATTTGACTTAAAAAAATTTTTTTTTTTAAAAGTGGGCGTGTTTGTCATCCGATTTCGCTAATTTTTATTTAGCACACATATAGTAATAGGAGTAACGTGCCTACCAAACTTCATCATGATATCTTCAACGACTGCCAAATTACAGCTTTCAAAACTTTTGGATTACCTTCTTTTAAAAGTGGGCCACGCCCATTGCCAAAAATTTTTCTAATTTCTATTTTGCGTCATAAGGTCAACGCACCAACCAAGTTTCATCGCTTTATCCGTCTTTGGTAATGAATTATCGCACTTTTTCGAAATTTTCGATATCGAAAAAGTGGGCGTGGTTGTAGTCCGATTTCGTTCATTTTAAATAGCGATCTGAGATGAGCGCCCAGGAACGTACGTACCAAATTTCATCAAGATAACTCAAAATTTACTCAAGTTATCGTGTTTACAGACGGACGGATGGACATGGCTAAATAAATTTCTTTTTTCACCCAGATCATTTTGAAATATAGAAGTCTATATCTATCTCGATTAGTTTATGCCGTTACGGATTACCTTTACGCGAACAAAGTTAATATACTCTGTGAGCTCTGCTCAGCTGAGTACAAAAATCGTTCTAAATGGGAGTCTGGAGTTAATGTTCATCAAAAGCGAAGTTTTCTTAAAGAAGGCGGCTGTGAAATAGAGAGTTTTAATTGGTTCGCTAAGGCTAGAGGTTGAAACATTCCGATTTCTGGTCCCATTTTGAACGCAAAGGCAATGCAAATTGCAGGCAAAGTGGGTGTACCTAATTTTAGTGCTTCAGATGGATGGTTAAACAAATGGCGAATAAGGAATAATGTTGCTTTCTAATGCGTATCTGGCGAAGCTGCAGATGTAAACCAGGTTGGTGTCACACAGTTTAGGACAAAACTGCCATCTCTGTTGACCGATTACAAGTTTCAAGACATTTACAACGCAGAGGAAAGTGGGCTTTTCTTTCGTACCTTACCTGAGAAAACCCTCTTTCTTAAATCCGAAAAATGCGTGGACGGTAAACTATCAAAGGAAAGACTCACAATTTTGTTCTGTGGTAAAGTGGCTGGAGATAAGGAGCTGCTTTTGGTTACAGGTAAAGCAGCCCGTCCTCGATCTTTTAAATATTTTCCAATCGCTAAACTGCCAGTGGATTGGAAGTCTAATAAAAAAGCATGGATGACTCGAAAAGTAATGAGTGAATGGCTGCAGCAGTTCAATCGAAGAATGAAAGCCCAGAATCGAAAAATTTTCTTGTTTTTAGATAACGCGGCTTCTCATCCAAAGGAATTAAACTTAACCAACATAAGAATTATTTTCTTGCCGCCAAATACAACGGCAGTTAGCCAACCCCTTGATCAATGTATCAATGTATAATCCGAACTTTTGAAACTTTGTATAGAAGCTTAGTTTAAAACAGTTGCTACCTAAAATTGACATTAAAAGTTCAGCCTCAGAGCTCTCAAAATCGATTAATGTACTAGAAGCTGTGTATTTCATCAAAGCATCTTGGAATAAAGTGGAAGCCACAACCGTCCGAAATTGCTTCCGAAAAGCAGGATTTTTGGAAACCTATGAAGATCTTCCAGATTTTGATCCCGAAGATGACATTCCACTGGCAATCTATGCTAGGCTTCAGGAAGGACTAGATTTGGCAAATGATTTGGAATGTTTTCTCCAAAGGGATCAAAATGTTTTCACTGAGGACAACAATATAGAAATTCAATTTGACCAACAAGATGATACTATGGATATAAGTGATTCAGAAGATGAATTTTCAGAAGAAATAAGTGAGCCTATAACATCATATGATGAGGCTTTAAAACTTGTTGCGCGCTTGAAATAATTTGCAAAAAATTACTATGTAGGCGTTTGAGCGACTGTCGTAGTCGCCAACAACCAACCCTTCTATTTAATAGAAATTAGTCTTAAGAAATTGAAAATTGCATTTTGAATTTATTTAAATATGTACCTTTTACGTATAAGTACGCATCCTGAATTATGTGCACGTACAAATACGTAATATCTTATATTAGGTACATATTCTATATTAAAGTTAAGTATTTGAATTGTTTTTATGACCTGTACTCATGTATGAGTCACGTACTCATAGAATTGTACGCTAACACGCAAGCGTATTTCACCTCTCTGGCAACCCAAAAAATGGGTTGACAGATGTGACTATGCACCTACATACATTCATTTATTATTGTTTTTGACATTTCTTATTATATTTATTCACTCGAAATTTATCCATACCGGTGTGACAATAAAATTGTAGCAATCTCTTAAAATTAAAAGAAATCGTTTATTTCTAAAAATTATCAAGCGCCTTTTTCTTGAGACATACCCGTTTGGTTCGAAAAAGCCATAATAAAGTTTTCCGCATTCACCAGTGCCGCGTTACGTGCAAATCCCGTTCTCTAGATCCTAAGTACCCTCCCGGTTTTAAAGCATTTTGTTGCCGGTCTCGTTATTGAAGCATTTCACACATTTGGTGTGCTGATTCATTATAAAAGTGAGGATCGCACCCTAGACGCGCGAATTCGCAGAACCCGCGGCACAAACCTGAATTCCTGCACCATCCACTAAAGTGTTTATTGCCAACAACATAGTCTCCGTATCGCCACCACATCAACACCAACATCATCGCCACCATCAGTTCTCCACCGCCACCGGAACCATCCGCAGCAGCCGCATCCCAAAAAAAAAGGAAGGTAAATTTGCTACGCCTATCCCTTAAACAGCGGTTCTTCGAGAGTCACTTTGAAAATGAACATTTTAAATTAAAGCAATCAATGTTTAAACAATCAAGCTTTACCCATTTTTTCAATCAAACTAGTATTGTAAAGACTTGCACAATGAACTTAGTCGATATATGTATGTATATGTATTTTTATGTAGCAAATATTCTTTACTTCCAAAAATTTCTTAAATAAACTATGTACAATACAATTTATATATGTGTTATATATTTTGTGACTTCACCCTTATAAGCGGACATCTCGCATAGCCGGACAAAAACACTGCGACGGTGAGTATCCGGTTATAAGGATTTTCTTTGTATATATGAACGACTATAAGGTATTTAAATTACGAGTCTTTGAAGAATGAGGTGTAGTCATCTTCCAAATCGATGTATACAAATTAGGGTGGTTCTTATAAGTCAAGGGGTATTTTCTTGTAGTACCTTTTAGGATGATAATAACTAGGTCAAAACATCACATATATATTTTGGTCCCAATAGGAGATGGGTTAAGGACGTTGCGCAGGGGTCAAAGTTATGGTTTCTATATGAACACTCAATAGTAATCAAGATACCTCTATTTTCTGCATTTTTTTTTTTTGGAAGATTAGTCATTTAATTAACAATTTATTCGCGTTTAAGGAATATAAATTTAAAGTTTTTTTGCGTAAATAGGCATCTAAATTAGTTCAAAATATTTATTTTCAATAAAACAAACAGCATATGTTGGAAAGCTATCAACCAGTAAAGTTCAATATATCAGTTTTAGTAAGGATGTAGATACTCACATTATTTTCTAGGACATTTGCATAGCTGAAGATATCACATAAATTTTAGTTCATATAAGAATACCTAGATCTGAAGGAACGAGAATGGAAAAAATAATTTATTTGGACCACCGTAATGAACATACATAGCTACATATGTAACGCGCAAAAAATTGTCTTGAGCAATAAGGCACACCGTAATACTACAAACATATGAGTCACACGGAAAGTGCAGCGAAATGTGCAGGGGCAGACATTTGCTATTATCTACACTTAATATGTGCCTGTGCATACAACTTCTACTGTTCAACGTATGCATTTAAGTTGCGATTATATACATACATTTGTATGCACCGCATATGCGCATCTACATACACACACATATGATGCATGCAACGCAATGTTGCCACAAATGGAACAAACTACCAAGCCATATATACAAAACGACACATTTGATTAGTTTATAGCAAAACCAGTTATTGTTCTAATACTCTTTTATGACTCCTTTGTAATGAAAACTATGTGCCGTTTGCTAGGAATGTATAGTAAACTAAGCAACTCTGAACAAAAATTCATACGTATTTGATCTCCTGAAACATTTTTGGAGCGCTCATTATTAAGGTGTGCGAAACGAATCCCAAATATGTGATTAATATGAAAATCAGAAAACCGATTAAGTAGAAGTCTTTTATGACTTTTATAAGCGTTTCCTGCATGGACATATTCTTTACTCATTTCTTTGTTGCTGGCTGTGCCGGACGGCCATTACAAGAAGAGAATTGCTTCATAACTGACTTCTAAATGAGCTCATGACTCCCAATGTTTGTTGGAACTAAGAAAAATTTTTAATTTGAATAAAAAATGCATCATGTGAAACATTTGTTTGGACGCGTCCTGGTTTTCTGTTGCACATTGATATGTGCTTGATTTTGTTTTTTAATATTGCTGACGTACTCCGTTCATTGGATCTCAGAAGTGATGTAATTACTCAAGTAATTTTCTAGTGTTTTTTCAAAGCACTATTGTCTTTTCTAATTCCAGGGATATCAACCAAACTATCAGGTTCAACCATTTTCCCTAACAATGCTTTGAATATGTCTCCCTATTTTCTTATCGTTTAGTATCCTTACACAAATGTTAAAAAGATGTAATTCAAAAACAATAATGGAAATATACGTACAAGGCTCATAAATAGCTCCGAAAAAGTTCAAAAAAGAATGTTTTATGAATCCAATTCGTGCCGAAAGTGGGCCGTTTATGAGGCCAATATATTTCAGATATTAGTCGTATTTAGTCATATCGTAAATAGATATAGACGTATATCGGATGACCATCAAAAAAAGATAATAGCATTCTTATCGCGCGATAAGTTTTAGAGTCTTCATTGACTCCTTCATGAGTCCGAAACAACACAAAATAACAGCTTTGAATGCAGAACTTCCGCACCTCTGTTTTAGTTGTTATTATTGAAACGTTACCTAACACCGATTCAATATTATTGAACTTTTCTTTTATGACAAATTATTTGAACGTATTGGCTTTCTGAGACTTTTCCAAACAAATAAACAAATTCTATCATTCAGTCTTAAACAAAAAACGAAAAAAAAAAATAAAATAATAATAATCATATCTAATCTCATAACTTTATTTCTATTCGTTTTATTAGTCTATTTATTAACTGTTTAAATTCGTTGTAATCCGCTTTGTTAACACAAAGTAAATCTTAAATTTTTAGTGAAAGAAATTTTACTTTATTAATCTTTCTTCAACCCGCGTTTAGTAAATAAATAAAAGCTCATAACAAGATAACGTTAATAACATCATAAAATGACAAAAACAAAGTTAGAAGTGGTCAGCATAAGGACAGAGCTTAATGCAAAATATGAGCAAAAAATGAAAATCATAACAGCGAATGAGAAAAATGCATCAAGTCCACTAAATTTGTTGCATTGGCTGAGGCGAAGTGTACGGCGTGGAGTATTTGCGCGCAAACTTAAACGTAAACATGCTTCAGCTTTTTAAATTCTCAGAGAGTATATATTTTATGTACGTATGCAACTGCAACAACAAGAGAAAAATCTATATGAATCCGAAGAAAAGACATGTTGCGGATGGCTGTATGTGTTCAGTCATCAATGTTTATAAACATGCTGCTAGGCAATGCATACATGCATATGTTGTTACAGTGCCTAAATGTAGGCAACGTTGTTATACATGAATCATGTACGCGCCAGACAGTGTTCGGACTTTTAATATCAAAGTGTTAGGTGCGAGAGAAAGCAAAGGAAAGTGAACATGCAAGAAATTCAAATTGGAGTAGTATGAAATTTCCCCACCAACAAGTTCTTAGTACTGAAATGACCCCGAAAGATTACTTCGAATTGGTGCCTATATGAACGCACTAAATCAGTGGACAGGGGGTAAAACCACCTTAATCACCGCTATGAACCCAGCTTATCAACCAACTGCTTAGACCTGGCTACGAAGAAGATAGCGTTAATAACTGCAATTAGACTCAATACAGCGTCATCAAATATTGGGCGAACAGACTGCTTGAAGCCGCATTTGCGCTCTTAGAGTCACAATAGAGGTGGAAGGTTAGTGCAAGGGCGACAACATGGCATACAAGGCGACACACGTGTACACCGACGGTTCTAAAGTAGTGATGAGACACGGTCTGCGGTATACTGTGTTGATCCAGAAATAAACAGATCATACAAGCTGACAGATAATCATCGTCAAATTTTGGCGCTTAGCCCACCTAAGTGAGGTCAAGTCTTGCTCCATCTGATTTTCGAACTCAGTGGAGGTCTCCTTCCTGTGATTTCAAAATGCGGTGTCGACTAAAATGTTTCCTTGGCCGTAGTTGACAGATCACTTGTGCTTTTCAGACGGACGGCTACCACCGTGACCAAAGTAGTAGAAACACCAGTATAAAATTAAGCTGCAACCGCGTAAACTTTTATAGTGACAGCCGAGCAGCAAACTCCCAAAGCACAACATCTTAAAATATCTTTAGAGTGTTAGCCATTTCTAGAAAGAATTGAAATAGTGAGAAATATACATCTATATTGGGTACCCGAACAAATGGGAATGAAAAACCGGAAGAGCTAGCTAAACAGAGCGCATCCCTCTTAGCTTGCACCATATACATCCCAATCAGATTCAACGAGATTAAAAGGCGAAGATATCAAAGATCATGTGCTGGTTGTACGACCTTGAACTATCAATGTTATCAAATAAAAATCAATAAATTAATATAAGGCGCGATAACCTCCGAAGAGATTTTAGGCCGAGCTTCTCTCATCAAACTGATGGTTATTCTGACTGTACACTGCCAGCTGACGTCACATGCTTTTAAATTAGGCCTCGTCCGTGATAGTAGGTACAGGAAGAGCTTGTTATAGGAGGAAACGATCGACCACGTACTGGGTGACACAATTACCAGATCTAGAGGCACCAAGTAGCATAGGTCGCAGAAAGCTTCTTGTATTCGCCAATTTATAACATAGGTCCTGGTTTTTGATAGTGTTTTTCAGTTTGAGCTTTGAGCAAACATCTGTCAACACTATGGACTCAATTAGTCTATGTGAGGTTCTCGCGAATCGGCAAGTTCAACCTTTACTGAGCTATTATTATATGAATAATGTACATTTGTTCCACACTTTCTCAAAATGAATAGAAATTGAGTTCCAATTTTTAATAAACATTTTATTATTATTATTTTTTTTTTTTTCAGAAAAACGTTATCCTACACAAAGCGTCTCTGGTACACCCTCTGCAACATCAACAGCAGTTAGTACACCCACGGGAAACTCTGGTGGAAACTTAAAATTAAAGAGTCCACCCACGGTTAAGAAACTTGTTAAAGGTAAGTTATTTTACAAAAAAAATTATTGTATTTATTTCTTATAAATTTTTAAGTTTACATAAGAACTGGCCTCCGATTCCTCGAGCAGAGAACAGAGTTAAGAACTATTTTCGAAATTTAAGTTATTTTTGAAATTTATATTCAAGAGTACAGAAAAAATTACTCCCTTTGTTATTTGAATTCAAAAAATATAAGGCTTAAGAGCTGAGCAATTGATAACTTCAGGAAATGGTGCCGGGATAGTTCCCTAAATATTTCGAGATTATTTCCAGATATTTTGGGAACCGTTCGGATCAATTTCAAAATCATTTAGGGATCGCTTCGGGGCCATTTAAGGATATCTTCAGAATTGATGTCGGGACCACTTTCTGATCAATTCCGGACTGCTTGTGAATATTTTTGGAATTAATTTTTGGATACTTTTGGTACTTTTTCGTGATCACTTTATGATCATGTCGGGATCGTTTCTTAATTATTTCGAGACTATATCTAGATTTTTTTTTCATCGTTCCGGGATAAATTCGTGACCAATTTTGAACTGCTTCGTAATCGGTACGTGATAGTTTTCGGCATTAATTACGGATCATTTCGTTACTGTTTTGTGATAATTTCAGAACAGTTTTCGCAATAATTTCGAAGCTACTATTTCGATATTAGTTCGGGACTACGTTGTGACATTTTCGTGATAACTGATGTATATTAGAACGTCATCTTGACAAATTTGGTCTTGAGACAAAACGATTTCGGCGTTGCGACTTCTTCAGTGTCATTGTCGTTGCATAGAAACAAATTTCAAAAGGGATCCCTTGTTCAAATAAACATCAATAATCTACTCTTTCGGAAAATTAACAAAACAAAATGAATTTTATGATCACTTCGGTATTGTTTGCAATCATTTCTGAACTGCTTATTTTGAACCTTAATTGGAAAAAAAGATTAAAAAAATGTAGGCGCAAACAATTTAACTGAACAATTTTACTTGTTTAATTAGCCCATTAATAATAACCTATGAAAATATATAAAAAAAGTAATTATTTGATGAGTTCCTTTTAATCAGTTTAAAGCAACAAATAATACCCAAAAATTTACTTTTTCACGCAATCGTACAAAACCCGAATTATTTTTGACTTGTGCCAATTTGTCAATTGAACTTTAAACAGCCTACGCTTGTAAAGACTGTGCTAAGTTGATAAATGTTTTGACACTTGTCAATTAATTGAGTTAAAGCGTGTTAAGATCAAATAAACGCTAAATAAATCAAAACAAAAAAATCACAGGCAGCACAGCACGAGCTTCGTTGGAGGCAAATACCAAATAAGGCCATTAAATTAAAAAGAAAACAAAAAAATATTTGATAACAAAAGTCTATTTGTAATCATCTGAGACTTAAGCTCTTCCCTGATACGGAACACCAACGAACAAGTGTATGTACGGTAGCGTGAAGAAAAATAGCAGTGGCGATTTTTTTTTTTTTTTTGTTTTCAAATTTTGTCAACACAATTAATTTTTTTTTTTTTTTAATTTCGATATTTTAAGAAAAAACTTCTGTAAATTTTGTAACTGAAGCTATTCAAACCAATCTCGAAAAGGTTTTCGAAAAAATTCGTGCAAATACTACGAAATTTTCGAAATTTTTGTTTGGAGTTCTCTGAATTTTTGTTGAATATGCAGTTTTGTACCCCAATCAATTTAAGTCCTGCAAAGTCAAAGTTATATGTTTCTTAAAGTTCCCATTGATTTTTGAAAAAAATTTTCCCAAAGGTTGTTTAAAATTTTCTTGCATGAAAAAAAATGGTCACACTTTGTATGGGGGAAAATCTTAAACACTTTTCTCAAAAAAATGTATGCAAATTTTGGGAGACCCATACTGCATTCTCAGAAAATTTCGGAGAACTCCAAAAAAAAAAAGGTTAGAATATTTCGTACAATTTTCTTGGGTTTTCGAAAACGTTTTTGAAATTAATTGGGATACAAAACTGCAGCCAAAAAAGTCCAGTAAAGTCTGAACTAAAAGTTCGAAATTTTCGTCAAATTTTTTCGAATTTTTCCGTTTTACGTTTTTTGCTTTGCATAGTTTCAGTTACGCAATTCATGGAAGGTTTTTTTTTTTATTAAAAAAGCGAAAATAAGGAAAGATGAGTTTGACTGACGAAATTTGTTAAAAATTGCCACTACTCTTTTTCTGTTCGCTGCTGTATGTAAGAGATATACCCACAGTTTGAATACAGATAGATATCTTTAATAGATAAAGTGTGTGGGCTTGAATTGGCTTTTAAATTTGGTTGATTTACGCCACCCATGGAGAAGCACGCTTAGGCACCTACTTACTATGTACATATGTGTGTATGCATGTGTGTATGTTTGCTTGTAAAATTCCACTTAAAGATTTGGATGAGCAACAACTGAATGTATCAGATTTCCCATAAATCAAGTTTTTCAAAAGTGTAAAATTATGTTATTACCACCTTCATTGTGTGGTTGGTGAAAAGAAAATTTGAAGGAAGATTTATAGTGATTTCAATTATGAAGGTGGTCGTTGTAGATTTTGTAGTTCATCGACCACGATTTATATCAATGTAGGCGTTGCAAGGTCAATTTTTAATTGATAATCTTGATAGTCATAAGTTGGTCATTAATTTCTTACTTACTTTTTGAAAAGTGAAAGAGATGAAGTACGTTAATGAATAATGATTCTTAGTTCACTTGATTTGGAAGCACCCTGTTGCTCAAATAATCAAAATAAAGTTCTGCAAGTGCCTTAGCTATGTAAAGCCTTAGTAAGGTCCTCTTCGCAGTGACCACTCAACAAATATATAAGACTCTGAGTTGAAAAAACCGTCGCCCTTGCCTACAAAAAACCAGTAATAAAATTAACATGAGTAAGTAATTAAGTTAATTAGTAAAGTTATATATGTGAAGCTCTCCAACTTAATTAGCTCATGCATTGACTTAGACAATCAAAAAAAGGAATTTCATGCGAAAGTTGTACAACTAAAAAAACTTGATGAGTATTTAAAATGAAATAAACTGCAAAATAATTTAAGCGAAAATTTTTATATGCCTTAGGTAGTACGTATGTATGCAAATATGATTAAGTTCATAAACCACAAGTTGGGAGTGATGACAAAAAATGTTTGCGGTCACTCTACATACACAGTACGAGGGAGGTTTCATAGATCAATGATTTTTCAAAAATGAGGAAACAACTCAATAAGAAATTTAGATAAAAAAGAAAATGATTTATTTTACAAGTTTTACTCAACTCCACAAAACGTTTGCTAAAAATAAGACAAAAATTGCAAATATGTGACCTGGAAACATGAAACGACCCTATTGTGCGAAAACAAGTTTTCGAGAAAAATACGTTTAACGTTTTTGTTTAGCTTGACTCTATGTATCTTCCCGATAAGCTAGAAGCTTGAAACTTGAAATATAGGTCAGAACCCGATGACAATGCAATAATAAAAAAAGCTCCGATAGGTGGTGCATGGATCAAAATATTTCAAAAAATCGTATTTATGGTCCGATTTGGCTTTAAATGTGATTTGTGAAAAAACTAAGAAAGATAGAAAACTGCGGTTTGTTCCTTTGGGAAGAGCGTTAAATTTCCTATAAGAATCACTCAAAAAGTGAACAACGGTATTTTCGCACAATAGGGTCGTTTCATGATTCCAGGTCACTTGATAACATTTTCAATAGTAAACAATTTGAATGGAGCGTTACACAGCTGGTACGGGACAATTCCTACGAGTTTTGATAATTTTCGTCCATATTTTCGTATATTGGCATCAAAATTAGTCTGCGGATAGATGGGACGGCTCCGGTACACGATGGCTTTTAGTTGCTCTGAATTGATGTCAAATGATATGTGCTATACTTTAACATAATGCAAATATATGAACAATTCGACTCTGAGGCGAAAAGAATTTTCGTTTCGCATTAGAGAACGAGGCCCTTAATTTTTCTTTCCTGACCTATATATATTAATCGACGTTTTGGGTCTCTGAAGCATTTTTTATGAACTCCTTTTGCTTATAATACGTGCGTGAAATTAATATGAATATTTCGGTTAGAATTCTTGCCAATAAGTGCTACTTTGGACTCTCCTGACGAACGAAAATCGGGCTCCACAAATCGCTCATCCCGTCCTGATGTATGGCTCAAAAATGAAATAATTCTTGGAGTGTCCGAGAGTGAAGTTATTCGGAAGATTTTTGGTCCTGTCAGTGATGCCGACGACGAAGGAGGAAAAGCGTTAGGCAAACTTGAGTCTAGTAAAATTTTTGTCAAACTGGAAGGAAAATAGGTGCGTTATTGACGAGATTAAAGCGAGTTATCGATTTTTTAGCAAAGATTTATAAATTTTCTATCGATAACAAAAGTTATCAATGAGTTACCGGTTTTTTATCGATGAATTATCAGTGTGTTATCGAAACGTTATCGGCGACTACCGTAGTGTAGTGGCAACGTGCTCCGCCAACCACACCGAGAGTCCTGGGTTGAACTCCCTGACAAAGTAACATCAAACGGTTTTTTTTTTCAATTAGCAAACAGTTTTTCTAATCGGGGTTGTCGTTCGAAAGTGATTGCCAAACACTTCGAGTGTATTCCTGCCATGAAAATCTTCTCATTGGAAGCTCATCCGAATGGCAGAAGCCTTTCGGAGTCAGAGCAAAAATCACGTAAGTCCCGTCCCGACAGCTTGGAGGGAAAATTAAAAGGAGCACAACACAAGTTGGACGAGAAGCTCGGCCTAAATCTCCTCGGAGGTAAACCGCGCCAAGCAGGTCTTTGGCCGATAACAAACCTGTAACTCGACGCTAATAATTTGCTCTAGATAATAAGCCGACAATAAGGTAACAAAATGTTGTTGTTGTTGTTGTTGTTGTAGCGATAAAGACACTCCTCGTAGGTTTGGGAGTGTTATTGATGCTGCTAGTCCTTTGCCGGATATAGGACTGCTATGGTAACAAGCACCGTTAAGGCACAAGCCCGATCATCTCGGCAACGATTCAATATGACCACAATGGGCCTTGGGGTCGTCGGAGCCTTACGTGCTAAAGAAATGGGATTCGCCACGGGTTGGTAAGGTTGACAATCGGGTTGGAAAAGCTAGAAATTGCGCTGGTAACCTCTTGAAATGGTTGCACCACACAACCCATTAACTCACTTTGGTATTTTAGTATCTTCTTACGACAGGCATATCTGCCGCGGGTATATTCTAAGCACCCTAACCGGCTGGAGTAGCAATAGCATATCTGTATCGGTTGTTACCGATTACAAACCAAGGAAAATCCTCTCTAAAAGACTGACATTATTTTTATCTGGTGGAATTTCAAACTAATAACTAAATGAATGAAAGTTAATTTGCGAACAATCATAGTCACAAACTTGTGCTTATAACATGTTTCGCAATTGCGCTTCACATATTCCTATTTCACGTCTTCTCTTAGTTCAAATGGTGAATACATCTTGGTTGAACTACATTTAACTATCTATTTCGTTTAAACATGCAGTAAAAACTGTGCCCGTATCGCGTTATACGATCCGCGATCGAAATAAATTTCTTAAGTCGCAATAGCTTTAAAATGTGTGATACGATTAGGGAAATATATGAGATAGTGGCTACCAGTAGTCATTAGATCCATTATCTATCCACTGTTGGTGATCGTTATACTTTACTGCTGATAAACGGAGCTTTCACTGGTTTTTGAAGTTTAGCGGCAGAAGAGAGCTACAAATTTTCATGACAAGAGAGATATACAAGGAATTAGCTCCTAAAAAATGTCTCCATCCAAGTTAGGTGCTTGGTAGATGAAGTGGTTTACTACTTCAAGTATATCATAAACTACAAATATTATTTATTTCTCACGTAAAAAACTACATATAAGAGCATTGACTTCACAAGCTGCCCTCTTTCAAATTTGACACCCGTGTCACTCTCAAACAACGTAAGGCAGGCGTTGCAACGAATAT
Source organism: Eurosta solidaginis (assembly GCF_040869045.1). NCBI lineage: Eukaryota > Metazoa > Arthropoda > Insecta > Diptera > Tephritidae > Eurosta > Eurosta solidaginis. Next base: position 249,747,179 of record NC_090320.1, on the reverse strand, counting down.
TTTTGCAATTCGCCTGTAAAATTTTATGGTATACGTTTGTGTTACCTTTTATTGAAAAAAGAAAACTTATTCAAAATAATTTTTTCCGTTTTGTCACAATTTTGCGAACACAGCAAGAAAAAAATAGAAAGGAAGAAACAATAAAGGTAGACAATTAAAGATAAGCGCAGTGAATTTTAAAGTAGGAACTGCAAACGAACTTAAATAAAGCACAATCGAATAAATACAAAAAATAGGGCAGAGCGGTAGGAAAAAGAAATATAATTAATTATGTATGCATTGTTACCTAATACATAAAGTTTAATTGTTGCACATTTTCATAAAAAAATTGCATATTTTCATTCATAGCAAATTCAACAGAGACACTTAACATTCATACATTTGTAAAACAAGCTTTTAATGGCTTGTAAAAAAATTTTAATTCAGCTGATTTATTATGTAAGCTAATTTAAATATTAAGCAATAATATGCTAAAGAAAATACTTTGAAAAATTTGAATGCAGTAATTAATTTTTTTGGTAGTTAATTACCGAAATGTATTTGTAAATTACATTGATTACTCTTCTCATGGAAGCTAATAATTGAATAAATTTTACATACAATTGGTTTTTTCGTTCCAGCAAAACAATAAACATAATAATAATAAAATTGAAAATAATAAGTTGGAATCTCTAATTTCCTTGTTTTGAGGCCGTAATTTTCGACTGGCTTTAATTAACGCAGTGCTTTTAATTTGTTATGATTTCAACTTTCTATTTTTGGAGTTTTGAGAAATTTGTAATGTTATATGATCAAAAAGTAACTGATGTTACACACTATATTCTCTGGCTGTAGATTATGAGGCGTAAAAAAGTGGGCCTTGCGATGAACGAGAACAAGGCGAAGTAATTATACCTTTCATGAACATGAAATGGTATATTAACTTTGGTCCGATGTTTGTAACGTTGAGAAATATAGAAGATAGACTCAACATTAGGTATACCGAATTGATCAGGGCGACGAACTGAGTTGATATAGCCATGTCCGTCTGTCCGTCCGTCTGTCTGTTAGAACGCAAACTAGTCCCTCAAATTTTGAGACATCTCAATGAAATTTGGCACAAGGATGTAGTTTTGTATTATATTAGACATTTGTCGGATCCGGTAGGATCGGACCACTATAACATATATCTCCCATACAACCGATCGTTCAGATAAGACTATTTTGGTCATTCCCGCCGCAATTTAGAAAGTAAAAACGTTAAACTGGGTGATATATATTCTAATATATCATAGAAGATTTCCTGTAAAAATCATTTCGATCGGAGCTATATATAATATATATCCGATACAACCGATCGTTCAGATAAGGGGGTTTCTTGCCATTTTTTAATTTATATTTATCTTAAAAATCGTTTAGGTATGTACATCTGTTCAATATATATTTCTTATCTTATACATCCGATTATTTGGAGATTACGAAGGGGATAAGATTATTGTTCAGCCCCATTCATGAAAGGTATGAAGTCTCCGGCACAGCCGAAGACAGTCCCGTCCTTACTTGTTTTTGTTATCTTAAGGCCATATTACATATGACGCCGTGACACTTTACATCGCAGTCACTGGCATTCGCATTCATCACTATATAATTCTAAAAATTTGATAAAGGCTTTTTGGTTTACTGAGGTGAATGCATATCCTAGGGGTTCTCCCTCACACGAGAAAAAATGACTCGTTGCGTTATACATAATACGCCCTATAGAAACAATCGACATATTCGCACTTTGCCAGCTATGTCACTTCCACTGTTGCCTTTTTCATTCATTAACGCCGTCAACACGAAAAGGCGAACCCATACAATTCAACCAATTCGCCGTGCAGAAGAGTGTCAAGTCAAAAGACAAATGTCATTGATTTCGATTAATTGACAAATTGTTGTACAAAGGTGTTGTATGGAAAATGATCAACAAGAAGCAATCAGCTGTTTAGATAACAACACCTGGTACTGAATTCGCCTTGCATTGTTTATTATATAGTTTGACAGCTTAAATTGAGATTATGTAGCGAATTGAGTGGAAGGCAGTTGTTGTTGTAGCAATAGGGACACTCGCCGAAGGCCTTGCTATCTCGGGAACGATTTGGTATGACCACATGAAACCTTCTAGGCGATAACTCGCTCCCACCCCATATATCCATGAGGAACTTGTCTAGAGTTTCAAGATATCTCTAAATATCACAATCCCTGTCCCATTTAGAAGAAGTTTTTATCCTAAGTATCGCATTTGTGTTGTTGGGCCTATAGATTACTGGAAAGTGGCTCAAAACTCGACCGCAAAATTAACAAGTTCGGAGGAGTTTCTTGAATATTACAAATACGCCACCTATCGACAAAGTCTTAACATAAAGGAAGTAATAATAAAGGAAGTAATAAAAATGGCGGCTGCCGTGGCGTGATGGTAGCGTGCTCCACCTACCGCACCGAAGATTCTGGATTCACACCCCGTGTAAAGAAACATAAAAATTTTAGAAACAAGGTTTTTCAATTATAAGACAATATTTCTCAGCGGGGTCGCCCCTCGGCAGTGTGTGGCAAGCACTGCGAGTGTATTTCTGCCATGAAAAGCTCTCAGTGAAACTCATATGCCTGGCAGATGCCGTTCGGAGTCGGCATAAAACAAGTAGATCTCGTCCCGCCAATTTGTAGGAAAAATTAGAAGGAGCACGACGCAAATTGGAAGAGAAGCTCTACCTAAAATCTCTTCCTAGATTATCGCGCCTTACATTTTCGAATAAAAAGTTTAAAAAAAAGTAAGTGGTTGAGATTATAGCTGTCATTACGAAACGCGCCATATCCCTTATCAGGCCTTCCACTTCGCGAAGGCCTTCACTTCGCGAACGGTACCGTCACACCATCTTATAGGTTTATTGACGCATACCGTTACAACAATTGAAGATGTGCAATTTCACAGAGTATTTCCCGTTCAATCACTTTCATTTCATATGCATGTATGTGTGTATGTATTGAATCACTCTTAGCGATCTTCACGACTCGTACACTGCCATCTGGTTTCAAATTCAAAAATTCCCACTATTATTCATACCTCATTAACCTAAAAGCTCATTAGCAAATTCACGACATTATTATTGTTAATTCATGTTCATGCACTTTTCGTTATTTGGGTATATTTTGCTACAAGTAAACCTAAAACCACCTTCACTAACCCTGTGGGGAAAATCTCTAGTACAAAACTAGCGCGGTTCTATTTCATCACGAACCTATTTCGCCATCTATCTCTTTTACATGATTTTAACTGGCGAATTTAACACGGCAATATCTTAGGCTGAGGAAATTGTCCCCGCTGCATAACCCTTTCACTAGTTCCGAACTAGATAAATATTTCCACTTTAGAACTAGTTGGTTTATTGGCATTTTTCGATAGTTTCGAACTAGTGTTGAAATTTACAGTTTGGATCTAGCTCTTTACTTGTTACTATTTCGTTGACTCCAAACCGTACCGAAAATCTATATATTGCTTATAATGCAGTATTATCTCCTTTTTCTATAGTTCCAAACTGTTAGAAAATTATGGAGAAAAAACATACCTATAGTCCAAGCTCCCTAAAGCTGGTGGCAGTTTTTTGTTGGTGGCCTACTTCTCAAATGTATATTAAATATGAAATATAAAAATCCAAACTGTTGATTTTATAATTGAAGAAAATCTAGCTACTAACGAACTGTACTTATTTGGCACTTGGCACTGGTCTAGTTCCGAACCAGAAATTTGTATGACTCGATACTGACTTCTTTCAGGGTGGTAGTTGTTTTTTGGAAATAGCATATATATGAAATATAAAAGCCCACATTGTCGATTTTTAAACTAGACAAAATATAGTCGCTATAGAACTAGTACTTATATAATACTTTAGGTGCAGTCCTATAGCGAAAATATACATACGTACACATTCATCTTATAAATGAAATGCGAACAATTTTGTTGTCGGCAAAAATCTTTTATTGCAACAGAGCAAAATGAAATTGTAACTATTAATGTTTGGAAAAAAAGCGCAATTTTAACGCCAAAGTATGCGTTGTAAAAATTTTGAATAAAATAATGAAATAAAGGGTAACATAAAAAAAATGAAAGGTAACATAAAAAGCACAAAATACAGATACACCAAGACAAAATAAAAGTCTGCTATAGCTTCCAGATTATGTTTTTTTACAAGCTTGTAAAGTTAATGACTTCGTTAATAATTGATGTGGTGCCGCGTCTGCAAAGCAGCTGTTGAATGCCTCAGGCTCACATTTTGCAGTTCAAAAGCCTTGACTGAGCGCCGTTCCGGCTTTACGCACCTTAAAACACTTTTACTTTTGCTGCAAAGCTTCCAATATTTGTTACAGCTATTTGAAATATTAAGGCCGCAGCACACTGAAATTTTTCATATAGATGCGTTTAACGCAATTGCGTTGGTAAATATAAAGGAACTTCAGACTTGACAAATGAAGTTTGTTTCACATTATCCATTCACATACAAAATTTCGCGAAGCACTGTGATGAACATTCTCACTATACGAGAAAATACTTGCTAACATATTTTGTGTTCTATTCATTTGTTAAATTGCAGTTTTTAACTGAAAAATTTTAGAGAAGTACCAAAAAGTGAGAAAAATAATTTCACTTGCAAAGTATGAAAGCACCCTAAGCCAGATCAAATGTAAAATTCTTTTTCCTATGGTTTGCTTGCAACAAAAGTTAGAAGATGGCACTTTTTTCATGTCAGATGTCGCTGTCGCTCGATCTTCCATTCTTGTGTTAAACGCATCTAAATGAAAAGCTGCTTATGTGACGGGGCTTTTATTACAAATAATGATTAGTTGCGTTTGCAAACACTCGTAAATTTTGTTTGCACGCATTGAGCTTAATGCGTATTTGTATGAGGTTGTTGCTTTCAAAGATATAAAAACATCACCAGTTTGCTATTTTGCTTGTAGAGATTGCGAAAGCTATGATTTTCGTGATAGAAAGGTAGTACATACTTAATTACAAAAGGTAGTAAAATTAAATTTACAGTTGGCGCGAAAATTCAAAATATTACTCCATGCATTATTATGTGTGGAGGCACACGCCTCCATTTACATAATTTTATTTAAAAAATAATAATTTATGAAAACAAATTTTATACCCTGCTGTGCAAAGTACCTCTGTTCATTCGTTCGCATTTTATAACATAATTAATTAACAATGATTTGTGAAGATTTTGTGTGGTGAATTTCATCGACGACCTTCAGTAAGCCTAAATTATCGAAGCGCTTAGGTTCAGTGGATCAAACCCCTTTACCAAAACTTGTATCGGTTCATGAAACGGTTCCTGGATATCTTTAAATTGCCGAAAAGATTTCAAGTGGGTCACCCTTTTTGTAATAGTTGAAACATGTAGTAGGAAAATTATCAATGAGATGTACAATTATATATCGTTAGTTTAATTCACAAAAGCCCTAACTAACAATGGAGAAGCGGCCGCCAAGGTGATAGCGTGCTCCGCCTACCACACCGGGGGTACTGGGTTCAACTCCTAGCAGGAAAAGTAACATCGAAAATTAAAAAACAAATTTGTTCAATTAGTGGCGTCTCCGAGTGTACTTTGGTATCAAAAGCTTCTCAGTGAAAATTCATCTGCCTTGCAGATACCGTTCGGAGTCGACATAAACAATTTGTAGGGAAAATTAAAAGGTGCACGATGCAAATTAGAAGAAAAGCTCGGCCTTAATATTAGAAGAGAAGCAAATTAACCTTCACAAGCTCCATAACTCCATTGTCATTTGAACTAGGCAAACTTTTCCCAAAAGCACTTTCGAAAAGTTGAGAATTTTGAATGAAGTTTTCGAATTTTAATTTAGATCTTTCAGAATTTTTCGAGTTGATGGAATTATTAGATTTAGATATCTTCATTCGTTCATTTTGTGTTTTTGTTGTTTTTCTTCATCATGCTTCATTGTAGACGATAAAATAGTGCCTTTCCGGCGTAGTAGAAATTTCTCTTAGATTTTCTTCCATATGTAGGGCGCATAGTATAATAAAACATTTTCCTAAATTAGCGAAAATAAGCCAAACGCGCATAAACAATCAACAGGGGAGAGTAACGACCAGTCAGATAAGGCGAAGTGGGAATGAGTAGAGGTTTTAGAGATGCTACTCTATACAGCGCTTATCGATATATTTTGCTTGATGTGATAGTTTTAAAACGATATTTAAAGCGCAAGTAAACACTAACCTAGGCAAATGGCTACATACATACCAAATTTCGGTCAAATAGAACCATGACTAAAATTTGTTCGAATGGATTCGTTCCTGGTCAACTTCCCGGGAAGGAACTTCCTAGGAAAACTTTAAGGGGTTTCTGGGAAGCGATAATCTGCATATAAAAACACCTCATTTCTTATATACATATATTTAGATAATACATTCTCCATACAAGTTATATTCTATAAAATTAGTGTTTCTATGAGTACTGCAGCTGAGATCACTGAATCTCATTACGAACTAGGGGGCTTAGAATATACCCGCAGCAGGTATGCCTGTCATAAGCGGCGACTAAAATCCAAAAAACTGATTCAAGGGAATGTGTAGTGCAACCCTTGCATTGGGTTTCCAGCGCAATTTTCAGCTTCTCCAACCCAATTGGCAACCTCACCTTCCTGTGGCGAATCCTGTTTTTTTTTTTAGCATCCGAGGTTCTGGCGACCCCAAGTTCCTCATGGATTTAGGAGGTGGGAGAGCGGGTATGGCCTAGAAGGTTCCATGTGGTCTAACTAAATAGTTTCCGAGATGGTAGGGCTAGTAACTTAATGATGCTTGTTACCGGAACGAACCGGATCTGCATCCGGCACAGGACCATCAACATCGATAACACTCTCCAAAAACTTCCTTATCAACAACTGGTTAGAAAAGGTTTAGTGTTCCCAGCTGTAATACTTACAGAAACACTATTTTTTTAAAACAAATTCCCTTGTTGTAAAAGACTTGTACATTTTGTCAAAAGTACAGACCGTTTTTTCATTTTGCATGCCGGTGTAATGTTTGTGTTATACCTTAAAGAATACATTATAATACTGCTCCCATTAATCACACATATGAATGAATATCTTAAGCCAAACTTCCCAAGCTTTAAAATTGTACAAGGGCAAGTACTACAAATAAAACAACACAATTGTAACAAATACAAATAGTTAATAGTCTATTCAACACTCGCTCTCAATAAACAACGATTGGTCATTAACCCGACTATTATAACAATTCGCCAGTCTCCCATGATAACTTGTGCCTTTGAGTGTGAATTTATAACAAATTAATCGTAATAAAAATTACACAATTACAATAAAATGATAACAAATGCGATTTCTGTTTTGAATACTTTCAAATGCTGTTAAAATTAATTTGCATGTTAGTTGATTAGGCAAATCTTGCAAATTCATACTTTTCAATTTAAAAGGCCTAAGAGCGCATGAGGTAAATTAGGTTGTTGTTTTTTCGATTCGAACCCGCGATCTGATCTAAATTAAATTGTATTAATCATAATAGGAATTGTTATGCTTTCAGCAGCCTAAGGAAGCGGTTTTGTTGAAAATCTTGGGCTTTACTTGTTGAACACGTAACCCAGAAGTGAATTATGTAATCTAGTATATTTTTTCCTTTCTTTTGTGTGTATGTCACTATACTCCTACTAAACGACTGCGCCGATTTAGATGAAATTATGTGTATGTATTCAAGGGGGTTTGAGGATGCTTTAGATTCACAATTTTTTCCGGGCAGTGGACCAGGGGCAGACCTATTCAAATAATCTTATTTATGGTGCGATTCGCTTGAAATTAGGTACAGGGATACCCCTTTGATAAACATCATATATGAGAATTTGGGATTTTTCATTCCGGGAAGTGGACCAGGGTCCAACCTGAGGGGAAAGATAGTGAGAGTAGAAGAGAGAAAAATGTACAATGTTAAAGGGAGAACATGCGGAGAGTAAAAGGATCAAATAAGGAAAGATGAAGGGATAGGCCCGATCGACCTATTTGTAAAAATCTTATTTATGGCGATATTCTCTTGAAATTTGGTGAAGGGGTACCTCTTTGACAGAGATGATATTTGAGAAATTGAAATTTTTCCTTCCGGGAAGTGGACCAGGACCGACTTGAGAGGGAGGAAAATGCGAGTAGGCGAGAGAAAAATGAGAGCACCCCAGCGGGTTAGGGGCTTAAAATATACCCGCGGCAGATACCAAATTGATTTTAGGGGTTGAGTAGCGCAACCTTTTCAAGGTGTTGCCAGCGCAAAATATAGCTTCTCCAGTCCAATTGTCAACCTCACCTAGCCGTGGCGAGTCCTGTTACTTCAACAGCCGAGGCTGTGGCGACCCCAAGGCGGTATGGCCTTGAAAGTTTTATATGGTCACACTTAATCATTCTCGAGATAGTCGGGTTGGTGACGTAATGGTGCTTGATACCGGAACGTACCGGATCTGTGTCCGGCAAAGGACCGTCAAAATCGATAGCACTCCCCAAGGGGAGTGTCCTTATCGTTACAACAACAACAACAGCAGAAAAACGAGAATGTGAAAGGGAGAAAATAAGGAGGAGAGGCAAGGATCAAATATGGAGAGATGGAGGGAGAGGCAAGAAGTAGAAACTTTACCGGGCTGGAAAACGGGTCAATTATCTATCTATAATTATTTTATAAAAATGAAAGCCATATTAAAAATGTGTTAGTTTCATATAGTTCAGTAAAGGTACGTGGTATAGGGATTCCATATATGTATAAGATAATTGAAGTGAGAGATTAAGATAGAATGGGAGTAGGGGAAGGAGTTGGAGTGGGAGTGGGACTAGGGTTGTATGTTGGAATGGTAGTTTGAAGTTTGGCGGAAGTAGGAGTGGGTGTGGGAGCGCAGGTTGGACTGGAGAGTGGGAGACAGACAAAGGGAGTAAAAATGGAATATAGAGTAGAAGAGAATGGGATATACAGTGAAGAGGGAAAGCGAGATTCAATCTTTAAATGTAGGCACACCAATTTTCGGGCAAAGTAAAGTCTGAAGGGTACTCCAGTGTTTATATGTATTAACAAATGATTTTAAAGGCTGTTAAAATTTCGGGTTTTCTTTCATTTTTATTTCAATTTCCATAATGTTATTGCGAGTCTAAGAAGCCGACAAACATAAAAGGCCAACTCACTTAAAATACGATCAATATTTTACTTAAACCCTACCAATAAGAAAAGAAAAGTTTAATTAATTAAGTAAGTTGCTAAATGGTTTAGCGTAGCAACAAATTGATTTCCCGCTGAGAAAATAAATTTTCATATAAATTTGAAACCAAATTTTATTATAAATATGTATTAATTAATTTTTTATTCAATTTCAACTGCTCAATCAAAAAAATTAGCAAATTCTTTATTTTAATAATTAATAAAAATGCAGCGCAACTAAATTCACTTCAAGCCAATATAATTAAAATTTATTTCCTATATTCGTAGTTAGCTTACCGTGAGTGCATGTTTAGAAACAAATAAAAATGGTAATCGTGCGTAAATTTATTGTACAACAATATTGGTGAATGGTTATTGTAATTGTAATGCTAATATGATTACACCACGTAGTGAAAATCCAAAAACGATTAAATATTATCACATTGAACCTTCCAGGCTATCCATCCTTCCACCTCGTAGTTACACCTACTAGTTCCATAGAATTTGTGGTTGCCACAGCGGAAGGACAGACGATCTACTGTATATAAAAACTGGGCGTGGCTTCAACCGATTTCGCCCTTTTTCACAGAAAACAGTTACCGTCATAGAATCTAAGCACCTACCAAATTTCACAAGGATTGGTAAATATTTGTTCGACTTAAGGCACTAAATGTATCCTAGACAAATCAAATGAAAAAGGGCGGAGCCACGCCCATTTTGAAATTTTCTTTTGTTTTTGTATTTTGTTGCACCATACCATTACTGGAGTTTAATGTTGAGATAATTTACCTATATACTGTAAAGATATTCAACTTTTTGTTAAAAAATTGACTTAAATTTTTTTTTTTTAAAGTGGGCTTGTTGGTCATCTGACTTTGCTAATTTTTATTAAGCCTACATATAGTAATAGGAGTAACGTTCCTGTCAAATTTCATTATTATATCTTCAACGACTGTCAAATTACAGCTTGCAAAAATTTTAAATTACCTTCTTTTAAAAGTGCGCGGTGCCACGCCCATTGTCCATAATTTTACTATTTTTCTACTCTGTGTCATAAGGTCAACCCACCTACCAAGTTTCATCGCTTTAACCGTCTTTGGTAATGAATTATCGCACTTTTCCGTTTTTTCGAAATTTTCGATATCGAAAAAGTGGGCGTGGTTATAGTCCAATTTCCTGCATTTTAGATAGCGATCTGAGATGAGTTTCCAGGAACTTACATACCAATTTCATTAAGGTACCTCAAAATTTACTCAAGTTATCGTGTTTACAGACGGACGGACGTGGCTAAATGAATTTCTTTTTTCGCCCAGATCCTTTTGATATACATAAGTCTATATCTATCTCGTTTAGATTATGCCGTTACGAGGTACCGTATTGGGAACAAAATTAATATACTCTGTGAGCTCTGCTCAACTGAATATAATAAAAATAGTAGTAGTGCTAATTGCAAAAATCATTTAAGCGTAAATTAATTGTACAATAATATTGGTGAATGCTGATTGTAATTGTAATGCTTGTATGATTATACCACGTATTGAAAATCCAAAAACGATTAAATATGACCACATTAAACATTCTAGGCTGTCCATCCTTCCACCTCCTAGTTCCATAGGGTAGCCAGAGCCTCGGCTGCTAAAGAAACAGGATTCGCCATAGGCAGGTGAGGTTGACAATTGGGTTGGAGAAGCTACAAATTGCGCTGGCAACGCCTTGAACTATTTGGGTATTTTAGTCGTCTCTTATGACAGGCATACCTACCGCGGGTAAAGGGTCCTTAGGGTGCTTAGCCCCAGTGTGGACAGTGTGTAAAGAAATGATCCTCCTCGATAATGCAGCTAATATTTATTCCTAGGAACTGCGGTGCCTACTTAATATATGCATGGGGTGGTAATTTTATTCTGCTTCCGTCCATACCATTGCCTTTTTTGACCTTGCACTCTTCTTTGTGTCTTCAGGTGGCTGCTCGATTTTCCGAGATAAAAAAGGATCGCGTCGTGGAAAAGCATGAAAAAAGCAATTTCTTACCAGCACTACTTCTGTCAAATTGCTAGCCATATGAAGCCTTATATTCGTCCGCCATTCCTTTATTATTACATAATGATTCCAGCTGATCCAGCTTCTTTGTCGAAGCTGAAGATTGGTATGCCTTCCGGAAGGTGATCATCAGCACACCTTCATACAGCGTTCGTCTTAGAACCTCAACCGTAGTAAAACAGCAACCAATTTTTCTCCGCAAGTGCGCAGGTGTGCCAAAGTTGCGTATTTGTATCCAGCTCGCAATATTAAAAGCATCCCTTATATCCACTTTAACTTTGACAACCGGTTATAGTTTTTAAGAGCTATATTGAAAACTTTAGATGCCATCTATTCTGGATTTTGATTTTCGTAGTCCAAACTGCTCATTTGGCAAGCCATCTTGATCTCCAGGGTCTGTTGCATGCGCATGCTAATAATACGCTCGAGAATCTTTGCTTACGAAACCAGCATACAAAAAGGCCTGTGTGAGGGTGGTTGGTCGGACATCTTATCAGGTTTCAGCACGATCAATCTTTGGCGTTTCCAAGTGCGATGAAGCACGCAATCTTGGATACAGGCATTGAAGAGATCTTTGGGGCTGTGTCAGAAGATCTCAAGAGATGATTAAAAGGAACTCACGTTTTTCTCAAGCGGAATTTTTGCAAATTTTTTACTACTATGGGAATGAAACCAGTCTATTAGTCCGGTTATTTGTTAGAAGTAGTGAAGAAGTAGCACTTAACAATTGTTTCCGTGGAGGTGTAGTTATCGCGCGAAGTTGCTATTATATTGAAATATTATTCATCGGACTTTGATTACGCGCAAAAATCCATAAAAATTTTGGGAGACCTAATACTTGCGCTTTAATACACTAAAATTGATTGGGATACAAACCTCATACATACATACTCAGGAAAATTCAGAGACCTCGAAATAAAAAGTTCAAAATGTTCGTAAAATTTTTTTCAAATCCTCGAACTTTTTCGAAAAGCTTCTTTTTGTTTCCTACAAGTTTTCTTCTAATATTTCGAAAAAAAGAGTTTAATTGACGAAGCCTTAAAAAAAATGGCACTGCTATTTTTCTGCTCGCTGCTGTACTAGTCAAATGTGACCTCTTTGGTCATCACTGTATACAGTTTTATTGTTTAACAAATGCAGACTATTCGAATTTTCATTGCATTTAGTAATTTCGTTGCATATCCCTTGTATAATAAACAGGGCAACCCAAAGTATGCAAAAGCATATTATTTATATGACTCATTACCATTAAACCAATCAAATATGTATACTTTTCACAAAAAAAAAAAAAAAAGTTAAGGGCTTCATTCTTTATTGCGAACGAGAGCTCAGACGAACGGTTCGCCTCCAAACGATTTCCCCTAGCAATGTTATTTTTGATCATTTTCGTTCGCCCTTTACGTTTCTAAATTTATATCAAACAGGAAGGCGAAAGCAATTGTTAAATGATATGTTGCTGTCGTTTGACATAGTGCAAATGCACTAGCGATTCGTCTCTGAGGCGAAACGAATGTTTCTTTTGGTAATGGAGAATGAGGCCCTAAGTTTGAGCAATTTTGCATTATTTTGTTGCCCTACTGATAACACACAAACCATTGGCTGATTAGCTTAATGGCACACGCCTTTACGTTAGAAACACATTCGCTTTAATTTAAGTATTGTTTTCGTTACTATCGTAAGTCATGCGGGCATTTTTATTTGTCTGCCTAACCATAAATTGAACATTTTTGAAGAGGTGCTGACACTTTTTCTTTTTTAGTGTTAAAAAAACTGATGCCTCTCCATTTAAGTATCTGCATATAAAGCTAAATTAACTGCTTAGAGATTCTAAAAATTGATAACTTTAAGACTATTTTAAATAACCGGCTTTAGTAGGTGCAAAAACATTATCGTCAACTATAATTTTTATGTTTTTATGTAAATAAAGACTTGGAAAGTTGTAAAATTTGCTTTAGTGTTTATTCGGTGATCTACTTAATACATTTTATACCATTTCAAATATCTCTTGAAATCAGCTTTCCAAATTATTATAACACGGAAATATTTTTATATAAAATAACAAAATGTTCATTAACACAAATAACGCACATTCTTCTTAATACGCACTGCCATTAGCCCCATTCTTGTGTCAATCTTATTCCAAAAGATCATAAAATTTAACTTTAATGTATCTACAACTTAACACCATAGCATCACAGCATACACGCATCATGGTGAACTTTTGCTCATTAAGTTTGTTGTACTTATTCAACCGGTAGAGAGAGCCCTCTTGCTAGGTCTGTATATATATGTAGCGGTTCCCATTTTAAACTTATTTTGAAGGTCGTCCGGGAAAACCAGCATCCAAATAGTGTTAAACGTTTTTCGATGCGGCGTCGCTCCTCGGCAGTGGTTTGATAAACACCCTCAGTGTATTTCTGTCATGAAATCAGCGAAACTCATCTGCCTCGTAGCTGGCGTTCGGAGTCGGCATAAAACATGTGGGTACCGTCCCGCCAATTCGTAGAAAAAATGTTTAAGTAATACGACTAAAATTAGAAGAGAAGCTCTGACTAAATTTTCTAGCAGGTATATCGCTCTAAGTTTTTTCTATTTTTACAGTTATGACTTTAAAAAATAACAGCAAAAGCGTGCTCGGGTTATAATGTGTAAACCTTACTATGCAAGAACACTAATTGAGGGTTTGCCTATATTGGGTTCGACATTTTAATGTACGGTTAAACTTTTGCTCGCGGTGTAGATGCTCCTCGTGATAACTGAGTTCATTCGTTACCTGGCTCAGAAAGTCATTTTGGTTAAAGCAGATGGAGACTAAGCCACGCCATGCATAGACTCGTGCATAGAGGTCGTCAGCTAGTGAAATAATTAATCGCGCTCACTTCACACTTTTTATTGTTTTCTTTCGCTTATTAGTTTTTGAACAACCAGAGAAGCAACATCGCATTTCAAAAAGTATATTTTTATGTTTAAAATGTTTATTGTTAGCAATTTATATTTTTTGGTAGACACAAGCAATAAACTATTATTATTATAGCTTACTTGCGTATTGTTTTTGATTGTTAGTAATTATGCGTGTATACAACTTGCTTTGTCGCTCGCTAATCAACGACTAAACAACAACCATTACGAAGCTTTTGCTCTTGTCAACACAGGCACAGTACTAGTTTTGGTGACCACTGGTCTAGTCGTAGCATCACCCCAAAGCTGTTTTTCTTATTTTTATGGTGATTAATTTACTTATAGTGTCCGTTATCTATATTCAATTGATACTTTTACTCAATAGAGCTGATCGTTTATTAGGTTTTTAAATTATTTAACTTTAGTACAATAAAGTGCAAGTTGCGAGGTCCAAATCCGTTTAAGACCCATAATGTCTTAAGCAAATTTGCACGAAGTGGTCCGCAGAGCATTTTCCGTTTATGAAATTTTTTCTTTTGAAAAATCAATCTGCACTAAAGATCAATTAAATACAAATGAGGCTTGCCTTAATACGTTCTCTTTTCTTGCAGTAGAGTGTAGAAAAGTACACGTAGTTGGATGTCTTGGGATAATGCTAGGTAATAAATTACTATTGACAACTTAAAAACATTTTAACAAGAGTCTAAATATGCCATTCCGCAATACGAACAAAAGTTTTAAGTCGATGTGTAGTTTGCCTAATAGATCGGTTCTATGGAACTACTCCTCCATTATCTGTCTCATTATAAGCTATGCTATTAAGATTTGGGGGAGCGGACTTTCAAACAGGCAAGCATTCTTGACAAACTGCAGGCAACCCAATGCTATACGTTGAAAGACCTGTGAAGCTACCTGCAGAATAAAAATAAAGAGATGTCTTTTAATATCATAGGATTTTACTCCACCGTTGAATCAACTACGAAGATTTGGAAATGTTGAGTTCCTGAAACGCGAAATTGGCTTAATCCCAATACCAAAACCGGAATTTTGAAATAGCTGATGCCTTACTGATGCCGACTTTTGGTCGGATAATCATCAGGGCATTGACTTAAGAAACTTCTTCAACTTAATTTATTAAACTTGCCGGTCGATAAAGCCTTGCATATGCTGAATGTTCCTCCCAATGTTTCCGTACGTATTTTTGACGAACAAGCTGAAAGCCCTATCTAGAATTAGGATATATGTATGTTCTAAAACTTTTTTACAAATAGTGTTTTCGATTTATCTTCCTTCAAAATGTGAACCTTTTTATATGGGTAAAAAGCTAAAACACCCTTCAACAAAAAAATTATCAAAAATCAATGCGAGTTTTGGAGAGACTTATAACTTGTGCTTTGTAAGACTAAAATTGATTGAGCTACTCAAAAAAAAAAAGATTTTAAATATGCATATAATTAAACAGTTCATATTATTCTTTAAAGTTTCTCGAGTTTTCGAATTTTTTCTAACTTTTTCTGTTTACAAAAACATCATGGAAATATATTCCTAAGTTGTCGAAAATAAAGCTCGAAATTTTCGTAAAATTTTCTACAACTTCGAATATTTTCGGAAACGTGTTTGAAATAGACTTGCTTTGTTCCTATAACAAAATTTCTGAAAGTTTTTTCCAAAATTGTCGAAAATAAAGTTGGAAACGATTCAAGGTTCGATTCGAGTTGGAAACATTTGTAAAATTTTCTTGAATTTTTGAATCTTTTAGAAAACGTTTGTATGATTGATTTGCATAATTTCAATCATGAAATTCATAGAAGTTTTTTTTTTTAACAAATTAACGAAAATAAATTTCGAAGGTGGAATTTTTGTAAAAAGATTGGTTTTTCAAGTTTGAGTAATTTTTGCAAATGTTTCGCTAATTTCTTCAAACACGTTTTTGAGATTGATGTGCATAATTTCAGTTCCAAAATTCATAGAGGTTTTTTTATATATTGTAGAAAATAAAAAAATTAAAACTTAATTTTCGAAAATTTACCACTACTATTTTCGTGTTCGCTGCTGTAAATATAACTCCTACATAAATATGTACATACATGTAAACATAAGAATTTTCCCTAAAGGTGAAAGATAATGTGTATATAATTATTCTAGCTCACGATTTAAGTTGAAAAATTAGAAAGTTATTTAGAAGAAATTAACGTAAAATATAAACTAATATTTCGTGTACTCTTTAATATTTGTTCAAGTCTAATTGACTTGGTGTGGTTAACTTTGTTTGCGTATGTTGATTGACCCAATTCTTATTTTCAAAGCTCCAAGTTCGTTATTTCAGTCTTTTGTTTTTTTTGGTAAAAAAAAATAGCGTTTATAGATACTCAGTAACAATTCACCAATAGTAATTAGTTTTCCAATTAGAAAATTCTTTACTGAAGCCGCTTTCTCTGAAAACTTGATACGTCGGCTAACTTTACGACAAAAAATAGAATTAAGAAAAATATGCGTGGCACCGCCCACATTTAGAAGAAGAAAACTTACAAATTTTGCAATCCGCAAGTCAAAAGCCATGCAAGATATCGGGTTGAATTTGGCTAGAGGTTGTCTTTGCTATTATATATACTTACGTACTTAATTGGCGCTTAACCGTTTAAACGGATACGGTGGTCGAACAAGGTGCGGCAGTCGCTTATTTGCTCTGCCAACTGGCGTCAATTGGTTAAACCAAAGGAGTTTAAATCGTTTTCCACCTGGTTCTTCCAGCGGAGTGTGGGCCGCCCTCTTTTTCTGCTTCCATAGGCGGCTTCCGATAAAAACACTTTCTTAGTAGGAACGTCTTATTTCATTCGCATAACATGGCCTAGCCAGCATAGCCGTTGCGTTTTAATTCGCTGGACTATGTTGATGTCTGACGTAAAGCTCTTACCGCTCATCATTAAATCTTCTACTGTACTCGCCATCGTCAACGCGTAGAGGTCTATTGAAGAACTTTTCTCTTGAACACTCCCAGAGCCGCTTCATTTGATGTTGTGATGGTATATGCTTCTATATATATATACTTATTGAAAATTAACAAACTCGGCAGGCGACCAGGTCCAATTACAAAAAAATTGGTATCGATAGTAGAAACAAGTAAGGAAGGCTAAGTTCGGGTGTAACCGAACATTACATACTCAGCTGAGAGTTTTGGAGACAATGGAATGTGTTTGTATGACATGGGTTTCAAATGGAAGGTATTAAAGAGTATTTTAAAAGAGAGTAGGCCATAGTTCTATAGGTGGACGCCTTTTCGAGATATCGCCCTAAAGGTGGACCAGGGGTGACTAGAATGCGTTTGTACGATATGGGTATCAAATAAAAGGTATTTATAAGGGTTTTAAAAGGGAGTGGCCCTTAGTTGTATATGTGAAGGCGTTTTCGAGATATCGATGAAAATGTGGACCGGAGTGACCCAGAACATCATCTGTCGGGTACCGCTAATTTATTTATATATGTAATACCACGAACAGTATTCCGGCCAAGATTCCAAGGGCTTTTGATTTCGCCCTGCAGAACTTTTTCATTTTCTTCTACTTAATATGGTAGGTGTCACACCCATTTCACAAAGTTTTTTTTAAAATTATATTTTGCGTCAACAAACGAATCCAATTACTACGTTTCATATCTTTTTTCATATTTGGTATAGAATTATGGAATTTTTTCATTTTTCGTAATTTTCGATATCGGAAAAGTGGGCGTGGTCATAGTAGGATTTCGACCATTTTTTATACCAAGATAAAGTGAGTTCAGATAAGAACGTGAACTAACTTTAGTAAAGCTATATCGATTTTTGCTCAAGTTATCGTGTTAACGGCCGAACGGAAGGACAGACGGTCGACTGTGTATAAAAACTGGGCGTGGCTTCAACCGATTTCGCCCATTTTCGCAGAAAACAGTTATCGTCATAGAATCTATGTCCCTACCAAATTTACAAGGATTGGTAAATTTTTGTTCGACTTATGGCATTAAAAGTATTCTAGACGAATTAAATGAAAAAGGGCGGAGCCACGCCCATTTTGAAAATTTATTTTTGTATTTTGTTGCACCATATCATTACTGGAGTTGAATGTTGACATAATTTACTTATATACTGTAAAGATATTAAATTTTTTGTGAAAATTTGACTTAAAAAACATTTTTTTTTTAAAGTGGGCGTGTTTGTCTTCCGATTTTGCTAATTTTATTTAGCACACATATAATAATAGCAGTAACGTGCCTGCCAAATTTCATCATGATATCTTTATCGACTGCCAAATTACAGCTTGCAAAACTTTTAAATTACCTTCTTTTAAAAGTGGGCGGTGCCACGCCCATTGTCCTAGATTTTACTAATTTTCTATTTTGCGTCATAAGGTCAACGCACCTACCAAGTTTCATTGCTTTATCCGTCTTTGGTAATGAATTATCGCACTTTTTCGATTTTTCGAAATTTTCGATATCGAAAAAGTGGGGCGTGGTTATAGTCCGATATCGTTCATTTTAAATAGCGATCTGAGATGAGTGCCCAGGAAACCACATACCAAATTTCATCAAGATACCTCAAAATTTACTCAAGTTATCGTGTTAACGGACAGATGGACGGACGGACGGACATGGCTAAAAGAATTTCTTTTTTAACCCAGATCATTCTGATATATAGAAGTCTATACCTATCTCGATTAGTTTATGCCGTTACAGATTACCGTTATGCGAACAAAGTTAATATACTCTGTGAGCTCTGCTCAGTTGAGTATAAAAATGTAAAGTTACTATAATTTGATACCAAAGAATAGAGTGATGAATCTTGATACGTCGGTTAACTTTAGGCTTATGAATAAAAAATTTTGAAAATGGGCGTGGCACCGCTGACATTAAGAAGAAAAATATATACAAGTTTTGCAAACCTTAAAATAATGCCATTGAAAATATCATGTTGAAATTTAGCTAGAGGTTTTCCTTGCCAATATGGATAAGAAGATTGTTTTTATGACATTAATTGCCTTTGAGCAATTGTATGACATATGTATGTACATATATGTGCACACGCTGGGTATATAATGTTCAGTTTCGCTCGAACTTAAGACTTCCTTACTTCTGTTTTCGTATTTTTAAATATTGGAAATTCTTATAGAAACTCTATGCTAGTCCCTAAAGTATATTTTTCGCTACGTCGCACTTCGCAATTTAAAGAAAAAAGTTAAATCTCTAAACACATAACTTTTTGGATTTTTTTTTTCGTCTACACGTTTTAAATGTAACTTTGGAGTGCAAACAATTTACTAATTAGGTTTAATATACATTTTTACCACCGTTTTCTTTTTACCATAGTATATTTTTTCTTCTACACATTTCCACATATTCGCAACGCATATAAATAATTTAGTTTTCCTTAAACACTCATGTTTTATATGTAAGTTTTTCAAACTTTAGATTTTCTACTGCCAATGTTGCTTTTGCCTTCTAGCGTTTGTGTTGTTGCAGCGTAACATGCATTGTGCTATTCAATATTCAGTTATCTTTCCTTCAGTATTTTGCTTCAAGTTTTTAACGCTGGCGACCATTTGACTAAGCTGGCTACTTAACTTCTTGCCAATATGACGAAATGGCAGACTTGTTGACTGACTAACTGTATTGCGGTTGATGTTTTTATGTACATTAGTCTCCAAAATATAAGGAAACCCGCTTTAATTGCTGTCAGTGGCGGATCTGCGCTTAAAGTCTGGGGAGGATAAAAAATTGTAAAAACAAAAAAAAGTTTTCTCTGCGGTATAATATCGTCATAGCGCGAGGGAAGTCACCACGTTGATGGTGTGACAGTCGTAGGTTCGCGATAAAGCAGGTGAGGATAATTGCCTTTAGTATCTTCACATCTAGCGACAGAAGAGATATAGGTCTATATGAATCTCTCTGCTTTTATGGTTTTATACGGTTTAGTAGCGGTGCCACCCTTGCCGTTTCCATTAGGAGTGGTGCAAATATGCGTTGAATATTTCTTTCCTTCATCGCCTTTTCGCACGTCTGGGTCTACTGATATTAAAAGCTTTTTTAAGGGAAGACCTCCGTGGTCGTGATGTAATAGGCACAAAGTTTCGGCAACTGTGTGCCCATCTTATGTCTCGCTGCCTGACCGAGTGAAGTGACCGAATGAATGAAAAAAAAATTTAATCAAAAATTGGTATTCTAAGCTAATTTATATTCTGCCATTATAATATGTTGAATTTGGAAAGATTAACAAGATCTAACTAGCACCAGCTGAGAGTTTACAGTCTTGGAGATGCACGCTTAGCCGTTGTTCTCTTCGATTACAGATGCAGCTGCAAAATTCGGTATAATTTCAACTAGTAAGCAGCGAGCCGTGGTCGAATTGATGATCTTGAGGGATATTTCCTTCTTAATGGAAAGCATATACAGTCGTATAAAAGTCCTTTTAGCCTTCAAAAAACTAACGGTTCATACAGATAGATAGCACAATACTCTGCGTTTATTTCGTGCACTCGAATCATCAAAGTCGTTGAGGGGTTTTCGCCTCTACAACCTCCCCTGGATCCGCCATTGTTTCTTGTTGTACATATAAAGTGTTGAAAGTTTGCAGAGCCACTTCGTCTACACACAAAGTATATACAGCAGTGAACAGAAAAAATCAGTGGTGGATTATTATAAATTTCCCTCAATTAAATCCTTTTCTTTCTTAATTTTTCTATTTTTTAAGAAAAAGTTCTATAAATTTTGTAACTGAAGAACGAACGAAAAATGTCGAAGTTTTAGTTTGCAGTTCATACATGTTTTTGAGTATGCTGCTTTGTGCCCTGACTAAGGCTAAGCCGTTCCGCCTTAAAAGGAGGGAGGTGAGATGTCGATGATCAAGAATTTCCAGCCTTCCTGATCACGGGCCACCTCAGGAAGTATTGATGGTCTCACCACAGTAAGGGGCGATGCTGTTGCGAATGGTTATCTTCCCCATACCTAATATTAGACCGCTGATCCCGCCTTGTTGGTAAGGCGGTCGTACGACAAAAATTAACGACTCAAAATCGTATTTTATTAGGGAGGATGAGAGGGTGAGAATGATGTCGCAAGCCCAGGGAGACAAAAGCGCTATAAGTGGTGCGTTAGACTCAGGGACCGAATGTAGTGAAGAGCCAACAAACATAGAAGTTTAGTGTAGAAGGATACGACGCAGAGAGATTAAGAGAGCACACCATGCAGCTCTAAGAAATTTACAATGCTTTGGAGCTTAGGAGTGAGCGCTTGGAGTGGACTGCTGATGTGGTTGAAGTAGGTCGAAGGCAGTTCAATAGATTTTGCAACCGATACGAGGAGAAGGAAGCTTCGAGTGATAGAATGAAGGAAGCTTCGAGCGATAGCTTCCTCGAAAGCAACAACCTCGAAAGCTGCAAATCAGAGAGAGGGCGGTCGAATTAGCGATGTGCGAACCACGGATTTGGAAATTTGAGATTAGCCAAAGACCGATAGCGCCAAGATTACGGCTTTCTTCGGATGGAACACTAGGACTCCTACTCTTCCCGAGAAAATTAGTGATGTGGCAAAGCAGTCACTGCCTGTGGCGCTGATTGATCGTAGCAATCATTTCGTATAGATTTATTTTGAAAGGTGTAGATCTGTAAAAAGGGAGCTAATTAACTCTATGCTCAAGATAATATGGGAAGAACCAAGGAAGGCCCTTTCAATGTTTGATTCAGAGGGATGGCACAATTGTGTGAGGTGGATAGAGTGGAGATCTTCACGACAAAAGTTCAGTTATGAATACCATGCGTGATGAAGTCGAATGATACATTGCAACTTCTGCAGAGTCAGACCCCGAATATTCCGACACAGGATTGGTAGGCGCTTGCTGCATATGGGCCTTGGAAGAAGGATCAGCACTACATCGTTCAAATGAACAAGCAGACGGAGGATATGTTGTACACGCAGCTTGGCAAAATGAAGTTGCAAAATGACCTCGAAAAGATTAGAGGGGCACAAACCGTCAAATGGTGCTGAGAATCTTACAGAGGAACATCCGGCACAGGTTTTGCACCTCCGGAAGAATAGTGTGATATTATCAATGGCACAGTCAGATATTGAAGAAAAAAGATAATCGGGGTCCGCCTAAAGGGCGCATCCCTGCCAAATTCTCGCAGCAACCAGGGTATTAGGGTGTCAGTCATAGCTCAGCAGTTAGTAATAACTATGGATATCCGACTAAGTATTGCATTAAAATCAAGTTATTTACATCAATTTCTGTTCATAGCTCAGTAGAATTTCAAGCAATAACATCACTGGATATGACTAAGAGTGAGAAATGTCTCCTGGCGCTATTTTAGGTCACTTCTATAGTAGGACACTGCAACAAATTTTCCTTTCTGTTAATAAACAAAAAAAAACTTTGAGTCCATAAGCTCCTTAGTTTTTGCTATTTTTTTATTTATACGATTTTGATAATGCGTGGCTCTATTTCATGGAACATCGCTGTAGGTATAGGAATATTAGGTTTACAACAAAAGTTGCATTTACAACACTTCAACACACATTACATTGCCACGAAGCGGCTTACCTCGCCGCCTAACTTTACAACACCAGTTTGTAGAGCACCGCATAAGCGAACTTCATTCATAAGCGACGCGCGAAAAAGCAGAGCGCCGAACAACGAAATAGAGTCAAAAAAGCGCTATTAAGCCAGTAACAACATAGCGCTGGAAATGGAGACAGTCGTCAATCAGTCAATTGTATGCGGCGTTATTGTGCAGTCAAATGTTGACAGCAGTGCGGATGGTTTTATTCCAAATTGAAGTGGCGTTAAGGTTTTTGTTTTCGAAGGAGATGGAAGGAAAACAGTTTGAAAAGTGAAATTAATAGAAATAAGAAAAGTTAAAGAAAAGAAGGCTAAAAACAAAATCTGTTTGTTACTAACCAAACTAAGGCTTAAATAGCGTGTAAAAAAAAAAATTGCTAGGCTACATACCGTGCTTTCAAAGTGCTTGTATAACAGTTAAAACAGTTTGTATACCACTGTGAAGTAATGAAGGATATGTAAATGTTTTGATATGGCAATGGCCTGCCTCAACTTCGCACACTTTCTTGCCGACGTTCACACGATGTGTATCCGTTTATGCGCTCACAATGTCGTTGCGCTCTCACGCGCTGTACATTAAACAAACATCCCCAAACTTAAAAAGTGACGGCTGTTTTATGGTTCCTTTGCGCTGTTAACCACCCCCCAAAAAGCTGAAAGTATACACAAATCATTATACATATCGCGCGAATTTTTAACATATCATTCTAAAGCACAGTTCGCTACAATGGGCTTGAATGATTTTGTGGCATTCTTTTACGGTTCGGCACAGAACTTACAAACGGTAACGGCGGCGACAACAACATCTAATACAACGGATATTGGTGGCGGTGATGGTCTTGACCAACGTACGAATGGTGTTTCGGGTCTCGGTTTCAGTGTTGGTAGTGTTAGAGTCTTACCGCATTCATTGCAAATGTTGAAAAATCGTAAAAACGCAAAAGCACCAAAAATTAATTTAAATGATTGTCCAAATAATGTAAAATATGCAAGCAAAAGTGTCAAATCAACGCCACGGCTGTTGGCTACGCTAACGGCGCCATCAAAAAGCAATGTTCGCTGTGCTAGTAATGTTGGTGGTGGTGGTTTCAGTGGCGTCAATGAAAATGTTTCAAACGCTGTAGGAGGTGGTGGTGGTGTCAAATCTGCGACAGCTGTCTCCATGACAGCCACTTTAACAAATCCAATGATCAATACAATGGGTCCTTCAGCGGCTTACGCCAGTGAGCTGGATTTATATCGTACAACGGGTTTGCGTAAGAAATCATCATTCATATGGAATTCATTTCGTATACCTCGCAGCAAGAAAGGTGAGTCACGTGATGTATTCAGTGTATTTAGCAACCAAAACCACACAACAATGTAGCGGCATGTCAAGAAAAAAGTATTTTCTCGTGTTGCAAGCAATTCACAAACTCGCTCACTATTGCGCTGTTGCATGTAATCCATTGAGATGTGTGAAAAATCAATGAACGTTGAAGCTGTAGTTGACTGTGTGGATGCTGCTGGCGCTGTGTATAGGAGACAATACTTTGTGTAGTTTTTCTTCTACTAGTAAATTAATGTAGGTTATGGGTTGATAGTAATAAATTTAACTTCTAAAGAAATTTTTAGTAAATTTATTTTTGTTTTAAATAACCTTTTGCGTTTCGCTTAATTTTAATTTTAATGTTTCCGGTTGTTATTTCTTTATCTCAAACATCAAACCGTAAATTTTTTAAATTCTTTTAACAGCTAAAGATTTAAATTTCTGCTTTACCTAACATTTTTTATTTTCTTGCTCAAACTTTTATATTCTCATTTAACTGGTAATAAGATATCGCTGGTATTTTCGTGTAGTTCTTTTTTTTAATTTTTCGTGCACAGTGACCCATATGTTTGGCGTGCTACTTTACCTTAATCGCAAATTAAACACTCAGCGCAGTGTTTCTTACCCTTAATTTTATTTTGTTACTGAAGAGTATTCTTGCAAAACTTCTAAGAAACCAAGTTTTTATACCGACCAGCGCTAGTTGCAGAATGTGAAGATATTTGCAGAATGTTTTTATACTCAGCGTGCTTTGCACAAAGAGTATATTAATTTTGATTGTATAACGGTTGGTTGTACAGGTATAAAGGAATCGAGATATATATAGACTTCCATATATCAAAATCATCATTGTCGAAAAAAAGTTTGATTGAGGCATGTCCGTCCGTCTGTCCGTTAACACGATAACTTGAGTAAATATTGAGATATCTTCACCAAATTTGGTACACGAGCTAATCTGGACCGAGAATAGATTAGTATTGAAAATGAGCGAAATCGGATGATAACCACGCCAACTTTTTATATATATAACATTTTGGAAAACACAAAAAACCTGATTATTTCGTAAATAAAATACCTAGAATGTTGAAATTTGACGTGTTGATTGATATTGAGACTCTTGATAAAAATTTGAAAACGTTGTTTAAAATGGGTGTGGCACCGCCCACTTGTGATAAAATCAATTTTACAAATATTATTAATCATAAATCAAAAATCGATAAACCTATCGTAACAAAATTCGGCAGACAGGTTGCCGTTACTATAGGGAATGCTATGAAGAAAAATTAAATTTTTGATGATTTTATTTTGTCATTATGCCATATTTAGTTCCTGCCGTAATCTGGTGTTTTCTCCATATTAATTTTGGAAAATGATGACGTTGTTTCACATTTTTTGTCCTATGGATATTAATTTTGGTCTAACCTCCGGCAGTGAAACTAAAATCTAGGGGCTGAAACTTTTATTCCTTTTACAATATAATTCCTTGAAAAACTATTAATTTTGGACTTTAAATATATTTGGATCAAAATAAACATTTTTTTCGGATTTTTTTTTTTTGAGTCCGACAAAACTAGTCAAACTCGGACTTTTAAAAATAAAAGTCCGGAAATAAAAGTTAAATCCGGACTTATTTGTTAAGGCCAAAATAAAAGTCCGGCTTGATAACAATAATGATATGATAAGCCGTTTCTTATCCGAATTAAAAAAAATGTTATTCCATTTCGGATAAGCCGTTTCTTTGTTATCAAGCGGGACTTTTATTTTGGCCTTAAAAAATAAAAGTCGGGATTTAACTTTTATTTCCGACTTTTATTTTTAAAAGTCCGAGTTTAACTAGTTCTATCGGACTCAAAAAATAAAAATCCGAAAATAATTTTTATCTTGATCCAAATATATTTAAAGTCCAAAATTAATATTTTTGCAAGGAATTATATTATAAAAGGAATAACAGTTTCAGCCCCTGATAAAAACACTCCTCGACGAAAATGGGGAGTGTTATTGTTGTTGATGGTCCTTTGCCGGATAAGTATGCGGTACGTTCCGGTAACAAGTACCGTTAAGGTTCTAGCCCGACCATCTTGGGAACGATTAATATGACCACATTAACCCTTTTAGGCTATCCTGCCTCCCCCGCTTGGTTCCATGAGGAGCTTGGGGTCGCCAAAGCTGCACCTGCTAAATATGTTATGATACATTCATGTTTGCAACAGAATTCCCCTTGGTTTGTGGAATCTCTGAGACTATAAAGCTTTGTATTGCGCTTATCAACCCCTTCAATCACACGTCTCTTAGCTCTTATAGCCCTACAAAAATTCTTCTTTGAAATTAACAAAGAGATACTGCAGGAATAGTCAAAAGGAGTTTCTTCCAACTAAATCCAATGTGTGGTAAAGTCGGACAATACGTCAAACTGGTTGCAGTATCAGAACAGTAGTATGCCGTCACGGGATTAAAAGATGCTAAGCATGCTTCCGTACTTCAAACAAACAAGGCGGCGGAGTATATTTGCACCCTAGAGAAAACAAAAACCAGATCGAGCTCAAACACAGTAAAATAGTGTCGAGCGAACTTCTCTTTACTTTTGAGTAGGGTTCAGTGTGGTTCCAATAAAATAGCAAAAGCTCTGATCTGAACGAAAGATTTTCGCAAAAAATTTTAAAATATACTGGTACATTTACTTAGGCCCGGTGTTTAAATTGGTTAAGCTAAGCTTAAGCCAAGTTTGCTTAAACTGAAGTAAAAGCTAAACTTCAGTTAAAGTAATGAGCAGTTATTCAGTCACAGTTTAAGACCGCCTTAGGGGTAGGATTTTTTGTACGGCAAGATTGATTTTTCACTATATAGATAATTTGTAGATACGTCAACAGCTGGATTTTGTTTACCGAACAAACATGAAAAAAAAAAAAAATCTCCAGCGAAATATATATCTAGTGCCGAAGATGATATCCAACATCATTATTTAATTATTCTTTAACCAGATAGTTCTCGAGTTGATATCCAGCTTAATTCTCCAATCACTATCGAACCTTTGGGAAATTTTGTAAAATTTCGAATTCTTGAGTTGACCTCCAAAGTTATTATCATTTTCAAACTATTATCCAACCTTTGAGAGATTTTGAGAAATTGACATTTCTCAAATAAATATTCAACACATTTTTCCAGTTGATATCCTACATTGGATATCGAGTTGAGATGGAGTTGAAAAAAATCTCCAATGTGGTACCACCAAAACCAACAGCTGTTTATTGTGAGAAATAAACTCCTGGTTGATAGCAATAATGAATCAACTTAAGTAATAGCATTTTGTGCTTTAAAACAAATTGCCTCCTTTGCTAATTACGCTATGATTCTCGAGTTGAGCCACTGTTTCGAAACAACTCTTGAGATTTTAGAAGTATGCCTAGTTATCAACATGAGCTGTAATGGTATTCAAGCCCAAATTCGACGCCATTTCGAATGAACGCAAATAACTGATAGGTTAACTAGAGTTTAACCCTGTCAGATCGGCTGCTTAAGCTCAGCTTAAACTTCATTTAAAGTAGACTGAAAAACTGCAGAATAAATTTAAGCGTGGTTTAACTGACTAACTGTGTTAAACTTGTACTGAAAAACCAGACCTTAAACAAAGATTATTGATTGTATTGTCAGTTTTGCATAAACCTCTTACCAGTGCCTTTCGGGTTGTTCTTCCAGGAAAGAGGTCAGAGTTAAAAAAGCACATCTCTCCTGAAAAGAGAATGATGATATTGCTTTACTTTTCTGATATAATATTTTAGTTGCATTTAATCAGTTCGCATTTTAACAGATACGTAAATAATTGTTTTGTTTTATCGGCCTATTGATAAATGATTCAAGGTTCGATTCGAGCTCAAGGCCAGAACAATAATTTTTTCCAATGATAATTATTGTTTTTTTTAGTTTTTCTATAATTGAAAAATTGTATTTTGTTTTTGGAATATTAAGTAGATAATTTTTTATACAACCTGCCATAGCTGCGCAGATAGTTCCATTTCAATTATAAAAAAATTAAAAAAAAAAAACAATAATTATCATTAGAAAAAATTATTGTTCTAGTCTTGAGCTCGAATCCTTTGAATCAGATCTGTACATATTAATCCTTATTTGAAAGTTGAAAAAAATAACCTACAAAAAATTAAAAATTCCAGAACATAATTTTGTTGAAGTAGCAATGCTTTTTCAGTATTTGACAAAATTTTTTCTGACAACTAACACAGTTTATGTCAAATACGTCAAAGTGGAACTACCTTGTTTTCTTGTATCAATTTTCAACCTTTTATATCGACTTTTTTATAAACGAATTTCAATAACTAAAATTAGATATGTCTATTAAAATACAAATATGTACATATTTCTTCGCTGAGGAAGTCAACCCCACAAAATAATTAGTACATTGTTCATAGGTAGTAATCTTTAGTTTTTAACTATAAATATTCAAATTTTCTTTTACAAATATTACTGTTATCAGCTAATGAAAGCTTTTAATGCCCCAAAGCCAAATTAAATTTTTTTCACTTGCAACACTGAAGCAACATTGTATTTCACCGCTATTGTTTGAAATTATAACTTTCCTCTTCACTTTCTGCATTATTATTATTTTATTTTGCTACTTCCTTCGCACATATATGTAGTTCATCGGCATTGGATAGCACACCTTTCGCAAAAGTTATTCCCTAAGCAAAAGCAAAAGCAAAAATTTGGCACAATTGCCGGATTTAGTGCCAACAAACGAAACTGTTTTTACTCTTCTCCGCTCTGTTCGCTCTAAAAGATTTTAGACTGTTGATTGTGTAATATTTAGCTAATAGTTTGTACCATTGTTCTTTTTTGTTGTAAATAAGGGTTTTGTATGAAATTGCTACATACAGATTGATTGTTGTAGGCACTTTGGTTGTTTTTTCGTAAACCGACTAAGTGACTTTGAATACATTGTTGCGCCGATATATATGCCTATATAGCTAAATATGTATATTGACATCGAATATAGTCACATATATGTCTATATATTCATTTACTATATTCAATATGAATTTCTATTTTTAATAAATTTTTCACATTATTAACTGTAATAGGAGGTTTTGTATTCTTTTTCCACCTTTTAGAGCGCATGCGCTGCATTTAGAGATATGCATCCACATATATAAATATGTATGCGTACATAATTGTGCTTTTAACGGTAACCATATGTTCTTAACATAAATATAAATGCATACATATGTTTTTGTGATATAATTCCTTTCATTGTATGAAAAATAGATCAGGTCTCTTGAGAAAATTTAACACAAGCCACAAGAGCATTATGGACTGAATCTGTAATGCTTGTTTTGCAGTAGTATTGTCTTAAAAGCGGCATCAATCCCCGGAAATGCCGATTCCGCATCCCGTTATTCCTGAGCCATTTTGCCACCCTGAAATCCTGGAACTTTGGAATCACATATTGCAAATTAAAGAAACTTAAATTCGTGAATGGTGTCCCTGTGCATTATTTTGGTGAGCACACAAATCCCCGACCTGGTGAAGTCGCTGAACTGAAATACGTTTACTTGTATAGATTACGTAATTATTTTTAAACCAAGCTTCAAAGGTCATTCATTTAATTTTCAAATTTTGAAATCCTCGTATAGCACAAGATCTTCGGGATTCGATACCTTAGCGGCTATACAGATAGGCGAATGATCCCAATAGACCAACTGAAGGAAAATTCGTCAAACTTTGAGAAAAGGTTAAATTTGAATATGAATTTATGCGTTGATAGGACGTAAAATAATTAAAATAACCTGAGACTCGGTAAAACTTAAAAAAAGGTTTGAGTAGTAGGTACTCGTGAAGTAAAAATACAGGAGTGCATCTAGAAAACTGTTGTTTTTAAGTTAACTAGAGCTCGCTCAGGAATCGAAGTTAAATTACAACAAAGGCAACTCTACCAGAAACAAATCATTCTTTTTTGACAAAAGCTTCGTCGGCTTCTTATTTGTAACAGCTGATACGGACAAGTTGTTGTTGTCGTGAAGTAAAAATACAGGAGTGCATCTAGAAAACTGTTGTTTTTAAGTTAACTAGAGCTCGCTCAGGAATCGAAGTTAAATTACAACAAAGGCAACTCTACCAGAAACAAATCATTCTTTTTTGACAAAAGCTTCGTCGGCTTCTTATCTGTAACAGCTGATACGGACAAGTTGTTGTTGTCGTGAAGTAAAAATACAGGAGTGCATCTAGAAAACTGTTGTTTTTAAGTTAACTAGAGCTCGCTCAGGAATCGAAGTTAAATTACAACAAAGGCAACTCTACCAGAAACAAATCATTCTTTTTTGACAAAAGCTTCGTCGGCTTCTTATCTGTAACAGCTGATACGGACAAGTTGTTGTTTGTTTTGTTATCGGCTTATTATCGACAGCGAATTATTATCGTCGAGCTATAGGTTTTTTATGTTTTTTTTATCACCTTATTTGTTTGTAATCGGCTAGATTAAGCCGAGTTACAGATGTGTGATCGATTTTAAGGTGAAATTTTATCGGTATATGTTTCATACCAAAAACCACAATCGATAACACGCCGATAAGAAATTGATAAATTTTTTATGTCACATTGATAAATTTTTGATTTAACATTGATAACTTTTTGATAACATATTGGTAATTTTTCGATAATAATTCGAAAAATAATCAATAGCTTTTTGATAATAAAATGATTACTTTAAGATAAAGTATCAATGAAATATGTATAACTTGTCGGTAATAAATTGGTAACTTGACGATAATTCGTTGGTATCATATTGGTAGGTTTTCTATAAATAATCGATATCTTTTCGATATCAGACCGATGACTCGTCAATGAAAAACCATAATTTATTATAATAATAATAAATAACACGCCTTTATCAAACTTGAACTACTTCCATGACAAATTGATAACTCATGGATAAATAATCAATAACATTCTTATCTTTACTTTTCCTAAATAAATGTGCGTGCAGATATAGAGCGAACGGTGCCTTTAGTGTAGCTTGAATAAATAAGGGAGTTGAAGAGCATTATACTTATACTCAGCTGTACCATTTTTTTCCCCACAGTTGAATTAGGTTTATACAAATTGTTTCGTTATGATGGAAATAGGTTTAAATGCAAATCTTGATTGAGTTATGCATTCCAAAATGAATCACTTGAAATCTGTTCAGAGCATAGCTGCACTGATTCTTTTCTTCGAGAGGACACAGGTATATTTTCCGAACCATATTCAAGAGGGATATGGGCCGTCGTGGCGCTTCTTGTTCGCTCATTTCCTCTACAACAACTATAGATGTGGTTCAACGTCGCTGTGTCCAAGTATATAATATAAGACTTATAGTCAAGTGGTGCATTCAGTGATCGACCTTGTGTTGTCCGCAGATGAGTTCAAGGCCTCTGTACGCCCTGTTTGCTTGAAAAAATATAAATACGTTTCATTTTCTTTCGAATAAACGCCTAGTACTTAATGCCTCCGTGGTTTGCTCAGAATTGGGCTTGATGTATGATTCAGCACTCGGCAATGCGAGAGAGATCTCTAGTTCGAGGTACGTTGAAAATATAAACCCCAAATTTTCCATCAAGCTAGGAGTTGTCGTTGAATATATTAATGGAATATTGTACATTTTGCAAGTTACATTCGTTATAACCGCACTTTTTGGGTAATCCTTGAAACTTTCTGTTTCATTTAGCAACATATTTGCCTTGTTTTGTCCTGTGAGAGCCGTTTATATGGTAACCCTTGTACTAATAAGTGATTATATGTGTATGACCCAAGAATGTACATGTATATACAAGGGCGTATCCACACAAAGGGGGCGGGAATTTTTTTTTTAATTTCAGATTCATATATAGATTATTTATAAGTATAAAGAGTAACGACGTCTAGGTAAAAGTGAAGCTTGTTTTATATACCCAGCTGTGGGCTCTTGCAGTCCGTTAAAATTTTTGTTTATTTATCAAGAGCTCCCTAAAATATCTACCATGTCTAGGATTTGGTAATTAAAAATTTTGTTGAATTAGATAAATTAATTTAATAGTCAGTACAAGGTGTTATTACTTTAGAAATATGATTCCCCTAGTTTCAGATTCAACAAAATTGTATTTTTCCACATACTTTATTTAGTTGCAGAGATGTATTTTAAATTGCATTACTCATTCTCTGAGTATTAGAAAGCAGCTGTTTTAATTATTCACGTGTAATTGATGCTTATCGATATTTTCAGAGATACACAGTATCTGAGCGTTTATGCGCCTTATCAGACTTACTGTTATTCTAAGTTATTTATCGTTTTCGTTACTTTATTAGTAAGAATAGGTAAGTATTACGTATGTATATGTAGTTATTAATAAATTTATGTAAATAAACATTCGTGTGCTCATATTTAACAAACAAAAGGTGAGGGACTAAAAACCTTTCATGTTGTTGATGTTTAACTTTCAGTTTTGTGTTCTTAGTTAGCGAAGGGTGAGGCAACGGACCCTTCCCCCCCCTGCAAACGAGCTTGTGTATATGGCTACCCAGCAGTCAAACTAAGTACTTTTCAATTACCTCACAACTGGTACGAATCTCTTTGTTCCAAGAGCACTTCAATTATCTAGCAGAAATATACATATTTGTTTCAATCTAGTTCATAATATAGAAGTAAACTGCACTGGGCATTGTGATTAAGGGGTTCGAGCCATGGAAACAGCAAAATCCAAACAAAAGATCACTTAAAGTTCCTCCTAGGTCAGAGATACCCTCAAATTGAATCGGCGTTCACCTACAGAACAAGAGATTAAGGTTCAACAGAACAAGCAGTGGAACCGTTTTCGCTTGCACCTCATGCTGTAAACATCTCCTACCCAAATTGTATTCACAAAAACTTTAAATTTTTACTGGCGCAATATTGGTCTTTTTCCGGCTAGTTTAATATCAGTTCGTATAAATTTAGATAAAACACAATCATTCTCTGATTAGCTTCGTGTTTCACTGCAGAATATGTACGACATATGCTCTTTTACTCCCAAATCACGTACACATGTATTTATGTTCATTAGCATATCAGCACAACTGGGGGTTTCCAAGCATTTACCAAGTATGACTCATCATTTGTCTTCACCACCCGATTTTGGCATACATCCAGGAACCACCACCCCTTATGATTATGTGGCAAAGCTATTAAGTGTAAAAGCATTGCGTATACGCTCTGTACAGACCAGCCCCATATGAACTTGCCTCTTTTGTTGTTGCTTTAAAAAAAAAAGCTCGAATATCAATAAAACATACAATAAGGAGTAGAGAGCAAAAATTACGAGAGTTATGTCACATACATTTACAGCAACTTAGTGACACACTGACATTTAGAGAGAGATATAACTGTTCTAACTACAGTGGCCACAAAAGTGTTAATTGAACTTAACATTTCACACAATTTTAATTTGTAAAGCCTTAAAGGAGTTCACAGAAAGCAATCATATTTCCGTTAAATAAATGTCCTGATATCTCTTTCTCTTTAAATAATTTTGTAGCCAAATATCATAAGCATCCCTTACTTCAAGCCCTTCTAGACCATGTGTATGCTAAATCACGACATCAGAACAGTGCGTGGCAAATTTAACGCCAGTGTGGTCAAAAAAAAAAATTCTCGCTGGAAAAAATGCTTAAGCTTTTTACTAGCGTCCTAAGAAACCGAAAATGTCTTCTAAAAACTTATCAGGAAATGGTCAAGGAAATTTTGTCTGTGATATTTTCTATTGTCACTTAGGTACTTTGAATAAAATTTGACCCCATACACACTAAATGATTTATTGCAGACGTTAAAGAAAGCGGGATCGTCAATATAATCCGTGGAGCGAGGAGTTTTTTTCCCGGTGTGAGTACCAATTATTCATTCTTGAGCTAACTAGAAATCACCCATAGGTTGAAGTTGAACTACAGCGTTAACTTTACCAGAAACAAATAGTTTCGTGTATTTTTACCATAGATTTGGTGACTATTATCGGTAAAAACCGATACCAACAAGTAATTAGTTTTATCATCGACTTATTATCAACAGCGAATGACTATCGTCGAGTTATCAGTTTCCATCGCTATAGGATTCTTATTGATCATCGATTTTATATTGAAATTTTATCGGTATCTGTTTCATAACAAACCGTCTGGTAGTCATTAACTAGTTGAAAGCAAATTGTTAACACTCCGAGAAGAAGTTGATAACTTTTCGATATCGATTCGATAACTTCTTGATAAAAAATTCATAACATGTCGATAATTTTTCGATAAAATATCGATAACACGCCGTTAGGAACTCCATAACAAATCGATAACTTTGTGATAATGTATTGATACATTTTCGTTAAAAAATCGATAAGTTTTCCATAAATATGGAAAATATTTCGGTAAAACTTCGATAGCTATTTAAAAACAAATCGATAACTTAGCGATATAAAATCGATAACATATCGATAAGTGTTTCATAACAAATCGATAACTTTTCGATAGCAAATCCTCAACCCTTAAAAATCAATCTCATTGGCAACCTTTGGTAACGATAGCAAATTTATAACACTTCGATAAACAACCACCACTAATGAGTACGCTTACGATTACACGTACATATCTTACGCTCAGATTATGAACTCCCAAATACCGTGACCCGAGTCCAAAATAATATAGTGTATACAATTAGTCAAATTCAACCCGAAAACCAAATTAACAAAAAAGTCTTTAGCTAGAAAAGTCGTATATATATGTTCCCAAAAACTCTAATAATTTTTGGATTTTAGTTTTTGAAAAGTCATAAATATAAAATATAAAGAACGCAATCTTTTCCAGGAAAAGTAAGTTTCTTCCCGAAGTGGGTACTTTTTCTTTACTGCTAAAGATCTGTGGGTGGTATTGCGGTTAGCTCAACAAATAAATACTGAATTTTCTGCTGCAAGCAAACAATTTGATTCGAACGGAAAAGCAATTCAAAATCCGGCAAATTACGAATCGAGTAACATAATAAGGCCCCAGGTCGGCCACTCCGCGATAGGCGATACGGTTTCCTTTGGTTTCAAAGACCAAACCACCTGGATCCACATAGAGCGATTTGGAACGACCTTCCATCTTGATGGGTAAGAGCGTTAAGAGTTAAGAATATCTCAATTAAATTCATCCGCCACTTGGTAAAGTTCCATAGAGCGTTTTTCCAACAAAGCTGTGTTTGTTGTGCGGTTTAGGTGTGATCTAGTCATGCAGACTTTGTGGAACGCAAAGCGAAGCAAAAAGTGGAGTTATTGTTAATAGTTGACAACCTTATCTGGTAGAGACGAAGCTCTTATTAGTGATCATAATGTACCTAACGTTACTTTTCGTTTACTGTTATCATCTTTGCCTGAAAAATTAAAAATTTATAAAAGTGTTTGACCTGAAATTTTTATTTTTTGTGTACAAATATTGCCCCAAATTTTATTTGGTATATCTGATTGATTTGTTGTGCTTTACCAACAACAATTACATAAGTATTACCACAGCTTTTTTCGCAAGCAAAAACGCAGAACGAATTCCCAGCAAAATTGAGGGCATGCGAAATTTTATTTTATTTTCGCCTTTTTGCTGCTTATGAGGTTTTAATGAACAATTTTGTAAAGTTTTGCTTAACCGCTAAAGAAAATCTTAAATTTTGTTTTAAATAGGGAACGTGAGAGTCTAATAAGCAATAACTCAGTTGATTAGTTACATATAAAATAGTGGCAAATATATACATTTTTTGTTTGTATCTAAACCAGTGTAATGAGCTTTTTTTTTGCTTATCTTAAGGGCACCACTTTCTACTCCAGCAAATTATATTTTTTGCATGGAAGTAGGTATAATTTTTTCTCATTGAAAAGTGCTGCAGGCTACATATTTTCATTTTTACTTGCTATTTTTGCGATTTTCACTTGCTTTTGTTTGCTGTTTTTTAAGCTCGACTTCAATTGCTTGCGGTTTTGTGTTCTGCTATTTCATATTTAATGTTTTTCTTTTACTTTAATTTATTCATTTGAGACTTGAAAACATATATTAAACAAGTAAGGAAGGCTAAGTTCGGGTGTAACCGAACATTATATACTCAGTTGAGAGCTGTGGAGACAAAGTAAGGAAAATCAATCTGGGGTAACCCTGGAATGTGGTTGTATAACATGTGTATCAAATGAAAGGTATTAAAGAGTATTTTAAGAGGAAGTGGGCCATAGATCTATAGATGGACGCCATTTAGGGATATCGCCATAAAGGTGGACCAGGCCTGACTCGAGAATTTGTTTGTACGATATGGGTATCAAATGAAATGTGTTAATGATAATTTTAAAAGGGAGTGGGCCTAAGTTCTATAGGTGGACGTCTTTTCGAGATATCGCCATAAAGGTGGACCAGGGTTGACTCTAGAATTTGTTTGTACTATATGGGTATCAAATGAAAGGTGTTAATGAGTATTTTAAAAGGGAGTGGGCCTTAGTTCTATAGGTGGTCGCCTTTTCGGAATATCGTTATAAAAGTGGACCTGGGTTGACTCTAGAATGCGTTTGTACAATATGGGTGTCAAACGAAAAGTGTAATAAGTGTTTTAAAAGGGAGTGGGCCTTTGTTCTATAGGTGGACGCCTTTTCGGGATATCGCCATAAACGTTGACCAGGGGTGACTCTAGAATGCGTTTGTACAATATGGGTATCAAATGAAAGGTGCTAGTGAGTATTTTAAAAGGGTGTGGGCCTTAGTTCTCTAGGTGGACGCCTTTTCGAGATATCGCCATAAAGGTGGACCAGGGGTGACTCTAGAATTTGTTTGTACGATATGGGTATCAAATGAAAGGTGTTAATGAGTATTTTAAAAGGGCGTGGGTCTTAGTTCTATAGGTGGATGCCTTTTCGAGATATCGACATAAAGGTGGACCAGGGGTGACTCTAGAATTTGTTTATACGATATGGGTATCAAATGAAAGGTGTTAATGAATATTTTAAAAGGGAGTGGGCCTTAGTTCTATAGGTGGATGCCTTTTCGAGATGTCGCCATAAAGGTGGGCCAGGGGTGACTCTAGAATTTGTTTGTACGATATGGGTATCAAATGAAAGGTGTTAATGAGTATTTTAAAAGGGCGTGGGCCTTAGTTCTATAGGTGGACGCCTTTTCGAGATATCGCCATAAAGGTGGACCAGGGGTGACTCTACAATTTGTTTGTACGATATGGGTATCAAATGAAAGGTGTTAATGAGTATTTTAAAAGGGAGTGGGCCTTAGTTCTATAGGTGGATGCCTTTTCGAGATATCGACATAAAGGTGGACCAGGGGTGACTCTAGAATTTGTTTATACGATATGGGTATCAAATGAAAGGTGTTAATGAATATTTTAAAAGGGAGTGGGCCTTAGTTCTATAGGTGGATGCCTTTTCGAGATATCGCCATAAAGGTGGGCCAGGGGTGACTCTAGAATTTTTTTGTACGGTATGGGTATCAAATGAAAGGTGTTAATGAGTATTTTAAAAAGGCGTGGGCCTTAGTTCTATATGTGAACGCCTTTTCGAGATATCGACATAAAGGTGGACCAGGGGTGACTCTAGAATTTGTTTGTACGATATGGGTATCAAATGAAAGGTGTTAATAAGTATTGTAAAAAGGAGTGGGCCTTAGTTCTATATGTGAACGCCTTTTCGAGATATCGCCATAAACGTGGACCAGGGGTGACTCTAGAATGTGTTTGTACGATATGGGTATCAAATTAAAGGTATTAATGAGGGTTTTAAAAGGGAGTGGCCCTTAGTTGTATATGTGAAGGCGTTTTCGAGATATCTACCAAAATGTGGACCAGGGTGATCCAGAACATCATCTGTCGGTACCG
This sequence comes from Eurosta solidaginis, assembly GCF_040869045.1. Classification (NCBI taxonomy): domain Eukaryota; kingdom Metazoa; phylum Arthropoda; class Insecta; order Diptera; family Tephritidae; genus Eurosta; species Eurosta solidaginis. The sequence goes on along the minus strand of NC_090320.1, from coordinate 249,709,282 downwards.
CTAGTTTATTTACAAATGTAATACCACGTAGAGTATTCCTTCCAAGATTCCAAGGGCTTTTGATTTCGCCCTGCAAAACTTTTTCATTTTCTTCTACTTAATATGGTAGGTGTCACACCCATTTTTCCAAGTTTTTTTCTAAAGTTATATTTTGCGTCACCAGACCAATACAATTACCATGTTTCATCCATTTTTTCGTATTTGGTATATAATTATGGCATTTTTTTCATTTTTCGTAATTTTCGATATCGAAAAAGTGGACGTGCTCATAGTCGGATTTCGGCAATTTTTTATACCAATACAAAGTGAGTTCAGATAAGTACGTGAAGTGAGTTTAGTAAAGATATATCGATTTTTGCTCAAGTTATCGTGTTAACGGCCGAGCGGAAGGACAGACGGTCGACTGTGTATAAAAACTGGGCGTGGCTTAAACCGATTTCGCCCTTTTTCACAGAAAACAGTTACCGTCCTAGAAGCTAAGCCTCTACCAAATTTCACAAGGATTGGTTAATTTTTGTTCGACTTATGGCATTACAAGCATCCTAGACAAATTAAATGAAAAAGGGCGGAACCACGCCCATTTTGAAATTTTCTTTTATTTTTGTATTTGGTTGCACCATATCATTACTGGAGTTGAATGTTGGCATAATTTACTAATATGCTGTAAAGATATTAACTTTTCTTTTAAAATTTTAATTTAAAAAAAATTTTTTTTAAAAAGTGGGCGTGGTCGTTCTCCGATTTTGCTAATTTTTATTGAGCAGACATAAAGTAATAAGAGTAACTTTCCTGCCAAATTTCATTATGATATCTTCAACGACTGCCAAATTACAGCTTGCAAAACTTCTAAATTACCTTCATTTAAAAGTGGGCGGTGCCACGCCCATTGTCCAAAATTTTACTAATTTTCTATTCTGCGTCATAAATTCAAATCACCTACTAAGTTTCGTCGCTTTATCTGTCTTTTGTAATGAATTATCGCACTTTTTCGGTTTTTCGAAATTTTCGATATCGAAAAAGTGGGCGTGGTTATAGTCCGATATCGTTAATTTTAAATAGCGATCTGAGATGAGTGCCCAGGAACCTACGTACCAAATTTCATCAAGATACCTCAAAATTTACTCAAGTTATCGTGTTAACGGACAGACGGACGGACGGACGGACATGGCTAAATCGAATTTTTTTTCGATACCGATGATTTTGATATATGGAAGTCTATATCTATCTCGATTCCTTTATACCTGTACAACCAACCGTTATGCAATCAAAGTTAATATACTCTGTGAGCTCTGCTCAACTGAGTATAAAAATCAACTTGCAGTTGTAGTGAATTCATTTTGCAATAGTGATAAAAGTAAAGGCTTATTTACATAAACGCTTTGGTTGCTTCAAAGCGAACAAAGTGGCAAGACATTTCAATGCTCTCTTATGGCACTGTCAAAACGTCGAAGCGATGTAACGCGACGGAAGCGTTCAAGTAAATCCGCCTTGAGGCATTGTTGATAAATTCAGTTAACTCTAAAATTAAGCCAGCGCTTTTGAGAAGCGCGTTAATAGGTTTTATATTATCGCATATTTACTTTTGTGTAGTAGGAAATGCTCATTAAAAAAATTAAAGTTAATTATGGTGTTGGCTGAAGCGTAAATTTTTTAATTTTACTTCCAGCGCCAAAATTGAGAAGCGAAATCCGCATGGTAACATCAACATTTCAATATATGTATTTGTTATTTGCAGATCAGCTATTGTTAGTTACAAAATTTATAAGTTATCCACGCTTCGCCTCTCATTCGTAATTCACCCTTCCTTTCGTAATTCTATTTTCAATTAATGCGGGTAGGCTTAGGTTAGGTTGAATTTGCCGGTCCGTGAGGAGCTCACATATACTGATAGATCGAATTATCTCTTTCGAACGTATCTCTTAATTATATCATGAATTACGCTAAAATCGATTCTTCCTTTAAATGCTATCGAAAATTTACTAAATGTCTCAGAATGAGAAAAACAAACTCTCATAAAAGATAATTAAAATTCAAATTCAAGCTAAATTATGCCAAGTTCCATACCAAAGGCTGAGAGTGAATGACCTCAATTCAATTATATCGTGAATTACGAAAATATCGACTCTTTCCTCGAATTTTATCGAAATTTTATAGAATCTTTTGTATTATTATTCCATTATTATTATTCCATACTCCATTAGGAGCTTAAGGATTCAACAAAGGTTTTCGAATTATCTCTATTTCGTGCTACTTGCCTTAATTCGTTAAACGATTTGCCAGTTTCCTGAAGAACTGTTCTCCTCCAAGTCATCTTTAGTCGGCCCCTGCATCGTGTCCCTTGAGGATTCCAAGTTAAGGCAGCATGTGCAACGTCATCGTATGGCTTTCGTAATGTGTGGCCAATCCAGCCATATTTACGCTTCCGTATTTCAATATGCACACTGGTTTGGTTGGTCAGCCTCCATAACTCTTCGTTCGATATCGTTCTAGGCCACCATATCTGCATTATATTTCTCAAGCAGCGGTTAATGAAGGACTGTAGCTTGGCCTTAGTTTCAGCGGTTACAAGCCAAGTTTCCGAGCCGTACAACAAAACAGACTTCACACATGCGTTAAAAATTCTTAATTTTGTTTCAGTTCGAAGGTTGTTAGCTCGCCATACACCACAAAGTCTGACAAAAGCTCCCCGGGCTTTTTGGATTCGAGCGTTTATATCTCTTTTTGCACCACCATCTACGGCGAGAATACTTCCCAAGTATGTAAAGATTTCGGTATCTGCAACATTTTGGCCATCAACTGTGAAATTTGCTGAGTTACCCTTAATGCGCATAGACTCGGTTTTTCTTATATTTATTTTCAACCCCAACTTTGACGACTGGTGATGCAGGTGGTCGAGTTTTGCCTGCATGTGCTGGTGTGTGTGTGATAGCAGGACAATGTCATCTGCGTAATCCAAATCCTCAAGACTGGAGTTAAGTCTCCAGTTTATGCCCCTATTTTGAGAGTCGAATATTTCAAGCACCCAGTCCAAGACCACAATAAACAACTGTGGTGATAATATACACCCCTGCTTGACACCTGTAGTCGATTCAAATGCATTGCTTAGTTTCCCATTATGCAACACTCAGAGTTTTGAATTTTCATAGAATCCTTTGTAATAAGAAAATCCCACATAAAAACAAATGCGGATTTATGAAAATTATCCGTCCGCCCGTTAACAAGATAACTTGAGTAAATTTTTAGGTATCTTGATGAAATTTGGTATGTAGGTTCCTGAGCACTCATCTCAGATCGCTACTTAAAATGAACGATATCGGACTATAACCACGCCCACTTTTTCGATATCGAAAATTTCGAAAAGCCGAAAAAGTGCGATAATTCATTACCAAACAGGGATAAAGCGATGGATTGGTAGATGAGTTGAACTTATGACGCAGAATAGAAAGCTAGTAAAATTTTGCACAATGGGCGTGGCACCGCCCACTTTTAAAAGAAGGTAGTTTAAAAGTTTTGCAAGCTGTAATTTGGCATTCGTTGAAGATATCATGATGAAATTTGGCAGGAACGTTACTCCTATCACTATATGTGTGCTAATTATTTAATTTTATTTTTTTTTTAATATTATTGGCCTTTAATCTTTAAAATTTATTAAACTATTTTATAAGCCCTTTCCAAATAAAAACGCAGTATAAATATTTTATATTTGTATTTTAATTTTGTATTCGATATTTCGACTTCAGTCTGAAGTCATCATCAGGACTGTGAAACAAAAACAATAATTATAATATTTTCAAAAAATTCAGCATAAAACAAATACCACTTACACAATAATAAATTTTAATCATTTATATCAATTATTTATTAAAAATGAAATTAGTTTCAATTAATAACGCAAAACATATGGGCAAACATTTCATTAATTAACGGTATTTATATGATCACCAGAGCATGACCATAATTTTCTGTTAAGTACTCACGCAACAGCCAGACGCCGCATAATGCAATAAGCAAAACCATACAATTATGTCTGCAGGAAAAAAAAACAATAAATGAACAAATATTGTATATTAATTCAATCAAACAAATTAACGTAAAAACGTTAAATTTAAAGCAATTGAAGGATGAATGGAGAATATGTAGTACCCCAGCAGTAAAGAGGATAATTACAAGCTAACTATAAGTTGGTTTTCTCCTAACCAATAAGCACTGTTTGTTTTCTTTGACAATAGTTTAGATACTCCTTTTTTAAGTGGAAAAAGAATAGTCATTTTATAGTTTTATAGATATTTTTGCATTATCTACTTGTCAACTATCTACTATTCAACTCATTTCAGTCTAAAAGTAAGAAAGCCTATTGTTTACTATTATGCATGGGTATATACATAACTATTTTAACAACAACATAACCTCCATCAGCAATGCCTAACGTCCGAGTAAAAGCCAAGCGCAGAGGAAATGTTAGCGTGTAGCAGCAATGCTTCCCTGCAAGGCATACCAAGCTCCAGCTGTTGCTTGCACCAAACAGCACCTCCAGCAGTCACAACGTCGCAACCACTTTACTGGAGTGTAAGAGACAAAGTTAACCACAAGAATGCTGGTCCGAGATTTCTATGCCAAAAATGTCTTTAGCAGATCAAGGTCCGGTATTCATTAAAACGGTGTTGATTGGCGACCGATGCTTATGCATGTATATGACCTTTTCAAACTTCTATAACTAACTGTTCGACTGATTCGATTTCAGCTACGACTAAAAAATCTAAATGGGGTTACAAATTAAATGGGATTACACTGGCAAACCAGCTAATGAAGGCGAGACATATCGACCGCTATCACTCCTTTCGCCAGTAGCAAAGACATTGGAAACCGTTTTGCTCCCTCGTTTCGTGGCAAATCTTCGCATAGCCACGCACCAACATGGCTTCCACAGAATGCACAGCACCACCACCGCGCTCAATTCCATATATACTAAGATTAATTACCGACTAAATTAGGAAAAACCCCGTCATAGGACGGTACTCGTGTCACATGGCCTGTCAAAAGCTTTTGACACAGTCAACCACGGCACGCTTCTCAAAGACATAGATGGCTCACACCTTCCCTCTTGTCTAAAAAGATGGACCGCTAATTATCTGAATGGTCGAAAGGCGTCTGTTCAATTTAGGAACGAAATCTCAAAATCTAGGAAAATTAAACGGGGGGTACCACAGGGTGGTGTCCTATCCCCGCTTCTGTTTAATTTCTACATATCAAAACTCCCCCACCAGAAGGAGTTATAATCATTTCCTATGCTGACGACTGTACGATTATGGCTGCATGACCTGGCCTTTGAATTAGTTTCCATCTCCCCTATATTTCCAGTTACTTCACCTCGTGCAACCTAGCATTATCACCGACAAAATCCACGGCCACTCTGCTTACAACGTGGAAGGAACATATTTCGCAAATATTTGACGTACGCGTTGATGGTGTCACATTGCCGACTGTCATTCACCCAAAGATCTTAGGGATAACTTCGATAATACTCTAACCTTCAAGGCTCATGCCACCGAAATTGTGTCTAATGTACAAAGTCGCAACAAAATCTTCAAGTCGCTTGCCGGAAGCAAGGTAAAAAGATAAAGAAACATTGCTAACCACGTAAAAAGCAATTGGTCGGCCGCTCATGAGCTATGCGTCACCAGTTTGGTCGCGTGGTCTTAAAAATACACACTGGAAAAGGCTACAGGCCTGTCAAAAATCTGTAATTAGAACTGCCACCGGATGTCTCCTTATGACCTCCGAACATCACCTACATAGTGAGGCCAAAGAGCTCAATATTAAAGAGCACAACGAAATGCTGAACAAGCAGTTTTTGCTAAATTGTCACAAACCAGCACACCCTAGCTAACAACTGATTCCACGGGGATTAAGGGAACATCTCCATAAGACAAGTATAAGCAAGCTCTAAGCCAAATCCACACAGAATTGGTAAACGCCTTTTCCAGAACGAACCCCGTCATTAATATACAATATCCCACCCTTGCAGAATAAGAAAACACACTACCAAGGGAGACACGAGTCACCCTGGCCCAACTTATTTCTAGATCCTGTAACAGGTTAAACTCTTACTTGTCCAGAAACAACCCGACATATGTAATGTATGTCCTGCATGCGATGTGTCTCCATATGACCCCAACCATCTTTTCAATTGTAATGTGGAACCTACGTCTCTAACGCCTATTTCCCTATGGTCCGCCCCTGTTGAAACAGGACTCCCGTTAGAGGAATTTTATGACAAATTGTGAGTGGTTTTGCCCATTGAATGGGGCGAAGGACTGTTAATACAACAACAACACTGTAGTGTACTTGATTGTATTAATACTACTGTAGTCACGTTAGATTATATGTTTATTGATTCAACGTAAATTTATTACATAAATACCCTTACAATTATTAAAATGAAATTTAGTTAAAAATTGATATGTTCTTGCTTAAACGTGTTGAGCGTCATTCGTTGCGTTCAGGTATCTGTCATTTGCCCAAAACGGGTTGCCGTCATGCAGAAAAGTGTGCATGTTGCCACAACACTAAAAAATTAACATTTGATCGGCGTTAGTAAACTATATAACTAGCTAAACTTTCCCAGCAGGGTAATCAAAATATGTTATATACAGCTGATCTTTGTTGAGAACCTCATACCTATATTAATGCATTCGGCAACAAATTACGGTGTGCGTACATTCGATAAGCTACATTAATCATTTACCACTTTAATATGTACGTACGTATAAAACATATAATGCTGCCGCTATTTTTGTACCGCTACTAACTGAATCGACAGTCAACCTCTATGAAGCATCTCAAGCACAACAATTAATGATCGTCAACAGCAGCTGACTGCCACTGGTGCAAACAAACAGGCGAACTAAGCTGTTTGCAGCTACAACGCTTGCAACAAATAATGAATACACCAACAACAACAATGCGATTATGGCCAAAGGCGAAATCTGCAACACATTTCTTTGTTTGCTCGTTTGTTTGTAAGCTAGTGCACTCCTTCCACTAATTCCAGTGAGCGAAACTTGTTCATGATCAACAGAAGGCAATTGTAATCATTAGTCTTTATTGTTGTTGCTATTTGTATTATCGCTGCCATACATGCGATTATGTACATCAGCAGCGTACAAATAATGTTTAATTTATTGGTATGTATTTGTTTGTAGTTGGTGGTTAGTGGGAACGCTGAAGAACTGGACATTACAAGTGCAGCATAAATAAAAATTGAAAAAAAGTTTAAGGTGGCGAACAGTTGCTGTGTATAGCTGTTGCCATCTATCGTGGACTAGTTTTGCTTTAGCCTTTGACGTGCGAAGGGGCGTATGAGTAATATTTTATATTGTCGATGTATACGAGATTTTTCACATTAACGGTTACTCCCACACACATACATGCGTTGATACAGTGCGTCAAAAAGAAATTTAGCCATTCAGCTATTGTTTTTAAACGGTTTTATTTGCCGGCCGGCCGACACGACATCTGTAATGAAAATTTAAGTAACTTCCCGATAAGCTGCAAGCTTCAAACTTGGAATATAGTTCAGAACCCGATGACAAAGCAAAAATGAGAATAAAAAGCTCCGATAGGTGGCGCAAGGATCGATATATTAAAAAAAATGTATTTCTGGTCCGATTTGGCTCATATTTGGAACACGTAATAAATACATGCTTAGAAAGCGACCTATGAAAAAAATCGCCACTAGGTGGCGCAGGTATCAACATATTCAAAAAAATCGTATTTGTACTCCGACTAGGCCCATTTGGAACACATATTACATACAGTCTGGTAGAAGTGACATCAAAACACTTTAGAGTTCGAGGACTTAGATTATAACAAATTGTCAGGAAAGAGTACATGTAATCATGAGTCACTCAATGAACTAGGTTAGGTTAGGTTGAACTGGCCGATCCATGAGGACCTCACATAGACTGATTGAGTCCGTAGTGTTACCGGAAGATTGTTTTAACGACCAAACTGAAACCCCCTATCAAAAACCAGGACCTACATATGTTATAAAATAACTCCGTCCTCTTGGCAAATACTAGAAGCTTCCTCGGAATTAAGCCACATGCAGCTTCTAGATCTGACAGCTGTATCACCCCTAATAGCTGGAGTCTTAGCCTGGCAAGTGCATGGCACGAGCGCAGAACTTCCTCGATGGTTTCCTCCTCCAACCCGCACTTCCTACATATGCTATCACTAACCAAGCCTAATTTAAAGGCATGTGACGCCAGAAGGCAGTGTCCAGTCAGAATACCCGTCATGAGTATACAGTCCCCTCTTTTTAATGATAGGATCAACTTTGATAGTCTAAGGTTGTGAGACCTACACATAATCTTCGACACTTTACGGCCCCGCGCTTGAACCCACACCTTTCACGCTTGGCGATCATGTGCACCTCTCGCCTTCGCTTAATCTCGCCCAGTCTAATTGGGACCTTTACGGAGCAAGCTTCAAGGGATGCGCCCTTTTTAGCTAGTTCATCCGCTTTTTCATTCCCATCTATTCCCATATGCCCTGGGACCCAATATAGATGTATGCTTCTCCCTGTCCCGATTATCTCCAGAGGCTGCTTACACTCTAACACGCATTTAGATGATGTGCTATGCGAGATTATTGCCTTAATTGCTGCTTGACAGTCAATATAAAAGTTAACACGGTTGCAGCTTAAGCTATTCTCTTCCAGGGTTTCTACTGTTTTCGTTACGTCTAATATTTCCGTTTGGAAAACGCTACAGTAATCCGGCAGCCTGTAGGATCTGCTTATATCCGGATAAGCACAGTATACCGCAGACCCTACTCCTTCCACTACTTTGGAACCATCTGTGTACACATGTGTCGCCTCGTCCGCCATTTGCGTACCCTTGCGCCAACCGTCCACCTTTATTGTGGCCTTAAGATCTCCCTCGAAGCGGAGATAGGGTCTTGTGATTGATGACGCTATACTACTATGGCCATATGGTCGGCGCTCAAGCTGCACCGAGGCACCGAGCCCGGTTACAGTTGTTAATGCTATGTTTTTTGCTACCAGGTATACAGGTGGAATGTGCAGAATGGCATACAATGCAGCCGTCGGTGTTGTTTTCAGGGATCCCGTAATACTAAGCATCCATAGTCTCTAATTTTTTGAGGTATGTTGTTTTTTGTGTGGCTTTCCACCAAACAAGAACTCCATAGTATAGAATAGGGCTTACGATCGCTGTAAAAACCCAATGGGAAAGAGAGGATGATAGGCCCCACGTACACCCCAGCATTCTTTTACATGCATAGAGTGCCGTTGAGGCCTTCTTGACCCTCTCCTCTACGTTGAGCTTCCATGACAGCTTACTGTCTAGGATGATTCCTAAATATTTTGTGGAAGGTTTCTCCTGTAAGGTCACCCCTCCTAACTTAGGCCTGGTCCAATTTGGGACCTTTTACCTCTTTGTAAACAAGACCATATCCGTCTTCTCCGCATTGACTTTCAACCCGACATTAGATGCCCAGGTATGAATATCGCAAAGCGCCCGATCCATCAAAGAACTAATCGTTGGAAGGCACTTTCCACTTATGACAATTGCAACGTCATCTGCGTAAGCCGTAAGTTTTACGGGTCCCTCATCGAATCGCCTGAGCAGTTGGTTGATGACCAGCGTCCACAGCAGAGGTGATAGCACCCCTCCCTGCGGCGTGCCCTTGTCCACTGATTTCTGGCCTCATACAATCCCCATTATGATGTAATCTTCCTGCAATTTAACATGCAGCTGATCCATCTGGATAAGGCTGGATGTACTTTAATGTAATTAAGACCATCCATAATCACCCATTTAGAAACATTATTGAAAGCCCCGGCAATGTCCAAGAACAATCCTAGAGCATATTTCTTATATTCCAGGGATTTCTCTATGCTTATTACCATCCTATGCAATGGGGTGTCTACCGACTTACCTTTGGTGTTCGGATGCAGTGTTGTGGAAAGCAGCTATTCGGCCCAGGGTCTGCCCTGCCTCGCGGCTCTGGAACTGGGTCCTTTCTGCCTCTTGAAAGCAGACTTGTCGCCTTCCGCCTAACGCTGCCTCCTCATTTTTCCATTCGGCGCTTCTTCCTCCTCGTACTGGTTGCAGAACCGAGGGTTTGTGGCAGCAAACCTTTTGAACTGCCTTCGACCTACTTCTACCGCCTCATGGGCCCATTCCAAGCGCTCGATCTCCACTTCTGTTGGGTCGACCACTGCTAAATGAACTAAATAGAATGAGAAATAATAGGCAATTAAGACTAAAAACTTGAAAATAAAATAATTTAAAAACAATTTTTAGTTTTAAGCGGTTTTATTGAAAACAATACTTACATTAAATAATAATAATACTGTTGCGAATATTAGCAAAACTAAGGAGTGTTGCCATCTCTAAGCCGATACTAAGCAGTGACGTGAATTCACATCCATAGATCAATCACTATGTATCTACATAAACGAAACAATAATTGCGTCTACACATATGTACCATGTACGTATACGAGCAGCGGACAGTCAATACACAAACACATGCATATATCTGAGATATTCCTCTAAGTATGCAATGAGAAAAACTATAAAATTGTGCAATTGTAGTTACAGCTGAGAAGTTTGAGAGCTGCTTTACTTGTAGATTATGGAAGCGCCTAGAAGATTCGAAGGTTGAAATCAAAGAGTATAAAAGGCGGCAATTGTAGAGGCGCTGGAATTAAGTTTGATTTGAGTTGTCAAGCAGTTTCGACTAAGACGCTATCTAGCGAGCCAGAGCAGTATTATTTTGAATAGTAGAGTTTCATTTGAGCTATCAATCAGTTTGGTTATTAAGCAAGCTATTCGTTGCACAGTTTGAGTGTTATTGTGAAATACTTTAATAAAAGCCATTTTGCATTATTACAAATTGGAGTTATTTATTCAACAGTTTAGTGATTCGAACTTAGCAGAGCATTGCAAATAAGAGGATTTGCAAGTAAAATCGTTACAATACTAAAAGCTAGAAAATAATTAGGTACTAGTCATTTCACGCGTCCAACGCTTTTATTTTATTGTCTGATCAACGCCCTGGATTGATGAGGAATGTGATTGTTAGTACCTACGACCTACCGAATTATTTTCTAGCATTTAGTATTATTATTACTTAATGTAAGTATTGTTTTCAATAAAACCGTTTAACGTAAAAATTTTTTTTAATTATTTTATATTTATATGTGAAAACTGGTTTTCTATAAGAAAAAAGTATATTTGGAATCCTTTGATCAGAATTTTTAAACTTTCTGCAAAACTTATGACAATTTGAAACATTGCATACAATATAAATTTTTGTATATCGTTAGTTTAATGTGAAAATGTGCTAAGTCAAATTTTACGAATTTTACAGGAGACGAAAAAAACTGAATAATTTTTGAAATACCCTTCGTTTTCCAAAACTGTGAATTAGGATACCTTAATTGCAATGCTTTTCAGTGTAGAAGCTTTGAAAAAGATAAATAAAAATCATGTATGCCAACCCAGCAGCTATTTCATGACTTAGCACAATTTCCGTACTCAAAACAATTTTTTTCTCCTGACTTAGCACTTTTTACTCAATATGTTTCGCCATCACTCCTCACCTTTAATGATTGAAATATAACACTAAAGCTATATATTTCACAAAAAATACTATTTATTTGTAAACTATTTTTATTTTTAAATTCATTCTATTACGTTGAATGCACTTTATATATCCTTAGTCAGAAGTGGTCTTGAATATTACTCAATAATATGGAATCCTTTCTATGAATCTAACTCCTATAAAATTGAGGGAGTTCAACATTTTTTTGCAAATATTGCTTTACATATGCTTTACTGGCCAGACGGCCTCGCATCACAAACCAGCAGGCGCAAATTGCTTGGCCTTCAGGCTTTGCATGACAGAAGAATTTTTATCTCACTCATGCTTGCCTATAATGTAATAAACTTTAGCACGAATTGCTCTGATTTATCTAATTTGTTCATTCCATATATTCCACTGCGTGATCTTCGGCATAATAGATTACACAGGCCAACAGCATCTCAGACCCAGGAACCGGACTACATATTTTCGAAGGATTTTGATGCGAGATATCGTATTTTGAAATTTTGTGGTGTAGTAGGAGTAGTTTCTAGGGGTTAGGGGATACGGAAGTTGATGGGTTAACAGTTAAGATAAATAAGACTTATTTTAGGAAAGATATGCGAGTAAACGCTGTCCCCAGGGTTAAGTGGGTGAGCCTGCTTGCGGTATGATAGGGGTGCTTTCTAGGGGTTAGGGCTGTGTGTGACTTGGTACCCGAGGGTTAGATAGTGTACGGGAATGGTGAGTTAGCAAACTTATGGTGTAAGACAAAATTTTAAGAAAAATAAGACTCAATTCAGGGAAACTAGTAATCGAATATATCATGTCTATGTTATCTCAATCGAGGGAAAGTTAGGAACATGAAAATTTCAAAATGCGATATCTCAGCGAAAGAAAACAATATTTGAGCAAACTCAACGCCATTTAAAAGAATAAGACTTGTTTTCAAAGACGCCATCCTTTAATTTTCGTGAAAGGAAGCATATGCAAGGCTACATAACCTCAAATATGAGCAAAAACGGTGTTTTTTGCACTTTTAGGTTAGGATATCTCAAAAACCAGAGCTGGTATAGCAATTTTGATGCCAGATTTCGATACATCGCATCAAAATCCTTCGAAAATATGTAGTCCGGTTCCTGGGTCTGAATAATGGTTGAATTTTGTCGGCCTGTGTTATTTATCGAAATATATCATAAAACGCATTATGCTAATAATTACAGGACTATACATCTTCATAGCAAATAGATTCAGTAGTGTTATTAATTTTAATAACAGCTTATATAAGTTTCAACTTGAATTGTTTTCTATTTGTAACTAGTCTGTAAGAAAGCATGCAGTTATCGATATGTTAAAATTGAAGTCGATAAAAGTCAGCGCAAAGCATTTATCAAAGACCAAATGCATGTCTCAATTGGGTGAATCCAATATCATGGGGTTGTGTTCCCACGGTCAAGGGGTTGCCAGCGCAATATATAGCTTCTCCAACCCAATTGTCAACCTCACCTACCCGTGGCGAATCATGTTTCATTGACAGCCGAGGCTCTGGCGACCCCAAGTTCCTCATGGAGCTAGGAGGTTGGGCGGGCGGGATGGCCTGGAAGTTTCAATGTGGCCATATAAATCGTTCCCGAGATGGTCGAGCTACTACCTTAATAGTGCTTTGTTACCGGAACGTACGGGATCTGTATCCGGCAAAGGACCATCAACATCGGCCCAGAGCCTTCGGGGAGTGTCTTTATCGTTAATACAACAACAACAACAAAGCATCTACTTTTAGACTGAATGAATTAAATAAGTAAATAAAATGCGCGCAGAAAGAAGTGACTAGTAATTCAGATTGATAGTATTGACTGGTTGACTTAGCACATTTTTTTTGAACAGCTGACGACTTAGCACATTTATACATCATTGCCCACAGCACGTAAAAATTAAAAGTTAAAATATTTTTTTTGCGATCGTTGTATTTTAAACAGAGAGAAAGCCTTGGAATATAAAGTGAATACCTTTAAAGTCGTCTTCTTTAAAGGTTGCCGAGGCTTTCAGCAATGTCTCTAAACAGGCAATCATGGAGGCTCTAAATTACATTGAAGTACATCCAGCCCTAACCAGATGGATCGGTTGCTTGATTGCAGGAAGATTACCTCGCGGTGGGGACTGTATACGACTCCATAATCGGTGGATAGGGGAATGCCGCAGGGTGGGGTATTGTCACCACTTCTGTTGACGCTGGTCAATAACCAACTGCTTTATCGGCTCGATGAGGGACACGTCAAACTTGCGGCGAACGCTGACTAAGTCGCAGTCGATATAAGTGGAAAGTGCATTCCAAAAACCAACTCTTTGATGTATCGGGCGCTTCGCGATATGCATCTTATATCGAGTTGAGAGTCAAAGCGGTCTTATTTACTAGGATGTATTAAGTCGAAAATTTTCCTAGACCTAAACTAGGAGATGTGTCTCCGCAGATTAAACCTTGTACCAAATATCCAGGAATCATTCGAGACAGTAATACTTCAAACACTCACCAACGGACGTACATACGTAGTACATATCAGCTGACACGACCTACCTTATAATATTGTCATGCAAACGAAAACTCACCGACGTTCAACGTACGTACATAAGCAAGCCTGAATGTTGAAATCAAGCAAGTTTAATCAGTCGAGTGCTCTTTCACTGGACAGAGTTGCCTTATAAACATTTTGTGAGCTAAGTTTTAACCTTTTGAACCGTAATACACAAGAATACCTAATTAATATTTTAAATGTTCTTGAAATAAAGAGAACTCATTATATAAGGTTGCATATTATTAGTCAGTTAACTAGTTATATGACTTTTATACCAATTCCTGCCCTTTGCAAGGGAAATGCTATACGCCAAGTTGCTCAATGGAAACATTGCTTTTTGGTAAAAAATAAGATACACACAAAGATGCCATGCAAATGTACACAGATGCAAATATCTTCATTTCTACAGGCTTGATATAAGCTGAAACGGTTATACCTACGTTATACGTACACTCATGTCACACATGTCGGTGGGTGTTTAACCATAAGTTCTCGTGGAAGCTCAACGAGGAGGAGAGTGAAAAAGGCCTAGACCGCACCGCATGTAAAATAATGCTGGGGTGTAGCTGTGGTCCCGCCTTCTCTCTCTCATTCGATGTTTACAACGATTTTGAAGTCCATCCTATACTATGGAGTCATTGCTTGTCAAAAAATAACGTACGTCAAAAAATTAGAAGGGGTATCTAGACTATCAATGCTTAGCATAAAGGGAGCCTTGCAAACAACCCCGACATCTCCACTCTATGCCATGCGAGACTGTAGGCTTATGTTGGGTATTCTGGCTAGATAGCAGATATAGGAATTGTGCGATAGAGGAGGAAACGATAGAAGACGTCTTGTATTAGTGCCCCGCGCTCGCAAGGCTGAGACTCCAGCTAATAGGAGTGGCACAGCTATCAGATCTTGAAGCAGCAAGTAGCATAGATCGTAGAAAGCTTCCAGTACTTGCCAAGAGGGCAGAGTTATGATAAGGTTTTTTCACCTACATACATACATAGGAACATAGAAAATTGCTTAGTCATAAAAGGGGCGGCACCACGCCCATTTTTTAAAATTTGAAGTTTTTCCTCCTTATTGTTATAAATCCACTTGGGAAATGAAATACCATTGATTTAAAGAACTTTTTTGCAAAGATATAGCTTATTTTTTTCGTCCACGACCCTTTTAAAAATCTTTTATATAAAAGTGGGCATAGTCCTTAACCGATATCGTTAGTTTTTCTTCAAAACATTCCTTATAATAAAGGCAACCTCTCTGCCGAATTTTGTTTCGATAGGTTTACCGATTTTTGATTTATGATTAATAATATTTGTAAATTTGATTTTAACACAAGTGGGCGGTGCCACGCCCATTTTAAAAAAATTTTTTCAACTCTTTGTAAAGAGTCTCAATATCAGTTCACACGTCAAATTTCAACATTCTAGGTGTATTATTTACTAAATAATCAGGTTTTTTGTGTTTTCCAAAATGTTATATATGTAAAAAGTGGGCGTGGTTATCATCGGATTTCGCTCATTTTCAATACCAATCTATTCTGGGCCCAGGTAAGGTCGTGTACCAAATTTGGTGAAAATATCTCAATATTCACTCAAGTTATTGTGTTAACGGACAGACGGACCGACGGACATGGCTCAATCAAATTTGTTTTCGATACTGATGATTTTGATATATGGAAGTCTATATCTATATCGATTCCCTTATACCTGTGCAACCAACCGTTATCCAATCAAAGTTATAATACCCTGTGTACAAGTACAGCTGGGTATAACTAGTTAAACTGTCTCGGAGGTGGTCTAGCATCATTGCATTCCAAACTTATACAAAATTATAAACTCCCTTAATGAAATATATTCCCAAAAGGTTTTGCAATTAAATTTTTAAAAGAAAAGTTATGTATGTACCTTCATTCGGTACCATTTTGTGCGCTACACATTGTAACTCCGCTTGGTCAGGTGGCTTACATTACATTCAATGCACAATAGCAATGAACTTCAGCTGTTGCTGGTTGTTGTTGTTTCTGGTGTTGGGTATATTTACATTAAAAGAATTTTGTTTACTATTTGCTTATATTATTTAGAATATCCGTTAGTTTGTTTATGCTGCCGTGAAATTCTTATAAGAAATTTTATCTATGTATAAGAGCAGGAGCATCTGTTCACTGGTGTGTTTACACATAATTTGTTTCGAGTAAAACGTTTGCTTTACAAATTATTCAATTGTCGCTCTACTTGAGTGGGTTATTAAGCATGACCAAATTCTAATTTAATAAATTCCTCTTGCTTTATACATAACCTACGAAGCCAAGGTTTTTGTCTTATAACATGCTCACATTAGCCTTGTTTGAGTTTCAATCTGAATCAATCATAAACTAAGAAACAAGTAAGGAAGGCTAAGGTCGGGTGTAACTGAACATTACATACTCAGTTGAGAGCTATGGAGACAAAATAAGGGAAAATCACCATGTAGGAACATGAACCGAGGGTAACCCTGGAATGTGTTTGTATGGCATGTGTATCAAATGGAAGGTAATAAAGAGTATTTTAAGAGAGAGTAGGCCATAGTTCTATGGATGGACGCCGTTTAGGGATATCGCCATAAAGGTGGACCAGGGCTGACTCTAGAATTTGTTTGTACGATATGGGTACCAAATGGAAGATCTTACAGAGTATTTTAAGAGAGAGTAGGCCATAGTTCTATGGATGGACGCCATTTAGGGATATCGCCATAAAGGTGGACCAGGGGTGGCTCTAGAATTTGTTTGTACGATATGCGTATCAAATGAAAGGTGTTAATGAGTATTTTAAGAGGGCGTGGGCCTTAGTTCTATATGTGGATGCCTTTTCGAGATATAGCCATAAAGGTGGACCGGGGGTGACTCTAGAATTTGTTTGTACTATATGGGTATCAAATGAAAGGTGTTAATGAGTATTTTAAAAGGGCGTGAGCCCAAGTTCTATAGATGGACGCCTTTTCGAGATATTGCCATAAAGATGGACCAGGGGTGACTCTAGAATTTGTTTGTACGATATGAGTATCAAATGAAAGGTGCTAATGAGTATTTTAAGACGGCGTGGGCCTTAGTTCTATATGTGGACGCCTTTTCGAGATATAGCCATAAAGGTGGACCGGGGGTGACTCTAGAATTTTTTTGTACGATATGGTATCAAATGAAAGGTGTTAATGAGTATTTTAAAAGGGCGTGGGCCTTAGTTCTATAGGTGGACGCCTTTTCAAGATATCGCCATAAAGGTGGACCAGGGGTGGCTCTAGAATTTGTTTGTACGATATGCGTATCAAATGAAAGGTGTTAATGAGTATTTTAAAAGGGAGTGGGCCTTAGTTCTATAGGTGGACGCCGTTTCGAGATATCGCCACAAAGGTGGACCAGGGGTGACTCTGGAATGTGTTTGTACGATATGGGTATCAAATTAAAGGTACTAATGAGGGTTTTAAAAGGGAGTGGTGGTTGTTGTATAGGTGGTCGCCTTTTCGAGACATCGACCCAAATGTGGACCAGGGTGATCCAGAACATCATCTGTCGGGTACCGCTAATTTATTTATATATTTAATACCACGAACAGTATTCCTTCCAAGATTCCAAGTGCTTTTGATTTCGCCCTGCAAAATTTTTTCATTTTCTTCTACTTAATATGGTAGGTGTTACACCCATTTTACCAAGTTTTTTTCTAAAGTTATATTTTGCGTCAATAGACCAATACAATTACCATGTTTCATTCCTTTTTTCGTATTTGGTATATAATTATGGAATTTTTTTCATTTTTCGTAATTTTCGTTATCGAAAAAGTGGGCGTGGTCATAGTCGGATTTCGGCCCTTTTTTACGCCAATACAAAGTGAGTTCAGATAAGTACGTGAACTGAGTTTAGTAAAGATATATAGATTTTTGCTCAAGTTATCGTGTTAACGGCCGAAAGGAAGGACAGACGGTCGACTGTGTATAAAAACTGGGAGTGGCTTCAACCGATTTCGCCCTTTTTCACAGAAAACAGTTATCGTCCTAGAATCTAAGCCTCTACCAAATTTCACAAGGATTGGTAAATTTTTGTTCGACTTATGGCATTAAAATTATCCTAGACAAATTAAATGAAAAAGGGCGGAGCCACGCCCATTTTGAATTTTCTTTTATTTTTGTATTTTGTTGCAACATATCATTACTGGAGTTGAATTTTGACATAATTTACATACTGTAAACATATTAACTTTTTTTTTAAATTTGAATTAAAAAAATTTTTTTTTAAAAAGTGGGCGTGGTCGTTCTCCGATTTTTCTAATTTTTGTTAAGTAGACATATAGTAATAAGAGTAACGTTCCTGCAAAATTTCATCAAGATATCTTCAACGACTGCCAAATTACAGCTTGCAAAATTTTAAATTACCTCCTTTTAAAAGTGGGCGGTGCCACGTCTATTGTCCAAAATTTTACTAATTTTCTATTCTGCGTCATAATTTCAACTCACCTACGAAGTTTCATCGCTTTACCTGTCTTTGGTAATGAATTATCGCACTTTTTCAATTTTTCGAAACTTTCGATATCGAAAAAGTGGGCGTGGTTAATGTCCGATATCGTTCATTTTAAATAGCGATCTGAGATGAGTACCGAGGAACCTACATACCAAATTTCATCAAGATACCTCAAAATTTACTCAAGTTATCGTGTTAACGGACAGACGAACGGACGGACGGACATGGGAATTTTTTTTCGATACTGATGATTTTGATATATGGAAGTCTATATCTATCTCGATTCCTTTACATCTGTACAACCAATTGTTATCCAGTCAAAGTTAATATACTCTGTGAGCTCTGCTCAACTGAGTATAAAAATGGCAAAAAACCCCGTATCTGAACGATCGGTTGTATGGGATAGGTATATACTATATACATATAGCTCCGATCAATGTGATTTTTTCAGGAAATATTACATGACATATTAGAATAAATATCACCAGGTTTCACGTTTTTATATTGGAAACTAAGGGAGAAATGGCCGAAAATCTTTCTATCTGAACGATTGGTTGTATGGGATAGGTATATTCTATATACATATAGCTTCGATCAATGTGATTTTTTCAGGAAATATTACATGATATATTAGAATAAATATCACCAGGTTTCACGTTTTTATATTGGAAACTAAGGGAGAAATGGCCAAAAATCTTTCTATCTGAACGATTGGTTGTATGGGATAGGTATATACTATATACATATAGCTCCGATCAATGTGATTTTTTCAGGAAATATTACATGATATATTAGAATAAATATCACCAGGTTTCACGTTTTTATATTGGAAACTAAGGGAGAAATGGCCAAAAATCTTTCTATCTTAACGATTGGTTGTATGGGATAGGTATATACTATATACATATAGCTCCGATCAATGTGATTTTTTCAGGAAATATTACATGATATATTAGAATAAATATCACCAGGTTTCACGTTTTTATATTGGAAACTAAGGGAGAAATGGCAAAAAATCTTTCTATCTGAACGATTGGTTGTATGGGATAGGTATATACTATATACATATAGCTCCGATCAATGTGATTTTTTCAGGAAATATTACATGACATATTAGAATAAATATCACCAGGTTTCACGTTTTTATATTGGAAACTAAGGGAGAAATGGCCGAAAATCTTTCTATCTGAACGATTGGTTGTATGGGATAGGTATATACTATATACATATAGCTTCGATCAATGTGATTTTTTCAGGAAATATTACATGATATATTAGAATAAATATCACCAGGTTTCACGTTTTTATATTGGAAACTAAGGGAGAAATGGCCAAAAATCTTTCTATCTGAACGATTGGTTGTATGGGATAGGTATATACTATATACATATAGCTCCGATCAATGTGATTTTTTCAGGAAATATTACATGACATATTAGAATAAATATCACCAGGTTTCACGTTTTTATATTGGAAACTAAGGGAGAAATGGCCGAAAATCTTTCTATCTGAACGATTGGTTGTATGGGATAGGTATATACTATATACATATAGCTTCGATCAATGTGATTTTTTCAGGAAATATTACATGATATATTAGAATAAATATCACCAGGTTTCACGTTTTTATATTGGAAACTAAGGGAGAAATGGCCAAAAATCTTTCTATCTTAACGATTGGTTGTATGGGATAGGTATATACTATATACATATAGCTCCGATCAATGTGATTTTTTCAGGAAATATTACATGATATATTAGAATAAATATCACCAGGTTTCACGTTTTTATATTGGAAACTAAGGGAGAAATGGCAAAAAATCTTTCTATCTGAACGATTGGTTGTATGGGATAGGTATATACTATATACATATAGCTCCGATCAATGTGATTTTTTCAGGAAATATTACATGACATATTAGAATAAATATCACCAGGTTTCACGTTTTTATATTGGAAACTAAGGGAGAAATGGCCGAAAATCTTTCTATCTGAACGATTGGTTGTATGGGATAGGTATATACTATATACATATAGCTTCGATCAATGTGATTTTTTCAGGAAATATTACATGATATATTAGAATAAATATCACCAGGTTTCACGTTTTTATATTGGAAACTAAGGGAGAAATGGCCAAAAATCTTTCTATCTGAACGATTGGTTGTATGGGATAGGTATATACTATATACATATAGCTCCGATCAATGTGATTTTTTCAGGAAATATTACATGATATATTAGAATAAATATCACCAGGTTTCACGTTTTTATATTGGAAACTAAGGGAGAAATGGCCAAAAATCTTTCTATCTTAACGATTGGTTGTATGGGATAGGTATATACTATATACATATAGCTCCGATCAATGTGATTTTTTCAGGAAATATTACATGATATATTAGAATAAATATCACCAGGTTTCACGTTTTTATATTGGAAACTAAGGGAGAAATGGCCAAAAATCTTTCTATCTGAACGATTGGTTGTATGGGATAGGTATATACTATATACATATAGCTCCGATCAATGTGATTTTTTCAGGAAATATTACATGATATATTAGAATAAATATCACCAGGTTTCACGTTTTTATATTGGAAACTAAGGGAGAAATGGCCAAAAATCTTTCTATCTGAACGATTGGTTGTATGGGATAGGTATATACTATATACATATAGCTCCGATCAATGTGATTTTTTCAGGAAATATTACATGATATATTAGAATAAATATCACCAGGTTTCACGTTTTTATATTGGAAACTAAGGGAGTAATGGCAAAAAATCTTTCTATCTGAACGATTGGTTGTATGGGATAGGTATATACTATATACATATAGCTCCGATCAATGTGATTTTTTCAGGAATTATTACATGATATATTAGAATAAATATCACCAGGTTTCACGTTTTTATATTGGAAACTAAGATAGAAATGGCCAAAAATCTTTCTATCTGAACGATTGGTTGTATGGGATAGGTATATACTATATACATATAGCTCCGATCAATGTGATTTTTTCAGGAAATATTACATGATATATTAGAATAAATATCACCAGGTTTCACGTTTTTATATTGGAAACTAAGGGAGAAATGGCCAAAAATCTTTCTATCTGAACGATTGGTTGTATGGGATAGGTATATACTATATACATATAGCTCCGATCAATGTGATTTTTTCAGGAAATATTACATGATATATTAATAAATATCACCAGGTTTCACGTTTTTAGATTGGAAACTAAGGGAGAAATGGCCAAAAATCTTTCTATCTGAACGATTGGTTGTATGGGATAGGTATATACTATATACATATAGCTCCGATCAATGTGATTTTTTCAGGAAATATTACATGATATATTAGAATAAATATCACCAGGTTTCACGTTTTTATATTGGAAACTAAGGGAGAAATGGCCAAAAATCTTTCTATCTGAACGATTGGTTGTATGGGATAGGTATATACTATATACATATAGCTCCGATCAATGTGATTTTTTCAGAAAATATTACATGATATATTAGAATAAATATCACCAGGTTTCACGTTTTTATATTGGAAACTAAGGGAGAAATGGCCAAAAATCTTTCTATCTGAACGATTGGTTGTATGGGATAGGTATATACTATATACATATAGCTCCGATCAATGTGATTTTTTCAGGAAATATTACATGATATATTAGAATAAATATCACCAGGTTTCACGTTTTTATATTGGAAACTAAGGGAGAAATGGCCAAAAATCTTTCTATCTGAACGATTGGTTGTATGGGATAGGTATATACTATATACATATAGCTCCGATCAATGTGATTTTTTCAGGAAATATTACATGATATATTAGAATAAATATCACCAGGTTTCACGTTTTTATATTGGAAACTAAGGGAGAAATGGCCAAAAATCTTTCTATCTGAACGATTGGTTGTATGGGATAGGTATATACTATATACATATAGCTCCGATCAATGTGATTTTTTCAGAAAATATTACATGATATATTAGAATAAATATCATCAGGTTTCACGTTTTTATATTGGAAACTAAGGGAGAAATGGCCAAAAATCTTTCTATCTGAACGATTGGTTGTATGGGATAGGTATATACTATATACATATAGCTCCGATCAATGTGATTTTTTCAGAAAATATTACATGATATATTAGAATAAATATCACCAGGTTTCACGTTTTTATATTGGAAACTAAGGGAGAAATGGCCAAAAATCTTTCTATCTGAACGATTGGTTGTATGGGATAGGTATATACTATATACATATAGCTCCGATCAATGTGATTTTTTCAGGAAATATTACTTGATATATTAGAATAAATATCACCAAGTTTAACGTTTTTATATTGGAAATTAAGGGAGAAATTGCCAAAAATCTTTTTATCTGAACGATCGGTTGTATGTGAGATATATGTTATAGTGGTCCGATCCTACCGGATCCGACAAATGTCTAATATAATACAAAAATACATCCTTGTGGCAAATTTCATTGAGATATCTCAAAATTTGAACGACTAGTTTGCGTTCAAACAGACAGACGGACGGAGAGACGGACATGGCTATATTAACTCAGTTCGTCGCCCTGATCAATTCGGCATACTTAATGGTGAGTCTATCTTCTATATTTCTCAACGTTACAAATATAGGACCAAAGTTAACAAACAAACAAACATATACACTTGGTTTGATTGAAATATATTCATTTTTCAATGAGTTATTAATTTTTCGCGTCTAAATCATCCATAAATGCCACTGTGTGCCGTGCTGTGGTGGTATCGCTCCGCCTACAACGGAGAAGATCGTAGGTTCAACTCCCAGTCAAAGCAACATCGAATATTTAGAAAAAAGTTTTTCTAAGGGGGGTCGCCCCTCGGCAGTGATTTAGCAAGTCAGTGAAAATTCATCTGCCTTACAGATGGATGCCGTTCGGAGTAGGTGTTAAACCTTTAGGTCCCGTCCCGCCAATTTATATAAAAACTTAAAAGGCGAATGACCCATATTGGAAGAGAAGCTCGGCCTAATTTGATCAAATAATTTCTCCACTTATCTATTTATCTTAATTGTGAGATCAGCTCCCATTTACCAACACTGCATTCACTGCAATAAGGCCCGATTTGTCCGAGTTTAAACTCCAGTTAAAGTTGACTAGAGTTTACCCTGCCACATCCACTGTTCAAGCTAAGATGTTAAGCTCTAGTCAACTTTAAATGAAGCTCAAACTCGCACTGAAGAACTGGACCTAACGCTCATATACAGTTGTGTGCAACAAATGCTCGTTTGTTCTTCTCTTCAATTTTTGTTTTTCAAAAAGATATGTCAGCATTAATTACTTAAGTGGTTATGTTAAGAACGCCTCTCAAAAAAAGCTAACACGTTTTTCTCCGATTACGCATAGCCTTTGCTTTTGCTTGTTAGCTCTTTGATTGACCACCAACTTGATTAACGTTTTGAGTATGTACGTCTCGATCATTTGTTGTTGATAATGAAAGTCTATATAATTTGTTGTTTTAATTAACTGAAAATTAAAGGCACTAAATGCGTAAACGATCTATTAGGATTTTGATAGATTGCAACGCTTAACATTATGATTTAATAACTGAAATGTAATTAATAGGATGGAGGAAAGATTTTAGAAGCAATTGATTGGTGTTTTTTAGTGCTGCCAGATACTTTGATATAGAGTCGAAAATCATATACATATGTATATTGACTTAAGAATATAAGTAAGGGATTTGTCCAAGCTGTGAGCAAAGGTTTGATGATAAGAATATTTAAGAAGAAAAAATGATTAATAAATAAAAAAAATGTATTAAAATATGAATTTCACACCGAAAGTAAGTGAAATAATTTTTTAAATTTTCTTCATTAAAGAGCTTAATGAATTGAATCTTCCATACAAAATAAAGTTCTTATTTCATTATTATTGTATTGATTGCTTAAAAGAGTCCATCTTGCTTAGTGTCGTGAATTTTGTTGTAAATGTTACGATTAATCATCAAAAATAAATTATTTTTCATCTTATCGAATATATATGTTTCTACTGATGAAATTTTGTGTGTGTTCAAGGGGGCTTTAAAATCCTTTAGATTTACAAATTCGTCCGGAAAGTGGGTTAAGGGCCGACCTATTCCAAATAATCTTATTTATATTGCGATTCGCTTGAAATTCCGCTATCTTTCACAAACATATTATTTGAGAAACTTTTCATTCCAAAAAGTGGCCCAGGTGCCGATCTATTTTAAATTGCTTGAAGTTTGGTATAGGGACTATCTCATTATTTGAACAACTTTTCTTGAAGCAAGGACCGACCTACTCTAAACACGCTTATTAACACTGCGATTCTCTTGATTCTCTTTTCGGTACAGGGGTGTACCTCTTTGACAAAGATAATATTTGTAAAAATATTCATTCCAGGAGGTGGACCAGGGACTGACGTATTTTAAATAAAACAGTTTATAGTGAGATTTCTTTGAAACTTGATATACGGGCAATTTCGTGACTACGTCAACAATTTAAGAAACTTCAACTGGGACCCGGACTGGGGCCGGGTCTGAGACTAGAACTAGGAAGAGTAAATCCATTAAGCTTCTACTAGCAGTTGGTACAAAACCCTTGAACATGCTAATTAACATTAACTTTACTTCTGATTTATTGTTGAATGTAGATATTGTGAAGAATTTACTGACTTCTTGATTTGTTGGTGTCGGTACGTTTCACAGATTTGTTAAAAAGCATAATCAGGCAAGCACTCTGCAGTACAGACTAACACTTCAATTGATATATTATATGCTTAACGTGAGCACCTCCCATCGTATTGCTCAACCTCACGGTTACAAATATCTCTAATTACGTAGATCAGCGATCCAACAAAACCTTCATGTTCCCTGCCAAACACTTCAGTGCCGATTGTTGATACCAAATTGATAAATCGATTGTAATCGGGTGCACACGGGAAAGGCCTTCCCTTGGTTAGATAAAAGGTTTATCTAACAAATTTTCCATTTGACGGATAATGGCATCCGGGAACACCATCAGATATTTGATGAAATTCCACAATTGACCGCTGTGAACAACCTTTTCTGAGCACAATCAAAGTATGCGATTAAAACATTATCGTCACATCGAATCAAAATATCAGTTCCCGTCTACGAAATGAAGCCTCAGCCACAAATCACATCTACACTGGATCCGATCTTCAGCTTAGTTTTTCGTTCATTCGTCTCTAACTTTTATTCGTAAACTATTTACATAGCTTGACTTTGTATTCTGCCAGCTTCGAGAATATAATCGATCTACGCTTTGCTTAGTATAGATTGTCTTTAAATAAAACTGATTGTCTCATCTGCTTGTACGTCCCTTTTTAATTCGGGCATTGGTATATTCTTATCAACAAGAACCTCTGTCAATTATATAGGTTAACTTATTCCTCTGTACCTCATAGCCGTTGCCACTATTTTATCACTTTCTTTCTTGCGCCTACATTTCGATGCGATTAAAGTTATCTCTATTGGCGTCGTTGTTGAGTAGGCATTGTATAGTAAACTAAGATATGATATGGCTTTTACTATCTTGTTATGTATAGAAACTAATAGATAGACAATGGTTTTGTGGTTGCGAAAGGTGCAAGTAAAGGATGTCTCAAAAGAAATATTTCCTGGAAATGTTATCCAGTGTCTCCGCTATCAAGCACAAACCGTTGGATCTCCGTTTTTTTTTACCCGCAAATGTAGATGTGAGAAATGACGGCTAATATCTAAGTATACCTGACAGATATCTGCGTAAATTTGTTTCTGATGAGATTTTCAATAAACGTTCATTTTGAGACACCCTTTACTTGCACTTTTCATAACAATATAACCATTGTCTATTTTTAATTTTCTCTACATAACAATATATTATAAGTCATATCAATGATAATATATTTGTATATGTTGATAAGAAGCCCATTTCATACTCTCTTTATAAAATAATTGAAGTTGGGACCTAAGCGAATATAAGTAGAAGATCAGTGACATTTGTGATGCTCCAGTGCGATCAGGCAACGCATTAGCTAGGTATTCTAAATTGCTGTGAAAAGTTAAAAACATTTTTTTATTAAAAAAATTAACAAAAACTAAGATATCAATCACTCAAACTCATAGAAATAGATAAATAATACAAATTCCTTTTGAGAAAATGAAATATACCATTTTATATTATCTAAAACAATACGGTACGTATGTGAAGCCTATAAAAGTTATCGATCGAAGGCCTAAATTATTATATATTTTCATATCTTGATACAAATAATGTATTGTCATCATCAACTTAAAAAAAAAAATAAATAAAAAAAAAAGGTTTTATTGAAAACGATACTTACATGAAATAATAATAATACCAAAAGCTATAAAATAATTAGGCAGGTCCTAGGTACTAGTCATCACACTCCTCATCAATCTAGCGCGTTGATCAGACAATTAAATAAAAGCGTTGGGCGCGTACAATTTCTAAAAATGTGAGGCGTTCCAAATATGAGCCAAATCGGACCAAAAATACGATTTTTGTGAATATCTCGATCCTTGCGATCTTATTATTGCATTGTCATCGGGTTCTGAACTTTATTCCAAATTTCAAGTTTGTAGCTTATCGGGAAGTTACTTAAATTTTAATTACAAAATTCGTTCACAACGTCCGTGCAGCCTGTCAAGTCAATCTAAATAAAACCGTTTAAAAAAATCTTTAGAAAGCACTTTAAAATAATAATTAATTTATTTATGTTCCTTTACTATTTCGATTTGATGACGCCTATATGGGTGATATTCTTAAAAGTGATCTTCACGCCGATATCACTTATTTCAAATATTTGCTGTTAAAATTTATTTTCCTCAAAGAACTTTAACCGTTTGTCTTTAATTTTTATAACCTGCACTCTGCTCTGATTTGACGAATAAAACTGCTCAAACGCCTGCTGCGTAGCCTATCAACACTTCATCATCTGCGCTTATGAGCAACACCCACCATGCGATCATTTTGATCGTCATAATTGTTATGTTTTTTTTTTTTGGTTTAGATGCATATTAACAACAACGTGCAGTCATTCATTTATTTAACAATGAAATGAAAATCGTCGTTGACCGATAGGCTTTTCTGCTTTTTGTTTTTGTTTGATATATTGCCACTGACTTTGGTGTTGATGTGTTGATTTTATTGTTCGTGTTGTTGTTATTGTTATTGTTGTGTTTTGTCATGGTTCCATTGTTGTTATTGTATCTGTTTTGTTGCTTTATATAGATACTTATGTAGATATATGTATGTACATATATCTTGAAAACTTAAGCCTTCATAAAAATAAGCACACAGACGTTTGACGTCACCATCACATCACACGCATCCAAGTGTGGTGAATTATACAAAAAACAGTAGCATATATAAACGAATTAAGCAAAATTAATATATTAATAACAACTTACTAGCACATAGGCATTGTAATGAATGGCAGCGGTTTTTAACGCGCCTACAAACGAACATTATGTATATACCCAGTAGTTAGCTGTAACGAGTTGTTTAAAAAATCTTACTTGCATACATATTGTTACGAATATTTGCAACACTAAGGTGCACTGCCATCTCTAAGCCAATGCTAAGCAGTGACTGTACGCACATCAATAATTCAATCATTATGTCTACACATATGTACGTACACGCAGCGGAGATGAGATGCCCAAACACATGCAGATATCTTATTGAGATGCTCCTAAATGTAGGCCATTATAATTGTGGAAGTGTCGCTCACACATACAAGCGCATGGGGTGTGAGAGAAGCTATACAAATTATACATCTGTAGTCGTAGCTGAGAAACCAACTAGTAAGTTCTGGAATGGAAAAGCCTAGAAGTATGCAACTAGGAAATCAAAGAGTATAAAAATGCGAGAATAGTAGAGGCGAGAATTCAGTTTCATTTGAGCTATCAATCAGTTTGGTTATTAAGCCAGGTAGTTGCAAAATATGTGTTATTGTGAAGTACTTTAATAAAGGTAATTTTTCCATTATTCAATATTGGAGTTATTTATTCAACAGTTTAGTGATTCGAACTTGGCAGAAGGGCAAATAAGAGGGTTTGCAGTAAAATCGTTACAATATATACAGAAGAATTTTATATTTAATTCAAATGAGTCTGAAACTATGTCGAAAAATATAAATTTAACCACACTGGCTCGCCGGCCCATTGTGTTACTACCGAATACCGATACTTTCCTCATCTATACAGCAGCGAACATAAAAATAAAAAAAATAAAAATTGGCAATTTTTATCAAATTTTGTGAACTACATGATTCTTTTTTTTTCGATATTTTTAAGTAATAACTTTGAGGAATTTTGCAATTGAAACCGTGCAACCCCATCTCAAAATCATTTTCGAAATAAATTCGAGAAATTTTCTCTAAAATACCGAACTTTTTTTTGAAGTTCTTTGACTTGTTTTGAGTATGCAGTTTTCTAGCCCCCCATTTAGTCTAACAAAGAACAAGTTGTAGTTCTCTCAAAAAGTGCAATGATTTTGAAAAATGTTTCCGATCTGTCTGCAACCTCGTTTGGTTTCGAACGTCTCGGAGATGTTCTTCTGACTGAGCTGGTTTTGTTGCTCAACTTCATTTTGTGCAGGTGTATAAGGTGATGTACATATTCCACTTTTTTTTATCGGGTTTTGCCCCGGGCTTGAAACCTTTTGTATTTCGCCAGATTTTTTAATAAAATATGCGGGTGCTATTCCTGGTAGCTGGCCGCTCAAGCTCCTCGCACTCACGCTTTCTTCCCCTGTTTTGTCTTCCTGTAAAGGCTTTTCGCTTCCCTTTTCAACTCTCGGTAGCGTTCGCACAGTCTTGTTGTTGTGATCGGTTTTAATGTAGCCCTGTAGGTAGAATTCTTTCTTTCGGTTGCAACGCGGCCAGTTGCTTTTCGTACCAGTACCATTTGCTTTTCCATGATAGTCGGTAACTAGTTTCTTCCGCGGCGGCAGTACGAAGTGATTTAGAGATATGCTCCCACAGTTCCTGCATTCCGTCGGGTTGACTTGTGCTCTCAGCGAGCAGGTGTGGGAGTCTAGCTGCGAAGTCATTGGCAGTCTGTTGCGATTGTAGCTCTTTAACGTCTAACTTATTCAAGTAATTTTAAAATTAAAAGCTACATATTGTTGCTTGCTATGCTGGGTATAACAACTGAACTTGAACGTTTTCAGTGCTTTTATTTGCCAAGTGTGCGTTGTTCTGACGCTAATTACAAACTCTTCGTTGACGCCGCTTATTCACCATACTGCATTTTTAAAGGTCAGTTTGGCAGTTTGCTTTGTAAATTTAAAATAATATGAATATATGGGCAATTACAGGAAATAGTCTAACAAGACCATAAAATTAAAATTGCCCAGAAATGAGCACATGAGTACAAAAATCGACTGGTGATCGGCATATCACCCTATCACGGCTACCGTTTCGAGAACGCCCTATATCTGAACACTTTTGCAAACGGTCTATTTCAGAATTGGTTTTTAAAATGCTTTATCTCAAAAATCGGTTGAAGGACGCACTATCTTAGATTTGTTTTTACATAAATGCTTCCGCTTATGTCAACATATACTAAATTTGAGCTCAGATAAGCCGTTTTTGAAGCAAAATCTGAAGAAGGGCGTTCTTCAACCGAATTCCTAGATAGAGCGTTTTTAAAGCAAATTCTGAAATAGTGCATAATTCAACAGTTTTCTGAGATAGGGAGTTTTACACGTCATCCGATATCGGTTGGTACTCCACTCAGTAGTAAAAATAGTATTAGATGTCGCGATAACCTTCGAGGGGCGACCACGCTTAGAACAACTTTTTTCTAATTGAAAAAACTTCTTTCTAAATTTTCGATGTTGTTTGGCCGGAGCTCGAACCAAGGATCTTCGGTTTTGTGGGCGGAGCACGCTACCATCACACCACGGTGGCTACCGATAACGTGATTATACGCTGCCTTTTATAAACTGACAGAGCGAAAGTTCCTGTATTTGTATGTCTCTATATGTGTCTGGATTATTCGCGTATCACATTCTAGAACGCTAATGCGTTACAAAGGAAATACCCAAATGAAATGCTTTTTATATCAATTTTTATTCCCAAGCTACATAGTTTTGTACATAAATATTTATAAAACATACATATGTGTGAACAAATATTTTTTGTTACGAAATTTATGTTTTGCCTTGTGGTGGGTTAAAGGAAAAGATATGAAAATTTTTATTTTGGCAATTATCCAAACGCGCCACAAAAAACAAAGCCAACAACACAATACAAATTGATCGTCACTATCCATACATATTTACATACACACATACATACTTATCTACATATGTATCCCGTTATGAGCTTTCGTTTCCCGCAGGGGGTGGTGCGCTTCTTGGCTTTGTGATGACCACATGCAGAAGCGCCGTTAAATTGTGGGGAGAATATAATTATCTCAGTTGTGGTGGCGATCGAAAGCCGAAAGGGCGCGTTGATGTAACGGCTATGCGTTTGGGGTTGAGAACAAATGCGAAATGTGAATAAATGCTTAAAGAGAACTGAATGGGTTGCAATTTGTGCGCAAAACTAAATATACGTAAATGGGATGCAATGGGTTAAAAGTTAATTAATGAATTTAATTATGTGATAAATTTGTATAAAATATTATCTACATAAATGTGTTAATGATGGAATACAAACAAGAAATAAAATTTAAAAGTGACCGAATTTTAATATGAAAAAGTAATAAATAAAAAATAAAACAAATGTATTTTGTTAAAAAAAAAGTGGTTAATTATCTGGAAAATTCATTTCTTTCTCCAGAGGGTAACTCAGCGTTGAACAAAACCGACTGACCGACCTGTCATTACAAACTTCACATTGACTGAATGTGTCCATAGTGTTACCAGAATTTGTGTGACGACCAATCGGAAAACTCCAATTACGCGCCAGGACTTATGTTATAGAATAACTCCATCATCCTGGTAAATACTAGAAGCTTTCAAGGACCTAGCTTATTTGCTACCTCGAGATCTTGCAACTCTGCCGCTCCTAGTGTCTGGAGTCTTGATCCATTCTTTCTGTTCATTGAGTGCTGCACTCTCCTTGCCAGCTCATCGGACTTTTCGCTAAATTCTATCCCTTTATGACCAGGAACCCAGTATAGATGTGTGCCCCGGCCTGAAAGAAGTCTCTCCAATGCCTCTTTGCATTCTTGACTTCTTTCTTAGTAATTTTTTTTGCTGTTTTTCTTCATTTTATTCGATGACAACTTTTTTCCGGACGGGTAGCCACTTCTTTGTTTGAAACGACCAAATAAATAGTCTCAACAAGACAAATATTTTCTTGAAATTATCAGCAAGTCATCATGCTAATGATCCGTGCTTCGAGTACCGCGGGAGGTCACCCTTGTTGTTGTTGGTGGTGTTTGTATCGCAAACACTCTCCCTGGAGGCTGGGGGAGCGTAACAGAAGTGGACAGCCTATTTCCAGATGAAGCCCGGTACGCCCCGGTCGACTGCCTCGAACCGTTTTCCTTGACAGCTCGAACCTTCTGGTCTGTGGATTTTCGTCGCCTCTTACCTACATGCTAACCGCACAGACTGCCATCAGTCAGTGCCTTGTCAACAATCCAATCGCCATACAAATATTATACAAAGAAGTCTATAGTAGTGAGCGCTTCGTGTCAGCCACTAGCCCGAAGAATCTGGACATGTAATAATAGTTGGTAACAGCTCTTCCTTGAATTTAGGTGTGATTCATGACCACCAGAGCCCGAAAGTCAGTTATGGCAGTCAGATATGGTTAAGGTTACCAGATATATGTAATATGTAGCTCTCAGATGATTTTGATTCTTAAGTACTTCGGGTGTGGCATTTACTGTCAATCATGCGGAGGTGGAGGGCGGCGCTTCCATGAGAACGTGGCAGTAGTCGTAAAGTGTACATATTTATTTGGTTTCGATTTCCATTTTCAAAATATTTCCACAACAAAATGACTGGCAGTTGTGACGTCGTTTTTCACCATGTCAACCGCATAAAGATTTAGGTGGGGTGACATAAGGTCAACGGCCAGAAGATCAATTCACCTTATGAGTACATGAAATGGCCATAATGAACACTTATCCCTGCATTCACATTCAGGTGGGGTGACTTAAGGTCAACGGACTTAAAGTCAATTGGACTCATGACCACTTTAAATGCCCACAGATCAATTACTCTATGTCCCTTCTAAATTTGACATAATGGCCATTCAGGAAATTTCGATTTGACCTAATGACTTATGTGGGATGAAACTTTTTCTTTTTGTATGCGAAGTTCATCAATTCAACAGCTATCTGCAATTGATAAAAATTTACAGACATTTCGGTTGAATGTGCAATTCTTGACAACAAGTGCTTCTTTGGACTGAGTAGGCAATTGAAAAGTAAAGTCCTTTCGACAAACGAAAACCACGCTCCACAAGCCGCTCATCATACCTGTCCTAATGTTTGGCTCGGAATCATCAACGAGAGAAGATGATATGGCTCTTGTTGTGTACGAGAGAAAAGTTTCCCGGAAGATGTATGGTCATATCCTTGATGTCGATGGCGAGATATAATGACGGGCTTTTTGAGCTTTACGCAGATCTGACGATATGCAGCGAAAAAAAGCACAAAACCCTCGCTTGCTAGGTCATGTTATGCTTATGGACGAAAACGTTCCGACCAAAAAAGTATTTCAGTCGACACCACAGTTCTGATGCAGAGGAAGGGCAAGACCTTCACTAAGTTGGGAGAGGCAGGTGAAAGAAGATTTGTCCTCCCTTTGGAGTCAATTTGTGCGAAAACTACAGTTTCAAAAGATTTTAAAAATTAATTGGGTCCAATAAAATGATTGCAATCAATTAAATTTTTATGTAAAGTTTGAGTGGCGCTCAAAATTTTTTTTAACCTAAAGCGCGTAAAAAGTTATAATTAAAAGTTATAATGAAAAAATTTTTTATCTCAAAAAATAATTAATGAATCAACTGAATGCCTGAAATATCGCTGCGCAAATCAAGCAAATAATTAAATTTTGCAAAAATGTCCGACGACGACGAAGAGCTGATGAGAGGTGATTTCTTTGCATGATTTTATGCTACCACAAAATACAAAAAAAAAAAATATTAAAAACTGAAAATATATACAAAACAGCTTTTTGCTAATTTTACTTTAGCTTTGTTTTGCATTGGCAACCATAAATAAAAAAATAACAATAAACAATTTTCGTTTACTTATGTTATTTTCTTTGCTTCAATATTTCAATACTAATCAAAAAAGGCTTTAAAAAAAACAAAAATTAAAAGCTTTCAAACTATTTTGAAGAAGTTTTGTAAAATAAGAAACAAAAAAATTTCAAAATTTAATTTGCGAAGTTTCAATAGCTTTTCTTCATAAAAAAATTAACTAAAACTAAACGCAAACCGCCAACAACAACTTTAGTAGATAAATAACGCTATAACTAAGCATAAATAATTACAGTTTAAGCGGAAAGCTTAGATAAAAGGAGAAACAAATTAAAAAAATTTACAAATTTAAATAAAAAGTATTACAAAAGCAATAAGTTTAAGAGTTCTAAGGCTAAAAAATGTGTCATGAAGAAAGCTGCATCAAAGCATCAATGACATGAAATGATTGATTGAAAATGCAGAAAAATCGATTAGCGAATAAACAAAAGCAAGAAACACAACGACAGCAACAACACACAAGACCGCTGCGTACATCCGGTCAAAAAACGTTGTATCAAAATATAAAACAAGGGAACGCCGGAGATATCACAAACAAATTAGTGGCTAATAAAACGTGCAGTAATGACGCTGGAGCTAATGAAGCGCAGAGGAAGAGCCCAGCCACATATGGGATACGCAGCATACGATTTCGTACACAAATTGCCAATACAAATCTTAATAACAATAAGAAACACAAATGCGCTAATGGCACAAAACGACGAGCAACTTCAAAGGCACAGGATACATTTAGCGCTAATGCGAAGAGAGATGACGCCAGTAATAACCGAGATGCTGCTGCTACAGCAACTGAGGCGCACACAAGCACAAGGCATGATCTCGAGTATTACGAGTTGAGCTGTTGTATAAATTATGGCGATTTCCGCCAGGTGCATGTACAGTTCCATAGTTCGGATCGTAGATGTTGTGCGTTTTCATGGAAACGAAAATTTCGACGTACAACCAGCGGTACGGCGTCAAAGCGACAACGTCAACAACAGCCAACAGTGCGACGTGTATTAAGAAAACAACAACACCGTCAACGTTATGGTGTTTGGTTGACGGCATGTCAACAAGAGCGACGACAGCGACATGATTCGCTATATTCAAGTTTTGAAACGCAATCAAACGATGAGGAAGCAGCAAAAAAAGAAGAGGAAGTGATAGAAAATGTTGAAGAAAAAGTGGAAGACGGAAGAAAAGCGCAAAAAGAGAACGTGAAAGTACCGTTAGTTGTTGAAGAAGCAGAAAAAGAAACTAACGCTGACACAAATGACTTGAATTTTGTTCACAGTATAATGACGATGTGCCTTAATTCCAGTGAACGGGCTTCGATGGCCAACATTGCAGATTTTAGCAAAGCGAACAATGATGAAACCAAAGTTACGCCCAGCTATTGTGTGAATAGGCATAATAAAGTTGGCACTAATGATGGTACTACTAATGACGCTTTCGATTTGATCGATTTCACTGTCGACGATCTCTGCAATTCACATACTTTTACTGCCACCGATTCAGATACAACACTAACAAATTTTGATGCTGCCGATTCCGTAACCCCCGCATCAGTTGCTTCTAACTTAGAGCCAGCGCTTTATTTCAGTGCTCCTTCAGTCGCTGCTCCCCCCACTGTAGTTGATGCTGCAATTGTCAGCACTGCCGATACACAATGTACAGTTAGCCATACTAATGCCATTGGAATTGATAGTTCCGCTGTTGGCGATATAAATCGAACTTTGCCACCAAACATTTGTTCGATTTCTTTGATTGCGGCGGAAGTGAGCGATGATCTGTTGGTGGGCGATTGTAAAGGTGTCGATGCTCAGAAAAAGAAAGTAAATCAAATTGTTGCTGTTGATTTAATTGAATGGAATAATTTTGATGGCTATATCGAATTGACCACTGACTGTGGTGGCGGTAAGTTGGCGCGAATTTGTGTGTGTATGTGTATGCTTAGCTTTGGTAGTAGCTACCCTGCAGGAAGTGATTATCCGAGTGCTTCCATATGATCTCAATCATCTAGATACGTTTTTTACTGTTTACTCAACACGAGATTTTCCTGGTGCAATTTTTATTTTTGCCGAGCGTCCCACCGGTTGCCGAAAGTGGAGGTTTACCTACCCTTCGTGAATGGAAGACAGGAACTTCGTCGTCACGGTTCTTGGTGCAGTGCTAAGCTGGGAAATGCTCACTGCTTTTCACAAACTCACTTCGTTTAAATCGGAGTATCATCAATTTAAGATCGTTTGAAAAATAAAAGCAGCCCCTCTTTGATAACCACTGCCGGTGACTTGAGGAGTTTTTGCGGCTTTTTACGTTAGTCGAAATGAAGAAGGAGATACCGCAGTCCAATATTTCGCTCAAAATCCGAGAGTTATTGCTGAGGCTATCCCGCTCACACGGCATGCTATTAGGCGAATCATTCTGACTTGTTTTCCCCCAACCATGCGCTGTGATATCAGCTCAGCGGTAATTAACCAATTGAAACTCGAAGGGAGGCCACATTATTTTTCCAACCCCCTCTGAGCCGAACTATTTTTATTTATTCTATGCTAAGTTTATAAATGCAAAAATCTTTCGCGGATCATTACATATTCTTTTTTGTTGTTTTTTACCGCAGCATCTAACACTCCTACAAGATTTAAGGTAGTGTTGCGGGTGGTGGTAGCCCTTAGGTGGATATGAAATATTTGAAACCTTTGAACCCGCGCTACACCGACTTGACCACCCTTGGTGCTTCTAACTGGCATCAGGTATCACGAAACAGGGATACCTGACATGACTTGGTGGTTAAGCGCTAAGTAATGATGATAATTAACCCGTTGAGAACCTTAATTTTCTTTCGACTCAGTCTATGAATCGGAGCTACATAAACATACATAATAAAAGGACAAATTTTACTTGCTGAGAAGAGCAACTCTGCGTTGAATAGTGCATTGAGCTGATTTAAGTATTATTACACCATGTGCTTCACTTTGTCGTTAATTTCTTCTTTTTTGTGCTCGGCTCTTTATAAAAGTAAATTATTCCGTCACCTGGGATTTGGGTATCCCGTGCGCGGTCTCGCTCTGTATTAAGCAATAAAGGCAAGTCTTCCCATCAAAACTCCAGCACGCTCTGTGCGTAGTATACCAAGTCGCAAAAGTTGTTTCTAAGCGAATTTGTTCCGGATCTTTCGTAATACATCACATTTTCTTGCAATATGAAATTGCACCTCGTCGAGAGTAGGTGCGAGTGCTGAAGGGAGATATCGTCGCACATAACAACCATGAAAAAGTACTGTTTGCTTTAATGCTTGGTGGTCGCCATGCTGTCGTTGTTGTTTTTTCTCGCCTCACATAGATGGGCAAAGGAACATCACAATTTTGGAAGAAAAAAAAAACAATTAGATAAAAAATTTTCCAAGCAGGGTCGCCCCTTGAAAGTGCTACGACAAAAACTCCACATATTTTTTCCCTTGAGAAGCTTCCCAGTGAAAATTCATTTGCTTTGCAGCTGCTGTTCGGACTCAGTATAAAACATTTATGTAGGTTCCGTCCGTACCTTAGGTCCGAGAAGATATTTACGTATTTTAGAGTGCGCACATCAAAATTAATCCTTTTTTACATATGTACGTTCCTAAGTTGGTTTCACGTTCTTTAATCAGTACTATTATGTTGCAACGTGGTACTAATGACGAGCGTACTTCGAACAGCAGCGAAGTCGGTCGATTGCAGTGGAAGATTCGAAAATTCTACATACAGTTTCATATGTCTGTAATGTTAGTTTCTATCCGAAATCTCTCTCGTTCTTGGTTTTCAAGCTAGTTTTAGTATCCGCTTTAGGCTAGATAAAATGAGGTAGATTCACTAGCTACATTTATCAATTTAAGGTTATTTACCCAATATTTTCCTAGCAGGGTGCCTACTTATCAACCTACTGGCATATTTACTAGCATACATCAACACACTTACATATGAATATATGTACGTATTTTAATTATCTAAGGTATCTAGTAGAAGTACTGAGTAGCGATTTAATTTCGATTTGAAAGTGTAAGCTAATAATTTAAGTTTTTGTTTATTGCTGTTACTTCCTCCAACGGATTCATTTGAGCTCTGGATGCTGCTTATGGCAGGCAGACCGAAAGGCATCAAATTACGTGAAAGTTCCGCAAATGCTGATGGCTATGACCTTTTTTAAAAAACTTTATATTAAATAAAAAACAAGTTAATAGATATTTATTATACTCAGTTGAGCAGAACTCACAGAGTATATTAACTTTGATTGGATAACGGTTGGTTGTACAGGTATAAAGGAATCGAGATAGATATAGACTTCCATATATTAAAATCATCAGTATCGAAAAAAAATTTGATTGAGCCATGTCCGTCCGTCCGTTAACACGATAACTTGGGTAAATTTTGAGGTATCTTGATGAAATTTGGTATGTAGGTTCCAGGACACTTATCTTAGATCGCTATTTAAAATGAACGAAATCGGACTATAACCACGCCCACTTTTTCGATATCGAAAATTTCGAAAAACATAAAAAGTGCGATAATCCATTACCAAAGACGGATAAAGCGATGAAACTTGGTAGGTGAGTTGAACTTATGAAGCAGAATAGAAAGTTCGTAAAATTTTGGACAACGGGTGTGGCACCGCCCACTTTTAAAAGAAGGTAATTTAAACGTTTTGCAAGCTGTAATTTGGCAGTCGTTGAAGATATCATGATGAAATTTGGCAGGAACGTTACTCGTATTGCTATATGTATGCTTAATAAAAACTAGCAAAATCGGAGAACGACCACGCCCGCTTTAAAAAAAAATTTTTTTTAAAGTCAAATTTTAACAAAAAATTTAATATCTTTACAGTATATAAGTAAATTATGTCAACATTCAACTCCAGTAATGATATGGTGCAACAAAATACAAAAATAGAAGAAAATTTCAAAATGGGCGTGGCTCCGCCCTTTTTCATTTCATTTGTCTAGGATACTTTTAATGCCATAAGTCGAACAAAAATTAACCAATCCTTGTGAAATTTGGTAGGGGCTTAGATTCTAGGACGGTAACAGTTTTCTGTGAAAAAGGGCGAAATTTGTTTGAAGCCACGCCCAGTTTTTATACACAGTCGACCGTCTGTCCTTCCGCTCGGCCGTTAACACGATAACTTGAGCAAAAATCGATATATCTTTACTAAACTCAGTTCACGTACTTATCTGAACTCAATTTGTATTGGTATAAAAAATGGCGAAAATCCGACTATGACCACACCTACTTTTTCGATATCGAAAATTACGAAAAATGAAAAAAATTCCATAATTCTATACCAAATACGAAAAAAGGGATGAAACATGGTAATTGGATTGGTTTATTGACGTAAAATATAACTTTAGAAAAAAACTTTGTAAAATGGGTGTGACACCTACCATATGGTAGTAGAAGAAAATGTAAAAGTAATGCAGGGCGAAATCAAAAGCCCTTGGAATCTTGGCAGGAATACTGTTCGTGGTATGACATATATAAATATATTAGCGGTACCCGACAGAAGATGTTCTGGGTCACCCTGGTCCACATTTTGGTCGATATCACGAAAACGCCTTCACATATACAACTACCACCACTCCCTTTTAAAAGCATTTATTCCTTTGATTTGATACCCATATCGTAAAGGCGTCCACCTATAGAACTAAGGTCCACTCCCTT
The DNA here is from genome assembly GCF_040869045.1 of Eurosta solidaginis. Lineage (NCBI taxonomy): Eukaryota > Metazoa > Arthropoda > Insecta > Diptera > Tephritidae > Eurosta > Eurosta solidaginis. Next base: position 249,669,654 of record NC_090320.1, on the reverse strand, counting down.
TTAAAATACTCATTATCACCTTTCGTTTGATACCCATATTGTACAAAAGCATTCTAGAGTCACCTCTGGTCCACCTTTATGGCAATATCTCGAAAAGGCTTACACCTATGGAACTAGGGCCCACGCTCTTTTAAAGTACTCATTATAACCTTTCGTTTGGTACCCATATTGTACCAACGCATTCTAGAGTCACCTCTGGTCCACCTTTATGGTAATATCTCGAAAAGGCTTCCACCTATAGAACCAGGGCTCACGCCCCTTTTAAAATACTCATTATAACCTTTCGTTTGATACCCATATTGTACAAAAGCATTCTAGAGTCACCTCTGGTCCACCTTTATGGTAATATCTCGAAAAGGCTTCCACCTATAGAACTAGGGCCCACGCCTCTTTTAAAATACTCATTATAACCTTTCATTTGATACCCATATCGTACAAACAAATTCTAGAGTCACCCCTGGTACACCTTTATGGCGATATCTCGAAAAGGCGTCCACCTATAGAACTAAGGTCCACTCCCTTTTAAAATACTCATTATCACCTTTCGTTTGATACCCATATTGTACAAAAGCATTCTAGAGTCACCTCTGGTCCACCTTTATGGTAATATCTCGAAAAGGCTTCCACCTATAGAACTAGGGCCCACGCCCCTTTTAAAATACTCATTATAACCTTTCGTTTGATACCCATATCGTACAAACAAATTCTAGAGTCACCCCTGGTCCACCTTTATGGAGATATCTCGAAAAGGCTTCCACCTATAGATCTAAGGCCCACTCCCTTTTAAAATTCTCATTAGCAACTTTCATTTGATACCCATATCGTACAAACAAATTCTAGAGTCACCCGTGGTACACCTTTATGGCGATATCTCGAAAAGGCGTCCACCTATAGAACTAAGGTCCACTCCCTTTTAAAATACTCATTATCACCTTTCGTTTGATACCCATATTGTACAAACAAATGCTAGAGGCACCCCTGGTCCACCTTTATGGAGATATCTCGAAAAGGCTTCCACCTATAGATCTAAGGCCCACTCCCTTTTAAAATTCTCATTAGCAACTTTCATTTGATACCCATATCGTACAAACAAATTCTAGAGTCACCCGTGGTACACCTTTATGGCGATATCTCGAAAAGGCTTCCACCTATAGAACTAAGGTCCACTCCCTTTTAAAATACTCATTATCACCTTTCGTTTGATACCCGTATTGTACAAACAAATGCTAGAGGCACCCCTGGTCCACCTTTATAGAGATATCTCGAAAAGGCTTCCACCTATAGATCTAAGGCCCACTCCCTTTTAAAATTCTCATTAGCAACTTTCATTTGATACCCATATCGTACAAACAAATTCTAGAGTCACCCGTGGTACACCTTTATGGCGATATCTCGAAAAGCGTCCACCTATAGAACTAAGGTCCACTCCCTTTTAAAATACTCATTATCACCTTTCGTTTGATACCCATATTGTACAAAAGCATTCTAGAGTCACTTCTGGTCCACCTTTGTGGTAATATCTCGAAAAGGCTTCCACCTATAGAACTAGGGCCCACGCCCCTTTTAAAATACTCATTATCATCTTTCGTTTGATACCCGTATTGTACAAACAAATTCTAGAGTCACCCCTGGTCCACCTTTATGGAGATATCTCGAAAAGGCTTCCACCTATAGATCTAAGGCCCACTCCCTTTTAAAATTCTCATTAGCAACTTTCATTTGATACCCATATCGTACAAACACATTATAAAGTCACCCCTGGTCCACCTTTATGGCGATATCTCGAAAAGGCGTCCACCTATAGAACTAAGGCCCACTCCCTTTTAAAATGCCCATTAAGAACTTTCATTTGATACTCATATCGTACAAAAAATTCTAGAGACAGTCTGGTCCACCTTTATGGCGATATCTCGAAAAGGCGTCCACCTATAGAACTAAGGTCCACTCCCTTTTAAAATACTCATTATCACCTTTCGTTTGATACCCATATTGTACAAAAGCATTCTAGAGTCACCTCTGGTCCACCTTTATGGTAATATCTCGAAAAGGCTTCCACCTATAGAACTAGCGCCCACTCCCTTTTAAAATACTCATTATCACCGTTTTTTGATACCCATATCGTACAAACAAATTCTAGAGTCACCCCTGGTCCACCTTTATGGCGATATCTCGAAAAGGCGTCCACCCATAGAACTAAGGCCCACTCCTTTTTAAAATACTCATTAACACCTTTCGTTTGATACCTATATTGTACAAACGCATTCTAGAGTCACCCCTGGTCCACCTTTATGGCGATATCTCGAAAAGGCGTCCACCTATAGAACTAAGGCCCACTCCCTTTTAAAATGCCCATTAGGACCTTTCATTTGATACTCATATCGTACAAAAAAATTCTAGAGTCAGCCCTGGTCCACTTTTATGGCGATATCCCAAAATGGCGTCCACCTATAGAACTATGGCCCACTCCCTCTTTAAATACTCTTTAATACCTTCCATTTGATACCCATGTCATACAAACACATTCCAGGGTTACCCTAGGGTCATTTTCCAACATGGTGATTTTCCTTTATTTTGTCTCCATAGCTCTCAAGTGAGTATGTAATGTTCGGTTACACCCGAACTTAGCCTTCCTTACTTGTTTTTTATCTGTGCTCGCGCTCCCCTTATTCGTAAAAAACAAATTAATTAAATTTGTATCGGAATAATTAATTAAATTTTTTATCAAAAATACTTTGTTTTTCTTATGAATAATGAGAACGTTGTGTATATATTTTAAAATTTGAAACACTCTTAGGTAAAAAAATTGTCAAAAATCAATGCGAGCTTAGAGAAACCTATAACTTGCACTTTGTTAGACTAAAATTGATTGAGCTATAAAATTGTATACTCAAAGAAATTCAGCGAGCCTTAAACAAAAAGTTCGAATTTCCATACAATTTTTTTCCAATTTTTTTGAAAATGTTTTTAAATTAGTTTTAAAAATTTCCGTTACAAAATCCGTAGACGTTTTTTTCCTAAATTACCAAAATAAGTAAAAGCAGAATTTATCATGCGAAATTTGAAATAAATTACCACTGCAATTTTTCTGTTCGCAGCTGTAGGTACTATATATTATCGCTCAATCAATTTTTGACGTCAAATTCGGATTAAAGTGATTCACGGTCAAACATCAATTAATATTCTATTTTTATAAAAGCGCGCCGTAGTTTAATGTTCATTAAGATCCTCATATAATAAATAATTTCACTTTTTTGTAAATACTAGACAGTTTTTTTTTTGGCATTCGGCATACATATTGTATATGGAAATTTGAATGCGAGCCAAGAAATTAGCGATAAGATTTACTTTTTTTTATAAACTTGTTTTATTCGTGAAATGTCAAGTGCACATGTTGAGCTTTCTTTGTTTATACGAAAAGCTCCCAAGAGCACCCAGCGCATAGGTTTAGCAAATGTCTCTCTATGCTTCCGTACGTTTTCTAGATATACACAGCAGCGAAAAGGAAAAAAGCAGTTAAAAAATCTCTGTTAATTTTGTGCTTGAAACTTTTTCTGGAAAATTTTACGAAAACTGCGAATATTTTCTTAGAGTTCCCTGAACTTTTTTGGGTATGCATAAATAAGTAAAATGTTCAAAATAGAAAAAGCAACATAATTGACGAAATTTGAAAAAAATTTCCGCTGCTATTTTTCTGCTCGCAGCCGTAGAGTTCTAACAGTTTTGCATGCAGTTTGCTAACAATAATATAGCTGACATGTTTTTTTTTTTTTTGCTACGTTTTTTGTTTAATAACAAGAAAATGTTTCTGTAAATAGAAAAAATGATTCCTTCAGATAAATTTCAATTTAGAAAAGGGTGTGTTTGTAGAAAAATCATTCTCGTTCAAGAGGATTGGTAATAGGGTGTATGCACTAGAGGTTTGTTCTTTCAATGTCAGCGGGATCCTTGTTATATAACTCGATTTGAATGGAAATGCGATTGGAAATCTGTCAAATCACATAAATTTTTTTTAAATCCGACAGAAGTTTCATTCGAATCGAGTTACATAATAAGGCCTCAGGCCCTTCGCGCTCGCAAAAACTAAAAATCAGCACGGGTTGCTTTTGCTAAGCAAGGAAAGGGGGGAATAATTCGGGAATTGAATTCATCTGAAATTGTACCAGAAAAGCGCCTTAGGCAGTGCTGTAGTATTGATAGTAATTTTGCAAATGCGAACATTTATTTATTACTAAATATTTCGTGAAATGATAAAGAGTTTTATTGCTTTTCTCATTTTTGCAGGCATTGTTTGAAGAACACCGTACTTGAAAATTGTATACAAAGACACACTATCGCAGAATTTTTTTCAAACCCAACCAGTCTGAGCATAAATTTAGGAACATTTTACATGAGAAAGGAGGTTTATAAAAAAAATGAGATAAGACGCTTTCAAAACAACTCCTAAGATTGAAAATTTTTGAAATCACTTTGAGAAACACGAGTTCGAACTGGAAGCCGATATAGGTGATACTTCACTAAGCAGCGAAATAAAAAAAAACAATTTTTTTTTAACTTTAAACTAAGGCTTAGACTTTGCGGAAAATTTCAGCTTATGTTTGGCCTTGCATTCAGCCATGAACTTGAATTTCGATTTAGGTTTCGTTTGTTCGTAGGTTTACGGAAGTGCACTATTCCATAGTCTTCATATAATTTCTTTTCTTCGTCCCTACTATTCCAGGATATACTACCACAAAATCAGAAATATACTAAGAAGAAGAAGTTTCTATAAAGTTTCTTTTATCCAGCTGCATTAGTAGATCCTGGTATAATTAATAAATTTGCCACAAAATCAAAAATATAATACTAAGAAATTATGCTGATCAATACTTATATGGCGATTGTGAATTTTTCGCCTCCTATTTCTACTACTAAGATGTTTCATAAGTTTGCAAAGAAAGAATACAGTTAATGGACCTTTTATGTTAAAAGTGTAATCAAAATATTTTGCTTATAAAATATTCTAAGCTTCTGGTCCAAGCAAAAACTCTTAGGGCAACACAGTTTTTAAATGGTTTAAATTCTCAATTTACAACCCGATTTCCAAGAAGCAATAAAACAAATATTTCTCCTAAATCTGAAACGGCTTAATGTATAAATCCTACATATGTATATGTAAATACACAAAATTTCTTTTTAGCAGCTGCCTTTTGCATTAAAATTGGCCTTGAATTTGTTGTATTTCTTTCACAATATTTGCATAATGATAAATGTATGCCAAGTATTAAAATTTATTTACAGATTTACATATTAATGCACAACAGTGAGCACGAAAATAGTAGTAGCAATACGAGTATTTATAAAATTTTTCAAATAAATTATTCATTTTGTTTTTCGATAATCTCAGGAATGGACTTCTGTGAATTTCGTAACTGAAACTATGCTAAACCAATCTCAACGTTTTCGAAAAAATGGAACATTCAAAAATATTATGAGCTATTTATAATATAGTTTTCTAAGTTTTTTAGATCAAGCAGTTTTGTAGCCGAATCAATTTTAGTTCAAGAAAGTACAAATTATAGGTTTCTGAAAATTCGTATAGAATTTAAAAAATTTGTTTCCCAATGGGTGTTTTACATTTTCTTTCATACGAGGGCGCTTTGCTTTGTTTTTCATATGGAAGAAAATCCGAAATACTCATCGCAAAACAAACTGTCAAAAATCATTGTGAATTTTGAAATGTTTTTGAGTTTGCTTTGCATAGTTTCAGTTACAAAATTCATAGAAGTTTTTTTTCTAAAATTATTGAAAAAAAAGAAGAGTTGACGAAATTTTATTAAACAAGTAAGGAAGGCTAAGTTCGGGTGTAACCGAACATTACATACTCAGCCGCCAAATTACAGCTTGCAAAACTTTTAAATTACCTTCTTTTAAAAGTGAGCGCTGCTACGCCCATTGTCCAAAATTTTACTAATTTTCTATTCTGCGTCATAAGGTCAACCCATCTACCAAGTTTCATCGCTTTATCCTTCTTTTGTAATGAATTATCGCACATTTTCGGTTTTTCGAAATTTTCGATATCGAAAAAGGAGGCGTGGTTATAGTCCGATTTCGTTCATTTTAAATAGGAACTTACATACCATATGTCATTAAGATACCTCAAAATTTACTCAAGTTATCGTGTTTACGGACAGACGTACGGACGGACATGGCTAAATGAATTTATTTTTTCGCGCAGATCATTTTGATATCTAAAAGTCTATATCTATCTCGGTTATTTTATGAGCTCTGCTCAGCTGAGTATAAAAAGTGCCACTGCTGTTTTTGTATTCGCTGCTGTATATACCACATTTATGTAGCATGATTGACGGATACTTGAGAAAGATTTGCATAAAACGATTTATTTGGGTATTGCAACATAATCTTTTAATTTTCAGTTTTTCACACTCGCATTTACACGGATTTAAATATTTCTACATATTTGATTGCATACGTGCAGTACTCAATGTATGTGTGTTGTACTAACTTATGTATCGAAATTTATCGTTGATTGAAGAAGATGGATTATTTTACACGAACTTAGCTATAACCACTTGCCAAAAGTGTCAATTGATTGTTGTTGACATTATTGATCGCTATCAATCGTATTAGCGAAAGATTTGCATGGCCTTTGGGCTCTTACAGCGACTGCTTTCCAAACGGGCGGGGGGCGTTAAACTATACATTGCGCTCATTAGTTAAGCGACCCACTGTAACGCAAGTATGTATTTAGTACATTTGTATGTTTAAGCATAAATTTATAAGTACTAGTCCATCTATTGGCCAATAAACCACCATAGCTTATACCACATCGGGGTGATATTGATGAGCAACAGACATATGTTTATGTTTTTATTCAGCAAAGGTGGTTTTCATGTCAAATGTGAAATTTATAGAAATTTGTAAAGAAATTGTTTACAAACAAAATGGTTGTTCAGGCTTTTTAGATGCCGAGGTTTGGGGGGAAAATGTCCTAAATTAACAAAAACAAAGAAAAAACATCAGAAATGTGTAGAAATTAATTGCAGTTTTGCCAGGGTTGTGAGTTTTCTTAATTGAATGGCTATACTTATAAAAAAAAGTGTTATGGCTCTATATATGGACTGTTCCGGAAAGAGGGAGCACATTTGATTTTGCTTGTAATTCTGCGAGTTTGCACTTTTTTCCTTTAATTTTCTTGTAATGGTTTTGTTTTTACAAGCTTTGATTAATTTTTGTACCCTTTTTTTGGAATAATATAATAAAAGTCCTTCAGAAAAAATTATTTCCGGACTTTTAGTTTTTTAGTCCGAAAGTGATTATTAAATCTGAACTTTTGTTATATAAGTCCGAAAATAAAATTTAAATCCAGACACATCTTCCGATGTTCAATAGGGCATTTGTAGTTGTTTTGATTTATAGCTTAAATTTAGGCGGTGGCACATGCAAATACATATATAACTTACGTCAATCTATAAGCCAAGTATCATATGTTTGTCTGTATTCATTAGTGAACCATCGCTTTTTTCTATTTTCGTTATCGAAGAAATTTGCGTGGTTTTAATTTGGTTTTTCATATTCTCAAGACCAATCTATTCTGTGTCAATATAAACCGTTGTACCTACATAATCAGAGGTAAACACAGCGAACAGTGAACACGAAAACAATATTGACAATTTTTTTTTTATTTTGGAAAATTTAAGAAAAAATGTGCGTGCACCTTGTATTGTATTTGAAACTATACCAAGTCATACCCTAAAACGTTTTCGAAAAAAATCGAAAATTCGAAAAAAATTTAAAAGTTTCAAACTGACAAACAAGAAAAATCTAAGTAAAAAAAAGTGTTTCTTGTTTGTCAATTTTAGTCTAAGTGCAAGTTATAGATATCTCAAAATTCGCACTCATTTATGCCAAACTTTTTTCTGAGGGGTGTTTTATATTCTCTTCAATACGAACGCGATTAGTCAAAAACTTTTAACTTACCAACAACAATATTACTCTTACCGCCTGACATGTGTTTTTGTTTGAACACATCGCTCATTTACTTCAATAGTGTCATAACTCAAAAAACAAAATTTTCCAGGAGAAGCATTCAAAGATTTTAACTGCCATATGTTGCGCATATAAATGCATATTTTCATTTGTATAGCACGTGGTAAGTTTTTAGCGGATCACAAAGAGTTTTTTATACAACATAGACCATGTTATTGGGTACGTTTATATGTTATTAACTCACAAGTAATGTTTTTTGAGTTATGACACTATTGAAGTAAATGAGCGACATGTTGATTCGAATTGTTGATAGAACTTTCCACCATTCTAACGGTACACATACTTTGTCAGCAAACATTTTATCTAAGCCCTGACGAATTTGATTGTACAAAAGCCAACCATTTTTTCACTGCCTTCATGACAATAAGCTTTCATTTGCTAATTTTTTACTGTCCTATCCATTTAAGGCAAAAATGCAGTGAAATGCACATCCTATAGTCTTAATATTCGTATTTTAAACACGTAATATTTACTTGAATACATAGTTATAAATTTAATTGAATTGAAAAGCACAATTTATGGAAAATAAACGTAAATTTGAGGGAGAAATCAAGTGCAAGTGACGTTAACGTGCTTTTTTCTTTTTTATCAAATCAAAATATCTGAGATAATGTATCCCGCTTAAAGTATTTTAATATGTGCATTAGAGTGCCTTCAAGACATCATAAAAAAATAAATGTAAGCCGCGGTAGCCTCCGAAGAGATTTTAGGCCGAGCCTCTCTTCCTATTCCCGTCGTGCTCCTTTTTTTTTAATTTTTCCTACAAATTGGCGAGACGGGACCTACTTGTGTTATGCCGACTCCAAATGGCATCAGCAAGGCAGATCAACTTTTACTGAGAGCTTTTCATTGGCAGAAATGCACCCGAAGTGCTTGCCAAAGATTGCCGAGGGGCGATAAAAATAAATACGAAACTATTTTCGAATTCCTCTATTGCCTGAAAGGTGACGAGAATCAAATCAACTTCTAAAGTCTATAATTTTTTTTTACCTTTAAGACGATACATACATTTTACTGTGAAGATGGTGTAATGTGGGTGGGGAGTGGGTCTATTTCGCTGTCAACCTTGGAAGGAAATTCTTCCTGACATTCCGAGTTATCTGAAACTGCTATAGAAAGTGAGGTGTAAAATTTATCGACAAACCTACAAAGGGAAAGCCCAGCCTCCATAGTTGGCAAATACTTCAAATTTTCATAGGTACAAGCAGCTCTTAATTTGAGGAGATGAGATGAAATTGACTAAGATGGTTATGAAATAATAAGGCATAATTCAGTAGAGCCATGTGGATAATTTCTGCGCATGTGGTACTGGATTTTGTGAACTTGCAGTATTCTCAGGCTTAAAAGGAGTAAATTAGTAAGGAGCACTGCGATTGAATTTATTTAAAAAGACAGAATGGAAGAACTACCTCAGCTGATTTGAATGAGATTATTATGTTTATTCTCTACTCTGTGATGAAATCAGAAAACGAGCTACTTGAATCATGGAATCAATTTTCCAAAGTGCCAAAAAGCTTGAAATAGAGAATATCTGTGGCCTCATGCAATAACCGCTTAAGTCGACTTAAGAAGAATTTGAGTTATAAGTGGTACGGTGTTCGCGAATTAAAGCTACATATTTGTGTCCAACCAGTATACGTCCAGGTAAACTAATAGAGAATTTATTAGCATGTGCATAATCGCCGAACTCGAAACTGTCCTAATTTACATTTGCATTAGTAGCTTATGTATTCTTAAGACAAATTTTAAACATTTATTTGTGTTGCATAATTCGTCTCTATCGAGATAAGCGGTTATTGCACCTATTGTATAACACGTTTGAGTTCTTAAGTCTACTTAAGTTTTTTTAGTATAATCAAATAGCACACATCCAACGTACTTATCACAAACTGTCATAGCAGATGTTTCGTTAAAAAAATAAAAATTAATAAAAACAGGTAAGGGTGTCTAAGTTCGGGTGTAACCGAACATTATATACTCAGCGTGAGCTTCAATTGTACGTTTCATTTCATATAAATTACTTTTCTACATAACACGTGGCACCGCCCGTTGAAAAAATGTCTCGCCATTTCCTCTTACAATAAAACTTGATAAGTGAAATATCATAGATTCAAAACTATTTTTTGCTAAGTTATAGCTTATTATTCTACGACGCTTTTAAATTTGTTTTATATCTAAATTGCTGTGGTCTTTTACCGATCCCGTCCATTTTTACTAGAAATATTTCCTGCTATAGGGAAAACTTGTGTACCAAATTTTATTACGATCCATTAATTTTTCTTCGAGTTATGGCTCCCGAAACATAGAAAATTGCTTAGTCATAAAAGGGGCGGTGCCACGACCATTTTTTAAAATTTGAAGTTTTTCCTATTTACTGTTATAAATCCACTTGGGAAATGAAATACCATTGATATAAAGCTCTTTTTTGCAAAGATATAGCTTATTTTATTCCTCCACGACCCTTTTAAAAATCTTTATTATAAAAGTGGGCGTAGTCCTTAATCGATTTCGTTAATTTTTCTTCAAAGCATTTCCTATAGTAAAGGCAACCTCTCTGCCGAGTTTTGTTACGATAGGTTTTTTGATTTATGATTAATAATATTTGTAAAATTGATTTTATCACAAGTGGGCGGTGCCACGCCCATTTTAAATTTTTTTTTTCAAATTTGTATCAATAGTCTCAATATCAGTCCAATGTCAAAGTTCAACGTTCTAGGCGTGTTATTTACTAAATAATCAGTTGTTTTTGTGTTTTCTAAAATATATATATAAAAAGTGGGCGTGGTTATCATCCGATTTCGCCCATTTTCAATACCAATCTTTTCTGTGTCCAGGTAAGCTCGTGTACCAAATTTGATGAATATATCTAAATAGTTACTCAATTTATCGTATTAACGGACGGACGGACGGACGGACATGGCTCAATCAAATTTTTTTCGATACTGATGATTTTGATATATGGAAGTCTATATCTATCTCGATTCCTTTATACCTGTACAACCAACCGTTATCCAATCAAAGTTAATATACTCTGTGTGCAAAGCACGCTGAGTATAAAATCCCTTTCTTTCCCTTGATTTGATCTCGCCACCTTCCGATCGCCAGCAAGTCAGTTTACTCGTCCGCCAAAAGCTGTTCTCGAGCTACGGCGACGGTTTGCATAGTTTATAGCGTAGCTTTAAAATTGTCGGTATTCGAACTTGAAATCTTAAAATTAGTAGCAAAATACTGTGACGAATATTAGCAACACTAAGGGATACTATCATCTCTAAGCCGATGCTAAGCAGTGACTTGTATGCACATCAATAATCCAATCATTATGTCTACACATATGTACGTACCCGCAGCGGAGAAGCAACGCACAACCACATACATATATCTGAGATACTCCCGAAAGTAAGCAATGGTTGTGCAAGTGTCGCTCACACATACAAGCGCGTGGAGTTTGAGAGATGCATCTGTAGTTACAGCTGAGTAATTTTATAGCTGATAACTAACTAGTAAGTTCTGGAAATAGAAAAGCCTAGAAATATGCAACGAGGAAACCAGACGCTATCTGGCGAGTAATAGTAGTGTTATTCTGAAGTACTTTAATAAAGACCATTTTGCATTATTGAATAGTGGAGTTATTTATTCAACAGTTTAGTGATTCGAGCGTTAGCAGAAGCTTGCAAATAAGGGGAATTGCAGTAAATTCGTTACAATACTTATTCATTAATTAAAGTGGTTTTTGTATGTGAGATTTTGAGAAAATTTCAACTTTTTTAATAGCGGGTAGACGATTCTACCTTTAAGTCTTTTTTATTATGGTATTGTAGGAATGCTTATTGGAGGGCATTTGAAATCACCTGCTTATGATTTCTTTACTGTAAAAGTTAGGCACTAAGTATGAACGCATTAGTAAATTACATTTAAAAGTGTTCCATTTGAGTGAAAAGTGCGATGTTAATTGTTTTTAGTTTTATAATGATGATTCGCGAATCCATCCTGATTATCAAGTTAGTGAATCTGAAGTTGATAACCATGATAATAGTCAAATTAGTATACTGATATATCATTGAGTCAGAAGTGGATCACCAAAAAATCGATGAAACTATCTCAAGCACTGAAGAAGGTTCCTTCTCGCGCTTAAACTCCAAATTAAACGGAATAGTTGTAAAAGTTACGTAAACTCCAAAGGAAACCTAGTAGCAGAAAGAGTTTTCCATTTTATAAATTACAAATGCCGCAGAAAATGTAAGACTAAAATATCAGCTACTCTCCACAAAGAAGTATGTATGTATTTTATAGCTTTTGCGCACTTGGTTCTCACAAAGAACGAGTTTTATTGATTGGGGCCCTTATATATATTGATGGAAAGAAATTGGCTAAATTATATTACCACCCTAAAAAGCCCCGTCAACGTGACCATACCATTGTGTATAATGTGAATGAAAGCGGAACAAATATTCAAGTACATATGTCATAAAGTATTTAAAAAGCGTTGTGAAAAATCTCGATAGTCCAAACTCACGTTTCCTTGATAGACGGGCTCCGCACCTGGATGGAACATGTTCTCTAAAGATACAATAGGAAAGATTAAAGAACACAATAACAGCTTTCCAAACTATGAGATGCACTACAGAAAGAGTGGCCTAAGCTGCAACACTTTCACGCCGAGTTATCATTTTCGAAAATGTATGCACTATTTTGTGACAAATATCCATCCGAAGCAGTGAGCATGTTTTCATATTGGAAGGTTTTTAATTGTACAGAATTTATTATATTTATTTTTAACTCGGTACGTTTATTTTGAGCAAAAAAAATTAATATAGATTCTTGTCAAACATGTGATAAATTAGAAATAAATTGGAGGCATATAATAGTTGTTGCTAATCAAGACAACAATCAAGATCTAGTTCAATAATTGCTGAATGAGCGGTCAATGCACCAAGAAACAGCGAAGTTCACTTGTAATTCCAAATGGGTAGATAAAGGAACTACTGGTATAAGAAGTTTTACCTTCGACCTACAACAATGTTTGCCAACTCCTTTCCTGCGCAACTCCTTAAGTTTTTATAAAAGACAATTGTGGACTTTTAATTTAACAGTCAACGATTGCACAACAGGAACTCATATTGCTATATGTGGCACGAAGGAATATCAGAGCGCGGTGAAAATCAGATCGCTAAAATCAAAATATAATTGGAGACTGAGTAATCAAGATGGCGAAGTATTTCTTTGGAAAATGTTAAATGGTTACGATAAAAAAAAAAGCAATTTCGCCAAAACTTACTATAAAACTAGTCTTAATTAAAATTGAGCCTTTCAAAGTTTTAATTATTCTAAATAGACGTTCAAACACAATTTATTTAAAAAAAATTCCATTGCTCATGAAACTTAGCTCACTATATTCACTTTCATACCTAGTACATATTGTTAATTAATGCAATATTATTTTTAAGTGTTGATCTAGGCTTTAAGAGTCGTAATTAATAAAATAAATAAACATAGATATGAGTGCAACGACCTCTAATTTTTCCTTTTACTTTTTCTAATTTGTGAAGTGAGTTTTTATATTAAAAATTGTATTTATTGTTAAATAAAACTAACAAATTAAATATTTATCTCGAGACTGTATATTTCCGTTTTGATTTAAGTTGTTAGGTTCATACTTTTACTGTTTGCAATAAAAACTTTTGTCGATATAAGTTATGTTGATATTTAAAACAAAATGTGCAATAACGGCTTAAGTCGATATAAGATGTAAGTGTACATATTTCAAAATTTGCAATAACCCACTAAGTTATTTAAGTACAGAAAGTTCTTATAATACACCTACGTTTTAAAAAAGAGTTGGTGGCCTTTATTAACCTTACTCTAAGCCATCTGATTCACGAACTTTTGTTTGAGTACCTGTTTTAAATTGTTTCAAATATGCATTTAAACCTTAACAGCCTGATTCTAGTGTGGTAACAACTTTCTTCACCACGGTAACTTTCTTCATGTGGTAACTTTTGTACCCTTTTGGTATTCTGCCCACGAAAGCAGCCGAATAATTGTTTACCCACTAAAAAAGCTGGTAACATCGATGTAACCAAACAAAAGCTGTTGTTTAGAAAAAGGCAATACTGAAAAATAAAGAATTGTGAGCGCAAATAAGTAAACATAATAGTAAATAAAGTGTTGCCTCTTGCTATACATATTTGTTTCCAAGTACTTTCACAGTATATATTACAATATAGCTATGTAAAACGTATGCATGTATGCACATATGTATATACACATCGTCCCGTTTATTCGTTAACATCGTATTTACGAGTGACACATCGTCGGTAAAGCCATGGCAGAACCATACACGGTGGCAGCATGGTGACATACCTACAAACATAAATAAAAATTCCATGTACTTCGTTTTTGTAAATTCGATGGACAAATGTCAAAATCGTACTGCGCCGGAAGTTGATGTATCAAATTAAATAAAAAAGTTTTTATTCAGCTGTCCCATGCTGCCACCTTGTATCGTTCCGCCATGGTAATGCGAAGAAAACCAACTTATAAATTTCACCACAGATACTGGTGAGTTTTTCGGTGATGACAGCGTTACCACTTTGGCCAGAATCGCGAATAAAACAACTGGTAACGATTTTCGGTTACATAATGTTCTGGGTACTATTTTACCGGTAACGCTAAGAATCGGGCCGTTAATGTCAATTTGCGGTTATTGCAAAAAAAGACAGATATATTGAATATTTGTTTTAATTACTAACAATATGGATAAAAATGAAGTTCATTTTACCCTTAACCAAACAAATTTTCAAGCTAGCTGCTTAATCGGGACCATTTCGAGATTTTTTTCTATATTTTTCCCGACATCATTTTTTAACTATTTGAGCATCATTCTGGAACTTTGTAACTGACCATTTCGGAATGATTCAGGACTTTTCAAGATTATTTCGAGACTTTCTTTGAGCTCACTTTGAGACTAATTCTGTATCGTTTCGAGATTGATTTCGTAAGAGTTTGGGATGCATTCCAACATTATTTTGTAGTTATTTTTCACCTTAATTCGAGATAACTTCAAAATCATTTGTGAACTATTCGGCATCACTTCAAAAATAGTTCAGGCTTGTTTAGAAGCGAGATCAGAACGAAATCAGTTTCATATTAAACTTATTTCTTTGTTCCGAAATCGCCGAACTACATATTTATCTCCGCGATTCCAACTTTCAGAAAAATGACATGGTTACTTTGTTGTAATTCTGCTGTTGTATAGTGTTATGGAATCAACCACCTTCCACATTTTCTAAAAAAATGATGCAATCCGTTTCAAGTTTTTTTGCGCTTTCATTGTTTTTAATACATTGCTATTAGAACCATTGCAAAATATTACATTAATAATTATTGCACTTGTTTTGCTTGAACATAAAATCACATAAGTATGCATAGGCTCTTCTTAAGTGGCTTGGGGTTCATCGTTTACATTCTGTTGTTACACAATTACGAGTAAAATTTATAATCAATTTTAATTCTCCGGTCATTTTTCATAATGAAAAACATTCTTGCCGCCCTCGTCGGTTTGTTTGTATTTACAATTGCAGTATACTTAAATGCTATTGGCCCCTGGTTTAGTTATTGCATTTAGCTTCAACCCACGACCTAAGTATGTACAGCAGCGAGCAGAAAAATAGCAGCCGTAATTTTAATAAAATTTCGTGAATTCAATTCTTTTGACTTGAATTTCGTAAATGAAAATATGCAAACCAATCTAAAATTGTTTGCGAAAAAATTCGAACAACCGGGAAAATGTTGCGAAAATTTCGAAGTTTTTATTTGCAGTTCTTTGAATTTTGTATAGTATATAAACCAAACTCAAAAACGTTTCCGAAAACTTCAGAAAATTTTAAAGAAATTTCGAATTTCATACGAGTATTTAGAGTTTTCAGATTTTGTTGGAGTAAGCAAACCAATCTTAAAATTTTTACTAAAATGTCTTATTATAATTTGAACTTCTCTGAGTTTTTTTTGAGCATGCGACGTTTTCAAAATGTTTAAAAATTCGGGACCTAGAGGGTTTTGTTCAATTGCCACTGCTATTTTTTCATTCGCTACTGTATGCATCGCAATGACTGAAACCAGAACGAATCACAATTGCTCTAGACGTCAGCTGGTATTCATAATAGTTATAGCGAAACGTTCCACTTGCGATTTTTTAATGAATTGCATCACTGTGCATAAGTGTTGGAAAACACTTTGAAATTGAATCGCATTAGCACAAATGCAAGTGAAAAGTCTGTAAGCATTATAATTTTTGTTGCGATTTCTAAATCCACTTGAAATCACTTTAAAAGCAACATATTTTTTTCTATGAGATAATATGCTTTAGTGGGCAAAATCTGAGTAGACATATTTCGAGTGTTATCAAAGTCAGTTTTTGTTTCTCGCGCATTAGAGAGGTTATTGTCCTAATTTTTTAAGAACTCATTGGTTTATAGCAGAGGTCGTCTAGCTAGCGAAATAATTATTCACGCTCATTTCGTACATATTATTATTCAATTGCGTTAAGAAGTCGCTGAAAAAGCAGAGTAGCAACATCAAAAGGAGCTATGGTTTATTTGCACATTTCACACAATGTTTTAACTGTTTAATTTTGGCAGTAATTTTCTTTTAATTTATGTATTTTTTAGGTTTTCAAGCAATAAAATCTCTTATATAAAGCATATGACCAGATCTGCCCTAAATTTGATCTATCTTCATAAATTTTAGGAAGCTTTTTCCCTCTTCGTCTTCTCAATCACTTCTTTTTCGCTTCTTCTATCCCTATCTCACTATTTTTGTCTTACGCTATCTCCTTCTCCTTCCCTCTTTCTCTTCTTTCTAGTTCTTCTCAATTTCCTCCATCCCTCCATATCCAGTTTCATAGAGTGGTATGTATATTGTTCCAATTCCATTCCTAGTCACAGTCCTAGTCCCAGTGCCAGTAGGTCCCTGGTCCACTTCCTGAAAAAAAAGGATCGTAAATACTAATCTAGGCAAAGGGCTACCTATATACTACACTTCAGGCAAATCGAACCATGAATCGAATTTGTTCGGATAGATCGGTCCCTGGTTCACTTCTCGGAAAAAATGCATCGTTAGTACTTATCTAGGCAAAGAACTACACTTTAGCAACACCAAACGAGAATTGGCGAAAATAGCATTACGGAGTTTATGCGTTTGAACTCGGACATTTCATTTCGGCGGTGCATGTACATATGTATGTAGGTATTATCAATTCATGTCTTTATTTCGGCTTCGCATGCATATTTATCCATTTTACCAGGTTGACGCAACTAAACCCCATATCACAATAAAAAATACTTTACTTTAAAGCTCTCATCAACAACTTTCATTTCATATCCATATTGTATAAACACATTCTAGGTGTATTCGGGTCCACGTTTTGGCCTATATCTCCAGACCCTAATCACCCTGGGGAACAAACAACATGCCTTTTTGCTTTAAGGAACGCCTAGAATCACTGGTATTCCATGTTGTGGTTCAAAAGTTATAAGTGCCCAAACGAACAGACATTGAATTTTATAGATATAGATTTACGAACTACTTTTCGAGTGCTAACAAACATGCGTGCTTACGTCTTGCTCGTAGCTAGTTAATCAACGACTAAAGTACGACCACTAACATGATTAAACTCTTACAAATATAGACCCAGTTCCAATTTCGGTAACCATTGGTTTATAGTATATGTAGGTGGAATAAAGAGAGGAATAAATTTGGAGTATATATTGCTACAATTTGGGTTGGGTTCTCAAAGAGATATACACTCAGTTACTGAACGAAATCAGGAGTGTTACGCCATAGGCAGTCGTTAACAACTCCTTAAATATAACATTCATCAGTTCATTGACTGCATTTCTTCACAACTTACATAATTCATTCATATTTCCAGCTTTGGCCTTACTCTCCGTTTTCTTGAAAACATGAATAGACATATTTGACAGTTTTAACAATTTTAATTTGATCAATTTAATTATGGCAAGTAAATATTTTTTTAGCTATTTCATTGACTTGTGCTGCCAACACTTGATTAACAACAAAATTGGCTAAACTAAAACCAACTACGTTGTAGAAACAGGTCTATATTGTGTAGGTATGTATTACCGAGTTTAAAATGCGATGATAACTTGCAGCCTTGCAACATAGCATTTACGTACGCAATCACGCCAGCATTCGCATACGTCAAATACCAAAAAAAAGCTCTGAGGAAATTCATTGCGTAATCATTGCGTTCAGAGCGTTACTAAATATCGAAATACGATTTATAGCGTTTGTACCTTGTTTGAATTGAAATTAATAATGATAGAAAGAGAAATATGGCTTGTATTAACCCAGTGCACAATTAAGTTTGATTTCAACGTGATATTAAGTTAATAACTAAGGTAATTCTCAAATCTTAAGTGTCGTATCTCAAAAAAAAAAATTGTAATTTTATCAAATTTCGTTAGTTAATTTTTATCGATATTTCAAGAATAGTGCCGCTCAAAATTTTTTTATATGGAAATGCAAATCACAATACATGTACAAAATTGTATGTGCACTGAAATTTTTATGTATCTCAAAAAAAAAATTTTTTTTTAATTTTAATTGTTTGAGGTCAAGAGAATTTGAAGATTTGGTTTCAATATATAAAATGTTCGCTTAAAACATTACGTAAATCGGTATATCATCAACATAAAAGAGCCAATAATTCTGAAAGTTGCGAAAAATTACAGTTCAGTTTTTGTAGGAACATATTTTATAAATATCGTCGAAATTTGGTTTTCAATAATCATACTAAAAATTAATGTGGAGATTTCCGCGAATGTTGGAAATTGGAATTGAGTTTGAAAAGTTTCGAAATGCTTAATTAGAGGGCTCCACACGGTTTGTTTTAAATTTGTGTTAAAATTTACATATATTAGCAACAGAGATTACTGGGGTGCTTAAATACCACCTGAATGGTTTCAGTAAAAAAATTTCTCATAATCACGAAAAATAATATACTGACCAATTCTAAATATTCTCGCGGAATTTTGTTCTCGCGGATTTTTTTATTCCCGCGGAAAAATTCCTTCAATTATTTTCTCCTAGGGAGAAGAATAATTGGGGAATAGGAATTTCGAATTTTCGAGCTCAGCTGTTTTGTGAATTGAAATTTCGTTGCGCATTTCTTATTTCGTTTAAAACATTGAAAAGTTTAATTATTGTTTGTTGCAAATTTGTTTGAAATTAAGAAATAAAATATAAACAATGCACAGTATTGCATTTCATGTGTTATTCACTGAAATGAGTAATGAATTTGTGCCACAGCAACATCAACAGAGGAGCATAAGAAGAAGAAGACGGCGGGATAACACAAATCCGCTGGAGTTGCCTGCTTTCATTCAGCAAAACAATTTTCTGGCGGACAAATCGAGTTGAGTTCGCCTTTCGCCATATGCCAAAATCTATTTAAGCCTTCTTAAAAATCCTTGCGCAATTTCTGGATGGCTGCATCAAATATACCAAGAGCTCTTCTGTTGCTTATGATATACTTTTCTACTTAAAATAAAGACTATTGTGGTTGTTGTTGTTGTTGTATTAACAGTGAGAATATTGCGGTAGAATGTACATTCATATCTTAGCACAAATTTGTACAATTAAGTGTTCTTTCTTAAAAGAACCAATTTCCTTTAACTATTTTGATGCATTCCCTTTAATTTAACAAGTGAAAAAACTCCTATGAAATGGCAGAGAAATCTCCCTCTCCCTCAGATTCATAATACCTACTTTTCTCCCATAACCGGTTTCCGCTTTTTCGGACATTGTTCAGAATAGGAGGAAAGGGAGAAGTGAAAAAGTTACAAGGGGCTGATAGCGAATTTAAATACAAAATCACAGAAGGTGGTGTAAATTGTCCCCGCTGCATTACTTTTTCACTAGTTCCTAACTATGTACAAACTTCCACTTTAGAGCTAGTTTTTTATTGGCACTTTTTCGATAGTTACGAGTTCTTTCTTGGTATTATTTCCTGGCGCCGAACCGGAACGATATTCTACATGTTGCTTCTGTATATGATATTATCGCCTTTTTCGATAGTTCCGGACTGGTGGAATAATGTTGAAAAAAAGGCATACTCATATGTAGTCGTAGCTCGTTAAAGTTGGTAGCAGTTTTTTTCTTGGTGACCTATTTTTAAATATATTTTAAATATGAAATATAAAAATCCCAACTGTCGATTTATAACTGCCAATCTAGCTACTAACAAACTAGTACTTATTTGGCACTCTAGGTCTACTTCCGTGCCAGAAATTTGTAACACTAGTTACTACTTTCCCTTGAGGGTAACTAAGTAATATCATACGAAGTTAGAATAGGCTCCTCTTCTTTTAGTACAGTTTTGCTTATATTCTTTGGTCATATGCCTCATATATTTCAGCTCTGCGGTCAGTTATATATTCTAACTTTTTTATGAATCACATTTTTTTCAGTGCTATCATATTTTTGAATAATTTTTAGTTGTGAAATTGTTAGTGTACATTTTTTTATCATACACAAGTGCCTGAGCTTCATATGGGAGTTCTTTTTTTGGCACTTGCATATGTTATTCGAGCATTTTCATATGATTCGAATTATATGTAAGGGCATATGGTAGTGCGACAAATATTTTTTTTTGTATTTGAAGTGGGAATTTGTATCTGTGCCTATGATTCAGGGCAAAACAAAAACAAAAGTGCCACAATTGTAAAAGGCTTGATCATCCTTGGTTTTGTAACTAAAATTATGCAAATCAATCTCCAAACCCGTCTCGAAAGAATTCGAAAACTCAAAAAAATTAAAAAAAAAAAATTTGAACTTTGTTGATTATATAGTTTTGCATCTCAATCAATTTTAGAGCTTACGATTTCTCGAACATGTTCAAGAAGAGGTTTCTCGCGAGTCACGCCTTCTTCCGAGATTCTCGAATCTCGAATTACTTGTAAGGCTCGTGAGATTCTCGAATCTCGAATTACTCGTAAAGCTCGCGAGCTTCTCGACATTCAACTTAATAAATTCATTGCTGTTTTATATAGAGCTTACGATTTTTTCTGAAGCACAAGCCAAAATGTCCGCAAAACCACAAGTAAAAAACCCCGAAATGTATAGAATATTGCCAATGCAGCGACTGAATTGAAAGTCAAGAAGATCGCGAGTGTTACGAGTAATTCGAGATTCGAGAATCTCGCGAGCCTTAAGAGAAATTCGAGATTTGAAAATCTCGCGAGCCTTACGAGAAATTCGAGATTTGAAAATCTCGCGAGCCTTACGAATAATTCGAGATTCGAGAATCTTGCGTGAAGCCGTCTTCTTGATGTCTCGTTAAAAAATAAAATATTGCGAACAAAATTATATGTACAATAAATATGTTTTGAGTTAAATGTCATTGAAGCAATATAATCAACAAAAAAGTCACAAGTAAAAAAAATAAGTGTATAAATACGGTCCATACAGTGATCAAGTAAGAATGTCGAGAAACTCGCGAGATTTACGAGGACTTCGAGACACGAGAATCTCGCGAGAAGTCGGGTTCTAATCAATTTAGGCTTGAAAAAATAAGCTATAAGCCTCTCAAAACTCACAATGAATTGAAGAAAAATTCATTCAGATTTGAATAAAAAAATATGTGTGATTTGACAGCTTTCGAATCACACTACCTTTCGAATCGATTTACAGAATAAGGAACCGGGACAGCTTGTGCGGACACCGTGCAGTAAACTAAAGTAATTCGCAGCGTAGCTCTTGAATTGAAAACAGGAACACTTTGAAACAAAAACATTTCCGGTGTTTCATATCGTCTGTTCGATGGCTTTGTACCGCTTATGTTGGGCATTGATCGAATAATATTCTACTATGGCACCGATTTTAGAGCGCCTTTTCCGAAAACTATGCAATCGGTGAGACAGTCTTCCCCTCAACCTCTATTGCTTTCTTTAATTTTTCCGCAGCGTTAAAGTGGGCGGTAAAACAAATTGAATGAGAACTATTCATGCAGTCTTTCATCTAGTGGGAAAGTCTCTTGCTTCAAAACATTTCACCATATACAAGAAAATTGTTGGGAAGTTATTTGCAGCAACCTTCCTTACCTACGGGGGTTTTCCTGGAGCTTTATATGTTGTCTGAAGCACGTCTTCGCAGAATAGTTGCATGATATGGACTTTGGCGCTATCCTGCTTATCCTCTCTTGTGGATATTCTCAATGTTTATCATATTGTCCTCCTCCGCCTGGGACAGAATTTCCTTATTTCTATTCCATATCCTTGTCTACAGAAATCCCGATTCACTTCCTCGCAAATTATCTTTGAGCATGCAAATTTAATTTGCATGATTGCAACGCTGCTTTCTTCCATCACCCGCATGTTTTTCGATCTTTCCAGAGCCTCAGGCTGGCCACACTATCCGGTTTTATGTCATCGCATCATGTGGTTTATTTTTCGTGGCCTTATAGTTTTGCTGTTTCACAAGTATATTTGCTTCTTTCTCCTCCACGTTTGAAAATATATATGTATATATGTACATTAACCCTGAAAGGAAGTCAGAAACTAGTGATTGGTGAACTAGATTTTCACTGTAGGGAACTATATAAAACGTAACGTGGGGGAAAATTTGTACCGGCTAGGATAACGCCGTGTTAAATTCGCCAATTGAATATATCATTGTGAAAATACCAACGAAATCGTGTAGAAATGTTTGGCGTTGTTTGTTGGGAGAAGCCATTAGTTAATACAATCGCGTTTTCAGCAAAAAAAAAAAGGATGTATGTATGTGTTTAAACCGCATTCCTTGGCATTGCATGCCAAAAATGCTTTACAATCACGTGCTTTACGGCGCGCCTGCGCAAAGCAAGCCACAAATCCATTTGTTGAAATATCTCGTGCTGGTCAGCTGTTGTCCACTTAATATGCTTCGTATTTTAATATAATCGTACATAGCAATCTATTTTTTTAATCGCCGACTTTAATCTGTACAAAAAGTTGCTGGTATAGTATTTACATATGTATCTACATTCATTCATACATATGTACTTACACATATGTATGTATACAGTCGTAGGCAACTTTTGGACAGGTGCAGGTTTCTGTTTGTGTATTATTTTTATACCTTTCATGAAAATGAAATGGTATATTAATTTCGTCACGAAACCCAAAATTGTAAGTCCTTAAAGGGAAATAGATAGACCCACCATTAAGTATACCGAAATAATCAGAATGAAGAGCTGAGTTGATTTAGCCATGTCCGTCTGTCTGTCTGTCCGTCTGTCTGTTTGTATGCAAACTATTCCCTCAATTTTTGAGATATCTTGATAAAATTTGGTGGGCAGGTGTATTTGGGTGTCCGATTAGACATTTGTCGGAACCGGCCGGATCGGACCACTATAGCATATATCCTCCATACAACCGATTTTTCAGAAAAAGAGGATTTTTGTAATATCTTACTCAATTTAACAGATTGAAGCTTCAAACTTCACCATATACTTTCGCATATTGTACATATTGTTGCCTGAAAAAATTGATGAGATCGGTCGTATATATAGTATATATCCCCCACAACCGATTGTTCAGATAAGAAAATTTTCGTAATTACTGCCCTATTTTAAGAGCTAGAGGCTTCAAATTTCAACAAATGCTTACGTATGTATATAGCATATATTGTTGTCTGAAAAATCATACAGATCGGTGGTATATATAGTATATATATGGTGGTATATATAGTATATATATTTTTTTCGCAATTTTAGCCCCATTTTAACAGCTAGAAGCTTCAAATTTCACCAATCGCTTACGTATATGGCATATATTGTTGTCTGAAAAAATCATAGAGATCGGTGGTACATATATTATATACCCCATATAAACTGTATTTTTTTGCCCCTTTTTTACGGCTACAAACTTCGAAATTCAAAACATTTCATCAAATAGTTACGTTTACGTCATATATTGTTGAAATACGTGATTCGTAGTCATAGTTTGTACACGCAGACCACAAAAAACCTGAAATTTTGCATCCTCACACAAAGTACCTACCTATTTTTTATTTTATATTTATCTTAAAAATCGTTTAGGTATGTAGATCTGTTCACTAGATATTTCTTATCTTATACATCCGATTATTCGGAGATTACGAACGGGATAAGATTATTGTTCATCCCCATTCATGAAAGGTATGAAGTCTTCGGCATAGCCGAAGACAGTTCCGTCCTTACTTGTTTTCTGTTCAATCCATATATGTATATGTAATATTTTTCATAAAATCCAAATTCTGCCGTTTTTACGCTCTAACCCGGCCGGGAAAATATATAGGTACACACACATTTACATTGTATGTACATATAATATACATACATATGTATACCCATTTTTACCATATGCACGTATTTTTCGATAAAACTTCATTTCAGTTCGCTGAACAAAAAGAAAGGGTTAAATAGTTTGAAAGGATTATGCGTAAAAATAATTCATTTAAACTGTTTTTACTTTGAACTGTATTATTTGCTATTTTTAAAGATTTACTTGTTAATTTTAGGCAAATAGGTAGGTAGACAAATTTATTCGTATTTGCAGGTACCTCGGAAATGCAGTGACAATATTTTCGACTGCGAATGCTGGTTAAGGGAAGCAATGAAAATATGTTTTGCCATTCAGTTCAGTGTTTAGAATAAAATGTTTAAGCATTCAAACAAAAATCCCATAATAAACCCAAATGCGTTATGTTGCAAAGTGGGAATTTCTAGATCTTGTGGAAATCTTTTGAAAAGCATTTGACTAAATATGAGGCAGTACAGCAGCTCGCTATAATGATTGATGCGAAGGTGTGTGCTACGATGGGATATATGTATGTACATATGAATATGAAAAAAACAGTAATTTAAGAAAAAAGATCTATGAATTTTGGAACTGAAACTATGCAAATGAACCTCAAAAATAATTAAAAAATAAATCTAAGGCGCGATAACCTCCGAAGAGATTTTAGGCCGAGCTTCTTCTCTTCCAATTTGCGTCGTGCTCCTCTCGATTTTTCCTACGAATTGGCGGGATGGGACATACTTGTTTTATGCGGAATCGCAACGGCAACTGCAAGGCAGATGAGTTTTCACTGAGAGCTTTTCATGGCAGAAATACACCCGGAGTGCTTGCCGAACACTGCCGAGGGGCGACCACGCTTAGACAAATTTTCTTCTAATTGAAAAAACTTGTTTTTAAAATTTTGATGTTGCTTTGACCGGGGCGTGAACCCAGGATCTTCGGTGTGGATGCCGGAGCACACTACCATCACAAAAGTTTATTTACCTGAATATCGAACTTCTCATTTGGAGTTTTCGGAATTTTTTTCTCGACGATTTAAGAAAAACCAATTTAAAAAGCATTTCGAAGAAAATGGAAAATTGAAAAGGAAGAATTTCACGAAAATTTTGAACTTCTTATTTAGCAGTGATCATTTTCTTGTTTTTATTTTTCAATAATTTAAGGCCTATGAATTTTGTAACTGAAACTATGCAAACCAATCTCAAAAACAAATTTGAAAAATTTCATGTAAATGTCGAATTTTTTGTTTGGAGTTTTCTAATTTTTTATTATTTTCGGTAATTTAAGAAAAACCAATTTGTTTTCGAAAAGATTCTAAATTAAAATAAAGGCTTTTTAAGGTTTTCGAAAAACTCGAAAGATAAAAGAATTTTCACGAAAATTTCGATCTTCTTATATTGCATAATACATATAAAAGGTTCGAAACTTTCGTAAATTTTTTTAGAATTTTAAGAAATTTTTCGAAAACGTTTTCTCTCTTGATTTCAGTTTCGAGACCAGACCTATTAAATTTGAATTAGCATTAGTAATAAATTAACTAGATGCATATTTTAATGGCCAATGATTATTTCAATTGTTTTACGAAAAAAGCAATTACTAATTGATTACCATTAGAAAAAAATCATAATTTTTTCCGATTATTGAAAAAAATCAAAAAAAAAATTTAAAAAAAAAATCAAAAATAATCAAAAGTAAACAAAATGATTAATTTTGATTATTTTTATACTCAGTTGAGCAGAGCTCACAGAGTACAATAACTTTGATTGGATAACGGTTGGTTGTACAGGTATAAAGGAATCGAGATAGATATAGACTTCCGTATATCAAAATCATCACTATCGAAAAAAAATTTGATTGAGCCATGTCGGTCCGTCCGTCCATTAACACGATAACTTGAGTAAATTTTGAGGTATCTTGATGAAATTTGGTATGTAGGTTCCTGAGCACTTATCTCAAATCGCTATTTAAAATGAACGATATCGGACTATAACCACGCCCACTTCGATATCGAAAATTTTGAAAAATCGAGAAAGTGCGATAATTCATTACCAAAGACGGGTAAAGCGATAGGTGAGTTTAACCGCCCACTTTTAAAAGAAGGTAATCTAAAAGTTTTGCAAGCTGTAATTTGGCATTCGTTGAAGATATCATGATGAAATTTGGCAGGAACGTTACTCCTATTACTGTATGTATGCTTAATAAAAACTAGCAAAATCGGAGAACTACCACGCCCACTTTAAAAAAAAATTTTTTAAGTCAAATTTTAACAAAAAATTTAATAACTTTACAGTATATAAGTAAATTATGTCAACATTCCACTCCAGTAATGATATGGTGCAACAAAATACAAAAATAAAAGAAAATTTCAAAATGGGCGTGGCTCCGCCGTTTTTCGTTTAATTTGTCTAGGATAATGCCATAAGTCGAACAAAAATTTACCAATCCTTGTGAAATTTGGTAGGGGCTTAGATTCTAGGGCGATAACTGTTTTCTATGAAAAAGGGCGAAATCGGTTGAAGTCACGCCCAGTTTTTATACACAGTCGACCGTCTGTCCTTCCGCTCGGCCGTTAACACAATCACTTGAGCAAAAATCGATATATCTTTACTAAACTCTCTTCACGTACTTATCTGAACTCACTTTGTATTGGTATAAAAAATGGCCGAAATCCGACTATGACCACGCCCACTTTTTCTATATCGAAAAATCCGAAACATTAAAAAAATGGCATAATTCTATACCATATACGAAAAAAGGGATGAAACATGGTAATTGGATTGGTTTATTGACGCAAAATATAACTTAAAAAAAAAACTTTGTAAAATGGGTGTTAAGTAGAAGAAAATGAAATAGTTCTGCAGGGAGGAATCAAAAGCACTTGGAATAATGGCAGGAATACTGTTCATCGTATTACATATATAAGTAAATTAGCGGTACCCGACAGATGATGTTCTGGGTCACCCTGGTCCACATTTTGGTCGATATCTCGAAAACGCCTTCACATATACAACTACCACCATACTTGATACCCATATCGTACAAACACATTATAGAGCACCCCTGGTCCACCTTTATGGCGATATCTGGAAAAGGCGTCCACCTATAGAACTAAGGCCTACTCCCTTTTAAAATACACATTAGCACCTTTCATTTGATACCCATATCGTACAAACGCATTCTAGAGTCACCCCTGGTCCACCTTTAAGCCGATATCTCGAAAAGGCGTCCACCTATAGAACTAAGGCCCACTCCCTCTTTAAATACTCTTTAATACCTTCCATTTGATACACATGTCATACAAACACATTCCAGGGTTACCTTAGGTTCATTTTCCTACATGGTGATTTTCCCTTATTTTGTCTCCATTGC
Source organism: Eurosta solidaginis (assembly GCF_040869045.1). Taxonomy (NCBI): domain Eukaryota; kingdom Metazoa; phylum Arthropoda; class Insecta; order Diptera; family Tephritidae; genus Eurosta; species Eurosta solidaginis. Next base: position 249,641,902 of record NC_090320.1, on the reverse strand, counting down.
TCTCAGCTGAGTATGTAATGTTCGGTTACACCCGAACTTAGCCTTCCTTACTTGTTTATTATTATTTTTTTTATTTATTTGTTTTTTTTTTTTTTGATTTTTTATGATTTTTGTTTTTTTGATTATTTTTCTGCTTTGTTGAAAGAAAAATTCTCGTTTGTTGCATGCACGGGATAATCTCCACATACAAGTACATTTTAGGATGCCATAGTAAATCGTAATCGCTTATCGAGCCGAAAATATACATGCAACATATAGGGCGAATGGTATATTAACGTTGATCTTAACATATTCTCCGGTAAGTATACACACATGTGCATATTTTACTACTCTCATTGTATAAAATAATGTGGGATCGAGAACGGCGGTTTTTCTAATTGTCCATTGGTTGGCGTCCAAATACTTTCAATTAGTAACGATCTTTTATGGTTTAATCCTTAAGTCTAGCCAATTTTGTTATATTCAAAATAAATGTATCCGCTATTTTGGATTATGTTATGGCTATGCACTGATTGTTTTTTACATACAACTACATTGGTGGATGTAACGGTATATAGTGAGCTCTTATCTAGGCATATACCTACCCACCTACAAATGATCGTGTCTATAGATGTATCCGACGAATACCTTGCGGGGGAGTGCTTATTGTATATATATATATCTATTTTGGAGAAATAATTGATTTTCTACTAAATATTTCGTGAATTGATAAAGTTAGGTTGGTTTGGTCATTCTTTCAGAAATTGTTTGAAGAATGCCGTACGTTAGAATTTTATTCAAAAATGCACTATCCCAAAAATTTTTCAAAAACTCTCTATATGAGCACAAGTTTAATGCATTTTGTCATAAGAGGGAGTTAGTGAAACACATTCTGAGACGAAGCGTTCTTCAATCTAACTCTAATATAGGGCGGTTTTGTGACAAATCCTGAATTGGGAAATTTTTGAAAAATATTTTGAGATAGCACGATTTTGAACAGGCACCCGACATGGGGTGATACGCTACTCAGCAGCCGCAATGAACTGACAAAAACAAAAATAAAGAAAATGGCTTATTGTCTTAGAAAGATCTTTTCCGTTAAGTATTCATGGAAGCATTCCGGATAAACCGTTAATTTAGAATATTCATTTGATACTACCTCACGAGGTCCGAATATATCAAATAAGTATATACATAATATTCCAAATGTAAACCGATTCCCCAAATTCTTAAATGAAGACGAATGTTCCGAATATACCGAATTATAGAACAGAAGGTCGACTTTTAATACGCACCCAAAAATATCAAGAGAAGTGTCAAAAGACGCATATTGACCTCGATAACAATAACTCGAAGGCGGAAAAAAAAGTTTAGCTCGCTCAAAAGATATTGACGAAAAACCGAAAAATTACCCCGGGTTGCGTTGGCGGTCTTCAGCCAAGCTTATAAAAAATTACCCTGGCCAGTCCACTAATGAGGTGGGATCAAGATTAAATGCGTGCAAAATGCCTTTGTATACAAAATCTTTTTGGGTGCACAAAAACATTACAACAACCACATGGAAATTGCTAACTTCAACTGCAAATATCTCCGGACAGAGATACAATTTTTCTTTTCCGCCTTCGGATTATTGTTGTCGAGGTCACCTCTCTCGATATTTTTGAACGCGTATTAGCAGTAGACTCCTGTTCTAGACTTCTACCTGAATAAGTTAACATTCCCAATGAGTACATTTCGTTGTGGCATCTCCATTATTTACTAATGATATTTTTACGTGAATCGATTTAATAGTCGAGGTCTTGACGTTGAACGATGAATTTTGAATTGGTTTAGGTTTCGTATATTCATAGGTTTATGAAAGTGTAAGATTTCTTGGGGTCCTCACTTTCCATAATACCTATGTTCAATGTTCAGCCATACTAATAGATCGAGACATAGTTAATAAATTCACTATAAAATTAAAAAAATGTTCTAAGGAATTATGTAGTTCAGTACTTATCGGGTATTTGTAAACTGATTGCTTCCTATTTCTACTACCAATATTTTTCGAAAATTTGCAAAGAAACAACACAGTTAAAGGATGTCAATTCGATTTGGGAGCAAAATGGCTGCAATTGTCAAAAAATGTGTCTGTCGAGCAAACCTCTTGTGATTGAATCATGATGCTTATTTATGATCAAGCTCTCTAAATGGGACGAAGAATACTCACATAGTGGCGATGATATGAAACCAATAATAACAAAATAAAGCTAACAATATGATAAACTTTGATCACAAAACAATCAGTGCATAGCCTAACTTAATCCAAAATAGCGGATATATTAATTTTGGATACAAAACAAGATTGGCTTGACTTAAGGATGAAACCATAGACGATCGTTATTATTTTATATAATGAGTGTAACAAATTATGCACATGTGTGTATACTTACCAGATAATATGTTTAGATCGCTCATACATATACCATTCGCCCTATATGTTGCATGTATATATTCGCCTCGATAAGCGATTACGATTTACTATTGCATCCTAAAATATACTTGTATGTAGAAATTATCCCGTGTATGCAACAAACGAGAATTTTTCTTTCAACAAAGCAGAAAAATAATCAAAAAAATTTAACAAAATTTTTATTATATTTAATTTTTTTTATTTCTTTCAATAATCGTCATGATCTTTCATGATGATTTCATGATTTTTTTGATTCTTTTTTTAATCAATTGAAAAGTAATCATTAAAAATATAAAATAATGGCAAGTAATCATTAAATGGCGTTTGAAGAAAATAATCAATGGAACGGCTAATCATTACTATTGGTAATCATTATTTAACAGGTCTGTTCGAAACTTTATAAAAAATTGCCACTTTTTTGTGTTCGAATGAAAGAAATTAAGACAAATTGTATCTTTATTTTTAACAAGTATTTATTTATAATATACTATATATAATTTTTTTATTTAAGCTTGTCAAATTTCGTTCCGTCCCTTTTACCTTCTTGATACCGGAAATTTTTGTTATAAGTAATAATTATTATGTTCATATCTCTACTCGACTTATGTACATACTTACAGCAGCGAACGCGCTAATAGAAGTGACAGTTTTTATCAAATTTCGTCAGTTAAATTCTGCTTTTTATGTTCGATAATTTAGGAAAAGGCATCTACGGGTTTGAAAACTGTAACTTTGAAATTTCAAAATTCGAGGAAATTGTACGGAAATTTCGAGCTTTTTTTGTAGTTTTTTAAATCTATTTTATTTTCAATGATTTAAGAAAAAACCAACATAAAAACGATTTCGAATAAATTCGAAAATTACCGAAAATTTTACCAAAATTTCGAACGAAGTATATTTTGAGCTTGAATTTTTTTGAGTACGTTGCTTCGAATCCCAAGCAATTTAAGTCCAACAAATTACATGTTATAGGCCTCTCAAAATTCGTATTAATTTTGAACAATTTTTTTTTCTGAAGGGTGTTACAGATTTTCTTCTATACAAAACATGAAGCTATGCGTTCTTCGTAGAAGAAAATATAAAACACACTTTGAAAAAAAAAAAAAAATAAAAAAATAAAATAATTAAAAAAAATTGTTAAGTTAAACGGTTTTATTGAAAACAATACTTACATGAAGTAATAATAATACTAAAAGCTAGAAAATAATTAAGTAAGTCCTAGGTACTAGTCATCACACACCTCACCAATCTAGGGCGTTGATCAGACAATTAAATAAAAGCGTTGGGCGCGTGTAATTTCTATTGAACAATACATAATCCTTCCAAAGACTTTACTGGACTCTGTGCCACGTATGATTGTCCCTCCTCCAACTCCAAAATATTTTGATGTCGCTTCTACCGGACTGTATGTAATATTTGTTTCAAATATGAGCCAAGTCGGACCAATAATACGATTTTTGTGAATATCTCGATCCTGGCGCCACCTATCGTCGATTTTTTTCATAGGTCGCTTTCTATTCTTGTATGCATTATGTGTGCTAAATATGAGCCAAATCGGACCACAAATACGATTTTTGTGAATATCTCGATCCTGGCGCCACCTATCGTCGATTTTTTTCATAGGTCGCTTTCTATTCTTGTATGCATTATGTGTGCTAAATATGAGCCAAATCGGACCACAAATACGATCTTTGTGAATATCTCGATCCTTGCGCCACCTAGTGGCGATTTTTTTCTTATTATTGCATTGTCATCGGGTTCTGAAATTCCAAGTTTCAAGCTTGTAGCTTATCGCGAAGTTACTTAAATTTCAATTACAAAAGTCGTGCCAACCAGCCAACCACCCAGCTTGTCAACTCAAGCTAAATAAAACCTAAAAACTAAAAAAAAAAATAAATTTGACAAGGGATGACGGAAAATCGTTCCAATATACATCATTTGTCCACCCTGTCGGAAAATCAACCAAACAAGATAAGTCACTAAATAAAACCGTTTAAAAATGGCAAACATCAATACAAATTTTGAGAAACCCATAACTTGTATTTGTTAGACTAAATTTGATTGGGCTACAAAACTGCTTTCTTAAAAAAAATAAATTCGAAAAATATGAAGTTCGAAATTTTCTCGAATATTCGAATTTTTTCGAAAACGTTTTTTCTATTCTTAAATCTTGCGAAAAAAAAAATTCAGAAAAATCGAAATGAAAAGTTAGAAATTTTCTTAAAATGCATACTCAAAAAATTTCAGTTAAAAAAAATTAGTTCGTAATTTTCGTAAAATTTTTACAAATTATCGAATATTTTCGATTTTTTTTTTTAAATCATTGGAAAGAGAATAAATTTAAAAAACTCTTATAAAAAGCTCGTAATTTTCATATAGTTTTTCGAATTTTTTCTTGTTAAAAATTGCCACTGCTAATTTCGCATTCGCTGCTGTACATATTAAATTCAAGTTCACCACAAGGCTAAAAATGTTTAAGTGATTGTTTTTCAATAAAAAAATTTCTCCAATACATTGCCCTGTCGTTTCGCTGCTTCATACGTAGTTTTGTATGTGTTGGGCATGTTGATGTTGTAATATTGCTTTCCATATGCGAAACATATCCATAATTTTATGGTAATTTGCAAATAAGATTTTCTGTTTGTTATAATTGTTGGTATTGAAATGCTAGACTTAGTTATCACCAACGTAGGACCAGTTTTTTAACGCTTATCATAAGCAGACACATAGGCTCCATACTTTTAACTAACAAGTTGTCACGTTTATGGCAAATTTGTTTTTTCTTTCTTCCGTTTTCTATATAAGATGATTTTTTTAATGGGCTGGCTAATAAGGCTGAGTATACAGTAAACTATTTTGCTTTAAAATTACGTATGTGAATATCAAAAGATGACGCTCCGGCCAAGAAAGTGTTTCTATCGGAACCCGCCTATGGAAACAGAGGTAGAGGGCGGCCCCCACTCCGTTGGAAGGACCAGGTGGAAAACAATTTAAACTCCCTTGGTGTGACCAATTGGCGCCGGTTGGCGGAGCGAAGGAGCGACTGGCGCCCCTTGTTGGACGGCCATAACCGTTTAGACGGTTAAGCGCCAATTAAGTAAGTAAGTAAGTATCAAAAGATTTCATGCCGCAGCTTGCCACGGTTTTCGAAGTTCGAAAACAAATTATTCCAAGTGGCTTCTCACGGCAGGTTTTTCGAAAATGCTTTGTCTCAAAAACCTTTTAAATAAAGCCCTATTAAATAACTGCAATCCTCTATTTTGTTTAACTATGTTATATATTTGATAACCGTTAGAGCTCCACAAAAAGCGCTTCATATTCTAGCCTATATTATTGCAGATCTAACTAATTTTCGACAATCTTCAAACATCTTTACTTATTCACGACTCTCTTTATTCTTGCTTTTGTAGATCAAAATCGTGGTATTGGCAATGTTTCTACAAAGAATTCCAAACACACAGATCCGCCAACAGAATTGCATGAAATCCACCACAACAACAACAATACTAGCTACACCAATACAACAACAACCAATGGTATAGCAGCAACCACAACAACAACGCGCACAAATTCACAAACCCCATCACCCATCTTAAGTCATCATTATGCTAAAAAAACAACCACAACAACAACAGCTGCAGGTCTTGCGGTGGGTGGAACGTTGTTGGAGAAGGTAAGCAGTTAATCGTTATGCACAATAAATTACCTGAGCATAACTTAATTTTCTTGTACTTTTAAAATATATTTTTCTTCGGCACAGAAATCACAATCGAAATTGTTACCGACACGCGGTAAAGCGTTGTTACAAAAAAGACACCAACAACAACGTTGCGGTGAAGAAGCACCTGTTTCAAGTGTTGGCAGTGCCGCGGTCACTGAACGGCTGGATGCGATTGAACTGCAACGTTTGAAATATTTGAACCGGCATTCATGTAATGGTCGACTGGACTATGAAGCGATTGAACGACACCTGGAACAGACAGAATTACAGGAAGCGCAACGTAACAAAAGCATTGAAGTATTGGGTGTTTTGTTGCAGTATGCGGTGCATGATGTGAGTAGAAAATGTGCCAATGAAGGGCATAAATTTCTTCGTTTGAAAATTTTCAGTCTAGACCCCAGACTTCATTGAAGGACTCTGTCTATTTAGTTCTGGCGAACAGTAAATTAAATCTTTGCAACTGTACTCTTAATGAGGGTGGTGCTAGAGTCAACCTTGATTTATTGTTTGAAAATGCCGAGTATCCACAAAAAAGGACATTATTATATACTTTCTGCATTTTATTATTTTTGTGTTTGTTGTAGAAGTAGGTTTTACCTGCCGCTTAACAGGCACGGGGTATCTAAAATTTACATACATACATGCATAATTATATGTGAGCAGATTAGTATTAACTCGAGTTTGTTAAAAAGTCGCAGGTGACTGGAGTTGTCAATTGATTTTGACTAGCCATGCAAACTGGTTGGCGCCAGACGAATTTATTGCTAATCTAAGCGGTTTGCGACTAAGCAATTATATGTCAAACCTTCTACATTGTTCTCTTTGTATATATGCAGTTTTGCACTCTTTCGCTTAACAAACGTCATTCCATTGCATATTTTGCTCACAAATTTATTATGAGTTTTTAAACCACATAGGTCTTCTTTTTCTAGCGATAAGGAGGCTCCCCGAAGGTTTTGGGGAGGATTATCGATGTTGATGGTCCTTTGCGGGCAACAGATTCGGTAAATAGCCCGACCATCACAGCAACAATTTGATATGACCTCGTTCAGCCTTCTAGGGTATTCAATCTATCTGTGCGGAACTTGTGGTGGAAATCGTATATGTAATGATACATAAATTCATTTAGTATCGATTATGCAGTCCATTAACCTTTTGTCGGCCGACATTTATTTCGTGTTGTACAAAAATAATTAAAGCCACAAAAGCTATTCATACAGATTGTCTGGACTTAATCTAGCTAAAAATTGGAGATATCAGTGCAAAAATTGTAGCGTGGAATCACCTTTGCTAAATTTGGACTGATTATAAATAAAGACAAATCCTTATTCGGCAGAGAAGATAGATATAAGCGTTTTGGAATATACAACTCGATCGAAAGCAAATTTATTAAAATTTGTGTTGAAGAGTTAACGAATAAGATAAACGGCTCGATAATCGCCAGCATACTGGCGACTAAAATCCACAAGCTCAAAAGTTCTAGTAACCAAAAAAAAGGTTTCCCCTACAATCGGGCTAGTACCAGAAGCATCCAATACCGGATTCATTAAAATACTGCCATATCCGTAACACTAACTTACACCTGCAAGGCATGTTGTTGCAGTTACAATAATTTGAAACAATTTGCGCTGATTACATTGGATCACAAATTCCAATTTTTTTCTGCACCAGAGCCGCCATTATGAAATTCCTATGTAAAATCACCCCCTGATTTCGAAAATCAAGGTTATTTTTAATTCTATCGTAACGTTTTAGAGATATTTACGAACAACGGTTTTTTCCGAAAAAATGGGTCCACTTAATCATATATATCTCAAGAACGAATTGAGTAATTCCAAAACAGTTTGAAGCTTTTAAAAGGTAATACAATTTGTTATAAACTGTGCATGCAACACTTTTTACTAGGCCCTGCAGATTCAAAGATAACAAACAATCATTACGTATTTTTTTCCATTTTTTTGTAAAAATACAAAAAAATTTGTACTTTGCGAGGAAGGATCTCGAAAACTTTTTATTTTTTTGCATATTTTTTTTTTTCATAAAATATTTCAACCGAAGTATTATAAATTGCAGATCTTGGAAGGGAGGGGGGCGGGGGCCATTAGGACGATTTTATAGATTATGCATACATAAAAGCTAAAAATTTAAAAATTTTATATGTAATTATAACAAACTTTTATAATTTTCATAAGTTCCAGATCAGAGCGGGGGCGGGAGATCCCCCCTCGCCCCCTGGATCCGCCACTGTCTGGAAACCTTACTTTTTATTTACATAAAAGCGATATTCGATGTAGTGACAGACTACGACACTCCTTAAACTTGAGCACTTGAGCCCCAATTTTTCATTTGGCAAAGGCAACAGTATCGTTACTCAAAACAGGAGAGTCATTCAAAGATTTAACTCAAATATAATGCGCATATAAAGGAAGATTTTAATTTGTATAGTAAGTGGCCAGTTTTTAACGGTTACAAAGATTTTTTTATGTAACATACATATATCATTATATTGAGTAAAATCATGTTTTTAGAGTTATGACACTATTGAAGTAAAAGATCGATATGTAAGTCCGCAACCAGCACGACGTTTTTCAAGCGTATAAATTGATAAACATTCTCTCTCCTTGTCTGCTTGCGAGAAAGGCGTCCGTCCAAGAGAGGCTTCTGATTGATTTGTTATGAAAACAGGTCTGTGCCCGCCGAAAAGAGGTACATGTCCGCTCGGTTGAAGTTTTCAGCCCATTTTATAAAAAAATAACTGTCCGTGTTTTGTGATTTGTTCTAAAAATTTTTACCTAAAACTTGATGCATGAAAAACTGTCTGGCAAAGGGAGGTAGTAGTAATAAAGGTGCTTGTTAGGAGGGATTTCTCTGTATAATATGAAGGGATACCGAATCTACTATCGCTTAAACATTAATACGTCTTTATGAGATGCTCTCTCAAGTAGATTTAAATATGTATTGGTCTGCTTCGAAATTCTAGTACCTATTTCCTACACACATATGTATACTAACGAAAATCCTATACGCATATGTATATATTCGTGTTCAGACATGAATTTGACTGACACGAACAACATATATATACATAAATATACATCGCTACAAACTAGCGATGTGCAATTTAGAGTAATTAAAAAACTAGTTCTCTAGAAGAAACCGGGCTGATTAACAATTTAACTTAAAGAAACTTAAAAAATATGTGGGGTAACTTATGTTTCTGATTACCAACTTACGTGCGTATTTTACGTGGGTAAGTTCATAACCACCAGCTGGGAAAGGGTGTTGATGGATAAAGTTCTCACATAGTGATAGAGGGTTTTTGAAAAAAAAAATCTGAGCGTTCAGATAGTGTAGTTATATTTTCAAGGGACGATATGAGAACTCATGTATTGCATCCAGTTCCCTGACCTCATTTTAGAGATCCTTTTAGAAAGCAGTAATATGAAGCCTGTGGCAGTGGAAGGTTGAAAAACACTGGAATTTGAAACAATTTCACTCATTATAATGAAACGAGATTTCAGTTGGTTTATAGTGATCTACAACAATCGATAAAATATGTATGTTCACTTTGAACAATCTTTCCATATCTTGGAGACGCCCATCATCGCAAAGCCCATCCAAATGGCGTTTTACCATTCTCTGGCGAGTTTTCGAAAATTCACGGGTGATGGACCATTTTTCTGCTGCACTGCTCGCTTTCATTTTTAAATTTTTTAATTCATGTCGATACCTTTCCAATTTTTCTAGACAAATTTCCAAACGTTTTAAGGCATACCTATTTAAGATCGGTGGCTTTAGACTAAAGTGTTGTAGAGGCTGCATCGATAGTAAGTATAGGATCTTGCAATGGAAAACTAATAACATAGCAAAATTATAGCTTTCGATCTTGTTTTTGAGTGAAACAGCTTCATTTCTTTCACTTGATTTGCAATTTAACAGAATGTATTCGTTAGCGCTTTTTGGACTTCAACAAACCGGAATTTTGAAGCAAGAAGGACATCATAACATCCTGCCCATCAAGTAATTTATTGAATGTTATTGAAGCTGAAGACTCACTTTCTTTATTATATATAAAACTTGATAAAATATTTCATCTTTTGATACTGTGCCCAAAAAAATTATAAATTTTTTGAATTGTTTCAAAAAAAATTTGCATAACTATCAATAACTTCTCTCACGTGTAACATCTTGTTTAGTTTGGTTGAAGTGCTTAACAATTAACTTGAAATTGAATTTGAATTTACTTTCCTTAAGCAGAACTCATAAAAATATACTTTTCAAATAAAATAAAATACCTTGGTACAATGTAAAAAAATATATTTGTGCTCGAGGCCTCTTAGTCCGGGCATTTGCCAGCCCTGCCACCCTATTGTTACGCCACTGGCCTGTGGAACTTCTTAGATATTTAGGGACTGATACAGTTATTAAATACTATGATTAATTTTAAATTCGAGTTGTCCTACCAAATTTCATTCAGTGTTGTAATGCCACATTTAAGGGATGTAGACTCTTCACAAAAATCAAACAGTCCTTATGTGGTATTACTAACGCGTTTATTTGTATTTTAAAGAGATTCTTCTTTCAAAAATCGTAGATACTTATTTTTTAACAGTTTCCAAGGTCCTTTTTGCTTCGCAAGGAATTGTGACAATTTTCAATGAACTAGTCGTCTAGATCCGGTTTTATGATTCTGTACATCACCAATACGAACATGGCTACGCATACAATCGCACGTTCAGCATAAAAATGTCATAACTTAATATTTTCATACCTTAGTACCTACAAATCCTATATGTATTTTGTGTGCACGTCCTTGAAATTCAGCGATAAGCAAAACACAAAAACAAATCGCGCCGCTAAATTGTCCTAATCATCTTCTTTCCGCTATAAACATACCCACCACATACCTTTTGGCTTAGTAAAATTCTACAACCTTTTGTTGTAGTTGTCGGAAGTTGAAAGAAAATAAAATTTTAGCAATATGCGCAGCCGCGTAGTTAATAGCGATGGTAAATAAAACATATTCGCGATTACCTGCAGGATATGCTACCTGCGCGAGTATATAAAAGCAAGGATATGCCAAATTAAGTTAGTATACTTCCAAAACAGTCAGAATCAGCAAGTGAATTTTTGATAAACATATACATTCTTAGTTGAAAAAAAAGAAAGTAATTTTGAGACTGATTGATTGATCTAGCAATGTTTGGAAAAATGTTGAGCTTAAGAAAGAAGAAGAAGCGTGTTGTTTTAGAAGGTGAAATCCGCTTTGGCAAAGCTATGAAAAGATGTAGGCTAAACTCAGCTGGATTCTCGTCCGAATATGAGTTAGATGATATAAAAATACCAAAGGTGAGGTTTAGTCCATTTGCTTTAGGATTCATGTTTTTGACTGAACAAAAAAAATAATAATAACTGAGAACTTATAAAGTGTTATACGAAATTGAAACGGCTTTGTATTTCTGCTTTTCTTGCAGTTGGATGCGTTTTCTTGCCCGAGAGTAAAAGCGGAGAAAAATAAAATCGAAACCCATCTAAATACCACACTAAGGCTACTCGATGATGCGAAAGCCAGTTGTACGCGTCTACAAGATCAGCTATGCGACAAAGAAGGTTATTACTCACAAAGAGAGGAAGATTTGCAGGCATTGCATCGCTGCGAAATTGAGAAAGGTAAGCAACATTATATAATTTCTTTAATTTCACGTTTTTTTATTTTCTTACTCTTCTCTCTCTACCACAGCACAAGCTAGTCTAAACCAATATCAAACATTCGCACAGACCAAATTCAGCGAGCTAGAAACAAAATTGGAAGCAAAAGATGTGGAGCATAAGCGCACACTTGATTCCTATCGCCGTGAACTCGATAATAAACTTGCACAGAAACAACAACAATTTGAGGAAACAGAGAAGCGCGAGCTTGAATTACAAGAACGTTTAAATGCGCTCACAATTTCTGAGCAACAATTGAATGATAAGCTCACGAGCATTGAACAGACCTACACAACCCGCTTGCAAGCAGCTGCTGAACGTGAGCAGCAATTAAATGAACGCATGAAAGTGCTCATGAAAGAACTTGATTCGCTGCGCGCTACCAAGGAGCATCGCGAACGTGAATTGCGTGATAAATTGAATCTATCACAAGATGAAATTTCTGTGTTACGTTCATCACAGCGCAGTTTCAATGAGAGTTTGGATCGCAGTAGTAGCGGTATTGGCTCACCACGTAACTCCAGCACTTCAGAGTTGGCACGTTTACAAAGCGAAGCGGATAGTTTGCATTGTGTATTAGAGCTGAAACAGAAAGAGATTTCAAAGTTGACTAAACAAAATGAAGAGTTGATGCGTGATGCTGAGGAGCGTGCGGTGCTGCAGGGCAAAATATCGTTGCTTGAATCAAGTAATGAGATGCTAAAGTCGGAGCTGGCAATCAAGTCGGAGAAGGAGAAGTAAGTGCTTTGATACAAGAACAATGTTGTGTAATTATAGCTAACACATTGTTTTTTTTTCTCTCACAGGGATTTCCAACGCCAAATCGATGACACGCAAAAAGCTTACAATCACGAGATGGTCAAACGCAAGCGTCTTAGCTATGACAATGAGGCTTTGCAATGGCAACTCAAACAGCGTTCCGAACAATTACATATTGTTGAAACTAAACTCCATGAGCTCTCAACGCAGGAGGCTATAAATTCTACTGCTCTATCTAGTCTTGGCGGATCATTGAATCGTTCACAATTAATGAATGGCTCCTCACTAATCACTATACAAATGGATGATATCTCACCGCCCACATCACCGGTAGTCAAAGGTGTAATTGAAAAACCAGATTCGGTGTCATGGGTACTCGAAATGGACGATGAAACACCGGAAGCAGCGGCATCGAAAATGGTCAAACGTGCTGGCTCATTCCGTTCGGTCGAACGTAGTCCCTCAACGCGCCGCCAATTATCTGCTTGCTCTAGCGTCATAAATACATCGCTAAATTGTGTAGGCAGTGGTGGAAATTATAGCAATGGCAATAGCACACTAGGGCCAAATCCACTCTCGCAATCAATGTCTGCCACTTCAGTGATACGACAACATTCCAGCGATGTGCGACACGAATTCAATAATCGTGCACATTCGCGTATACGCTCCAAATCGGTAAGTGTAAAGGGTAGTTCACCGACACCACCCCCAACAAATACACCACACACCGGTTCAATTGGTACCAAAAGTGGTAAAAAGTTAATGCGTCAAAGTTCAGGCTCGGCCTCTAGCAGCGCACGCAAACAACATCAGCTCGAGTTGATCAATTGGAAAGAGCCCATTAGTTCGAGTTCACCTCACGTGATTGCGATAAGACCACGTACGTCAACCATGTGTTCGGAGGTGGCTGAAGAGCAGCAACAACAGCAACATACCGACGAAACATTAACCGTAGCGAGCGCGCATGATCAAACATTTTATCAACGTACACCAACATCCAGCAACCGCTCAAAGCTCATCACATGTGACACATCTAATTTGAATTCAGGTGAACGTTTGGATATGCTACCTGGTCTACCAACCCACTCATCTGTGCATGATTTGAAAAAGAAATTTCTTGAAATACAAGAATCAGCTGGGGAAGCTATGGTATCAGGCACCAATTCGGAAGATGAAGGTTGTTCGGCATCATCTGATGAAATTGTTTGTTCAGTATCAACCTCATCGGTAACTACTGGCTCAACTTCGTCACTAAAGAACTCGCATATGTCATTGGAAGAGGTTTTTTTGTTGGAAAAGAGTCTTGGTTTAAATGGCACACCAATGGAAGTGAGTTGGTCCGATGATCAAGAAGTTTTCACTACGGGTTCAACGGTATGACAAGGCGGTGTTGGGCAATTACTACTAGACGAAGAGGATGAAGATGAAGAAGAAGAGGAGGATAGCTTCTGAATCATTTTGCTGTAATAAGAAATCTTGAATTTGCAACTTAGCTGGCTTTCAATGCGATATTACTGGCATTTGGCCGTATTAGTAGTGGATAAAGATAGTGAGCATGGGAGAGAAAAATCGTAATTTTTTAAACTTAAGAACAAGCATACATTTAAAAAAACTTAAAAAAAAAAAAAACAAAGCCACTAAAGAGGATTATGAAACTGCTATAGACGTCTTGTTTTACCACCAAAAGCAATTGCACAACACAAAGCTAAGCAGCATGCTTGGCGTGATGCAAGCGCTTATGGCGGTAGATAAGCGCGCCAAATGGCTGACCAAAAGTTAGGTTAGTTTGCGGCGTGTATATACGCTTACTTAGCTTTAGCGTGCTTTTGGTCAGTTATCTATATATTATTTAATTAAAAAAGATAAAATTTCGTTATTTATTTATTTGTCATTTTGATTACGTGTAATCACAAGAAAGAGAGTAAAAATAAAAAATTACAAGAACTTTGTCATAATAATGTTACACTTTTTTTGGATGTGCGTTCCTGATTCCCAAAAGGAATTTCTGGTTTCGGGTTAGGTTTTTTTCATGATGACGACATTCTATGTCAAATTGAATTTGTCTGATCACTTTGCTCGAATGAATTTAAGAGATAGATTTGGTGGCATGAGTGGCTCCTGGTGTGCGACAAAAGCTTTATTAAACCTTATCAAACAAGCCTTCACGTCAAACTTCAATGAGAAAAAACCGCGTTAGGGAATTGGTAGTTTGCTCTGATAAACGCCATAATGTCACGGAGAAGATTTTTCTTCCTTATCACATTAAAATTTACAACGGCCTTTCCTGAGGGGAACACTTTCCCAAATCGCGTGTGCCGTCCTGTGGTTAAGTGTCCCACCGCCATCACAACAGATCTGAATTTCCTCCCGAGGAAGTATGTTAAGAACGTTTCCGATCACATTTCGCCTTGCTTTCCGCCAGGTAGTGCATATTTCATTTGCTTGCGAAACACCGTCATTTGTCATTAACACTTTATGTGATCTTCATTTTCTCGCTCGGAATGGTTGCGTGAGTTCCGCCTATACATATGCATAGGATGAATTAGTCAGGCTACCTCGTACATAAACTCACACAATGTCTTTGGCATTTTACACTGTATTCAACTACTATGTAACCGGCATAGAGATATTTCCTTCTGCAGCCTTCAGAATTGAAGTCAAAATAAGATTTTATTGCTTCCTAGACTCAATGGAAGCTTATATGGAATCTTAATAACAACGCAGCAAAGAAAGCAGGGGAAAGCATCACAAGGGGATGCTGTTACAAGATGAATTTTTTATCCCCTCTATGGAAATGACATCAGAGAAAATGATTTGAGATATACATTTCTTGGCTAAAGCTGGATATATGAATTTTCTAAACTTCTCAAACGGAGCTTCTCCTTATCCTTAGGTAAAGTCGTTCTGAATCTAGAAACTATGGGAGTTCTTAACTTGTCTAAGGCAGTAATATATTCAATTTGAATTCATCTATTATTAATTTTACTAATGTTTGGACTGAGACAGAATGTTAGTAGGTTCTTCATATCTTAAAACCTGTCCCAAAACAGATATGTATAAATTATAAGGTAAACATTTTCCAAACTGTTATTAGTTTATTTTCCTCAGGGCTATCTTTAAAACTTTTTTTGGCGGTACAATTTATTTTATTCATTATTTTTATCAGTGAAGTTGCACTTTTCGACAGAGGTGTACTTTTTTGGAACCGTTTAATTTTTCGGTACATGTTATTTTACTGGCACTTCCTAGCGGATATTTATTTCGCTACTTAATAGGAATCGGTTATTTTTGTAGTAGTGATCACTTTTTCGGAACGTTATACTTTTCAAGACCTGGTTCTATTATCAGAACAGTATACTTTTTCGAAGCCAGTTAATTTTTGGGAACAGAACCTGGAATTCTCCTTAAAGCTATAATATAAGTAGTGAACGAAATATTTGCATGTCAACATATAAATATAAACTGAAAGAAAAAAGCTGGCGTAATCAAAGGAATTACGGGTCAAATCAAACGAAATTTCTGTAAATTTTAATCCATTGCAAATAGCTATTGGATCAACTTACAATAAATTGTTGATTCTGAATTAACCACGTGAACAATCAAATCAACAAAAAAAATTGTCATCATACGTAGGCCATAACACTGTTAACTTAACAATTATTATTTTCACCCTTAGAATGCAAATGAAAACTGTTATAATAACAGATTTTCATTAGCATTTAAATAATAGCGAAGGCTGTTGATATGACAGATATTGCTGCGGCGCCATGAGCACAAGAACAAAGTAACGGCTGCCGTGTTTACATAATATCTACCAGTGGTTTACTGTTAAAATCACCACTGAACACAGTTTTTTTAACAGAAAAATCAGTTATATTGATAAAGAGTCTGCCATTTTTACAGAATATTAACTGGAAACCAATAGCTGCTCTACTGTTAAAACGACTTAACAAATTTGTGCTCTTGACAAAAAATACGACTGAATTAACCAGGACGCGATAATTTTACCGAATGTCTGTTAGTTCAAGCGTAGCAAATCCAGTTTGTTGATTTTACTGCCTTGATTCGTTCGTTGTATAAATAATCAGTTGAAACAAATGGAATAGACACGTCGAAAGGCAATATCTTAACTTGGAATGTTAGCGCCCGGAAAAGCAAGTCCATTGAATACACAGAACCTGAAAGTAGAGAAATTTAATAGTAATGAATGTGAGTTTTAAGTAAACGTAAGGTAAGCAAATATGCATAAATTTATGTAAAATTATGGAAACATTTCTTGTGCGTTTATGTTGTATGAAAGAATACAATTTTTGTTTGTCATTTTTTGCTTTCAAAACCGCGTGTTCCAGATATATGCAAACAAATAAAAAAATAATCATATTTTAGTTGTAAAAAAATTATTATTTTGTATTTATTCATGTTGATTGTATAATTTAAGTTTATTTAAAAAAAATTTGTACCTTAATATTAAGCAAAATTAGTTATTATATAATATTTAAGTTTAGTTTTTAAGTTGGTTTTTGTTTATCGATTAGTCAGTTTGTCGAACAGTCAATCAGTCACTTGTGTTGCGTTTAGCTGATTTGCATTACTTAATGAATATTTTATATCCAAGAATGTGCATTATGATTATAAAAAAACAAATAAATATGTGAAACACAAAATTTGAAGAAAATAAAATTTAGCTAATAACTATTGATTGTTTATTTCTTTTATAAATCTATGTACTAAACTAACAGTATGTAGGCTTGATTGTATGCATAAATAATAATATTAAATGAAAAAAAATCTGTATGTGTTAGTATATAAAATCTATACATATATATTTAACAAAAATTACATAATAATTAAAAGCTCATAACACAAAAATTTTAATTTACCAAATTTATCAACAGAGCTGGGCGTTAAGGATTACTAAAGATAATTATAATGCATTTACTGCCGTTTTCACCATCTCCAGTTAAGTTTGAGTTTCTATGAAGCTAAGCAATCTATCAGATAGCTTTATTTGATACTTTCTTTTTCATCCACACTGCGTGACCAACCGCAGGTTGAATCGATACTTGTGAATATTTATACAGATGACTTTTGTTAAATTTTTTTCCTTCGACTTAACTGAAACGCCGAAGCTTCATTGCCGTTTCACCATCTTTTTTTTTAGTCACTTATTCTAAGTTATCGAAATCTTCGTTTTCTCCGTGTTAACTGAAGCTTCGCGTCTTAGTTAAGTCCAAGGTAAATGTGCAGCTGTAAACCTAGTTTTCGTTTGCGATTTCTTCTACAAAATATTCACAATTATCGGTTTAACCGGGGGTTGGTCATCCAGTGTGGGTAACAGCGAAAATATCAAATGAAGCGATCTGATCGTTTGCCATCTTCCCTGTAAAATCTAACTTAACTGGAGCTGGTGAAAACAGCCCATTCTAAACGTGGCTTCAATGTGCTTTTAAATTATGATTGCTTTGCTCATAAATTTAAATGTCTGATAAATTTCAATTACCGTTTTGGTATTTTAAGATAACCTCAATTACCGTAATTTTAGTTTTATTGCGTTTTAAACTTTCAAAGATTACAGCGTAGTTAATTAAAAGAAGATGAACATTATGATTACTTTCAACGCACTCCTAACACTTATCGCCCAGCTCTGCTGCTTAGCTCCCTATCCTTAAGAGGAATTTAAAAAAAAAAATTAACTACATAGTATGAGCGCAGCAATCACGTCTCAGTCAAAAAATGAAAAATTAAAATAAAAATTAAAAAAAACTATTCGGATATACAGCAGCGAACACAAAAATAACAGTGGCAAGTTTTATCAAGCTTCGTCATTGAAATTCTCCTTTTCTTCTATTTTACGATAATGTGAAAAAAACTCTTAAGAATTTCGTAGCCGAAGATACTATGCAAACCAATCTTGAAAAACGTTTTCAAAAATATTAAAGAAAGTTTTACGAAAATTGCAAACTTTTTATTTAAAGTTTTGTGGATATTTTTGATTTGAGTATGCAGTTTTGTAGCCCAATCAAATTTAGTATAACAAAATACAAGTTATAACTAGGTCTGTTAAAATTCGATTTGATTTTTGAAAATTTTTTCCGAAGTGTCTTTCAGATTTTCCTCGATATACAACTAAGGCTGCCCCTTTCTTCTTGAAAATTCAGTCCAAAAATTTCAAATTTTTGTTTTTCTTATTTTTATTTTTTATTTTGCTATTTCACTTCATTCTAGACGATACAAGTATTTTCGCGCATATAACTTCTTTCAAAAAAAAAAAATTGTATGGAAGAAAATATAAAACACCTTCGGGGAAAAAAATTCAAAAACCAATACGATATTTAAGAAACCTATTACTTGAACTTTGTCATACTAAAATTGATTCGGCTAAAAAACTGCATACTCGAAAAAATTCTAAAAACTTCAAACAAAATATTCGGAATTTTCTGAAATTTTCGAATTTTTTTGAAAACGGTTTGTTTAAAGAGTTTGCCTAGTTTCCTTTACAAAATTTATAAAAGTTTTTGTTTAATTTATAAAAAGAAATAAACTGAATTTAATTGACGAATTGCTAAACAGTTGCCAATGCTGTTTTCGTGCCCGCTGCTGTACATATAAATCTTTTAAAGAAGCAAGAAATTGCAAAAGTTAAAAGCAACCATAAATACAATAAATGTAAAGAAAATAACAATTAAAAAATCTCAAAAATTATTCATGTTAATTGCATATACCCATAGGGTTGAAGATTTGCAACGAAAAAAACTGGAAAAATGTATCGCTAAAAGTATCAAACAATTAAAGAGGAAATATTAAATTTTTGCGCAAAGCTGGTCGCTTTGGCAATCGAAAATTATATGTAATGTATGCCATCAAAAGCTTTCTCAAATTAAATAGAATGTATGATAAGTGTGAAGCTAATATGTATTCAGCTGATGTGTGGAGGGAAAGCAAATGCGAAAAGAATAAAAATTATAAAATATATAAATTTAAAGAGAAATATCAATAAAAAAACCAGAAATTAATTGTTTCAAAATAATCAAAGCTTTTTTTTTTTAATTTTTACTTTAGTAGTAAAAGTTGCAGTTAAGGTCTTTGGCACACCCTTCTGAGTATATGCTTATTATCGAGACAGCACTGTATAACGCCGTGCAGTCAAAAGATCAAAGTAGTCAGCAAACATTATAGTTCATTGACTAGAATTTTGTGGGGCTATTCATACTTGTTAGTATTTCATTTGGATTTTGTCTGTCGAACTCGAAGAAATGCGCTCATGTTTTCTGCCTGCAATTTGCAATACATACTTCAGTTAACAAGGCTAAATTTCGTACAAATCAACGGGCACATAAACACAAACACGCGCACATACGGCCTCACCGTTGCTTCTGCATATTAAAGGAGCAATCAAAAGGGCCCAACATTTTAAAACTCCATCATGGGACGGTGCTTGTGGCACTTGACCTCGCAAAAGCTTTTCGTACAGTCAACCACCGCGCCATACTCCAAAAGGGAATAAGGAAACATGTCCGTAAGCACTACGATAACATACGGCACATTCCAGCTAAGCCGGTTGATCCAGATTAACATAAAGAGGTCTTAAACATAATCCACACTAAGTCGGGAAGCAGCATCGCGAGGTCGCGCCCAGAGAAAGTTGTTACCAATATACTCTTGCTTAAACTAACTAATATATCAATTGGTATAATATTGATGTATATTATAACAAGTATGCCATCTGGTATAATTCTTGCGAGAGGCTGACTATACCTTTTCCAGGTCAAGTTCAGGAAATTCCAATTCAAGTTCAGAAATTCCACTAAAAATTCAGAAAGATACAATTAAAGTTCAGGAAATTACAGTTCGAATTTATAAGTAGGGCGTAAATTTTCAAAAGTTTTTTTAATTTATGAATGTAATACTTATATGTTACTGTGCCCAAAGTTTTCTTCAAGGTGTGTACATCCCGAGCCTTGAAATCAAACGGAGGATAACTCTTTTCAAAAAGTGCATGGGGACGCTCCGGCCAAGAAAATACTTCAGTCGAAACCGCAGTTTTGCAGCAGCAGTGGAAGGGAGAGACCTCCACAGAGTTGCGAGAGGTAGGTGGAGGAAGACTTGACCTCTCATGGTGCTCCCAATCGCTCTTAGTTACCGCGAAAGAGGGAAAGCTGGCGTAATTTTTTACGAAACGGCCAAAATCGCGGTTAAGTGCCAATTCATGATGAATGATGTTGATGGCGGATAAGTTGAGATATTTTGACATATGGTTGCGGGAGTGTGGACGCTCCGTGGACGGTTTAAGTGTTCATATCTTCGTCATCACTGCTATCATACTCAATGCAGATCAATGGTTGTGACCCTAAGAATATAGCTGGATGGCATTGCAATTCACTTCTTATGAGTGGTAGAGAGAGAAGAGGGGAAACGGTTTTTTTCTTCTCTATGTCGCAAAATTAATTTAAACGAGTTAAGAAGTCCAATGCCTCCTTAACACAAACTGAATTGTAATTTTTTGAACTTGGATTTAAATTTTCTGTACTTGAATTGAAAATTCTGAACTTGAGTTGTAATTTTCTGAATTTTAATTGTAACTTCCTGAATTTAAATTGGAATTTCTGAACTTGACTTGTAATTTTCTGAACTTTAATTGGAAACTCTGAACTTTAGTTGTAAATTAACTACAGGAAGGGAACTCAAACTAGTTGGGATTTTTGTCAAACTTGTATTTTTATACTCAGTTGAGCAGAGCTCACAGAGTATATTAACTTTGATTGGGTAACGGTTGGTTGTACAGGTATAAAGGAATCGAGATAGATATAGATTTCCATATATCAAAATCGAAAAAAAAAAATTTGATTGAGCCATGTCCGTCCATCCGTTAACACGATAACTTGAGTAAATTTTGAGGTATCTTGATGAAATTTGGTATGTAGGTTCCTGAGCACTCATCTCAGATCGCTATTTAAAATGAACGATATCGGACTATAACCACGCCAACTTTTTTGTTATCGAAAATTCCGAAAAACCGAAAAAGTGCGATAATTCATTAGCAAAGACGGATAAAGCGATGAACTTGGTAGGTGAGTTGAACTTATGACGCAGAATAGAAAATTAGTAAAATTTTGGACAATGGGCGTGGCACTGCCCACTTTTAAAAGAAGGTAATTTAAAACTTTTGCAAGCTGTAATTTGGCAGCCGTTGAAGATATCATGATGAAATTTGGCAGAAACGTTACTCCTATTACTATATGTATGCTTAATAAAAATTAGCAAAATCGGAGAACGACCACGCCCACTTTAAAAAAAAAATTTTTAAAGTAAAATTTTAACAAAAAATTTAATATCTTTACAGTATATAAGTAAATTATGTCAACATTCAACTCCAGTAATGATATGGTGCAACAAAATACAAAAATAAAAGCAAATTTCAAAATGGGCGTGGCTCCGCCCTTTTTCATTTAATTTGTCTAGGATACTTTTAATATCATAAGTCGAACAAAAATTTACCAATCCTTGTGAAATTTGGTAGGGGCCTAGATTCTAGGATGATAACTGTTTTCTGTGAAAAAGGGTGAAATCGGTTGAAGCCAGGCCCAGTTTTTATACACAGTCAACCGTCTGTCCTTCCGCTCGGCCGTTAACACGATAACTTGGGCAAAAATCGATATATCTTTACTAAACTTAGCCCACGTACTTATCTAGACTCACTTTGTATTGGCCCACTTTTTCGATATCGAAAATTACGAAAAATGAAAAAAATGCCATAATTCTATACCAAATACGAAAAAAGCGATGAAACATGGTAATTGGATTGGTTTATTGACGCAGAATATAACTTTAGAAAAAAAATTTGTAAAATGGGTGTGACACCTACCATATTAAGTAGGGCGAAATCAAAAGTCCTTGGAATCTTGGCAGGAATGCAGTTCATGGTATTACATATATAAATAAATTATCGGTACCCGACAGATGATGTTCTGGGTCACCTTAGTCCACATTTTGGTCGATATCTCGAAAACGCCTTCACATATACAACTACCACCACTCCCTTTTAAAACCCTCATTAATACCTTTAATTTGATACCCATATTGTACAAACACATTATAGAGTCACCTCTAGTCTAATATCTCGAAAACGCGTCCACCTATAGAACTAAGACCCACTTCCTTTTAAAATGCTCATTAGAACCTTTCATTTGATACCCATATCGTACAAACAAATTCTAGAGTCCCCCTGGTCCACCTTTATGACGATATCTCGAAAAGGCGTCCACCCATTGAACTAAGGCCCACTCCCTCTTAAAATACCCATTAGCACCTTTCATTTGATACCCATATCGTACAAACAAATTCTAGAGTCACCACTGGTCCACCTTTATGGCAATATCTCGAAAAGGCATCCACCTATAGAACTAAGGCCCACTTCCTTTTAAAATGCTCATTAACACCTTTCATTTGGTACCCATTACGTACAAACCAATTCTAGAGTCACTCCTAGTCCACCTTTATGGCGATATGTCGAAAAAGCGTCCACCTATAGAACGCCCACGCCCTTTTAAAATACTCATCAACACCTTTCATTGTTCATGTCATACAAACACATTCCAGGGTTACCCTAGGTTTATTTTCCTACATGGTAATTTTCCCCAATTTTGTCTCCATAGCTCTCAGCTGAGTATGTAATGTTCGATTACACCCGAACTTAGCCTTCATTAAGCTGGAGTCATTGGTGCCGTTTGTCGTATCGCTGTAGTCGTATCCCTAACGTAATCAGCTGTTTATCGTTACGACGGTAAACCAAAACCCAATTGGTTGGCTACGATACGGCTACGACCCAAGCGGCACCAATAATCGATTGCATTGATTCTCATAAGATTGGTCGAATCAGCTGTTATTAGGTTACCGATACGATTGCCGATAAAGTACCAATATCTCCACCCTTACTTGTTTTAGTATACAACTAGTTGGTTTCACTGCAGGGCGTTTCGTTAATGCCTGGTTTCTTCGAAAAGCGGTGCTGCTGTAATACGACGGTCAAATATCGACGGCTATACCTAGCAACATCAGCGACAATGCTTTCTTGTAAAGCTGGTCCAACATCGCAGCCTATTTATACCAACCTATTACAACATTTTTTATGTTGTTTTTAGCTATGTTTGTTTTTAACTTGCAGACATTTTTTCAAAGAATTAAAAATAAAAATAGTTATTTTTAATGAATTTGTTCAAATAACTGAAACATTTGACAAATTTGAATTTGTGAAAAAACGTTGATGAATGAGTTTATACGCTATATTTGCCGTCTTTCAGTGAGCTTTACAGCTCCGGCTCATGCTCAATTCTCACGGGAATGCTCTGGATCATTGAGAAAATTGAGAAGAAGATGTCGTGAAATTTTCGCACCTGTGAAATGTGATGGGCAGATGTCGCCGCTGTTTTTCATTTAACTCATATGGCAAAAGGCTAAGCAGCGACATCTATTTTTGAAAAAGTAGGCATATTAAAGGCCTCGTTACCAACCTAAAAAGAAGTAATTAACAAATTATCTGGCTCACAAATTGAACCAGACTTCTATCTGTATTCTTGTATTTAGATGCAAAATTATTTATCTGGCTCAGGACTGTAAATGCAACAACAACGATTTGAGCCAGATACATAAATCCAGTAGAAGTCTAGTTCAATTCGGCAGCCAAATAGTTTTGTTAATTTCTTGCCTTTAGTTTAACAACGCTGACTTTAATAAACTTAGTTTTTCAAAAATATATGTCACAACTTGGCTATGTGTTAAATTAAACTTACCGTCGACATCTGCTTATAATAACTCATTTGTGCAAAAATATCACGACCTCTGCTTTTTAAGTCTCCCAATTATTCAGAGCTTTCCCATGAGTGTTGAGCATCATACGGAGCTAGAAAAATCACTGGATGATGGCTGCTGTCTTCTTAGTTTCTACATAAATACTTTTACATTGCAACGTTTTTGGCAATGTACTCTACCGAAATGTAGCGACCGCTAAATAGCGGCACCGCTTTCGAGGAAACCGGGTCTCTAATGTCGAACAAGGTACGGGAACAGATAGCGTGTATTACCATTATTAGTTGACGCCATAATATTTTAACCACACGGACGGCCGCGTAGAACGAATAAAATATTAGCGGACCTGTCTGTAGAAGATGGAAGGACAAGGCTGGAAGGACAAGGTGCAAGACGATTTTATTTCCCTTGTTATGTTATGTGTTATAATATATGAATGTTATACATTTTTGATGAATCTCGATGGAATATGAAAGTCGTTTGATGTGAATAACATCAACCCTGAGCTCAGCTATTCCAATGAAGAATTACGGAAAGCTTCGGGCACGATCAATCCTACCATCCACTTCCAGCCAGAAGGATCTTGCTACCCTGCAATAGGTGGCGTCCAACGCTTGCTGAGATGACTCGAGCACTGTATAAAGACTACCGTAGGCCAGCGGAGTCCCGAAATACCTACAGCCATCTTCATCTGATTCAATTGTACCGATGCCGGCTAAGAGATCCACTTGACAATTGCCCTGGATTTGAGAATGGCGCGGGGCCCAAATAATCTTAATAATATAATAGTTCGATGTAATCGTAAGCGAGGAAAGGCACTCCCAGTCCACCCTCGATCGCAGTATAGTTGAACTCAAGGCCTTAGTAGGCGCTTGGCTATCACATAGTAGATGTTAAATTCCTTAACCGTAGTATCACTGGATAGCACTTCATTCACCCCATACTTAATCGCAGCAACTTGCGGTTTGAAGACACTGCAGTGATCAGCCAACCTAAACTTGCGGCTAACATTATGCTGACAAAAGACTCCCTCACCAACCTTTCCGTCCAACTTTGGCTCATCCCTGAACAAACTAACTAGTCTCCTGTACCAGATGAGTTCTTCATTCCTCTCTCGTGAGAATTATGGGGAGAAGGTTGCACCGGGAGCAGTTATCGGCACACAATAGTCCGCGCTGTCAAGAATAAATTCGTAGGCTAGATTGCCCGAAGCCAGAAGTCCATAGCTCATATCACGATGCCTGACCAATGACCGGGTCACGACCGCATTTCCCGCCATATATACTGTATGTATGTTCAGCATGATGCCAAAGTTGGTGTTGTTGTAAGAGCGCCGCTGATACCAACCAGCGCCGTCCATTGTTCTGACACTAATATTTTGGTGGTGCTCGCCATGTCCAGTGTATTCCACCAGACCAGCACCTCAAAGAGCAGAGCTCGAAGTTGACAGTAACCACCAAGGCAAAATATTCAGATCAGCGATTCAACGTTTTAATAAGAAAACAACGAGAGACTGCTTGGCCTGAAATCTTTAGGTAATATATACATGAGAGCTTCTGTCGGCTTTTGAAGCCCTTTTACCCTAAACCGAGATAGGTGATTTTGTCATACTGCCACAGATATATATGCACATTTAAATATTTATTTGGTTAGCAATACTTTAACTCCTAAAAACATAATTGCTATGTCAAATGCTCTACTTAAAAAATTCATGTTTATTGCTAATAGACAGATAGCATTTAAAAGAAAATTTGCGTACCTACAATGAAATGTTAATAAGTTGTAGGAAATATTATATTTGACAAGGGAATTGTTTAGCTCAAGCCTACAAATGAGCTTTTTTGTTTAAAAGTGGTCAATGTCACATAAATTTTGTTACGATTAAATCACATAGTTAGGACTCACACTGTCTCGTAAAAAGGCGTCCAACAAGATAAGAACTTGTAAATTATGAAATATTATAAGTTTATTCAAAACCTCACAAGGAAGTGTGTACTTACCTTAAAAAAAAATATTTACCTTGTATTATGGTATTTTCGGGTTTTTTTATTGGTTTTTCTTTCATCCTATCCCAATAGCGCTCAATTGGCCGCAACTCGGGCACGTTTTGTGGACTTATTTTTATCATTACTAAGAACCTGGAAGCACTGCTTAGTGCATATCTATTGAGCACGACCTTTCAGCTTTATTTTATATGTGGAGGTTTTTGATTTATCTAAGTACCTCTTCAGGCTTTTTACTCTGTATCACATAGGGATTAAGAGTCACACCGCCTAGATGGGAGAGTCTCTGCATAGCCAGAGCAACGTATTCGCAGAGAATGTGAACCGGCGTTTCATCCTCCAGCTCATAGAAATTAAAAATTTGAGTATCGGATAGACTTAATTTACTTAGATGATATCGTAGACCACAGTGTCCCCTATAGTACCAATGAGAGTTTTTAGTTCCTCCCTGCTTAGCTTAATGCAGTTCGGCTGATACTTTCGTTGCCGGAAGTATAAACAGTTTGGCCTGTCTTTGCCCTGGGCAGTCAATTCAGTTACGTATGAATTGTTTAGTTTCTCAGATACTTATAGTTACCCTGGTATGTGCTTTTGTGAGTCCACAAAAGGGCTCTGGACCATAGAATGCTGCTATAGCACCCTATTTTGCTTGGTAATCTGCACGCTCATTACCTTCATGTCCCTGATGTCCGGGAGCCCATCCTAACCAAACCTTGCTTTTGGCTCCCAGGTCACTAAGGATTTCAGTGCAGTCATCCACTAGCTGAAATGTAACTGTGTTGGATTGCAAGACACAGAGGGCCTCCTGCCTGTCCGGCATAATGTATATGCTCTTCGACGTTGAGCCTTTCCGCAGACATTCTCTACCGCACACTTCTATTGCAGGGATTTCTGCCTGAAATATGGTGGGATAGTACCCGATTGGTATTTATTTCTTGAAGTTCGGCCCATCGATGCCAGCTCCTGTTCTTCCGTCATCGAATTTCGATCCACCCGTGAACCAGACCTCTGAGTCAAGATCATTCCCTGTTTCCCAGTGGGTCCTGCCCACAATGGACACTTCAAAGTTCGGTCAGATTCTGTGCTTAGGGGACATTACGTCCCGCAGTTGTAATGTGGAATTTCCTATGAATTTTCTTACTACTTTTATATGCCCTATCATGTTTCATGCATCAGCAGGGGACGTTCTTATCACACCCGTTATGCCAATGCAAACTAGTCGATGCAGTTTGCTTAATTTTGCTGTTTCCGTTCTTTGCGTGGCCTTCTGCCACCAAACTAAAGAAGCATAGGTGACTATTGGCCTTACAACAGTATTAGATGTCCAGTATACCATTTTTGGAGATACTCCCATGTTTTGTCGGATGTATAATGTTTAAGTTTTTCCTAACATAATTTACATTGTTGTCTTCGAGTAGCTATTAGACTATCGATATTTACATATCACAAATATGATTTCAAAGTAGCTCGTCTTTTTCATAGTTTCGTACTCTTAATTGATATCCACTCATTTCAAGTAGATAAAAAAAAACTAAAAATACGACTTCCTAACTCTTTTCTATTTATAGCCTTTGCATCATTATCTTTGCCCAAAACATATTCAAGCGCATAGTAGGAAATTTGCTAAGCAACGTTATTAATCCAAGATCAAGACCATTGAACGCGTTTAATATGTCACTTGTTGGTTGTGATCCATCAACTGCTAAAACCATCTTCAATAACTATAATTATAAATCCAAATCAGGCAAATGAAGCTGAAATTGTAAAGGATCCTATAGATGAAGGTATTGGAAATGTAGCACTATCACCCAGCGAAAATAACAAGGGGCAACCACTTTCACCATAATATGCGGATAGCTCGGAAAAAACTACTTACATATTTATGTGGAAAAGGCAATTAAAATGTTTTTTTTTTTTCATACAATACAACAGAATGCAGTTTTTTTTGAGAAAGTACTTAAATTTCTCGGCAAAAAACCAACGAAAATTTATAAAAAATTTCTTGCAATTAGGAAAGAGGTTTTCTAAGGGAAGTCACGCCTCAGCTGAGATTTGGAAAACACTCCCAGTATATTTCTCACTACGGACCCATTCAGTCTATGAGCCTTTTGAGAATTTGTGTGAAAGGTATACTCAGAACTTGTTTTTGTTTTTTTTAATATGCTCCACCTATCCGAAAATTTTCCGACAGAACCACAAAGACACCGTTTTACAACAAATCAAACACGTTTACTAAAAAGTTGGAGAAAATTTTACGAAAATGTCTAATTTATTATACTAAGTTTTCTGGACTTTTTCGAGTATGCAGTTTTGTTGCTTAATCAATTTTAGTCTCGCAAAGTACAAGTTATAGTTATCTCAAAAACAGCGCTGATATTTGACCTTTCTTTTTCGAAGGATGTTTCAGATTTTCTTTCATACGAATGGCGTATAGCTGGAAATTTTATAAGGAAGAAAACATGAAACAGGCTGCGAAAGCAAAATTTTTTAGAATCAATGCGATTTTCGGGAGCACTATAACTTGGAAGAAAGTTTCTTGGACTAAAATTGATTGAGCATACTCAAAAAAATTTTGAAAATTCTCAATTAAAAATTCAAAGCTTTTCGTAGAATTATTTCGAAACATTTTTATCTAGTTTTTAACAAATCGAGATTTAACCGTTTGATACCAAAACACATTTCAGGCAAAACGACGGGCGTTCTCGATTTTATTAATTGAAAGAATTTTAATGCTTTACTTGTGCAATTTTTTAAACGGTTTCGATAAAATCATTCGTTTTCGGTTTCATTCCTTAAAAATGTTTCCTATCCAAGCGCAAAGTAGAATTAAAAAAACTGCATTGAAACGCCCAGTTTTATGGAATTACCCTATGGAAATATATAACCGTAATACCGTATAGACGTTGGCGTATTAGCGTAAGTTGTTTTGGCTTAAGCACATTATTCCACTTTTCTAACCCAACGTTTCGCTGATAACTTTTTAGCATCATCAGGGGTATGTGTTTATTTGTTAAATCTGTTACAAACAACAAAATACAAAAAATGTTAAATTACATACAAAATATATTGAGTTTGATAAATCCGTATGAAAAATCAACTAAAAACAGATAATAATACATAAAAAACCAACTTACAATATTGCACTCTGCCGAGGGTTTTTCCTCTTTTGAAATTATTTAAAACTATTGTTTTTGAACACACAACACTTTTGAAAAAACATAAAAACATTGAACATTTATGGACAGTAAATCAATACCATCTTAACGCTATGGTAATCTCGTAGAATTTTAAATAATTTCAAAAGAGGAAAAACGCTCGGCAGAGTGCAATATTGTAAGTTGGTTTTTTATGTATTATTATCTGTTTTTGGTTGATTTTTCATACGGATTTCTCAAACTCAATATATTTGTATGTAATTTAACATTTTTTGTATTTTGTTGTTTGTAACAGATTTAACAAATAAACACATACCCCTGATGATGCTAAAAAGTTATTAGCGAAACGTTGGGTTAGAAAAGTGGAATAATGTAATTTTATTTCGCACTTGAAAAAAACTTGGACCGGAAAAGCCTAATAATATACCTTCAGATTCAACCAGAACTGGTCGGAAATACATAATAGTAAGCATGTTAGCTTAAGTGTTTTAGCGTAAGTGTAATACCTTAAACGTACTAGCGTAAGCGCAATAGCTCAAGCACATTAGCGTATCATATATCATCAAGTTGCCAGCCTAAGATGAAAATCTCAAAGAAAGATTTTATTAAATTTCGCTCTCAATGAAAACAAACCGCATTGTTGACTATGAAATTTTCCCCAAAAAATACAAAGCTGCTACGAATACTACCTAATACACCCTAAATGCTAACTACAAAGATTTCACACCCGTAGCTTCAGGGGTGCCTTATCTTGTTACACACTGCAGTTCATACTATTTTAGCCCATAAAAAACATAATTGGTGTGCCGAGTATTCTAATGAAAAAATCTATGTTTATTGCTAATAGGTAGATAACATACAAATATTAACTTAATCAAAGTTGTAAGCGAAGCTTCAGAAAGTATAACACAATTTTTGTCGAAGACTGAACTTGCACCCAGGGTTGCCACACCAAATTTCTCTTTAGGGCCAAAATTAACAAACAAAGTGCACCAAAAACCCCAGCGTTTTTTATCACAGTAGTTTGATAAACCCCACAGCAATTTTTCAATTGGCATGTTCATCTAGTGTGTTTCTACCATGAAAGGGTTTTCAGCAGATGTTGTAAAAATTAAAATTCCGCAGAGAAATATGGCCTTAATTTAGTCTGAATTATAAGATACCAAGTTATAGTTATCATAAAAAAATAGTATTCATGTTCTTCCTAATATAAACAAAAATTCTTTATATTTAAAGAAAAAAAAGAAAAACACATTTTGCGTGTGTGTTCGCTGTGTATAAAACTTTCAAACGCGCAATCAGCGGGAGCATTACATTACATCGCATTATTGAATCAGAGAAAGGGATAGAGTTATAACGACGATGAAATAGAGAGAGGTCAAAACTAGAGATAAAGACAAAGTGAATATTGAAAGTAGAGTTAGAAGAAATAACAAAGTCACTCGGGTCTGTTTTTTGAAAAATAATTAACAGAGTCGTGAAACCTTCATTCTTCCAAAAAGTAAACCTAAGGTTACGTGAGGTAAGATTGAACTTACCGGTTCTTGAAGACCTCACATAGACTAAATGAGTCCATAGTTTTACCAGAAGTTTGCTCAACGACCAAACTGAAAATCTTTATCAGAAACCAATGCCTTTGTTCTAAAATAACTACGTCCTCTTGGCAAATACTAGGCTCTACTTGCTGCTTCTATATCACAAAATATTATCAACCGGTTCCTCCTTCAACGCAACCTTCCCACATCTGCTATCAGTGATAAGGCCTAATTTAAAGGCATATAAGACAGTGCCTAGCCACAATGGTGGGTATTGTGAGCCACAGTCTCCTCTTTTTAATGATAAGAGCAACTATGTTTGTCTAAAGTTCTAAGACCTGCAAATAATCTTTGATTTTTTGCAGCCTTCCGCTTGGTTCTACGCCTTTACTGCTTGGTCGATCACGCGCCCTCATTCAATCTCACCCAATCTGATTGGGACGTCTCCGTTACAGGTTTCGAGGGATGCGCCCTTTTTATCCAGCTCATCTACTATTTCATATTCATCTATTTATATATGCGCAGGGATCCCGTATAGAAGTACACGTCTCCCTATACCTTTTATTTCCATTGATTGCTTACACTCTTAACACAATTTTTGGCATAATTGCTACTCTACTGTCAAAGTAAAAATTGACGCGGCTGCCGTTTATGTTATTCTCCTCCAGTGCGTCTACTGCTTTTGTCATAGCTTCTAATTTCGCCTGAAAAGCACTACAGTTATCTGGAGGCTTGTAAGATCTTTTTATTTCCAGATCAGCGCGGTGTATTACAGACCCTACTCCTTCCATTGCTAGGAAACCCACGGTGGACATGTGTATAATCGCATCGTCTGCCATTTGAGCGCTCTTGCGTTAACCTTCCACCTCTGTTGGGGCTCTAGAAGCCCCGGCTCGTTCATTATTTGATAACGCTATATTGCTATGGCCTTGTGGTCTGCACTCAAGTAGCCCTGAGGCATTGAGTCTCGTTGCAGTGGTTAATGCAGAACTATTAGTACAAAATATACTGCAAAGCATTTGAACACTTTTGGCGACTTTGACTGGCCCTAGCTTAAACAATCGGCTCGGTAATTATCTTCTAAGCTTTTAAGCGCCAAACTTAAGGGTAGAACTAAATATCGTATAATTCAGCTGTAGCTGAGTCTGTTATCTCTTAACTTTATTCATATGCATACGCATTGCTATATATAAGCGCCAACACGCCTGCGCAGCGACTTAGTTGACAAGTATTATTCATTATTTACACAACACCAGTATGGCGATAAATCTTTTTCGACTGTGTCTCATAGGCAAGTATTTGGATATGCACTCATAATAGGTTAAAATACAATACTTACGATCCTTTCATTTTTTACTTCTAGTCACTGTTTTGTGCGCACTATCGGTGCACAAAACTAATTCGACGGGCATAACTGGCCAATTGTCAACATTTCTTAGCAATGTTATCAATCAAAAGTTAACAGCACTGAATCGTGTGACTATGCAACTTGCCGGCGATCAATCAATACTTTCTTCAAATCAGGCTACACCTACGAATGCAACTAATCAATCTCAATCTCCAACTGCTGTTCAACCGGTTTCACCAAACACCTCTGGACCTGTGAGCGGAGGTGCTGGAGCACAAATTTCCCCGGGTACTGGTACACAAAGTATCCCAGTTGCAGGTGCAGTAGCAAACGCAGCTCCACCTAACAGCAGTAATACAGCAATAGGTGCTGGTGCACAAAGTAGCCCAGGTGCAGGTCCAGGAGCTGGTGCAGTTCAACCGACGAGTGGTAGTGCTACAACAGCGGCTGCAGGAGCTGCTGCAGTTCAACCGACAAGTGTTCCAACTACTGATCAAAGTCTTCCTCCACAACCTGCTACCAATCTGCCGTAAACTATACCTGCATCAGAGCCTATCGAAGCGATTGGGAAATTGATGCTTGAACAAAAAAGAAAAACAATTGAGGCGATGGACCATCTTCAGTGCAATTTTTCGCTTGTCAAGATATTTGTTTTAAAGAGATGACGAAAAATCGTTCCAGTATTCATTAGCTCTGCATTATTTTTGAAAAACAACTGTGTACTTGTTTGTTTTTTTTTTTTTATTTATTAAAAATTAGCTTTTGTGCAACTAAAGGAGTACAGTTAGGGTAAAAAAAATAGCACTGGAATTCCAACTGCTCCTTTTTGCAAAACCAACATTTCGATAAGGAATTGCAGTGCTTTTTCACCCGTCTTCTTCTTTCTATTCAAATATGTTTAGCGGTTGCAGTTTACTTATTTCCGGCAGCTAGATACCTTCACTATCGTTACCTTCATTTGGATTGGGAAGGACGTATTCGTGAGTCCAAAACCAATTGTGGCCTTAGACAAGTCTACTTACTTTTCTTCATTGCAAGAGAGTGACGAACCCGATACCTAAAGCTGTAATAAGGAGAGATACATTTCGCCACCCGATTGAGACAAAGTAAGGGCAGCAGTAATTGCTAAAAATAAAGCACCAATCGCAAACAACGGACTCCAGTCTGAGCTTTTCGAACTTGGAGCGAAGAGGCTTGGGATTCAAGGATTTGTTAAGCGCAACGCAAAGCTTTATAGTTCCACAGCTTCCCAAATCCAATTGACAACCTCATCTACCCGTGGCGAATCGTTTTCCAAATATAAATATTTTATAAAAGTACAGGCGAGGTTCTGGCGACACCAAGCTCTTCATGGAACGAGGAGGTTGGGACAGTATGACTTAGAAGGGTTATATTTAATTATTCCTGAGATGATCGCACTAGTACCCTAATGGTGCTTGTTACATAAACATACCGATTCTATATGCGGCAAAGGAACCCATCCAAAACCATCGGATGTGATTTTAGCGCTGCAAGAGGAAGAAGAAAAAGAGCTGGCAAATAACACGCATCAACTCCTTAGCCCAATAAGCTCTAACGATCGATTGTCAATCGATGACAAATAGATCGAAGCTTAACGATGCGGTTTCAGACCTGATTACAACTTATTTTATACATATATTTACGTAATTCAAATTTTATAACTGCATCTATATTTGAGTGAGGTTTGCTACCAACCCATATTTATGTAACCTTTCTAATATTTTTAAGTTATGCACAGGCACATGCGTGAATTTAATGTGGGCAAAAAGGGTCTGAAAGCATCCATATGTAAAATGTTTCATATTTAACTTGTTCAATGATCCCTGCTGGAAAAAATTAAAGTTGAGCTTAAAGCTTTAGATCTTCAACCACTTACATATGACGTAGCATCTGTGTTAAAGGCAATCAAGAGCGATAGTAGGCAACGGAGCGGATTCGGAGTGATTTGAGTGTGGGTCGGGACAAAGTGGGTGCGAAGATCCGTTTCGACTTTCCTTGCTGCTCCAAGGGTAGATGCTGTGTTAGGCAGAAAGGTAACGTACAAGAGAGCAGCGAGTACTGAAGTATCCACAGCAAATTCATTTCTTTTATAACTACATTCATGGTTTTTATGAATTTAAGAAACGAACCGTTTATTTGACCCTTTAACCAAGTGGGTTGTCTTGTTATATTTGCCTTGTTGTTGTATGCAATATGTTATTTACATAGCTGCCATATTACCGTATAGTGTTGTTTGTTGCCTGTTGCAGTATTATAGCTTAATTTCAGGCTTAAGGAAAAAATCATATAGTCGGGAACTACTATTGTAAGGTTTGGTTTTACTCTTCATCTGGGAGACGATTACATATTCGTTTACACACACAGCCTGCATATTAATGGTACTACCTTGATGTTAGCGATGTCGGACTTTTGGAAAAATAAGGACGTAAGTTCGTGCCTACTTACTGCTGAATCTAGTCACGCCATTACCCTTCGCACCTTTAAACATGCACCTACAAATTGAGTATCTCTACCTTGTTACTCTTTAAAAGCCTATTTCTCTATGGTGGCAAATGCACAATAGAATCGCAGTTAAGACCACATTGTGCAAATATAATGAATTGCTTCTGTACTGACTCAATACGCTTTATAAAGTTTTGATACCCTTGGCACCAGACACACGAACAATACTCTAAGATTGGTCGTACCAACGATGTTTAGAGGGTCTTAGTCAAATACGGATCATTAAACTCCTTAGCTCATCGCTTCACAAATCCAAGTATACCCGTTGCTTTGCTTACCATTGATGAAATATGCGTATTAAAATTCAGTCAAAAAGAACGCCTAGATCACTACCGACAGATATACGCTCCAAAGGCGTGCTGCTTAACGTATACGATGTCAAACTTGGCTTCCCTCGGTGAAATGTCATTAGTTTGCACTTCGGGCAATTCAAAACTAGTAAATTTGAAGTACAGCAGCATTGAAATGAGTCCAAGTCTGCCTGAAGAAACTCCACACGGGAAGACTCCGAAGGCAAGTACGAGTAACAAAGTTTAACATCATCCGCATACATAAGAGTTCGGGAATGTATGAGAGTTTGTGGTAAGTCATTTATAAACAAGATAAAAAGTAACGGACCCAAATGACTACGCTGAGGCACACCAGACGTTACATCAAACAACCTAGAAAGACTGCTTTTAAACAAAACTTGTTGAGTCCGGAAATCCAAGTAAATCAAGTTTGTAAACTAAAAGTTCATGATTGACAAAGTCAAACGCTTTACTGAAGTCGGTATAGATCACATCCGTTTGCCTATTGTTTAAAAATCCATCCCTTACAAAAGAAGTAAACTCTAGCAAGTTAGCGATGTCGGACTTTTGGAAAAATAAGGACGTAAGTTCGTGCCTACTTACTGCTGAATCTAGTCACGCCATTACCCTTCGCACCTTTAAACACGCACCTACAAATTGAGTATCTCTACCTTGTTCCTCTTTGGAACTGAAACGGTCACGATTTTTCGTTCCTCAACATACTTACGGGCTTGAGCTCGATTTTATCACTGTATACATACCTCCTGTCATCTTTTACCCGTAAGTCTATCAAACCACAGTCGGTGCGCAACAAAGGTGTGAAAATCAAAATACATCTGGAAACTGCAGCCTTCATATATGTTACCATACTTTTTCAGAGTTGGATTTCGAATAAATCGGTCTTATAGGTCCTACTAGACGGAATTTAAGAGTACAATTAGTGATTACTTGTTAAACATTTGCGTAAGGAACATCCCAGCATTCACTTGCTTGAAGCAGAACCGGAGCTCAGTTACATACGGTATTTCGTGGTCAGTATTATGAAGGCTAATAAAAGCCGTAAGCAAAAATTTCGTTAGATTTACCTCTAAATGTAGCAGATTTCCTGAATGTACGTAGAAGTCTGGTTCTTGACACAAAATTAAAAAAATTTTTGTATTTGATAGAATAGTGTATTTCATTTCCTATTGTATATTTTATCATATATTTCTCTCAGCTTAAACTTTTGTATTTTACCCGAAGTCGTTTTTGGAAAATCTTTAGTCGGTATCACATAAAGCGGTATTTTAAAGTGCGCCAATTTCCCTTTGGCAAACTCTTTGATATCTTCACGCGAGATCTTTGTGGATTCATCGTGCAAACGTACAACGGCACATATTTCTTCACCCATACGTTCACAAGGCACACCAATAACCTAGAAATAAAAGAATGATGAACGTTTAGCTGGTCTAAGTATGTATTTGATCTATTGCAGTGGTGACCAAACTAATGCAAAAAAGGCGTGAGTAGGTACCAAGTACTCGTGTAGTTCGATGTGTTAACATAAGGACAAGAAAACTTTTTTTTTTTAATTTTGCCAGAGCTCACCCAGGGATTTACGTTAAATCCCTTACAGAGATAACTTTACCAGAAACGAATAATTTCGAGCAATTTTGGAAGAGCTTCCTCGACTTAGTAGGTAACAACCGAAACCGATAAGCTATAATTTTATTATCGGCTTCTTATCGAAAGCGAAATTATCGGTTTGTTATCTCCGATTCATCGCCTTCTTATTGGTTAATAATCGTCTTGTAATCGAATTTTTACAGATGTGCCATCGATTTTATATTTAAGTTTTATCGGTATCTGTTAAAAAACAAACGAACGAATCGTCCATAACAAATCGATAACACACCGATAGCAAATTGGTAACACACAGTTAAATAGTCGATAACTTTTTGATAATAAACTTATTACAAATCGATAACTTTTTCGTAACAAATCGATAATACGCGATAACTTTTCAATAACATATTATGTATTTAAGATAATTAATCGATACTTTTTCCATAATTAACAAATCGACAGATTTTTGATAACAAATCGATAAAACGCCAATAACAAGTTGGAAAAACCCCCATATCAAATCAATAACATAGCTTTAAGACAACATATTGATAGCAGTTTTAATAAATAAATGGCAAATTTTCGTTAATGAATCGAAAAAAAACCGATAACTCACCATGAAACTGCGATAACCTATCGATAAAATTTGTGCTTTCAACACTCCAAAAACAAATCAATAACTCGTCGATAGGAAAAGAAAGCACATCTATATCCGTTGTCAAACCCCGATTACTCTTCGAGAACAAACTATTAGCACTTCGATAACGAGTTGAGAACACGCCGTCCGTTTTCATTCCGGCTTCGGTGTTGACTTTTTATCTCTCCTTTCCTTTCATTTCCTTTCCTTTCCTTTCCTTTCCTTTCCTTTCCTTTCCTTTCCTTTCCT
Organism: Eurosta solidaginis; assembly: GCF_040869045.1. Classification (NCBI taxonomy): domain Eukaryota; kingdom Metazoa; phylum Arthropoda; class Insecta; order Diptera; family Tephritidae; genus Eurosta; species Eurosta solidaginis. The sequence goes on along the minus strand of NC_090320.1, from coordinate 249,604,135 downwards.
TTCCTTTCGTTTCCTTTCCTTTCCTTTGCTTTCGTTTCTTTCCTTTCCTCTCCTTTCTTTTCCTTTCCTTTCCTTTCTTTTCCTTTCCTTTCTTTCCTTTCCTTCCTTTTCCTTTCCTTTCCTTTCCTTTCCTTTCCTTTCCTTTCCTTTCCCTTTCTTTCCTTTCCTTGCCTTACCTTTCCTTTTCTTTCTTATCTTCTATTTGCCTTGCCTATATTTTTCCTCTTCTTTCTTCCTCCTCTCCTTGCCTCTCATTTCCTATCTTTTTCTTGCTTGCCTATCGTTGCCTCAGCTTCATCACCTATGCCAATAGTCACAAGCGTCTTTATTGTCATCCACATTACTATTGAAGGCAGGGACAGTCATAGGTGCTACAGGCAACATGACAAAACAAACCACTGTAAAACTCAATTAAGTTAATAAGTACCAAACAGAGTCTTCGACAAGCGACGACTACGATTTATTGTCTGTAGTAACATACTAGATTTACTAGGCATGGAATAACCAAGACCTGTATGCCTTACTCTGGTGCCCGAGCTGCGGTTCGCCAAAATTATTGACTTCATGTACTCCATCTAATGTAATTCTGTATACAATTGTGTCGCGAATCTTTTTGGGTGCAACTGAAAAGAATATTTGTGAGTTGGAGTAGAAAAGCTCAACATTATGGAACTCCGGTAGCTCGGGCGCCAGTTAGTGTAAGGGATGCAAGTATTGGTTGGTTGGTTTTTTGCTGTTTGTATATACATGGGTACCTGCTTATATCTTTTATGGATCATTTTGGCACCGCCCCTAGCCTGGTAACATCCTGAATTAGTGTAATCGTTCTGTAGGTTTGGTAACTGGTTCAAGTTTGATATTTTACGAGATAGTGCGATTTAGGTAGAAAATTGTGTAGTTTTGCGTTTTATCGCAAGAAAGTGTACACTGCACCGGTTGTATTAATCAACGATACTTACATGACTTTCACAAATTTTCGGATGTGTGTTAAGAAAGTCTTCAATTTCTTTTGGAAAAATATTTTCACCACCACGAATTATCATCTCCTTCAGGCGTCCGACAATGCGACCATAACCATCTGCTTGCAAAACGAATTGATCGCTGCATGATAGAAAAAAAATTACAAATCATATGTATTCGAATCTCCCAAATGCCATTAACTCACCCAGTTCTTAACCATTTATCTTTGCCGATGGTCTCTTTCGTTTTCTGCTCATCATCATAATACCCCAACATCGTGACATAGCCACGCACACAAAGTTCACCGCACTCACCATAGGCTACAGTTCTACCTTGATCGTCAATGACTTTGGCCTCAATATGATCTTGCACATGCCCCACCGTATTTAGTATTTGTTCCATACAATCACCGGAACGTGATTGAAATATAACCGCTGTAGTTTCAGTCATACCAAAAACAGTACGAACATGCTCCAATCCTAAAACATTCTTAATATCTAGAAATAGTTGCGGTGAACATGGCGCACCACCCGTTATAGCCATTTTTGCCGTTTTCAATGGTAGCTTCAACTTTCTCTGCTGCTTAATGAGATCAACATACATTGTGGGTGTACCATGAATAACGGTACAGTTTTCATCTACAATGGCATGTAAAGAGGCTGCAGGACTAAATCCAGCTGATGGTAACACTAAGGTGCTGCCGTGTACCAATCCAGCGATTATTGTTATCACAACACCAAACGCATGAAAGAGTGGAACTTGTACGCATATACGTGAGCTGTTATCAAGTTGATTACGATTTCCAATGTGTGTGCCATTGTTCACGAAATTGTAATGCGATATAACAGCCGCCTTAGGTTGACCAGTGGTACCGGATGTAAATTGTATATTGCAGCCACTATCTGGTGAGATATGCCGTTGCAGTTGAGTGATCAAATCACGTTCGGTTGCGTTGCTTAGTCCAAGTAAATCGTCAAAAGAAAGTGTACCTTTCAGTTTGTGCGGGGTGTCGATTATAACATGTTTTAAATGTGGCAATTTCGTACTCTTAATATTGCCGTTAACGCTGTCTGGCAACTCTGGACAAATACTTTGTATTATTTCATAGTATCTTTGCTTTTTGAACGTTTCTGGCATTATCACAGCTTTCACTTTGACTTTCTTTAGGCAATAGTCGACTTCAGGGGCTTGAAAAGCCGGATTTATGCCTACCTGAAACGGAAATATGTGAAAACAAAAATTATGTAACCGTCATCAACCCACTTACCGACACCAATCCAGCACGTGCTGCACCAAGCATTGTTAAATACCAATGCATGTTATTGGGCGCCCAAATGCCGACGTGATCACCTTGCTTCAAACCCAACTTTAACAAACCCGCTGCAACACGATCTACTTCGTCGATAAGGCTACGGAATGTGTATCGTTTTTGTTCGTGACAGGAAACAATAGATTCTGTGGTACCAAAATCTGCAACCGACCGTTCCAGCTGCTGTCCAATATTACGATAGATCAACGGATCTTTGCCAATGTGATGTAGATAAGCAGGATGAATGTTGTGTTCCTTAATATCGGTTGAGTACTTCCCAGAGGAACTGAGAAGGAGTGAAAGAATTGATTGTAAGCAACTGTTTTAGTTGGTAACCCATAGAGTGAGAGAAAGAGGTATAGGTAGAACTAGAAGTAGAAGTACAGGTAGTAAATATGTCCCGTAGTTAATTAGAGATACATGCTCATGTTGCTTTATGCAAGGCATCTGCCCTTACACTAGTATAAAGTATGAATGTTGGAGATTTTGAGTTCAATACTCAGCTCCCGAGAAGCTAGCTGATGAAGAAGTGAAATTCAGAAACATGTCATAGTAACCATCTCCGTTTGCAAACTTTTAATTTTTCTATAATATCAATAACAATTACTTGAAGCGATATGAGCATGTCCCGCTAATTAATACAGATACTAACGGTAATGGTGAACAGCGGAAGCATTGCGCATGAACCTCTGCTAAAAATCCAATTTTACTAAGCTCTTGAAAGCGCGTCTATAAGTTTTCCATACAATTAGCTAACGTTTAATGTTAATTTGACGTTCTTAACGTTAATAAACGAAACGAAATGACCTTGTTTCGTTTATTAACGTTGATTATCGTAACGAAATGATATCGGTTCGTTGGTTAAGCATGCCTGGTTTTAAGTTAACGTAAGGAAGATTTGGTTGCATTTTTTCGATTAGAAATTTCGAAAGACGTTTGCAAGTGGAAGGGATCTGATTAACCCTTCGTCTTGCACATGAGTCCAGCCAGACCTTTTCCATTTTTAATCTCCAAAAAATACCACTTTGGGTTAAGCTAGATGTTTGAAATTTTAGATAGCTTCCTAAAATTTAATCGTACGTCGATTTGTAAAAAAAAATCATCTTGATATCTGATAAATATATCTAGTTATATAGATATGTTGATTAATACATCACATTCGTAACGCATAGGTCTGGCTGGACCCACACATATTTCTATGTAATATTTTGCATACAACCGTGCATAATGCATTTTTTCAAATTTTTGAATGTCAAGGCAACCTTTGCTTTTTGTCATGGTAAGAGTTGATATTCTCTCTAGTTCATATTTTTGAATTTGGTCGGTCCTAAAAGAGTTGATTTTCTTTTTAGCTCATATTTTTGAATTTTGCTTTGATGGCAGTTGATAAGAAAAGTTGAGTGTTCAGGAAGTGAGTGCTAAAATATAATTTTTTACTACGCGTTATTTTTTGGTGTGCTATTTTGATAAAAAAAAAATATGAGTGACGAAATTGATTTTATTTATAACACTCGACCGCATAACTTTGACAGTGAATTTTATGAACGTATAGTAGATGATTTAGCTAACGATTTGGAATGTGAAAGGGCTGCTGAAGAACTTGAAGATAACTTTCAACCGATAAACCTACCTAATGATTACAATGACATCGAGGATTTGGATTGTATTCCTGACAATGAAGCTTCAGACATCGAGAACGACCCAATAATCCAACGAAGTGAATTATCCTTTGACGATGATGATGACGCTGATGATGATGGTGATGATGAGTTCGAAGAAACAATGGATGGACATAAATCCAATGACTTTTTGTATGGTAAAGATGGCACAAGATGGAGCAAAAATGCACCAAGCGCATTTCGTTTTCGAGCACACAATATCATGCGATTTCGTGCAGGACCAAAAGAAAATAATTCCATTACGATCGAGCTATTCAAAAAATTGTTTACTCAAAACATTTCTTTTATTATTATAAACGAAACAAATCGTTACGCCAAAGACACAACTGAGAAGTGGAATAAGGTCAATCCTAACAAGCAAAAAAAACTTGGAAAGATATAACTGAAGCTGAACTGGATGCCTTCTGGGGCATCCTTTTTTCAGCTGGTGTTACACAGAATAAAGGTGTTTTGTGGCGAACGGATAACGTACCAATCTTTAGAGCTGCCATGTCTTACCATCGCTCTGACTCGTCATATTCGGTTTGACGACAGTCGTACTCGTGAACATCGTCAAAGGTTGGACAAAGCGGCACCAATTCGTGATATTTGTAGTTTTCTAAACCAAAATCTGGCAAATAACTACGAACCTCATGAGACAATTGTAGTTGATGAGCAGTTATTTCCATATCGAGGAAAAACCAAATTCACCCAATACATACCTTCAAAGCCAGCGAAATATGGCATCAAAATTTGGTGGGCATGGGATTCGAAAACTAAATACCCATTACAAAGAAAATTGTATACGGGACGAAATGAAGGGGAGGAAAGAGAAGTAAATCAAGGTGAAAATGTACTGTTACAGCTCGCTATGCCGTATACTAACACCGGGCGCACAGTTGTTGCAGATAATTTCTTTACAACCTTGGAAAGTGCAAAGGGTCTCGCCAAAATTGGTATGGCTTTCGTTGGCACTATTCGGGCCAATAAGAGATTTATTCCCAGCGAATTCAAAAAAAGTCCTGCTCGTCCCATTCTTTCATCTTGTTTCGGATTTCACGACAATTTGGTATCAATTTACAGTTATGTGCCGAAAAAGAACAAGGTAGTCAATTTGATTTCCACCATACATTACACAAAAGAGTGTTTTGGTGAAGCAAAAAAACCTGAAGCAGTATTGTTTTATAATAAAAATAAAATTGGTGTCGATTGTATTGACCATATGGTAACGCATTTTACTACGAAACGTTCAACAAAACGGTGGACATTTACCTTTTTTGTAATATGCTGGATGTTATGGGACTGGGATCTTATTGCATTTTCAAAGAAGTTGAAAATACCCAAAAAAATTACGCTCGACGCAACTTCCTATGGACATGTGCAGAGCCGGTTTGTCAGCAACATTCAAAAATCGAGTACGTTTGCTTCTGCTGTATTCCGCAAGAATAATAAAGTATTTTGGTCATTATTTGTCAATATTTCCCAATATATTTAGAGAATCGAATATAATTTAATTTTTCTTTATTTAATTTTCTAAATAGAAATAAGTAATTTAATAAATATTTAAATAACATACAATTAAAAGGTTAAAAAAAAAAATTTTGCATATAACTCCTATATTTCATCGTAAATGCATACAATTTGTATATGGGTCCAGCCAGACTCGTGTGTACCGAATGTGACTATCGAAACACGTGTTTGACGAATAGTGAAAACGTCATTTTTTTCAAAATATGTAAATGTTGCGTTTTGGTGTGGACCTCCACAAATCATAAATTTTTTTTGAAAATTTTCCCTTAATAGCAGAACAATTAACAACGTGTTTCAACTGAAATTATGCAAACTACAGTAAAAACGTCTATTGAGAGTTTAAGCTTTGATTTGTTGACGTCAACAAGTTCAGCAATCGTCTGATTATTCTAAGTCGTAATAAAAACTCGAAAATGCCTTAATAGTGGGAAAAAGATCTATTTGGCTTGAGAAAAATGCCTTCTTTCTTCACCGCTCTTTTTTAAACACATTATTAGCACCTTTCTTACTATACAAAAACCAAATTTTTTAGGTATCTGCACCCTGATTTAGGTCAGTTTGCGAAATCAGCAGGGCGAAGAGGGTCTCATTGAAAAATTTTTGTGCGGACATCGAATGCTCCAGCGATGCAGCGCCGCTGAGGAAAGTTATATCTTGAGGAAATATAGCCCAGGATATGATTAAGAAAGAAAATGGGAAATGGTCACGTAGTAGTGAAGAGTCGCTCTGAGCGCTTCTCGACGCACGTTTCCCATTAGGAGATGCTGCAGAAGAGCCAGCAGGAAACACTTACAGTGCCGGGCTTGATGACTGGTACCAAGATCGTATAGGCGATGAAGACTTTTTCTATCAAATCACCTGGCTCAGATGGTATATTCGTTGCAGTGCTACAAATCTGGAGTATATTCAATCGATGCATAAGCAAGATTAAAAGAGCAGCTGCACATAATTGACTAAGCAGGAAGGGCGTGGAACCAGCGGTGCTGAAAAGTCTTACAACCTTAGAATAACAATGTAACCCTTGTCTTTGAATAGAGAGGACCGTAGGCTAGTAATGGGTATTCTGAGTGCACTCTGCCTTCTGGCGTTACATGCTTTTAAATAAGGCCTTGCCCGTGATGTCCGATGAAGGAAATGTGGGTTGTAGAAGTAATAAGTAGCACAGTTATTACATCTAGAAGCATCAAGTAGCTTAGGTCATAGGCATCTTCTAGTATTTGCCAAGAGGACGGAGTTATGGTTTCTGATAGGGGTGGTCGTTGAGCAAACTTCTGGTAACACTATGGACTCATATAGCATATGTGAGGTCCTCATGGACCACCCAACTTAACTTAGGTAAGGTTAATTACTTACACATCGATTGATGTATCGAAATAATTAGAAAGTCTTGAAAACGTCTAATTGATGTTTATAAACCTTCTAGTGCTCTTGGGCTCAACTTTTTGCTCAATCTAGAAGATATGTATGTATGCCGTAAATATTTTCATAGAAAGGGTTATGATCGTGTCCAAATGCATACTAAAAAACAAAAAAAAAAAAAAAAACAAGTAAGGAAGGCTAAGTTCGGGTGCAACCGAACATTACATACTCAGCTGAGAGCTTTGGAGACAAAATAAGAGAAAATCACCATTTAGCAAAATGAACCTAGAGTAACCCTGGAATGTGTTTGTATGACATGTGTATCAAATGAAAGGTGTTAATGATTGTTTAAAACATAGTGGGCCTTAGTTCTATAGGTGGACACCTTTTCGAGATATCGCAATAAGGGTGGACCAGGGGTGACTCTAGAATGTGTTTGTACGAAATTAAAAGTATTAATGGGCGTTTTAAAAGGGAGTAGCCCTTAGTTGTATATGTGAAGGAATTTTCGAGATATCGACCAAAATGTGGACCAGAGTGACCCAGAACATCTTCTGTCGGGTACCGCTAATTTATTTTATATGTCATCCCACGAACAGTATTCCTGCCAAGATTCCAAGGGCTTTTGATTTCGCCCTGCAGAACATTTTCATTTTCTTCTACTTAATATGGTAGGTGTCACACCCATTTTACAAAGTTTTTTCTAAAGTTATATTTTGTGTCAATAAACCAATCCAATTACCATGTTTCATCTCTTTTTTAATATTTGGTATAGAATTATGGCATTTTTTTCATTTTTCGTAATATTCGATATCGGAAAATTGTGCGTGGTCATAGTGGGATTTCGGCCAAATTTAATACCAAGATAAAGTGACTTCAGATAAGTACGTGAACTAAGTTTAGTTAAGATATATCGTTTTTTTGCGCAAGTTATCGTGTTAACGGCCGAGCGGAAGGACAGACGGTCGACTGTGTATAAAAACTGGGCGTGGCTTCAACGGATTTTCACAGAAAACAGTTATCGTCATAGAATCTATGCCCCTACCAAATTTCCCAAGGATTGGTAAGTTTTTGTTCGACTTATGGCATTAAAAGTATTCTAGACGAATTAAATGAAAAAGGGCGGAGTTACGCTCATTTTGAAATTTTCTTTTATCTTTGTATTTTGTTGCACCATACCATTACTGGAGTCGAATGTTGACATAATTTCCTTTAAACTGTAAAGATATTAAATTTTTGTTAAAATTTGACTTAAAAAAAATTTTTTTTTAAAAGTGGGCGTGTTCGTCATCCGATTTCGCTAATTTTTATTTGGCACACATATAGTAATAGGAGTAACGTGCCCACCAAATTTCATCATGATATCTTCAACGACTGCCAAATTACAGCCTGCAAAACTTTTAAATTACCTTCTTTTTAAAGTGGGCGGTGACACGCCCATTGTCCAAAATTTTTCTAATTTTCTATTTTGCGTCATAAGGTCAATGCACCTACCCAGTTTCACCGCTTTATCCGTCTTTGGTAATGAATTATCGCACTTTTTCGGTTTTTTGAAATTTTCGATATTGAAAAGGTGGGCGTGGTTGTAGTCCGATTTCGTTCATTTTAAAAAGCGATTTGAGATGAGCGCCCAGGAATCTACGTACCAAATTTCATCAAGATACCTCAAAATTTACTCAAGTTATCGTGTTTACAGACGGACGGACGGACGGACATGGCTAAATGAATTTCTTTTTTCACCCAGATCATTTTTATATATAGAAGTCTATATCTATCTCGATTAGTTTATGCCGTTACGGATTACCGTTATGCAAACAAAGTTAATATACTCTGTGAGCTCTGCTCAGCTGAGTATAACAAAAAAACTTTGATCAGATATGCAAGTAAAATGGGTGTGGCTCGCTTTCACTACAACACCAGTTATTATAAATTTTCTGATAATTTGTATATATTTTTTCCATTTATTTATTTATTTAATGATCCTTATGCTATCTTCATCAAACTCAATACACACCTACGTAAATATGATATTGCAGGAGATCCATTGGCGACAAGGACACGTTGACCAAAACGTCGAAATATGTCCTGCAATTTCTTCGTTAACATATCGCTCACAGCACTGCTCACTTTGCGTAGGTAAAAAATACGAATGGAAAAATTTGTTTATAACGAATGCACTAAACACAACTTTTGCTTAACAGTAAAATAATTTTCTTCTTAAAATTGAAGCAAATTTAATTTAATAATAGCCATTAATATGAATGCAATGCAGTGAACGACATATTCAGGCACGCTAAAAAATACAACAAAGCAATAATAAACATTAGCGGCTGAACTTATTTCAACAAAAGCGTTTACGAAAAATAAATGGAGTTTACTTTAGAAAATACGGCCGGCACACGCGCCTCCCCGACTATAACTGAGTTATTCGTACGCATACCAAGCATAAAAAAGTGGGGTTTTGACTTTGACGGAAATTGTTCAAGTCCAAGTGATAAAATGTGAATGAAAGGAACGAGAGGCGTTATATAAGTACATGGAGAATTTTATAGAAAACAGTGTTTTTTTAATTAAAGCATTTTTTTTTTAAATAAAGCATTAGCTAACTTTGTTGGAAGCAGATTGATTTTGTCGCATTTGACAGCGTGATAATCAAACTCAATAAATTAAAAAATATTACGCAGCAAGTCATATGATATAACAGCATTCACCCACCTCATTGTGTGACGTTAAACCTGAGTACCTTTGTGAAATTTTTGGAACTACACTCTAAAACTTTTGTATGAAATTAAGATTAAAATGGGGGTAAATTCCTGTTGAAATAATTTTTTGGTGTAAAAAAGCCCATTTTTTGTACGTATTCATGTTGAAAATAAAAAGATGATAAAAAAATTTTAAGGACTACCTTTATATAAATGGGACAAAAAATAGAAGGTTTTCTTTTAATACAGACATAATCTTGTTGCATTTTGACTAAAAACTTTAACAATAGCTCTTGTAAAAGAATTTTGGGATTTAAAATTATAAAGGTGGAGCGCAATCTTTCAATTTAAGGCAAACCATGTACTTGAGCTGGCCACCGTGGTGTGATGGTAGCGTGCTCCGCCTATCACACCGTATGCCCTGGGTTCAACTCCCGGGCAAAGCAACATCAAAATTTTAGAAATAAGATTTTTCAATTAGAAGAAAATTTTTCTAAGCGGGGTCGCCCCTCGGCAGTGTCTGGCAAGCGCTCCGATTGTATTTCTGCCATGAAAAGCTCTCAGTGAAAACTCATCTGCCTTGCAGATGCCCTTCGGAGTCGGCATAAAACATGTAGGTCCCGTCTGGCCAATTTGTAGGGAAAAATCAAGAGGAGCACGACGCAAATTGGAAGAGAAGCTCGGCCTTAGATCTCTTCGGAGGTTATCGCGCCTTACATTTATTTATTTTTTTTTTTTTTTATGTACTTGAGATTAACTAATTGATTATTTAATATTTAAGCACGCGCTCTACCTTTATAATTTTAAATTTCAAAACAAGATTATGTCTGTATTAAAGGAAAAATTGCCTTCTATTTTTTGGTCCATTTATATAAAGGTAGTCCTTAAAATTTTTTATCATCTTTATATTTTCACTTTTTTACTGCTGGCTGCAAAAAGGCATTTGGAATTTTGTGTTCTGACTCACGACCCAAGTTTCAGATCTCTAGCTCACCGGCAAGTTAACTAAAAGCGATCGCAAGTTTCCCTGCATTTTTTTCAGGGATTTTCGTTTATCTCGATTCGTCTGCCATCTGGCGGCATTTTATTTTCCGCGAATTGTAGCTCCATCGACTTGCAAACTATGTACTAAGTTACAAGTTTGTAGGTAACCGGGAAGTTAGTTAAAAATGGATTGAAAAATTCCCAAATCAAAATTAATTTTCTTAATATCTCGATCCATGTGCCACCTAGCGAATTTTTTTTGATAAAATATTGCATTTTCACCGGGTTCTGACTCACGGCTCAAGTTTCATATCTCCAGCTCACCGGGAAGTTACTAAAAAATCGATTGCAAGATTCCCCTCGTTTTTCAAGGATTTGTGGTTATCTCAATTAGTGCGCCACCTAGCGGAATTTTGTTTTCTGTAAATTTTATTGTCACCAAGCCTCGAACTGTGTGCCAAGCTTCAATACTCTAGGTCGCCGGGAAGTTAGTTAAAAATGGATTGAAAAATTCCCAAATCAAAACTAATTTTCTTAATACTGGATCCATGCGCCACCTAGCGAATTTTTTTTGATCAAATATTGCATTGTCACCGGGTTCTGACTCACGGCCCAAGTTTCAGATCTCTAGCTCACCGGCAAGTTACTTAAAAATCGATCGCAAGATTCCCTGCGTTTTTTTCAGGGAAATTCAGGGATTTTCGTTTATCTCGATTCGTCTGCTACCTGGCGGCATTTCGTTTTCCACGAGTGCCATCGACTCGCAAACTACCCAGCCAACATTTTTTGAAAATTTTGATCAAAAAATATTTAAATATCATACCCCAAGATGATTAAAAACGTTCAAATTTAAAAGTATTTTCTTTTCGAAAATTAACGTATCGTCGGGAGAAAAATGTCCCATAAATGTGATTATTCTTGAATAATCATTTATGATTCATATTTCGAAACGCTTTTTATTCATATTTGATATCATTGTAAAATTGAGCTTTAATAGTTTTAGAGTAATATTTGACTGCTTTTCACAGTCATTCTCTGATCATATTCGTGAATATATTACAATCGTTTTGGTTGAAATTTTTGAATCATTTTTGAATGCCATTTAATGCATTTATTCTTCATATCTCATTCAAAATAGCATACTACATAATAATCTTATTTCATCAGGGGAAGAAAGCATGCGAAAGTGAGCTATTCGAACCACAGCTAACTCGCAAACAAACTTGACCGATATATACCTGCGACTACAACATCCAACATCAGCATTGTCGTCTGCATCTTAAAATACGGATACGATACGGGATGTTGAAGCCGTATCCAGGTATGTCAAGATAGTTTCACTTACCTGGGGTTCATATAGCTCACAACCTATGTATTGTCCAATCATTATGTATTTTCTGTGAAGCTGAAGGGGAGAAATGGTTGGGGAAATCTTCGTTCACGAGCAGCATTACATTATTTTTGCCTTGAAGAATATCTCTTGCATAAATAATAAAATTTTTACATATTTTTCTTAGCTTCATGATTGAAAAAATATGTGTATGTGAAAAAAATAAAATTTTTAATGAAAAGTAAAATTTCAACAAGTATAAAATTCATTATTCAGTCAACAAATATATTCATAAAAGATTCAGAAAGCTGAATGAAAAATGATTATAAATTTTTGATCACCTAAAGTAAACACATTTGATTCGAATATGATTCCAAAACGTGACTGAAAAATCATATTCAGTTTTTGATCATCAAAGGTAAGTATATTTGATTATTTTTTTTGTTGGTTTTTATGAACTATTAAAATTTAGTCATTAAAGGACTTCAAAAATGATTCCAAAAAGTGATCGAAAAATGCTTTTTAGTTTTTCATCATCAAAAGTATTCATATTTGATTATTTCTTTTGTTCAATTGTATGATAACTCATTATTTAGTCAGAAAGAGTAATCAAATTGTATTGATATTTAGGGAAATTCAAAGTTGAATCACCTAAAAGCTGAGTGGGTATGCGCTAAGTTTCAAATCTCTGGATCACCGAGTAGTTAGTTAAAAGTCGATCTCAAAATTTCCATTTTAGAACTAATTTTCTGTATATATCGATCCCTGCGCCACCTAACGGATTTTTTTCCACTTGCATTGTAATGTCTCCCAGATCTGAACTATGCTCTAAGTATCAAGTGTCTAGCTCAACGGGAAGTTACCGAAAAAGACTTTTCCGTGGGTCAAAAATTCGTATGGAAATGAGGGGACAAACATGAAAGTGACTTAATATAAAGGTAAAAATAAAAAAATTTGTGATATTACTATAAAAGATCTTGTAATATTTTGATTTACACCCGAAAAGTACGTAGTCTTACGCAAGAAGTGTGCAAAAGTATACATGCTATTGTAATTCCACACTGTTGTGTAAACTTCGGTCACTTATTATCGTATTTTGCTCCAGATAACTGTAAATTTTCATTTTCTGTGAAATCGTCGCGTTTGTTAACAAAAGTTAATAAGCTTTAAAATATATTAGAAATGTAAACTATGTGCAAAGCAGTTCTGCAAATTAAGTAGTTATCATTTCCATTTAAGGAACTGAGTTTCAATTTGGTTGAATGTTTGTTTCCAAAATGCAATCCACTTTTCAAAGCCTTGGTCGAAGGTGTCACCACTGTGTACCACAACTTCAATTGTTCGATGGCTTCTTGGGACTCTTCCTGGCATTTTATTTAAAAAAATTGGGCCCTTAGTGTTTAAAATCGCGGTCTTAGTGTGTAAATATAAGCAACTGGTGCATATAATTTCAAGAATATAGTGTCCAAAGTATAACACATTTTTTGCGTAAAATTCACCAAGAGATTTGTAAAAATAAAGATGTGTAATATTACACATTTATAGTGGTTAAAGTATTGCCTACCATTTTGGTAGTAAATTTATGTTTTTCGTTTTAGAGTGTATATAGTGGTGAATGAAAACGTGAGTGACAAAGCCCGTATCATGTCGTCATACATAACCTGGCCCTAAATTATGCGCCTATTAGCTTGTTTTATTGAACACGGCTGAGTGCAGTGGTTCAGAAGCGGGAAACAGTGTAGATGGAACAAGTAAGGAAGGCTAAGTTCGAGTGTAACCGATCATTACATACTCAGCTGAGAGCTTAGCTGCGTTGGTTTCGTAGGGTTTCGTAGATGGTTTATAAGTGGTTTTTAATTCCATATCACATACGTTTGGGAAATATCGACCAAATTGTAGACCAAGCGTGACGTTTTTTGGAACAAATAAGGGAAAATCAACATGTAGGAAAATGAACCTAGGGTAACCCTGGAATGTGTTTGTACGATATGGGTATCAAATGAAAGGTGTTAATGAGTATTTTAAAAGGGAGTGGGCCTTAGTTCTATAGGCGGAGGCCTTTTCGAGATATCGCCATAAAGGTGGACCAGGGGTGACTCTATAATGTGTTTGTACGATATGGGAATCAAATGAAAGGTGTTAATGAGTATTTTAAAAGGAAGTGGCCCTTAGTTGTATATGTGAAGGCGTTTTCGAGATATCGACCAAAATGTGGACCAGGTTGTCATACCTATTTTACAAGGTTTTTTCTAAAGTTGTATTTTGCGTCAAAAGACGAATCCAATCACTATGTTTCATCCCTTTTTTCGTATTTGGTATAGAATTATGGCATTTTTTAAATTTTTCGAAATTTTCGATATCGAAAAAGTGGGCGTGGTCATAGACGGATTTCGCCCATTTTTAATACCAGGGTAAAGTGAGTTCAGATAAGTACGTGAAGTAAGCTTAGTAAAGATATATCGATTTTTGCTCAAGTTATCGTGTTAACGGCCGAGCGGAAGGACAGACGGGGGACTGTGTATAAAAACTGGGCGTGTCTTTAACCGATTTCGCCCATTTTCACAGAAAACGGTTATCGTCAAAGAAGCTATGCCCTTTTTGTTAAAATTTGACTTTTACAATTTTTTTAAAGTGGGCGTGTTCGTCATCCGATTTTGCTAATTTTTATTGAGAACATATATAGTAATAAGTGTAACGTTCCTGTCAAATTTCATTATGATATCGCAAACGACTGCCAAATTACAGCTTGCAAAACTTTTAAATTAAATAAAAAATAAATGTAAGGCGCGATAACCTCAGAAGAGATCTAAGGCCGAGCTTCTCTTCCAATTTGCGTCGTGCTCCTCTTGATTTTCCCTACGGCATCTGCAAGGCAAATGAGTTTTCACTGAGAGCTTTTCATGGCAGAAATACACCCGGAGCGCTTGCCAAACACAGCCGAGGGGCTTAGAAAAATTTTCTTCTAATTGATAAACCTTATTTCTAAAATTTTGATGCTGCTTTGCCCGGGGTGTGAACCCAGGGCATACGGTGTGGTAGGCGGAGCACGCTACCATCACACCATTGCCTTCTTTTAAAAGTGGGCGGTGCCACGGCCATTGTCCAAAATTTTACTAATTTTCTATTCTGCGTCATGGGGGCTAAGATACTTGGCTTGGATATCATAAGTGGTTTCAGGCTCTGGATCAGGGACTGATATCAGTCTTAGACCGGCCATAGTGACGAATGTCACGCGTGATTAGTTATCACGTCCTGCACGAGGTGCCCCTGCTTCTACTGATAATGGCGGATCTAGAGAGGACAACTCGATAAAACCCGCACCCCTTGAGTCATTGTGCCGAGCTCAGGGGAGGGAGAGTCAAGATCGGTACACAACGGTGACGAACTGGACTGTTTAAGGACTTTGATTTCACTTTACATTTTGACTTGATGACATTGGGCTGGTAGGTGCGGTATTCTGCCACTTTAGTAGGTCGGGGTGAAACCCTACCAAAATGGCTGGTAGGCTAATGCTGCACCTGCCCACGTCCCGTTAAAACCGTGGCGGGCCTCAAGGTACGTTCCGGCTCCGTCGCCGTTAAGTTGGTGGTGTAGGTGCGGTTGAAGATTTTCCCGCTTCGCGTCCGGTCTGGCTCTGAACGCATTACTCATAAGGTAATGCGTCAACCCTCGCGTGGCCTCCCTGCGTAGCATAGATAACCACGAGATCGTTAAAGGGCGACTACACAATCGGCTCCGGATAGCGGCCTTGAGGGGGGACTTTTTTAGAATGGACAATACTAATACGAATCCGCCAAGGATGGGGTGCGGAAGAAGAGCGCTTTTGATGGAAATCCGTCAAATCAATCTTCAGCACTCTAAGGCGGCTTCCGCAAATTTGTTGCTCTGCCTTGAAAAAGGCGGAGTGGATATAGTCCTTGTCCAGGAGCCGTGGCTGAGTAGTAACGGCAGTAAGATTTCTGGATTAAGGACTGGAAAATTCAACACCTTGGTGCATGCGGAGGCAAGTAGGCCTAGATCCTGTGTGCTTGTTAAAAAAGAGATTAAAGCTTTTATTCTCTCTAATTTCATCAATGCTGACGTAACCACGGTCTGCCTCGAGCGAGGAAGTAATGAAATGTGGGTGGTCTCAGCGTACATGCCCCACGAGGACGTAGTGGGACCACCACCTGCGATACTGGGTGAAATCACCGCTGAAGCAAGGCGGAGAGGTGTTGGCGTGATCATCGGTGCCGATGCAAATGCCCATCATAGCATTTGGGGAAGCTCGGATACCAACACTAGAGGTGAGTCTTTATTTACTTTTATTGTAGATGAGGGACTTTGTATATGTAATAGGGGGAATGACCCGACTTTTATTACTGCGTTAAGGGAGGAGGTCCTGGACCTCACCCTGGTTAGTAGAGAACTGGAAGGTCGGATATCTGGATGGAGGGTTCTCAACGAGCACTCCTTCTCTGATCACCGATATATTCAGTTCTCAGTGAACGAAGAACGTCCCGGTAAAATATCTTTTAGGAACCCTAATAGTACTAACTGGGACTTGTATTGTAGGAAGCTGGGAGAGCTACTGCCTGCGGTGCCTATCATTAGTTCGGGCCTGTCCGAATCTGAGATAGACGTTCTGGTGGAAAACTTCACCTCGGCAAGCAATAGCGCCTTTCAGCTGTCCTGCCCATTGAAAACTTACAGGGGGAAGGGCAAGCCGCCCTGGTGGTCGGATTCTCTTGACGACCTAAGAGCGTCCAGTCGGCGGCTCTTCAACAGAGCCAGGAGGAGTAAATTACCCTCGGACTGGGAGCTCTATAAGGTGAGTCTGGGGATTTATAAATATGAAATAAGGATAGCCAAGCGAGATGCATGGCGAAGCTTCTGCGAAAACGTAGAAGGCTGCAATGAATCCGCGAGATTTAGAAAAATACTCTCTAGGAACCCCGCTCCTCTGGGGTATCTGAGAGATGATGGTGGGGACTGGTCGATGAGTAGCGAGGAGTCCCTAAGGCTTTTACTGGACAATCATTTTCCCGATGTCCGAGTTGCGCAGGGATCTTCGCCTGCATGGTCGGCGGTCGTTGGCCATGCAGAAGTGCCTGCCATTCCAATATGGGAAAGTCAGATAACCTGGGCTATAGGGTCGTTCAAGCCCTATAAGTCTCCGGGCCCGGATGGAATCATTCCTGCGCAGCTTCAAAGGTCTTTGGGGATTTCCTGCCGCTGGTTGGCCATCATATATACTAACTGCCTCAGGCTTAACTATATCCCGAAGTCTTGGCACACGGTTAGGGTTATTTTCATTCCGAAGGCCGGCAGAAGCTCTCATGTATCACCTAAGGATTTCAGGCCAATCAGTCTCTCGTCGTTTCTTCTTAAGACGTTTGAGCGGTTGATTGACCTGTACCTACGGGAAAGGATACCTCGGGGGTTACTGTCGGCTTCACAACATGCGTACTGCAAGGGCAGATCGACGGAAACGGCTCTCCATTCGATTGTAAAGCAAATAGAGGGGTCCCTAGAACACAAAGAGTATGCTCTGGGTGCCTTTCTAGACATCGAGGGAGCTTTTAACAATGTCTTACCGGGGTCAATCGAAAGAGCTCTGGTGGGTTTAGGAGTCGAGGCGGCTCTGGTTGAATTTATTAGCAAACTTCTATGCGGCAGAATTGTCGCAGCGGAGTGGGGAGGGGCCATAATTAAGAGGAAGGTGTGCAGGGGCACGCCACAGGGGGGTGTCCTATCTCCTCTCCTCTGGGTTGTGGTAGTCAACGAGCTTCTTGTGGAGCTGGAAGCCAATGGTTGTCGGGTGGTTGCCTATGCAGATGACCTCGCTATCCTAGTCAGAGGCAAATTTCTGGGCGCCCTGCGCGATGTTCTTCAGGGCTACCTGGATACTGTGGCTAGGTGGGCTGAATCATGTGGATTGGCGGTCAACCCGGGAAAAACGGAATTGGTCCTTTTCACAAGAAATATATGGTGCCCGATTTCAGAACTCCCTCGATTGCAGGGGTACCGTTGGTACTTTCTGATAGGGTTAAATATTTGGGGATTGTTTTGGACAAGAAACTGTCCTGGAGACCCAATGCGGAAGATCGGGCCAGGAAGGCCGCCATTGCCTTGTACTGCTGCAGAGGAGCTATCGGAAAGAGATGGGGACTCTCGCCAAGAATAGTACACTGGCTTTATGAGATGGTGGTCAAACCGATTCTGCTATATGGGGTGCTGGTCTGGTGGAAAGCACTGGACACGGCGAGCACCTCCAAAATGTTAGTGTCAGTGCAACGGACGGCGCTAATCGGTATCAGTGGCGCTCTCAGAACAACGCCTACCTTGGCACTGAACGTCATGCTGAACATATACCCAGTAGATATTGCGGGAAAGGCGGCCGCGGCAAGGTCGTTGGTCAGGCTTCGTGATATGGGATATAGACTTTCTGACCGCGGACACTCTAGCCTTCTTACCAGTTTCGACTTCATCCCGGACAGAACGGACTACTGTATGCCGATAACAGCTCCCTATACAACCTTCACCCCAGTTATTCCAGAGAGAGAGGATTGGGGAAGAGGAATTATCTGGGGCATGGGACCGGTTAACTTGTTCACGGATGGGTCAAAGCTGGATGGAAAGGTTGGTGGGGGGGTCTTTTGTCAAGAGCTAAATTTAAGCCGCAAGTTTAAGTTGGCTGATCACTGCAGTGTATTCCAAGCGGAAATTGCTGCGATTAAGGATGCGGTGGATGGAATGCTATCCAGTGCTACCACGGTTAGGGAATTTAACATCTACTCTGATAGCCAATCGGCTATCAAGGCCTTGAGCTCAACTACAGTGCGATCGAGGGTGGTCTGGGAGTGCCTGACCTCGCTTGCGATTGCATCGAATTATTTTACAATTAAGATTATCTGGGTCCCGGGCCATAGTGATATCCCGGGTAACTGTCAAGCGGATCTCTTAGCCCGCATCGGTACAACTGAACCGGATGAAGATGGCTGTAGGGACTTCGGGATCCCGCTGGCCACCTGTGGATTGCTCCTCCATAGCTGGGCCTCGAATCAGCTTAGCAAACGTTGGGCGGATACCACGTCTTGCAGGGTAGCAAGATCTTTCTGGCCGAAAGTGGATGGCAGGAGGTCTGCTGAAATAATTAGGTTCACTAAGGCTCACCTATCAATGGTCATTGGGGTTTTGACAGGGCACTGTCCCATGGGTATCCATGCGGTACGTCTCAATATACTGGAAACTCCATCCTGCTGCAGCTGTATGGAGGATGATGAGGTGGAATCACCAAATCACTTTATGCTTGATTGTCCAGCTTTTGCCAGAATTAGGCGAAAGTACTTCGGTCGCGACTCACTTGGATCTCCCGAGGATATATCCAAAGTTGAGATCGGTATCATTCGGAGCTTTATCGTTGCTACCCAACGATTCTCTAAGTAGCTGGATCTAGGTCACCGTTATTTTTGGTGTATGTGGTATCACAACGGACCTTCGTGTTGTCCAAGTGAGCTATCCTTATCAGGGAAGCTACCACCTAACCTATCCTATCCTATCCTATTCTGCGTCATAAGGTCAAACCACCTAATGAATTATCGCACTTTTTCGGTTTTTCGAAATGTTCGATATCGAAAAAGTGGGCGTGGTTATAGTCCGATTTCGTTCATTTTAAATAGCGATCATTTTGAGATATAGAAGTCTATATCGTTAAGCGAACAAAATTAATATACTCTGTGAGCTGTGCTCAACTGAGTATAAAAACATGTTTGGAACAGTGAGGGGAATATAATGAATATGGGCAGTGTTCGGTGTTTATGAAACCGGTACTAGAACTTTCTGCTACTAGCCCGACTACAGCGGGAATAATTTTGTTTGCCCCCTGTAAACTTAAGGTCTGTGGATTCAAGTTGTCTCTTATGTGCAGCATGCTGAAGATCATCGAGCTGTGTTCTTATCCGTTACTCCCTGAACCTGAATTGTAAAAAATTGACTTTTGAACCGAGTTTTGCTTTGAAAACTGCTGGCGAGTGGTGAAAAATGTTCAATCACGCCGTTTGTGGATTCGAAGGTCCATAACATTTTCGGAAAGCCTCAAATATTTCAAAACACATATTTACATACATATATCCATGTTCTCCACCGAATAAGGATTTAAGTTCATTTCTAATCATCTCCAAGTTGTAGTAGTTGGCAAGAGTGATTTTACGTTACAATTCTTGCTAAAACTATTCGCCCTGATAACTCTGGTTCACAACCAAAACGTCAACGAATCTCAATTAGTTTTATTTGCGGTTTTACCAAATGAGTTTGTACAGCGCAAAATCTACAGTTTACAATTTTTGAAGTAAGAATCTCTAGAGCAGCAAAATATTTCAGTTGTCAGTTTTACTTTAAGTAAAACCATGGTTCAACTATGTGGTCGGCTCATCTCATCAGCTGATTTTTTTTTTCTTTTCACTGGAGTAGTGATTGTCAAAAGGAGATGCCAAACGCAAATTGCAACCAACACATTGACAATATTTTCTTACAACGCAAAGAATTGCAAAGTTTAATACTTTCATTCCACTCCACTCGCCTGACACCAACATGCAGATTTTGACAATCTGAACAAAGTATTGTTGTTCTGTAGAGATGAGCCAACCATATAGTTGAACCATGAGTGAAACAGTGATTGTAATAATTTGATCTATCTCCAAACTCCAAAATTACTTACTCAAACTTAATATTACCCGCTTCCGAAATAAACAGTAGCGGCTTCGCTGACACAAAAATTTCCTTTAACGGTCATTTATTGACCGCCCCTCGTACTTAGTACATATATACATATGTACTTTCGATCGGTCAGCTTATCGGTCAGCGCGCATTGTTGTTACACATTCTTATCACAATCTCAAACAAAGAGTTTTTGCCTTCTTGTTGATTTTTTTTCTCACAATTTTTATGCTGTCTGGAAGCGATATCAGCAGGTACTATCAAGGTACGCTCATATGACAAAAAATCCAGAGAAATGTTACTTTACCCAGTAGAACGAATTAACTAGGCACATTAAAATAATAATTTTTGAAACATGAGAGGGTATTTTATTCTTGTATACTAGCTACTTCAATTATACACATTTGTATTTTAGTTATATCTGTACATATTTGCATATTTATATTAAAAATAGCCGTGTTTTTTAACACGCGTATATCCGTTTACGCTTAAACTTTATATTGACTGCTAAGAGACAAACTATAAATACACCTCTGAAATTGCTGCGCATAAATTTTGTCCTACTAAATTTCAATACGCATTATACTCAGATGTAACTGAAATATGTGTCTTTGTTTCACCCTGTACACTAATTCTATGTATTATATGTGTGTCCACAATTCATCGCAACTGATTCAGCTATATGTTATACCCTATGGCCATCAGAGCGTTGCGTCTCCGCTTTTCGGTACACCCTGTTGCTGTAGCTAGTTGTTTTACCACAGCCGCTAGATGGGTCTCCTAAGCATTATCTAAGCGAAGATAAGCGTTTTTTAACACGCGCAAACGAAACGTATACGCGCGTGTTAAAAAACACGGCTAATAATAATATGTTGTCGCAGTATAGCTCCGAAGAGTTCAGGGTCTAGGTGTTCATCCAGTTTGTGGCGCGCTACTTTATAAATTTTCATACTTTGTATATTATATAGTATTGTTTGTAAATTTCGTAATGTTACGAATATTAGCAAAACTAAGGGCTGCTGCTATCTCTAAGCCGATGCTAAACAGTGATATCATGCACATCCATAGATCAATCATTATGTATCTACATAAACGAAACAATAATTGCGTCTACACATATGTACCATGTACGTATACGAGCAGCGGAGAGTCAATGCACAAACACATTCATATATCTGAGATACTCCTGAAAGTATGCAATGAGAAAAGCTATAAAATCGTGCAATTGTAGTTACAGCTGAGAAGTTTAAGATCTGATGGCAACTAGTAGATTCTGGAAGCGCCTAGCAGATGCGAACGTTGAAATCAGAGAGTATATAAGGCAGCAAATGTAGAGCCGTTGGAATTCAGTTTGAGTTGAGCTATCAAGCCGTTATTGATTAAGCACGCAATCTGGCGGGCAATAGTAGAGTTTCATTTGAACTATCAATCAGTTTGGTTGTTAAGCAAGCTAGTTGCAAAGTATAAGTGTTATTGTGAAGTACTTTAATAAAGGCCATTTTTCCATTATTCAAGATTGGAGTTATTTATTCAACAGTTTAGTGATTCGAACTTGGCAGAAGATTTCAAATTAGAGGAGTTGCAAGTAAATTCGTTACAGTATGTTGCTAAGTTCTTTGTATTTCTCAGCAAGTTTAAATTTCTGTATTTTTCCTGATGTTGTTCTAGGAAACTCATCTAAGGGTATAATATGCAACGGCACCTTAAAATGTGCGATCTTGCCTTTGGCAAACTCTTTTACTTCGTCTCGTGTTATACTGTCTATTCCATCTTGTAAACGTACAAAGGCACAAAGTTGTTCACCCATTCGCTCATCGGGTACGCCAATCACCTGGAATTGTCAAATTAGGATGGTAATAAGTATGTAGGAAAATAATATCAGCAACATAAATGTCCAGTTCATCATAGATCTCCATGTATTTTCTTACTAAATGTCACTACTAACTTCAAGTATGACATTCGTTTAAATTTGTCCTATTAAGTATATTTAATCAAATAACATTTTTGCGCAGCATACATCGCTCTGATCTAAAGGAACATTTAATTTTATTAAGAACGTAGTGTATTGTTTTTCCCACTTTTCGAATCAAACATCGCTCTAAGTGATCTACATCAGCTATAAGATCATAAGGTTCGTATTGTAAAAAGGTTGCGTATTGTAAAAAGCTAACTTCATCAGCTTTTCCATTAGGTGAGTCACCAAATTGATAGGAACATTTCTGCTGAATTTATGGAAATCATACCGTGAAAACTTATTCTAAAACCTTATAATAGGATTATATAAGTTATACGATGTGTATGTATTTTCTTATATAAAACTCTAGCCATAAACATATAACGCCCCCAAAAGTACATACATTTGACCCGCCGTTCAAGACCCAGTTATGCCGAAAAGTAATATTTCTAAGGTGGTGCTTTAATAGGCGCTGTCTTTGCAGTTCTTCATAACATAGAATGTAAAATGAATTGGTGTAATGATCCCGAAAATTTTACCACTTGCCACAGAGCAGAGCACTGAATAAACCTTTCTGGCGGAGCTAGAACTATGAACCGTAATGTGTCGCACCTTTTTTTCAAAAAAGTATTTCAGAAATCGTGACAATTGAAGATCGTGTGGGAGAGGCTTATTTCTATGAGCAGCTTTATTACTGAGGATGTCATAATTTAATGATAAGCCGTTCTCAGCAAGCGTGTTTCTATAAGAAGTATTTTCTGTTGGCTTTGTCTAATGGGCAATTAAAAGGGTGTTAAGGGCAATTAAGAGGGTAGGCCAGAAACCTTGGTTATTCTTGTGTCACTTGGTCTTGCCGAATATCATCACACTTTGCCTCACTAATACATAGTCAATCACTATTGACGGAAAATACATTAAAAGATTGAAGCCCACCTTTGATAAACTATCATTAATTTGTGCACCAGGGCATAACGGGGATTTGCATTGGCTCTTGAGGTTTCAGGAGTTCTAGAGTTTTGGACCTGACGCTTTTACCAATACTTTTATTTTACAGGAACGGTTAATTGCAGTCATGCGAAGTTTCATTAAAGCTTTACAAAGCAAAATGATATCTCAAGACGTTCTTAAGATGAATAGAATGCACTGAACTACTGGAATTCGATGCTTCATATCGCAACTATAAGCTTGTGGATGCGGTTTACACGATTAAGCATCTATTGTGGGAGTTTAAAGTGCAGCATAGTATAGGAATAATATACCTTTTTTAAGTCAAATTCTAATCAACGATGGAGCTTACTCACTGAAAACTTTTGAATTAATCACTGTAAGATCACATATTTGAACAAAATAAAATATGACGGCTTTCTTCCTAGCTATATTGATGCCATCTCGAATTTCAAGTAGACTTTTCACATTAGTTTACCTTGGAATTTCTCAAATACCGCCAGGTTATGAAATTACTTACATGAGTTTCAATGATTTTTGGATGAGTGTTTAGAAAATCTTCAACTTCTTTGGGAAATATGTTCTCGCCACCACGAATTATCATTTCTTTTAGACGACCTACAATACGACCATAACCATCCGCTTCCAAAACAAATTGATCTCTATAAATTGAAGTAAATCATGCTTGTAAGATCTCGAAGGATCTGTGGTGATAAGTTCTATTACATACCCAGTTTTGAGCCATCTATCATTACCAATAGTCTCTTTTGTTTTCACTTCGTCTTCGTAATACTCCAACATGGTAACATAACCACGCACATAAATTTCACCTGGCTCACCAAAGCGTACCAAGTTTCCTTCAGTATCCACAACTTTAGCTTCAACATGATCCAAAAGATGGCCGACAGTATTCAATATTTTATCCATTCCATCCTCTGGTTTTGATTGAAAGATTACCGCCGTTGTTTCTGTTAAACCATAAACAGTGCGTATATGTTCAACACCCAAAACATTTTTGATGTCCAAGAAAAGTTGTGGTGAACATGGCGCACCACCGGTTATGGCCATTTTTGCCGATTCTAGGGGCATTTTCTCCTCACGTTGTTTCTTAATAAGATCAACATACATTGTGGGTGTACCATGAATAACCGTGCATTTCTCATCTACAATAGCACGTAACGAATCGGCGGGACTAAATCCGGGTGCTGGCAACACTAAAGTGCTGCCATGTGTCATGGCTGCCATTGCGGTAATAACAACACCATATACATGAAATAAAGGCACTTGAACGCAGATACGAGATTTTTGATCAAGTTGATTACGATTGCCAATATGTATGCCATTATTGATGATATTATAGTGAGTTAGTACAGCAGCTTTAGGTTGGCCTGTGGTGCCGGAGGTAAATTGTACATTACAGCCATTATCCGGCATTATATGTTTTTATAGTTGTGCGATATTCGCCCGTTCAGTTGCATTGCTTAAACCGAGCAATTCACCAAAACTGAGTGCACCTTTCAGTTTGTGCGGTGTATCGATTATAACATGTTTTAAATGTGGCAAATTCGCACTCTTAATGCTGTCATTAACGTTATCTGGCAACTCGGGGCAAATACTTTTGATGATTTCATAAAAATGTTGCGTTTTGAATGTTTCTGGCATTATAACCGCTTTCACTTTGACTTTTTTCAGACAATAATCCACCTCGGGTCCTTGAAATGCCGGATTTATGCCTACCTGTATAAGAACAAAAACATCACTTTAGAAGTCTTTTTATACGCAGTTTACATTTCACACCTACCGATACCAGTCCAGCACGTCTGCACCTAACATCGTCAGATACCAATGCATATTATTAGGCGCCCATATACCGACATGATCATCTTGTTTTAGGCCAAGCTTCAGCAAACCTGAAGCCACACGATCTACTTCTTCGATAAGGCTTCGGAATGTATAGCGTTTTTGTTCGTGATATGAAACAATCGATTCTGTATTTCCATATTAACCGGCAGCTCGTTCTAACTCCTGTCCAACATTGCGATAGACCAACGGATCTTTGCCTATGTGATGAAAATGCGCTAGCTATTTTCTTTGAACCTTGATGCTGCTTGGTTTTGTAATGACAACCTGAAAGGCAAATCATTCATATGTATATATTTACCTAAATTTACCAATTTAGTACAAAACGTGAGTGAGATGGTTGGCGGATATACCAATATAGACGAAACCCCGCTTCCGTGTTCCTACATGGTAAGAACCATCAATTCAATTGCAATGTGGAACGAACGCTTTATATCTTTGGCCCAAGAATGTTGAAACAGCGAGTTGTCTCGGCCTCCGTTTAGAGGATATTGACGACACTTTGTGAACACTGCTACAACAACAGAAAAAACGAGAGCCGCCGCCAGAAGACTAAAATGGCTTCAGCAATTAAAGTAGAATACTGAAGGATGAGTGCATCCGAGGTACCCACGGCGTACACAGAGTGAGTAGAAATAATAAATGGAATTCCGCATGACGTAACGAAGCAAGCTGCATACGCAAGTCCAAAAGAGAAATTTGTTGAAGGGGATAAAGCTTCGGTCTTATGCAGATTGGCTTACTTAAAACGTCGCTTTGAAGCGGAATTTACAGAATGGAGGAAGATGACTTGTATGGCTGAAATGCGCAGTAAACGTGATAAAGAAATGTGTAAGATTGGGTAACATGATGCGTGATTGGTTACTTCAGTTGCAGTGCCTCAGGTGGTTTGACATAGAGATAGCACCTTGGTTTGCGGAGTCGGTGGCGGGAGTGGGCGTCCAAAGTCAATGAGCAATCACTCTTGAACGGGCGTATTACATTTCATCATTCGATGTGACTTGGCCAATAAAAGAAAGAGACTGCAGACGGTGGACAGCATCTGGTGAGAGTAATTCTGCTCAAGGTGAAGTATGTTTTCGTATTGTTGTATTGAAATCGTATCACAACTTTTTAGGGCCTGATAAAGTGGACATAGTTACAACTGACGTATATTTCTTGGCTAAACGGCACAGTACTATCAATATGAGGTGGAGGACCGTCATATCAACCAAGAATCTTCTGTAAGGTTTGTACACAACATAGGTTTAAAAAGTCAGTAATCATCGGTTAGCAGATGAGAAATCCTCTAAGGACAGGAGGAAGTACTCGGTCTTTGGCGAAGAAAGTGCAACATATGTGAAGTGGCTGATGTAGATCAAAATTAGAAAATTAGCAAAATATAACGGATGCCCTGAGTGTTATGTTCCCTATCTGGCGTTTACCATTAAAATTAACACAGCCAACTTGGCTGTCAGTTTCTCCACCAATGTTAAATGACTTATTGTTTCTGTTTAAGCCATAATAATAATATCTGGGGCCAAATCGTAACATCCGTGGTCATATAGCTCGTCAGGTAAAAACATGATTTTCGGATTATGACCTACTTCGATCGTAATTTTGGATCGCAACATACGTGACGAGTGACTGAACGTACGCGTTACGTTCGACTTTTATTCGAACACAAACTGCCGATCGTATACACACAAATTTCAAAGAAAATTTAGAAATATTGTTAGAATAGATGAATAAATAAAATATAATAACAAATTTCAAATTCATATTATGAACGAAGGTGGAATTCAAATAAGCTTAATCCAAGCCAAAAGGAAATATTGGCGGAATTCATGGCGAGACACCCGCTTTGGTATCGGCTTGTTTCAAATTTAACTTCTTCAGAAAGTAACTAAAAGCTTCTTAAGTTAAGCGAAATATCTTCAAGAAACTGCAATAATTTTTTGTTACAAAGAAATAATACATAAATGATATGCTTACGATTTATTCGATAAGTCCAAGCGGTTACTGTACTCTCTTAACCGCCTTCGGAATATCTTTTCATCACCTTCGCTATTACTGGAGCTCAAACAAAGCAATAAAATTGGATCCATTACAGTTATTTACTTTATTTTTTATATTTTTGGCAATCAATTTGACAGTTCAAGATCTATTGTGAGCTAAAAATACAATCCAACCTGATGTGGATCGTAAAATTTATTGTGAATTGAAAATAAATTACGTTTCGTTTGCATCGTACGTTATAATCCCATTTTGTTTATACGTTTGATGTATAACATAATTTTCTTTCGTATAGTGGCCGATCCGTAATCTTATGTTACGATTCGAACCATGGATCATGGAAAGTGACACAAATGAAGACTCATACGGTGTTAAAATGTTGCATTGTTCCTAGATGACGGGCGGCTTCCCAGAAGCGGAAAATAGAGGAAGCGTGGAAGTGGAAAAGCGGTGGATCCAAATAAAGTGTATTAATGTGCTGAGGATATCGAGCGCCAACCAAAAGATCGTATTCTGAAGAACCAATGCAACTAAAGGCAAGGGTAGTGTTTCGGAAATTGTGCACTGGGAAGGTGATTGGTTTTTATCGTTTGGAATAAAGAGAACACAAAACCAAATAAGGCCGCCGTGCGAGAAAATTGCGGTTAGTGATAACAAGGCCACGCATTTGGGCCGTGTCGAAATTCCGTTCCGCAATGTAGAATAGCTTCAAAGACGGTATACTTCCTGTTTTTACCATTGAGTGACTATCAGCTTTTCGAAAGGGAAATTTGTCTAACCGAGAGCCTTTTTTAGGTGAAGGGGCAGTGGGGAGAATGTTATTACCCAGTATAGCACATCACTTTCAAAAATGAATTTGACTTGTTTCATATAAAAATACCTAATAAAATCATTCGATTGGGAAGCCCTCTGCACCTTTTCCTTTTTCTACTGGGTAATTCTTTTACATTTAATCAGTGTTGCCAGAAGAAAAATTTATTTGGGGCTAGAATCTAGAAAAAAAGCGCTAGAAATAGCTAAATTTCTTCAAGAAAATCCAAAATCTGTTGCGAAAAGAGCTAAAGATATATGTATATATATTTTTCAATGCAAGTTTTCACATTAATTTCAAATTAAACTTAAACAATGTTATAAATAAAATAATTAAAAAAAAATTTTTTAAGTTAAACGGTTTTATTGAAAACGATACTTACATGAAGTAATAATAATACGAAAACCTAGAAAATAATTAGGTAGGTCCTAGGCACTAGACATCACACTCCTTATCAATCTATGGCGTTGATCAGACAATTAAATAAAAGCGTTGGGCGCGTGAAATTTCTAAAAATGTGACTGATTAAGGTTCAGTTAGTTTTACTTATGACTATCAGTAGAAATATGACTCGTCCAACGCTTTTATGTAATTGTCTGATCAACGCCATAGATTGATAAGGAGTGTAATGTCTAGTGCCTAGGACCTACCTAATTATTTTCTAGCTTTTCGTATTATTATTACTTCATGTAAGTATTGTTTTCAATAAAAGCGTTTAACTTAAAAATTTTTTTTAAATTATTTTATTTTCAAGTTTTTAGTATTTATTTAATTGCCTATTATTTCTCATTCTATTTAGTTCTTTTAGTGACTCATTATTACAAGGACTCTTTCCTGACAATTTGTTACAACCTAAGTCCTCAATACATAATCCTTCCAAAGACTTTACTCGACTCTGCGCCACGTATGCTTGTCCCTACTCCAACTCTAAAATATTTTGATGTCACTTCTACCGGACTGTATGCAATATCTGTTCCAAATATGAGCCAAATCGGGCATCATAGGTCGCTTTCTATCCATGTATCTATGTATTATGTGTTCCAAATATGGGCAAAATCGGACCACAAATATGATTTTTGTTAATATCTCGATCCTTCCGCCACCTAGCGGCGATTTTTTTTTGATAGGTCGCTTTCAATTCTCGTATGTGTTAAGTGTTCCAAATATGAGCCAAATCGGGCCACAAATACGATTTTTGCGAATATCTCGATCCATCACAGGTCGATTTCTATTCTTGTATGTATTAAGTGTTCCAAATATGAGCCAAATCGGTCCATAAATACGATTTTTGCGAATATCTCGATCCATGCGCCACCTACCGGCGATTTTTTTCTTATTATTGCATTGTCATCGGTTTCTGAACTACATTCCAAGTTTCATGCTTGTAGCTTATCTGGTAGTGACTTAAATTTCAATTACAAGATTCGTTCACAACGGCCGTGCAGCCGTGCATGCGGCCATGCGGCCTGTCAACTCAAGCTAAATAAAACCGTTTAAAAAGGTACAGTAAACTAAAAAAAAAAAAAAAAAACAAAAAAAAAAACAAATATTAAGTACAAGAGAGATACATAAATGATACTGTCTTTGTAGTTCATTTTATATTTTTTAATAACAAAAATACGTTTTTTTTTTAATTTTTGTTTTGCCATTTGGCGGTAAGGTATTGTTAAAAAATAATCAGTATTTTTCACACTGCTACGATAACGGCACGGCTATATGTAGGTTCGTCAAAAATACGACTTGTCAAAATGTCGGCCGATGAAAGTTAATTTAAATTTTTTCCAATTTTTTTATTAAATTTTTAACGTCCTATGGGTTTACGAATCGCCATTAAAATACACGTGTGCGATACTCATGTTTATGTTGGGCCGAGATATTTATGAAGGGACTTAGAACTCTATGATTTCATCCTCAGAACCTGAATTATTATTATTGCTACATTCATACACATTTTTTGTGTTCATTAATTTTAAGAGATCGTTGTTTATTTCAAAGTCATGACAGAGATGGTACTTGACGCAGGTTATCGATTAAAGTTTTTGTTATCAGTTATTATCACATCATACATAACGAGACAAATAAAATAATACTTCGGCACACATAAAACACATTACAAATTTCACAATACGAGTTGTCGAAATAGATTTGAAACCAAAATGGCGCAAACATTTTAAAGAGGACCAAAAATAGAGCTAGAGGCTAAACCGGAATTTTTGGATCTAAACGAAAAAAAAGGGCTAGATCTAGCTCCAAAAGCACCAAAATGGCAACACTGAATTTAATACTCACCAACGGCTAAAGTTTTGAGAATATGGTAGACCCGCTCTGAGGAAATTCATGTAAAAGCTGCGAGAATGCACTGGTGCTATGCATTTCTTGCTCATAATTTTCTGCATTTGTTTTGTTTTTAAATTTTTGTCTTTTTTTTTTTGCAAGTTCATATACTATTTTTGTTTATTATGACAACGCAAATCAAGCGATTACGAAAATTCAACTGCACGCAAGATTAATAAAAATTGGATAAGCTTTTTACCGACAATTTAATAATTATATGTTTTCTACAGGGATGCACCTTAACGGTAAGCTAATCGTTTATCAAAAAATTTACACCGTTTCGTTTTGATATGGCAGAAAACGAAACAAAATCATTTCGTTAATTTGACGTTCTTAACGTTAATAAACGAAACGAAATGACATGCATGTCGTTTAGTATTCACTTTAAATTTTCTCTTATACGTAAAGTTAAGCTAATGAAAGTATTCGCTACGTGCACAATCAGAAGTGAGAGAGCAAACTGAATTGCAATCACTGCAAAATTGAATTGAAAATATGGCACTACAAAAATACTTAATAGTATCTGTAAACAAATAAATTTGTAAATATATACACATGTATGTAAGTGTTTATCAACGCACTTAAGTATTGTTAGGCATACCCAGCAGTCAAACCAACTAGTTCTTAACTCGATACAAATAGTACGATCACATGCTAATTAGTCAGCTCTGCCAACCACAGATAATTTCCGTATACAAAACTAGTGCTTGGTTATCACTAGGTCAATAAAAACATGTTTTTTTTTTCAATTAGAAACACGTTTTTATAAGCGAGGTCGATCCTAGGCAGTGGTTTGGCAAATTCTCCGAATGCCAATCAAAACTGTTTAAATAACAGATTACCGTCAACATTATAATAACATTGACGGTTTTTGATATGACAGACATTTCTGTGACACCATATTCATATATACAAAGTTTCGCTTTAAAATCAACTGACGCATTTGCATAATGTTGACAGTTGTTTGCTGTTCAAATGAAATAACAGAAAACGCAGTTTAATTGATTGAGAATCTATTATTCTTAAAGAATATATATTGTTAACTTAAGACTTAACAGTATTTCCTTGTTTCAAATGGCTAAACAAATTTGTTCTTTTCACAAAAAACTTAGCTCAATTAAACACAATGTGATCAGCTGTGGCAGATTTGTTGATTTTATTGGGGTCATTTCTTTCGGTGTACAGAGTATATTATGAAATGTACAAAAGTAGGCGCGAAATCATTTAACATTGTTTTTGTTTTTTTTTTTTAACGTATCGTAGAGGCAGAGTTGGAACAGAGGCAAAATGGTAGTGAATAGCAAAATAAATGGGGGCAAGAGTCAAAATTCTATAAATTCGTTTTATTATTAGCTTGTTATCGATTTGTTATCAGCTTGTCATTGCCTTCATACTGGTTATAACGGCTCGCTATCGAAGGGTTGTATGTGTGTCATCGATTTTATATTGAAGTTTTGAAGGTATGTCTTGCATAAAAAATCGATGAGTCGACATTAACTAATCGATAAAATGAGGATATCAAATTGGTACGATTTTAATAAAAAAGCGACAACTTTCCGATAAAACCGAGATATTTTTCACAGTAAAATAGTTATCGATAGTATGGCGTTAACAAATCGCTAGATCTCCAATAACAAATTTATAAGTTTCTATACCAAAAGGAAAATCCGTCAACAAAAAATCGATTTAATTTAATTAATATTGAGTTAATTGAATTAAATCTAGTTTAGCTTAACTTAATTTGATTTAATTTATTTAGTATTCAAGGTTCGAAACAAGCTCAAGACCAAAAAAATAATTTTTTGTATTGATTATTGTTTTTTTAAATTTTTCTATAATTGAAATTTTTATTTTGTTTTTGGAATAGTAAGTAGAAAATTTTTCAGACAACCTGCCATAGCTGCGCAGATAGATCCATTTCGAAGGGTGATAAGCCTTCACCATCAGTACGCTTTAGGCACGCTGCGCTAACCATTTATCTATACAACGGTGGTTTGTTTGACTGATAAATTGCTACTTCATTCCTTGTTACCAACTTTGTTTATTCAGCGTGTCGCAGTCTGTTGCAAGACACTGATAATGTTGGATTTGTTTATTGTCAATTACTTTGTTTGACATTTCCCAAGTGCAAAACAAATCCAACATTATCAGTGTCTTGCAACAGATGGCGCAACGCTGGATAAATACAGTTGGTAAGAAGGAATAGAAGTAGCAATTTATCAGTCAAACAAACCACCGTTGCATAGCTAAATGGTTAGCGCAGCGTGCCTAAAGCGTATTGATGATGAAGGCTTAGCACCCTTCGAAATGGGTCAATATGCGTAGCTATGGAAGGTTGTCTGAAAAATTTTCTACTTACTATTCCAAAAACAAAATAAAATTTTTCAATTATAGAAAAATTAAAAAAAAAAAACAATCATTACACAAAATTATTGTTCCGGCCTTGAGCTCGTTTCGAACCATGAATACTTTATCAGTAGGCCGATAAAACAAAAAAAAAATTAATTTATTTAGTTTAGTTAAACTATACTTAATTTCGCGATAGGCTCCAAAAATTGTAAGCCGAGCTTCTCATCCAATTTGCGTAGTGCCTCTTTCAGTTTTTCCTACAAATTAGCGTGACGGGACCTACTTGTTTTATGCCGACTTCGAACGGCATCTGCAAGGCAGATGAGTGTTCACTTAGATGCTTTTCATGGCAGAAATACAATAGGAGTGTTTGCCATATCACTATTGAGGGGCGATCCTGCTTAAAAAACCTTTTTTCTTAATGAGAAAACTCGTTTCTGAATGTTTGCTGTTGCTTTTCCTGGGAATCGAACCCCGGATCTTCGGTAAGATAGAGGGACCACACTTCCACCACACCACGGCGGCCGCCATAAATTTATATATTAATTTAACACAATTTTATTTTATTTTATTTACTTATTTTTTCCTGTTGCATTTTATTTTATTCTATTTTACTTTATTTTATTACACTGTTTTAGTTTTATTATACCTTTCATGAACATGAAATGGTATATTAACTTCGGTCCGATGTTTGTAACGTTGAGAAATATAGAAGATTGACTCACCACTAAGTATACCGAATTGATCAGGGCGACGAACTGAGTTGATAAAGCCATGTCCGTCTGTCCTTCCGTACGTCTGTCTGTTTGAACGCAAACTAGGATGTATTTTTGTATTATATTAGACATTTGTCGGATCCGGTAGGATCGGACCACTTAAACATATATCTCCCATACAACAGATCGTTCAGATAAGACGATTATGGTCATTCCTGCCGCTATTTAGAAAGTAAAAACGTGAAACTCAGTGATATATATTCTAATATATCATAGAAGATATCCTGAAAAAATAACTTTGATCTGAGCTATATATAGTTATATCACATACAACCGATCGTTCAGATAGAAAGATTTTTGGCCATTTCTCCCTTAATTTAGAAAGTATAAACGTGAAACTCGGTGATATATATTTCAATATATCATAGAAGATTTTCTGAAGAAATCACTTTGATCGGAGCTATATATAGTATATATCCCATACAACCGATCGTTCAGATGGAAAGATTTTTGGCAATTTCTCCCTTAATTTCTAATATAAAAACGTTAAACTTGGTGATATTTATTCAAATATATCATAGAAGATTTCATGAAAAAATCATTTCGATCGGAGCTATATATAAAATATATATCCCATACAACCGATCGTTCAGATAGAAAGATTTTTGGCAATTTCTCCCTTAATTTCCAATAAAAAAACGTGAAACTTGGTGATATATATTCTAATATATCATAGAAGATTTCCTGTAAAAACCATTTCGATCGGAGCTATATATAATATATATTCCATGCAACCGATCGTTCAGATAAGGGGGTTTTTTGCCATTTTTTTTATATTTATCTTAAAATCGTTTAAGTATGTACATCTGTTCACTATATATTTCTTATCTTATACAGCGCATTATTTGGAGATTACGAATGGGATAAGATTATTGTTCAGCCCCATTCATGAAAGGTATGAAGTCTTCGGCACAGCCGAAGAAAGTCCTGTCTTTGCTTGTTTTATTTTATTATTATATATTGTTTTATTTTATTTTATTTTGTTTTATTTATTTTTTATTTATTTTTTTTTTTATTCTATTTTATTTTATTTTGTGGTGTTTTATTTTATTTTCTTAATTTAATTTAATTTTGTTTTATTTTACTGTATTTTATTTTATTTTGTAGTATTTTATTTTATTTTATTTTGTTTTATTTTACTGTATTTTATTTTATTTTAATTAACTTTATGTAGTGCTATTTAATTTTTCATTTTGTTTATTTTAATTTAATAGAAAAATTTGTTTGCATTTACATTTATATCTTACGCTTACATTTATACCTTGGGCAAAGATATTTACACGTAAAAAACAAAAAAATAAAAATGTATCTTTGGCATGCTATGCATTGTCTAGAATCACTTATAGATGGAGTACACCTTTCAGTAAAGAAAAAAAAAAAACACAAACAACTAATTATTTTATTTTAACACAAAATTCCTTTTTTCAAAAATGTGTTAAAATCGTACTTATTTAGCGCTAACTGTAAACACTTTTAAGTCGCATAATGTCAACGAAGCCCAGTGATGCGTTCAGTATTATCGTTCGGTTTATCTGACACTAAGAACTGCACTTTCTCTGGGGCTCACTTGGGGGTTTTGTGAGCGCGTATACCAGCTGTTCAAATTAGTTGGATTGCGCGTACTGTTAAAGCAACAGTATTCTCTATATAAAAAAAAATTTTAAATAACGAGCTGTATCATCAAAACAATTATAAATCATTGTTATCAAAACGTAATTATTCTAAGTTCAACAAACTCACCTTCAGCTAAAAAGAGCAATTTAATTAATATTCAACATGCAAATACGAGCGTCTATACACAGTGCGGTAGTATCACATTATAAATGTTCAGCAAATGTTAATTATAATGTTTTTAAATTACCTATATATCAAGTACAACTGTATAATCGACGACGGTAAGTGAGAATAATAAAGGAAATCTATTGGGTTTTATTTACATACTCACATGTCGCAATTTTTATTGCAAGCAGAGGTATTGGAAAAACAGAAAACCTTGTTGTTTTATATAGTGAATTCCGGACAATTTCTAGGGTTCTGATAAAGAAACGAAAAAAGAAAAGTGGGACGAGGAAGGAAAATATTGTAAGTCAAAACAGAAGCCTGAATTGAAAGCTTACGGCGTGTGAAGACTACTCGAGCCATTCTCCAAGATTGTCGGACGTGGTTCAGTTTCATGTAACCCTTAATGATTGTTCTAAGTCATACTATAATCGTTCCACCTGCCATTTTAACTTGATAACAGTTTTTGTCGCCTATTCAATTTTGATCCCCCTGTACTACTCGCTCCGTATTTGGAGTGTAGACGTTGTTACATAGCTCTTCAGCATCATCTCTTGAATGGAAATGCGTGGTGAGTAGCACTTCAAGAGCCTCTTCACTAGAGCTGCAAAAGTATCGATACAAATATCGATACATCGATACTAGGTTCGTGGTGCGATTACAGATGTTTTTTCTAAATATCGAGTACTTTATTCCCATTTCCTATTCCTTTTTCTAGCGGCAGAATTACCAGCTTTTAAAACTTTGGTAAGACAAATCAAACATGAATAAATAAAATTATATACATTATGTGAGATTTGTGTTTATTTTAAATGAATACCTAACAAGTTGGTGACTCTGAATATTGAAAAATTCTTACAAAAGTTTAAGGTGAAAGTTACGCTATTTTTTTCATAAATGTATTCGTATATGTAGATATATACGCAACAGAAGACATCATTGAGGTTGAAGGCGAAAATTTTGTTGCCAAAAAGCTACGAAGTACAAAGTCAAGCATTTGGACCCATTTTGACAAAATCAGTAATACTATTGCAAAAAATGTTATACAACTAGTGGTAATACGTCCAATTTGTATCACCATCTAGAACGATCGCATATAACTGCAAATTTAGATTCACATAGCTCACCAAATAAGATTAATTTTTATATGAAAAAACATATGAAGATCCATCATCACGTAAAAGGCTTTTGCCAGCACCCTACTTTGTATATACCCTGGCGTCGCTGTAAAAGCTACCATCGCGGACAACTTTGCAGAATGTGTTTTATGATCGTTTCGAATTTATGAAGACAATATTACATATATATACATGTATATATTATATTTACATAAATGTCTGATATATACCTGATATTGCTTTTAAATTGAGTAAGCGCTTTTCACTATAACAAAAAATTCGATATATATCGCGATATATCGATACCCACCCTCTTAAATATCGAAAATATCGAGTATGCCGAATATCGATACTTTTGCAGCTCTACTCTTCACTACTCCGAAACCAAACAAAATGGGGAGGGACGCAACAAATTTAATGGGGTTACACTGAAATGACAGCCCTTGGTCGAGAAAAATCACGAGTCGCTCCGGTACAAAGAACCGACTACCTTGGGAAGCGTGACCATTCCCCCCTCATTCTTATTTATCAGCTCCTAGATGGGACCTTCCCCAGTCTTGCCGTTTCACTGGAGCATTCTATATCCATACGGCGTGTAATCCAACTTGATAAAGTTGTATATAGTGCGGTGGTGACCAGCCTCGCCAGCACCCATAGATCTTTTCAATATCTCCCTTCGCTTGGTACCTGGGCACAGCGTTATTGAAGGGTACGAAAATGGCCAGGAAAAGTTCTGAAATGGGCATAAAGGAAATGGAAAGCTTCGTACGCTTGCCACTTGATATTCTCCTGAGGAAAAACGAGGAATATGAGATGGAAAGGGGGTCATTCATCGCCTTCGCTACCGATATGTAGGACAGTGTGGGCGCACGGTTTTTTGACAGTTTGGAAGAGGTTGGCAAGTTGGATTTATCGCTCTTTCTTAAGCCCATCAGAGGAAGCGAGCGGATCGTTGAGGACTATCGGGTTAAACGAATGTGCGCCACCTGACACTCACTAAAAGCATTTACAAAGGACTAAAACGTCTACGAGTGGAGTTGTGAGAAGTTCCCATGCTCATCAGGAAGGATTCTCAAATGAATGTAGGTAAGGCGGAAAGCTCCATACGACCATAACTAGGTTATCTCCTAAGGTAAATGAGAGGGAAAGGAGTCAATTCATCATGTTTAATACCGATAAACTGCATACAAGTCGAATCAGATGTGTGGGGCACGGTTTTTCGGGAAGGTGGATTTTTCGCTCCTACTTTAGTTCACGGGGTTCTTTGAGGACTGCTGGGAAGTAGTTTGGCTGGACGAATGTGCCACCATCTCGCACTGAGGGCATTCACTATGGACAAAAATATCTCCGAGTGAAAGTGTGGGAAGAAGTGGAAATGCCCTCTCGCTCTACCTTATCTCTCCTAATAGCTGTAAACCTTATAATCATGTGCAATTCTTGTTATCTTTTTATCTCACCCAGTCTAGTTAAGATATGCTTCCATTATAATAGTAGTACTTCAATCACCTTTGCCAGTTCATCCGGCTCTTTGTTACCATCAAAGTCAATATAACCTCGTATCCAATATATAATTTAAGATTCTCCCTGTCCCAATCCTCTTTAGTTCTTCTTTGCACGCTAAGACACTTTTCAATAAATGTTATGCTCATCATTAAATCTTAAGTTATTTTCACCCGTCGCCAAAGCTTAGAAGTTTGCAAATCTTTTGAAGAACTTTTTCCGTCTGATCTTGTCATTGTCCTTGCTTCTACACAATTAAGCAGCGATATATGGCTTGTAGAGTTTGATTTGCCTTTGTCGAGAGAGGACTTTATTATAGATACTGTGTGAATATGGACAAAAAATACTCATTGAAATTCTATTTCTAGCTATTCGCATCGCGCATACTTCCATCAGGTGGGCACAGAACCTTTGCGTTATATTACATTAGGACAACAGTTCAAACAAACTGTTGAAAAATATTCCGAACGGCCTGCGCTCATTTCGTATCACGAAAAGAAACGCTACACTTACGCTGAACTCAAGCGTGAGGCTGACTATCTTGCAGTAAAACTCAACAAACTCGGCATGCAGCCCGGCGACTATTTGGGACTTTGGATAACAAATCACTTTCAATGGTATGTTAGTTATTTGGCAGCAGGATTGGCTGGTTATCCAATAGTTTGCATAAATCCTGCACTCCAAGCAAAAGAATTGGCATACGCATTGAAAAAGGCCAAGGTGAAAACGCTAATAACAATGGAAAAGTGCGGCAAACAAAACTTTTATGAAATCTTAAAACAAATACTACCTGCAGGGAGTAGTAAGGGGGTGCGTCCTATACAAGATTCACAGTTTCCAGAACTGCAGCATATTATAATACAAAGCAAAACAACATTGAAAGAGTTCATTTCTTGGGATGAGTTTCAAAACAGCGATGTTTCCACGCTTGATTTGGACGAGTTGAACAATAAAGTCGAAGAGATCTCACCAGAGAGCGCTTGTACGGTACAATTCACCTCGGGCACTACAGGTTTACCAAAAGTTGCACTCCTCAGCCATTTTGCTGGCGTAAATCAGGGTTATTATCTTGGGCGATTTCTCAAACTGCATAAGGAACATAAGTATGTATGCTTGTCGATACCGTTCTTTCACGCCTTCGGTTTAAGCGTTTTAATGGCTACCTTAAATTATGGGGCTACGCTTGTACTACCCAGTCCACGTTTTGACAGTGTTGCCACGCTTGATTGTGTAGAGCGAGAAGGTTGCAATATTATATTCGGTACGCCTACAATGTATGTAGATTTATTAGATCAGCAAAGGAGGCTGAAGAAGCCTCTGCCTACTTTGCAGTCGGCTATGGTAGGTGGTGCGGCTTGTTCACCTGAAATTTTTACACAAATGAAAAGTGTTTTCGGCTTAGAAGACTTCATTATTGGCTATGGTATGTCAGAGACATCAGCGGCTAGTTTCACACAAAATGGTACAGAGAGTATTGATGAGGCAGCAGAAACTGTGGGATGTTTATATGAACATATTGAGGCAAAAGTTATTGATAATCGTGGTGAAATTGTGCGTTATGGTGAAATAGGTGAATTGTGTATACGCGGTTACACTGTAATGACGGAATATATGGGTGATAAGGAAAAAACTAAAGAAGTACTCGATAAGCATGGTTGGCTCAAGACGGGGTGAGTATTAAAGTTGAAGCGGAGTGCCAGAGAACGTGTGACTTAGGTAACTTAGGTAGGTAATTCACCATTAAGGAAATGTGGCATGAAATTCGTCAATTCCAACAGAAAATTATTATTTTGATATAATAAACACAATTTAACTATTTTTTAACGTTTTCAATAAATTTTTTTTTAAATTTCAACGGAAACACCGCACTTTTTGCTAATCTTCAATCAGGTAATGTGGTGAATTACCTACCACCAGTTTGATAATTTGTCTTGCTATCCGTCGTTGGTTATTCTCTATAAATTTACGTCTCTGCGAGTGCGATGATTCATATTTTGTTTTTATACTCAGCTGAGCAGAGCTCACAGAGTATATTAACATTGTTCGCATAACGGTAATCCGTAACGGCATAAACTAATCGAGATAGATATATCAAAATGATCTGGGCGAAAAAAGAAATTCATTTAGCCATGTCCGTCCGTCCGTCCGTAAACACGATAACTTGAGTAAATTTTGTGGTGATGAAATTTTGTAAGTAGGTTCCTGGGCGCTCATCTCAGATCGCTATTTAAAATGAATGAACTCGGACTACAACCACGCCCACTTTTTCAATATCGAAAATTTCGAAAAACCGAAAAAGTGCGATAATTCATTACCAAAGACAGATAAAGCGATGAAATTTGGTAGGTGGGTTGAACTTATGACGCAGAATAG
Source organism: Eurosta solidaginis (assembly GCF_040869045.1). Lineage (NCBI taxonomy): Eukaryota > Metazoa > Arthropoda > Insecta > Diptera > Tephritidae > Eurosta > Eurosta solidaginis. The sequence goes on along the minus strand of NC_090320.1, from coordinate 249,563,812 downwards.
AAAATTAGTAAACTTTTGGACAATGGGCGTGGCACCGCGCACTTTTAAAAGAAGGTAATTTAAAATTTTTGTAAGCTGTAATTTGGCAGTCGTTGAAGATATCATGATGAAATTTGGCAGGAACTTTACTCCTATTAATATATGTGTGGTAAATAAAAATTAGCAAAATAGGATGACGAAAACGCCCACTTTTAAAAAAAAGTTTTTTAAGTCAAATTTTAACAAAAAATTTAATATCTTTACAGTATATAACTAAATTATGTCAACATTCAACTCCAGTAATAATATGGTGAAACAAAATACAAAAATAAAAGAAAATTTCAAAATGGGCGTGGATCCGACCTTTTCCATTTAATCCGTCTAGAATACTTTTAATGCCATAAGTCGAACAAAAATTTACCAATCATCGTGAAATTTGGTAGGGACATAGACTCTATAACGATGTGAAAATGGGCGAAATCGGTGGAAGCCACGCCGAGTTTTTATACACAGTCGACCGTTTATCCTTCCGCTCGGCCGTTAACATGGTAACTTGAGCAAAAATCGATATATCTTTACTAAACTCAGTTCACGTACTTACCTGAACTCACTTTATCTTGTTATAAAAAATGGCCGAAATCCGACTATGACACGCCCACTTTTTCGATATCGAAAATTACGAAAAATGAAAAAAATTCCATAATTCTATACCAAATATGAAAAAAGAGATGAAACATGGTAATTGGATTGGTTTATTGACGCAAAATATAACTTTAGAAAACACTTTGTAAAATGGGTGTGACACCTACCATATTAAGTAGAAGAAAATGAAAAAGTTCTGCAGGGCGAAATCAAAAGCCCTTGGAATCTTGGCAGGAATACTTTTCGTTGTATTACATATATAAATAAATTAGCGGTACCCGACAGATGATGTTCTGGGTCACCCTAGTCCACATTTTGGTCGATATCTCGAAAAAGCCTTCACATATACAAATAAAAGCCACTCCCTTTTAAAACCCTCATTAATACCTTTAATTTGATACCCATATCGTACAGACACATTCTAGAGTCACTCCTGGGCCACCTTTATGGCGATATCTCGAAAAGGCGTCCACCTATAGAACTAAGGCCCACTCCCTTTTAAATAATCATTAACGCCTTTAATTTGATACCCATATCGTACAAACGCATTCCAGAGTCATCTCTGGACTACCTTTATGGCGACATATCGAAAAGGCGTCCACCTATAGAACTAAGGCCCACTCCCTTTTAAATAATCATTAACACCTTTCATTTGATACCCATATCGTACAAACACATTCTAGAGTCACCCCTGGGCCACCTTTATGACGATATCTGGAAAAGGCGTCCACCTATAGAACTAAGGCCCACTCCCTTTTAAATAATCATTAACACCTTTCATTTGATACCCATATCGTACAAACACATTCTAGAGTCACCCCTGGGCCACCTTTATGGCGATATCTCGAAAAGGCGTCCACCTATAGAACTAAGGCCCACTCCCTTTTAAATAATCATTAACACCTTTCATTTGATACCCATATCGTACAAACACATTCTAGAGTCACCCCTGGGCCACCTTTATGGCGATATCTCGAAAAGGCGTCCACCTATAGAACTAAGGCCCACTCCCTTTTAAATAATCATTAACGCCTTTAATTTGATACCCATATCGTACAAACGCATTCCAGAGTCATCTCTGGACTACCTTTATGGCGACATATCGAAAAGGCGTCCACCTATAGAACTAAGGCCCACTCCCTTTTAAATAATCATTAACACCTTTCATTTGATACCCATATCGTACAAACACATTCTAGAGTCACCCCTGGGCCACCTTTATGACGATATCTGGAAAAGGCGTCCACCTATAGAACTAAGGCCCACTCCCTTTTAAATAATCATTAACACCTTTCATTTGATACCCATATCGTACAAACGCATTGTAGGGTCACACCTGGTCCACCTTTATGACGATATCTCGAAAAGGCGTCCACCTATAGAACTATGGGCCACTCCATTTTAAAATACTCTTTAATACCTTCCATTTGAAACCCGCGCCATACAAACACATGCCAGGGTTACCCTGGGTTCATTTTCCTACCTAGTGATTTTCCCTTATTTTGTCTCCAAAGCTCTCAGCTGAGTATGTAATGTTCGGTTACACCCGAACTTAGCCTTCCGTACTTGTTGTTTTTAATTTAATAGCGATTTATTCATATTGGAATCGAATGGCGTGGGTCGTATAATTGGACGCGCGAAGGATGTTATTATTCGCGGAGGTGAAAATATTTTTCCTAAAGAGGTTGAAGACTACTTAGATACGCACGAGGATATATTGGAAGCACAGGTATGTACTTATTTTGGAATGTGAGGCTATTGGTGTCTTTTATATTAGATAAAGTTGAACAGACCGGTCAATAAAGACCTCACATAGACTGAAAGTGTTCATAGTGTTACCACAATTTCTTTGACAACCAAACCGAAAAACCACAATAACCAACCAGAACTTATTCTACAAAACAACATCGCCCGCTTGACAAATACTAGAAGTTTTATAGAAGCTATCTTTATAGCTGGCTCGATATCTAGCCACTCGGCCACCATAGTAGCTGGAGCCTCGACCTCCCGAGCGCTGGACATGAACACAAGTTGTGCTCGACACTTTTATCCTGCAGGCCACACTTCCTACATCTGATGTTACTGATGACGCCTAACATATACGTGTCCAAATAATATGCCCATAATAAGGCTTGAGTCTTTTCTCTTTAGATATATGTATGTTCAACTTTGTAAGCCTCTCCTAGATGAATCATATGCAACTCCTGTTCATTTTGATTTCTTCCAAGTAGATTGGGGCATCTACCGTGGATTCCTCGAGTGCTTCACCCTAATTTGCCAACCTTTTCGTTTCACTCTATCCCTTTATGAACGCGGGCCCAATATCGATATATGATCCGACGTAAGCGAAGTCTCTCCAATGCTTCTTTGCATTCGAGGACACTTCTTCATGAAGTACTGTGTTGGATTATTACCTTAATCGCTTCTTAACTACGTGTAAAGGTCTGTACCAAGAACCACCAGAAAAGTAACATGTATTCATTAAGGAAGGTAATAGGTGCCTTCTCGACTCTGGATTGGTTAAGTGCTAGCTCAGCCTTCGACGACATCTACCTTACAATATTCGTTTTGTAATCAAATTTTCTGTTCTTTATTGCAGATAATTGGCGTTCCCGATAAGCGCATGGGTGAAGAGATGTGTGCCTACATACGTTTACGTGCAGGGGCAAAGCATACATCGGTGGAGGATGTAAAGAACTTTTGCAAGGGAAACATAGCACATTTCAAAGTGCCACGCTATGTTCGATTCATTAAGGAATATCCCAAAACTGCATCTGGCAAGATACAAAAATTCGAATTGGTCAAACTCTTCCAAAAAGAGTTAGAGAGTTAGAAAAACCAAATTGATCTTGTTTAGGATAGAATTTATTAATTAAGACCTTCTATTGTTGTATTGAATTATCATTCCTTATGTGAAGATCTGGCTAAAAGCAATATATCAACATATTGATAAAGTAAATAAGTATTAGTGTTTTTACGATTTGCATTTGTACACATTGTTGTTTTTATTTAAATCATATACATCTGTAAGTTACATCAAATACGGCTGGGATTTATGCATACATTTTATTTAACCTATTTATGGGAAGACGTACCTGCCTTAATAAAAACTGAAATCCCAGTTACACAACAATCTCTTTGTTGGCATTCATGAACTGAAGATATGGCAGGTAATCCGACCTTTCGATATGGCGGAGAAATGAAGGCTCCATAATCAGGCGACTGTTTCTTTAAGGAATTTCCCAGATTATAACAAGTAAGGAAGGTTAAGTTCGGGTGTAACCGAACATTACATACTCAGTTGAGAGCTATGGTGACAACATAAATGAAAATAATCAAGTAGGAAAATGAACCGAGGGAAACCCTGGAATGTGTTTGTATGACATGTGTATCAAACGAAAGACATTAAAGAGTATTTTATGAGGGAGTGGGCCATAGTTCTATAGGTGGACGCCATTTAGGGATAAAGCCATAAAGGTTGATCAGGGTTGACTCTAGAATTTGTTTGTACAATATGGGCATCAAACGAATGGTGTTCATGAGTATTTTAAAAGGGAGTGGGCCTTAGTTCTATAGGTGGAAGCCGTTTCGAAATATCTCCATAAAAGTGGACCAGGGGTGACTCTAGAATGTGTTTGTACGATATGGGTATCAAATTAAAGGTACTAATGAGGATTTTAAAAGGGAGTGGTGGTTGTTGTATAGGTGGTCGCCTTTTCGAGATATCGCCATAAAGGTGGACCAGGGGCCCTAGAATTTGTTTGTACAATATGGGTATCAAAAGGAAGATGTTAATGAGTATTTTAAAAGGGAGTAATCCTTAGTTCCATAGGTGGACGCCGTTTCGGGATATCGCCATAAAGGTGGAGCAGGGGTGACTCTAGAATTCGTTTGTGCAATATGGGTATCAAACGAAAGGAGTTAATGAGTATTTTAAAAGGGAGTGGACCTTAGTTCTATAGGTGGACGCCTTTTCGAGGTATCGCAATAAAGGTGGACCAGGGGTGACTCTAGACTTTGTTTGTACGATATGGATATCAAATGAAAGGTGTTAATGAGTACTTTTAAAAGGGAGTGGGCCTTCGTTCTATAGGTGTTCGCCTTTTCGAGATATCGCCATAAAGGTGGATCAGGGGTGACTTTAGAATATGTTTGTACGATATGGGTATCAAATGAAAGGGATTAATGAGAGTTTTAAAAGCGAGTGGTGGTAGTTGTATGTGTGAAGGCGTTTTCCAGATATCGACCAAAATGTGGACCAGGGTGACCCAGAACATCATCTGTTGGATACCGCTAATTTATTTATATATGTAATACCTGCCAAGATTTTAAGGGTTTTTATTTCGCCCTGCAGAACTTTTTCATTTTCTTCTACTTAATATGGTAGGTGTCACAACCATTTTATAAAATATTTTCTAAAGTTATATTTCGCGTCAATGAAACAGTCCAATTACCTTACCATGTTTCATCCCTTTTTTCGTATTTGGTATAGAATTATGGCATTTTTTTCATTTTTCGTAATTTTCGATATCGAAAAAGTGGGCGTGGTCATAGTCGGATTTCGTTCATTTTTCAAACCAAGATAAACTGAGTTCAAGTAAGCACGTGAACTAAGTTCATTAAAGATATGTCGATTTTTGCTCAAGTTATCGGGTTAACGGCCATGCGGAAGGACAGACGGACGACTGTGTATAAAAACTGGGCGTGGCATCAACCGATTTCGCCCTTTTTCACAGAAAACAGTTAACGTCATAAAATCTATGCCCCTACCAACCTATGCCCCTTCAAAAGGATTGGTTAATTTTTGTTCGACTTATGACGTTAAAAGTATCCTAGACAAATTAAATGAAAAAGGGCGGAGCCACGCCAATTTTGAAATTTTCTTTTATTTTTGTATTTTGTTGCACCATATCATTACTGGAGTTGAATGTTGACATAATTTACTTATATACTGTAAAGATATTAAATTTTTTGTTAAAATTTTACTTAAAAAAAAATTTTTTTTAAAGTGGGCGTGGTCCTTCTCCGATTTTGCTAATTTTTACTAAGCGTACATATAGTAATAGGAGTAACGTTCCAAATTACAGCTTGCAAAAGTTTTAAATTACCTTCTTTTAAAAGTGGGCGGTGCCACGCCCATTGTCCAAAATTTTACTAATTTTCTATTCTGCGTCATAAGTTCAACTCATCTACCAAGTTTCGTCGCTTTATCTGTCTTTTGTAATGAATTATCGCACTTTTTCGGTTTTTCGAAATTTTCGATATCGAAAAAGTGGGCGTGGTTATAGTCCGATATCGTTCATTATAAATAGCGATCTGAGATAAGTACTCAGGAACCCACATACCAAATTTCATCAAGATACCTCAAAATTTACTCAAGTTATCGTGTTAACGGACGGACGGACGGACATGGCTCAATCAATTTTTTTTTTCGATCCTGATTATTTTGATATATGGAAGTCTATATCTATCTCGATTCCTTTATACATATATGTACAACCAACCGTTATCCAATCAAACTTAATATACTCTGTGAGCTCTGCTCAACTGAGTATAAAAACTCCTCACGCGCATGACATTTGGCCTCGAGGCGATAACTGAGTGTATAATTAATCAGATGTGTTTTTGGTGAGCCGGTTTTTGACGGCATTCTTCACTACCTCAATTCTTAGTTCGCAATGATGTATGAAACTTCTCGCTTTCTGAGAGGAAGCAAAAGGGTTGAGTTTTCATAACTTTGGCCATTGATGCTATCTTCGTCAAAATAAAATTTGGGTATTTTAAAACATTGCTCCAAGTCAAATGTATACTTGAACCCGTATCTCTTGGCGAAAAGGCGCTGCTTATCGCAGTGAGTTCTCAGGCCGATTGTTCTGACGTGGTCCCACGAAATCCTCCTGTTTTTTCTATTGTGAGGCAAGTAACAATACTGGTTGATTATACCATCTTTTAACTACCTGGCGACTGAAATTACGCTGATTCCAAAAAAAAATTATAAGTCTCTTCCATTTGGTATGGCCTCTACAAGTGTACAATGAACAGTCAGCATACGAGGTGTGTTCAAAAAGTATCGCGAATTTTGTGTTTTTTCAAAAGTTATTTAATTATTCATGAATATCTATTTTGACCCCTTCAAAGTAATCCCATGAGATATTGTGTCAACAGTTTTTCAAATCTTCAAACCTTCAAAAAATCATTTTTTTTTATTTTGTTCAGTTCCTCCCGCGATGCAGTCTTTATCTCGTCAATCGTAGCGTAGCGTCGTCCTTTCATGGGCCTCTTCAGTTTAGGGAACAAGAAAAAGTCACAGAGGGCCAGATCTGGGGAATACGGTGGCTGCAGTATTATTAGTGTGGCCAAAGTAGTGTTTTTGGCCAAAAAGTCGCGTTGAAATTGAGTAATTTTGGTACGAATTTCGCGGCGACCCGTCTCATGCCCAAATCATTGATAAAAATCGAATAGCAAGAGCCAATCGAATTGTCTAAGTCCTTAGCAGCTTCTCTAACGGTGATTTGACGATTGGCCAATATCATTTACTTCACTTTATCAATTTTTTCGTCTTTTGTTGAATCTTCTCGGCCTTCGTGGTTCACATTTTCTCGGCCTTCTGAGAACATTTTGTACCACTGATAAACGATGCTTCGGTCCAAGATAGCTTCTCCGTATGCCTCAGTCAACACTCGGAATGCATCCTCTCACTTAATTTCGTTTTTCACACAAAATTTGATACAGGTTCTTTGATCCATTTTTTTTTTAATAGGTAAAAATCGAAGGCAAGCCAATCGGCATAAGCGAGAGACATGAGTACCAACTTAACGCCACAAAAAAATTGAAATTCGAATATACGTAACCCGCGAAAATTCAAAATTCGAGATACTTTTGAACACACCTCGTTAACTGGGGGCTAAAATCAAAGTAAAGAAAACACTTCTAGTGCATGGGGTGATACTTCGGTGGCCTGTAAAAGACAGGCTATACAACATCAAATGGCGGAACAAGATATAGCACGAAATGCGCAAAGTGGTACAGGGAACACCATAGTCATAACCGACAAATGCGTTTAAGATTTAAGGAGTTTGGAAATAAGCACAGTATGGCCATAGTGGAATCTTGATCGGGTTTCCTTGTGAAAACACAACATCACGATACCTCTCGTCTTTCCTGGAACATGAAAGAAACTACGAAGCGCTTTTTCCCTTTTTTTTGGATGAAAGGTTAAAGGGTTTCCTCTCTATACACAAACGAGCCCACAACACAGGTGAAGTTTAGAAGAAGGGGTTTTTTTGAGAGCAATCACTGGTTAGATTGACCATACGACTCCCAAACACAGATAGCATCTTATAAAAGGAAGTGATGGCAATCGGAGGAGTAGTAGCCTGTAAAAATTCAATAAGTGGTGAGAGGATTACATACATATTTAAAGGTAGTGGTAATACTGAGAGAACATTAAAGACAGCAGCGAATACCGCATACGTCACAGTTATCTGGGTTACTCCCGCAGCGGGTTAGGGGGTCAGAATATACCCGCGGTAAGTATGCGTGTCGTAAGAGGCGACTAAAATATCAAATTCAAGGGGCTGTGTAGCACAACCCTTCAGGTTGCGAGCGCAATATATAGCTTCTCCAAACCCAATTGTCAACCTAACCTATCCGCGATGAATCCTGTTTCACTAACAGACGAGGTTCTGACGACCCCAAGCTCCTCACTGAATTTGCGGGTGGGGAGGTAGGGATAGCCTGAAGGTTTAATGTGGCCATATAAATCGTTTCGAGATGGTCGGGCTAGCACCTTAATTGTGCTGTGTTACCGGAGCGTACCGGATCTGTATCCGCCAAAGGACCATCACACCGATAACACTCCCCAAAGCCTTCGTGGAGCAACCTTATCGCTACAACAACAACAACAACAACAACATCTGGGTTACTGGCCGTAGGATTATTATGGGCAACGAGAAACGGGATGAGGTAACAAAAGGAAAGGCAGGGAATACTTAGGTACGGATATATATAGCAAATAAAAGACTAATCTAATACCAAATGGGTACTGTTAAGACAGATGTGAGATTACAAATTAAATGAGGCTGCGATACAATAAAAAGAAAATTGATTAGACCTCAGAACACGCTGAAATTATTACATTTAGAATGCTGGAGTTATGGCTTTGAAGACTGTAAGGAAACGGTGACTGACTTGTCCTGCGGGTATTTTGGGCTAGCTGGTAAAGAGCACAAAACCTTAGGAAGGTTTTTGTTGGAGGAACTGAAGGATATAAGTAGGTCAAAAGTAACGTCTTATTCACCGCCGCACCTCAAAATATTGCATCTTAATTGCAATGGCTTAACTGGAAATATCACAGAGATACCATCATGCCGTTGGGTTCAATTTAATATTTTTTATCAAATTACGTGAAATAAATTTTTTGTTTATTATTTTCGATATTTTAGTAAGGTCTCGTTGATAACAGAAGGTGTAGGAAGTGCGAGCTGCAGGAAGAAACGGCTGAGCATGTTCTGTATTCGTGTCCTGTGCTCGCCAGGACAAGGCTCCAGCTATTAGGGGCGGCAGAGTTGCCAGATCTCGAGGCAGCAATTAAGCTAGGTCCTAGAAAACTTCTAGTATTTACCAAGAGGACGGAGTTATGATATAACATAAGTCCTGGCATCTGGTTGGGGTTCTTCCCTTTGGTCTTCAAACAAATTCTAGTAACACTATACACACACTCAGTCTATGTGAGGTCTTCATTAACCGGCCAGTTCAACCTAACCTATAGAAAGTTTTCGAAAAAATTCGAAAACACAAAGTTCGAAAGTTTTATCGAATTTTCTAGTTTTTTCGAAAACGTTTTTGGAAATGTTTTGCATAGTATAAGTTACAAACTCCTTGCTAGTTTTTTCTTGAAACATCGAAAATAAAAAAATAAATACTTGATGCATGAAATTGTACAGAATTTCCCATTGCTATATTTTTGTTCGCAGCTGTACGTAACATATTTCCTACATGTAATGTGCCCACATATGACATCAAGCATCTTTTTAATTATAGTGTGGAACCAATGCCTCTAATACTAATAACTCTATGGTCCAAACTGTTGAAACTGCCAATTTTATTGTACTTCCATTAGAGAATATCGATGATTGGGCGGGTAAGGCAACAAACCAAACTGATTGTTGGTAGTCCATACCATTCTTAAAACAACAAAACCCAGTGTTGTAATGTAGAACTAAAAATTTCCTCTTCCTTGAGAAAAAGAGAAAGTTTGTGATAATGGAACCAATGTCTCTAATATTAATATCTCTATGGTCCAAACCGCCAGTTTTTTCGTACTTGCGTTAGAGGATATCGACGTTTGGGCGGGTAAGGCAACAAACCAGCTATCAGTGATAGTCCATTTTTAGACCAACAAGCACAAGTCTTCAGCTTTCATTTGCTTGAGGTAGAACTCAAAATTTCCCCTCTTCCTTAAGAAAAAGTGAAAGTTTTTAAACATTATTCCACACCTTCATTTAACGGTAAATATAAACTTAACCCCAAAATGAGTTATGAAATGTTTGTTGTGAGTTTAGAGTGATGGCGTGTAACAGTGATTGTAAACTTACCAAACAATCAAGACTTTTCCGCATTATTACTCTGCTTCTTCGCATTTTAGCACATCGTATGTAAACAATCAACAAATGTAAACAAACAAACATCAACGAAAGGCTTAAATTATATTATTTTGCATTAAATGGAAATTAGCGGCATATAAAGAAATCAAACAAGTTGGCGTCAAGCTAAACAAGCTCAGGTTGCCAATACTTCCATGGCGTCCTTTGGTACTGCGCAAGTATTCGTTATGTTGCTAAGGTAGCTTCCGGTCACATGGCTTAAACGTTGGAAGGTGCCTAAATAGAGTTTGCTGAGGTTTAACTAAGGCAGGATTTAGTTGCAGAAATCAGAAAGTCGGAGTAGCTCATTGCAAACGGTTGATTTTTCGGATAAATAAACTGGTGGCTTAATATATTGCAGTGTGTAGGATTGTGAAGAAACTTGTGAATACACACACACACACATACATAAGTGCAAGCACATATGCAAAGGAGTGAGCCTTATAAAGGAAGTTAAGAAGGAAATTTTAAGTGAAGTGGTATAAGTTTATTAAAATTTACACACAAAGAAATTAAAAACATAATTGAAAAAATATTGTAAGAGAATTGAGTAAAAAAAAGTTTTATAAAAAAAAAATTTACTAAAAAATTTCTTTTAATAAATTTTTGTTTTTAACAAAAATATAACAGCATTTGCTGTTGCTCAAAACAAATTTATTGAAAATAAAAACCAAAAATCTCACACCGTTCTTAAATTTTCTATAAAAATAAATGCCAAAATTTGTTGTGTAATCGCATCAAAGTCAATTCAAATGCTTCGGTTGCAATGGATTTACAACCAAACAATGCACAAATACACACAAAACAGTCTCAGCTCTCTATGGCTTGGTATACATTTTAAATAATAATGTAGCGTTATCGTAACATGAAGATAATCCTTGATACCTACGCTGCCATGCAATAAGTAAAGTGCAAAAGCAATAATTATGTCGGTACCTAGTAAGCGTGGGGGTGGGCGTGGTGCCGCTGCGGGCGGTGGTATTGGACGTCGTGCGCCTGCAAGTGTTGTTGGTGCGGTGAGCGGCAGCACTCCTGATGAATCCGCTACGACTAGTGAACGTGCAACACCAGCTAGTAAAGCTGATTCCGATCCAAAGGATGATAGTTCAAGTAATGGTGATAAGAAGGAGACGGATGGATTTTCCGCACCAAAACCACCCAGTGCGGGCGCTTCAATACGCGACACATCAAATAAGATACTCGCCTTGGCGATGAAAAGTGAATGGACGCCAGTTGAGCAAGAACTAAAGAAATTGGAGAAATATGTCGCGAATGCTGGCGAGGATGGAAATCATATACCGTTGGCGGGTATACATGATGCGGTGAGTTATGAAAACATATGTATTGTGAAATTTTTTACAAGTGTAATTTTGTACTAGTTTAGAGGTCGAGTTTTGAAAGTATTCTTTAGCACGAAATCGAATTATCACGAAAAGTATTCGAAATCTACTTAATCAAGTTTTAAGATTTAGATTTTTCTTTAAAACTAGCTGTGTGTTTTGACAGTTGGTGAAAAAGCGCTAAAGAATTAATAATAATAAAACAAGTAAGAATGTCTAAGTTCGGGTGAAACTGAACATTGCACACCCGCTGTGTTCTTGAAACGCTGTTGTTGTTTGCTTTCTGTGGTTAAAAGTGTTATAAGGCTGCGCAAGAATTCAAATATGGTTCTACTCTGAACTCATTTTCGTTCAAAAGAAGCAAGAAGACAGAAGCTGCAACTACTGAACTTGAATGGGTAAAACTGCAGTTTAACAGTTGTAACAATGAAAAAATTTTTATTACAAATTTCGTTCGGATTGGGAGATTTTTGTTCGACTTATGGCATTAAAAGTATTTCAGAAAGAATAACAAGAAATTTGTTTAAGTTTTTTTCACAGCTCAACCATACCATTACTGATGTAGAATATCAGTCAAATGTGGTTAAATACCATAGAGGTTAGACCTTTAGGAAAAGTGAGCATAATTTTTACCAATTTTGATTATTTTCATTCAGTCTATATCATTTGGAAAGGATAGTGTATCTGCCAAATTTCAATGAAATAGTTATCTTTAAATTTAATTTACGGCTTGGGAAACTTACAAATTTTCGTCTCCTAATGTGCGTGGTGCCACGCCCATATTCCAAAATTTTGTGGAATTTATGTTATGTCATAAAGCCAAGCCAACCACCAAATTTTATTAGCTTAGCTTTATTTGTTTTAGAATTATCCTATATTTTCATTTTTCTTAATTTTCGCTAATTTTCAATACCAATCTATGCTGAGTCCAGATAAGCCCGTATACCGAATTTGGTGAAGATATTTCAATACTTGCTCAAGTTATCGTGTTAACGGGCGGACAGACGAACAGACATGGCTTAGTCAAATTTTTTTTCGTCACTGATGATTTTGATGGAAGGAAGTCTATATCTATCTCGATTCTGTTATACCTGTACAACCAGCCAATTAAAGTTATAATACCCTGTGTACAAGTACAGCTGGGTATAAAAATGACTATCTACATAACATAAAAAGCAGCCAGCAAGAAAATAGAAGTGGAAATTTGTATCAATTTTCTACAATTTTTATTTATCTTCTATAGTGTAAGAAAAAACCTCTTTGAATTTTGTAACTAAAAAGTTCGAGAAATATTCATACTAATTTTGAACTTTTTAGTTAGTTTTCTGATTTTTTTTTTTTTTTTTTTTTGAGTTTACAGTTTTGTGGCCCTATACATTTTAGTATGAAAAAATTTGAGTTAAAGATTTCCCGCAAGAAATAACTTCCATAAATTTTGTAACTGAAAAAATTGGAGAAAATTTTAAGAAAACTTTGAGTATTTTATTGAAAGTTTTTAAAATTTTTTTCAGTATTAAGTTTTATAGCTCAATCAATTTTAGTCTCATAAGGTACCAGTTATAGGCCTATCGAAATTCATTTTGATTTTTGAAAAACTTTTTCGCATTAAATATTCTTCCATACAAACTTCTTCCATATAACTTTATTTTTTATGTAGAAAAATTTCTGAAACAACCTTCGTAAAAAATTTTCAAAACTTGACCTGTATTTGGAAGATCTATAGCTTGCACCTTGTAAGACTAAAATGAATATGACTATCTGTATACTCGAAATTCCATCAACTTTTCTCAAATTTTTGAACTTTTTTCAGGCTTCATTTGTATAACTTTAATTATAAAATTCGTAACAGTTTTGCCTTAAGCTGTCGAAAGTAAAAAAAAAAAATTTGTTTCATAAAAATTGCCACTGATACTTTCCTGTTCACCTGGATATGAAATTTCGAAGTTTATTAAGTTTATGAAGAATCTGAAAATTTCGTCCGTTCTTAAAGGAGAAGAGATAGGGCCACCAATATGTACATATACCGAATTGTTCAGAATGAATTGATTTAGCCATGTCCGTCCGTCTGCCTGTTTGAACGTAAACTAATACCTTAATATTTGAGATATCTTGATGAAATTTGGTCAAAAGATATATTTTGGTGTCAGATGGGGCATTTGTTGGAAGCGAACAGATCAGACAACTATAGCATATATCTCTCATACAACCGATTTTCCAGGAAAAAGGTTTCTTTGTCATATCTTCCCCAATTTATCAGCTAATATATCCCATACAACCGATTGTTTAGCTAAACAACTTTCCGCAACTTCTACCCCAGCTTGAAGCTTTAAATTTCATGAAATACTTACGTATACGTTCAGATAAGTCAGAACTATCGCATGACCACAAGAAATTTGAAACTTTATGTGAATATTTTTATTTTATAGTTACCGAAAATGTAGTTTATGTACTTCTCTTCTCTGTATATTACACATCTTGTACAGCCGATTATTCGCATATTACGAAAGGAATAAAATCATTGGTACAGCTCCATTCACGAAAGGTATAAAGTTTTCGGCACAACCGGATACCAGTCCCGTCCTTACTTGTTTTCACTTCTTGTTGGAACTTTTGAACGTTTCAGTACCATTTCTCTGCTGGATTCGTCTGACTTGCACATGTGTGGTTTCTGCTATCTCTTGTTGACATGGATCGGCTCATAAGAGATCATTGTTCTCCAAATGAGCTTCTGCTGATCCCTTTGGGCGGCCACTTCTTGGTTTGTACTCACTAAGCCATCTTTGTTGAAGCGCAAAACCCTTTTATAGGATGATCCTGTGTGTTTCGCTAGCTTTTTGTTTGTAACAGTGCGATTATTTGTCCAAATGTAGAAAATTTTGTTACTTAGCTCATCGTTCGTTTTATTTTTCTAGTTGCTAAAGGCTTGACTATTGTGGATAAAGAAAGTATGATATCTTAAGCATAGACGTCAAAATAACGAACACGATGACGCAGGATGAGACAAAATTTTAGTCTCATCCTGCGTCTCTTTATATTACCCGCTGAAAATGGCCGGCCTTATGCGCCGCGATATTGAACATCATGTCAAAACGCTCCCAAAACACTAAATTGTAGCTATCTTGAACATCCTGTCAGACAGTTGACGTATAATATATCACACTTGTAATGGGTTTGACTTCAGAAGCCAATACTTAAAAAAAAATAATAAAAAAAAAATTTTTTAGCTAAACGGTTTTATTGAAAACAATACCTAAATGAAGTAATTATACATACTATTTAAAGATATAAAATAATTAGGTAGGTCCTAGGTACTAATCATCACACTCCTCACCAATCTAGAGCGTTGATCAGACAATTAAATAAAATCGTTGGGCGCGTGAAATTTCTAAAAATGTGAGGCGTAGCATAACCTGATTAAGGTTCAGTTGGTCTTATATATGACTATCAATAGAAATTTGACACGTCCAACGCTTCTATTTAATTGTCTGATCGACGCTCTAGATTGGTGAGGAGTGTGATGATTAGTACCTAGGACCTACCTAATTATTTTTTAGCTTTTAGTATTATGTATTATTACTTCAAGTAAATATTGCAATAAAACCGTTTAACTTAAAAATTTTTTTTAATCATTTTATTTTCAAATTTTAATTTTTATTTAAGTGCCCATTATTTCTCATTCTATTTAGTTCATTTAGTGACTCATTATTACAAGGACTATTTCCTGACAATTTGTTAAAATCTAAGTCCTCAATACATAATCCTTCCAAAGACCTTACTCGACTCTGCTCCACGTAAGCTTGTCCCTCCTCACTTCTACCGGACTGTATGTAATATTTGTTCAAAATATGAGCTAAATCGGACTTCATAGGTCGCTTTCTATTCATGTATGTATTATATGTTCCAAATATGGACCAAATCGGACCACACATACGATTTTTTTGAATATCTGGATCCTTGCGCCACCTAGCGGCGATTTTTTCATAGGTCTCTTTCTATTCTTGTATGTATTATGTGTTCCATACATGAGCCAAATCGGACCACAAATACGCTTTCTATTCATATATGTATTATGTGTTCCAAATTTTTCGATCCATGCGCCAACTATCGGAGTCTTTTTTCTTATTATTGCATTTTCAACGGGTTGTGAACTATATTCCAAGTTTCAAGCTTGTAGCTTATCGGGAAGTTACTTAAATTTCAATTACAAAATTCGTGCCGGCCAGCCAGCCAGTCAAGTCAAGCTAAATAAAACCGTTTAAAAATGTCATTAAATACCAATTTTAAAATCAATTATTCAAAGCATATTATATCATTACTAAAAACACTATACGGAGTTCCAAATTTGCAGAACTTTCTGTACCAGTCGTTATTTAAAATGACACTGATTTTATTGAGTTTGCTCAAAACATTAAAATAATGAATTGGGTCTTGGCAGACACATCAGCGAACAACAACAAAATTAAATTTAAAGTTTATTGTTTAATTGAGTACTTCGGGGAAATTCAAACAACACAACCTTAAAACGAACAAGGTGTCAGCTGTTTCGATTATACCTTGTTAATTTCTTCTAAGCCTTTTCTACACCCCACCAATGCGAGTTCATTACCAGGTGTTGTACTCCCATCAGATGATTGCTTATATCTACACAGCACCTTGGTACAACACAATGTCAGTTAATTAAAATCAATGCACATTTTTTGAGTGCCACTTTATTCCAATTGCCTCCTTTATACTCAAAATCGAAAAAAGGCGTATTCATTCTCCTGGCATGAGGACGAAAAATGTTGCTCATATGCAATGCTGGTCGAGTATCGCTTTCTTACAGGTTTGCCATAAGTCTTAACTAAATTGGATCCTGCTAATCTAAATTGTGTTGATATTTGTTACAAAAGTCTTTATTAAATTTCCAAACATAATCTACTACACTGCTTGTGACATTCTCGTGAGGGGAATTGTGCATATGGATTAAAAGTTCGACAGCTTGGAAAAGTGATAAATAAATTTTTGTAAGCTTTTACTAACAGAATTTATGTATATTTGGTGGAACGAAAGTATATAATTAGCTCATCATTAAATCTTTTTTTTTAATTTTTGAAAGCAGTTGTACAACTTTTATTCTTCGTCTTGTAACAAGTTTAATGTACTCTAGAATCAAAAAAAAGGTGTGTGTTCGCGCGTGAGAAGTTATACTTCTTTGGCATCATTAGACTAGGTGAAGTGCTACCTATATACCAAGTTTAAGGCATATCGATTTGCGAATAGAATTTGATCGAATATGGTCCACTTTCCGGAAAGATACAGGTCGCTGTGAAGCTAACCTGCAAATTTGAAGAAAATCGGCGCAGTGGTTTCGGAGTCCCTAAGGTGCATGTAAGCATATGTTATTATGTTGTTTCGAAAGGACCGTGATTATATTAAAACTGGTCACAGTAGAGGCGGAGGTGTTCTTATAGCAGTTAATCGGAAATTTCGCTCGTCACTCATGACATTAAAGAATGATGATACACTATCGGATCAGCTCTGCGTGGCAGTAAAAGGTGTTTCAAACATTTTAATCTGCGCTTCTTATATACCTCCGACAAGCAACGATATGCTATACCGAGCACATGTGGACAATATTTTAGCAGTAGCATCTAGTCATAATAATGATAGTATCTGTGTCATGGGTGAATTCAACTTGGGCAATATTGTTTGGTCTTATATTGATGATAGTAATGAGCTATATGCAAATAACGTAAATAGTATATCTCAGATAAATGGTTTTCGAAATCGGCTTTCTAGCATTTTAGACTTAATTTTTGTCAACGATAATGAACATTTTACTTTATTTGAACGCCTTGATCCTCTACTCCTGGTATTCATCATATACCATTCGTTTTAAAGGTCGAATTCTATGAGTTTAATTCGGTTCATTATGATGAACAAGTTACTAATTTCTGCTTCAGTCGAATGGATGCTGATATGGTTAACCTTGCAGTTGATGCCATTGATTGGAATCCAATATTTTCCAACGTTGATATTGCCAACTGCTTTGAAATCTTTAAATATGAGTTAGGTGAGATCTGCGTTAAGCACATCCCAATCCTTAAGAAACCCAGATATAAAATACCTTGGTATACAAAACGATTTTTATACTCAGTTGAGCAGAGCCCACAGAGTATATTAAGTTTGATTGGATAACGGTTGGTTGTATATATATAAAGGAATCGAGATAGATATAGACTTCCATATATCAAAATAATCAGGATCGAAAAAAAATTTGATTGAGCCATGTCCGTCCGTCCGTCCGTCCGTCCGTCCGTCCGTCCGTCCGTTAACACGATAACTTGAGTAAATTTTGAGCTATCTTGATGAAATTTGGTACGTAGATTCCTGGGCACTCATCTCAGATCGCTATTTAAAATGAACGATATCGGACTATAACCACGCCCACTTTTTCGATATCGAAAATTTCGAAAAACCGAAAAAATGCGATAATTCATTGCCAAAGGCAATTAAAGCGATGAAACTTGGCAGATGGGTTGACGTTATGACGCAGAATAGAAAATTAGTAAGATTTTGGACAATGGGCGTGGCACCGCCCACTTTTACAAGAAGGTAATTTAAAAGTTTAGCAAGCTGTAATTTGGCAGTCGTTGAAGATATCATGATGAAATTTGGTAGGAACGCTGCTACTATTACTATATATGTGCTAAATAAAAATTAGCAAAATTGGATGAAGAACACGCCCACTTTTAAAAAAAAAAATTTTTAAATTCAAATTTTAACAAAAAATTTAATATCTTTACTGTATATAAGTAAATTAAGTCAAAATTCAACTCCTGTAATGATATGATGCAACAAAATACAAAAATAAAAGAAAATTTCAAAATGGGCGTGGCTCCGCCCATTTTCATTTAGTTTGTCTAGAATACTTTTAATGCCATAAGTCGAACAAAAATTTACCAATCCTTCTCAAATTTGGTAGGTACATGGATTCTATGACGGTAACTGTTCTCTGTGAAAATGGCCGAAATCGGTGGAAGCCACGCCCAGTTTTTATACACAGTCCACCGTCTGTCCTTCCGCTCGGCTGTTAACACAATAACTTGAGCAAAAACCGATATATCTTTACTAAACTTAGCCCACCTACTTATCTGAACTCACTTTATCTCGGTATAAAAAATAGCCGAAATCCGACCATAACCACGCCCACTTTATCGATATCGAAAATTACGAAAAATGAAAAAAATGCCATAATTCTATACCAAATACGAAAAAAGGGATGAAACATGGTAACTGGATTGGTTTATTGACGCAAAATATAACTTTGGAAAAAATTTTGTAAAATGGGTGTGACACCTACCATATTAAGTAGAATAAAATGAAAAAGTTCTACAAGGCAAAATCAACAGCCCTTGGAATCTTGGCAGGAATACTGTTAGTGGTATTGCATATATAAATAAATTAGCAGTACCCGACAGATGATTTTCTGGATCACCTGGTCCACATTTTGGTCGATATCGCGAGAACACCTTCACATATACATCTAAGGGCCACTCGCTTTTAAAACCCTTATTAATACCTTTAATTTGATATCCATATCGTACAAACACATTCTAGAGTCACCCCTGGCCCACCCTAATGGCGATATCTCGAAAAGGCGTCCACCTATAGACCTAATGCCCACTCCCTCTTAAAATGCTCAGTAACACCTTTCGTTTGATACCCATATCGTACAAACATTCTAGAGTCACCCTTGGTCCACCTTTATGGCGATATATCGAAAAGGCGTCCACCTATAGAACTAAGGATTACTCCCTCTTAAGATACTCATTACCATCTTTCATTTGATACCCATATCATACAAACACATTCTAGAGTCACCCCTGGCCCACCCTAATGGCGATATCTCGAAAAGGCGTCCACCTATAGACCTAATGTCCACTCCCTCTTAAAATGCTCAGTAACACCTTTCGTTTGATACCCATATCGTACAAACATTCTAGAGTCACCCCTGGCCCACCCTATTGGCGATGTCTCGAAAAGGCCACCTATAGACCTAATGCCCACTCCCTCTTAAAATACTCAGCAACACATTTCGTTTGATACCCATATCGTACAAACATTCTAGAGTCCCCCTGGCCCACCCTAATGGCGATATCTCGAAAAGGCGTCCACCTATAGACCTAATGCCCACTCCCTCTTAAAATGCTCAGTCACACCTTTCGTTTGATACCCATATCGTACAAACATTCTAGAGTCACCCTTGGTCCACCTTTATGGCGATATCTCGAAAAGGCGTCCACCTATAGACCTAATGCCCACTCCCTCTTAAAATGCTCAGTAACACCTTTCGTTTGATACCCATATCGTACAAACATTCTAGAGTCACCCTTGGTCCACCTTTATGGCGATATCTCGAAAAGGCGTCCACATATAGAACTAAGGATTACTCCCTTTTAAAATACTCATTACCACCTTTCATTTGATACCCATATCGTACAAACACATTCTAGAGTCACCCCTGGCCCACCCTAATGGCGATATCTCGAAAAGGCGTCCACCTATAGACCTAATGCCCACTCCCTCTTAAAATGCTCAGTAACACCTTTCGTTTGATACCCATATCGCACAAACATTATAGAGTCACCCCTGGCCCACACTAATGGCGATATCTCGAAAAGACGTCCACCTATAGACCTAATGCCCACTCCCTCTTAAAATGCTCAGTAACACCTTTCGTTTGATACCCATATCGTACAAACACATTCTAGAGTCACCCCTGGCCCACCCTAATGACGATATCTCGAAAAGGCGTCCACTTATAGACCTAATGCCCACTCCCTCTTAAAATGCTCAGTAACACCTTTCGTTTGATACCCATATCGTACAAACATTCTAGAGTCACCCTTGGTCCACCTTTATGGCGATATATCGAAAAGGCGTCCACCTATAGAACTAAGGATTACTCCCTCTTAAGATACTCATTACCATCTTTCATTTGATACCCATATCATACAAACACATTCTAGAGTCACCCCTGGCCCACCCTAATGGCGACATTTCGAAAAGGCGTCCACCTATAGACCTATTGCCCACTCCCTCTTAAAATGCTCAGTAACACTTTTCGTTTTATACCCATATCGTACAAACATTCTAGAGTCACCCCTGGCCCACCCTAATGGCAATATCTCGAAAAGGCGTCCACCTATAGACCTAATGCCCACTCCCTCTTAAAATGCTCAGTAACACCTTTCATTTGATTCCCATATCGTACAAACACATTCTAGAGACACCCCTGGTCCACCTTTATGGCGATATCTCGAAACGGCGGCCACCTATGGACTAAGGATCACTCCTTTTCAAAATACTCATTAACAGCTTTGCTTTGATGCCCATATCGTACAAACATATTCTAGAGTCACCCCTGGTCCACCTTTATGGCGATTTCTCGAAAAGGCGTTCACATATAGAACTAAAGCCCATTCCCTTTTAAAATACTCATTACCACCTTTCATTTGATACCCATATCGCACAAACATTATAGAGTCACCCCTGGCCCACACTAATGGCGATATCTCGAAAAGACGTCCACCTATAGACCTAATGCCCACTCCCTCTTAAAATGCTCAGTAACACCTTTCGTTTGATACCCATATCGTACAAACACATTCTAGAGTCACCCCTGGTCCACCTTAATGGCGATATCTCGAAAGGGCGTCCACCGATAGACCTAAGGCCCACTCCCTCGTAAAATGCTCAGTAACACCTTTCATTTGATACCCATATCGTACAAACAAATTCTAGAGTCAGCCCTGGTCCACCTTTATGGCGATATTCCTAAATGGCGTCCATCCATAGAACTATGGCCTACTCTCTCTTAAAATACTCTTTAATACCTTCCATTTGATACACATGTCATACAACCACATTCCAAGGTTACCCTAGGTTCATTTTCCTACATGGTGATTTTCCTTATTTTGTCTCCATAGCTCTCAACTGAGTATGTAATGTTCGGTTACACCCGAACTTAGCCTTCCTTACTTGTTAAAACTTAAGAATTTAAGAAACAAATATTTCAAGAAGTTTAAATTATCCAAATCTGTTATATATAAAGAGAAATTTCTGTTTTGTTCAAGTAAATTTAAATCCATGAACAGGGACTTGAAGCGTAATTATACTCGTAAGTTCGAATCGTATATAAAGCAAAACTCGAAATCATTTTGGAGATATGTCAATTCCAGAAAATCGTGTTCGAGCATACCTTCTGTTGTCTATCTCAATGAGACCAAAGCGCACTCCACTATTGAAGCTGTTAATCTCTTTGCTGATTTCTTCAAGTCAAACTTCGAAGCTGGCACTGACTTTGATCAGGTGTGTTACACGAACATAAATTCCCCAAGAAATTTTGGATCGCTCACCCTAACGCTCGCTGATATAGAAGAAGGGATCCGACAACTGAAGATGTCTACTAAAACCGATGTGGATGGTTGTCTTCATACCTTTTAAAAAATGTTCTGCCCTTGCTTCCCCATTGTTAGTTCTGTTCAATAAGTCACTTTAACGAGGAGTGTTTATTGATGCGTGGAAAGTCAGTTCTATCACTCCAGTGTTTAAAAGTGGTAATAAGAACAATATTGCGAATTATCGGCCAATTTCAAAGATATCCTCAGTCTCAAAACTATTTGAGGCTATAGTTAAAAATAAAATTTATTTTACGGTAAATCACTTGATCTCCGCTCAACAACACGGTTTTGTTAAAGGTCGCTCAACAGTCTCAAACCTCGCCGTATTTTCGGAATACTGCATTTCTGCGTTTCAAAATCGCCTTCAAGTTGATTCAGTTTACACTGACTTTACAAAAGCTTTTGACAAGGTGAACCACACAATTTTACTATTGAAACTGACAGCTCTAGGGTTTCATTCCACTCTTTTAAAATGGCTTGAATCCTATCTCTCCTCTCGTAAATGTGTGGTTACGGTTGATGGGGCTTCATCTGATCCTTTCATTGCGACTTCTGGGGTTCTACAGGGTAGCATACTGGGCCCGCTTCTCTTCGTAATTTTCATCAATGATATAACCAGCTGTTTCAATTACGCAAATTTTCTGTTGTACGCTGATGATCTTAAGATTTTTTCGACAATTACGAGCAATGAAGACATGGTAAGGCTACAATCTGATATAGATAATGTTGCCGACTGGAGTAAACGTAATAAGTTGAATCTTAATATAAAAAAGTGCTCACATGTTTGCTACTCAAAGTCTCGCTGTCCGTTATCCAGGTGGTATAAAATCGATGGTCTTCGATTATCCACTTTAAGTGAAATTACTGATCTTGGTGTTGTATTCGACTGTAAATTTCTGTTTCAACCCCATTTGAATTACATAATAGCGAAGGCATATTCAACAGTTGCCTTCATCAAACGATTTAGCTCTGATTTTACCGATCCTTACACATTAAAATTGCTATACACCTCTCTTGTGCGGTCTAAATTAGAATACGCCGTCTTTATCTGGAGGCCATTCTATAATTGTCACATTACCAGGCTTGAACGTGTGCAAAAAGTTTTTGTTCGCTTTGCCCTACGGTCGTTGCATTTCAGTGACCCGATTCCTTCTTACAGTAGTCGCTGTTTGCTCATAAGCCTAAAATCGTTAAACAGCAGACGTTCTATTCTGTCTCTCACCTTTGTTTTTGACTTGATAAGTGGAGCGATTGACTGCCCATTTCTGCTGGCCAGAATTTGTTTCAACATCCCAGAGAGGAGTCTACGCAATCACGATACTTTCTGGCTGGACACGTTTAGAACAAATTACGCGTCTAATGCTCCAATTTCAAGAGCTTTGAAAGAGTTTAATATG
Source organism: Eurosta solidaginis (assembly GCF_040869045.1). NCBI lineage: Eukaryota > Metazoa > Arthropoda > Insecta > Diptera > Tephritidae > Eurosta > Eurosta solidaginis. The sequence goes on along the minus strand of NC_090320.1, from coordinate 249,540,362 downwards.
CTTTCAAATCCTGTGGGTCTGGACTTTTCCTCCACAAAACATATGTTTAAATCGATATTAAATTACTTATATACGTAAACTTTTAGGTAACTTTTAGTTTTTACGATTAAATAACTGTGTGTCTATTTTTGTTCTTGTAATCTGTATGAAAATTTTCACACGTTCTAGATTAAAACGAGATAAATAAATAAATAAATAAATATATAAATTATAGCAGTGAATAAAGCGGCAGAAATTCTGCTTAAGCTACAGTCGCGTCAATATATATGTATACTGATAGTCAGGTTGCGATTAAGGCAATTATCTCACACAGTTCTTCATCAAAAAGTGTTCTTGAATACAAAAAAGCATTGGAAAAACTTCGCTCATGCTGGACCATATATATCTTTACTGTGTTCCCGGTCATAAAGGAATAGAAGGTAACGAAAAGGCCGATAAGTTAGCAAAGAAGGGTACTACACTCGCTGAGTCGACGATAGACGTCCCAATCCGTTTGGGGAAATCAAAAGAAGACAGGAGTTGCATATGATCCATCAAGCAGGAAAGGCATGGACAAAAGCGCGGGGCTGCAAATTTCTAAGATCATGTGCAAAGCTAACGATATTAGACTCACAAAAAGGGGTCATATCTCTGAAGAGAGAAGACTTAAGGCTCACGATGAGCTTACTGACTGGACAGAAGGCAGTCGTCACATGCCTCTTCAGTAACAGCAAGACTAGGAAGTGTGAGCTGCAGGAAGAAATGGTTGAGCACGTTCTGTGTTCATGTCCTGTGCTCGCCAGGTCAAAGTCCAGCTATTAGGGGCGGCAGAGTTGCCAGGCTTCGTGGCAGCAATTAAACTGGGTTCTAGAAACTGCTAGTATTTCCCAAGAGGACGGAGTTATTCTATAACATAGGTCCTGGCACCTAATTGGGGTTCTTCCGTTTGGTCGTCAAACAAATTATGGTAACACTATGGACACATTCATTCTATGTGAGGTCTTTATTGACCAGCCAGTCCAACCTAACCTAACATCTTTGTTTATATACATATATAGATAAATTAAATCTTCTTAGTGAACTAATATTTGTACATACAAACATACAAACAAACCAAGAAATAAATCTTTTTGTATGATTTTAATAATCGGGGATTGCCCATATTGTTTTTTCAAAATGTATGAAAACATTTATTTGAAGCAATTTTTTAATTTTATAATTTATTTAATAATTTGGGAAAAATTTAAACAACGTGACATCAGGACGGACAAGGCGACAGCTGTTTCGATTATACCTTGTAAATCTCTTCAAAGCCTTTTCTCCCGGGAGTGGGAGTCGAACTCGCACTCCTACGATAGTTGAAATGGTTGTAAACGCATTCAGCTACGTCATGCCTGTTGTGTAGTTCTTCCCAATTGCCTTCTTTTTGCATATTTTAATCTTTTACACATTGCATACTTCGTATGCAATTATGTGTTAAAGCTATGCTTGGTACGGCGGTTTTCAGGCGGGAAGAACTACACAACAGGCATGACGTAGCTGAATGCGTTTACAACCATTTCAACTATCGTAGGAGTGCGAGTTCGACTCCCACTCCCGGGAGAAAAGGCTTTGAAGAGATTTACAAGGTATAATCGAAACAGCTGTCGCCTTGTCCGTCCTGATGTCACGTTGTTTAAATTTTTCCCAAATTATTAAATAAAATAAATCTTTTGTTTAAGAATTTTAACGAAAAGTGTAAAACTTTTAAGTAAAGAGTATTTTTCAAGAAATATGTATGTGCATTCTTAACCATTATTAACGTTAACGCGAATAAATATGTGTGTATGTCAAGCTGATATGAAATTAAAATACATACATACATACGCCCATACATACCTATAAATGCGCTCCCGAAATTAAATAACACTAGCAAATGCAGCGTTTTTAAACGGTTTTATTTAGGTTGACTTGACAGGCTGCACGGCCAGCGCGAATTTTGTAATTAAAATGTAAGTAACTTCCCGAGAAGCTACAAGCTTGAAACTTGGAATATAGTTCAGAATCCGATGACAATGCAATAAAATCGCCGCTAGGTGGCGCAAGATCGACATATTCACAAAAATCGTATTTGTGATCCGATTTGGCTCATATTTGGAACACATAATACATACATGAATAGAAAGTGACCTATGAAAAAAGCCACCGCTAGGTGGCGCAAGGTTCGAGATATTCACAAAAATCATATTTGCGGTCCGATTTGGCTCATATTTGGAAATCATATTTGACATACAGAAATAGAAACCGCTTTAGTAAAAAAAAATCACGCAAGGTGTCGCAAAAATTTACATATTCAAAAAACTCGTACTTGTCTGTCCGATTTGGCCCTTTGAACAAATATTATATACAGTCCGGTAGAAGTGATATCAAAATACTTTGGAGCACATAAGTTAAAATTTTGTTATTGACATTTCACTAAAAAATTCACTTCCCGGCACAAGTGACGTCAAAATACTTTGTAGCACATAATTTCAAAATTTGCCAGTGAAATATCAGTAAAAAATTCAAGTCTCCTTAGAAGAGACTTCAAAATACTTTGGGGCACATAAGTTCAAATTTTGCTAGTGAAATTTCAGTATAAAAATTTAAGTCCCGTTAGAAGTAACGTCAAAATACTTTGGAGCACATAAGTTCAAATTTTGTTAGTGACGTTTCACTAAAAAATTCACTTCCCGGCAGAAGTGACGTCGAAATAATTTGGAGCACATAATTTCAAATTTTGCCAGTGAAATTTCAGTAAAAAATTCAAGTCCCCATAGAAGAGACTTCAAAATACTTTGGGACACATAAGTTCAAATTTTGCTACTGAAATTTCAGTATAATAAAAAAAATTTTTAAGTTAAACGGTTTTATTGAAAGGAATACTTACATTAAGTAATAATGATATTAAAAGATAGAAAATAATTAGGTAGGTCCTAGGTACTAGTCATCACACTCCCCATCAATCTAGGGCGTTGATCAGACAAGTAAATAAAAGCGTAGGGCTCGGAAATTTCTAAAAATGTGAGGCGTAGCATAACCTGATTAAGGTTCAGTTGGTCTTACTACTTATGACTATCAATAGAAATTTTACGCGTGCAACGCTTTTATTTACTTGTCTGATCAACGCCCTAGATTGATGGGGAGTGTGATGACTAGTACCTAGGACCTACCTAATTATTTTCTATCTTTTAGTATTATTACTAATTAATGTAAGTATTGTTTTCAATAAAAACGTTTAACTTAAAAGTTTTTTTAAATTATTTTATTTCGAATACATACATACATCGAACATACAACGCACTGCATTTTCCACATGTGACTTTAGTGTCAGGATTTTTAAAATTTCACTCTCATCGCTTTTTTACAACGTGCTTAAGAAGTATTACTTCAAAAAAAAAATTTTTTTTAAATAACAGTAGCTCATACCAATAAAAGAACATACTTGTGTACATATACATATAAACTTTCATTTTTCTTCGTTTCCCTTATCAACATACTTATCGTTTCTGTGACAAAATATCGATAAACTGATAAAACTTGATATGTTCTGCTAAGCAACGTTTAATTTTTTTTATGAGTCTTAGTTTGGAAGCAATGCGACCTTAACGCAAGCCATACTAAGGCTCATATGTAAGCAAATTATTATAATGCATTCTGAAATATAACCCCACAGGTTTGTACTTTCATTGTGAATTTGATTTGAGGAAATGTTTGCGCGCTTTTTTCATTGCAATAAACGTTATAAATGGTTTCAGTTTCCTTTATATTTATTGAAACAAAATGCAAGGCTTGTACGCCGGTAAACGTTTTATTGACAATTCGTATGATTTGCCGCCAAATTGTGTTTTTTATGGTGCACATCAACAAACAAAAAACGAGGCCAGTTGTCGGGGGTAACACTCGCATAATAAAAAAAATTTAACAAAATATATAAATTCAGAAATAGTTTGCAAGCACGTCAACACCACCACACCACAACCTGTTAGAAATAGCTTCCTTGATAGTTTCGACATAAATTTGGTTAGGATTTCCTACAAAAGTTTTTGTTTTGTTTACCAATTTTGGTATGCGTTAAAAAGTTCGATATGTAAATAGTACCTTACAAAAGGTTTTAATATATTAATTAATGTATGGATGTGTGCTTGTCCATCTAAGGCATGTGAATTGATAGTATGAAGTTTAAATTTCTGTGGTGTTATATTTGCTTACTTACGATGAAGAAATATAAGAAAGTAAGTTAAGGAATTCAAGCTTTATATTAACTTAAGAGCGAGTTATTTTACATCGAAAATTTAGAAAAAAAAATTTTCAATTAAAAACAAATAAAAATAAATGTTAGGCGCCATGAACTCCGAAGAGATTTTAGACCGGATTTCTCTTCCAATCTGCGTCGTACTCCTTTTAATTTTTCCTACAAAGTACTTGTTTTATGCCGCCTCCGAACGGCATTTGCAAGGCAGGTGAGTTTTCACTGAGAGCTTGTCATGGCAGAAATACATTCAGAGTGCTTGCCAAACAGAAGCCACCTCGCTTAGGAAAATTTTCTTCTAATTGGAAAAGAAGCTCGGCCTCAAATCTCTTCGGAGGTTTTCGCGCCTTACATTTATTTAATTTTATGACTTTATAATAAAGAAATTTGGATAGATAAATACTAAAAATTTCTTTTCAAAAGTTACTGAAAAATTCTTAACGTGTCACAGATAGAAAGAAAATATTCTGTTAGATGGTGTGCGGAACGATTTTTTCTTAAAGTTCGTGCAAGCATGGGGCCAATCTTGCGAATGATGTTGTGTATGAGAAACCGCCAAGCAATAAGCTCATTTTTCTCTTGTGTATCAGTATTAATATTTGTAAATAAGGGCATCATTATCATATGAATTTTAGTGAATAAGACGAAAAGAATCAGGGCGCGTTTAATAATTAGCAACCTAGTACATGGGTCATAACCCAATGATTATGCTGCGGCGAATATTAACATATTCGATATGTCACTATACTGCTAGTAATAAATGCTGGACAACAACAACAGCAAGGCAAGCAGATCAAATAGAAAACAGCCACAAATAATTGTGTACAGCAATAAAGAGCAATGGTCTTTTACATATAAACCTTAGATATGTACGAATAAAGCCCAAACCAATATAAGATACAGAAACGAGAAATAAATAAGCAACTATTCGAAAAGTCTGTTTGCGAAAAATGTAGTCCCCTGGAGAAATCGGCGAGAGAGGACACTGAGAATATAAAAGCAGCGCAAGCTAAGGAATTGACAATCAGTTGATTTTAAAACTTTGTAAGTTATGTACGCAAGTTATTTTATTGTAAATACTCCTACTGTAGTAGTGTTAACAGTACAGCGATTCGAACGAAAACAGAAGTTGCAGAATAATCACGAAGTTCCTTAATATTTACAATAGGTTAGAGAGATATTGTTAAAGATATATGTAAGAGATATTTGAAAAATTCATTCATAATGAGAAATAATGTGATCAAGTTTAACGTAGCTCCTCGATGAGCTAGATACTTCAAAGATTACCGCTAACGTAAAACATTTTCCTTTCCTAAAAAATATAAAATAAAAATAAAATTAAAAAAAATAAAAAGACTACCTTTAAATGAGCGCACCAAAAGAAGCAGAAATTTGAAGCTTGAACAAAAGCTTATAATATATGAGGAGGTTTTAGATTACAATCATTAAAGGAAATTTTTTTTAAATTATTTAGAATTTTCAACTGAGTGGACCCATCGCGACTTTGGCTTTTTCATAAAAATTATATGAGGAATTCTCAAGTTAGAGCTCTCGTATGCTGTAACCTTTACTGTGGAAATCATTGGCTGTACATATTTTTTGGAAATTAAAAGGTCAAAAATTATTTTTTGCTAAGTTGACTGGTTTAACAGTTGCACGAGGCTGAAGTTGAGGGTCAAATTGCATGACATTCCCCACATGATTTGTATGGAAAAAAAAGATTCGCGATTGGGTCGCTCTGAACATTTAAATAAAAAGCTGACTACACTGCCCCACAGAAAAAAAAAGTGGGACGTACAACGGAGGAGACAGGTTAATTCTTATGAATTTTTGGTCGCTGAACACGAATCCGTTATCAGAATTCAAAAGTTAGCTCTAGTTTTTTTTTCTAACTTCAAAAAACTTCCGTTTTTCGAGTTTATGAGACGAAAAACTGGAGTTTTTTCGAGCTTAGAAAAAATACAAGAGCTGAATGAATTCTGACAACGGATTCGTGTTCAGTGATCAAAATTCCATAAGAATTGACTTGTCTCCTCCGTTGAACATCCCACTTTTTTCCTGCACAGCTGTGCACAGCGTATCAAAAACTAGAAAAACGGGAGCGACCAAAAATCCATGAAAATTTACCTGTCGCCTTTGTTGTACATCCCACTTTTTTTCTGTAGGGCTGTGTAATTCTGACAAATATTTTCTCAATGCCAAAAGTAAAAAACATAAATTTTTTTGGCTCAACCTAATACATATCTTTATGTACATATATAAATAAATACACATATTTTCTTTCGTACTAACAATATTAAATATTTTGTAGAATACTGGCATGACACCTCTAATGTATGCCACTAAGGATAACAAAACTTCAATTATGGAAAGGATGATTGAGTTGGGTGCCGATGTTGGCGCAAGAAATAATGTGAGTACAATTAATTCTGCTACTTTTTACAGCATATTCTTTAAATAAAGTAATTGCACTGTAGTTGAAAATGTACCTAAAAGCAAAACAACAACGCTTTAAGACATTCGCTTCCTTGAGAGTGCCAGAAACAATTTTAATTAAGCACTGCTTTTAGAAACGGACAATTAAAAAACAACAATATTTTGCGTGTAACCGGAACCGAAAACTGATTAAAAAAAACAGCAAAGCGAAATTGTGTCAAATCGATATTTGATATATAAATAAATCTTTAAGCGCCTACAAAACTGCATAAATTAAATTGGCGTGTTAAATTCGAACGTCGTCCACCCACACGCATCGGCACAGCAAAAAATTGTGTAAGCAATTTAATAAAATATAGAACAAGTAAGGAAGACTAAGTTCGGGTGTAGCCGAACATTACATACTCAGTTTGGAGACAAAATAAGGGAAAATCACCATGTTGGAAAATGAACCTAGGGTAGCCCTGTAATGTGTTTTTATGGCATGGGTGTCAAATGGAAAGTATTAAAGCGTATTTTAAAAGGGCGTGGGCCTTAGTTCAATAGGTGGACACAATTTCGCGATATGTCCATAAAGGTGGACCAGGGGTGACTCTAGAATGTGTTTGTACGATATTGTTATCAAATGAAAGGTATTAATGAGGCTTTTAAAAGGGAGTGGTGGTAGTTGTATATGTGAAGGCGTTTTCGAGATATCGACCAAAATGTGTACCAGGGTGACCCAGAACATCATCTGTTGGATACCGCTAATTTCTTTTTATATGTAATACCTGCAAAGATTTCAAGGGTTTTTTATTTCGCCCTGCAGAACTTTTTCATTTTCTTCTACTTAATATGGTAGGTCTCACAACCATTTTACAAAGTTTTTCCCAAAGTTATATTTCGTGTCAATAAACCAATCCAATTACCATGTTTCATCCCTTTTTTCATATTTGGTACAGAATTATGGCATTTTTTTCATTTTTCGTAATTTTCGATATCGAAAAAGTGGGCGTGGTCATAGTCGGATTTCAGCCATTTTTTATACCAAGATAAAGTGGGATCAGATAAGTACGTGAACTAAGTTTGGTAAAGATTTTTCGATTTTTGCTCAAGTTATCGTGTTAACGGCCGAGCGGAAGGACAGACGGTCCACTGTGTATAAAAACTGGGCGTGGCTTCAACCGATTTCGCCCATTTTCACAGAAACCAGTTATCGACATAAATTCTGTGCCCCTACCAAATTTGACAAGGATTGTTAAAATCTTGCTCGACTTATGGCATTAAAAGTATTCTAGGCAAATTAAATGAAAAAGGGCGGAGCTACGCCCATTTTGAAATTTTCTTTTATTTTTGTATTTTCTTGCAGCATATCATTACTGGAGTTGAATTTTGACGTAATTTACTTATATACTGTAAATATATTCAATTTTTTGTTAAAATTTGGCTTAAACATTTTTTTTTAAGTGTGCGTGTTCTTAATCCGATTTTGCTAATTTTTATTGAGCGCACATATAGTAATAGCAGTAACGTTCCTGCCAAAGTTCATCATGATATCTTCAACGACTGCTAAATTACAGCTTGCAAAACTTTTAAATTACCTTCTTTTGAAAGTGGGCGGTGCCACGCCCATTGTCCAAAATCTTACTAATTTTCTATTCTGCGGCATAAGGTCAACCGACCTACCAAGTTTCATCCTTCTATCCGTCTTTGGTCATGAATTATCGCATTTTTTCTGTTTTTCGAAATTTTCGATATCGAAATGTGGGCGTGGTTATACTCCGATATCGTTCATTTTAGACACCGGTCTGAGATAAGTGCCCAGGAATCTATATACCAAATTTTATCAAGATATCTCAAAATTTCCTCAAGTTATCGTGTTAACAGACAGACGGACGGACGGACGGATATAGCTCAATCAAATTTTTTTTCGATACTGATGATTTTGATATATGGAAGTCTATATCTATCTGGATTCCCTTATAGCTGTACCACCAACCGTTATCCAATCAAAGTTAATATAATCTGTGTGCAAAGCACGCTGAGTATAAAATTAAGATGAACTACGTGAAATATTTAGCTTTTTACAAGCTCCAGTGATTACCAATTAAAATAATGATTACATTTAGATCAAATAAAAGCCAATTCGTCCAAAAATATCCGGAGAGCTGTCAAAACACGCGCTTTGGATCCAAGACCTCGAATCCGAAATTTGTATATCTAGCAAGAGAAATTTGCAAAAAAAAAATTGGAAATTTTCATGTGGTTGTTTTAATTTCGATGCTTTTTTATATTAACAAAACAAAACTGTGCAGAAAGGGATTTAGTTAGGACAAATTTTTTGGCGGGTATGTAAGTACTCTTTACTCTTACTGTTAAAAGAAGGTTACAGGGATTCCTCTAGCAATTCTATACGGTTTCGAAGTCTACATGGTCTAACTGGTATAAAGTAAGGTTGTAAGTTTATTTTACTATAGTAGTTCAACAAACTGCAAACTTATTTTGCCATTATAAAATTCACAAACATAACTAAATGTGTACATACATATGTACATAAATTATTTTACATGGTTGTAAAGCACACGCAATATTCAGAGAAAACGTCATAATACGCAGGCTAATCAAAACTACTTAAACTCGAAAAAGTATGGTATTCCCTTTGCCTTTACTTTTGATTTCATTTTATGTTATATATTTGTGTGCGTTTTAAGCTTTCGTTAGGTTTTGTAAGCTGTAAACAATTAAATGAACCTTAAGCGCCAATCATTTGTAACCGAGTTGAAAAAACCTTGTGGGAGATTGAAACATGCTAAGTATTCTGAACAAACTCGATTAAAAGAAATATAGTTTAACAAAAAACTAAAAACACTCGTTTAAAGCACATCGACCTGAAAACTGTAAAATAGTTTGACAAATGAACTTAAAAAATACAAATATTATTGTATAAACGCGTCGTTGACTCGATTTAAGAAAAAATAGCACAAAGCGCTTTCGCTTTTTGTTATCCTATGATACTACGTTTTTCGTTCAAATTGTCTTGAGTTTATTTAAAAAACTGTTAATTCCTTTATATCAGTTTCGTTTGATGTTTCCCGACAATTTCCATATAACAGTGGAGACTTTTGCAACCTATTTTTGAATAATTTCCTGGACAGCTAAAGTCTTAAAACTTGGAACACACATCGGAATCCAGTGAAAATTTATCATGAGGAAAAAACTTCGCTAGGTAGTCCATAGATCGTGAAAATAAAAAAATCATTCAAGCTTGGAAATTTTGCTTTCCAGTTTCACGGAACTTCCCAATAACCCAATGTTGTAATATTAAAGATAAAAGAGTTTTCTAGAAAAGGGATCGAGATATTTAGAGCAGGGATCGCCAAATGCTTCTTATGGAAGCGTGACCACATCTACTTTGAAATCCAAAAATAAAAAATAAAATGGCGACGTAGCTAGTAAAAGGTACACTGTAAAAACTTCGAAAATTCATAAAATAAGATTTTTTGAATATCTCGATCCTTGCGCCACCTAGTGGCGATTTTTTTGATAGGTCGCATTCTATTCATTCACGTATTACGTTTTCCAATTATGAGCCAAATCGGACTACATATACGATTTTTTTATTATTTCGATCCTTGCGCCACCTAGGGCGATTTATTTTCATAGGTCGCTTTCCATTCATATATGTATTATGTGTTCCAAATGTGAACCAAATCGGACTACAAGAATGATTTTTTGAAATATTTCGATCCACGCGCCACCTATCGGAGTTGTTTTTTCTTATTATTGCATTGTTATCGAGTTCGGAATTATATTTCAAATTTCAAGCTTGTAGCTTATCGGGACGTTACTTAAATTTCGATTACATAATTCTGTTCGCTACACAGAGCCAAGCTAAATAAAACCGTTTTAAAAAACACGGCTATTATTTATTATATTCTATTAGATAAATGAGCGATGATCTTAAATTACCTTCTTACTTCAATCTTTTCACAAATATGTATATTCCATATTCAATTTTTATGTTCAAGTGAGACGAAATAACTATTTGTCAGTGCATGTCTATTCTTCATATTTTTATACTCAGTTGAGCAGAGCTCACAGAGTATATTAACTTTGACTGGATAACAGTTGGTTGTATAGGTATAAAGGAATCGAGATAGATATAGACTTCCATATATCAAAATCATCAGTATCGAAAAAAAAATTGATTGAGCCATGTCCGTCCGTCCGTTCCTCCCTCCGTCTGTCCGTTAACACGATAACTTGAGTAAATTTTGAGGTATCTTGATGAAATTCGGTATGTAGATTCCTGGGCACTCATCTCAGATCGCTACTTAAAATGAATGATATCGGACTATAACCACGCCCACTTTTTCGATATCGAAAATTTCGAAAAACCGAAAAAATGCGATAATTCATTGCCAAAGACGGATAAAGCGATGAAACTTGGTAGATGGGTTGACCTTATGACGAAGAATAGAAAATTAGTAAGACACGCCCACTTTTTAAAAAAAAAATTTTTTAAAGTCAAATTTTAACAAAAAATTAAAATCTTTACTGTATATATGTAAATTAAGTCAACATTCAACCCCAGTAATGATATTATGCAACAAAAATAAAAGAAAATTTCAAAATGGGCGTGGCTCCGCCCTAAGTCCATAAGTCGAACAAAAATGTACCAATCCTTCTTAAATTCGGTAGGGGCATAGACTCTATGACGGTAACTGTTTTCTGTGAAAATGGGCGAAATCGGTTGAAGCCACGCCCAGTTTTTATACACAGTCCACCGTCAGTCTTTCCGTTCGGCCGTTAACACGATAACTTGAGCAAAAATCGATATATCTTTACTAAACTCAGTTCACGTACTTATCTGATTCCGCTTTATCTTGGTATAAAAAATGGCTAAAATCCGACTATGACCACGGCCACTTTTTCGATATCGAAAATTACGAAAAATAAAAAAAAGAAAAAAATGCCAGAATTCTATACCAAATACTAAAAAAGGGATGAAACATGGTAATTTGATTGGTTTATTGACGCAAAATATAACTTTAGAAAAAACTTTGTAAAATGGGTGTGACACCTACCATATTAAGTAGAAGACAATGAAAAAGTTCTACAGGGTGAAATCAACAGCCCTTGGAATATTGGCAGGAATACTTTTCGTGGTATTGCATATATAAATAAATTAGCAGTACCCGACAGATGATTTTCTGGATCACCTTGGTCCACATTTTGGTCAATATCGCGAAAACGCCTTCACATATACATCTAAGGGCCACTCGCTTTTAAAGCCCTCATTAATACCTTTAATTTGATACCCATATCGTACAAACACATTCTAGAGTCACCCCTAGCCCACCTTTATGGCGATATCTCGAAAAGGCGTCCACCTATAGAACTAAGGACTACTCCCTTTTAAAATACTCATTACCACCTTTCATTTGATACCCATATCGTACAAACACACATTCTAGAGTCACCCCTGGCTCACCCTAATGGCGATATCTCGAAAAGGCGTCCACCTATAGAGCTAATGCCCACTCCCTCTTAAAATGCTCAGTAACACCTTTCATTTGATTCCCATATCGTACAAACACAATCTAGAGTCAGCCCTGGTCCACCTTTATGGCGATATCTCGAAACGGCGTCCACCTATGGAACTAAGGATCATTCCCTTTTAAAATAGTCATTAACACCTTTCATTTGATACCCATATCGTACAAACATATTCTAGAGTTCTGGTCCACCTTTATGGCGATATCTCGAAAAGGCGTCCACCTATAGGACTAAAGCCCATTCCCTTTTAAAATACTCATTATCACCTTTCATTTGATGCCCATATCGTACAAAAACATTCTAGAGTCACCCCTGTTCCACCTTTATGGCGATATCTCGAAAAGGCGTTCACCTATAGAACTAAGGCACATTCCCTTTTAAAATGCTCATTAACACTTTTCATTTGATACGGATATCGTACAAGCACATTCTAGAGTCACCCCTGGCCCACCTTAATGTCGATATCTCGAAAAGGCGTCCACCGATAGACCTAAGGCCCACTCCCTTTTAAAATACTCATTAACACCTTTCATTTGATACCTATATCATACAAACAAATTCTAGAGTCAGCCTTGGTCCACATTTAAGGCGATATCCCTAAATGGCGTCCATCCATAGAACTATGGCCTACTCTCTCTTAAAATACTCTTTAATACCTTACATTTGATACCCATTTTATACAACCACATTCCAGGGTTACCCTGGGTTCATTTTCCTACATGGTGATTTTCCTTATTTTGTCTCCATAGCTCTCAATTGAGTATGTAATGTTCGGTTACACCCGAACTTAGCCTTCCTTACTTGTTTTCTAAAAAAACAGCGACAACCAATCAGCGAGCAGAAATGGCACTGGCACGTACACGAACCCAGTCGGACTTGGTAGCTTTCAAAATTAGCGTATCGCATTGTTTTCTTAAATGCATTTAAAAATACTTCTATATGCGCTCAATAAAATTTAAGTATTAAATAAATCAAACAAAGCTTCATTGTTTTCGTTCAGGTAAACCAAAAATATAACCAAAAATATTACTTCAAAAGTCATTTTACATGAAATTATAGCAGTTTAGTTCCTAATGGGCACAGCAGATACATTCGGTTGTTGCCGAGTGATTAGAATACTTGATGCGTGGTGCGCTTGCCTAAGCGTTTTACAAAAACAATTGCGTGAAAGTGCTTATGGGGTGACGATCACATATTTACGATAAAAGAGTTTTCTAGATGGGACATGGATAGAGATATTTAGAGGTATTAAAACCATGAAAACTTATACCTAGTATAAAGATAAGTAATTTCTAAGTACAAGATTATGTCTTTGTATAAAGAAATATTTTCCGTTTCTTTTGAACCATTGATTTAAAGGAAGTACTAAACAAATTTGTATCTTCTTTTTATTTTTAAACTAGCAGACCCGGCAAACGTTGTTCTGCCCTAAATTTTGTCTATCTGCATACATTTTAATAATCTTTTTCCGTCTAACGCTGCCCTCGCCCCTCTACGCTTTTTCCTATTCTTTGTATTCCCTCCTCCCTCCGTAGTTTTCGCTTCATCTATCTCCATCTTCGTCTCATTCTAACCTTTTCTCAGTATCCTTCTCTCTTTTCTCTTCTCTCAAGTTTTTCTCATTCTTCGTCATATCTTATTGCCAGTCCTAAAGGGTGGTATGTATTTTGTTCCAGTCTCACTCCAAGTCTCAGCCCATTCACACTCCGAGTCTCAGTCTCAGTCCCAGTCCTAGTCCTAATCCCAGTCACAGTCCGTCTCTGGTCTACTTCCTGGAAAAAAGCATTGTAAATACTAATATGGGCAAATTTATATACCAAATTTCAGGCAAATCGAATAGGACGTATGTAAATAGGTATGTGGGTATTATTAAAACCCATATTTATCAGTTTTGCCAGGTTGATGTGACTAAATCGAATATCACAAAGAAAATTACTTAAAAGCTCTCAGCAACAGCTTTCATTTGATATCCATATTGTATAAGCACATTCTAGGGGTGCCCGGGTTCACGTTTTGGCCTATATCTCGAGACCCTAGTCACCAATAGGTATAAACATTATCCTGTACTAAAACACTCATCAACTGCTTTCATTTGATATCAATATTTTATAAACACATTCTAGGGGTACCCGGGTCCACGTTTTGACCTATATCGCGAGACCGTGGTCACCCAGGGGTATGAAAATTACCCTCTACCTCAAAAGCTTTCATTTGTTATCCATATTGTATAAACACATTTTAGGGTGCGCGGGTCCACGTTTTGGCCTATATCTCGAGACCCTAGTCACCTATAGGTATGAAGACTACCCTGTACTAAAGCACTCATCAACAACTTTCATTTGATATCCATAATGTATAAACACATTCTAGGGGTGCCCGGGTCCACGTTTTGGTCTATATCTCGAAACCCTAGTCACCTATAGGCATGAAGACTACCCTGTACTGAAGCACTCATTAACAGCTTTCATTTGATATCCATATTGTATAAACACATTCTAGGGGTGCCGGGGTCCACGTTTTGGCCTCATTCTCGAGACCCTGGTCACCCAGGGGTATGAAAACTACCCTGTACTAAACACTCATCAGAAGCTTTCATTTCATATCCATATCAAAGTACTCATAAACAGCTTCCAATTGATACCCATTTTGTACAAACGCATCCCAGGATTACACAGGTCCACGTTTTGATCTCAAGAACCTAGCTAGAACGGGATAAAGAGTATCCTATGTCTGTTCCCTGGTTCTAAGCTACCTCTCCACCAATTTTCAGCCAAATCGGTTCATCTGCTCTTGAGTTATGCGTAGTGTAACTAACGCCACTTTCATTTATATATATAGATTATACATTTCTTGTACTTTTTTTGCAGATATATGTCGATTGTTCTACGGTAACTGTGTTTAGCATGAAATATTTTATATTTTCCTTCCATCTCAAAAATGATCCTTTTTGAGTTGTGAATCATCCTTGTTAAGTTGTGCTTTTTAAGAACCGGGTACTCTTACATTTATAACCGGCTACTATTACAGAACTTGCTTCTTTTTAACACGCTTTTATTAGCTTGGCCTGTATCTATGTAACGGAATCTTTGAACTTAATTTTCACCAGTTTCTAGAAGTCTGATTAATTTGAAACTTTGCATACGTATCAAGGACCGATGACAATGCATTAATGTGATGGTGTGGTGGCATAAGGTCAACGTTTGAATGGCCATAAGTTTGCTTGAAACTTTGCACACGTATCAAGGCTTGATGACAATGCATTAATGTGATGGTGTGGTGGCATAAGGTCAACGGCCATAAGGTCAATTGGCCTTTTTACCACTTTGAATGGCCATAAGTTTGATTAAAACTTTGCGCACGTATCAAGGCTTGATGAAAATGCATTAATGTGATGGTGTGGTGGCATAAGGTCAACGGCCATAAGGTCAATTGGCCTTTTTACCACTTTGAATGGCCATAAGTTTGATTGAAACTTTGCACACGTATCAAGGCTCGATGACAATGCATTAATGTGATGGTGTGGTGACATAAGGTCAACGGCCATAAGGTCAATTAACCTTGTTACCACTTTGAATGGCCATAAGTTTGATTGAAACTTTGCACACGTATCAAGGCTCGATGACAATGCATTAATGTGATGGTGTGGTGAAATAAGGTCAACGGCCATAAGGTCAATTGAACTTATGACCACCCCAAATGGCCATAGATTTGAAACCTTGCACATAATGCGAAAAATGCATTCCTTTATTAATGATAGAAGTGAATGTATGGCACATCTACGAAAGAGCATATTGGAGCCCTTTTTAACACGCTTTTATTAGCTTGGCGTGTATCTATCTATATATCTCTATATCCATGTATGTATGTAACGGAATCTGGAGTGGAGCCGAGAGCCCCGGTAATGCAGAGCTCCGAACTCCGTTGCACCTTTTTAAGCATTTTAAGATAGGTACTTTTAGCTAGTGCAGGCCACCAGACCAAGGCACCATAAAGAAGAATCGGGAAACATTAAGAGTAGACTTAGCCAATATACATGTGCGAGGCTTACCCTTTTCCTGAGTGCTATAGTGCTTATACGCTGGCGTCCGCAGGCCACAGATCCTATTGCCAGTGATCCACGGCTCCTGGACTAATACGATACCTGATGACAGGTGCAGTAGGAGTGCAGCTGATGCTGCTTTGCAATGATACAGGTTAATTTGGAGGACCCTGATCATAAAATGTTTGCGCTCTCCTCCGTAAGCGTCGCATCCGAGTCGCCATCCCCCAGAAGCTGACCCTTAGAGTACAACCTCCTGAGAGCCAAGCTTCCAGCCGAGCCTGACAAAGCGTAGCCACTACCTACCTCGCCCTCGTCTACCTTCATCTCGTCTGCACTAGGGGGGAGTTCACCCACCTCCGTGCGAGACTGAAGCTTTACCAAGCCTTCGACATCAGCCTTATAAATCTTAAGTCTTATATTTTTCAAGCCGTAGTTTATTTTGAAGTCCTGTTTTTTCAGCGCTGTTGGGCAACAGGACTATCTGCATCGTGGCACGTTCAGATTTCTCCACGTTGACCACCTTCCAGTTCTTGGCCGGTAGACCCGGGTTGTACTCCTGGAGCAGCTCCAGGATGTCAGCTGGGTCCGTTGGCGTCACTGGAACCCAGGCTATAGCCCTTGGTCGTGAGGGGATATCACGCGCCTCCACTATCTTGAGGCGCGCGCCCGGATATACCACCCCTATCAGCGTGACGGCGGCCCTATAGAGGCTTACCGACCTGGCGTCATCACAGGCAATTAGCTTGACATTGCCCTGGAAGTAAGGTGTAAGATGGCGGTGGACCAGGGTTGTCTTTCTTAACCTTAACGGCCACCGTAGCGGGCGCGGCCTCGATCCACTTCCACTGTTGTTTCGGGATCCTGCCTTCTTCGCTGCTCTCGTCTATAATGCCAATGATTTGCCAATAGAATGATTGTAACATTCAATATCAAGCACCCACGCTTTTTACTCTGAATTAAATTATTCTGTTAATAACTTAAATTTTATTATAATTTTATTTTGAGGTGATTAACTATAAATGATTGTTTGACCTTCTACTACTGTTATATAAACTCTTTTTAATTGAAAATTATTTGCTATTTTTTAGTTCGATTAGCTATAAAAGCGTGTTTTTTTAAACTATTATTTATCTGATCTTATTTAGATTCCTGTACTTTTTCGGATCCATACACTTTTTGGAAACTGCAGTGGTGGGATATAAAAAAATAAATGTAAGGCGCTATAACCTCCGAAGAGATTTTAATCCAATTTGCATCGTGCTTGGACGTACTTGTTTTATGCCGACTCCGAACGGCATCCGTAAGTCAGATGTGTTTTCAGTGAGAAGCTTTTCAAGGCAGAAATACACTCTGAGAGCTTGCCAAACACTGCCGAGGTGCGAAACCGCTTTGAAAAAATGTCTTCTAATTGAAAAAAACTTGTTTCAAAAATTTTTATGTTGGTTTGCCCAGGGCATGAACCCGGTATCTTCGGTGTGGTAAGCTACTATCACACCACTGCGGTCGCCAGTATATACTAACAATAATATGACACTAGCTTTTAGTCCAAATGAGAGTAACATACTCATAAATAGACATACAAGTGAAGCTAATATAGGCGTGCAAAAAATACTTGCGGATGAGATGCAACTGGTCGGTGCGTAAGCGCGTTCCATCAATTGGAAATGTCCACAATGTTACCCAAAGGTTGTTCGACGACTAAACTGACAGAAAAACTCCATTAAGAGCCAGGACTTGTGTTATAAAATAGCACAAATACGAGTAGTCTCCTAAGACTCACACTACTTCTAGATTGGAAAAGGGTGTCATTTATAGTCAGAGTAATTTGAACATTCAAGTTGGTAGCTCTAAGTGATGATGAAGGGCTCAAGTCTAAAATGTGCCTGCCTTTTTCGAAGGTCAATATTTTTAGAATATGTTGCTTACTCTTTCCTCCGTTCTTTCTTCCACTCCCACACTTTTACTCCACCGTCTCCCTTCTTCTCTCACACCTATCTATACTTCTCCCACTCTATGTTCTTCTTTCTATTCTTCTTCTCTATTCTCCGTTTCCATTTCGAACCCTGCTATACCAAAGAGCCCTGCAAAGGGAAATATTGCAATGCATTAATTTAATAATATTTTAGTGGCAGGCGTAAGCCCACAGCTCTTATCACTTTCAAATATAATGTATACTATTTGACTGTAAATCAACTATTGAAATCATTTAATCAATTACTTTTCAAGGTCATGTACAATCATCGCCTGTCCATAGTTGCGATTTCGAGAGGTACAGCCCAAACTCGTTTTGAAGTGGGTTACATTTTGCCAACAAGTAAAAGACTCAGCAGCCCAAAATGTTTTCCTTTCGACACCCAAATTTAACAGCAGAAGAAGGATACCAACACTTAGTTGGAAAAAACATATATAGATTAGGTATAGTGGCAAAGCTATTGGATATATACTAGTTCACTGGCCCTTCGTACAAATCCGAAACCCCTTTACTTATCTGCCATAAAACAATTCTTAGCACCAAAAATGTTCTTTGGCATGTGCAATGTATTTTCCAATAATTAACAAGAAAAGTAAAGGTACACACCACAAATTGATGTGACTGATACATTTATAAATGTGTATTTGGCCGGTAATTCTCATTTATATACCTAAGTGCAAAGACTTATTTGCATACATTAGGGCAGGACAATTTAAACAGAGCGATCTTTTTCAGCATCTTTATCGACGTCGTTCCTAGCAAACTTAGATTCTACATAAATTTCTATGCAAAAACGCCCATTTGACTTTAGGTCTAAAAACGCGATGTATATTGTCTGCACTCGTATTTCTCCACTGTGTGAATACATAATTCGTCACGGCGTTCAACAATAAGGACCACATTATGTATGACGCCGTACACTTTGCGTCGCAGTGACTCACAGTCACCACAATATATAATTGAAACATTCACCTGAATTTTAGCTGGTATAATAGAACCAACCGTAAGTAATTGTTTATATAGGCGCAACAGACTCGTACGAAAATAACAAAACGCAACGGGTACTGCCAACGAATGATTACAAGCAATCCCATCCAGATGAGGGCTTGAGATGGTAAAACAGGCCACCACACCAGGTTAAAAAAGTTTTTCTCTGGGTTCCTATAATTCTGTACTTATTTAGTTGTGAGAAATTTTCTTCGAAATGAAACAGGCCCGATATGGATTTTTGACTTACGGTCCGATGTTTGTTTATCGAGCTCTCCATGGAAAACCGTAAATTTTCGCCGTTTTTCGGATTGCCCTCCTTATTAAATATTAAACACTCATATCCTACTTCTACATACCGAGGAAGAAGTATTTCAAATTATTAGGCTTTGTACGAGTTTGCCTAAATTGCTACCTAAATCATTGGAAACTGTCGGTAAGGCAATGTAAACGAGAACATTTTGGATTTTTTTCGAGCATACTTTCCAACCTAAACATAAATGTCAATTTTTAAAAAAAAAAAAATTATTTTTTGTTTTATTTTTTTATTTGTATTGTGACGAATATTAGCAACAGTAACAATATCAACCACATATACACGCGCATATGAGAAGCTATAAACGTAGTTATAGTTGGTAATTTTATAACTGATAACTAACTAGTAAAGTCTAGAAATGGAAGCGTCTAGAAATATGTCAACGAGGAAACCAAACAGTATAAAAAGCAGCAACAGTTGAGGTACGACAATCAGTTTGATTTAAGCAAGCTATCAGTTGCGAAGTATAAGTGTAATTTTCCAGTAGTCTAATAAACGCCATTTTGCATTATTGAAGAGTGGAGTTATTTATTCAACAGTTTAGTGATACGAACATTAGTAGAAGGTTGCAAATAAGAGGAATTGCAGTAAATTCGTTACAGTATGTATGTACATGCAAAGAAAATGCGCCTGTATATTCATAAGATCTACCATATACACCGTAGGACTACATTCGTGGAGAAGTTGGTGTTCTTTAATCGGTTAGTTGGTTCCAAATAGCGACGCTTTGCCTGCGGAATAAGAATTAGATCCGTGATCACGATATGTGCATCGGAATAGGATCATACTCCTCAGCGCTTTACCTCTGCTCTGAAATAAGCTATTTGGGCCACACAGAATGTTAGTTTGACAGTCTAAATTGCTTATTTTTAGGAAAAATTACAAAATCTCAAAATTTGCGAAGTTTTTGCATGTTCTAATAACAGAAGGAACCACGGACGATCGAAGGAATACATCTTTAGGCAACAATGCAATACATATATGGTAGAGCATAATATTATGAAAAAGGACGTTTATCATCACCTCATGTTGCCCATGACATCACCGGAGCCATTTGGATTTATCGCCACCGTATTCTACAAAGAATGCCTATACAAACCAAGCACCTGCCATTACCCACGCGTCTTGCGAAGCATATTTTGTACATATAAAACAAAATAATATGTCTATCAATAATTTTTTTGTTTTCAAAATTAAACATCTGGATTTAGATTGAAAAGTATGCTGAAAAAAGTCAATGTTTAACTGCTTTACTGACACTTTTCAGACTGGACGTCGAAACGCGTCTATAGATAGCCCCTTTGAAAATGTTTCAAAACGTAAAACGTTGTCTAGCATTTTAAGAATAAATCAAATCCGCTATAAATAATTTTGCAAAAAAGAACGCACCCTAAATTACAAACACGCGTACATGTATGTCAAATAATATATGTCAGCTATAAGTGAATGGTCATTCTTAAATATTTATTTCGTGTTTCATTACCGTTATAAGCGCTGTTTTTTGTGAATGATGTTGACGTTTACCTTATTGCTGGTCGCCTTTGTAATTTCCTTAACTTTGGCGACTTTGCTGTTTCTATGTTATTGTTTTTGGCAATTTCGTTTATGTTATGCTGTTATGGATCTAGGTCAAGGATTTTTTTATATTTTAAACCTTTATGTGATTGCGGTTATAATTCTTTGTAGTGCGGTATTAACATTGCAGAGAACACCTTTAAGTGTTTCTTTGTGGTGTTTCAACAAAATCGATGTAGCAGGGTAATAATAATTTCCTGATTTTTCAACTAATTTATGTGACAGTAAGTTTGCAGTATAACTTTGAACTTGTTTAAAAACTTTAAATAAATTTTGG
Organism: Eurosta solidaginis; assembly: GCF_040869045.1. NCBI lineage: Eukaryota > Metazoa > Arthropoda > Insecta > Diptera > Tephritidae > Eurosta > Eurosta solidaginis. The sequence goes on along the minus strand of NC_090320.1, from coordinate 249,518,970 downwards.
AATAACATACATACTACAAACCAGAAAACCAGTTCGGGTGTAAGCGAACATAACATACTCAGCTGAGAGATTTGGAGACAAAATTGTCTTTTTCATGGATACATACAAATTGTAATACTAAAAACTGGAGCAACTTGCCTTTGCTATCTTTCTTCAGCTATCAATTCGTTTTATTTTAATATTTTTCTTAAATTTGAAAATTTGGTTAAATTTGAACGCATTTCTTTATAACTTTTTTTTTAAATCACCCCTGAAATATTTTCGAAGCGCTCTTAATTATGAGTCCGATAAGAGTCCGAAATTGTAGACCAAGAGTGACGTTCTTCGGAACGACTTTCCTTCATCCTTTGTCAAATAAGGAAAAATCACCCGTAGGAAAATAAACCTAGCGTAACCCTGGAATGTGTTTGTACGATATGGGTATCCAATGAAGGGAGTGGGCTTCAGCCTTAGCCTTATTTTAAAAGGGGAGCGCCTTTTCGAGATATTGCCATAAAGGTGAACCAGGGGTGATTCTAGAATGTGCTTTGTAAGATATGGGTATCAAATTAAAGGTATTAAGGACGGTTTTAAAAGGGAGTGGCCCTTAGTTGTATATGTGAAGGCGTTTTTGAGATATCGGCCCAGAACAGCATCTTTCGGGTACCGCTAATTTATTTATATATGTAATACCGCGAACAGTATTCCTGCCAAGATTTCAAGGATTTTTTATTTCGCGCTGAAAATTTTTTGCATTTCATTCTACTTAATATGGTAGGTGTCACACCCATTTTACGAAGTTTTTTCTAAAGTTATATTTTGCGTCAATAAACCAATCCAATTACCATGTTTCATCCCTTTTTTCATATTTGATATAGAATTATGGTATTTTTTTTCATTTTTCGTAATTTTCGATATCGAAAAAGTGGGCGTGGTCATAGTCCGATTTCGGCCATTTTTTATACCAAGATAAAGTGAGTTAAGATAAGTACGTGAACTAAGCTTAGTAAAGATTAGCTGGGTTGATTTGCATGGGCGAAAGTTAACCCATATCGCGTCATTTTTCGATAGGTTTTGGGCTCAGGAAAAAAAAGTTCCACTAAGCATACCCAAAAAAATAATTTTCGAGCCTGCAAAATTTGAGTTGTTTGACTTTTTATACTCAGTTGAGCAGAGCTCACAGAGTATATTAACTTTGATTGGATAACGGTTGGTTGTACAGGTATAAAGGAATCGAGATAGATATAGACTTCCATATATTAAAATTATCAGGATCGAAAAAAAATTTGATTGAGCCATGTCCGTCCGTCCGTCTGTCCGTTAACACGATAACTTGAGTAAATTTTGAGGTATCTTGATGAAATTTGGTATGTAGGTTCCTGAGCACTCATCTCAGATCGCTATTTAAAATGAACGATATCGGACTTTAACCACGCCCACTTTTTCGATATCGAAAATTTCGAAAAACGGAAAAAGTGCGATAATTCATTTCCAAAGACGGATAAAGCGATGAAACTTGGTAGGTAAGTTTAACTTATGACGCAGAATAAAAAAATAGTAAAATTTTGGACTGCCCACTTTTAAAAGAAGGTAATTTAAAAGTTTTGCAAGCTGTAATTTGGCAGTCGTTGAAGATATCATGATGAAATTTGGCAGGAACGTTACTCCTATTACTGTATGTATGCTTAATAAAAATTAGCAAAATCGGAGAACGACCACGCCCACTTTTAAAAAAAAAATTGTTTAAGTCAAATTTTAACAAAAAATTTAATATTTTTACAGTATATAAGTAAATTATGCCAACATTCAACTCCAGTAATGACATGGTGCAACAAAATATAAAAATAAAAGAAATTTTTAAAATGGGCGTGGCTCCGCCCTTTTTCATTTAATTTGTCTAGGATACCTTTAATGCCATAAGTCGAACAAAAATTTACCAATCCTTGTGAAATTTGTGAAAAAGGGCGAAATCGGTTGAAGCCACGCCCAGTTTTTATACACAGTCAACCGTCTGTCCTTCCGCTCGGCCGTTAACACGATAACTTGAGCAAAAATCGACATATCTGTACTAAGCTCAGTTCACGCATTTATCTGAACTCAGTTTGTATTGGTATAAAAAATGGCCGGAATCCGACTATGACCACGCCCACTTTTTCGATATCGAAGATTACCAAAAACGAAAAAATGCCATAATTCTATACCAAATACGAAAAAAGGGATGAAACATGGTATTTGGATTGGTTTATTGACGCAAAATATAACATTAGAAAAAACTTTGTAAAATGGGTGTGACACCTACCATATTAAGTAGAATGAAATGCAAAAGTGCTGCAGCGCGAAATAAAAAACCCTTGAAATCTTGGCAGGAATACTGCTCGTGGTATTATATATATAAATAAATTAGCGGTATCCAACAGATGATGTACTGTGTCACCCTGGTCCACATTTAGGTCGATATCTGGAAAGCGCCTTCACATATACAACTACCACCACTCCCTTTTAAAAGCCTCATTAATACCTTTCATTAGATACCCATATCGTACAAACGCATTCTAGAGTCACCCCTGGCCCACCTTTATGCCGATATCTCGAAAAGGCGACCACCTATACAACTACCACCACTCCCTTTTAAAACCCTCATTAAAACCTTTAATTTGATATCCATATCGTACAAACACATCCTAGAGTCACCCCTGGCCCACCTTTATGGCGATATCTCGAAAAGGCGTTCACCTATAGAACTAAGCCCCACGCCCTTTTAAAATACTCATTAACACCTTTCGTTTGATACTGATATTGTACAAACGCATTCTAGAGTCACCCCTGGTCCACCTTTATGCCGACATCTCGAAAAGGCGACCACCTATACAACTACCACCACTCCCTTTTAAAACCCTCATTAATACCTTTAAGTTGATACCCATATCATACAAACACATTCTAGAGTCACCCCTGGCCCACCTTTATAACGATATCTCGAAAAGGCGTCCACCTATAGAACTAAGCCCCACGCCCTTTTAAAATACTCATTAACACCTTTCGTTTGATACCCATATCGTACAAACACATTCTAGAGTCACCCCTGGTCCACCTTTATAACGATATCTCGAAAAGGCGTCCACCTATAGAACTAAGCCCCACGCCCTTTTAAAATACTCATTAACACCTTTCGTTTGATACCCATATTGTACAAACGCATTCTAGAGTCACCCCTGATCCACCTTTATGGCGATATCTCGAAAAGGCGTCCACCTATAGAACTAAACCCCACGCCCTTTTGAAATATTCATTAACCCCTTTCGTTTGATACCCATATTGTACAAACGCATTCTAGAGTCACCCCTGGTCCACCTTTATGGCGATATCTCGAAAAGGCGTCCACCTATAGAACTAAGGCCCAATCCCTTTTAAAATGTTCATTAAATACTTTCATTTGATACCCATATCGTACAAACAAATTCTAGGGTCACCCCCGGTCCGCCTTTATGGCGATATATCGAAAATGCGTCCACCTATAGAACTAAGGCCCACTCCCTTTTAAAATGTTCATTAACCCCTTTCATTTGATACCCATATCGTACTAACAAATTCTAGGGTCACCCCTGGTCCACCTTTATGGCGATATCTCGAAAAGGCGTCCACCTATAGAACTAAACCCCATGCCCTTTTGAAATATTCATTAGCACCTTTCGTTTGATACCCATATTGTACAAACGCATTCTAGAGTCACCCCTGGTCCACCTTTATGGCGATATCTCGAAAAGGCTTCCACCTATAGAACTAAGGCCCAATCCCTTTTAAAATGTTCATTAACCCCTTTCATTTGATACCCATATCGTACAAACACATTCTAGAGTCACCCCTGGTCCACCTTTATGGCGATATCTCGAAAAGGCGTCCACCTATAGAACTAAACCCCATGCCCTTTTGAAATATTCATTAGCACCTTTCGTTTGATACCCATATTGTACAAACGCATTCTAGAGTCACCCCTGGTCCACCGTTATGGCGATATCTCGAAAAGGCGTCCACCTATAGACCTAAACCCCACGCCCTTTTGAAATACTCATTAACACATTTCGTTGATAGCCATATTGTACAAACGCATTCTAGAGTCACCCCTGATCCACCTTTATGGCGATATCTCGAAAAGGCGTCCACCTATAGAACTAAACCCCACGCCCTTTTGAAATATTCATTAACCCCTTTCGTTTGATACCCATATTGTACAAACGCATTCTAGAGTCACCCCTGGTCCACCTTTATGGCGATATCTCGAAAAGGCGTTCACCTATAGAACTAAGGCCCAATCCCTTTTAAAATGTTCATTAAATACTTTCATTTGATACCCATATCGTACAAACAAATTCTAGGGTCACCCCCGGTCCACCGTTATGGCGATATCTCGAAAAGGCGTCCACCTATAGACCTAAACCCCACGCCCTTTTGAAATACTCATTAACACATTTCGTTGATAGCCATATTGTACAAACGCATTCTAGAGTCACCCCTGGTCCACCTTTATGGCGATATCTCGAAAAGGTGTCCACCTATAGAACTAAACCACACGCCCTTTTGAAATACTCATTAACACCTTTCGTTTGATACCCATATTGTTCAAACGCATTCTAGAGTCACCCCTGGTCCACCTTTATGGCGATATCTCGAAAAGGCGTCCACCTATAGAACTAAACCACACGCCCTTTTGAAATACTCATTAACACCTTTCGTTTGATACCCATATTGTTCAAACGCATTCTAGAGTCACCCCTGATCCACCTTTATGGCGATATCTCGAAAAGGTGTCCACCTATAGAACTAAACCACACGCCCTTTTGAAATACTCATTAACACCTTTCGTTTGTACAAACGCATTCTAGAGTCACCCCTGGTCCACCTTTATGGCGATATCTCGAAAAGGACTCCACCTATAGAACTAAGGCCCGCTCGCTTTTAAAATGTTCATTACCCCCTTTCATTGGATAACCATATCGTACAAACAAATTCTAGGGTCACCCCTGGTCCACCTTTATGGCGATATCTCGAAAAGTCGTCCACCTATAGAACTAAGGCCCACTCCCTTTTAAAATGTTCATTAACCGCTTTCATTTGATACCCATATCGTACAAACACATTCTAGAGTCACCCCTGGTCCACCTTTATAGCGATATCTCGAAAAGGCGTCTACCTATAGAACTAAGGCCCACTCCCTTTTAAAATGGTCATTAACCCCTTTCATTTGATACCCATATCGTACAAACCAACTCTAGAGTCAACCCTGATCCACCTTTATGGCGATATCCCTAAATGGCGTCCACTTATAGAACTAAACCCCACGCCCTTTTGAAATACTCATTAACACCTTTCGTTTGATACCCATATCACATACAAACAAATTCTAGGGTCACCCCTGGTCCACCTTTATGGCGATATCTCGAAAAGAACGAAACCCCACGCCCTTTTGAAATATTCATTAACACCTTTCGTTTGATACCCATATTGTACAAACGCATTCTAGAGTCACCCCTGGCGATATCTTAAAAATTTAACCATGGTTTTAAATCACTTTGGGTTGTATCCTTCTATCAGCGCCTTTTCCTGCCACTTTCCTCGACTTTCCTTACAGTGTTGTGTTCGGGGTCATGCCTCCTACTGCCCTAATTATTCCATAGGACCTATCGCCATGATGGGCCCGTGCTCTGTATGCCTTTCTGCAGCTGCCTCTCGAGTGGTATGGACTTTTTGATTCTGGAGCCTAATATCTCCGTTCCGATGCTCACGGTGTACCATATGAGACCATGGTGGAGTGCTTCGAGGAAGTTGGATGAATGGAAGGATAGTTACTTGAATAAAATGAATCATTATATGCAAATAAGGAAATTGCCCATTTATAATTCCGTTTTAGTAAGCATAAATGACCTCCATAAATTGGCAATGAACTTCTTCTTTACTCACCATTAACTGAGTTAACCTTTCTCCAAAAAACTCGTTTACCTAATTATCAAGTGCCAACACCTACTGAGTCTTGAAGTCACGCGTCTTAAGCGAAAGTAAAGTCAAATTACTTTCGGAGTATGTGTTTATTTATGTGTGTATGTATGTAGATATATGTGCTAAAATGATTTTATATATGCGCCTTAACGGCAATGACTTTGACGTAACATTAATATGCAATTTTAATTATAGTCAACTGAACCTACACGCCAAAAAAATTTTCTAGAGCAAAATTTATATATTCTTGGCGAATTTCACTTGTGCAATGACTTTTTATTTTTTATTTTTTGAGTTTCTCATAATAATAAATGTAAGTGTGCGTGTGTGTGTCTCAGCTAGTTTGGTACATTGCGACTTCTATACTCGTAACATTATGTTAGGCAAATTAGGGATCGCGAACCCGGTCTTTATTAAGTCCCAAAAATACCGGGTTTGAACGCTGACCAGATTTTATGATTCGTTTCTAAGGTTTTTTATACACTGAACCATAATCTGAAGTCAGTTTTTCCAACTGGTTTTCGAGATATTAATTTTTCTGCTATATCACAGGCCGACAAAAATCCAAAGAAATGTTATAACCAGAAACGATACTTTCTGCGAGAAACACCTTTTAGTTAAATACGTTTGAGGTTATACCAATTAAAAATTTTGTTTAAGATCATTACTTCTGCTAAAAGTACCACTTCGACTCTTCAAAATCGAGTTTTTGGAAATCTTGTTTTAATTCTGAGATATCGTCTTTTGAATTTACTAAGTTTGGCAAATTCCTCAATTTGTTGCAATGTTTATGAAAACCACAAAGACATCAATACAAACTAAATTTAGGGACGATTCCGAGCACGTTTTGTTTTGCTTATTTTCCGACAGGGTCGATAGTTGTTGAAGATTGGAACGTTTTTCCGTCATCCCTGGTCAAATATTGTTTAAAGACAAACCGTGTTCGGCGTTGTGCCATCTTCAGTGTCTTTTTTCGTTCTGACTTGTTGTTGTCGTTTGTTTTATATTTATAGTTCGTAGGTGCATGAGCAGGTATTGTCAAACTGGATGTTTGTGTATGTGGCTGCCATGTGTTAATCCAGCAACGTGAGAGGTTTTCACTGATCAACTTGTATAGTTAGCTGAGATAGGTAGAAGTCAGTTGTTGTCAGTGTTTTGTGTTTATTTGTTCATTGCGTGTTGCCTTATTTTAAACGGTTTTATTTAGCTTGACTCTGTGTACCGAGCGAGCGGCCGGCCGGCAGTTGTTTATGAATTTTGTAATTAAAATTTAAGTAACTTCCCGATAAGCTGCACGCTTGAAACTTGGAATATAGTTCAGAACCCGATGACAATGCAATAATAAGAAAAAAACTACGATATGTGGCGCATGGATCGAAATATTTCAAAAAATCGTATTTGTAGTCCGATTTGGCTCATATTTGGAACAAGTATCGATCTTTCGACTTAAACGCAAACGTCATTATAGCTGTGAAGTTGCATTTTATTTTTCTGTGTTTATTTTGCGAGTTTTAAATTATAGTATCTAAATTCTAATACTAGTTTGTAATAAAAATAAGTGCGAAAACCTAGAGTTCATTTTAATACAATTGGTTTGCTTTGAAAAGTTCAGATTTTGTGAATTTTAAAGTTTCTAATCAATTTCTTATTATTCATTTTGTGCACCTTTTCACCTTGCAATTGTTTTTGTGCGCACACTTTTTGTTTTTCTCGCTATTTAGCATTTACTGTCTTCGCAGCTGTTTGCGTCGCTTTTTAAGTGTCAAGTGACAGAGACTCTAAAACTGCTAGCTACCGCTAAGCTCCCAAACTTTCAGAGTTGCTTTATATATAACCTTTCCCATTCTCAGTGCTATTTCAATGGTTTTTTCTTTGTAATTTACAAACATATCTTTACCATTTCTATATTCTTATACTAGTCTATTTTCATTATTTTTCTATAGAAAATGACTTGCATTTTCAAAAACTGTCAGGTAAAAAGCGAATCCGAACGTTTTATCTCTTGCTGGGCTCGCCCATGGAAAGTGCGCGGGACTGACGGCTAGAGTTGTTGACACTGTCAATAATGGGAAGGAGAGGGAGTACGTTGGTCATGCACTAAAAGCAGATCAACTGAGGTTGACTTATTTAAACTGTTTAGACAAACACGAAATGCATTTTCTGAAATTGCTAAAGAGTTTTCCATAATCACGGAAAAGTTCAATCAATACAATAGCTTGTTCAAATCTTTCAAGTGTTTGGATGAGTTACCGCATTGTTTAAATAGAAATAAAGACAACCGCGATAATAAACAAAAACACTCTGAAGACTCACCTAACGCTTTGAATCTTAATCCTGCTCAGAACATTAATCTTCCGCAAGTGGAGCTCATAGACTTGGCTTCCCCTAATCCGCAAGCTGTGGTTCCATCCACTTCTAAGGCCGCGGAAAAAACCTTAGAGTCTCAAACTGTAACTTCTGAAACTGTAACTTCTCAATCTGTGACTTCTAATTCAGGAATACCGGCTAAGAAGCTGGTTGTAGTCCCACTCAAAAAATCGATTTTTGTATCTCGCTTTGACAAAGACACTTCCGTTGAGGATATCAAGTCTTATGTCACTTCGAAAATTAAGGCTGACGGCATGACGTTAAGAAAATTTAAATTTAATTACGAAAGAAACATTTCTTAATTTAGAATTGATGTCTACTCAAAAGATTTTGATAAACTTTTGGAGAGCGCATTTTGGCCGCCAGTGGCTTTTGTTCGCGAATTTGTGCATAAGACCATTGAGATTACTCAAAAAGTAGCAAAAATTTCTCCTCAAAGTTCCGATCCAAAAAACTTAATTTAACATCTTGCTTAAGCATTTACTATCAAAACGTTAGAAGTTTAAATACTAAATTAACTGACTAATATTTGAAACCCATTCACTGTAACTATAATATTATTACTTTTACCGAAACATGGCTGAAACCCAATGTTTTAAATTCTGAAATTTTTTGCGGTGAGTATCAGACCTATAGAAATGATCGCTTAAATAGGACCGGAGGTGGTGTCTTACTAGCTGTACATTCTTCAATTCCATCTGAAGATGCTAATTTAGCCGAAGTTGATTCCATCGAGTTTAAATGCATGCGAATCTTACTAGGCAGGGGTCATATTTACTTAGCCGTTTGCTATATTCCACCGTCTTCTGATCTATCAGTGTTATGCACCATATTTCACTGTTACAATCAGTTAATGCGACGATAAAGCCCACGGACTCAATGATTGTTTAAGGCGACTTTAACCTGCCACATATATCTTGGAATACCGTTATCACAATATTGTCCCCGTATCATCCAAGATGCATAACAATGACTTTTTGGATGGAATTACTGATCTTTGCCTTAATCAGATCAACTTTTTTCCGAAAAAGTATGGAAAATTCTTAGACTTAGCATTTGTTGACGACATTTCTAAATTCTCTATAAATCCATGTGAACCTCTTGTTTTGCCAGAAAACGTTTACCATCCTACTCTTGAGATAACTTACAAAATCATAAGCAACGAAGTCGGCTGTACTAACAAAACACTTCTCTTTTCCACATGTTTGATTTTTCCAAAACTAATTTCAACAATTTAAATAAAGAGCTTTCTGAGATAACGTGGCCTCGATATAAAGAGGATGTAGAGCAAAACGTTTTACATTTTAATAAAACCATTTATACTTTATTTGAAAAACATGTGCCCAAACGCACATGCTCGTACATTGAACCAGTGCAAGCCTGATTTACTAAAGATTTAAAAGCTTTAAAAAATAAGAAATCACGTTTATTCAAATTATATAAGAGAACCGGTTTACATTCTGATTATGTACAGTACGCTATTTTCCGTCATAAGTATTTTGAACTTAATAAAAAGTGTTATAAAGCTTACATATGTAATATTAAAAGAAACGTTATTTGAAACCTGAATTCTTTTTATGATTTTGTAAATTCTAAACGCAGAACTAACGGCTTTCCTTCTGCCATGAAGTTTAGAAATAGCATTTCCAGCGACGATCAAGAGATTGCAAACTTCTTCGCTCAATTCTTTCACTCTAATTACTCTGCTGTGGTTGATTCATCACCTACAAATTATCCGTATGAGCTCCATTCTAGTAACTCAATATATGCCCCACATTTGTTGCCTGAAGATGTTCTAATACATCTAAAGACCCTAAAAGAATTCTTCAAATACGGTCCAGATTTGATTCCAACATGTTTTCTTAAAAAATGTGCGGAATACATTTACCAGCCCCTTACTGAGGTTAAACCTCTCTTTAAAAATGGCATTTTCCCGACGACTTGGAAGGAATCTTTTTTTATCCCACTCCATAAAAAGGAAGAAAGTCGTCTAATGAAAACTATAGTGGAATAGCAAAGCTCTCCGCTATCCCTAAGCTTTTCGAAGCAATCATTACTAATCACCTTGCATTTTCGATTTCTACATTGATAGACAGTACTTAGAATGGCTTTTGTAGAGCAAAATCAACCACAACCAATTTGCTTGAATTTACAACTCACGTCTTTAATGGGTTTGGAAACAATCATCATACCGACGTTATATACACTGATTTCAGCAAAGCATTCGACAAAGTACGCCACTCATTACTTGTTTATAAACTCGAATTGCTTGGTTTTCAACCTGGCGTAACTCGCTCGATTTCCTCCTAACTTTGCGGTAGAACTCAAAGAGTCATTTTTAAAAACATTTGTTCGATAAAAGTGATTTTCCCTCCGGTGTGCCTCAGGGCAGCCATCTCGGTCCTATTCTGTTTTTGATCTTTATAAACGATGTTTCCACAACTATAAAATATTCTAAAATTTTAATGTATGCCGACGACGTAAAACTTTTTAAGTCATACGCGTCGGTTGATGAACGTTCTGTACTCCAGGCGGATTTAAATTGTTTAGTTATTTGGTGTAATGCAAATTTTATGCCATGTGTTTTTCACTTGGGAACCTACAGCCAGCTTCCTACACAATTAATGGCCAAACTCTGGAAAGCGTTGATGTTTTTGTCGACTTAGGAGTTACAATGAATTGCAAACTTAGTTTCAACCCTCATATTAATGCCACAGTCAATAAAGCGAGAGGAGTTTTAGCATTTGTGAAAAGATGGACAAAAGAGTTTAGTGATCCTTACGTTACAAAAGCCTTTTTACATCATTGGTGAGGCCGATATTAGAATATGGATCGATAATTTGGAATTCGCGTTATCAAGTTCATGTGGATAGACTAGAATCAATTCAAAAACAGTTTTTGCTTTTCGCCTTGAGAAATCTTAAATGGGTCTCTCCGTATAATCTTCCTCCTTACACTAATCGATTTAAACTAATAAATCTTCCTACCCTTGCAAGTCGTAGAGAAATGCTAGGTGTACTATTTATGGCTAGACTTTTAAATGGATCGATTTCAAGCCCATTTCTTTTGAACGAAGTAAACTTGAATGTCCCATGCCGAGTTTCAAGGCATTATAAACTTATAATTCTTAAACAATGCAGAAGCAATTTCCAACTACACGAACCTTTTGCATGTTTGTGTGAAGATTATAACTCTCACCCGAGAATAATTGATGTTTCGGACTCGCTCTTTGCCATAAAAAAGACGCTTCTATCTTCCCTTAATAATTAAAAAATTATATTTATACTTTTAATCTCATGCCTGACGAGAGGGGGGGGGGCTGAGGGGGTCATTACCACCGGGCCCGGGCTCTGGAGGGGCTCATGAATCTCAAAATGCTATCCAAGCTTTTTGCTTACAGAAAGTAAACAAAACACACCTTTAATCATCTTTCGTATATAGCAATCATTTTAAATTTTAACAAATTTTAAAAATCTCTTAACGCGTCTGCACCCCGCATAAGGTGTTGTTGGTTTTTGGCGTTGGATTTGTAGCATAAAGTTGAATACGTTTTCTGTTCCAGCAGAAAAATTCGGTATTATGCAAATTCTTATACATCGATATACATGTATGTATGTATGTAAAAACGTTGGCGATAACAGTTTTTTGAAAAAAAAAGCAGATATCTTTTGGGATTTGGGGAGTGTTTTGGTTGAAAAATTTACCCTTTCGCTATTTTTTTCCGCAGGCTCGAAAATTATTTTTTTGGGTATGCGTAGTGGAACTTTTTCTTCCTAAGCCCAAATCCTATCGAAAAATCGATGGCGCGATATCGGTTAATAAATCGACCCTGCCTATTACGTATGCATGTATACGCTTAAATATACTTTGTATATACAAATGCATATAAATACGTAAAAGATGGTAATTTTGATTTTGAGAATTCGTTCATTTTAGTATGGGGGCCCGGATTTTCTCTCGGCGGCCCTGTTTAATCTATTGTATTTTGTGAATCTATATTTCTCATTTCTCAGCTGATGAGCAGTGTTGCCAGGTTAGCCTTTTCGAGGCTAGATTTAGCCTTTATTTTTTTTTGCCTTTAGCCTCGAAATTTTGTGTTTAGCTTCGTGACTTTTTTCTAGCCTTTTTTACTCCGAATGTATTTTTAAAAATTTCTAAAATAAAATAATTTCAATAGTTCCCGTGAACACCTAATACCTAATAATTTGAGTTCTCTACAAAAGATTAATTCTTTTTCTGCTGAAAATTCGTTGAAAATTTCAAACCCAGATGTATTTTCTTACTTTGAAAAAGGAAGTATAGTTATTCTTCAAGTCAAATAGCATTAATAGAGCTGCAGTGGCGAAAACTTATAACTATACAATGGAAAAATGTACATTCCGCCATGGAATTTTGGTCGGGAGTCCGAGAACATAAAAATGCATTAAACGAACCTCATTTTTTAGAACTTATCGAATTCATATTTAGTTTTTTTAGTATTACCACTCAGTAACGCGGAGGTTGAAAGAGTTTTTAGTGGCATGAAAATTCTGAAAACTAAATTAAGGAACAAACTAAAAATTAAAATGCTTAATGCGCTGCTTAATATTAGATGCTCGTTAAAACGCTTATCTAAATGTTGTAATGACTTTGAAATTACCTATGATCTCATATATATGGTAAATAGCGAAACTTTATACCCAGACATAAGCTCTTCTGATTCTTCAGATGGGGAATATTTTATATAAATAATTAGTTTGTAATATTTTTTTTATGTATATACACATACTAGCAGACCCGTCAGACGTTGTTCTGCCCTAAATTTGGTCTATCTCCATACATTTTAATAAACTTTTTCCGTCTAACTCTGCCCCCCCCTCCCCCTCCTCACTTTTTCTTAATCCTTTTATTCACTCCTCCCTCCGTCTTTTCGCTTCATCTATCTCTATTTTCGTCTCACTCTATCTCTTTCTCAGTCTCCTCCTTCCGTCTTTTCTCTTCTCTAAAGTTTTTCCCATTCTTCTTCATCTCTTATTACCAGGCAAATCGAATAGGACGTATGTAAATAGTTATGTGGGTATTATTAATTAATGTCGTTATTTCGGCTTCGCATGCACATTTATCAGTTTTGCTAGGTTAATGCAACTAAATCGAATATCACAATGAAAATTACTTTAAAGCTCTCGGCAACAACTTTCATTTGATATCCATATTACACACACATTCTAGGGGTATCCGGGTCCAGGTTTTGCCCATATCTTGAGACCCTAGTCACCCAGCGGTATAAAAATTACTCTGTACTAAAGCACTCATCAACAGCTTCAATTTTATACCCATAATGTAAAAACACATCCTAGTGTTACCCTGTTGCATGTTTTGGCCTACATCTCGAGACCCTAGTTACACGCGGGTACGAAAAATACCCCGTATCAAAGTACTCATACACAGCTTACATTCGATACCCATATTGTACAAACATATCCCAGGATTACCCAGGTCCACATTTTGATCTCAAGACCCTATCCGGAACGGGATAAAATTAGCCTATGTCTGTCTCCTGGTTCTAAGCTACCCCTCCACCAATTTTCAGCCAAATATGTTCATCCGTTACTTCCTCTTCAATCACTCTTTTTCTATTAAAAAAAAGCGCATCAAAATCCGTTGCGTATTTTTAAAGGTTAAAGCATTCAAAGAGACATAGGGACAGAAAAAGCGACTTTGTTTTATACTATGTAGTGATGTACATCCCTACATACCTATAAACTTACGCCCGAAGTTAAATAACGCAGCGAATGCTATATATGTACGTATGTATGTGTCGCATCAAGCCTCACTCAAAAGCAATTAGCGGGGACAAAAATGTCACAGTTGATAAAAATGTTACTTTTGTTTAAACAATTTGGCTGATATAAGAAAGGAATCAAGTATTTTTTTTGTGCAAATCGAAGGTAAATATTTTAAAGTTTTACTGAAAAGTAGAATTTTTTAAATCCATCCATCCGTTTATGAGATATAGCTGTGTAAACAAAAATTTTATGATTTTTTACTACATTTTGGCAATTTCCCACGCCCCTATAATATATATCTTCAAATTATATTAACTGTACCATCTCACGTAGCTAAGCTTTCAAATGCAACAAACCGTTTTAAAATCGGAGCATTCTGTGTGAAGTTATGCGCATACATGGCATTTAGCGACTTTATTTTATAAGATTTATAAGATAGATGCAATCATTTAAAGTAATTCCATGTGCTAGTCAAAGAAAATGTGCCTGATATGTTTTGAAACAGGAAGTTATGCTTAAGTTATGTTTATAAGTATTTATTTACAAATGTGTAAACTAAAATATAAAAAAAATTTTATGAATTAACCAAAAAATTTCTGGCCTTTTTTAGCTTCTTTTTTTTCTAAATTTAGCCTTTTCTAACCTTTTTTTTTTGCCAATCTAGCTTCTTTGTTTTGCATCACCTGACAACACTGCTGATGAGTTTCTCTGTAGCTGAGCGGTTTTAGATCTCGGCGCTTAAGAAGTCACTGCCTCTCAAAGACTCGGTCACAAAAAAATTATAAATAACACATAAATAGAATTAGGATAAAAAAAAAAAAAAAAAGTATGTATGAGTTAAAAATAAACACAAAAACAAAATTAGCCTGGTTTCATCGGACAGTGCGCTGCCACAACGTCCGAGAAAAAAAAATACTTTGGAGTTCGAGAAGGGACAAGCCTACGTGGCGCCGAGTCGAGTAAAGTCTTTGGAAAGATTATGTATTGAGGATTTATATTGTAAAAAATTGTCAGGAAAGAGTCTTTGTAATCAGCGCGTTAGGGGGTCAGAATATACCCGCGGCAGGTATGCCTGTCGTAAGAGGCGACTAAAATACCGGATTCAAGTGGCTGTGTAGCGCAACCCTTGGGGTTGCTAGCGCAATATATAGCTTCTTCAAACCCAATTGTCAACCTCACCTATCCGTGGCGAATCCTGTTTCAATAACAGACGAGGCTCTGGCGACCCCAAGCTCCTCATGGAACTTGAAGGGTGGGGAGGGAGGGGATGGCCTGAATGTTTAATGTGGCCACATAAATCGTTCCCGAAATGGTCGGGGCTAGCAACTTAATGGTACTGTGGTACCGGAGCGTCCGGATCTGTATCCGGCAAAGGACCATCACATCGATAACACTCCCCAAAGCCTTCGGGGAGCAACGTTATCTCTACAACAACAACAACAACAACAACAACAGTCCTTGTAATAATGAGTCACTAAATGAACTAAATAGAACGAGAAATAATAGGCAATTAAATAAAGACTAAAAACTAAATAAACGCTTTCAGTTATTTGTCTGATCAACGCCCTAGATTGATGAGGAGTGTGATGACTAGTGCCTAGGACCTAACTTAGTATTATTATTACTTCATGTAAGTATTGTTGTCATTAAAACCGTTTAACTTACAAAAATTTTTTAATTATTTTATTTGTTAATAAGTTTTAAAGTTTCAAATATTGTGTCGGAAATTGTGTTTGTCTGTTCGTTTATCATTCTATCGCCGAATGTTTCGTGTTTGTAGATCTCTATGTTTTCGAGTACGTTCAGACGTCGGCTTTTTTGTTGTACGATATACCATCACTGCTTTAGTGAACATTTATTTTCGACCATGTGATTCACAAAATTGGACTCTGGTACGATGGTTGAATTCTGTGTTTTTCTGTTGCTATCCCTAATGTGCTCCCTAAACCTCGTTTTTATTTGATGTCCTGTTTGTCCTGTGTAACTGTGTTGGCATTCGTAGGTGAGCTGAATACACCATAGCTGGTAAACTGATCCTTCGAATTACTGTTAACTCTTAGTTTTTGCCATAATTTTGTCCATGTTTTTAACGATGTGCTAATGTTGTATTTTTAAAAAAGTTTGCCAGGTTACCCTTTTAGTATATGCATTTGTCGTCCAAGTATTTGTACTTTCCTTTCATTTTTCTATTTTGTTCATCATGATTTCGTCTGAGTTTATTGACTAGTGCCTTTTTATATCCGTTATTTGTAGCAATATTATATTTTACTCCAAGCTTTCTCTTATATACTTCATGTGCAGAAGATGTTCTTTCAAGCTTATGTACCAAATTTTTGTTCGAGGTGTAAAATTGTATTTTGTCGGAGGCCGTTGGCTTTCTATATATGTATGTCGTAGTTAAATCTATTGACAATTTTATCAATACATAACGTGAGGTCTAATTAGTTGATTCCTCCGTCTTTTCGATTTCCATTTTGTATTTTAAGTTTTCATGTAGCTTTTTGAGGTACTAGCTCTTCCTTTCCTTATAAATTGCTAAAACACAGATGATGTCATCCTCGACACGCCTAATTTGGGTGTCAATTCCTGTATGGACTTTTTTCCAGGTTTTTGCATGAACGCTTTCATAAGATTTGCTGATGTCGGGTCTCCCATTCCAAGCCCGTTTGTTTGTCCATATATTTTATTATTGAACTGAGCAGAGTTTTGATATAAAGTGTTTCTGAGCGTTCTCGAGATTTGCATAATTTTAGGCTTGTCTTTGCTATTGTTGGGTTAACTATGCCCAATGTCGCAGATAGTGTTATTAATGAGTACAGATCTTTTATGTCAAAATTATTAGTTTTTTTTTGTTAGTTATTTCGTATTCGTTCCTTAGTTCTAGGTTCCCGGGATTGAACTTGCAGATCCCGAAAATCGTGGTAGTCAAAAAATACAAAAAATTATCACCCCTAATGCAAATAGCATGAAGTCCGGCAATGTTGTTGATTATGTTAATTTCACAACTACTTTTTTGCAAGTGGATCACAGAAACTTCCTGTATGTTGATAAATACGAATGTTGAAATTTAAAATTTTTTTTTTTTTTTTTGTTTTTTGTTTTTCTTTATGTCGGTAGTTAACTTACAAATCACGTTTATAGGAACATTGTAGTCCTCAAAATTCGACTATTCAACTTTGTGTTGACTTCATCTTCATGCAGTTGACGATACATCAAAGTCTAAGTGACTCAAGGCGTGTATATCCTTCCTTGCAAACAAAAAAAAGCATATAAAAACTACTTCTAACAATGACGAATCTAATTTTGAGTTGGCGTTTGTTGACAGCTAAGCTGAATTGCAAAAATATAAAATGACATTTTCTAAGATAACATCAAAACATGATAACCAAAAATGTATGGTTTATGGACGCTTTTAATTTACTCAAGTCGCACCTTTCTAATTATGCAACTTTAAATTATAATAGTATTGCATAAATTAGAGTGCAAGACAGTGAAGGTGCGGCATATTTCTAAGTAAAATCATCGGTAATAAATTTTTAATGACTAATCACATTTTTATTGAATTAATTACCAGCATTCATAAAAAAACTAAAAACTTTATCCAAACTACCTTGTGAAGTTGTCTTAGGGCCAGATTATATATGACGCTGCAACACTTTAAGTCGCAGTCAGCCACATTCAATCACCACTATATATAATACCAAACATTTCATAAAGGCATTCAGGTTTCCAGTCAATCACTGAAGTTAATGAATGCTCTTATATGATAAGAATTTTGGTTCATGAATGACTCGTTGCGTTATACATAGGTAATTTGCCCCTTAATGGCATCATCTCTCTGAACTGTCTCTTAACCGCTTCGACGATTTTGACAGTTGTTTAGTAAGTCACGTCAACAGTGCTTTGCGGTAACTGGCACCAGTTGGGAACATTGAGAGAGAGAGAACAACTTAGTGGTGGTGCCCATTCTTCTGCTACCAGATCTAATTGTGGATTGGGATACGATATTTAATGTAATTTGTCGATACGGTACTCATATTAAGAATCCCTCTACAAGTACCGGGTACCCGATAGTTTCGAATCAAAGCAAAGCAAGGATTCTGAATTGAATTAGATCTCAATAAATGTTTGTATTAAATAGATACATGTTGCAATAAGGCCGGATTTACAAAGAACGCTCTGCCAAGAACTTAAAGTTTGAAATAAGAGCTTAAGGTTTTCCATTGTCCTTGAACTACCTGGCATCTAGAGAGGACTTTTTCAATCTGAAGTTTTCTCATCATTATCTATTTCACCTTTTGTAGATAATAGGGATATGCTTTCCTGTTTGTTGCCCATTGTTTTGAAAAAGCTTGGCCTTCCTACACAATCTGAAAGTGATATTCGCATATTACTTATGTTAGGTTAGGTGGTAGCTGCTCTGGTAGGGGAAGCTCACTTGGATAGCATGAAGGTCCATTGTGATACCACATAAAATAACGGTGACGTAAACTATAGCTATCAAGATAGTCATTCCGACTTCAACCTTGGATAAATCCTCCGGAGATCCAAATCAGTCGCGACCGAAATACTTTCGCCTAGTTCTGTCAAACAATCATGTTTAAAGTGGCTGAATGATTCCACCTCATCATTCCACATACAACTGCAGCATGATGGAGTTTACAGTATATTGAGACGTACCGAATGATGTCCCTTTGGACAGTGCCCTGTCAAATCCCCAATGACCATTGATTGATGAGCCTTAGTGAACCCAATTATTTCGGCAGACCTTCTACCATCCATTTCTGGCCAAACGATCTTAATAACCTGCAAAAGGCAGTGTCCCCCCAACGCTAGCTGAGCTGACTTCAGGCCCATCTATGCAGGAGCAGAGCAAAGATGGCCAGCGGAACCCCGGAATCCCTACAGCCACCTTTTTCCGGTTCAATTGTACTGATGCGGGCTAAGAGATCCACTTAACAGCTGCCTGGAATATCCTTATGTATAGATTAAGTATGTATTTTATTTATACAAATCATAAATGCCATTAAATATCACTCTTCCAGTTATTAAGAATCCTTTCTCATTGCATTACTTACTTACATAACTTCCATACCAGAAAAGTGATTATGTGAGCTCGTGTTTTGGTTTTAGCCACTTGCATTGGTCAAGCCTCTAGAACGCTCCTTAATATTTTCAATTTCTCACTTTGGTTTGGCAATGCTTGCGCCATGCAATAAATGCATAAAATTTGACCCTGAATCGTTTTTTATTACCGGATATTAAGTGGCAAAAATTTACTAATGAAAAGTGTAATGGGTTGGTCGAATTTGCTAATATTGGTATACTGAATAGTCTTTACCACATTTTAATTTTAGTAATTTGAAGCTCAAATAACTCTCCTACGTCAGAATTCAAATACACCAAAAGAAATGAAGATAGTAAAACAAAAAATCGGGTTTGTTGTAGTTGCATTAACAGTTATTAAGTAAAATTGATCGAATTATGGTTAACACAACGGAGTTCTTGTCAAGACTACAAACTTGTTTGGTTATTTCAACAGAAAAAAACTGTTTGTTTCAAGTTAACAATATTCTGTAAAAATTACAGATTTCTATCAAACTAACTGATAGAGTTTTCTTTTCTGAAAATAATGTCACATTGGTTTTTCTCAGCTCTATCGTGAGTTTGTAAGTTCCTTTCACAAAATATTTTCCAATAGATAAGAAAATTACCTACAAATGGAGTCATTTCGCATAGCTCCAGGTGACCTAGTCCAAAAGTTGGAATTTAAGGCTGCAACATGGAGGTAAAATTTTTTTCAGAAAAGAGAACACCATGATTTTTCCGTTAAAACAGAAATTTCTGCAATATCAACAGCCATTGTTATATTTTAACAAATTTCATTGATATTTTCGTATTAAAGTGTTAATAATAATTGTTAATTAACACACCAGAGCTAGGCGGCCACCGTGGTGTGATGGTAGCGTGGTATGCCACCGAAAATCCTGGGGTCAAGGCATGGACAAATTTTTTATTTGTATATTTTTTAACAGAGTTGTGGCTTACATTTGATTAACTTTTTTTTGTTGTTTCGACAACATTATCGATTATTTTTCGATAATAAACGGACAAATCGTCCATTAAAATCGATTTATTCAAATATTTTTTTATACTCAGTTGAGCAGAGCTCACAAAGTATATTAACTTTGATTGGATAACGGTTGGTTGTACAGGTATAAAGGAATCGAGAAAGATATAGACTTCCATATATCAAAATCATCAGTATCGAAAAAAATTTGACTGAGCCATGTCCGTCCGTCCGTCTGTCCGTTAACACGATAACTTGAGTAAATTTTGAGTATCTTGATGAAATTTGGTATGTAGGTTCTTGGGCACTCATCTCAGATCGCTATTTAAATGAACGATATCGGACTATAACCACGCCCACTTTTTCGAACTTATGACGCAGAATAGAAAATTAGTAAAATTTTCGACGATGGGCGTGGCACCGCCCACTTTTAAAAAAAGGTAATTTAAAAGTTTTGCAAGCTGTAATTTGGCAGTCGTTGAAGATATCATGATGAAATTTGGCAGGAACGTTACTTCTATTACTATATGTATGCTTAATAAAAATTAGCAAAATCGGAGAACGACCGCGCCCACTTAAAAAAATTTTTTTTTAATTTTTAAAGTCAAATTTTAACAAAAAATTTAAAATCTTTACAGTATATAAGTAAATTATGTCAACATTCGACTCCAGTAATGATATGGTGCAGTACAAAACTAAAATAAAAGAAAATTTCAAAATGGGCGGGGCTCCGCCCTTTTTCATTTAATTTGTCTAGGATACTTTTAATGCCATAAGTCGAATTAGAATTTACCAATCTTTGTGAAATTTGGTAGGGGCTTAGATTCTAGGACGACAACTGTTTTCTGTGAAAAAGGGCAAATCGGTTGAAGCCGCGCCCAGTTTTTATACACAGTCGACAGTCTGTCCTTCCGCTCGCCCGTTAACACAACAACTTCATTAAAAGTCGATATATCTTTACTAAACTCAGTCCACGTATTTATCTGAACTCACTTTGTAATGGTGTAAAAAATGGCCGAAATACGACTACGACCACGCCCACTTTTTCGTTATCGAAAGTTACGAAAAATGAAAAAAATGCCATAATTCTATACCAAATACGAAAAAAGGGATGAAACATGGTAATTGGATTAGTTTATGACGCAAAATATAACTTTAGAAAAAAACTTTGCAAAATGGGTGTGACACCTACCATACTAAGTAGAAGAAAATGAAAAAGTTCTGCGGGGCGAAATCAAAAGCCCTTGGACTCTTGGCAGGAATAATGTTCGTGATATTACATATATAAATAAATTAGCCGTACCCGACAGATGATGTTCTGGGTCACCCTGGTCCACATTTTGGTCAATATCTCGAAAACTCCTTCACATATACAACTACCACCACTCCCTTTTAAAATACTCATTAACATCTTTCATTTGATACCCATATTCTACAAACGAATTCTAGCGTCACCCCTAGTCCACCTTTATGGCGATATCTTGAAAAGGCGTCCACCTATAGAACTAAGGCCCACTCCCTCTTAAAATGCTCAGTAACACCTTTCGTTTGATGCCCATATCGTACAAACACATTCTAGAGTCACCCCTGACCGACCCTAATGACGATATCTCGAAAAGGCGTCCACTTATAGACCTCATGTCCACTCCCTCTTAAAATGCTCAGTAACAACTTTCGTTTGATACCCATATCGTACAAACATTCTAGAGTCACCCTTGGTCCACCTTTATGGCGATATCTCGAAAAGGCGTTCACCTATAGAACTAAGGATTACTCCCTTTTAAAATACTCATTACCATGTTTCATTTGATACCCATATCATACAAATACATTCTACAGTTTCCCCTAGCCCACCCTAATGGCGATATTTCGAAAAGGCGTCCACCTATAGACCTAATGCCCACTCCCTCTTAAAATGCTCAGTAACACTTTTCGTTTGATACCCATATCGTACAAACACATTCTAGAGACACCCCTGGTCCACCCTAATGGCGATATCTCGAAAAGGCGTCCACCTATAGACCTAATGCCCACTCCCTCATAAAATGCTCAGTAACACCTTTCATTTGATTCCCATATCGTACAAACACATTCTAGAGACACCCCTGGTCCACCTTTATGGCGATATCTCGAAACGGCGTCCACCTATGGAACTAAGGATCACTCCTTTTAAAAATACTCATTAACAGCTTTCATTTGATACCCATATCGTACAAACAAATTCTAGAGTCAGCCCTGGTCCACCTTTATGGCGATATCCCTAAATGGCGTCCATCCATAGAACTATGGCCTACTCTCTCTTAAAATACTCTTTATTACCTTCCATTTGATACACATGTCATACAACCACATTCCAGGGTTACCCTAGGTTCATTTTCCTACATGGTGATTTTCCTTATTTTGTCTCCATAGCTCTCAACTGAGTATGTAATGTTCGGTTACACCCGAACTTAGCCTTCCTTACTTGCTTTTTTTTTAATTATACTCAGTTGAGCAGAGCTCACAGAGTATATTAAGTTTGGATTGGATAACGGTTGGTTGTACATATATAAAGGAATCGAGATAGATATAGACTTCCATATATCAAAATAATCAGGATCCAAAAAAAATTTGATTGAGCCATGTCCGTCCGTCCGTCCGTCCGTCCGTTAACACGATAACTTGAGTAAATTTTGAGGTATCTTGATGAAATTTGGTATGTAGGTTCCTGAGCACTCATCTCAGATCGCTATTTAAAATGAACGATATCGGACTATAACCACGCCCACTTTTTCGATATCGAATATTTCGAAAAACCGAAAAATGCGATAATTCATTGCCAAAGGCGGTTAAAGCGATGAAACTTGGTAGATGGGTTAACGTTATGACGCAGAATAGAAAATTAGTAAGATTTTGGACAATGGGCGTGGCACCGCCCACTTTTACAAGAAGGTAATTTAAAAGTTTTGCAAGCTGTAATTTGGCAGTCGTTGAAGATATCATGATGAAATTTGGCGGGAACGTTACTACTATTACTATATATGTGCTGAATAAAAATTAGCAAAATTGGATGAAGAACACGCCCACTTTTTAAAAAAAATTTTTTTAAATTCAAATTTTAACAAAAAATTTAATATCTTTACTGTATATAAGTAAATTAAGTCAAAATTCAACTCCAGTAATGATATGATGCAACAAAATACAAAAATAAAAGAAAATTTCAAAATAGGCGTGGCTCCGCCCATTTTCATTTAGTGTGTCTAGAATACTTTTAATGCCATAAGTCGAACAAAAATTTACCAATCCTTTTGAAATTTGGTAGGAGCATAGATTCTATGACGTTAACTGTTCTCTGTGAAAATGGGCGAAATCGGTGGAAGCCACGCCCAGTTTTTATACACAGTCCACCGTCTGTCCTTCCGCTCGGCCGTTAACACAATAACTTGAGCAAAAACCGATATATCTTTACTAAACTTAGCCCACGTACTTATCTGAACTAACTTTATCTTGGTATAAAAAATGGCCGAAATCCGACCATAACCACGCCCACTTTATCGATATCGAAAATTACGAAAAATTAAAAAAATGCCATAACTCTATACCAAATACGAAAAAAGGGATGAAACATTGTAACTGGATTGGTTTATTGACGAAAAATATAACTTTGGAAAAAACTTTGTAAAATGGGTGTGACACCTACCATATTAAGTAGAAGAAAATGAAAAAGTTCTACAAGGCGAAATCAACAGCCCTTGGAATCTTGGCAGGAATACTGTTAGTGTTATTGAATATATAAATAAATTAGCAGTACCCGACAGATGATTTTCTGGATCACCTGATCCACATTTGGTCGATATCGCGAGAACGCCTTCACATAAACATCTAAAGGCCACTCGCTTTTAAAACCCTCATTAATACCTTTAATTTGATATCCATATCGTACAAACACATTCTAGAGTCAACCCTGGCCCACCCTAATGGCGATATCTCGAAAAGGCGTCCACCTATAGACCTAATGCCCACTCCCTCTTAAAATGCTCAGTAACACCTTTCGTTTGATACCCATATCGTAAAAACATTCTACAGTCAGCCCTGGCCCACCCTAATGGCGATATCTCGAAAAGGCGTCCACCTATAGACCTAATGGCCACTCCCTCTTAAAATGCTCAGTAACACCTTTCCTTTGATACCCATATCGTACAAACATTCTAGAGTCACCCCTGGCCCACCCTAATGGCGATATCTCGAAAAGGCGTCCACCTATAGACCTAATGCCCACTCCCTCTTAAAATGCTCAGTAACACCTTTCGTTTGATACCCATATCGTACAAACATTCTAGAGTCACCCCTGGCCCACCCTAATGGCGATATCTCGAAAAGGCGTCCACCTATAGACCTAATGCCCACTGCCTCTTAAAATGCTCAGTAACACCTTTCGTTTGATACCCATATCGTACAAACATTCTAGAGTCACCCTTGGTCAACCTTTATGGCGATATCTCGAAAAGGCGTCCACCTATAGAACTGAGGATTACTCCCTTTTAAAATACTCATTACCACCTTTCATTTGATACCCATATCGTACAAACGCATTCTAGAGTCACCCTGGCCCACCCTAATGGCGATATCTCGAAAAGGCGCCCACCTATAGACCTAATGCCCACTTTCTCTTAAAATGCTCAGTAACACCTTTCGTTTGATACCCATATCGTACAAACATTCTAGAGTCACCCCTGGCCCACCCTAATGGCGATATCTCGAAAAGGCGTCCACCTATAGACCTAGTGCCCACTCCCTCTTAAAATGCTCAGTAACACCTTTCGTTTGATACCCATATCGTACAAACATTCTAGAGTCACCCTTGGTCCACCCTTATGGCGATATCTCGAAAAGGCGTCCACCTAGAACTAAGGATTGCTCCCTTTTAAAATACTCATTACCACCTTTCATTTGATACCCATATCGTACAAACACATTCCAGAGTCACCCTTGGCCCACCCTAATGGCGATATCTCGAAAAGGCGTCCACCTATGGACCTAATGCCCACTCCCTCTTAAAATGCTCAGTAACACCTTTCGTTTGATACCCATATCGTACAAACACATTCTAGAGTCACCCCTGGCCCACCCTAATGGCGACATTTCGAAAAGGCGTCCACCTATAGACCTAATGCCCACTCCCTCTTAAAACGCTCAGTAACACCTTTCATTTGATTCCCATATCGTACAACTAGAGACACCCCTGGTCCACCTTTATGGCGATATCTCGAAACGGCGTCCACCTAGGGAACTAAGGATCACTCCTTTTCAAAATACTCATTAACAGCTTTCATTTGATACCCATATCGTACAAACATATTCTAGAGTCACCCCTGGTCCACCTTTATGGGGATTTCTCGAAAAGGCGTTCACCTATAGAACTAAAGCCCATGCCCTTTTAAAATACTCATTATCACCTTTCATTTGCTACCCATATCGTACAAACACATTCTAGAGTCAGCCCTGGTCCACCTTTATGGCGATATCCCTAAATGGCGTCCATCCATAGAACTATGGCCTACTCTCTCTTAAAATACTCTTTAATACCTTCCATTAGATACACATGTCATACACCCACATTCCAGGGTTACCCTAGGTTCATTTTCCTACATGGTGATTTTCCTTATTTTGTCTCCATAGCTCTCAACTGAGTATGTAATGTTCGGTTACACCCGAACTTAGCCTTCCTTACTTGTTTTTATTTATTTTTTGTTTTTTTTTTTATTTTAGCCTTTTTAGTTTATTTTAATATTATTATTATTATTATTTATTTCATTTGTTTATTCTATTTTTTTATTTTTTTATTTTTCTTTTTTTATTTTATTTATTTTTATTTAATTTTATTTTATTTTATTGAATTTATTTAAATTTATTTTAATTTATTTACTGTAATTTAATTTTATTTTATTTGACTTTAATTCATTTCATTTCATTTTATTTTATTTTACTTTATTTTATTTTATTTTGTTTGTTTTATTTAATTTTGTTTTATCTTATTTTAGTTCATTTTATTTAACTTTAACTTACTTTTGCTTAAATTAAATTAATTTTATTTTTTTCTGATTTATTTTAATTAATAAAGCATAATTCTGTTTTTATTTTTTAAATTTTTTTTTCATTTAATTTTATTTCATATTATTCTAATTTATTTTACTTTATTCTATTTTATTTTATTTTATTTTATTTTATTTTATTTTATTCTGTTTTATTTTATTTTATTTTATTTTGTTTTATCTTATTCACTTTATTTAATTTTAATTTATTTTTTCTTAAATTAAATTTTTTTTATTTATTTTGCTTTATTTTAATTAATAGAGCATAATTTTATTTTTACTTTATTTTATTTTATTTCATTTCATTTTATTTTATTTTTATTTATTTTATTATATTTTATTTTGTTTTATATTATTTTAGTTCATTTTAGTTGAATTTGATTTACTTATTTTATGCTGTTTTATTTTAATTAAATAAGCTTAGTTTTATTTTATTTTTTTATTTGAAATTATTAAGCTTTATTTTCTTTTATTTGATTATATTTAGTTCATAATTTAAATAAATAAAAAAAATAAATGTAAGGCGCGATAACCTCCGAAGAGATCTAAGGCCGAGCTTCTCTTCCAATTTGCGTCGTGCTCCTCTTGATTTTCCCTACAAATTGGCCGGACGGGACCTACATGTTTTATGCCGACTCCGAACGGCATCTGCAAAGCAGATGAGTTTTCACTGAGAGCTTTTCATGGCAGAAATACACCCGGAGTGCTTGCCAAACACTGCCGAGGGGCGACCCCGCTTAGAAAAATTTTCTTCTAATTGAAAAATCTTATTTCTAAAATTTTGATGTTGCTTTGCCCGGGAGTTGAACCCAGGGCATACGGTGTGATAGGCGGAGCACGCTACCCATCACACCACGGTGGCTGCATAATTTAGCATATCCAAAAAAGTAAAAATACAAACCTGATCTCTTCGGACGATGAGTTACTTACTTATGGAAGGGCCGTCTAATCAGATGCGTTTCCCCATCGTAATGTTTCTCACGGGCAGCCTTAACATTTGTGCGACAGCCATGCGCAAGGTTTATTCGTTGCGGTCTCGCTAACGTCTGAAAGGTGGAGAATAAGAATATGTGTGAGGCAAGACCAATGTTCTACAATCTACATACATCCTCCATATTGCCTACCACTTACGAAAACTTCTCTTGCTCTTTCGAACACATCCTTTGCTTACACCTTCCGCTTACACTAAGGATTCCTCCATACCGTGAGCCAAGATATTTACACATCAAAAATGGGTGGTAAATTATTTAATTTTTTATCTAAGAGGATCCCTAATGAAATTTGTGAGAAAATTTTAAATGGCCTTAACAAGGAAATTTGACCAAAGAGTGCGAAACTATTTTCAGGTTCATCCAACACTGCGTCCAAAAAAATGCTATTGCAAAATGAAATTAACGGCGTAACTAACTTTCTTAAGCTTTGTATAATCAATTAGTTGGAAAAAACTGAAATTTTAACGTGATTGCAATATTTTTTTATGGATTTCGCTTTCACTTGTAAACTCCTCTTTCACGCTTCTATTTTGTTTTTCAATTACAGGACAACTACAATGTACTACATATAGCGTCAATGTTTTCACGTGAGGATGTCGTCAAATTGTTGCTTATTAAACGAGGCGTAGATCCATATTCTACGGGTGGTGTAAGTATTTAAAAATTTATAGTTCAAAAACACTTTCTTTATATAGCATGATACACTGTCAAAAAAATTTATTTATAAAAATGTGTGCGCAATAGCATGTCCATGATAAAAACAAAAGTGAGTAATATTACATGAACCTGCATACTTTCGCTTGAAGAATATTTGAGTTGAGTCAAGTGTATATTATAAAAAGTTAATGAAGTCGAAGTAATGCACACAGCACATGCGTATACATATATATTTTTGTAAACAAATATTTGTAAGCATTTTTTTTAATTCCTATGCTCATAAACTTAAAGGTCAAGTTACATTGCTGCACATGCTACTACTTAAGTGAGTCATCTACATTGGAGCAACAGCTCAAGAATAAAGTCAACTGCATGCAAAACTTTTTGACGTCTAAAAGGCAAACCATAATTGCATACGTATGTTTGCATGTGTATGTGTGATACATAAAATTTGCTATTAAACGCCTTAAATTTTTCTTTGGGTCTTTGAAACTCCTTCTAACACCAATATGGCGTGCAGCTTTTGCTTACTTGACCGCCTTTCTTGGAATTGCCTAATTGCAATAGCATTCATGAAGGTCAAATATGAATCTTGAATATTGAGGGATTTTCCATATTACAAATTACTACGAATAAAGCCGGAGACATTGGTGCTTTATCGGTAACCGCATCGGTAACCTTATAACAGCTGATTCGACCAACCTTATGAGAATCAATGTAATCGATTATTGGTGCCGCTAAGGTCGTAACCGTATCGTAGCCAGCCAATTGGGTTTTGGTTTACCGTGGTAACGATAAACAGCTGATTACGTTAGGGATACGACTACAGCGATACGACAAACGGCACCAATGACTACAGCTTAAAAGCAAAGGATACGTAAATATGTCTTCAATAACTTTAATAATTAATAGTTTTGTTACTTATACGCAGTGGTGGGTTGCTGGGGCCAAGCGTGGAAATTAAAATTTTTTTGTGACAGAGTCTTATATCTCCAGAATGCGTACGAATAATTCTATGTTTAGAGGCATTTTAAACATTTTCTGAAAGGAATCATTGTGTACAAAACAAGTTTGACATCTTTTCTGCCTGCCTGAGAAGATGACATCGTTTTGACAGGATGTTCAATATGACGATGAATAAGGTCGGCTATCTTCACCGTATGATAGAAAGAGATACAGGATGAGACCATGATAAATAAAAAAAAAAAAAATGTAAGGCGCGATAACCTCCGAAGAGATCTAAGGCCGAGCTTCTCTTCCAATTTGCGTCGTGCTCCTCTTGATTTTCCCTACAAATTGGCCGGACGGGACCTACATGTTTTATGCCGACTCCGAACGGCATCTGCAAGGCAGATGAGTTTTCACTGAGAGCTTTTCATGGCATAAATACACCCGGAGCGCTTGCCAAACACTGCCGAGGGGCGACCCCGCTTAGAAAAATTTTCTTCTAATTTAAAAACCTTATTTCTAAAATTTTTGATGTTGCTTTGCCCGGGGTGCGAACCCAGGGCATACGGTGTGGGAGGCGGAACACGCTACCATCACACCACGGCGGCCGCCGACCATGATGCGACCATGATAGTCACCTTAAAATCAGTTGATCAGCTTTGTTATTGTGACGTCTAGGCTGATGTTACCACACAATGAAAGGAATCAGGCCGAAACTAGACGATTCCGAGCTAGTAGGGCTGGTAACTTAACGAAAATGTTTCATGAAAATTAATTTAGTGTAATCCAAGCACTGTCTAAGCTTTAGAATATGAGGAGACAAGAAGGAGAATATTTTTGCGAAATTATATGAAATAACAGAAAGGGTAGAAGTTGTATGTAAATTCAAAAGCTGAGGAAGAAAGGAGAGTATTTCAAACTGTTTCGGAATAACATTATTTCCACCATAATGAAGCTCAAAGAAGAAACAGGTTTCTTGCTAAGACAGAATTAGGAGTGTCCTGGTACTTTTAGACGACGGGGGGATTGTCAGCTTCTTAGCAAAAGACCCGGCGGTACTCCTGCGTGGTAAAGAGGCCTTGATTATGCTGTTCAAGGGTCAAACATAACCTGGACTACGAACAGGAAGGAAACTGCTGTAGTAGGATTATAAAGTAACCCATTCTGTGGAGATAATACCACAATGGTGTTAGAGATTCTGATTGTTCCCGGCCTTCAACAAGAAGTTTACCTGGTGATAAAATGTTGGCAGGCATTCAGTTTGAGTGTTTAAGTCTGCAATTGTGAATTCAAGTGCTATGAGTGTGGTAAAACTCTTGCTGTGGAAGGTGATCCGCCTTTTTATACAGTCCAACACGATACCACTGCGGAGAGCAAAATATGTTAGAGTGTGCCAAATTCCTATACTTCGCGTTAATAAAGTTAGGCCGGGCATATAAGGAGGAACACATCATTGGGGTAATCGACGAGAATCTGCTGAAGCAGCAACGTCACTAACCAAGCTCACCCACAATCTAGAAGATAAGAAACGCTAAATTGAACCTTATGCTGAGCATGGGCATCAACAAGAAAATCAACAGCAGTTGGCATCCGCCGGTAGATATCACTCGTAATAAGAGGCACCAAACCCCGTATTTTCTTAGATGCCCTAAAGAGGATAGGAAGATTCCATCTGACAAGCCTCATCCTTCTCCCTCTAGTTATCTTCACGGTTATCTCTTCCCATCACACATATTTCTCTTTTCTTCCGAACTCACATATTAAAAAATTAACCCTCTTTTTCATGTATTTGTTGTTGTTGTTGTAGAAGTGTTTCACTCCATTCATTGGTGAGACCACTCACAAATTGTCATCGATATCCTCTAATGGAAGTCCGAGGAAACTCCTCAAACAGATGTTGGGATACCCAGGTTTCTAAGTATTTAACATAAACTTTTGGGTAGTACTCTCGCCTCACTGTATAGATGATATTCTGTGGACATAAGGAGACAACACATAGCATTTGTTAAAGCGCAGTGTGTTGAAAGGCCTGTAGTTTCTTCCAGTGTGTATGCTTTGGAATCAGCGAGCATATTGGGGATGCGTATCGTGCAAGCACCCAGTCAATTGTTTTGTAAGTAGTTATGAGCGTTTTTTTATTTTTATTTACCCCAAGTGCTTTCATGTAGTTGTGTGTCAGGGCGCTGGTGAAATACACCACCCAAGACTACGAGCCTGAGATACAAGCATACCCGCTTGCCGCCGTTGTTAGCCATCCAAACAGTCGGCCACGTAAAATATATTATTTTTAAGCCTCAAACGAATAATATCGAATATGTAAAAATTTAAACATTGATATTTAATTTGACATCGTAATCAGAATTAGTTCAAACCCATAAAATGTATCAAAAATTGATCTGGTTTGGCTTTAACGCCTACTAAATCTGAGGCTTACATATATACAGAAACGAACTGTAAGTTAGCAGTGGCGATTTTAAGTTTTTAAGAGTTTTGAAGCTGAAACACGCAAACCAGTCTCAAAAACGTTTTCGAAAATTTTGAGCCGTCGTGAAGGTTTTACGGAAATATCCAACTTTTCATTTCGAATTCTTTGAAGCTTTTTAGTAAAAAATTTTATAACCCAACCTATTTTATTTTAACAAAGCTTAAATTATAGGTCTCTCGAATTTGTATTGATTTTTGACAATTATTTTTCCGAAGAGCAAAGCAGATTTCTCCCATTAAAAAAAATCGTTCACACTTTGTATGTAGGAAAACCTAAAACACCTTTCGGAAAGAAGTTTTGAAAAATCAATACGAATTTTGAAAGACCTGTAACTTGTATTTTGTTAGAATAAAATTTATTGGGGTTAAAAACAGCAAACTCAAAAAAATGTAGATAAAAAGATGATAAAAAAATTTTAAGGACTACCTTTATATAAATGGACCAAAAAATAGAAGGCAATTTTTCCTTTAATACAGACATAGTCTTGTTGAATTTTGACTAAAAAACTTTAACAATAGCTCTTGTAAAAGAATTTTGGGATTTAAAACTATAAAGGTGGAGCGCAATCTTTCAATTTAAGGCAAACCATGTAATTGGGATTAACTAATTGATTATTTAAAATTTAAGCACGTGCTACCTTTATAATTTTAAATCCCAAAATTCTTTTACAAGAGCTATTATTAAAGTCTTTTAGTCAAAATTCAACTAGACTATGTCTGTATTCAAGGAAAAATTGCCTTCTTTTTTTTGCTCCATTTATATAAAGGTAGTCCTTAAAATTTTTTTATCATCTTTTTATTTTCACTTTTTTAGTGCTGCCTATAAAAAGGCATTTGGAATTTTGGGTTCTGACTCACGGCCCAAGTTTCAAGTCTCTAGCTCACCGGGAAGTTACTTAAAAATCGATCACAAGATTCCCCCCGTTTTTAAAGGATTTGCAGTTATCTTTACTAGCGCGTCACCTAGAGGAACTTTGTTTACTATAAGTTGTATTGTCACCAGGCCTCTAACTAAGTGCCAAGTTTCAAGTCTCTAGGTAACAGGGAAGTTAGCTAAATATGGATTGAAAGATTCCCAAATTAAAATTTGTTTTCTTTTCTTTTTTGATCAAATGTTGCATTGTCATCGGGTTCTGACCCACGGCCCAAGTTCCAAGTCTCTAGGTCACCGGGAAGTTAGTTAAAAATGGATTGAAAGATTCCCAAATCAAAATTAATTTTTTTAATATCTCGATCCATGGGCCACCTAGCGAATTTTTTTTTTCACTAGCATTGTAATGTTTCCAGATCTGACCTATGCTCTAAGTTTCAATTGTCTAGCTCAACGGGAAGTTACCGAAAAAGACTTTTCCGTGGGTCAAAAATTCGTATGGAAATGAGGGGACAAACATGAAAGCAACTTAATATAAAGGTATAAAAAAAGAAAAAATAAAAAAACTGGTAATTTAAGTAAAATTTTTTCGAATTTCTTCGAAAAAGTTTTTGAGATTAGTTTGCGTAGTTTCTGTTATAAAACTCGCACACATTCTTTCTTAAATTATCGAAAATATATAAAAGTAAAGTTTACTTGACAAAATTTGAAAAAAAAATTTCCACTGCTATTTTCGTCTTCACTACTGTATATTATGTATTTAAATGCTTGTGTGTTTCTTTTATTTGGTTACTGCATTTATCATAAATTTCAATAAATAAACAAAATTTTGGTAACCAAGCAAAAATTTTTGTGTACAGCCATCATCGATTTGTTTGTGCTGCATACAAATTTAAAGCCGTTGTAAATGCTGTATTGGCTGTTGCTTCAACTATTGCATACCCATGCAACTTCAAAAATATGTTGGTATGTATTATTTTTTATAAATAAGTTGAATGTGGCAAAATATTGGTAATATGTCATTCAAAAATACTTATGCTGTTACGAATTGAGTTCAACCACTTTTGCGGTGTTTATTTTTAACCAGAAAGGAATTGGAGGCACCCAACTTAAATTAATATAGTTAACCCACCAAATTCCTAATAATTTTGAGAATATCACTTATGTTGTATTTTAAGAAAAAATAAAATTTCTTTGCGAAGCTTAAGAACGTATGAATCGCATATCCCTTTTTCCTTAAACAAGACTTTCAAGGCGGGAAATATAGAAAAACTTATGAAAAAGCAAATGTAATAGAAGTTGCGAGAGAAAAACTTAAAAGAAGGTGGAATATGAAGAAACAGAACGAACAGTATATGGATATTTATGATAACGGTAACGACTGGATGATAACGATGTTAACGATGAAGTGCTGATAGCTATGATGTTGAGAAAAGAGACGAAAATTGAATTATTCGCGGGCGATTTTTGGTGTGTATATTTGGTAAATAAAATAATTTAAAAAAATTTTTTAAGTTAAACGGTTTTATTGAAAACAATACTTACATGAAATAATAACAATATGAAAGGCTAGAAAATAATTAGGTAGGTCCTAGGTACTAGTCATCACACTCCTTATCAATCTATGGCGTTGATCACACAATTAAATAAAAGCGTTGGGCGCGTGAAATTTCTAAAAATGTGAGGTGTAGCATAACCTGATTAAGGTTCATTTGGTTTTACTTATGACTATCAATATCAACGCCCTAGATTGATAAGGAGTGTGATGACTAGTACCTAGGACCTACCTAATTATTTTCTAGCTTTTCGTATTATTATTATTTCATGTAAGTATTGGCGGCCACCGTGGTGCGATGGTAGCGTGCTCTGCCTACCACACCGGATGCCCTGGGTTCAAACCCCGGGCAATGCAACATCAAAAATTTTAGGAATAAGGTTTTTCAATTAGAAGAAAATTTTTCTAAGCGGGGTCGCCCCTCGGCAGTGTTTGGCAAGCGCTCCGGGTGTATTTCTGCCATGAAAAGCTCTCAGTGAAAACTCATCTGCCTTGCAGATGCCGTTCGGAGTCGGCATAAAATCATGTAGGTCCCGTCCGGCCAATTTGTAGGGAAAATCAAGAGGAGCACGACGCAAATTGGAAGAGAAGCTCGGCCTTAGATCTCTTCGGCGGTTATCGCGCCTTACATTTATTTTTTTTTTTTTTTAAGTATTGTTTTCAATAAAACCGTTTAACTTAAAACTTTTTTTTTAATTATTTAATTTTCAAGTTTTTTAATTTTTTTTTTTTAATTGCCTATTATTTCTCATTCTATTTAGTTCATTTAGTGACTCATTGTTACAAGGACTCTTTCCTGACAATTTGTTACAACCTAGGTCCTCAATACATAATCCTTCCAAAGACTTTACTCCACTCTGCGCCACGTATGCTTGTCCAGCCTCAAACTCCAAAATATTTTGATATGACTTCTACCGGACTGTATGTAATATTTGTTCAAAATATGAGCCAAATCGGGCCTCATAGATCGCTTTCTATTCATGTATGTATTATGTGTTCCAAATATGGACCAAGTCGGACAACAAATACGATTTTTGTGAATATCTCGATCCTTGCGCCACCTAGCAGCGATTTTTTTCCACAGGTCGATTTCTATTCTTGCATGTATTACGTGTTCCAAATATGAGCCAAATCGGACCACAAACGCGAATTTTGCGAATATCTCGATCCATGCGCCACCTAGCGGCGATTTTTTTTCACAGGTCGATTTCTATTCTTGCATGTATTATGTGTTCCAAATATGAGCCAAATCGGACCACAAATGCGAATTTTGCGAATATCTCGACCCTTGCGCCACCTAGCGGCGATTTTTTTCTTATTATTGCATTATCATCGGGTTCTGAACTATATTCCAAGTTTCAAGCTTGTAGCTTATCGGGAAGTTACTTAAATTTCAATTACAAGATTCGTTCACAACGGCCGTGCGGCCGTGCATGCGGCCTGCCTGTCAACTCAAGCTAAATAAAACCGTTTAAAAAGATAGCAATTTCAAAGGAAATTTCGCGTCGAGAAAATATGATAAAAGGGTGCAAAATTTGTAAATTCCGGTACCAACTATTGATAAAGCCATGTAAAATTTTTCTGACGAGTTCTAGGTCTTATTTTTTATATGGACATCGGTATTTGGCAGCAGAGGAGCAGAGTGAGCTGGGCGAAAAGGGTAAGGAAAGATTTGGTGTCCTCTATGATTTCGTTAGTTGGTTGATTGTGGAACTATCCGTTTTTGAAAGATCCAAATACAATTTGCGCAGGGGCGCTATTTTGATCCACTTTCTCATGAAACCATTTCGTCAGTCTCATGGAAGACGCTCGATTCGTGTTTGTGTAAAGAACTTGCACAATTCGTTGTTCGCGTGGAAGAATAACACGTTTCAATTGTTCCTGAGCTATCAACAATTAAAACCTTGAGCAAGTGTATGAATTTATTACGCAGGGGTTGCGATAGTTCAATTTCAACCTTCATATTAATGCAACTGATAATAAGGCTAGAGGTGTGTTGGCATTCGTAAATATATGGCCAAAAGTATTTTAAGACCCTTATGTTACAAAAACCCTTTTTACAACATGGTTAGACCGATTTTAGAATATGTATAGATTGTCCGGTATACGAGTTACCAAATTCACGCAGATTGGTTAGAATAAATTCAAAAACAGCTTTTACTTGAGAAGTTTTCAATGAGATTCCTAGCATAATCTTTCCCGTTATACTAATCGGCTGAAACCTCTTTATCCGCATACCCTTGCCAGTCCTAAAGACATCCTTGGTGTAAACTTTATGATCAAATTAGTGAATGGTTTGATTTCTAGTTCTTTTGTACTAAGCAAATTTAACTTCACTCTTCTTTCTCGGCCAACGTAATATTTAAGATCGAGGCTGTATGCTTCTTTTGGCAGTTGTTTGCGCTTTTGCGAACTCGTCTGCCCTTTCGTTGTCCCTAATATTCCACCCATATGAACGTGATGTTTTAGAAGTAATCTGCGATAGGTCTCCTCTATAGCTGGTATATTTTCGCATGGAAGCCTTCTCAGCAAAATAACTGGAAGAGAGACCTTAACATGGGACTCAAAGAGTTGTGCTGAGCAACCCTCTCAAAGTACTGCCATCTCAATTTATAGCTTACCCAACCTAATTTTCAACCTCATCCCCCCTTGGCCAATCTTGTTTATTTTGCAAACCCCACTTCGGCACAGATGGAGGGGGTTGGATGATCTAGAAGTGGTCATATAAAATCGTTCCCGCGGTGATCGGGCCACTACCATAATGATGCTATTTTCCAGAACGTGCTGGATCAATATCCGGCAAAGAAGCATCAACATCAATAAAACTCCCCAAAGCATTCGGAAAGTCTCCTTATTGCTTCAAGAAGAAGAAAAGGAGACCTCAAAACTCCTCAGAGAAAGCTCAATTTACCTTATGCTCATTTGAATTGGTTTTAAGTGGTCATAAGGTCAATTAATCTTATGACTATTTGAAGTGGTCGCAATGTTAATTGACTTTTTGACGGTTGACCTTATTTCACCCCACCAACTTTCATATATCATGAGAAAGCCACTCCAAGTTCTTAGAATTCCTGACTTAAGACCTTTCTGAGAGATCAAATAACGTAATTAAATCTAGGCTTAACAGACAGGAAGAAACATTTACATTAGGTGAAACAACAAAAAAAACTTATAAAATTAGTGATATCTCATCCGTCAACTACCTGACGAGATGTTGGCAGCATTTTGACAGGAGGTTCAATATAGCGGCGCATACGGCTTGGCTATCTTCAGCGTGTGATAGAAAGATACGAAGGTGTTTTAACGTAAATGCTTAAGATACCACACTTGTCTTGTTTACAATGTTTAATCGCTCAAGTTATAACTTTTCAACGATTTATAATAGAGCCTTGAAGTTCGTGCAGCTAATTATAGGCTCTCAACTTCTTTTAAAAACAGAAAATCGAGAATTTCATCACTTGAGTTATTTTTTGGTTATGACTAAATTTATTCGATAATAATTGGAATTTACTGGGATACTGAAAATAATAAGATTTTTGTTTTAATATTTCACTTCATCCTGTTTATGCTCTTGATTAAGGGCAAGGATCGTTGTAACTTTTGAAGAATTGCAGTTCTTACCACACCGAAAGAAATGAAGCTAGTAAAATCAACAAATCAGGCTTGTTGTTCTTGAACTAACAGTTTTACTCAGTAAAATTGATCGACTATGGTTAATTCCACAGAGTTTTTTGTGAAGAGAACAATCTTGCATGGCATTTCAACAGAAGAAAAGCTGTTAGTCTTAAATTAAGAATATTTTTGTAAAAATGTCAGATTCTCAATCAATCTAACTGATTTTTCTATTAAAAGAGATTTCTCTGTATCTATCAACAGCCACATTTTAACGATTCTTGATATACATATGTACGAAACGTTAAGTCCATAAAACATTTTGTAATCTTTTACCGTCAAAATAGATACAATTCTTTAGACCTCTCACTCATTAGAAATTTGCCAGCACTTTAGGCAACATACAAAAGTATACTTCAGATACACTTCAAAGTAAAGTTTAGTCCTATGATTAATATGCGTCACATAGTACAAAGTAACACTGTACTTGCAGTTGAATGCAGTAAATTTTGTTGAATGTCATGTCTAAATTTTCTACAATGTTTTATTGCGATTTCCGTTTGTTTTCCCCACTTTTACGTTTCTATTGTTTTTGCGCCTAATTTTGCAATTTATTTACTATCAAATTTCACACTTGTAATCAAAGATTTTCACAACTAAATTCAATGGTACTTGAATTTATTTGTTGTCGTGTAAATAAAATATTGAGTTACGCTGTTGCAAGTTCTTAGTTGCATTCGAAGCTTTCGATTGGACTATTTGGAGCACTGATACGTAACAGAAATATTTTTAATGTAGAACAAAGTGTTATAAATATATCTTAATTAATACAAAGTGTAAAAAATATGTTTAAAAAATTTTTTTAATTAATTTTCTAAATAGATATAATATATATTATATTATGTATATTTAATTGTTTAAAAACTTGTGCATTTTGGAAATAATAAAAAAATTAAGCAATAACATTTTTTTATTTTTGTAGTCCCGCTCGCAAACCGCTGTACATTTGGTATCGAGTCGACAAACGGGAACAGCAACAAATATTTTACGTGCTTTATTGGCAACAGCTGGGAAGGAGATTCGGCTTAAAACTGACGGGGTAAGTAAATAGATACATTCTATGCATTAGATACATTATATATTTATGTATATATGGGGTAGTCTTTATAAGTAAATTTATGATTTTTCTAGTCTCACCCCCCTCAAACAGTAATACCAAAGACAAAAATATCACATATACATTTTGATTCCTATAGAATACGATTAATGGGTGTATGATTCTATAAGAAACTAAAAAATACATACAATAAATAGGCGACTTTAACGCCGGGGTAGGTAAGAAAGGGATCTGTGGTCCTACAAAAGGAAAATGTAAACCTCACGATGCAATATCTCCCAACGGGTTGAGCCTGTCTGTTTCGGAATATGATACTTCGCAATACGAGGTCCCAGCACGTAAAGATACACCAAGCTACTTGGCTGTCTCTTGATCGAAGAGCACGAGACCAAACTGAAGGGATCGTAATCCACAGCAGTCATAGTTCCAGTGTCCAGGATATGCTTACTCTACGAGGTCTAAGTATCGACTCGGATTAGTACCTTATGGTAGTCAAAGATACGTATGCGCCTCTGTGCAGCAAATAAAGTGTTTCCAGTAATACAAGAAAAATGTTCCCATTAAGTACCGTTGCTGTTGATATCATAGACTTCTATTTAGTCCGCAAAAACAAATGGTAAGATGAGGAATGTGACGCTGCCTCAAAAAAAGGGCGCTATTTATAGGTCGCGTATCATAAGGACACGGCAATGCGTGGTATATTAGAGCGATATCGTGATGTGAAGAAAGACGCCTATATAAATGAAAATAATTGAGGTAGAACGGCATGAGTGCTAGAAGCTTTAGTTGCTGTCAAATAAGAATAATGACAGAAAATTCTCCCAAAAATCTGGCGGACGACGGAAGGTTTCAAGAGCGGCACAGATTCCTGTATGAATCATAATGGCGACCTGGTAACTGATGTACAAAGTTTTCTCAAGTTGTCCAGGGAGCACTTCTCCTCATTTTCGGCTAGCGAGGAATTCTAAGTCTAATCGCCGATGAAAGGAAGGACTACCCGCCAATCCACACAAACCGCACTAATATCCACAGAATCATTAATAGGTTAGGTTAGGTTAGGTTGGGGTGGCTGCCCGAGGGCACGCTAAGGCCAGTAGTATTAGGCCCGTTGTGATACCACGAACCACGTTTCCGAACCACTTTGAAGACCTGATGAACGTGACCTGGTCATTGAGGTCATGCTCCACAACCTGGCTAAAATTATCTATAAATGGAGCACCCAAAAAGCCGTGCTTCGCTTAGTGCCGAGCAGTTGCAGATGAGGTGAACCACCGTTTCCTCCTCCTCATCCTCTTTACAACTCCTGCAGCATTGACGAAAGGCGCTACTAACCTTTATGCATGCCTATCTATAAGGCAGTGACCCCCAAGTGCCCCCACAAGTGTGGAAATTGTATCCCTATTTAGGTTGTACACGTGATGGAATCTTTTAATGTTCGACATCCCGGTGATTGTCGCCATCTTTCGTCGGCTTGACGGTGGATGTGCTCTTTTAACATTAGCTTTCATGTGGATAGCGGCATACCTAAGCGTTCTTGGCCGGGAAGAATCTGCTTGGCTGTACCCTGCCTAGCGAGTTCATCTGCAATGCAGTTTCCCTAGATGTCCCTATGTCCAGGGACCCATGTGAGGTTCTGTTGAGCCATATCTTGGAGAGATCGGTACCAATTTAGTGCTAGTTCAGAATTGAATGAGTAGGAGCAAAGAGATTTCATGGCAGCTTGGCTGTCGCTGAAAACAAAGATTTCCTTGCCGACGGTGTGTGTCATTATCATAGCTGCGGAATCATTAATGTCGCATATAAGATTGTATCTAGCGTTATATGCGAAAAACTGAAGCACAAAGTCAACGAACTGATTGAACATTGGACCAGATCTGGTAAGGACCTGGAGAAGACTCACGGTATGAAAGTCAACACTCACCACCTTTTTATTGACTTCAAAAGGGTCTTTGACAGCGCGAAAATAGTTGCTTTTTGCTGCTAAATCTGAATTTAAGTTTCCTGCAGAGCTAAAAATGCCTTGCCAAATGACGTTGAACAAATCCATCAGCTCTCTAAGAATTGTGAAGGATCTCTCCGAGCGAAAAAAATCTTCCCTTTAGTGTGATTTTTTAACCAGATGCTGGAGAAGAAAGTTCTAGCAGCAGAGCTAAACTGTGCCATCACTAATTAAGCATGAATTAATGATGAATGGTGATTTCGCAATATGGGAAGTTCTCTGTTTTCTATTCTAAAATTCTTTAAAATCATAGATAGACAATACTTAGAGAAACATAAGCCTTCTGATAAAACCTCCCCAGGCCAGACAAAACTTCTGTGAGGCTTAAAAAAGGATTTTATACGAAAAGTCTCCATTTCGACAGTGAGCTGAAAAATCGAAGAGTTGGTGGTCAACCTTTTCCTACACCCATGGACGTTGCGCTGCAACAGATTTCTTTTTTTATTCAATTCATATCGTATTCACCCCAACAGCACAATTAATCTAAACACATCCATTATAAGTAAAAAAAAAAAAATAAATGTAAGGCGCGATAACCTCCGAAGAGATCTAAGGCCGAGCTTCTCTTCCAATTTGCGTCGTGCTCCTCTTGATTTTTCCCTACAAATTGGCCGGACGGGACCTACATGTTTTATGCCGACTCCGAACGGCATCTGCAAGGCAGATGAGTTTTCACTGAGAGCTTTTCATGGCAGAAATACAATCGGAGCGCTTG
Organism: Eurosta solidaginis; assembly: GCF_040869045.1. NCBI lineage: Eukaryota > Metazoa > Arthropoda > Insecta > Diptera > Tephritidae > Eurosta > Eurosta solidaginis. The sequence goes on along the minus strand of NC_090320.1, from coordinate 249,477,777 downwards.
CCAGACACTGCCGAGGGGCGACCCCGCTTAGAAAAATTTTCTTCTAATTGAAAAATCTTATTTCTAAAATTTTGATGTTGCTTTGCCCGGGAGTTGAACCCAGGGCATACGGTGTGATAGGCGGAGCACGCTACCATCACACCATGGTGGCCGCCGTTATAAGTATGCATCTTAAAAATGGCTGAAGATTGAATCAACCTACAACACACTGACTCATCCGCCATCCCGTTTCCCTGTATGTAAGGATGCCCCGAAAACTAAAGCAAGGACGCTCTTCGTTGAATCGCTGCATTCAAGGCGCGCTTTCTACACTGTCCAACAAGACTGGATGTTGTGGCTACCGCAGAAGGTATAACTACCCTGTAGCTTTACACGCTGTAAAGATAACTAAAATATCGTATTTGAAGCGCTCGCGTAGTAGATATGGACGTGCTCGCTAGCGTCGCAAAGACTCTCTCCCCCCCCCCCCCCCCCCCCCCTTACAAAGCCATTTAAGATTGGCCATTGAAAACTGAAATATCGACTCTATAATAAGGCTTCACACGTTTACATTTCTTCGTTCTAGGAAGAGGATCCTATATAATATAAACAATTGTTTTTGAATTTCTCTTGTGTTGAAATCAGTTGGATTATCGCCTTGTCCCTCTATTCCATGATTTCCAGCATCAGACCACATTCTTAGTCGAGCATTCTTTTTCAGACGACTCAAAATTGTCCTCATGGACTGGCCAGTTCAACCTAAGGCCTTATTCAACACCTTCTCTGTGAGATCTTACTGACCAGCCAGGCTTTATTGAATTTTAATTTTATGTTAATTTGTTCGTTAAAATATATGTATGTATATCAAACGTAAGTCCCACAAGTTTAGTTTTGTTCACAGTTTTCCCCTTCTTCTCTCAAAAACAAGTTTTTCAAAGTGACACATTTCTTTGTATGTAAACATTTTTAACATTTGTATAAGCATGCAGCGCCTTAAAGTATGCTGCAATTTAAACGCATTACAATGAGGTCTCGGAAATGTTGAAAGGTGCGTGTTTATGTCATTGTTATATGGAAACTATAATAGTTTTCTATACATTTTCACTTTATTCTATAACAATGAGTGATATGTAGGTATGTATCTATGTAGGACTGTGGCAAACTTGCACGTAGTACATATGTACTTCACAAACAATAGGTAAACGAAAGTCTCATTTCAATAGAAAGTTACATAGTTGTACACATTTAAACAAGCATACATGGAAGCAGGCATGCTTAACCAACGAAACGATATCATTTCGTTACGATAATCAACGTTAATAAACGAAACGAAGTCATTTCGTTTCGTTTATTAACGTTAAGATCGTCAAATTAACGAAATGATTTCGTTTCGTTTTCTGCCATATCAAAACGAAATCAAATCGTTTATGTTGATTATTAATTTCAAACTATGCTGGCAAAGCTGATTGATGGCGGAGTCATTAAAGGTGAAAGCATTATCCAAGCTGATTGCAACTTTTCTCATGAATTTTGACAGTACGAACATTTCTCAGAGTATTTTTGACATTACCACCAACGAATTACACAAACAAATTACATAGAGTTTGTGTGTGTATGTGCGCTCGTTGTTGCCACCTTACGGCTTCACCATGGCTATAGCATTGCCAGCATAATTCAAACATAAAGTATCACGTTTTTAACGTTAACGAAAGCTTTTCGTTTCGGTTAAAAACGAGATACAATTTATCTTGATAATTTCTTTATCGATAATATTTCGAAGTGTTTCAACGGAAACGGTGGAAATTTTTTGATAAACGATTAGCTTAACGTTAAGGTGCATCCCTGCATAGAAGTGTATATGTATGTCGAAAGGTTCCTTAGTTTCGCCGAATTCATAAAGACTTAAAGTTGAAAACTTTACCGACGCCAAGTTACTGTCTCAGACACTTTCTTATTCTCTTACATAAAATAAAAAAAAACACATTTTGTGTGCCAAGGAGAAATACATAGAAACACGGACAAAGCCACTATTTGAAACACAAACTATGAAACTATCTATGTATATACCCGCCATAAAATGTGCACCTCAAGTAAGATTGAATGAACGAAATAGCGAGGCAATACGTCTGAAGCGAACCTGCAAAATTGTGCTATGAAATGGCAAACCCGACTATAAAATATAACTGAATATAGGTATACTAAAGTACCCGGCTGACTTTGTTCTCTCCGCATATTGGTTTGCTTAAACTCTTTACAATATTCTCATTTACTTTATCTTCCATTTTTCATATTATTCCATTTAACTTCCACCTGCCACCGAAATTATCCCCACTCAAATCAATACTCCCACTCCCACTGTTACACTCACTTCCACTCGCACTCACATTTCTACACCCACACTCACTTCTACTCCTAGCTACTTTCATCTCAATCAAGATATAGATAGATAAATGAGACATTCCTGATAATACTCCTCCCTGCGGTGTGTCCACTTTCTTAGTTAATAGAGGCATTTGTCGTATTCTAGCTTCTACAAGAGATACTTTTTATACTCAGCTGAACAGAGCTCACAGAGTATATTAATTTTTTTTCGCATAACGGTACCCCATAACGGCATATGCTAATCGAGATAGATATAGACTTCTATATATCAAAATGATCTGGGCGAAAAAATAATTCCATTTAGCCATTTGCCTGTCCGTCCGTGCGTGTGTTCGTTAACACGATAACTTGAGTAAATTTTGAGATATCTTGATGAAATTTGGTAGTTAGGTTCCTGGGCACCCATCCCAGATCGCTATTTAAAATGAATGAAATCGGACTATAACCAAGCCCACTTTTTCGATATCGAAAATTTCGAAAATCCGAAAAAGTGCGATAATTTATTACTAAAGACGGATAAAGCGATGAAACTTGGTAGGTGGGTTGACCTTATGACGCAGAAAAGAAAATTTTTAAAATTTTGGACAATGGCCGTGGCACCATTCACTTTTAAAAGAAGGTAATTTAAAATTTTGCAAGCTGTAATTTGGCAGTTGTTGAAGATATCGTGATGAAATTTGGTAGAAACGTTACTCCTATTACTATATGTGTGCCAAATAAAACTTAGCAAAGTCGGATGACGAACACGCCCACTTTTTTTTAAGTCAAATTTTAACAAAAAATTTAATATCTTTAGAGTATATAAGTAATTTATGTCAAAATTCAACTCCAATAATGATATGGTCCAACAAAATACAAAAATAAAAGAAAATTTCAAAATAGGCGTGGATCCACCCTTTTTCATTTAATTTGTCTAGAATACTTTTAATGCCATAAGTCGAACAAAAATTTATCAATCCATGTGAAATTTGGTAAGAGCATTGCTTCTATGATGATAACTGTTTTCTGTGAAAAAGGGCGAAATCGGTTGAAGCCACACCAATTTTTATACACAGACCGTCTGTCCTTCTACTCGGCCGTTAACACGATAACTTGAATAAAAATCGATATAGCTTTCCTAAACTTAGTTCACGTACTTATCTGAACTCACTTTTCTTGGTATTAAAAATGGGCTAAATCCGACTATGACCACGCCCTCTTTTTCGACATCGAAAATTTTAAAAAATGCAACAAAAAAATGCCACAATTCTATACCAAATACGAAAAGGGGGATGAAACATGGTGATTGTATACATAACTTTAGAAAAAACTTTGTAAAATGGGTGTGACACCTACCATATTAAGTAGAAGAAAATGAAAAAGTTTTGCAGGGCGAAATCAAAAGCCCTTGGAATTATGGCAGGAATACTGTTCGTGATATTACATATATAAATAAATTAGCGGTACCCGACAAATGATGTTCTGGGTCAACCTGGTCCTCATTTGGTCGATATCTCGGAAGCGCTTTTACATATACGACTAGGGGCCACTCCCTTTTAAAACCCTCACTAATACCTTGAATTTTAGACGCATATCGTACAAACACGTGCTAGAGTCACCCCTGGTCCACCTTTATGGCGATATCCCTAAATGGCGTCCACCCATAGAACTATGGCCCACTTCCTCTTAAAATACTTTTTAATACCTTCCATTTGATACACATGTCATACAAGCACATTCCAGGGTTACCCTAGATTCTTTTTACAACATGGCGATTTTCCCTTATTTTGTCTCCAAAGCTATCAGCTGAGTATTAGTGTTCGGTTACACCTGAACTTAGCCTGCCTTACTGGTTTTATTTTCTCGCCTTTCCCCCCACTTCTCCACGTGTGATCCCAATGTCTCATTCGACTCCTCTCTTCTACCCCCACTTAATTACTCTACCTCTATTTTAATTCATCTGCTCCCCTTCTCTAGGTTCCTCTCACCCTTCTCTTTCTCTCCGTTTCTAACTCTCACTCCTATTTTTATATTCCCCTTTCTCCTTTTTAGTTCATTAGCACATCCTTTTTGATATCCATATTGTGAAAACCCAATTTCTAATAACCGAACTTTCGAAAAGGTCGGCCACTTGTTCACTTTTCTCAAAGAAGGGTTTCCCAAATACTACGCTTAATAAAGAAGTTCCCCTGTACCAAATCTCAAGGAAATTGCACCATTAATAAGATTTTTTGAAACTGATCGGTCCCTAGTTGTCTTTCTGGAATCAAAATTGTATCAACTTTCTATCAACTTTGTCAGAGAGGTTCCCATGCACTGAAATTCAGGAAAATTGTACCATACTTTAGTTTTTTTTGGCAATGTTTTTTTTATTTCCTGGACTTAGAAAAAAGCTTCCAAAAATTTCATGACTGAAACTATGCAAAGGAATATTAAAAATTCTATCGAAAAACTTCAAAAATTTCAAAAAAATGGCGATCGTTTTAGTTGGGGTTTCTGAAGTTTTTGAGTATGCAGGTTCATAACCCAATCAATTTTAGTCCATATAAAAAATAGGGTACATATGTACATAGCTTTATTTTTTATATGGACTTCAATTGATTGGAAAAAATATAAAACTGTTAAAAATTAGTACGAATTTGAAAAGACTTACAACTCGTACTTTGTCAGACTAAAAGGCAGAACTCCAAAATAGAAGTTCGAAATTTTCGCAAAATTTCCAGGAATTTTCATGTATTTTCGAAAATGCTTTTAATGGTAATTTGCATAGTTTCATGTACAAAAGCCATGTTTTTTAACACGCGCGTATACGTTTCGTTTGCGCGTGTTAAAAAACGCCTATCTTCGCTTAGATAATGCTTAGGAGACCCATCTAGCGGCTGTGGTAAAACAACTAGCTACAGCAACAGGGTGTACCGAAAAGCGGAGACGCAACGCTCTGATGGCCATAGGGTATAACATATAGCTGAATCAGTTGCGATGAATTGTGGACACACATATAATACATAGAATTAGTGTACAAAGACACATATTTCAGTTACATCTGAGTATAATGCGTATTGAAATTTAGTAGGACAAAATTTATGCGCAGCAATTTCAGAGGTGTATTTATAGTTTGTCTCTTAGCAGTCAATATAAAGTTTAAGCGTAAACGGATATACGCGTGTTAAAAAACACGGCTAAAGTTTACTAAAACTTAATCGAAAATAAAAAAGGGGAATTTAATTGACGGAATTTGCAAAATTACTACTGCTATATTCGTGTTTGCTGTTTTATAAGTCTTATGGCTATGTAATGTAATCACTTAAGCCTAGGTTTACATTTCTTAATATGGGACAAATTCATTATTTACTTTGTTATGAGCTTTATCGTTGCAGCAAATAGAACAGCCTTTGTGTTCTTGAATTCGTACGATGGCTTATACAATCTTTTGTTGGGTGTGATGGATTATGCAAAATAATTTGAAAATGGTTTACTATGTTCTTAGTGAATAAGCGGTAAAGCGAAATGTTAATTTCTTATGTATGCTTAAACATCTAAAGACGGGCAACTTAAAGAATAGTTTGCATATTACAGTTTCGTGACAAATAGTAGCACTATATACGCACCCCTAGGTAAGGACCTCACGTGAATGAGTCTGTAGTGTTCCCAGAAGTTTATCTAATGGCCAAACTGAAAACCCCTATCAAATACTAGGACATATGTTATAAAATAAGCCCGTCCTCTTGGCAACTACTAGAAGCCTTCTAAGACCTATAGTTACATAAATGTATCCACACCCCTAATCCTACATACATATACTTATAGTACTAAAACACAATTTACCTATTTACCTTCTTTGCATTCATTACCCTATAGTTTCTAATTTCTTAATATACTACTCATTTATTACTTACTATATAACCGTTATCCTCTCATCATACTTTGCTTATAAATTCCTTTTCTTCTTAGCTTTAATATTTATTACACTCTCAATTAGCTTACCAAATATGAATATATATTTTCAACTCTTACCTTAGTTTTAAGAACAAGCATTAATCAATCAATGTTTAACTCTTAACCTGTGCGGATCGGTTTGTAACAATCAAAAATTTAAGCAATTAAAATGACTATTAAAAAATATGAAAAACGTTAAAAAGTGAATTTTAAATAAACAAACAATATTTAACAGAAACAAAAAGGTTTCTTTGTCATTTAATTTATTTATAAATGTATGTATGTGTACAAGCATCGTACACTTGCATCAAAATATATGCCACATATGCTGATTCTAGAACTGACGGCTGTATCACTTCTAATAGGTGAAGCACGAGCACAAAACCTGCTCGATCGTTCCCTCCTCCAGCCCGCATCTCCTACATCTCCTCCCCATCCTCTTTTTGGAACCAACATTGTTTTACTTGATTTTTCCTTTTCATTTAAAAGCTTTAGCCAGTCATTGAGGGTTTCATACTTAACCCATTTACATTACTAGTGGGTGGGGCACAAACCACCGTTACGGAGGGCGTCGCTCAACCGATTTGAGATTCATACTCAAATTTCTGACCGTCTTTTGAATGGAGTCCTCACTCTTCCACCATATTTACCCAGCTGCTAGCGTCCCGTATTTTTGGCAGTTATTCTTAATATTTATATCTCTGATCTTTTTAGCAGGTTGTCTGCTCCCTTTTTCTCCTTATAATTTTCAAAAAAAAAAAAATCACCAAATGAAAACAAATTTTTCCTCCATTTTGAAATTCTACCAAGGTAAATACCAGTTCTCTACCGAGGGGCACATTCTCCTTCCGCAATGATGCTCTTCCATGTTAACATAAGCTCTTTAGTACATGAATGAAATATCACAGCCGCCACAGTAGCGTTCAAAGATGCCACAACTTTTGAAAGTGCATCTACCTTCTCATAGTTCCTACATCTTTGACATAAAAGTTCGAGGGATAAAATAATCGACTTCTCTGCAGTCCGGCTAATAGTTCTTGTCAAAGAGTTCCGGACTCCTATTTGAAGTTTTATTACCCTCAACGATATCGCACCCCAAGAACTTTCATAAAGCACAAACAACAACAACAATAAAGAAGTGTCTTTCTTCTTTCATATAATACTCCGCTTTCCAATGGATAATGATCCAGATCTTATGTAGCAATTTTATTGCACACAACTGTACACATGTTTTGTGCACTAATTTATATGTAATCAATAGCATTTGAATCTTAATTTATTGTAGTGCAATCGCATACACGTTGGTAGTCCTAAATTCCTACGATGTATTACTATGTAGTAAGCTTTGTTGTTGCTTTATTTTACTGTTTGTCTATCATTAACTTCTCTGCATCGCTTTCTTATTATTGTTGTTTGGCATGTTGTTGGCATGTTTCATTTTATACATTTCACTTTTTCCCCTTTTATTGTTTGTGTCTGCGATTTTTGTTGCGATTTGGTTTTTTTATTTTATTTATTTATTTTTTTATTGTTGTTATACGCTTAAGTAATCGCATTTTCTCTTTCGCATTCAATATTTTGGGTATCCCCGTTGTCATTATTATTCGTTTATGAGCTAAAATTTTTGCTAGATACTGCTTCCGCTTTTCTTACTTTAACAATATTTTTGTTTACCTTGGTACAAAGTGGTACGAGTTATTTCTACAAAATATATTATATTAGAACGGTCATTATAAATCAAATCACCAAATTTTTCCAGCCTGTTTGCTTCAAACGGTAATACCAAGGAAAATAATACCACACACAAATTTTGGTCCCGGTTAAAGAATATTAAGGCTTGTCGAAAAGGACTCAAAATAAATTCCAAAAATTCTTAATTTTGTTGCGAATTTCAGGAATTTCTTCATTATTCTGCACTTTCTGTTATGGTTCGAATCGCGGAACTGTCGAATAAATAACACAAATATTCATCATAGCAAAATGTTCTTTATTTACAACACTGCCACGGTAGCAGTACTTCACAATTAAATAACTCGCTCACTGCACTTACAGCGTTTTAAAATCAAAGTCATTAACTATTTCTTAGATTGCACTGCTTTTATACTCTGAGTTGTCTCGTTCGCCTATCTTTCCCAGGGTCCAGACTTTTCGTCAAACGCCTTGTCTAATAGTTGCTTATTTGTTTCTCTTTTCTGTATCTCATATAAAATATTGCCTTCAATGTACATATATGCGTGTATATGTCTATACATCTCTATACCTCATCTTCTCTGTTGCTTTGTATGTGTATATATGACTGTTTTCTATTTAACTTGCTTGCCTTGCTGTTGTTTTTATCCAGCATTTATTTCTAGCGGAATAGAGACGTATTTAAACTGTTAATATTCGCTACAATATTCGCTTCGTTCGGGTACTCCAGTTTTCTGTTGATTTTGCAAATTTTGCAAATTTTGCAAATTTTCCAAATTTTGCAGGTTTTTCTGTTCTCGTATCCGGCTCTCCAACAAAAAATGAAGAAAAAGAGAGAGTAAAGTGACATTTCATGTTGCTGAGAGCTGCAATTTTCTGTTGGTAAAATTTTTGCCAACAGCAATTTACAAACAGAAAAACAGCGGATCGAAAAACTCCTGGTTGTAGTTTACGCAAATTGCGAAATTTAATTCAAGTATTGCAGCCGGAAAATAAAGCATGGAAAAGTAAGTCTCTGTTGGAAAAATACGCGAACAAAGCTATTATTTGCGACATCACATATATATTTTTGTCTTGATTGGAACCGGTTAAGGCTTTTCGCTCATTAGTTAAATTTCATATTTTAATAAATTAAGTCTTCATAGCATAATCTGAACCCTGGAATATACACTTTACCTATGTGATATTTTGACGTACATAATAAGGTCTGAAAAGGGGGGGACTAGAAAAAGGCAATGAAGAAGGGAGGAAGGATTTATTATGTGGTCTGGTGTGGCCTTTAATATGACGCTACCGTCAATTGCAGATGAATTTGATACCTAAATATATTTTACGGTGAGTTCAATTAGAATTTTAAGAAAAATGTGGGTTGAGAATGAACTATTTTATTAAATTTCTGAAAGTCCCATTCTTTACACGCATCTATTTGTCACTTCAAAATCGCTTTGATTTTTATTTTCAGCGTGGAAAAATTCCATTACTACTTGCTGTTGAATCTGGAAATCAGTCTATGGTTAGAGAGCTGCTCTCAGCTCAAACATCCGAGCAACTGAAGGTATGTATGTAACTCGTTTTTAAAACACAATAACAAAAATTTAATTAACAAAGCTATAAAAACCGTTTGTCAGTAATTTCATATTACTATGTACTAATTTCAAGTGTTGTCCACCTTACTCATTATGTCAGCCTTGAAATGTCAAATATGCAACAAGATTTATGACTGCACAAATATAAACATAAATCAATGTCTTTGTGGTGAAACTTTTTACATCCTACCCTAAAAGGAAGTGAATACAGTGAGCTCTGGATAATGTGCATATGGCTCATTTCAATTACCGCTACTTTTTTGCAGCCATTTTTTTCGGGAAATGTGAAGCAGTTCAGATTTCTGAAAGAAGTCTTTAAAAATTCTCGATATTTAAGCGCCTCCTGTTATCATTCGAATCACTGAACTGTCGAATAAACGAACCGAAATGTTCTGTTTATAAAGTGCTCTATATTAATATCACTTCTATGTTAGTAGATCTTCACGATATAATCACCCTTATCGCGAGTTTTATTTTCACCCGAAAATATTCACAGTTTTTGTTCACCCTATCGCAGAGGGTGGCGAAAAAATGTTTCGTGTTCGAAAAAGATTTCACCTTATCGGCAACTCTTTGTTCGGGCGAAATGAACAGCGGGGAAACCCAAAGTTGTTCACATATATTTTACAGGCGAACGAGAGGAAAAGAAAATGTTAGTATTTTTTTCTATTGAAATTTGATACTCTTATAATTATATGTACTTTTATTATTAGAAATAAATCAATAAATAATGCACAATTAGAAGCTGAGTGGAAAAAAGTGAAATTCCTGTATTGTTAAGTATGTAAATTCTATTTTTTATGACAACCTATCAGTGGGCCAAGTTATCCATTGTGGACAAAGCGACGGTTCCAAAATGTTGAGCACTTCACTGAAACAAGATTGGCTAAGACCCACTTCATGGTCCTTTCCAACGCCTTTTCGCTATGCGAAAAAACGAAGACATGTACTCAACTTTACAATTGGGGGAACTCCAAATTCTTGCTTCAATGGTGACAAGGAGTTGGTAAGAATATCTAGCAAATATTAGAATGCCGGCTTGTTTAGCCTGTAATATTGGCGAAAGCTAATTGAAAAATAAATTAACTTGTTATTCAAAAGTGCTGACAATAGTAATTTTTAGCTTACAGTGAATCACTTCGCTCCAAAGGGTTAGAACTGTTCCTTAATTGCCTCCGAATCGCTTTCATATTTATATTCTAATCGCGCTCAGTCAATACAAACCTACGTGCAATACTAAACATTTTTGTATACATTTTTATCTCTATTTTTGCTGTCTTTTAATGAAATATATGCTTGGTTACAAAATTTACACAATTGTAAGTAAATTATTTGTTCACTGCCAATTCGCAATAGAGCATCAGCTGTTTCGAAGTGAACTTTTGTTCGCCCGAAATTGCCGATAGGCGGAAAAAGTTCACCCGAACAAAAGAAGCGAAGGCGAACAATTTTCCGCGTGAACTTCGCGATAAGGGTGAATGTGTTCGCGTACTTCACTTATAGCCATCATATTCACCATCACTTGGACTGCGCCGCTTTTATACTCTCAGTTTCATCGCTTGCCTATTTCTACAAGAGGCTAGAATTTTCCGGAACAACCTTCTCGTTTAGGTACTTATTTACTTCTCTCATCTAATGCAACTCACATTCGCTCTTGTCTGCTGTGTATATGTATAAGCACATGTGTGCGTAGCTATTTGTTCTCTCATGTGTTTACATTGCTGCTGTGGTAGTGCAGCATTCATTTACTACCGGCATAGTGATGTATGGGAATTGCTAATATTCGCTATTATATTTCCGAATAATAAACCTTCCGAAGGATGGAAAGCTAATGAATTGTGATTTTATATTTTATGTGCTTCTATTGATCGTACACAATTAGACATTTTATCCTTACTTTGTTTAAAAAACCTTGCAAATAAATTTTGTCGGACTCATTTGCGTAACCTCTTCTCGACCTTCATCTTCTCTTCGTCATTTATCTCAACATCGTTATCAGCTTCATAAATTGCTCTTCATTTAATTTTATTTCTTCCTCCTACTCTTTTCTATATGTTTGATTGAACAAATCTTACAGACTAGAGGAACATCTTTATTCAAAATATTTAGTAACGGATTAATATATGTGACCCTGTCTATGAAAAGGTGGCTTATGACTCAAAAAAGAAATTGCGAGAAACAGCTGTTAAAGATAAACAATGCATTTCTTCAGTTTCTTAGTAGTAGTAATTTTTTTTGAGTCATAAACCACCTTTTCATAGACCGGGTCACATATATGAAAATTTACATGAATTTAAAATTTAGTGTTGCCGGTATTGGAATGGACGGGAATTCGAACACCTTAGTAAAATTGGTGCGGCCGCCGTGGTTTGGTGGTAGCGTCCTCCCTTTCCGTTTTGTTGACAGGGTCGAAATGTTTAGTGTTTAATTTATCATCACTTTCTTTTAGTTGGAAAAATAGAATTGTATTGTTGAGAATGTTTGGATGGATACGACATAGATCCTTTCAATCTATCATCCCCTCTCGTAGTTGGAAAAACATGATCTTTTTGTTGATGATGTCGGAATGGACGGGATTCCAGGCACTAAAATAGACGTTTGCTATCAGGTTCGAAATGATTACTTATCAATATAAACTGAATCAGATTAAATTTACTAATAATACTGTCGGAAAATACTTTCTTTCAAGAAACAGATGTAAAATTATCACACAACAATTAGGGCAACACTGCTTTGCACTTTAGAAAAGACGTTGTTCGAAGCCACCTGCCAGAATTATTAACTTCAATTAATCAGGGCTGTCGTGGTGTGATGTTAGCGTGCTCCGCCATCCACACCGAAGATCCTGAGTTCACCCCCCGGGCAAAACAACATCAAAATTTTAGAAACAAGTTTTTTCAATTAGAAGAAAATTTTTCTAAGCGGGTTGCCCATCGGCAGTGTATGGCAAGCACTACGAGCGTATTTCTGCCATCAAAAGCTCTCAGTGAAAACTCATATGCCTTGCAGACGCCGTTCGGAGTCGGCATAAAACATTTAGGTCCAGTCACGCCAATTTTTAGGCAAAATTAAAAAAAAGTAGCATGGCGCAAATTGGAAGAGAAGCTCGGTCTAAAATCTCTTCGGAGGTTATCGCACTCTACATATTTTTTTTTTAATCAGGGCAACAAGCATATGTTTTATAATTAGAAAGAGCGGGTCAGAGATATCAGAATGAGTACTTTGTATGTTGAAATCCTGAAATCATTTTAATTTTGCTTTCTAATACCATACATTTTCCTTCTCCTTCGAATTTCTTTTTGTCTCTTTTCCCCCCTCCCCTTTTTTTCTCTGATTTCTTGTACACTCAGAGAAAAAATCGTTCTAAAACGAACGAAACAAGTTCAAAATTAAGAACATTCGTTGACAAAAGTCTGTTAAGTACGTTTTTTCTTAACTTGTGACCGATGGGCTTGTTTTAAGAACAGTTTTTCCAAGCACACCGTTCGTATTTTATGACCACTTTGGTATTGATGTGTGAACCTTCTGCGCTCATTTCAAGCACTACTTGGGCTTGATTTAGGATTTTTCGTTCTCACGCTTCGAGAACGATTTGGGGCCAATTTAACATTTTTCGGTCTCAATTTAAGAACGGTTCGTGCTTGATTTTTGGTGGGAGGGAAAGTATTTTTTTAAATATATTTATTTAATTTTTATTAATAACAATATTTTTGTCATAAATAAAGAATATTTACAACAAAAAAATTTTTATAAAAATTCAAAAGTTGAAGAAAAATGCATAATTAGCATTTTCTCATACATTTCTCTTATTGAGAAATTATTCTTATTTAAAGATGTAATCTGCATATATACTTAAAACATTTCATAACAAGTTTGAGAATTACCTGTGGATATGTGAATGTAACTGAACGAAAAATAAGAGTTAAAAAAATAGAACAAAAAAAAATTGTTTTAAAAAATTCAGAGTTTGGCGGTGATCGAACTCGCGCAACACGATCGCAAGCGCAACATCATAGCCGCTGGGCCACTACAACTGCTTGATAGCTGGTGCCAAATGGTGTATTTAACATTGTAGTGCACACGAATTGTACCGTTTTTTTTTCTTGGGCTTGATTTAAGAACATCGTTCTCATTAATAGAACATTTGTTCATATTTTAAGACCGGCCGTTCTTTTTTGAAGAAAATGGTGTCAGTTCAAGAACAAGGTTGTTGTTTTAAGAACAGGTCGTTCGTTTTTCAAGAACAAAAAAGTAAGAACATGAAAAGCTTGAGTTGAGTCCGGTGGTGCTGGATTTTAGAACGGCGTTTTTCTCTGAGTGTACTGATTTTACTTATGTATGTCTCCCCAACGTATTAGGTGGCTGATAATACACCCACAGCAAGTACGCATGTTGTAAGCGGCGTCTAAAATACCTGTTTCCTTAGCAATCGAGGCTCTTGCAAACCCACGTTTCTTATGGAACTATAAGGCGGAGGGTCGGGATGACCTAAAACTGCAATGTGGTCATATTAAATCGCTCCAGCGATGGTCAAGCTTGTACCTTAGTGGTGCTTGTTAGCGTATCGATATCCGGCAAAAGACCATCATCAAATGTAGATAACACTTCCCAAAACCTTCGGAAGTGCAACAAAATAATTTCCACTCATTTTATACCTTCATGAAAATGAAATGGTATATTAATTTCGTCACGAAACCCAAAATTGTAAGTCCTTAAAGGAAAATAGATAGACCCACCACTAAGTATACCGAAATAATCAGGATGAAGAGCTGAGTTGATTTAGACATGTCCGTCTGTCTGTTTGTATGCAAACTAGTCCCACAATTTTTAAGATATCTTGATAAAATTTGGTGAGCGGGTGTATTTGGGTGTCCGATTAGACATTTGTCGGAACCGGCCGGATCGGATCACTATAGCATATATCCTCCATACACTCAGAGAAAAACGCCGTTCTAAAATCCAGCACCACCGGACTCAATTCAAGCTTTTCATGTTCTTACTTTTTTGTTCTTGAAAAACGAACGACCTGTTCTTAAAACAACAACCTTATTCTTGAACTGACACCATTTTCTTGAAAACAGAACGGCTGGTCTTAACATATGAACAAATGTTCTATTAATGAGAACGATGTTCTTAAATTAAGCCCAAGAAGAAACAAGTAAGAACGGGACTGTCTTCGGCTGTGCCGAAGACTTCATACCTTTCATGAATGGGGTTGAACAATAATCTTATCCCGTTCGTAATCTCCGAATAATCGGATGTATAAGATAAGAAATATATAGTGAACAGATCTACATACTTTAACGATTTTTAAGATAAATATAAAATAAAAAATAGGTAGGTAATCTGTGTGAGGATGCAAAGCTTCACGTTTTTTGTGGTCTGCATGTAAAAACTATGACTACGAATCACGTATTTCAAAAATATATGACGTAAACGTAACTATTTTATGAAATTTGATGAATTTTGAAGCTTCTAGCCGTAAAAAAGGGGTCAAAATGACAGTTTATATGAAGTATATAATATATATACCACCGGTCTCTATGATTTTTTCAGACAACAATATATGCTATATACGTAAGCATTTTGTGAAATTTGAAGCTTCTACCTGTTAAAACGGGGCAGAAATTGCGCAAAGTTTCTTATCTGAACAATCGGTTGTATGAGATATATACTATGTATACCACCGATCTCAATGATTTGTTCAGACATCAATATATGCTATACACGTAAGCAGTTGGTGAAATTTGAAGCTTCTAGCTGTTAAAATGGAATGAAATCGTAAAAAATATATATATATATATACCATCATATATATATTATATATATCACCGATCTCTATGATTTTTTGACACATTAATACATACTATATACGTAAGCAATCGGTGAAATTTGAAGCTTATAACTGTTAAAATGGGGTAGAAATTGCGAAAAGTTTCTTATCTGAACAATCGGTTGTATGAGATATATACTATATATACAAACGATCTTTATGATTTTTTCAGACAACAATATATGCTATATACGTAAGCATTCGTTGAAATTTGAAGCCTCTAGCTCTTAAAATAGGGCAGTAATTACGAAAAGTTCCTTATCTGAACAATCTGTTGTGGGGGATATATGCTATATATACGACCGATCTCATAAATTTTTTCAGGCAACAATATCTGCAATATACGAAAGTATATGGTGAAGTTTGAAGCTTCAATCTGTTAAATTGGGTAAGATATTACAAAAATCCTCTTTTTCTGAAAAATCGGTTGTATGGAGGATATATGCTATAGTGGTCCGATCCGGTCGGTACCGACAAATGTCTAATCGGACACCCAAATACACCAGCTCACCAAATTTTATCAAGATATCTCAAAAATTGAGGGACTAGTTTGCATACAAACAGACAGACGGACAGAGGGACAGACGGACAGACGGACATGGCTAAATCAACTCAGCTCTTCAACCTGATTATTTCGGTATACTTAATGGTGGGTCTATCTATTTTCCTTTAAGGACTTACAATTTTCGGTTTCGTGACGAAATTAATATACCATTTCATTTTCATGAAAGGTATAAAAATAGGTAGGTAATCTGTGTGGGGATGCAAAGCTTCACGTTTTTTGTGGTCTGCATGTAAAAACTATGACTACGAATCACGTCTTTCAAAAATATATGACGTAAGCGTAACTATTTGATGAAATTTGATGAATTTTGAAGCTTCTATCCGTAAAAAAGGGGCAAAAATGACAGTTTATATGAAGTATATAATATATATACCACCGATCTCTATGATTTTTTCAGACAACAATATATGCTATACACGTAAGCATTTGGTGAAATTTGAAGCTTATAGCTGTTAAAATGAGGCAGAAATCGCAAAAAAAAGATATATATGTAGGAAGGGTTAAGGCAAATGCAACCCTATACACGTTAGGACAGACTAGACGAAACGTTGCCGCACTCAACCAACGCCAACTACAAAACGATATGAACAGCTAACGAACGATTCAAAAAAGGACAGTTGAACACGGACACCCAATCTCGACGGAGGCGCGACAAACATACTTACTTTAATAAGTATCAAGTAAAAACAATTAACTTCGATGATCTCGCTTTATTGACGATATATCAAAAACAGAGCTCAAAAGAGAAATGCATTTGTATATATACTTGATTGATCTTACTTACTAAAGTTTATCACTAATTATGTACTAATACTTAGAACAAAGAGAAAAGGTTAAATTTGTTTATGCGAATAGTAGCCTAAAAGAGAAATTATGTAGGTAAGTTAACATATCTAGCAATAAGAGTAAATATAGATGAAGAGAATAGAGTGGGTGGGTATAAAGATGTAACTCCTCCACCGCTGGTTTTTAAAATACTCCTGGATTTTAAATTTAATTGGTTAAAATTTAGTGTAATTAGACTTATGTATGTATATGTGTTGTTATTCCAAATACTTAAAAAAATATATATTTTTTTTGTATTTTTTTTTTTTAATTCAAATTGTCTTAGTGTACTAAGTAATATAAATTACGATTAAAAGTATGTATTAAAAGTAAAAAAAAAAAAGAAGTATACAAAGATTAGTTTTTGCATTAAGATTTATTTTACTAGTAAATACATCAGATTTGCTTTTCTATTACAATAACTACAAAATATTTGTATTTTCATTAATCGGTATATTAATATTTTTTTTTTTTTTTTTATTTAAATGTGTTTTTTTTGTAATTTTAATTATTTTTGATCTTTAATGTTGTAAAATTTTAATGTACGTTTAATATTGGATTCATGAACGTTATTCAGTTTTGCTTTCCGAAACTTGGGTTTTTCTTTGTGCCTTACATTTAGATAGTTCTTAATAAAACCTTCACATCTATTTTCGATATAATTTTCTCTATTTGCGTTCGCTTTGTCTATGCTTTTAAATTTTTTTAATTCAATTCTATTTTTAATTAATTTTTTATCAACGATATGATTGTGAACGCTGTTTGGCGTACTTTCAATTGTTGAATGGTACGACTTATTATATAACTCTATAGCTTTACTAATTTGATCTCTAATAGGTATCCTATTTTCTATATTTAAAGCTCTTACTTTTTCAGTTATTGTATTGTTTAATCTCTCCACGTCGGAGTTGCCAGTATGGCTATTTGACTTTGAAAAGTGAATGTGTATATCTTCCTCTCGACAAAATCCTTTAACATTAATAGAGTTGAACTCGTTGTCACATACTATTTTCTTCATTTTGCCAAACAGTGAGATATACAATCTGAGTTTTTCAATTAATGTCTTACTATTTCTATCTTCTAAATAGAACGCCGCAGCATGCTTTGAAAATTTATCTAAAAATATAATAAATGAATGTTTTGAATTGATATAAGTATCAATGTGAACTATCTCATTTGTATCGGATGGTGTTTCTGTGATTGAAAACATCTTTTTAATAGGGTTCCTGTCGTATTTTGCTGCACTGCAAACATCGCAATTATTAATTACTTTATTGATTATCTGTTTAAGGTTAGGATAATAAATTTTGTGCTTAAGGTGTTGGTAGTTGGGTATAATACCGGAGTGACCAGATTCCCTAGTGTGAAACAGAGAAATTTGTTTGATGGCTTCTTCTTCGCTTGCCAAATCTTTGGCCAAATAAGCACATTTAATAAATTTAATGTTTTTGCTATTTTGAAATAGTTTTATTATCGATTCTTGGACGGTATTATAAAGTGATTCACTCAATTCGGAATAAATAGCGGTCTTACCAGGTTTAATGTTTCTTCTTACTATATCAGCTATGTTATCAGGAATGTCGTTCCATTCAATATATATTCTTTGATTTCCTAATACATTCTCCTTCTCTCTTACTTTTTCCTCTACAATAAATATTTGCGACCTAAATCGATTAACAACAGTATCTAATATTGGAAAATGGTCATTGAATTCTTCTTTCTGTGAATGTATTGTAGCCATAGTTGACATATTACAATCCTGATCTTCTAACGCATTGATTTCGTTCGTATATGAATTGATTCGGCTTAGGAAGTCGGCAATTTTATTATCCTTCCCCTGGATATAGTCAATTTTGGCTTCGTATTCCCCTAGTTGTATCAGCCATCTTTGAAGACGGGGATTAATATTTTTCCCATTGTACTTTGCTTGTAACCACTTTAGTGGTTGGTGATCAGTATGCAAATCGAATTCTGTACCGTATAGATATGGCCTAAAATAGTGAACAGCCCAAACAATGGCCAAAAGCTCTTTTTCGACCGTTGCATAGTTTTTTTCATGGTCGTTCAGTGTTCTGGAAGCAAAGCATATAGGGTGACCATCTTGAGATAGTACAGCACCTAAAGCAAAATTACTAGCATCCGTTGTCAATTTGAATCTTTTATTAAAGTTGGGATATCGCAAAATAGGATGATCGGTTATTAATGACTTTAATTTTTCAAATGCTGATATATATCTTGGATCATTTACATTCACTACTTTATCTTTTTTCAAATAAGAAATCATGGGATAGGCGATTTTTGCGTAATCCCTTATAAACTTCCGGTAATATCCCGTCATTCCTAAGAAAGACCTTATTTGCTTATCCGTTGTTGGTAATTTTAATTTTTGAATTACATCAACTTTACTTCTATTTGGTTTGACTCCTTCGGGAGTTAGTATATGACCCAAATATTCGGTTTCCTTAACTAAGAAATTGCACTTATTGATTTGTATTTTAAGTTGAGCTTTCCGTAGTGTTTCAAAAATTAATTTTAAGTTAACTAAATGTTCCTCTAAAGAGGTGCTAAACACTAATATGTCGTCCAGATAAACGACACAAATTCTATTAATATACTTTTGAAGCACTGAGTTCATGAGCCTTTGGAAGGTTGATGGTGCGTTTTTGAGTCCAAACGGCATTCTAACAAACTCAAAGTGCCCATGTGGGGTTGAAAACGCGGTTTTTCTACGATCTTCCTGCTTTACCACAATCTGATGGAAACCTTTTGCAAGGTCAAGTGTGGTAAAGTACATTGCTCTACCCAATTTGTCCAATATCCCGTCGATATTGGGAATTGGGAACTTGTCTGAAATTGTGTTTTCATTCAATTTCCTATAGTCTATCACTATCCGCCACTGTTTTGATCCTGTGCTGTCTATTTTCTTGGGAACAATCCACAGTGGACTATTATAGGGCGAACAAGATGGTGTAATAATATTTTGTTCTAACATTTCGTTTATTTGTCGATTTATCTCTTGTTCATGGACCTTAGGATAACGATAAATTCTTGAAAAAATTGGATTATTTGTTGTCGTTACAATTTCATGTTGAATGTTTTGGGTAGCTGTAAGCTTTTCTCCTTCCTTATAAAATAAATCTTCATAAGCTAAAAGTAATTTTTCAATTTTAATACGTTCTTCGGTGTTTAGATGTTCCAAATTTAATTGTTTTACTATATTCGTTGGAACCGGATTTAATGTCGAAATATTTTGAATATCGAATGGATATTGATGGAAAAATAGCTTGTTGCCATTTATCTCGAGGAAGTCATTTTCGAAATCTATTTTCGCCTTGAAAGGTTTTAAAACGTTTTGCCCAATAATGGCATTGTAATTCTCATTTCTTAAATTGACAACTTTCCATGATATAGTCCCTTGAGATTTAAATTCTTCAGGGAGTGGAGTAATAATTTTACTAGTTACTCGATTGATTCCATTTATTGTTCTAAAGTATAATTCTTTTTCCAGATGTTCTACAGAAAAATTATTTAAAATATTTGGTCCAATCAAACTTGTAGTTGAACCAGTATCTATTAAACACCTAATTTTTTCATTTTGAATGGTGATTGTAATCACCGGTAGTCGTTGGTAAGCGAGTCCTCTAAAAAATTTTCGGACTGTTCAACGTTTGTAATATCCATAGGCTCAGCTGTATTATCGATAGGAACTGACTTACGTGTTTTATTAATATTTCGAGACTGAGCTGAATAATTATATCTATTGTTTGGCTGATGATTGCTTACAGCTTGTCTAGAAGATGGTTGCAAATTTTTAAAATACTCATCTTGTCGTCCATTAAAATATTTAGAATATCCTTGGTAACTATTATTTGTTAGCGTCTGATTGCTATTTCGCGATAAAGGTATCTTATTATTATTACTAGTGCTAGTTTGAGCAAATATGTTGTAGTTAATATCATTTGGTTTAAATATTTTTGCTTGCTTTCTATGTCTAAAATCTATACATCTTAAATCATCAAGTAGTTTTAAATTAGAGTATCTTAAAATTATGTCATTTATTGTACTATTCGTTTCAATATGAGCTCGAATCGGGCCATCTATTTTCTCTAACAAAATATCTACTAAATCTCTATTTACGCTGTTAGGTGAATAAAGTGAAGACTGTCTACTATCAAATTCATATAGTTCATTTAAATCGAACTTTGCCTTCTCAAAAATTGAAAAAAGTTCTCGTAAGGTAGACACCTTAACCATTCTACAAAAATTAAATATTTCACCATAAGTGTGACGAGGTCTAAAATACTGCTTCAAACTAGTTTTAATTTCCTCCCAACCAGCGTTTTCTCCTAGCTCTTGTATGGTTTTTCCAGCATCTCCTATAACTTTTTCATTTTTTATTATTTGAAGTCCGAATTCTTTTAATTGAATGTTTCCCTCACAAAGCTCAAACGTTTTTTCTACTGACCTGAAAAAAGCGCCAACATTCTGGCTGTCATCCAATGGACGTATATACCGAAACTGGCTTAACACATCTTTTGGACTTAAGTGAAGAGACATGTTTGTTGCTATTTGCTGCTGTAGTTGATTTGTTTGCTGTTGCTGTTGTTGGTTTTGTTGTTGCTGCAGTTGTTGATTTTGTTGTTGCTGCATCACCAGAGCTTCATTTTGTTGTTGCAAAACTTGCTCCAACTCAGCGATTCTTTGTTTGAGTGCTTCTAGGTTCTCCATATTCATCAACGGTCTATTTGAGTCAAATATATTTTGTCGTCTATTCATTTAAATTCTTTACATCAATCGTTATTTCTCTTTTATTTTATTTTTCACTTCTATAATAATTTAAAATTATATTGCTTCTTCTTTCTTAAAATCGTTTGGTTGTTTGTTTCTTTTTTGCATATATGAATGTACACTAGTTAATTGTTTTTCACTCTCCAATTGTTCTCTCATTCGCTCTTTGCTTGTTAATTCAAAACTTGAATATTGTTTTTGTTTATCATGTACATATAGATATATATGTATGTGCGTAACTATTTTTTTTTCCTTTAATATTCCTAATTGTTTTATGTAAAAGTTTTCAAACTGTAAAAAGTGGCGCCATAACCAAAATTTCTCGTATGATTTATTTTTCACCACTTTTGTAACTGATTTATGAGCGTCATAACGGTACTCATAGGTTCTGTTATAATGTTTTTCCAAATTTATTTTCTTCGGTAAATTAAGTTCATTTTTTTTATAAATGATATATGATTTTTTTTTTTTTTTAATTGAATTTTCACACTTCACTTTTTATAACAGTATTAATTTTCGTATTTTTCTTGGATTTAATAAACAATTCTTTTAAAAGAGTTCATTTACGTTTTTTTTATTTTTTTGGAATTTAAATTTCTTTTAGTTATCCTACCGACTGCGCCACAAACATACTTACTTTAATAAGTATCAAGTAAAAACAATTAACTTCGATGATCTCGCTTTATTGACGATATATCAAAAACAGAGCTCAAAAGAGAAATGCATTTGTATATATACTTGATTGATCTTACTTACTAAAGTTTATCACTAATTATGTACTAATACTTAGAACAAAGAGAAAAGGTTAAATTTGTTTATGCGAATAGTAGCCTAAAAGAGAAATTATGTAGGTAAGTTAACATATCTAGCAATAAGAGTAAATATAGATGAAGAGAATAGAGTGGGTGGGTATAAAGATGTAACTCGCGCGCTAATATAAAAGTAGTCGGTACAACTTGAATTAAAGTTATCAATTTAACTACACTGAACTTAAAAATAATTTATCTACTATTAATCTAAACTATGTACTATTACTAACATTCTTATATTACAAAATAAAATGAATTAATAAACATTAAAACAAAAACACTACAATTTGGGGGCTCAACCGGGATGTGAACAAGTGGATGTGCGTATGTGCTCACGTATTGACAAAGCTACTACGAAAAAAAGAAGAAAATTTGTTTTAAAACATTAGTTGCATTGTGCAAAACTAAAAACGTTAAAAGTTGATAGTTTTTAAAAGCGAAAATTGAAAAACATAAAATATATACTGCATACAGATGTATTCATGTAATTTGAAAAATAAAAATGCGCAGTGTCTGGGTGCTCCGTAGTGCCGCAAGTAGCCTCAAGTAAATTTAGAGGTTATGTGTATATGTGTATATGTACACATCGTTTGATTTAAAACGAACGTCAGCTTCAGTGGCGCAAGCTGCAGCGTTCAGCTAATTGCGCAGTAACAAAAACTGTTCAAAGTCGAAATACGCATAAAGGTTGAAAAAAATGCGAAGAAATGGGAATCACAAAACAATCGATAATGCGAAAGAAGAGCAGCATTGAAGGAAGAGTGGCAGCAGCAATCAAGAGATAAGCAACCAGCATTTGTCCGGCAGAGAGAGGAATGAAGTACCTACTGAGTAAGAAAGAATAAAATAGATAGCATGACAATCGTTAGATTTAAAGTCGTATTTTAATGATCCACGAACAGTAGTTGAATCGTGAGAAGAAAGAGAAATTTGTGTTCAATTACAAAAGCCGAAGTTGATAAACGAGAAAAATTAACGATTGTCTTCGCTATTGATTTTGCTATTAGTTTTCATTCATACGAAGTAAAAGGCTAAAGATGTCAGAAGATAATAAATGATTGAAATGTAAAATTGATAAAACGAAATGTGAAGTTGAAAAAAAAATTGTTGCAAAGTTGTTGAAAATCGAAAATATAAAAATCAAGCTAAAAAAGCAAAGTTGTAAAAAGCTGAAAAAGAGTAAAGAAATTTAAGAAAAAAAAAAGAACGAAATTGTTAGAAGTTTAAAGAAAAACAAAGATAACCAAATTTATAAGAAGAAACAAAGCAGCTGAATGCAAACAAAAGCTCAAAGCTGAAAGAAAACCGAAAGTAAGTTGAAAAGAACGAAAGAAGTTAATGTAAAAATAGAAATGAAAGAAAGAGATGAAGTGAGTAAAAAGTTGTTTTAATCCAAATAAGTTGACAAAAAGAGGAAGGTGGATAGATAGCTTAACATAAAGTTTCGTTAAAGCGAGTCAAATAAATAAATAAAGAAAGAGACAGATGTCTTGGTAAAGTAGTTCTAAAAAGAAAATTTGTAAGCTAAAAGAAGAAAACATCATAAAATCGTTGATGTGAGTAAACAATAGATGTCAAAATCAGATAAGTTTGTGTAAAAATATATTAAATTCCAACTAGAACTCGAAGGGTAATTCCACCAACAATATCTGAAAATTAAAAATAAGAACTTAATACTATGTTCAAACAGAAAAATAAATTGAGGCTATTTCGATTTAAATTGAGTGGTGTTCATACAACTCTATTTAGCTTACACAATAGTAATTTGATAGCTGGTTGGCTCATCTCTACAGTAACAACATATCTTTGTTGAGACTGTCAAAATGTGCGTGTTGGTATTAGGTGAATAGAATGGAATGAAAACATAAAACTTTGAAATTTTTGTGTGTTGTAAGAAAATGTGTTCAGTGTTTTGATTTTGCCATCTTCTTTAGACAGTCCCTACTCCAGTGAAATGAAAGACATAAAATGAGCTGATGAAATGAGCCAACCATATAGTTCAGCCATGCGTAAGTGACGTTTAAATATACTCAATAAACACACTTTACAATGTTGCATTTGCAGGTTGAAACAATTTATTACGCAATTTTTTTTAAATTGGCAATTTATTATTACAATTTATTATATGACAAATTGCGTAATAAATTGCCCAAAGAGTATAAATTGTCAATTTGGTGTGTGTTTGAACCTAGTATAACAGAGGTTAGATAACATATAAACGTTTAAGGGTTGAAACTTGAAACTGAATTAAAGTTTGAATAAGAATTTCATAATTGATCCAATCTTTTTAAACAAATTTTGTTTTTTTTGTGTAATATTGAATACAATATGGATGCGCAGACATTACTAACATTGACAGTGGACAGTTTAAAGGAAAAACTGACAGAGTGTGGATTAAGCACAGTAGGAAGAAAAGCTGAATTACAGGACAGACTTTTACAACATTTAGGTCTATCCGAGAATGTGGCAACCGACGGCGAACAGAATGAGTCTGTATATGAAGATGTGGGCGGTACCACCCAGCGAGTACCGACCGTACCACCATCACATTTCACTTTGCGGGATATAGAAGATTCCATGGGACATTTCACCGGTGTAGGGTATCCAGGTATAGGACAGTGGGTAAAAGATTTCGAGGACAATGCTTTTACGCTTAATTGGAATGAGTTACAAAAATTTGTTTATGCAAAACAATTGCTGAAGGGAGATGCCAGAGCATATGTTAGAAGCCAATCGAACATTTGTGACTGGACATCGTTGAAAACTGCGTTAAATAAGGAGTTTGGTAAAAAGTTGTCAGCAATCGAGGTTCATGAAATGCTAAGAAACCGACGGAAAAAGCCATCAGAAACTTTAAGAGAATATTTGTACTCCCTTATAGAGATAGGAAATGGAACTAATCTTGACGAAGAAAGTTTAATAGATTATTTTGTTAGGGGTATTCCAGACGCATGGCAAAACAAAACAGTTTTATACCAAGCTCAAACGGTGGAAGAGTTAAAAGTTCATTTGAAAGTGTATGAAAAAATTAAGCTGTCCAGATCTCAACCTTCATTCTCGAAGGGTAGTTCACAGGGGGTCATAGGAGAGGGAAAGGCACTTGAAGGTAAACAAACCTCAAACGAACTCTCGTGTTTCAAATGTGGAATGAAGGGGCATATTGCAAAAAGCTGTAGTTTGAAAGGATTTAAGTGTTTTAAATGCAATAAAGTTGGGCATAGAGCGACAGAGTGTACATCCAAGAAACCAGACGAAGTGAAAAAAGAGGTGGCGAAAAAAGAGAAGGACGGAGTGCATATGACTTCCGACCACGAAGTGATAACTTTAACTCAGTCAAGTAACCGCGTTTTCAAAGAGTTTACTATCAACAACGTTGTTATATGTGCTTTAATTGATACAGGTAGCGATATTAGTGCAGTACGGTATGACACACTCATGTTGTTAGGTGACATTGAATTATCCAATGAGACAAAGAAATTTACGGGAATCGGAGGGATGAAGATCACAACGGTAGGTAGCTTTACAAAAGAGGTCGAAATCGATATCCTAAATCTTCAGATTAAATTTCACGTCGCTAGGGAGAAGGACATTTTGTATAATGCAGTCCTTGGAAACGATATACTTAAATTTGTCGATGTATTTATAGGTGAAAAGGGTGCTAGATTCCAGGCTAAATTTAAGTCTACTGAGCAAAAAAGCGATAAGCAAATTAGGTTACAGGATTTAGATAAGAAGGCGAAAGCTGGAGAAAGTGTGGTGGTGAAAGATAAAAGTGCTGATGAAAGCATCCGTATGCTTACACGGGAATTCAACCAAATTTGCCTATCAGCTGAAGAGGGTGAATTCAAAGCGAAATCTAACTATGAGCTAAGCCATCTAAATGTTGAAGATAGAGATAAAGTCACAAAAATTATAGAGAGATATGAACCAAAACCCTCTCAAACGTCACCAGTAGAAATGAAAATAATTTTAAAAGACGAAGTACCGGTGTATAGCAGACCTAGGAGACTACCTATTTCAGATCAGGTTATAGTAGAAAATCAAGTTAGAGACTGGCTTAATGAGGGAATCATTCGGAACAGTTCGTCTGCATATGCATCACCAATTGTCCTGGCAGGGAAAAAAGATGGCACCAAGCGACTCTGTTGTGACTACAGAAGGTTAAATGAGAAAATCGTACGGGACAACTTCCCAATGGTTCTAATAGATGATGTTCTTCAGCGTTTAGAAAAGGCAAATGTTTTCACAACATTAGATTTAAGGGATGGATTTTTTCACGTACCATTGGAAAACGATTCTAAAAAATATACAGCTTTCGTGACACATAACGGCCAATACGAGTTTAATTTCGTTCCGTTCGGAATCTCAAACTCCCCAGCCGTTTTTTGTAGGTTTATTTTCGCAATATTTCGTGAGTTGGTACAAGAGGGCACGGTTGTCATTTATATGGACGATATTATAATCCCATCGAAAGACGAACAAGAGGGTGTCATGAAATTGCAAAAGGTGTTAGCAGTAGCAGAATCAAATGGGTTGAGGATAAAATGGAAAAAGTGTCAATTTTTAAAGAGAACGGTAAATTTCCTCGGGTACATAATCGAAAACTCTACAATTAAAATCTCGAATGAAAAGACGAATGCCATTAAAACTTTTCCAGTACCTAAAGATAGGAAGGCACTTCAGCGTTTCTTGGGACTTACATCGTATTTCCGGCGTTTTATCCCAAACTATGCGACGATCGCTCGACCTTTGACAGACCTTTTGAAGAAAGATGTTAAATTTGTTATAGGGGACCAGGAATCTGCAGCGGTTCTGCAACTTAAAGACGCGTTGACTTCTTCGCCAGTACTGAAGATATATGATATTTCGGCGACAACTGAAATTCATACAGATGCTAGCAAGTTCGGTTACGGTGCAGTTTTGTTGCAGAAAGACTCCGAAGACGGCCAGTTACACCCAGTTCAATATATGAGCAGAAAAACGACGGCGGCAGAGCAAAAATACCATTCTTATGAATTGGAGGTTCTAGCCATTATTGAAGCTTTAAAGAGGTGGAGGGTATATGTTCTAGGTACAAAGTTCAAGATCGTAACAGACTGTAACGCGTTTGCGATGACAATGCGGAAAGACGACGTACTATTAAGAGTGTCCAGATGGGCTATGTTCTTACAAGAATTTGACTATATTATAGAGCATCGTGCAGGACCCAAAATGAAACACGTCGATGCTTTGAGTCGTGTTATTTGTCTAGCAGTGGGAGACTCGTTACGTCATCGAATTAAGGAAGCTCAGCTATCGGATGAATGGACGCGTGCAATACGAAAAGTTGTAGAAGGTGGATGTTATGAAGACTACTTTGTTAAGTACGACATTCTGTACAAAGATCCAACCAAGGAACTTTTGGTAATACCGTCTGTAATGGAACGAGAAGTAATAGAAATTGCTCATCGTCAAGGACATTTCGGAACGAAAAAGACGCAAGACATTGTAGAAAAAAGTTTCTATATCCCAAATTTAAACGCCAAAGTTGCCAAAGTAGTAAAAGCGTGTATTGAATGCATAGTGTCAGAATCGAAGGCAGGCAGGAAGGAGGGTTTTCTTAATCCCATTGATAAAGCTGATAGGCCGCTAAGGACCTTTCACATAGACCACGTAGGCCCAATGGAACAAACGCAGAAACGCTATAACCACATACTGGTAATAATAGACGCTTTCTCGAAATCCGTGTGGCTTTATCCCACGAAAAGTACAGGGGCAGCAGAAGTCGTAGAAAAGTTACAAAAATTAGCAGTTTTGTTTGGAAACCCAGAAAGAATTATTACTGATAGAGGCACGGCATACACGGCAAATATTTTTAAAGAATATTGCAAGAAGGAAATGATTCAACATCTACTTATTGCAACGGGAGTACCACGTGGGAATGGGCAGGTTGAACGTATGCATAAGATTGTTGTTCCAATGCTAACAAAACTTTGCATTGAAAATCCTAAAGCTTGGTACAAGCATGTTGATCGGATACAGCAGACAATTAACAATACACCTCCCCGTAGCACGAAATACACACCATTTAGATTACTAACAGGGGTAGAGATGCGGATCACTGATAATCCTGACATTCGAAAACTTATAGAGGAAGAAAACATACAAGAGTTGGAGGAGGAACGGGATTCAAACCGAGAAGAAGCTAGGGAAAATATACAGAAAATTCAAGCTGAAAATAAGAAATCTTTCGACAGGAAGCGGGTAAAGGAAACGACTTATTCACCAGGAGAATTAGTGGCTATAAAAAGAACTCAATTTGGGTCCGGATTAAAACTAAGGCCAAAGTTTCTAGGGCCATACAAAATAATAGAAAAGTTTCAGCATGGACGGTACTCGGTCGAGAAAGTTGGGGATACTGAGGGGCCACAAAGGAGCTATGCTATAGCCGAAAACATGAAAAAGTGGGACCCAGCATTCGGGTCGAATGCCCTGTCAGGATAGCCGAATGTAGGAAGGGTTAAGGCAAATGCAACCCTATATACGTTAGGACAGACTAGACGAAACGTTGCCGCACTCAACCAACGCCAACTACAAAACGATACGAACAGCTAACGAACGATTCAAAAAAGGACAGTTGAACACGGACACCCAATCTCGACGGACGCGCGCGCTAATATAAAAGTAGTCGGTACAACTTGAATTAAAGTTATCAATTTAACTACACTGAACTTAAAAATAATTTATCTACTATTAATCTAAACTATGTACTATTATTAACATTCTTATATTACAAAATAAAATGAATTAATAAACATTAAAACAAAAACACTACATATACTATATATATATATACTATATATACCATCATATATATATTATATATATCACCGATCTCTATGATTTTTTGACACAACAATACATACTATATACGTAAGCAATCGGTGAAATTTGAAGCTTATAGCTGTTAAAATGGGGTAGAAATTGCGAAAAGTTTCTTATCTGAACAATCGGTTGTATGAGATATATACTATATATACAACCGATCTCTATGATTTTTTCAGACAACAATGTATGCTATATACGTAAGCAATCGGTGAAATTTGAAGCTTATAGCTGTTAAATTGGGGTAGAAATTGCGCAAAGTTTCTTATCTGAACAATCGGTTGTATGAGATATATACTACATATACAACCGATCTCTATGATTTTTTTAGACAACAATATATGCTATATACGTAAGCAATCGGTGAAATTTGAAGCTTATAGCTGTTAAAATGGGGTAGAAATTGCGAAAAGTTTCTTATCTGAACAATCGGTTGTATGAGGTATATACTATATATACAACCGATCTCTATGATTTTTTCAGACAACAATATATGCTATATACGTAAGTATTCTGTGAAATTTGAAGCAAGCTTCAATCTGTTAAATTGGGTAAGATATTACAAAAATCCTCTTTTTCTGAAAAATCGGTTGTATGGAGGATATATGCTATAGTGGTCCGATCCGGTCGGTTCCGACAAATGTCTAATCGGACAGACAGACGGACAGACGGACGTGGCTAAATCAACTCAGCTCTTCAACCTGATTATTTCGGTATACTTAATGGTGGGTCTATCTATTTTCCTTTAAGGACTTACTATTTTCGGTTTCGTGACGAAATTAATATACCATTTCATTTTCGTGAAAGGTATAAAAAACGGTACAATTCGTGTGCAATACAATGTTAAATACAACATTTAGCGCAAGCTATTAAGCAGTCATAGTGGCCCAGCGGCTATGATATTCATCTTGCGACCGTGTGGCGCGAGTTCGATCCCCGTCAAACTCTGAATTTTTTTTCAACAATTTTTTTATGTTCTATTTTTTTTAACTCTTATTTTTCGTCCAGTTCCGTTCACATATGTACAGGTAATTCTCAAACTTGTTATGAAATGTTTTAAGTATATATACAGATTACGTCTTCAAATAAGAATAATTTCTCAATAAGAGAAATGTATGAAAAAACGCTTATTATGCATTTTTTCTTAAACTTTTGAATTTAAATAACAATTTTTTATTATAAATATTTTTTATTTATGACAAAAAAATTTTTATTAATAAAAAATAAATAAATATATTTAAAAAAATACTTTCCCCTCCCACCAAAGATCAAGCACGAACCGTTCTTAAATTGAGACCGAAAAATGTTAAATCGACCACAAATCGTTCTCGAAGCGTGAGAACAAAAAATCCTAAATCAAGCCCAAGTAGTGCTTGAAATGAGCACAGAAGTTTCACACATCAATACCAAACTGGTCATAAAATACGAACGGTGTGCTTGGAAAAACTGTGCTTAAAACAAGCCCATCGGTCACGAGTTAAGAAAAAACGTACTTAACAGACTTTTGTCAACGAATGTTCTTATTTTGAACTTGTTTCGTTCGTTTTGGAACGATTTTTTCTCTGAGTGTACAACCGATTTTTCATAAAAAGAGGATTTTTGTCATATCTTCCTCAATTTAACAGACTGAAGCTTCAAACTTCATCATATACTTTCGTATATTGCACATATTGTTGTCTGAAAAAATTGATGAGATCGTTCGTATATATAGTATATATCCCCACAACCGATTGGTCAGATAAGAAACTTTTCGTAATTACTGCCCTATTTTAAGAGCTAGCAGCTTCCAATTTCACCAAATGCTTACGTGTATAGCATATATTGATGTCTGAAAAAATAATTGGGATCGGTGGTATACATAGTATATATCTCATACAACCGATTGTTGAGATAAGAAACTTTGCGTAATTTCTGCCCCGTTTTAACAGCTAGAAGCTTCAAATTTCACCAAATGCTTACGTATATAGCATATATTGTTGTCTGAAAAAATCATAGAGATCGGTGGTATATATATTATACACCCCATATAAACTGTAATTTTTGCCCCTTTTTTACGGCTAGAAGCCTCAAAATTCATCAAATTTCATCAAATAGTTACGCTTACGTCGTATATTTTTGAAATACGTGATTCGTAGTCATAGTTTTTACACGCAGACCACAAAAAACGTGAAGCTTTGCATCGTCACACAAAGTACCTACCTATTTTTTATTTTATATTTATCTTAAAAATCGTTTAGGTATGTAGATCCGTTCACTATATATTGCTTATCTTATAGATCCGATTATTCGGAGATTACGAACGGGATAAGATTATTGTTCAGCCCCATTCATGAAAGGTATGAAGTCTTCGGCACAGCCCAAGACAGTCCCGTTCTTACTTGTTTGGTGTACATTTGTGCTCATTTCAAGGCAACTATGCTAGTAGTTAATCGTATAAGTTACTATTACAAGTTACGCATATTTCACTGCTTTCCTAAATTCCGTGAGCACATCAGCAAAATGTTCATTTCATTCTCGATCTGGTAGTGCAAGAAGTTGCACATTACTTGTGTAGTTCATATAATCGCGCATTCACAGTACTTTCACAAAAAAAAAAAATACCCTATCAACGCACACATGCAAATTAAGTTTGTCCGGTTTAGTTATTGTAAAAACAAACGTGAGAAAAAAACTTCACTCAAGCGCACGTTCATGCACTTGGCACTTGGCACTTGGTGGTTGGAAAAGAAAAACTTCTCAACACACGCAGCTCGCTCTGCTGCCAGTGACATTGACGCCAGGCGCCAGGTTGCATGCCACAAACATGAGACATGTGGCTTGCGGTTTATAGAAAGTTACTTAAGTGAATTGCGCCAGAAAATATGCAACTTTTAGACGGCAGCACTTAAACTTTTCAGTTATAAAAGCTGTTGACGTTGGTTATTGCAAATTAAAATGTTCATTTCTAAATGCGTTGATTAATTTTGCCACGTCCGTGGTTGTATCTCATAGGGTAAAACAAGTAAAGTTTGAGGTATCTATAAAGTTTTAATTTTTGGTTTAGGGTCCATTTTGGTAGTTTTTCTCAATAGACATTTAAGGCATAAAACTAAAATTTTTTATCTTTAAGATATACACATTATGGTGGTTTTACCACATAGGGTACAAAAAAATGTCAGAATATTTTTGGTGGCACCCCCTAAAATGTTTTTTTTTTGTTAGATTTTAAGACTGCCAAAGTTTGAGCACAATTTGCAAGATGTTAACCCGTGTCACTTTTTAAAATCACCCTAGTGTTTATACATATGTACACTCAGAGAAAAAATCGTTCTAAAACGAACGAAACAAGTTCAAAATTAAGAACATTCGTTGACAAAAGTCTGTTAAGTACGTTTGTTCATAACCCGTGACCGATGGGCTTGTTTTAAGAACAGTTTTTCCAAGCACACCGTTCGTATTTTATGACCAGTTTGGTATTGATGTGTGAAGCTTCTGTGCTCATTTCAAGCACTACTTGGGTTTGATTTAGGATTTTCCGTTCTCACGCTTCGAGAACGATTTGGGTTCGATTTAACATTTTTCGGTCTCAATTTAAGAACGGTTCGTGCTTGATCTTTGGTGGGGGGGGGAAGTATTTTTTTAAATATATTTATTTATTTTTTATTAATAATAATTTTTTTGTCATAAATAAAAAATATTTATAACAAAAAAATTGTTATATAAATTCAAAAGTTTAAGAAAAAATGCATAATAAGCATTTTCTCATACATTTCTCTTATTAAGAAATTATTCTTATTTGAAGACGTAATCTGCATATATACTTAAAACATCCCTGCAGTCAAACCAACTAGTTGTATACTTGAAGAATACTAGTTTGCCAAAAATCCCAACTGGTATGAGTTCTGTCTTTTTTCCATATTAACAACTGGTATTTTTAACACGGCGATGTCCTACGAAATATCAATTGCCAGCCTCTGCATCAGCATCATGCCAATTGACAAACTAGTCATTATATACACCAACATCATACTAGATGACATACTAGTCAGCATACCCATCAGACTCATACCAATTAACACACTAGTCAGCCTTTGCGCCAGCATTATACCAGATGGCATACTAGTTATTATATACACCAATATCATACCAGTTGGCATACTACTCAGTCTATGCATCAATGTAATAAAAGTTGACATACTAGTCGATATTTGCATCAGCATCCTACTATTTAATATACTAGTTTATGTTATTCATTATATTTCATATATATAAAAGGTATGTATATACATATATACATATGTATATCACTTTAAAATTTATCACTTCAATACATTATACTTTGGAATAAATTTTGATAAAAATACGTACATATATATAAAACCTAAAAAGTAACGGAATAACACATGTCGATTTTGTGATCGATCAGCGGAGCCGGCGGTCCATATCCTGTGACGCAATCTCAAGACACAGGGCTAAGTTTATGGGCTCACCATGGCCAAAAAGTTCCCACATTAAATCCCTCAAGCCAAGAGAACGGCTAAGGTTCATCAAGGAAGTCGGCTTGGATGATGTGCTGTGAAGGAGGTGAGGGCACAATACTACGTCAAAACAGGCCAAGCTGCACTAGCACCGTCCTATGATTAGTTTTAATGGAGTTCAGAACGGTGGTAGTGATATGCACTTTACGGAAATCATGCTGATGGATGGATAACCGAAGAATTTCATTTAATTGAGGGCACAGTAACGGCTTCAAATGTTTTCGTTACTGACCAAAGGCATAATATCGTTAGGTACTGGCTGGGTTTCCGGCCTTTGATAGTGGTTTTATCCTTGCCATTCTCCGTTATTCTGGAATGGCAAAGGCTTTCAACGCCAAGTAGAAAAAAAAGGCTGCTGATACCCTCATGGCCAAGGTGTTTTGGCATCGGCATAGGTTATCCGTCTGGGACTATTGATATGGCAGGCTTGGCGTTTTCGATATCTTCTTTAACCTCTGTTGAGGTAACGGTGAGGGTCGACTCGTCATACTTGTGTTTATGTGCCCGTTGATTTGGACGATATCTAGCATTGTCAATTGAAGTATGGATTGCAAGCTGGCCACAGAAAGCACTCGCGCATTTCCTCGAGTCTGAAGGACGAAATTCTAGTCGAATAAATTATTCAAATACTAACTAGTATGAATAACCCCACAAAATTCTAGTCAATGAACTAGAATGTTTGCTGACTACTTTGACTGCAGGGAAGTTTGAGAATTACCTGTGCATATGTGAATGGAACTGAACGAAAAATAAGAGTTAAAAAAAATAGAACATAAAAAAATTGTTTTAAAAAAATTCAGAGTTTGACGGGGATCGAACTCGCGCCACACGATCGCAAGAAGAACATCATAGCTGCTGGGCCACTACAACTGCTTAATAGCTGGTGCCAAATGTTGTATTTAACATTGTAGTGCACACGAATTGTACCGTTTTTTTTCTTGGGCTTAATTTAAGAACATCGTTCTCATTAATAGAACATTTGTTCATATTTTAAGACCAGCCGTTCTGTTTTCAAGAAAATGGTGTCAGTTCAAGAACAAGGTTGTTGTTTTAAGAACAGGTCGTTCGCTTTTGAAGAACAAAAAAGTAAGAACACGAAAAGCTTGAATTGAGTCCGGTGGTGTTGGATTTTAGAAACGCGTTTTTCTCTGAGTGTACTTATTAATATATGTGCAATAGAGTGGGTCAAATTTTTTTTCCATCAGGAATATAACAAAAAAGTAATCTACAGATGTTTCTAAGAAAAATTGCTGAAGACACCATAGCTCTAAGTCCGATTTTGAGTGAGTATCCACTTTTGCAAAATAGATATTTTGCCATATGAATGTAGGGTTTGGCCAAAAAATCTTCATAGCTTCTGATAGAACTATAGCAAAAATATCAATTGGGCTTGCTTTAAAGGTATTTTACGTATATTTCAGAACCTGTATTATTATCTATAGTGTTTTTAATTTTGGTAGAGATATCAGGCTTAAATTATTAGAAATTTGCCTAAAATGAACTTTTACCTACTATATGATCATCTTTAACAAATTTCGAAATTTTTTTTTTCTTTACAGCTAAAATAAGTTCTGAACATTTTCAACTTTCATTCGGACAGTTTTTCTTTTTTCGAATTCGTTTTAGTAGAAAAAAATTTTCAAAAAAAAGCGACATATATTTTCGAGTAATAAGCAAAAAAAACTATTTTTATAATTTTAATGTAATTTATTTAAAAAATTATTCTTTTACTTAGAATTTACCATTTTACCGTATTCTTCAAAATAAAAGTAATGTTATGTTATTATTTTTTAAAATCTTTTTTATACTCAGTTGAGCAGAGCTCACAGAGTATATTAACTTTGATCGGATAACGGTAGACTTCCATATATAAAAATCATCAGTATCGAAAAAAAATTCGATTGAGCCATGTCAGTCCGTCCGTCCGTCCGTCCGTCTTCCCGTTAACACGATAACTTGAGTAAATTTTGAGGTATCTGGGATAAGTATCTATACGCCAATTACATTCGTAACATTGAGTCGAGCATTAAATCGAATCCGAAATCCTTCTGGAATTACATAAAGTCAAAAAAATGCTGCGCCAGTGTCCCAACAGGTGTTTTTCTCGATGACAATTCTGCGAATTCTCCAACTGAAACAGCCAATTTGTTTGCGGAGTTTTTCAAATCGAATTTTGACCCAGAAGATAATAATGATCAAATACTTGAATTTCCGGAGAGTCAGGACTATGCTGTTAACTTTGGATCGCTATGTCTCTCTTCTGAGGATATTAGTAAAGCCATTAATAAATTAAAATCCTCCTATCGGTCTGATGCTGATGGCTTGTGCCCTATAGTGCTAAAGTGCTGTCCAGCTTTAATATATCCGTTAAGACTGATCTTAAATAAATCCTTGTCTTCTGGGACGTTCATTAATGATTGGAAAATAACTTCCATTATCCCAGTCTTTAAAAGTGGTAACAAGAACGATGTCCGCAACTACAGGCCCATATCCAAGCTGTATACTATTTCCAAAATTTTTGAGCATGCCGTCAATGCAAAGCTAAGTTTTGCTGTTAAATCTTTCATTTCTCCCTATCAACATGGATTTGTCGCTGGCAGGTCAACTGTTTCTAATCTTGCTGTCTTTAGTGAATATTGTGTAGAGTCATTTTCTGCTGGGTTTCAAGTGGATTCCATCTACACAGATTTCTCTAAAGCCTTTGATAGAGTTTCTCATAGAGTTTTACTAGGAAAATTAGCTTCTCTTGGCTTACATTCCTCGTTTCTGCTATGGATTGCCTCTTATTTATTTAACAGGCAATGTGTTGTTAATATTGATGGTGTATCCTCCAGGCCTTTTGTTGCCACTTCTGGTGTACCTCAGGGTAGTATATTGGAACCGTTATTTTTTATTCTTTTTATCAACGACATTAGTAGTTGCTTCTCGTTCGCCAAGTGTTTACTTTACGCTGATGACCTGAAGCTATCCTCAGCAATTAAGGGGCCAGATAATGCCTAAAGATTACAAAATGACATTAACAAACTTTACCGCTGGTGCGAGGAATCTCATCTTTCCTTGAACCCCGCCAAATGTTTCCACATAACTTATGCGAAAACAACTAGTACACTACATACGATTTACAGAATTTCAAATTGTGAGCTACAGTGTGTTAATGAGATTAAAGATCTTGGTATTATCTTTGACAGTAAGTTCTCGTTTTACAATCACGTAAACTATATAACTGCTAAATCATATTCTATGCTTGGTTTCGTTAGGCGTAATATTACAAAATTCTCAGATCCGTATACGATCAAGTTATTATTCACGGCCTTTGTTAGGTCGCGTTTGGAATATGCAGTTTTTATTTGGAGGCCAAGCCAGCAGACAGCTGTAAATAGAATAGAGCGTATACAGAAGATCTCTCTTAAATATGCTCTTCGACCTTTAAACTTCTCTGAACCGATGCCTCCTTATTCGGCT
This sequence comes from Eurosta solidaginis, assembly GCF_040869045.1. Lineage (NCBI taxonomy): Eukaryota > Metazoa > Arthropoda > Insecta > Diptera > Tephritidae > Eurosta > Eurosta solidaginis. The sequence goes on along the minus strand of NC_090320.1, from coordinate 249,440,563 downwards.
CGTCTCCTGCTATTAAACCTTAAGACCTTGTTGGATTGCAGATCTATTATCTGCTTAAGTTTCGCCTATAACATTATTAATGGGTTTATTGACTGCCCGTACTTGCTGGAGCGGTTTCGATTTAATGTCCCTCAACGTTCTCTCCGAAATTTCTATCCCTTTTATGGTGATAATCTTAGAACTAATTATGCCTGTAATGCTCCTATTGCCCTTGCTATACGTGAGTTTAACTCACTGAGCGTTACGGTGGTATTGGATTTTTCACTACCAAGGTTTAAATTTTTAATTATTTTAAACTCTGCCTTTTAAGTTCTCCGGTCCATATACTTTTAGCTCTACATTGTATTTAAGAACTATTTAATATATTTAGTCTGTAAGGATTTATTCCATTGACTGCAAATAAATGAAATGAAATGAAATTTGGTATGTTGCTTCCTGGGCACTCATCTCAGATCGCTATTTAAAATTACCGATATCGGACATAACCACGCCTACTTTTTCGATATCGAAAATTTCGAAAAATTGAAAAAGTGCGATAATTCATTACCAAATACGGATTAAGCGATGAAACTTGGTAGGTGAGTTGAACTTATGCCGCAGAATAGAAAACTATTAAAATTTTGGACAATGGGCGTGGCACCGCCCACTTTTAAAGAAGGTAATTTAGAAGTTTTGCAAGCTGTAATTTGGCAGTCGTTGAAGATATCTTGATGAAATTTGGCAGGAACGTTACTCTTATTACTATATGTCACCTTAATAAAAATTAGCAAAATCGGAGAACGACCAAGCCCACTTTTTAAAAAAAATTTTTTTTAAATTCAAATTTTAAAAGAAAAGTTAATATATTTACAGTATATAAGTAAATTATGTCATCATTCAACTCCAGTAATGATATGTTGCAATAAAATACAAAAATAAAAGAAATTTTCAAAATGGGCGTGGCTCCGCCCTTTTTCATTTAATTTATCTTAGATACTTTTAATGCCATAAGTCGAACAAAAATTTACAATCCTTGTGAAATTTGGTAGAGGCTTAGACTCTAGGACGATAACTGTTTTCTGTGAAAAAGGGCGAAATCGGTAGAAGCCACGCCCAGTTTTTATACACAGTCGACCGTCTGTCCTTCCGCTCGGCCGTTAACACGATAACTTGAGCAAAAATCGATATATCTTTACTAAACTCAGTTCACGTACTTATCTGAACTCACTTTGTATTGGTGTAAAAAATGGCCGAAATCCGACTATGACCACGCCCACTTTTTCGATATCGAAAATTACGAAAAATGAAAAAAATGCCATAATTATATACCAAATACGAAAAAAGGGATGAAACATGGTAATTGTATTGGTCTATTGACGCAAAATTTAACTTTAGAAAAAAACTTGGTGAAATGGGTGTGACACCTACCATATTAAGTAGAAGAAAATGAAAAAGTTTTGCAGGGCGAAATCAAAAGCCCTTGAAATCTTGGAAGGAATACTGTTCGTGGTATTACATATATAAATAAATTAGCGGTACCCGACAGATGATGTTCTGGATCACCCTGGTCCACATTTTGGTCGATTTCTCGAAAACGCCTTCACATATACAACTAAGGGCCACTCCCTTTTAAAACCCTCATTAATACCTTTAATTTGATACCCATATCGTACAGACACATTCTAGAGTCACCCCTGGTCCACTTTTATGGCGATATCTCGAAAAGGCGTCCACATATAGAACTAAGGCCCACTCCCTTTTAAAATACTCACTAACACCTTCCATTTGATACCCATATCGTACAAACAAATTCTAGAGTCACCCCTGGTCCACCTTTATGGCGATATCTTGAAAAGGCGTCCACCTATAGAACTAAGGCCCACGCCCTTTTAAAATACTCATTAGCACCTTTCATTTGATACCCATATCGTACAAACAAATTCTAGAGTCACCCCTGGTCCACCTTTATGGCGATATCTCGAAAAGGCGTCCACCTATAGAACTAAGGCCCACGCCCTTTTAAAATACTCATTAACACCTTTCATTTGATACCCATATTGTACAAACGCATTCTAGAGTCACCCCTGGTCCACGTTTATGGCGATATCCCGAAAAGAATAGAACTAAGGCCTACTCGCTTTTAAAACACTTACTAACACCTTTCGTTTGATACCCATATTGTACAAACGCATTCTAGAGTCAACCCTGGTCCACTTTTATAACTATATTCCGAAAAGGCGTCCACCAATAGAACTACAAAAAAAAAAATACTCATTAACACCTTTCATTTGATACCCATATAGTACAAACAAATTCTAGAGTCACCCCTGGTCCACCTTTATGGCGATATCTCGAAAAGGCGTCCACATATAGAACTAAGGCCCACGCCCTCTTAAAAAACTCATTAACACCTTTCATTTGATACCCATATCGTACAAACAAATTCTAGAGTCAGGCCTGGTCCACCTTTGTGGCGATATCTCATACAAACACATTCCAGGGTTACCCTAGGTTCATTTTCTAACATGGTGATTTTCCCTTACTTTGTCTCCACAGCTCTCAACTGAGTATGTAATGTTCGGTTACACCCGAACTTAGCCTTCCTTACTTGTTTTATTTGCTCTCCATTCGTGGTTGTTTTTCACGACTTTGTGCTTTAACAGCCATAACACATTCACGTTTTTGTTTTTCTATAATACGTTTGGAAACATATGTTAACAACTCTACACATCTTTCTGTTCCTTGTATATGAATTGGAATATTAGGATCATCTAGTGTTGGCTCATCATAATCTAAGAATTGTACCAAGTGATTGTATGGAATATTTCTTTTGAACGCCGATCCAGATAGTAAATTATCGTAATTCAAATCAATCATATCAGTATAATCTGAGCACTAAAATTGGTATTATTTTTTTTGTAAACTCTGAGTTTAGTGGGATCAAGTATTTTTTCTCGATAGTATAACATTTTTTTGATAGCTCTTATCACGTATGCGAAAACATTTTACTTTGAATTTTAGCATGATCACTTAAAAAAAATAAAATCTTAAAATGTCACGACTAGACGGTAAATTCAGATTATTTAATTCACTTGATAAACCAAATGCAATAATATCATGTTCAAGTATATGTGATAAAGTGGATTCAGATGATGTAGAAGGATTTGGTTCATCCATTTTAAATTTAAATACAAAAAGCTGTAAAGAAAAGTTCATTTTAGGCAAATTTCTCATATTTTAAGCCTGATATCTCTACTAAAATTCAAAAACACTATAGATCTTAATACAGATTCTGAAATGTACGTAAAATACCTTTAAAGTAAGCCCAATACGATATTTTTCCTATAATACTATCAGAAGCTATGAACATTTTTTGACCAAACCCTACATTCATATGGCAAAATATCTATTTTGCAAAAGTGGGGACTCGAAATCGAACATAGAGCTATGGTGTCTTCAGCAATTTTTCTTAGAATCATCTGTAGATTACGTTTTTGCTATACTCCTGATGAAAAAAATCCATCCATATAATTTGACCTGCTCTAATATGCATACATTTGTTATCCCTCATACGCGGAGTTTTCCGTGAACTAATTTCTATGCGAAGGTGTTACTTCTTTTACTTTGTGTTGCTTTCAATTTTCTTTTATGCGGTTAAATGAGGTGAAAAGTCACGCAAAATTGTACACTTTGAAATGGAGAGTACCTGATTTGAGTTGAAGATTGTTAAGCTTTTTAACAATTGCAGCGAATCACCTTGGTTTCGAACAGAACTCCTGTCTCTTTTTGAGACCGTAGAGTCAGCGAGTGCTGCACCCACCTTTTCGTTACCTTCTATTGCTTTATGACCGGGAAACCAGTACATATGTATGGGCCGGCTGAGCAAAGTTTTTCCAATGCTTCTATGCATTCCAGAACACTTCTTGATGAGGTGCTGTGTGAAATTATTGCCTTGATCGCTGCCTGACTATCAATATATGTTTAGACGCCACTGCAGCTTAAGCATGCTTGCTGCAATTTTTTCTGCTTTCTTCAAAGCTATAATTTCCGCCTGAAAGACGCTAAAATAATCAGACAGCCTGTAGGATCTACTTATTTCTGGATCGACACCGTAAACAGCAGACTCGACCCCTTCCGTTAACTAAGAACCGTCGGTATACACGTGCATAGTATGTTCTTCCATTTCTGCACTTTGACACCAGCCCTGTGGTTCAATTGGAACGGCAAAATCTATTTCGAAGCTCAGTCACGAGACCATATATTCCGTTTGCTTGATATTAGATGCTATGGCCATACGGCCTGCACTCAAGCTACCCCGAGGCCTCAACCTTCGTTGTAGTTGCTGACGTGATATTTTTGGCCATTAGGTCTGCCCTCGGCATATATCCAACGGCATGCAAAGTTGCTTTCGGGGTAGTTTTTAGGGCTTACGTTATGCCAATCATTGATAATCGGTATAACCCCCCCCCCCAAGGTTTTGGTATACGTACATTTAGTATGGGTTTCACAATTACCGTAAATTCCCAACGAGAGAGATTGGGTGATAGGCCCCACATGCATCCTAGCATCCTCTTGCATGCATAGAGTGCCATGGAGGCTTTCTTCGCTCTCTCTTTCACATGGAGTTTCCTCGACAATTTACTATCTAGTATTACTCTTAGAAAATTGTTGATATATTTTTCTTGGAGGGTTTATATAACGAAAATTATTCGATATCGTATTGAGAAGCAAAAAAATTATTCTCGAAAGATATCGGATATTTATCGAAACGTTATCGATATGTTATTGAAAAGTTATCTACTTTTAATGGAAACTTATAGATCTGCTATCAAAACGTTAACAATTTCTTTTCGGACTATTACCAATTTTTTTCAGCATGTCATCGATTTATTACCGACAACTTATTGGTTTGCTATGAACCAGATACCGATAAAAATTAGCTATAAAATCGATTGGACGTTTGTAACGCAACTATAACAAGCCGATAGAAAACCGATAACTCGCGGATAATAATACACCGTCGATAATAGCTTGCTGGTACCGATTGTTACAGATAAGAAGCTCAGAAAGCTCATTTTATAAATCCCAAAACTAATTCTTCCTGGTAAAGTTGTCTCTGTTGTGGTTTACCTCCAGGGCGAGCTCTCATTGGCTAAGAAGCCTAAGTTTTCTAGACTTACACCTGTACGTTTACACATCGAACTTCACAAATACTTGGTAATCACGCTTTTTTCCATTACACATCTTAGTGCCTGGGCGATCGACCTTTGCCCGGCAATCTTCGAGTATGCCGCATAATATACTTTGTTCTACATGTCATCATTAATCAAACTCTACTTTTTTTATATCTACATATATTATATATTTTTACTTACCAATATTTGATTTCCTTAAAAATACATTTCAAAAACATATCAAACAATAACCGCAAAATGAACTGAAATGAAAAATTTGAAATGGTAATTCCAGCCTATAGTATAAGGGATTGTTATGACAACTCGTGAATTCGAGAACTAAGTTATTTAGGTCGAGTATCTTCATGCGCCGAATTATTGATTTAAAACATTTTTATAGTTACACACTATGAAAGTCTCACAATTTTATTACATTCAAAAAACTTGTAAATTTCGCGAATGACAACTATCAGTTATTTTAATTTAATGTCAACTTACTTCCCTAAGCGCCATCTGTTGGTAAGAAATTAAGAAAATTAAGTCGAATCATGTGTACGATTTTTTTACGAAGATTTTTAACTTTAATGTTCTCCTTTAAAGCTTTAATAGAATATGAGTAAGTAGAGTACTATTTCGTCTAACTACCCCAACCCTAAATGACAACCCTACTCAAAAATGTCCCTATTGTAATGCGGAGTGAAATACCTTTAGCTTGATACCCATATCGTCAATATCTTATGCAATTTTTTTTAAATTTCGAATAGGTGGCAACCCGAAATGGTAACCCTATTCAAAAATGTCCCTATTGTAATGCGGAGTGAAATACCTTTCGTTTTATACCCATATCGGCATATCTCATACATTTTTTTAAATTTCGAATAGGTGGAAACCCTAAATGGCAACCCTACTCAAAAATGTCCCTATGGTAATACGGAGTGAAATACCTTTCGTTTGATACCCGTAACGCCATATCTCTTGCACTTTTTTTAATTTCGAATAGGTGGCAACCCTAAATGGCAACCCTACTCAAAAATGTCCCAATTGTAATGCGCAGTGAAATACCTTTCGTTTGATACCCATATCGGCATACCTCATACAATTTTTTTTAAATTTCGAATAGGTGGCAACTTTGTGAGTGGCAACACCTAGGTAGAAAGTTTTAGAAGGTGATACATTACCTCTGTGCCAAATTTCATTTAAATCGGTTGAGCCGTTCCCGAGATAGTTCGGCTATACAAACATACAAATATACAAGAATTGCTCGTTTAAACCCTCACTAGGGTAGGTACCTTGTCGTTGGTGTGAGGGCTTAGCCGATCTCCATAGCGCCCGACTATGAGGCGGAGCTGCTTAGGACAGGCATCTACGCCGTTTCGCCTCATAGGAGGGCGGCGGGATGTCGGTGACTAAGAACTGCCATCCCCTAATCCAGGGTGTTATGCGGACCGTACCTATTGGAAGATTTGCAGCCAGGAGATAAATTCGGCTGTATTCGAACGGAGCCTTCCCGATACCGGGCCACCTCGGGAAGTATTGATGGCCTTACCACAGTAAGGGGCGCTGCTGTGGCTGACGGTTCTTTCCCCGTATATAATACTGGACCGCTGAGCCCGCCTTGTCGGCCAGATGGTCGTGCGACCAAGATGAACGGCTCATTACCAAATTGTAATAAGGAGGATGATAAGAGGAGGACTGAGTCGCAAGCCAAGGATGACGAATACGCACTAAGCGATGCGTCGGACTCGGGGAACGAGAGTAATGCTGATACTATGAACTCCGTGCTGGAAAAGCACACAAATGAAAACGGAGTAGAAGAGTAGAGAAGGGTACGGAGCAGAGGAAGTAAAAGAGCTCTCTCGCAGTACCGTGCAGCACTAAGAATTGTCCAACGCCTGGGAGCAGTGGTCGACCCAACAGAACTGGAGATCGAGCGCTTGTAATGGTTGCTGCTAGAAACCCTCGGTTCTGCAACCGGTACGAGGAGGAAGAAGCGTCGAATGGCAGAATGAAGAGGCAACGTTCGGCGGAAGGCAACAAGCCTACTTTCAAGAGGCAGAAAGGACCCAGTCCCAGAGCCGCGAGGCAGGGTAGTCGCATAGACAAGTCAAGTATGCCCAAAGCTGTAAGACAGATGGGCCCCAATAGCGAGATAGGAACTACCTCGAAAGCTGCGAGTCAGTGGGAAGTGCCAACTACGGAAGTAGGAGATAAGCCAAAGCGAGATAACGCCAAGACTCCGGCTTTCTCGGAGGTGCTAAAGGAAGTTAAAGCTAAGACTCCGGCTTTCTCGGAGGTGCCAAAGGGAGTTAACACTAAGACTCCGGCTTTTCCCGAGATGATGATTGATGTGGCAAAGCAGTCACTGACTGTGGCGCTGATTGATCGTAGCAGTCCTTTCGGACAGACGACTACTGAAAGGTGGAGATCTGTAAGAGGACTTATTAGCTTAATGCTTAAGATGATGCGGGAACAACCAAGTAAGCCCCTTCCAACCTTTGATTCGGGGGGATGGTATAATGGGATGAAGATGATAGCGTGCGACAACATCGCGCGCTTGCGGTGGCTGGAGGAAGTGGTTCCAAAACTCCAAAGGCAAGGCACGAACGCGCGATTTGAGGTGGTGGATAAAGCGTAAATCCCCACGGTACCAAAAGTTAAGGTATGGATACCAAGCGTGATGAAGTCGGAGGATACACTGCAACTTCTGCAGAATCAGAATCCGAACATACCGACACAGGATTGGAAGGTACTTATTGTATCGCGGCCTATGGAGGAAGGTCAGTTCTACATCTTCCAAATAAACAAGCAGGCGGAGGATATATTGTACACGCAGCTTGGAAAAATGGCCTTTGGTACAGGCAAAATTTATATGCGACTCAGGAAAAAAGTCCCGAGGATAAAACTCCTAACACGCTGGAAGTGGGCGAAGTCGAAAAGGACCTCAAAAGCCTAAAGGATACAAGACAGGTAGAGGTAGCCGACGTTACCACGAAGGTCTTAGAAGAGGACCAACAGCCAGATGGTGCTGTGAGTCGCACAGAGGAACACCCGGCACAACAGTTACAAGAGGCTGAAGGGGGCTTCGAACACTCTAAACCAAAAGGGCGGGGGGAGGACGACGACGTCACGACGAAGGTGCTGTAAGGGGACAAAGAGCCCAATGGTGCTCCGAGTCCTACAGATAAACCTCCAACACAGTAAAGTGGCGTCGAGCGAACTGCTCCTAACCCTTGAGGAGGGTTCGTTTGACGTGGCGCTGATCCAAAAACCGTAGCTCTCATCGGGACGAAAGGTTTCTGGACTTAGCGCCCGTGGATTTGGCGTTTACTATGCGCAAACGTAAGGACGGGTGCGAGCTGTAGTAATGGTAAGGAAACAGCTGCATTCATATATGCTGCCTAATTACACTACTGAGGACCTCGTAGTGGTGGCCGTTCAGCAAAGTAATAAGCAGGCACTAATCCTGGCATCCTGCTACATGGTCCATGCTGCGGAGGTTCCACCGATGGAGTGCAAGAGGCTAGTACAGGACGAAGGGCGCAAAGGGCGGTTGGTCATAGGCGCGGATGCAAATGCGCACCACAATGCGTAGGGAGGATCAGATACGAACGAGAGAGGCCAATCTCTATTTTGTTACATCCTGAAAACCATTTTGCAGATAGCCAACAGGGGAAATGTCCCTACATACATTGGTCCAACATCCAGCAATGTTTTGGATATTACACTGAGCTCTGAACGTAATATATCAAAGTATGATTGGATGGTTCTTGATAGACCATCCTTCTGCGACCATGCGTATATCAGTTTCAGCATCCCCCTAAAGAGGGTAGAGACAGGAGGAACCTTTAGAAACCCTAGGTCAACAAACTGGACTAAATTCCAGAAACAGGTAGAAACGAAACTAGGACTACCCAAAGAGGTTGCCAATGTAGAAGGAGGAGTCTAATGAATTCCTAACTAGGACGCTTATGACTGCGTATAACAAAGCTTCCCTTCTAAGAAGATTTAGAGGAAAAGCAAAGCAATGGAGCAATGAGCTGAGTCTTCTAAGAAGACAGTGTAGCATTATACGTCATACCCACTGTAATGTAGCATTATGCTTCATACCCACTGTAACACATTTGCAATAATACTCATCATAAACTCCAAATATGTTTTAGTAATAATCATATTACAATATTGTCCAACATAAATTTAAACTAAAACAAAAGTATGTACGAATAACTTCTTTGGACCTCGAAAAAAAAATTGATAGTATAAAAATCTAAATTGTTAAAATTTAAATTAGGAGGAAAATTAAAACTACTTATTGAAAAAAAAAAAAGTAAAAATTTCTTATTCAAAAAAAAAAAAGCTAAAATGCTAAAAATCCTAAATTAAACTTTTATAAAAAACAAAAAAAAATCAAGTAAATTGGAGTGTTTAGGAGACCTCTGTAAAATAGTAAATCAACTTCAGACAGTCCACCTATCCTCTAAAGAAAGCCCATAGAACATTTTTAAATATTACCATAACTACTAAAATGCGAAGAAACTCCTCAGATCTTCCTCTCTATTGGTGGGACGAAAATACCCGACACACTAGGGACCTACCCAAAGAACTAGAGGGTTTAAAGAAATTGTGGAAGATAATAGGTAAGGAAAGGGAACCCACAATTGAGGACATTATAAATCCCACTACCACAGAAGAAGAAATAATGCGAATGATGAGGAAAGTGTTCCCCAACAATGCCAAATGCTAAGTAGCATCAAAAAAAATTTTATTAAAAATTCAATTTAGTTCAACTCTCATAAAAGTAGAGGAAAATCTCAAAATGCCTTGGTGGACAAAAATAGCCCAAGGTATTATGGTAGCCATAGCTGGCTACGAAGTAGGAAAAGAAAGCTCTGAAATAAGAGATAATAAAATAATCAAGTATGAGCCATTAACTAGGGTAGATACAGAAAGTACTCCGAACATCCCAGATGTTTGGTTAGCAATTATAGGTTGTGTATTCATGCTATTGATCATCACAATAGCTATGATGCTCAAAAACTATGTAAAGCACAAACTTAGGCAGGTAAAACCCACCACAACTCGTATCTAACCCATTACCAATACCAAACCAAAGCAGAAGAAGAGCGATAAATTCAAATAAATCGCAAATAGTAAACCTAAAAATGTCACAATCGACAGTAAAAGCAACATTGCCTAAAGTGAACAGCAAATCAAAAAAAAAATTTTTCGCATAACTACTTTTATGGTTCCTGACAAAAATGGTCATGAAGCAATAGGAAATTTTAGGACAGTGGAAATAGGCAAAAACTAAGAAACTATTAAAACCAGCCCATAACAACAAAAAAAAAATGATGAAGAATAGTCACAAAGAGAACCTATAAAAATATAAGTGAAGCGCTATACAAATTTGCAATAAGACATGTCGCGCTCGTTTTCATCTTAGGATAGAAAAATGGTAGCGTAGGAAATACAAGAAACCTGATTGTGGATGATAAAATTGACTTAGGACAATTACTTATCAGGCTGCACACATGTTGTACAAATGCAGCCAATCTAGGACTTGGTATTTATAAGAAAATCACAATTGTCCTAAGGGACAAATTGGTGGAAAATTGGTTATTTACTCGAGTAGGCAAATTTAAAATAATAAAAGTAGGTACCCAAATTCTCTAAGATCAAACAATAGCACAAACCCAAAAAGGTTGTGAAAGTGACAAATCCCGGTATAAAAATAAATTCTTCATAAAAGTCATGACGATTCTGTCTTGGTGGCCGCCGCAGAAATCGCATGACAAATAAGATCAAAGAAATAGCTGGAAAATATGAAATTATGAAAAAAAAAAGAACATTTTTTTTTGCACCCACTGTACCTTCCACTTATCCATTAATGGAGCCACTACCAACACATAACTGCCCGCTCTTCCATCAGCAACCCCTCTATTTTTTATGCAATTATTACAGATTTACCTTATTATTAATGAAAAATGGCAAGCGAAAAAAAAATAAATCTTTTCCTTGAATAATATGCGGAATTAGTTTAATAAAATAAAATAAATACATTCATTTATTGCCTAGGTTTCATAAGGTCATATTTTTACATTAGGAAAGTATTCCACATTAGCCCCAATAGATTAGAAACTATTAATAGCAAAATTCCTTTTTCTCTAACCCTAGGTAGATAAATAATAAAAATTATTCAATAACTTATTTACATAGAAAAAATTCGATAGGAAAATATTTTGCATAAGTTCATAAATAATAGTAGAAACTATAAAAATAATTTAGAAAATAATAATAGGAACAATAAAGATAAGGATATAGTAGTCCATACATTCGTAACTTAAAGTAAAGAATCATTCCAATTTACTCAATTTGTAAAAACATGCCGGTTTTTAAGTGAGTCGACGCTCTTAAAGACCGGCTATGCAAAAACAAATTAAAAAATTCTCTATATGTAAAAACTCAAAAATTTTTTTTTGAAAAAAGAACTATACAAAAAAAAATATATATGAAAAATGTAAACGTTTTTGAAAAAAAAGAGGATATGCACTAAAATATAACAATAAAAATAGCAAGGTCAGCAAATCGAAAACAAATCAAACAAACTCTTTCACTACAATATCAAGTAACAATAAAATATCAAAATCATTGAAAATATGACAAAGAGTCTTATACAATTATTCACAAAACAATTATATAACACTCTTTTTTCTAAGGCGGATGGTGTAGCATTATACGTCATACCTACTGTAATGTAGCATTATGCTTCATACCCACTGTAACACACTTGCAATAATACTCATCATAAACTCCAAATATATTTTAGTAATAATCATATTACAATATTGTCCAACATAAATTATTGAACTAACCCAGACGGTTAACCAACATCAATGGAATGCCGAATATGAGACCCATATCCATTCACAGCTAATAAATTTTGAGTATACATACAAACATACAACCCATTGTGGGAAAATACCAAAACACTCAAATTGATCTGCTGACGTTGCTAAACAACATGTACAAACCTACATGTATGGAGCCATGCATACAAAACTACATGTATACAAAGACTGTATACAAACGTACATGTATGCATACTCCATTTCCTATGTACTTATTTTTAGTTATTAGTATTAAGATATTTATGAATGTATAGGTTAAGTCAATTACTATAAAAGACAAGAATTTATTTAATAAAGAAGAGAGTTAATGTCGCACCATCAAACGTGCAACGTCTTTTAATTTCTAATACTTCAACAGGTAAAAGAAATGTTTAAGCTAGCAAAGACCGCGGAAAGCGAAGCGTGTCGGGACGAGTACAGCGATCTACTGGGGATCAACAAGCGTGAAATTTCCAGGGCGAAGAGAATATCATGGAAATGTTTCTGTACGGACATAGAGTGCTCCAGCGAAACAGCACGGTTAAGAAAAGTCCTAGCAATGGGAAATATAGTCCAGGGACTAATAAAGAAAGAGAACGGGGAATGGTCACGTAATAGTGAGGAATCCCTTTAGGTGCTTTTCGATACACATTTCCCATCGGGAGATGGTTTAGAAGAGCCAGCAGACAGCACTCACACTTCGATCACGGAGCGGGTAGTGCCGGGCTTGGTGACCGATACACAGATCGAGTGGGCAGTGAAGACGTTTTCTAAGTTTAAACCGCCGAGCCCAGATGGTATATTCCCGGCCATGCTACAAGTCTCAAGTGGGGCGGTCGTGGAATGGCTTAAAATAATATTCGATGGGTGCATAAGACTGAATCATGTACCGCACTCTTGGAGAACTGCTCATGTAGCCTTCCTACCAAAGGCGGGAAAGATCGGTCACGTGTAAGCCAAAGATTATAGACCCAGTAGATAACATCATTTCTGCTCAAAACCTTTAAGAGGCTGATATATGTGTACATAAAGTCCAACGTGGATGAAAATCTGCTCTCCACAACACAACATGCGGACACCAAAGGCAAGTCGTTAGACACCGCAATGCATAGGGTGGTAGTAAGCATAGAGAAAGCCCTGAAATATAAGGAATATGCTCTAGGAGTCTGTCGGGGCTTTCAGTAATGTCTCTAAATGGGCGATTATGGATGGTCTTAATTACATTAAAGTACACCCAGCCTTAACCAGATGGATCGGCTGCTTGTAAATTTCAGGAAGATTACATCACAATGGGGATTGTACGAGGCCACGAAATCAGTGGAAAGGGGAACGCCACAGGGAGGGGTGCTATCACCTCTGCTGTGGACGCTGGTCATCAACCAACTGCTCAGGCGATTTGATGAGGAACCCGTAAAACTTGCGGCTTACGCGGATGACGTTGCAATTGTCATAAATGGAAAGTGCCTTCCAAGGATTAGCTCTTTGATGGATCGGGAACTTCGGGATATTCATACCTGGGCATCAAATGTCGGGTTTAAAGCCAACGCGGATAAGACGAGTATGGTCTTGTTTACAAAGAGGTACAAGGTCCCAAATTGGATCAGGCCTAAGTTAGGAGGGGTGCCCCTACAGGAGAAACCTTGCATAAAGTATTTAGGAATCATCCTAGACAGTAAACTGTCGTGGAAGCTCAACATGGAGGGGAGGGTGAAGAAGGCTTCAACGGCACTTTATGCATGTAAAAGAATGCTGGGGGGTACGTGGGGCTTATCGCCCTCTCTTTCTCATTGAGTTTTTACAGCGATTGTAAGCCCTATCCTATACTATGGAGTTCTTGTTTGGTGGAAAGCCACACAAAAAGCAACTTACCTCAAAAAATTAAAGGGGGTATGCAGACTATCAATGCTTAGCATTACGGGAGCCCTGAAACCAACCCCGACAGCTGCACTGTATGCCATTCTGCACATTCCACTGTAGACCTGGTAGCAAAGAATATAGCGTTAACAACTGCAACCAGGCTCGGTGACTTACTAGACTACAGTGTGCCGTACAGTACCCATTGCGAGGTCGTAGGTCCTCTCTGCTTAGATTAATGAGTTTGACTGATGCTCTCGTTTTTGGGAGTTTGCCATGTGCATTCAATCCAGTGTTGTCTGAACTGCTTTCTTTTTCACTTACTTAAGGTTTCCACAGAAGGGCTGTGGACTATAGGAAGCTGAAATAGCATTCTGCTTGCGTTTGTAGTCTGCCTATTAGTAAACTTTTGCCTACCAAAACCTTGTTTTTGGCTCCCAGATCATTTGTGTAGCCTCTTTCTCTATTAGAATAGTAAGGGAGGTCATCCCCTAGTGGCCACAATTGACTAAGTAGTCCCTCTTACCTCCTGACTTTTCTTCTCTTTACAATGAATAACACCCAGATTATCCTCATATCCTTGCCAGGTTTAGCTTTTTCGATAGCATTATATCCGAAGAAATCTTTGACTTCGCAAGGAAATGAATGCATTTTAAAAATCCACAAACCAACCCTACTTCTTATCTGCTTCGACCTATTAACTAAAAACATTTTTCGGTTTGCTTCCTATTTCTTTTGCAGGCAACAACGGCTAATGGTGATACGGCCTTACATTTGGCCGCCAGACGACGGGATGTCGATATGGTACGTATCCTTGTCGATTATGGCACCAATGTCGACACCCAAAATGGCGAAGGACAAACACCACTGCACATAGCCGCCGCCGAAGGTGATGAAGCATTACTTAAGTACTTTTATGGCGTGCGAGCTTCCGCGTCAATTGCGGACAATCAAGGTGCTTTACTTATTTAATTGATATTCAGTTTATGAAATTCTAAATTCTCTTTTCTCTTCGTTTAGATCGTACACCAATGCATTTAGCCGCTGAGAATGGCCATGCGCACATCATTGAAATTTTGGCGGACAAATTCAAGGCGAGCATTTTCGAACGCACAAAGGATGGCAGTACGCTGATGCATATCGCTTCACTGAATGGCCATGCTGAGTGTGCGACGATGCTCTTCAAGAAGGGCGTCTATCTACATATGCCAAATAAAAATGGCGCGCGCAGCATTCACACCGCGGCCGCTTACGGCCATACCGGCATTATAAATACGCTCCTGCAGAAAGGTGAAAAAGTGGATGTAACAACTAATGTGAGTACAATTTGAGGCATACTCGATATTGAGTAGAATTAAAAAATTGTTCTACTTACAGGAAAACTATACTGCACTGCATATTGCTGTTGAATCTGCTAAACCGGCCGTCGTCGAGACATTGCTTGGCTTTGGCGCCGATGTCCATGTCCGTGGCGGTGCCATGCACGAAACCCCGCTGCATATTGCCGCACGAGTTAAGGATGGCGATCGTTGTGCCTTAATGCTCCTTAAGTCCGGAGCTAGTCCCAATTTAACTACCGATGATGGGCTCACGCCGGTACATGTAGCCGCGCGTAATGGTAATCTGGCAACGCTGATACAACTCCTCGAAGATGGTGGCGATCCACTTTATAAATCCAATGTGAGTTGAATTGCAGCACAACTATAGCTACTAGCATAACAATATTTTACTCTTCCATTTCAGACCGGTGAGACACCACTACATATGGCCTGCCGTTCATGTCATCCCGAAATCGTACGTCATCTCATTGAAATGGTTAAAGAGAAACATGGTCCCGACAAAGCTACCACCTACATCAATTCAGTTAACGACGATGGCGCCACCGCACTACACTACACATGCCAAATTACCAAAGAAGAAGTTAAAATACCCGAATCCGATAAAGAGATAGTCCGCATGTTGCTGGAGAATGGCGCCGATGTGTCGCTACAAACAAAAACCGTATTGGAGACTGCTTTTCATTATTGTTCTGTGGCTGGTAATAATGATGTACTAATGGAAATGATCGCACACATGAATCCCACTGATATACAGAAAGCTATGAATCGTCAAACATCGGTCGGTTGGACGCCCCTGCTAATCGCCTGTCACCGCGGGCACATGGAGCTGGTCAACAACCTTTTAGCGAATCATGCCAGAGTTGATGTATTCGATATTGAGGGCCGTTCTGCTTTACATTTGGCTGCCGAACGAGGGTATCTGCACGTCTGCGACGCTCTACTCACCAACAAAGCGTTTATAAATTCGAAATCGCGCGTCGGTCGCACGGCGCTACATTTAGCTGCGATGAATGGCTTCACACATCTAGTGAAGTTTCTCATCAAGGATCATAATGCTGTCATTGATATATTGACATTACGTAAGCAAACGCCACTCCATTTGGCTGCTGCTAGCGGTCAGATGGAGGTATGTCAGCTTCTGCTCGAGTTGGGAGCTAATATAGATGCGACCGACGATTTGGGTCAAAAGCCCATACATGTCGCCGCGCAGAACAACTACTCTGAAGTGGCCAAATTGTTTCTACAACAACATCCATCTTTGGTGAATGCCACCAGCAAGGATGGTAATACCTGTGCGCATATTGCTGCTATGCAGGGTTCAGTGAAAGTGATCGAGGAGCTAATGAAGTTCGATCGTTCTGGCGTGATATCGACTAGAAACAAATTGACTGATGCCACACCGCTACAGCTGGCGGCCGAAGGTGGACATGCGGACGTGGTGAAGGCGTTGGTACGTGCGGGCGCGTCATGTACGGATGAGAATAAGGCTGGTTTCACAGCGGTGCATTTGGCGGCACAAAATGGGCATGGTCAGGTATTGGAAGCGTTGAAAAGTACGAATTCTTTGAGGATAACCAGCAAGAAATTGGGACTGACGCCTTTACATGTGGCAGCCTACTACGGGCAAGCGGACACTGTGCGCGAGCTACTGACGAACGTGCCGGCTACGGTGAAATCAGAGCCACCCACAGGACAAAGTTTATTTGGTGAATTGGGCGCAGAGTCTGGTATGACGCCATTGCATTTGGCTGCATTCTCGGGTAACGAGAATGTTGTACGTTTACTGCTAAACTCGGCGGGAGTGCAAGTTGAGGCCGCTACAACAGAGAATGTAAGTCGCCTAAGAGTTTGTATTCAATATCTTTATTTACAGTACTACTTTCTGTACAGGGTTACAATCCTCTTCATTTGGCTTGCTTCGGTGGTCACATGTCAGTGGTTGGCTTACTACTGAGTCGCTCAGCAGAATTGCTTCAATCGACGGATCGTCATGGCAGAACTGGCCTGCACATCGCTGCCATGCATGGCCATATACAGATGGTGGAGATTCTGTTGGGTCAAGGCGCAGAGATAAATGCCACTGACAAGAATGGTTGGACCCCACTACATTGTGCTGCCAAAGCCGGTCACTTGGAAGTTGTAAAATTGCTATGCGAAGCTGGTGCCTCACCCAAATCGGAGACAAACTATGGTTGTGCTGCGATATGGTTTGCCGCTTCGGAAGGTCACAAAGATGTGCTGCGTTATTTGATGAATAAAGAACATGATACGTATAGTCTGATGGAGGATAAACGATTTGTGTACAATTTGATGGTAGTCTCTAAAAATCACAACAACAAGCCAATACAAGAATTCGTGTTGGTGTCGCCAGCACCTGTGGATACCGCAGCCAAACTGTCAAATATTTATATGGTCTTATCTACAAAGGTGAGTAGAGACTGTGGGAATGGGCAGAGCGTAAGAGTTTTGTAGACACTTTGGACCCTCTGCAAAAAAATGGTGCATTTGCTCACACTCGATTTCTCTAAAAGCACTGTGACGCAGTACAGTTCATTGGTCTGTTTGATGTCTCTTGCGGAGAATTTTCTATTTCTTCAGTTGGCCAACATAAATATGAGCTAGAGTCTTTTACAGCTTCTGGCTCTGCTTAACTCTAGCTGAAGTACTTGTATATGATATTCCATACGTACTTTGTGCAGGGCAGGTCATCGGTAAAGGAAGCGCTCAACACTTTCTGTTTCTAACAAACTCCTAGAGATGCGATGGTATTAGGGGTTCGCTATTTTGTGCTCATACGTGAAGTTTTCATTTAAAGTCTTGGGGAATGGATCTAATACAGTGATTACGACGTCGTTTGCTTATGCTACTAGCTTCACTTCATTTGTATTGACTTATAGTAAGATCGTGTTCAGTGCGACGACCAATAAAAGCGGTGAGGGATTTACTCCGCTCACGTAGTAGGTAGCTGTAACTGAGCCCAAATTATTTTGTATTGCCCTATTTGCAGTACTGATTGCGTCCGTTAGCAGAGAGCGCTGTGTATGCTAGCTCTGTTTAGGACGTTGGTAACAGCGATGTTTTCTGTATTGTTTAAGGCGTTCTCTATATTTTTAAGTGATGGATTGAACGTAGGAACTCACGTAGGACAGTTTGGGTAGGCCTGACCCATAATGAATGCATGTTGTGCCATGGAAAGCTTGGATACATTAAGGATCGACCGTGTCTAAGAGCCTTTCGAGAACCTCCAGAAGGGAAGAGGTAAGATTTATAAGTCTTAAGTCTTTAGCGGATTATTGTGATCTTCTTCCTTGCTGGGTTAAGATTACTTTAACTTTTTCCAGCTTTGTGGAAAATGCTCGTAGTATGCACCCTTTTCAGGTCAGAGAGAGTTAGAGGCTCACCAAGTTCCAGGGAATGCTGATTTGATTCTTATTTTTTCTCTGTCAATGACGGAATCCAGCAAACAGCCTTTATAAAGGAAGCCGCATATCTTGGTTGGCCGTATGTTTAGTGATTTTTCAGGTGATTCTATCCACATCCTAATCTGTCCCCATAACGAAGTTAATGTAGTGATGTTCTTTGGACAGAGTTTTGCTGACTGTTGTCTAATGAAAATTTTGCCCACGGTTGGAAGTGTGTACCTATCATTGGCCACGTACGAGGACACAGGGTGCTACGTATTGTTGCTCTCGCCTTCCACATTGACAGGTGGGGTGATATAAGAGCAACCCTCATAAGACTAACTGACTGTATGACCATTAACCTTATGTCACCCCTCCAGCTTGACAACTGTAAAATTATTCGCATTTATTTCGCAAATTTTCCTGTGATATGTACAATGGATGTGCACATCAAACGTTATGGCAAAATGGATGCAGTAAGGCCGATATATACGTCGCCATGACTTTTGAAAGTTACCTTCAAGTGAGTCATACAATAGAGTTTCAAGGAACCAACAAATAAAAAGCAAGAGCGAAGCATTTTTTTTTAGTATTTAAAAAAAAAGTCCAGCAACTTCCATTAAGCCTGCAGGAGATAGACATGACAGCGATATTAAACAGGGCAAATATTATAATAATAAAAGTAGAACTACCTGGGACTCCTCATTATCTTAGGTTTCGATCTATCTTCCTTCCTTTCTGTCAACAGGAAAAAGAACGTGCCAAAGATCTCGTAGCCGCCGGTAAACAATGTGAAGCTATGGCCACGGAGTTGTTAGCTTTAGCCGCCGGCTCCGATTCGGCGGGTAAGATACTACAAGCCACCGATCGTAGAAATATTGAATTTCTAGATGTACTGATCGAAAATGAGCAGAAAGAAGTTATTGCACACACAGTAGTGCAACGTTATTTGCAGGTAAGTTTTCTACATCTGCACAAACTGAAGCTACTTACTTTTCGTGTTTTTCTCTCATATAGGAACTCTGGCGTGGCTCACTTACCTGGGCTTCATGGAAAATTCTAATACTCTTAGTCGCCTTCATTATATGCCCACCAGTTTGGATTGGTTTCACCTTTCCGATGGGTCATAAATTCAACAAAGTGCCCATTATAAAATTCATGTCCTATCTCACCTCACACATATACCTTATGTTTTTGTTTAGTATTGTTGGTATAACGCCAATTTATCCAGTACTACGTTTAAGTTTGATCCCCTACTGGTACGAAATTGGGCTACTCATTTGGTTGAGTGGTTTACTTTTGTTCGAGCTGACAAATCCATCTGATAAATCTGGATTGGGATCGATCAAATTGTTGGTACTACTGTTGGGCATGGCCGGTGTGGGCGTTCATGTGGCTGCATTTGTTTTCGTTTCGCAACTTTATTGGCCGACTATGATCTATTGTCGTAATCAATGTTTTGCGTTGGCCTTTTTGCTGGCTTGCGTACAAATTTTGGATTTTTTGTCATTTCATCATCTTTTCGGACCATGGGCGATTATTATTGGCGATTTACTTAAGGATTTGGCACGCTTCTTGGCTGTATTGGCCATTTTCGTATTTGGCTTTTCTATGCATATTGTGGCATTAAATCAGTCTTTTAAGAATTGGACACCAATGGACTTACTTGCCTTTGAAAAACGTAGTCGGAATCGAAAATACTTTAGTGATGGTAAGTATGTGGTTCTTTGGTGTTTTATGTGTTAATCGTTTTTTATGTAATATTTGATTTTTTATTGATTATACAGAGAAAAGTGTCTACTTAGAGCTCGTAGAATTTCTTGTGTCTATTCTCGGATCCCTTGATCTTGTAAAATCTTTTGATATTATCATGATATTATTAGCTCCCACTCTGAGACTCGTTTCAATATTGGTTTTTGAAAATTTATATCCCTTGTTGGACCGTTGCAAAACTTGGAATAGTAACAAGAATGGTCGTATCACATCTTTCTGCTTGAGGGATGCAACTGAAGGTGCCCTTTTATATATAAATGGCAGTGAGATCTATTTAAAGTAGTTGTTTATTGGGATATCCTGGACGTAGGTGGCGTACGCCATAAGAAAACAATCAAAAGCTGCTTTAAGATTGCTGTCAATTCAATGCCTTTTGCTATCTAACATTATAAACGATCAGTCAGTAGCATTTACGTTTCTGTTTAATATTCGCAAAGAAAATCTACAAAGAGAACACACATACAATACCTGTTGGTGACTGCCTTCAGTCTCACTGGAGGCTGTGTAGACTATTATTATTCGTGGTATGGTGGACTAAATCAAAAACTATTAATTTATTAAGGACTGCGAGGATCATTTTCTTGTCTTAGGATGTCGTCATATCGATAGATTCGTTACACATCCTTATTATTTTCTAACTGAGGTTGCAGCGATCAGTTCAGTGGACTTACTTACATCGGTTCTATCCTACAAAGGGAACGCAACGTTTAATTGATGATCTAACTACATTGGATCACCTTGAGGGGCCTTGCTTGCTGCTTTGCTTTGATGAGCAGTGCCTTTAGAACAGTTTGTGATAGTAAAGACCCTACAATACTGAAGCTAGCAATAAGTAGAGCTACGGAATTTCCCGGCAAAATCAGTATAATTCACCACCGCGTTATAGTTCCCTGCACCAAAACATGCAGATGTAAGAATTTGAATTTACTCTTCAACACCTGGAAGCCGGCGATTTAGACAGTGCTAATTGGCCCTCATAGTCCTCGCAAAACAATAGTTCCCTTTGTGCTCTTCCTTCCTCTTCCACTACGTTTGGTGACAATTACGCTGCGTACCCAAATTTCTTCATTTTCTTCGACAACCAGCTCATATCTTATGCGTCATCACTTGTTAAATTAATCAATTATTCATATTTTATCCAGCTGATGATTTCATCTTTTTAAAAATTTTAGAACATAAAATTTCTTGATGGATGCGCTGTTAAATATGTGTTGGTTAAACTTTGCACCCACGAGACCCCAATTAGCATTCGCCTCTATATGAAACTTAAGATGCCTTGCCCGATGAGCAGTTTATAGGTTAGGTTTGGGTGGTAACTTCCCTGATAGCGGAAGCTCACTTGGACAACATGAAGGTCCGTTGTGATACCACATATAATAAACTAAAATAACGGTGACGTAGATATAACTACTTAGAGAATCGTTAGGTAGCAACGATAGAGTTCCGAATGATACCGATCTCAACCTTGGATAGCTCCTCGGGAGATCCTAGTGAGTCGCGACCGAAATACTTTCGCCTAGTTCTGGCAAAAACTGGGCAATCAATCATAAAGTGATTTGGTGATTCCACCTCATCATCCTCCATACAGCTGCAGCAGGATGCAGTTTCCAATATATTGAAACGCACCGCATGGATACCGATGGGACAGTGCCCTGTCAAAACCCCAATGAGTAGCACTGGATAGCATTTAATCCACCGCATCCTTAGTCGCAGCAACTTCCGCTTGGAATACACTGCAGTGATCAGCCAACTTAAACTTTCGGCTTACATTTAGCTCTTGACAAAAGACCCCCCCCCCCCCCCCCCCCCCCAACCTTTCCATCCAACTTCGATCCATCCGTGAACAAGTTAACCGGTCCCATGCACTAGATAATTCCTCTTCCTCACTCCTCCCTCGGGGGAATAGCAGGGATGAAGGTTGAATAGGGAGCGGTTATCGGCATACAATAGTCCGTCCTGTCCGGAATAAAGTCGAAACTGGTAAGAAGGCTAGAGTGTCCGAAGTCAGAAAGCCCCTAACCCATATCACGGGCGCGGCTGCCTTTCTCGCAATATCAACTGGATGTATGTTCAGCATGACATTCAGTGCCAAGGTAGGTGTTGTTCTCAGAGCGCCACTGATACCGATTAGCGCCGTCCGTTGCACTGACACTAACATATTGGAGGTGCTCGCCGTGTCCACTGCTTTCCGCCAGACCAGCACCCCATAGAGCAGAATCGGTTTAACCACCATCTCATAAAGCCAGTGTACTACTGCTGGCGAGAGTCCCCATCTCTTTCCGATAGCCCCCCTGCAGCAGTACAAGACAACCGCGGTCTTACTGGCCCTATCTTCCACATTGGGTCTCCAAGACAGTTTCCTGTCCAGAACAATCCCCAAATATTTAACCCTGTCAGAAAGTACCAACGGTACCCCTCCAATCGAGGGAATTCTGAAGTCGGGTATCTTATATTTCCTTGTAAAAAGAACCAATTCTGTTTTTCCCGGGCTGACCGCCAATCCACATGATTCAGCCCACATAGCAACAGTATACAGGTAGCCCTGCAGAACATCGCGCAGGGTATCCAGAAATTTACCTCTGACTGATCTGCCCTTACAGTAGGCATGCTGTGAAGCCAACAGTAACCGCCGAGGAATCCTTTCCCTTCGGTACAGGTCAGTCAACCACTCAAACGTCTTAAGAAGAAATGCCGAGAGACTGATTGGCCTGAAATCCTTAGGTGATACATGAGAGCTTCTGCCGGCCTTCGGAAAGAAGATGACCCTCACCGAGTCCCACGGCTTCGGGATATAGTTAAACCTGAGGCAGTTAGTGTAGATGATGGCCAACCAGCAGCAGGAAATCCCTAAAGACTTTTAAATTTGCGCTGGAATGATCCCATCCGGGCCTGGAGACTTATAGGGCTTGAACGAACTTATAAAATAAAGTAAATGTAAGACGCGATAACCTCCGAAGTCATCTGCAAGGTAAATGAGTTTTCACTGAGAGCTTTTCATGGCAGAAATATACTCGGAGCGCTTGCCAAACACTGCCGAGAACGACCCCGCTTAGAAAAATGTTCTTCTAATTGAAAAACCTTAGAAAAACCCAGCGACCGCCGAACATGCAGGCAAAGATCCCTGCGCAACTGGGACATCGGGAAAATGATTGTCCAGTAAAAGCTTTAGGGACTCCTCGCTACTCATCGACCAGTCAACACCATCATCTCTCAGATACCCCGAGGGGCGGGATTCCTAGAGAGTATTTTTCTAAGCCTCGCGGATTCATTGCAGCCTTCTACGTTTTCGCAGAAGCTTCGCCATGAATCTTGCTTGGCTATCCTTATTTCATATTTATAAATCCCCAGACTCACCTTACAGAGCTCCAAGTCCGAGGGTAATTTACTCCTCCTGGCTCTGTTAAAGAGCCGCCTACTGGACGCTCCTAGGTCGTCAAGAGAATCAGACCACCAGAACGGCTTTCCTTTCCCCTGTAAGTTTTCAATGAACAGGACAGTTGAAAGGCGATATTGCTTGCCGAGGTAAAGTATTCCACCAGAACGTCTATCTCATATTCGGACAGGTCCGAACCAACGATAGGTGCCGCAGGCAATAGCTCTCCCAGCTTCCTACAATACAAGTCCCAGTTGGTACTTTTAATCACAGTTGCCTCGCTTGCCTATTTCTGCCAGGGGTTAGACTTTTACCGGACATCCGTCTCGAATAGTATTTCGTATTTCTGTATCTCATATTGGATTTGGCTATATGTATGTACATATATACATGAGTAATGTGGTCTACGCCCTTTTTACTGTGTATGTGTAAGAGTAATACCGTCGCCGCCTTTGAGTGCTGTTTACATGTATGTGTGACTCTTTTCTATTTCTTTCCTTGCCTTGCTGTTATTGCTGTGAGATCTTAACCTTATTTGATTCGATTGTAAACACTTTTCTCGTTTCTTTTATATATGTATTAATATTCGACATATGTATTTAAAATTTAAGAATCAAACTGTATGGATAAGTATCTGGCTTGAAAATCAACTGGTTTACTACACAGCAGTAACTTTCAAGTTCAATATATCATTTGTAGCTTGCATGCCGAACAATTACAGACCACTCGTATTAGATGTCCTATTTTGCATACAAATATTTGCGAATGCTCCTACAGCTGCATAAAAAAATAAAAAAAAAAATAATAATTTTTAAAAATAAATCTTTATGTTTTTTTCTTATAATTCCCAAACGCGCTTACACAGATGATATGCCAACACCGCGTCCACCCCCTAGCTCTGCTGAGCATTATGTCGATACTCGTGGCTTATCGAGCGAATTTCGTCGCAAACATAAAGACGATCGTAAGTTTTATCGTTTCACATAGAAAAAAATGTGTGAATTCATTAAATTATAAATATATTTTTAAATGTGTTGCCTTCGATGTTGTGTCCACAATTATTTGTTTGTATACCCATTTTGAAAACGAATTCCATTTTATGATATCCAATTATTGTTACGTACACGAGAGTTAAAAGAAAAAATTTGTTTTGCTCTATAGCTATCTGGAGCACGTTAGCTTTGAGTGGTCATACTCGTAGTACACATACCCACTCGTGCATCCTTGATGTTGTGTACACTAAAATATATGTTTGCTTAGGTTTCCTACACACGAACAGAGCTCTAATGGAATGCTTTTTTATTCTTATTTCGTTGTATTTCCTAATACTTCTCTTTGTTTTAAATTTGTTTATCCATGCATGCCTCAAGATATGTTTTTTTATTTATCTATTCTAACTATTCTTGTTAACTTATTTCTATTCTTGTTTTTATTTATTTTGTTATTCTTTCAATGCTGTTTGCACCACTCTTATCTATAAATTCTCTCAAATAATTTATATCTAACGATACTTTCTAAGTGCTATTTTATATTGAAAATATTTTTACAAATTGGTCGTATCCGTTGATCGCAGCCATTTCCGACTTTACATTAATTTTCCTATTAAAACCAACAAAAGGGGCCTGAAATACTCCATGAGCAGCGATTGAATATTGCATTTTCATTCATTTTCGGAGAACTAAATGAGCGAAAACTGGTCTGGTCGAAAACTTCAGCATTTCAAGCTATCAAGTGTTTTCAATATAACTCCAGATTCAAGGAGTTTTACAATCATTACTGAACCGTCTTGAGGTATTTCTAAAGTAATAAATGATATCACATTTCAGATCGCGCATTTGTTCGATGCCACAGCAACCTAACTTGCCTTCCGTTGGCTTAGGCCCGGTTTTTCAGTACAAATTCAATTTAGATTGTCAGCTAAACTACGCTTAAACTTATTCTGTAGTTCTTCAGTCTACTTTAACTGAAGTTTAAACTGAGCCTTCGGCCGCCTAAATCTGGTAGGGTTAAACTCTGTTTAACTTATCAGTTATTTGCGTTCGTTTTAAATGGCGTCGAATATACGCAACAAGCATTTGGGCTTGAGTACCATTAGAGCTCATGTTGATAACTAGGCATACTTCTAAAATCTCAAGATTTATTTCGAAACAGTTGATCAAATTTTTTATAAAGCAAAAAATGCTATTACTTAAGTTGAAAAAATTTATGTCCCAACTTGTGGTTTTCTAACTGCACTAAAATATATGATTCCATGCTACAGTATAATTAAGCCTCATTACTGCTATCAACCAGGTGTTTATTTCTCACAATAAAGATCTGTTGGTTTTGGTGGTACCACCTTGGAGATTTTTTTTCAACTTCATCTCAACTCGATATCCAATGTAGGATATCAACTGGAGAAATTTGTTGAATACTCATGTGAGAACTGTACATTTCTCAAAATCACTCAAAGGTTGGGTAATAGTTTGATAATGAAAATAACATTGGAGATCAACTCAAGAACTCTAAATTTTACAAAATTTCTCAAAGATTGGATAGTGATTGAAGAATGATGTTGGATATCAGCTGGAGAACTATCTGGTTTAATAATAATTAAATAATGATGTTGGACATCACCTTCGGAACTAGATATATATTTCGCTGGAGAAATTCTTTTTTCACGTTTGTTGGGTAAACAAAATCCAGCTGTTGTTGTATCTACAAATTATCTAGATAATAAAAAAACCAATGTTGCCGCACAAAAAAGCATACCCCAAAGGCGTCGTTAAACTGTGACTGAAAAACTGCTCAGTAGTTTCACTGGAGTTTAAAATTGACTAAACTACAAGCAAACTTAGTTTAAGCTTAGCTTAACCAACTACTGAAAAACCGGGCCTTAAACGCACGTCTGTCAGAACATTAGCGCCTGAACAACAGCGATTAGGTATGCTGTGTATACAGTGGGGTTCAGTCTGAATAGATATAAGTTAAACAATATCTACATTATCTAGATTCAAGTCGTGTCTGAGCAATTTGGGCCTAATCATTTACTATGCGGACAATTTTTTAGGGTTGAAAGTCTCATATTTATAGGAAATTCTTTAACTAAGTTATAAGTCTAGTCTGGTTTCCAGAGGTTAAAAAGCAGAAGCAGCAACTTTCTCCGAGGGAAACGAGCAGAAATCTGTAGCAATTTAGCATGGCTGACTCAGTTCGACAGATAATATATTTGATCATACATTTGGATACGGCAATATCGCTAACGCTAATATTTTCAGTGTGAGCTAAATGAGGGATATCACTGAAATAAGCTCGCCTTGCCTAACTGGTTTACCAGAAGCAATCCATTATAGCGTGTTTTCATATTTCGCAAAGGAAAATAGTACGCAAGGAAAGGTTGCTACTTTTTCAACTGGAATACAATCCCAGAGCCAAAGTGTTGAAACGGCAGTATGGGGAGGTCATCCATATCGATGTATTAGAAGAATTTGGCTTACCTGATGGTTTATATCTGTGGTCACATGCAATAATCGTATGATATGCTGTCTGGCGGCCACCGTGGTGTGATGGTAGCGTGCTCCGCGTGCCACACCGTATGCTCTGGGTTCGCACGCCGGGCAAAGTAACATCAAAATTTTAGAAATAAGGTTTTTCAATTAGAAGAAAATTTTTCTAAGCGGGGTCGCCCCTCGGCAGTGTTTGGCAAGCGCTCCGAGTGTATTGCTGCCATGAAAAGCTCTCAGTGAAAACTCATCTGCCTTGCAGATGCCGTTCGGAGTCGGCATAAAACATGTAGGTCCCGTCCAGCCAATTTGTAGGGAAAATCAAGAGGAGCACAACCGAAATTGGTAGAGAAGCTCTGCCTCGTGATTGGGCCCAACATACTTGTAATGAAATTTTTCCACTCAACCCTTCTTATGCCAAAATAATACCGATATAAGTAAGTATCAAAACGTTTGGTACGATACTGAATACGTATCGATACTTTTTTTCGATGCTGCTTACAAGTAGGTACTGGTATACTTTCATAATATCGTGTTATCACTACT
The DNA here is from genome assembly GCF_040869045.1 of Eurosta solidaginis. Lineage (NCBI taxonomy): Eukaryota > Metazoa > Arthropoda > Insecta > Diptera > Tephritidae > Eurosta > Eurosta solidaginis. Next base: position 249,412,757 of record NC_090320.1, on the reverse strand, counting down.
TCTACGAAAAGACAAATTGGGTATGTGTTAACGTTCTGTATTACACTTATTCTTGTGTTGATTTGTGATTCAAAGGTGCGCGGCTCGAAAAACGTCGTAAGCGTTATTTATAATTGTTATGGAAAGCAAAGGAATGTCATACTAAGGGGCCTACTACATTTTAAAGGAGCTTACTTTGTGTTGATTTGTTAGAGTGCTAAATATACTTAGCAGCCTATGTGCTAGTAATTGGGTCAGTGTTATGGTGATATACATGTATTTGAAGACGAAGTTGAGAATCTGACTATATGGCATCCTACCGAAGACACAGTCGCAATATCTTGGTCCAGACTTAGGCTCAAGCATTTCCAAGGCAAGAGAATGAAGAGCAGTTTAGGCGTTGCTCCGGCGAGGAAGCTAATATCTAGTGCTCTCTAATGTGTGGCTAAACAGTTTTTTCCTTGTTTTCGACAGCCAGATCAAGAAAGGTTTAGGAAATTTCTTATTTGTTTTACGTTTATGTTACCTTCATTGATTCTAATGAATAAAGCTGTGTTTCTTCTCTACGATATTGTCTACTAAATGAAATCAATTTTCGCATGTTAATAACTATTTTTATTTATAAATTCGCAAAATACATTCAATGGGAATAAAAAAACATAAAGCTTCTCCACAATGAAATCTAGATGTGTGCTTCTCGTAGCTAAAAAAAAAACACAAGAAAAAACGAAAATAATCAAACTTTACTTTAGACGTGGTGCACCCTGTTAACAGCAATTAAAATAAAAAGTTTTAAAAACCGCTGCCACGCCTTGCAATCACTCGATGTTCAAATACGCTAATTATCGCTGTCGTGTTGCCAATTATTTTGTTAATAATGATATAAAAATACTAATTAAAATTGTATTTTGACAATTATTTTCATTCTAAAACAATTATCATAAAAAAATGTATCCATAAATAAATATCAAATTCGTTAACACTCGAAAATGAAAAAAAAAAAAATTCTGTAACGCACTTAAGGACCCATGACGCCATTTTTGGCATTCGAACGTTTGTTCTTCGCCGTATTTGGACAAACAACAACCGTTGACATCAATCCAATGCGTCATTTACGTCCCGAATGGACTGAAGTTCTATTCAAATTCGTATTTGGCATCTATTTGCTTGTGTCTGTGGTTGTTCTCATTAACTTGCTCATTGCTATGATGTCGGATACTTATCAACGCATACAGGTTCGTATTGCATGCAACATTTATTAATTGTATTTTTTTTTGTGTTTTTTTTTTGCTTTCTCTTCCCCATTTAATATAAATAACTACAACGAAAATAAATAACAAAAAAACTGTGTTTAATATTCGTAAAAAAATGGCCGTTAATGTGTTAATACTTATTGACTATTCATTTATTGTATTGTACTGTTAATATTTGTAATTGTGTGTTTGTATGTGTAAATGGTACATAGTGCGCATGCATCCGATTACTTCTTTTGAATTACTCTTTTTTGCCGTCTTCGGCCAGACGACAACCGAACAAACGCAAATTGACAAAATAGATAATGTGACCACTCAACCTTATTGGGTGGAATATTTATTTAAAATAGTCTTCGGTATTTATATGCTGGTGTCGGTGGTTGTATTGATCAACCTGTTGATTGCTATGATGTCTGACACCTATCAGCGGATACAGGTAGTATTCTATTTAAAATGCCTAAACACATATTTATATTTATTGAAAATATACAGTCGTGGAAATATAAATGCCATAAGTATTATTTTTCTGACGATCGGGGAGAACTTAATTATACTGAAAGAATATCATAGCGAAATAAGCATAATACCAATTTCGTACAGAGAGTTAATGAAATAGTTAGTCACATTTTCTATATTGAATCTCTTAATTTTTTCATTTTTATTTTATTTAATACCTAATTGAATCAGAAATCTAAGCGATTTTGTTTAGTGTTTCGGATTATATTGTTAAAGTTACAATTGACAATAGGAGTGAGTGGAATGGAACGCAAGTGTAAACTCGCAACGGTATATAGACTTCATATATGAAGTAATTTAGGTGGGAGAGGTAAAGGGAGTGGGATAGGGAGTAAGAGTGGGAATGGTAATGGGAATGAGAGTGGAGGTGGGAATGGATTTGGTAGTAAGAGGGAGAACTATAATGAGAAGGTAGTGGGGATAAAGGGGATACGTAAAGGACAGGAATAAGAAAGAGCAATGGAAGAAAAAGTAGTAAAGTTGTAGTCTATTCGATTGTATGGAGAGTGATGCAGGGAATCGAAGTATATTTTTCAAATATAAGGCAGGACAACGGGTCTGCCCCGTACGCTAGTTTAGGAGGAGTTCTGCTTGCATTTTATTTTCATCACTCTTAAAGTTAAAGACAGCTGTCGTCGGCTTATATTCAATACCCTCTATTAGAAAAATCCCAGTCTTTTGAGAGAGTAAAAAACCCTTTTTTAACAGCTATTTTGTAAGTTGCTAATAATATGAAGTATTACAAAGGGTAACGAAAAATCATGTTTTATATTCAAATTAGTTTTTCTGTTCTAAGCTCGGCTTAATTTAGTTGAGATAAAGCTTTTATATTATTTTACTTTATTACATATTTTTATAAAAGTGTAGCGAAAATTATTTTGTTTAGGAAAACTAGGTGAAAACAGCAAAAAGTGCTTGTGCCAATACTTTTTCCGCGAGTGTATGTACGGAACAACATATGTACATACATATGGGGTTTTCCATGCCAACATATCATATCGGAGAAGTTTGTAGGTCTCTGATGAATTTTCTGAGAAAAACAATTTTTTTTAAAGAGTAGTTCGTTATACGTTTTTTATTTTTTTTTTTTTTTTCAGAGTTTAAGATATTATAAAACATGGACATTATGATTGGATTTATCCTTCGATCCCTTCATACAATTTTTGCATTTAGTAGCGTATTTTTTTTTTACTTTCTAAGTCCAGCTAGCGAAATTAAAAAAAAAATCTCAAAACAAATTTATCTAAATTATCATATACATATATCATTTTTAGAAAATTCTTCAAGAAAGCATAGTTTAAAAAAAAAATGGTTCCAAGGGATCGATATACTAAGCTTTTTTTTGCGTAGTAAACGATATCACTATTGGTTAGTAATGCGATTTTCGGCTATTCAACTTTATATTGTAAGGGGGTTGCCAGTGCGTTTTGCACCATATTGAAAAACTTTTCGGAAATGTCAAGCTCTTAAGATTGTTGTATTTATCTAGCCACTACTGTATACATTTACTTAAAGAAAATAATTATGTATATAATTAACATTTATTTTATATTTATGATTTACGTTTCTGTGTGAGAACTTTAGCATGATATAGCAGTCTATAAAGGTTTTATTATAGTTCTGATTATGGATACTTCGAGGAATACAATTTAAATAATATTCTTATTGTGAAATATTTAATAATTTGAATTGTGCAGCTGCAGTAAACTCATTTGCATACGTACATACTATGTTGCATTGGATGTAAAAACCTATACAAGGTGACGCGAAATTCCAACGTACAAGTAGAAGAAAAAAAAAACCATAAATGCACTCATTGTTATCGGTGTTATTTAACCAATAGTTTCCGACAGGTTTTCACTATACACAAGTATAAAAAAATCTTTAGAAAAAGATTGCAAAAAGCGTATGAGTTATTTTGAGAGGTGGATACCACTTAACAAACAAAATGTTTCTTGATCATGTCCTGAGCGGTTTTTTATAAGGATCTTTCACTTTTCTTTTGATGTGGATATTAAGTGCAGGCTGTAAGGAGTTTCCGAGTGATAAGTTCTTATGTATTTTTCCTATACAAGTACCTTTTTTTTATAACAAGGGAATGTCCTATGAGATGTCAACTGAGATATTTCAGACAGTTTCAGCAATTTTCGAAGCTCCACTTTGCTAATTAATGAAAGTGGAGTCGGCTTCTGGCTATGGAAGATGACTCAACATAATAGACTGCACTTGATCAATCCAGAGTCATATACTATTTTCACACACACGGCTTATTGAATGCAGTTTTCTACATTAAGGCACTTATTGAGCTCAATCTTCCCTACAAAATTCGAATCTATAATTATTTCATTAATGATTAATCGAATGCCTAATGAAATCAAAAGCCCAATGCAACTCTGTTGGCAGCGTTCAGTTTCTTAGTTTTTTGTGTGTTCGGTGCTTAAAAATGTCATTTGTCAAATTTAATGTCATTGTCTGTCATATAGCATTGTCATTTTATTAGCTTGACATTTGATCCTTCATACTAATCTGTGTGAAAGCAAAAAATTTACGATTTAATTAGAAGGTGAAATGAGATCATTAAGTTTATGTGTGAAAACAGCAATATGTTTGCTACCTAAACAATTAAGTTTGAAGCGAATTAAATGAAAGAGTTCAGCGGAACCCAGAATATCGAAAAACTAGGCAAGCATTGCAAAAAAGAATTTGGGTACCCTCTTTATACATAGGTTTCTTAAAAAAGGAAGATACATATTCCATAATCAGTAAAATGTTGTCCTCTGGATAGTCTCGAGGAAAACTCTTTTCGAGCGCGTTGCAGAGGCTTCGTTAAGTTTGTATGCCTTAAGCCTTATTGATCCTTTTGGTGAAGAATTATATTTTAATAGAAACTATTGGCAAATAAATTATGTAGACAAAGTCCAAAATAGAGCTACCGAAAGATTTTTTATTGATTAAAATGAACCAAAGATGCAGGTGTCACTTTTATGCCACCTCGTTTAGGCAATCTATAAATATCGTTGTGGCGAAATAATTGATTTATTAAAAAAAAATCAGCATATAATTGAAGATTTGTACAAATATGAGCTTTAAAGCTATAGCAGCTTCCATAATCGTGATTCGTTATATGTAAACGGGCATTAAGCCTAACAAAAGCTTTACCAGTGAGTGGTGTGTTACGAAATATTTTTTTAATGATCAATAGCGCAAAATGAGAACAAAGCAATTAGTAAGTCTTTTTAGAGTCTACGATTTCTCGAATTTGTTCGAGAAGAAATTTCTAGCGAGTGCCGTCTTCTCGCGAGATTCTCGAAATACTCGTATCGTTCGCGAGCTTTTCCTTATTCAATTCAATCGCTGCATTGGTAATTTTATATAGAGCTTTCGATCTTTTTTTTAACTAAAGCGAGAATTACGAGTAGAAATCGTAAGCTGTACATACAATAATGCCAAATCAGTCAGTGAGTAAATTGAATGTCGAGAAACTTGCAACATTTACGAGTATTTCAAGCTTAGAAAATCTCTCGAAAAGTCAAGTTAATTACTCCTCGAGTCTCAAATTTCTCAAATCGTAAGCTCTAAAGCTTTTTATTCTCTCTGAATCATAAAACTTGTTTTTAAGCCTGAGTTTAAAAAAATTTATTATAAAAACCAGAGAAAAAACATTTATCAATAACTTTCACTCTCGCACCGCCACTGATATTAATTCTTACTTAATACTTTAACGATTAAGATTTTTTCCAGTTTTTTTTTTTTCAATAATTGTCAGTAGGTCCATCATGTGCCCAGACTTGCAACTTCAGGTTTACAAAAAATAACCAACGTTTAGAGTAAACGCCAAAGGATCATGAAGATACAATTAACAAACGATTGTTTCTTTACGATGACAAAGTGTTAACTTAATAGAGAAACAGCTTAGTAGCTTGTCTAGTTGCGTTTTAGCACAAAATAAGCTCTTACTAGATTAGATATAATAAAGAGCTGCTAAATGTTTTTATATGTTAGAGCCTCCTGCGATTAACAACCAGATTGACTGAATTTTTGAACGTATGCGTGTCGGGTATTTGACGCTTGTCCCGCGACTATCAAATAACAAGCTATCAATCAACATTTGCATTGAGAAACCATAGCGTTCGAACGTGAATATGTCGTCATCGGATGATGACTTTTTTTTACTTGCAACTACCCTTCAAAAAACGCGAGTACTCTATAAATAATGTAAGGAATGCTCCTTTGGGAGTATAGGACTGCTCCAAATCTAATTTGTATTCATACAAAAAATGTGCTCCAATTAACATTGCGATGTCCTAGGAGAGGAGTAGGTGATCCCACGCTCGCTTTGTTTGTGAGTATTCTATAGAGTACATACGTGAGAGTACTTTCCAAAGTACTTTCACTGTAGTACTCCATGGAGCACCCACAGAGGATCATATGCCAAAGTACTAAAGAGGAATTGTGTCGGAAAGAGTTATCGAAGTGAATTTAATTTAAAATGAAAGTAAATGAAGAGGGGCAATACAACTTTTATATTTTATACTACGAATATTCTTATGTTATTTAGCATTTGCGTGAATAAAGAAACTAATATTTCTCTATACATACTATAGTATGTATACATAAAACCAGTGCGCTGTTGCATTTTATCAGAGTTGCCAAAGTAAAATTTTATTATCAGTTATTTGCATGCAATATTTTACTTTTGGCAACTCTGTTCGATCGTCATCGTGTCGTGATCACTGTCGCCAGAAAACGAGCTATGATCGGCTGTTGGTGGTCCGCAAACGCATTGCAAAGGAGTATTGTTAGAGTACTCCAACATGAAGAAATGGAACACTTAATCCACCAATTTTTACAGGGTACAGCAGTTTTATTAAATAATAAAAAAATTAATAAAATTTTAATAAATAATAATAGAAGCTTTACATTCCATAAAGCTGGTAAACATTGATAATTTTCAATAAATTTTAATATGAATTTGCTGTTCTTCCGCACACTTGTTCATTTTGAATGTCGACACAAACTAAATATAACTAAATACAACACACCCCGCGACTATCAAATAAGCAAGCGTCAAATGAAAAAATTAAAAATTTTTGATTTTCATCAACGTGTAGCCGACAACCATAGCGGAATGATACAAGGTGGCAGCATGGTGACATACCTACAAACATAAATAAACATTCAATGTACTTTGTTTTTGTAAATTCGATGGACAAATGTCAAAATCGTACGGCACCGGAAGTTGGTGTATCAAATCAAATAAAAAAAGGGTATAATCAGCTGTCCCATGCTGCCACCTTGTATCGTTGCGCCATGCGGACAACAAATACGTGTGTCACAAGCCACCCGACTGCACTAACACAAAACTCAATCAATCTGGTTGTAAATCGCAGGAGGCTCTTAGTTTAGTCAAATGAACTGCGAATTAGTATAAATCTTGCTTTCGTTTTAAGCTCAGCAAAAGGCTTGATAATATAAACATGTGTATATATGTATATAAAGGCTATAAGCTTTTAGTGTGATCGATTAGCTAGTTAGTATTTTATGTGTGTGTTTAACAATGACACATTATGCATGTTTTTATTGCATGCAAATTATTTTTTTTTTTTTTATATTTCATTAATTTATTTTTACCTTACCTACTTTTCTAATATTGTGTTATTTTTTAGAAAAAGGTGAAAGTTTTCACTTTTGCTCGCACATTCCAAAAAATAAACACAGCGCTAAAGCATTGAAAGCTTTCATATGAAATTAAGTTCTTATTGCAATACATATTATGCATATAACTACATAGATGAAAGAGTATTTAAACAGGGTGTAGGAAAATAGTGTGTATGGCAGCTGGCTTTAAGAACTTGATTTCGGCGAGCAGATCCCGTTAAAGAAATTAACACTTCAATGCTTTTACGAAACAAATGTATTTTATATAATTAATAGAGTGCATTAAGGGGTGCTGAAGACATAGTGAAAATATAACAATATTAGAAAATGTTTTATAATTTTCGGTGCTAAAATGCATTAAATATGTATTATATAAACCATATACAGCAGCGAACAGAAAAATAGCAGTGACAAGTTGTATCAAATTTAATCATTTTTCTTTATTTTAGTTATTTAAAAAAAATTATGAATTTCGTAATATACACAATGCAAAATAGTCTCAAAAACATTTTCGAAAAAAATTAAAAACTCGAGAAAATTTCGAACTTTTAATTTAGAGTTCCCTGATTTTTTTTTTTTTTTTTTTGTTGGATATGCAAGAGGGTAGCCCAATCATTTTTAAACTACCCAAGTACATGTTATAGAGCTATCAAAATTCTCATTGGTTTTTGACAATTTTTTTATGAAGGGAGCTTAAGATTTTTCTTCATCAAATTGTTTACGTTTTTTATATGGCAGAAAATATGAACACACTTCTGAAACAATTTGTCAAAAATTCATGCGAATTCTCAGAAACCTGTAACTTGTGCTTTATAAGACTAAAATTGTTTGTGCTACGAAGCTGCATACTCAAAAAAATTCAAAGAATTTCAAATAAAAAGTTCGAAACCTTGGTAAAACTTTTTCGAATTATCCAAAGTTTTCGTGTTTGGTGTGCATAGTTTCAATTACAAATTTCATAGATATTTTTTCTTAAAATATTGAAAACTAAAAAAGAAGAATTTAAATGACGAAACTTGAAAAAAAATGATTGACACTGCTATATTCCTATTATATTCTTTTGTAGCATAAACTTTGAATATCTATGTCTTTTGGTTGAATTTTTGAAAGCTTTAAGTATTAAATTCGCATATCTATTCTTAATTTCTTCCATCTTTTCTCATCTACATTCACATTCATGCACTTTAAACGAAATGGAAATCCTCATTCCCAAAAATAAAACGAAATCATCTATCATATCTTATGAAACGCTCACTTTTTTGAAATGCATTTGTTAAAAAAAAACAACAACAACCAAACGCTTAATGATTACTTGGAGAAATTCAGGCTCAATCCGATATTGAGTGGAAATTTGGCCTGTCCAAGCTAATACGCAATATGCATCGCACAACAACTGCGCCATCGCCGCTTAATTTAGTTACCACATGGTTTATGTGGCTCGTCGAGAAGGTCAAGGTAAACCAACAAAAATGTGTACATATAACAGCTGCTATATAGCGGGTCTATCCGCACAAAAAAATATATTCTCTAAACACCAAAACTTTACCTAACTTGCAAATAGTTGACCTTTTCCCCAACCCATTTAAAACAGAATGGCAACAAAACGATTTATTTTTTCGGTATTTTATTTATTTATTCTTTAAATATCGATGACTGTGCAGAAAATCATTCTTTCTCAGCAAACTTTCAAATAAAGGTCTATTTTATGGCCCATTTTACCATCTTCAATTAGTCATTTATCTATAAGTTATCGAATTCTTCGTTTAATATATGCTAACTGAAGCTTCACGTCTGAGTTAAGTCTAAGAAAAAAGAGTAAACAAAAATTGTTTAACTGGAGATAGTAGGAAACGGCCCTTAGAGCATGCTTAAAAAACGCCCTATCTCAAAGTTATGTGTGAGAACTCTTTACCTCAGAGCTCGTACATAGAACACCATTTCTGAGAATTTGTTTCAAAAATGCCCTATCTTATCATTAAATCAATAAATTTTCACCTGAAATAGGGAATTAAAAAAAAAAAATCTGATACAGAGCATTCTTCACTTACATTCTGAGATAGTGCGATTTCAAAACAATTTTGAGATATGGCATCCGAGCGATCGTCTTCTTAGCCATCGATATATTTTCTTCTTAATTTCAGTATTACTTTGCACATCTTTGAATCACTTTCAGTCTCTACCCTGCAAAAATCGTTGGACCATGTGGTCCACTGGAGTACTTACCATTCTACTCCACTGTAATGCACCGATGGACCAACTCATGTTTCTACACGATTATGTTGTAAGCCGATCATTGCTCGTTTTTAACGATTGTAATCACTACACGATGTTTATTGGACTGTGGGTACTCCATGGATTACTCTGATGTAATGCGGAGCTGGAGTATATGGTCCAATCCTAGGACATCGCAATGTGAATTGGACCATATTTTTTGTATGAATTGTGGTTAATTTTGGAGCACTCGCTTGGTCCATAGCGAGTACTCCATACATGCATGCATGGAGTACTCGCGATTTTTTCAGGGTAGTTATCTGATGCGTCTTGCACATTTCCGAAAGTATTATATGAACTACACAAACGCAAGTACCCTGTATAATCGCACTCTCTCTCTTAGCACCGTGACTCTGATGCGGCAGTTACCCACCGACGTGTGCCGTACGTAAGGACGTTTGTCGTACGAAGCACGTTTGACCGAACTCTCAAGCCCGTAGGAATCAACATGTGCGTCTGTGTACATGTACATAACATATTTGTGTGTGTATTGTTTACAGCAAAGCACTGTTGCCATTCACCGGTTTGCATGCATGCTTATGGAAACATCAACTTTTTCAAATTTAATTTTTGATATTGTAAAAGGCCGGAATACATATTAAATAAGTATAAATAGATTAAATATTTATAATCAGCACTTTTACATAATTATTTCGAATTATTTCCACAATTTTTCAAACTTTAATTAGGCGTTTTTGCATAAAATTGCAAACGGTCAAAAATTAGCGCACAAAAGTTTACTAGGCAGCTCTGTCTAGTGAGAAAGCGATCAGCTGACACGTTCTTACGGAAAAAATCAAAATTGTTTTGATTTCTACGTTCCGGACTACGTACGTACGGGCGTTGCACGTCGGTGAGTTTTCGTTTACATTGCACACTCATAAGATAGGTCGTGTCAGCTGACACGTTTTTTCTACGTACGTTCGTGGGTAACTGCCGCATGAGTCATATACATACGTGTAAGTGTTTTTCCTTTTACCTTAGCTCCTACTCATATATGATTGTTATTATTATTGTTATTACTGTCTCTTGTCCTTGCGAATATCAAAAAAAAAAATAAAATGCCAACCATTTGTACACTGTGTTTGCGTTTGCTCACTACCGATGAATCACATATAAAACTTTAACGTGATGAACTTCTAAAAACAAAAAAAAAACACCTACACCAACACGCCTTGCTCAACACTCCAACGCATAGGCGCGCATGAAGAAAAAGAAGCGTCCAAGTCTGGTACAGATGATGGGAATACGTCAAGCCAGTCCGCGGACAAAGGCTGGCGCCAAATGGCTTTCGAAGATCAAGAAAGGTAGGAAATGTATGTGTCGCTGCAATGCTGCTTTCCAATTTTAGCCACAAAAAAAAAAAAAACAAACACACAAGCCACGCACACTTCAACAAGCTCACCAATACTTGTACATGTAAATATATACACTACATATTTGAAGCACGTGAAGTGCGCGTGCGCTTTAAGCGAGTTTTGCAGCTACGCGCAGCGAAATAATTCATAAATAACGCATTGTACGTTAAGTCGCAGAGCTTGAAAGAATATCGTGGAGCTTGGAAAGCTCACCTGTAAATATGAGCACAAATAGCAAGTAATTAAATTGTATAAAGACAAAGTTTTATGCTCTCCCTACTAACATGTGTAAATATGTACCTACCTTGTACTTGTAAGTCACCATTAATTGGCTCACTAGTGTGTAGTAGCTAACTAGCGATAGCTCAAAATTTCGCAAAACAGCACACTCTAATAAAAAGAAAATTATTAATTACAAAAGCTCATTAATCTTTTCTTGTTTTTTTGCCACACCATCCCTTTTTTATGAACTTCATGAACTTCAAATTTACGGATTGCTAGTAGACTCTGTGGCTCTTTCTGTTGTACATCTATCGCCGTTGGGCTCACAAACGAGCTTTACCGCTGCCAATCAAAATCGTATCGAGAATGTATCAGATTGGGAAGCGATTGCTAAAAAATATCGCGCACTTGTCGGTGATGAGGAAGGTGGTTCCATGAAGGATTCAGAAGCTGAGAGCGGTTCTATTGAGGGTAGCGGTGGCGGTACAGGTGCGCCACCGCCACCTGCACAGGTGGGCAATAATGTAGCAGCAGCACAACCACAAGATCAATTGCCACACGTTTAGAGAGCGCTTTTTTCATTTTAAATAAAAAAATATATACATATAAACAAATTATTGATACAAAATTGCATTCATTGCGCATTTGAAGCACCTCACAATTTGGCTAGTCTTTCATCCAGTAGAAAGTTGAAGCTTATTATTTCAATAAATATTTGTTAAAATTAACTAATTATAAATTAATTAAATTACAGGTTTAAGTCAACAAAAAATTTTAACATTACAAAAATTTACATTACAGAAGTAAAATTTAACAAAAAAAAAAAAAAACAAAGAAACTGTATAAGCTTTACCTTAGACTTAGATAGGGAATCAAACAACTTGTTTAAAAAAAAAAAAGAAAAAACAATTGGCAACGAAGTAAATGAAAAAAAAAAATAGTTCTCGAAACATTTTTCAACTTAGATAGATAAAAACACATACAGCAGCGAAGAAAAAATAACTTGTACTTTGTTGGACTAAGATTGATTGTGATACCAAACTGAACTCTAAATAGAAATTTCGAAATTTTTCTAAACATTTTTCTAATTTGTAAATTTTTTCGTCAACGTTTTTGAAATTGGTTTGCATAGCTTGAGTTACAAAATTCATAGTACATAGTTTTTTCTTTGAACATCGAAAATAAAAAAAAAAAATATTTTAATTGACTAAATTTGATCAAAAAAATGTCCACCGCTAACTTTAAGCTCGCTGCTGTGTATGAAGTATATTATATTTATCAAATTAGTAGTATAAGTAATTTTTGTTTATGTTAATATCCTAAAGTACTAGTATAATATTAATTCAAAATATTAGTCTTATTGAATGTGTAAGACAGACATAGCGCCAGCTAAGTGGCCGGTCACCCTATACAGGTTAGTGGTTCGAAAACGCTCCATCTAATAAATCATTTCACTTACGCCACTTTGAAGAACGTCCCAACTCAGAATTTGTTTCATAAACATGTTCCCTCCTAATGCAAGTATCGATCTCAGTAAAAATTCGACAGCTGAATGATAATCGATTTTGTTTATAATTGATAAAAAAATATATATGTATATTAAATGCATCGAAAGTTTAAAAAAGTCTTGAAATCGCTTCCGATTAAGATAAAAAATTATAATAGTCTAAGGATTTTTAATTTGCATAAGAAATGTACTCGAACGACAAAATATCGTTCCTATTTCGAATTGATACACGCAATACCGGAGCTTATCTCCTTAATTGAATTTATATTCGAACACGACATTTATGAAACGAATTTTCAGTCAGAATGAATTTTAAAGAAAATTTGATCTAGAACATTCCGAATCGTAAGATGAAATAGAGCAATTTCAGGGGCAGCTTGATTAGGGCGACTTTCACTATATACAGTTAATTTAGATTTTACCTGTCGGCTGTCTGATAGCAATGTATCAGAAAGCTTCATTTGACAACTTCATTTTCACCAACACAGGGTGACCAACCCACGGCTAAGCCGATAACGTTATGAAGTATAACAAAAAATAAAAACAACAAAATTAAAATGTTTTCCAAGTTATGTGTATATGTATGCACATTAGTGTAAACATCTTATAAAAAAAAGCAGGGTATATCTTGATATGCAGGATTTAAGGTTTGGTGCATTTAAAAAGTGCTAGGAATGTAGAAATGTGTAAAAAAAAAAAATTGCAAATACGCGCAGATGTCAATTCAGATTCCTGAAAATTAGAAACTAGCCCCAACCTAGGTACTAAGAATAAATTAAATGAAAATTCATGATGTAAACAATTTTAAACTTTTTACTCAGAACATCTTCAATTTCTTAGACATTGTAATTTATTTATATAATAATATTTTTCTATATTACAATCGACAAAGCTGCTAAGAAGATTGGTCAAACTTTATAAAAACGACCAAAGTGATAGGTTAACTTGATTGCAGTATAAACCCGCTCTAAGGTTTCCTCTTCAAATAAAAGAGGTCATCAGGGTAAGGAATTCTTAAATATATAGTAAATTTAGAATAAATTTTAGTGTGTAAAAAGCTAATTCGAATCCACTTTTGAAGATATTCTTTTCAAAGACGGCCAAACAGTTTATAGATTTTTAAAGTAGAGTGTGAATAGTGCTTATCAAGGATATAAAAAAAAATATTTTTCTGCTGGTCACTTATTTTTATTTATTTAAATTTAGAGTTAGGAAAGTGTAAAATACAGGGTGCCATAGTGCTAGATGGGTAACTTTTATTAATTAAACCATGATCTTACGACATAATTACAATATAATTACTATTTAAGCTAAACTATTTATAATTATATAGAAATATTGTATTAAACTACTACTTATGTAAAAAATAAAATTTTATTTTTAAGGCAATAGAAACTTCATTATCGTACATTAGTGTAAACATGATAAGCATAATTAACTAAAATTAATACCTTGTAAATTTATTTTTGAATCTCATGTGTACATTTTTTTTTGTGGTGTGAAAGCTTGTTGTAATAGGCTTTTTGTAATCACAAATCTTTATCTAAGAAGTTTCTCGGTTTTTGTACCTATATCATTTTGTAAATTTGAAATGAAATAAAAGATTAAATTAATTACAGTAACAAAAAGTGGAGAGGTTTTTTCATTCGTTATAACGGGCGTTTTATTCTTAAGCTTCAACATTTTTCTACTGGCTTAAAAAAAATTCCATTGAAAAACGAAAACAACATAAGTAGTTCTGATCGTTTAGTTTGTTTTTGTTCTCCAATTGAGACATTTTTTAAGCGAGGAGAAAAAATGTTAAAGCTTTAGAAAAAAACGTCCAACACTCAGATGTCGATCATTGTACAGGTCTACAAGTAGGATATGTAGCAGCACGCACATACACAGCCACGCTCACCTGATAAAATGCTTGTTCTTGTTCGTTTTTTTTGTGGATGCTATTTGGCACTGTTGTACTTCTTAGGACCAAACAAAGTTTAGTAGCTGCTATCGAAAACTGCTTAAAATTTTTTTTTCTTATATTACAAAGAAATATACTTATTTACTTTCAAACGAGCACTTAATTACATCTCTCTTTAATAACCATATATTTTGGACAATTTTAGTTAACAAATTGTGATACTTTTTTACGGGGACGATTGCTAAAACACGACCAAAACCGTCGGGGGAGGTATTAATAGACGCGTTTTTCCTCGCTTCCAATAATTCGAATACTTTTTCTCTTCGGACTATTGACAACAGGACAAAACGCGTCTAACCATTTTTCTTTCCGCTTTTTTGGACGGGTTATTGCAGTCGACCTCGGTTTCAAACTGTTTTTCGCGGAGAACTTTTGAACGGGTAGAAAAACTTAACTCCCGTGTTTGTATTCTTAATACTGAAATAACTACGCGTCCTCAGATACCCCAATTGAAGACTTTTTTATAATTTTCTGAAGGACCCACATGGGTGCACTTAAAATTTCCTACTAAATTCGTTAAAAGAAATTTACCATCACAGCAACCCATATCTGATATTCCGATCCCTTTTTTGCTTCCCTGTGTCGCTTTCGACGAAGCAACCCCGGTAATTTTGACACTTCGTTCAGTGTCAAAACTCATGTTCCACGCAGGTTCCACTGGGTTCCACGCTAGTTTGACACTGACCGAAGTGTCAAACTGCCGTGTGTTAGAAAGGGAAAGAAATTGTTTCCCTCTCATACATATCATACTTGTAAACCTATACAATGATGTTGATATCGCTTCTGTAGCTGAACAGCTTTAGATCTGGACGCTTGACAAACTGCTGCCCATCAAAAACTCGACAAAAAATAAATAAAAAAATTAACATTGGGCCACTTGGTGGCAGTGCGCTGCCACAACGTACAAGAAAAGAAATAAATACTCTAAACAAGGAAATTAGGGATCTTTTTATAAAATCTGTTGGTAATTTCACTTAGATACACACTAAGGATTCATTCAATCAATATGAGGTTCCACGTACCGCTGAACCTTTACATATATCTGTGACAATATCCCAACAAACATTTATGTTAAAGAACGAATAGAAAACGAATCGATTTCTAAAGATGCGTCCACACCAGTAACAAAACGTGTTACAAACAGTTATATAACCAATGTTTTTGTGACGAATATGAGTGAGACTAATGGTGTTTTGTTTTCTACACGAAAATGTCGCCTTCACGCCAACCCTTCAAAAACTTGTCTTCTGTTGTAAAATCAGCTTAGCCTCAATAGAGGGCATCAATCCTTATCTTTTCTCAACAACCTACCCCTAAAAATGGCGAAAAATGCAACATTACTTGCCCTCACTGCCATTGATGGTGCAGAAAACAGCCCTGTCAATTAGCTGATGAATCACACGAAGCTGAATCGAATGCTATGGATCAAACGAAGCTGAAGCGAATGGTATATATGTATGTACATATGTGTTTGCCGCTGAAAGTGGCGACATTTTGGCGTAGAAAAGAAATCACCATAAGTGATACTAACATCCCTAGTCTGATGCTAAGCAAATGAAGTCACAACAACAATAAAGCAGACAGTCAATTGTATCTACATAAACGAATCAATCATTATGTCTACACATATGTACGTACACGCAGCTAAGAAGCAACGCACGACCACATGCATATATCTGAGATACTCCCGAAGCTATAAAATCGTGCAATTGTAGTTACAGCTGAGAAATTTGATAGCTGATGGCCAACTAGTAGATTCTGGAAATGGAAGCGCCTAACAGATGCGAACGAGTAAATCAGAGAGTTAAAAGGCAACAGCAGTCGAGGCGCAATAATTCAGTTTTGATTATCTGTCGGGCAATAGAAGAGTTATTTATTGTGAAGTACTTTAATAAAGGCCATTTTGCATTATTAAATATTGGAGTTATTTATTCACAGTTTAGTGATTCGAACTTAGCAGAAGGTTGCAAATAAGAGGATTTGCAAGTAAATTCGTTACATTATGTAAACTGTTAGAAATTCAACTGAAAAATGTTGTATAACACGATGTTGTGTAACTGGTTTTCTGTTTTTATAGCAGGTTACATGCTACCCAGAGGTTGTCGGTAAAGATCAAAGGAATTAGATAACTTGGTTGTATAACAGATTGCAAGCTCGTTCACACACACAACAAACAAAAAAAAAAACAAAAAACAGTGTCCTCCCAACATTTGATGGAGAACTATCTGTGAGTGAGTGTGGTTGAGTGCGCAGAGTTTTTATACTCAGTTGAGCAGAGCTCACAGAGTATATTAAGTTTGATTGGATAACGGTTGGTTGTACATATATAAAGGAATCGAGATAGATATAGACTTCCATATATCAAAATAATCAGGATCGAAAAAAAATTTGGTTGAGCCATGTCCGTCCGTCCGTCCGTCCGTCCGTTAACACGATAACTTGAGTAAATTTTGAGCTATCTTGATGAAATTTGGTATGTAGATTCCTGGGCACTCATCTCAGATCGCTATTTAAAATGAACGATATCGGACTATAACCACGCCCACTTTTTCGATATCGAAAATTTCGAAAAACCGAAAAAATGCGATAATTCATTGCCAAAGGCAATTAAAGCGATGAAACTTGGCAGATGGGTTGACGTTATGACGCAAAATAGAAAATTAGTAAGATTTTGGACAATGGGCGTGGCACCGCCCACTTTTACAAGAAGGTAATTTAAAAGTTTTGCAAGCTGTAATTTGGCAGTCGTTGAAGATATCATGATGAAATTTGGCAGGAACGCTGCTACTATTACTATATATGTGCTAAATAAAAATTAGCAAAATTGGATGAAGAACACGCCCACTTTTTAAAAAAAAAATTTTTTTAATTCAAATTTTAACAAAAAATTTAATATCTTTACTGTATATAAGTAAATTAAGTCAAAATTCAACTCCTGTAATGATATGATGCAACAAAATACAAAAATAAAAGAAAATTTCAAAATGGAAGTGGCTCCGCCCATTTTCATTATTTTGTCTAGAATACTTTTAATGCCATAAGTCGAACAAAAATTTACCAATCCTTCTCAAATTTGGTAGGTACATAGATTCTATGACGGTAACTGTTCTCTGTGAAAATGGCCGAAATCGGTGGAAGCCACGCCCAGTTTTTATACACAGTCCACCGTCTGTCCTTCCGCTCGGCTGTTAACACAATAACTTGAGCAAAAACCGATATATCTTTACTAAACTTATCCCACCTACTTATCTGAACTCACTTTATCTCGGTATAAAAAATAGCCGAAATCCGACCATAACCACGCCCACTTTATCGATATCGAAAATTACGAAAAATGAAAAAAATGCCATAATTCTATACCAAATACGAAAAAAGGGATGAAACATGGTAACTGGATTGGTTTATTGACGCAAAATATAACTTTGGAAAAAATTTTGTAAAATGGGTGTGACACCTACCATATTAAGTAGAAGAAAATGAAAAAGTTCTACAAGGCAAAATCAACAGCCCTTGGAATCTTGGCAGGAATACTGTTAGTGGTATTGCATATATAAATAAATTAGCAGTACCCGACACATGATTTTCTGGATCACCTGGTCCACATTTTGGTCGATATCGCGAGAACACCTTCACATATACATCTAAGGGCCACTCGCTTTTAAAACCCTCATTAATACCTTTAATTTGATATCCATATCGTACAAACACATTCTAGAGTCACCCCTGGCCCACCCTAATGGCGATATCTCGAAAAGGCGTCCACCTATAGACCTAATGCCCACTCCCTCTTAAAATGCTCAGTAACACCTTTCGTTTGATACCCATATCGTACAAACATTCTAGAGTCACCTCTGGCCCACCCTAATGGCGATATCTCGAAAAGGCGTCCACCTATAGACCTAATGTCCACTCCCTCTTAAAATGCTCAGTAACACCTTTCGTTTGATACCCATATCGTACAAACATTCTAGAGTCACCCCTGGCCCACCCTATTGGCGATGTCTCGAAAAGGCCACCTATAGACCTAATGCCCACTCCCTCTTAAAATGCTCAGTAACACATTTCGTTTGATACCCATATCGTACAAACATTCTAGAGTCCCCCTGGCCCACCCTAATGGCGATATCTCGAAAAGGCGTCCCCTATAGACCTAATGCCCACTCCCTCTTAAAATGCTCAGTCACACCTTTCGTTTGATACCCATATCGTACAAACATTCTAGAGTCACCCTTGGTCCACCTTTATGGCGATATCTCGAAAAGGCGTCCACCTATAGACCTAATGCCCACTCCCTCTTAAAATGCTCAGTAACACCTTTCGTTTGATACCCATATCGTACAAACATTCTAGAGTCACCCTTGGTCCACCTTTATGGCGATATCTCGAAAAGGCGTCCACATATAGAACTAAGGATTACTCCCTTTTAAAATACTCATTACCACCTTTCATTTGATACCCATATCGTACAAACACATTCTAGAGTCACCCCTGGCCCACCCTAATGGCGATATCTCGAAAAGGCGTCCACCTATAGACCTAATGCCCACTTCCTCTTAAAATGCTCAGTAACACCTTTCGTTTGATACCCATATCGCACAAACATTATAGAGTCACCCCTGGCCCACACTAATGGCGATATCTCGAAAAGACGTCCACCTATAGACCTAATGCCCACTCCCTCTTAAAATGCTCAGTAACACCTTTCGTTTGATACCCATATCGTACAAACACATTCTAGAGTCACCCCTGGCCCACCCTAATGACGATATCTCGAAAAGGCGTCCACTTATAGACCTAATGCCCACTCCCTCTTAAAATGCTCAGTAACACCTTTCGTTTGATACCCATATCGTACAAACATTCTAGAGTCACCCTTGGTCCACCTTTATGGCGATATATCGAAAAGGCGTCCACCTATAGAACTAAGGATTACTCCCTTTTAAGATACTCATTACCATCTTTCATTTGATACCCATATCATACAAACACATTTTAGAGTCACCCCTGGCCCACCCTAATGGCGACATTTCGAAAAGGCGTCCACCTATAGACCTATTGCCCACTCCCTCTTAAAATGCTCAGTAACACTTTTCGTTTTATACCCATATCGTACAAACATTCTAGAGTCACCCCTGGCCCACCCTAATGGCGATATCTCGAAAAGGCGTCCACCTATAGACCTAATGCCCACTTCCTCTTAAAATGCTCAGTAACACCTTTCGTTTGATACCCATATCGCACAAACATTATAGAGTCACCCCTGGCCCACACTAATGGCGATATCTCGAAAAGACGTCCACCTATAGACCTAATGCCCACTCCCTCTTAAAATGCTCAGTAACACCTTTCGTTTGATACCCATATCGTACAAACACATTCTAGAGTCACCCCTGGCCCACCCTAATGACGATATCTCGAAAAGGCGTCCACTTATAGACCTAATGCCCACTCCCTCTTAAAATGCTCAGTAACACCTTTCGTTTGATACCCATATCGTACAAACATTCTAGAGTCACCCTTGGTCCACCTTTATGGCGATATATCGAAAAGGCGGCCACCTATAGAACTAAGGATTACTCCCTTTTAAGATACTCATTACCATCTTTCATTTGATACCCATATCATACAAACACATTCTAGAGTCACCCCTGGCCCACCCTAATGGCAATATCTCGAAAAGGCGTCCACTTATAGACCTAATGCCCACTCCCTCTTAAAATGCTCAGTAACACCTTTCGTTTGATACCCATATCGTACAAACATATTCTAGAGTCACCCCTGGTCCACCTTTATGGCGATTTCTCGAAAAGGCGTTCACCTATAGAACTAAAGCCCATTCCCTTTTAAAATACTCATTACCACCTTTCATTTGACACCCATATCGTACAAACACATTCTAGAGTCACCCCTGGTCCACCTTAATGGCGATATCTCGAAGGGGCGTCCACTGATAGACCTAAGGCCCACTCCCTCTTAAAATGCTCAGTAACACCTTTCATTTGATACCCATATCGTACAAACAAATTCTAGAGTCAGCCCTGGTCCACCTTTATGGCGATATTCCTAAATGGCGTCCATCTATAGAACTATGGCCTACTCTCTCTTAAAATACTCTTTAATACCTTCCATTTGATACACATGTCATACAACCACATTCCAAGTTTACCCTAGGTTCATTTTCCTACATGGTGATTTTCCTTATTTTGTCTCCATAGCTCTCAACTGAGTATGTAATGTTCGGTTACACCCGAACTTAGCCTTCCTTACTTGTTCTTTTTAATTTTCTATAAGATGAAAACACACCGAGGCACCAACAAGAAGTCGGACAGCAGCTCACGAGTGAACTGCAGCAACCAGATGAGTCCACACAGGCGTCAGATCAGGCACAGGAAAACAATACACTTCAGTTTTAATTACACTTTAATTAATTTTAATTACATTTTATACAGTTTAATTTTTCAACTTTAATTTAGTAGTTAACTACCTATTTAGTAGGTACCTACATAATAATTATTTGTCACTAAGAAAAAAGTGTGAGGAGAAAAACAATATAGGTCGGTACTTAATCCCTCGCATTCAGTATCTGTTTTGCCACGACACTGATCCCTCTTCAGATTGAAAAAAGCGCTAATTTCATTACGAACCATTCTGCCGACGTTGGAGGGTTTTTTCGGGGTCCTTCTGAGCCGCAGAAAGGTATCTGTTGGTTCACCCACGATTCTCCAATGTCCAGGTGTAACTTCAACGGATGAGGTATCTTCAACATCTTCACCATCCCAAGGGGGAAATTCCGAAAACTCCCATCATCCCTGATTTCCACACTAAGGGGATCTCTACCGTCTTCCATCAGATCCTCCATCAGGTGAGTTCCGCTGTAACGATGTCGAGCTTCCAGCGAAGGTCGCACCCACCATCTGCGCTCAGTTGGTTGACGGTGAGTTGATATAATTAAGCAGGCCGCGGCGGCCAGAAAAACCTCTTCCTCCGAAGCCATGATTATTACTGAATCCTCAATCCTTTTTTTTTTTTAAATTAGGCGTGCCCCTCTATTCCGCTCAGATATATATATAATAACAAACTATGGACTCATTCAATCAATGTGAGGTTCCACGGCCCGGCCAGCTGAACCTTTATATCTGTGGCAATATCCCAACAAACATTTATGCTAGAGAACAAATAGAAAACGAATCGAATTCCAATGCATTTCTCTAAAGTCGAGCAGGACAAAAAGGGGACTTTGTTCTCGATATCAAGAAAAGGGCTAGATATTATCGATATTTAACGTCAATTTCTAATTGGTTTCTAATGTGAATTTTAAATCGAAGCACAATTATATTCAATTATTTAAAATCAATTCAATTTTCATTGTTTTATTATATCAAATAGGTACTCTCTCGAATTTAATTCAAAGGCTTCTTAAAATAATTCCACAGTTATCTTAAACGAAATTTGCCAAAATCGCTGAAAGAATCTTCAGTATTTAGTTTTCTTCATAACGCCAGTCAAATAGCATGTCTTTAGCTTGCTTAATTAGCTTTTTTGTTTAGCTTTTTATTAATTTTCACTTACCAATTACTAAAAAACTGATTTTACAAATACCAATATTTGCGCATTTATTTTGTATTAAGAATGAGTTATAATTTGTACTACATCAATAACTGTGACAACATCGCATTTCTAATGTTTTTCAAATGGTTCCCTAATCGAATTCTAACCTAGTGCTCCAAACTTATTTTCGATTAGAGGTGCATTCGAGAACTGCATTAGATTTGTAATGTAAAATCACAATGTTTCTCTAATGTTAGAAGCTGTATTTGCTGTTTGCTGGGATATATTATAACATCTAATTGTTTAATTTTTTATTCTGTTGATTCTGAGATATGCAATATAATTGTGGAAGTGTCGCTCACAAACACACGCACATGAGCTGTGAATTGTGCATCTGTAGTTATAGCTGAGAAACTTATAGCAGATAACCAACTAGTAGATTCTAGAACAAAACCGCCTTGAGATATCAACGAGTAAACCGAACAGTATAAAAGGCGACACCGGTAGAGGCGCTACAATCAGTTTTCGATTAAGCACGCTATCTGTTGGGCAATAGTAGAGTTATTTATTGTGAAGTACTTTAATAAATGCCATTTTGCATTATTAAATATTGGAGTTATTTATTCAACAGTATATTGATTCGAACCTTAGTAGAAGGTTTGAAATAAGAGGATTTGCAAGTAAATTCGTTACAATATAAATGATGTTAATTCGGTACGTTTTGCGATTACCAATTACCATGCCCAAGTCCCAAATGATGTTAATTCGGTACGTTTTGCGATTACCAATTACCATGCCCAAATCCCAAATGATGTTAATTCGGTACGTCTTGCGATTACCATGCCCAAATGATGTTAATTCGGTACCGAAGGTTTGAGTGACACTGTACGCTACCTCGGTTGTGACATCTATTGGTAACGCTTCTTATGACCACGCCCTCGCCCCACGCCTGAAAAACAAATTAAGTGATTACACCACACAATTTTCCGTTTTTGCCAAGTTCACCAAATAAATGGTTGTGTTCTTTGCTGTTGTAATTTCAAATTCCAGCAGTAGATGCCGCATACCACATATCAGCTCAAATACTTTGAGTTGAGTGAAAAATGCTTAAATGCGAACATACTAATATACACGTTTTCTAGAAAAGAGCTCTTGTAGTTTTTCACTCATTTTGTGCCAGTGATAGAATTTGCGCAATGGAGTATGGTATCTAAGACTTAAAATAATATGTGGAACAAATTATCAAAAATGTAGTGGAACAAATCCGAAGATAGGCATAGCAAATATGTACATATATTATACTCAGCTTTATACTTTGCATGTAATTTTGACTTAGTGAAAACTAAGCAAAATGTACCACTACAGGCTTAAGCCTTATACAGTTTTCACACAGAAACTTAATGATCTCATTTCACCTGCTAATGAAATCGTAAATTTTTTGCTTTCACACAGAAGAAACTGCTCGATTAGTATGAAGGATGAAACAGACAATCATGGCGGAACGATACAAGGTGGGAGCATGGTGACATACCTACAAACAAAAAAAATTCCATGTACTTGTAAATTCGATGGACAAATGTCAAAATCGTACTGCGCCGGTAGTTGATATATCAAATCAAATAAAAAAGGTTATAATCAGCTGTTCGATGCGGCCACCTTGTATCGTTCCGCCATGCAGACAATGACATTTGTTTTGACAAATAACATTTTTAAGCACTGAACACACCAAAAACTAAGAAGCGGAAACGGAAGTGGAACGCTGCCAACAGAGTTGCATTGTGCTTTTGACTTCATTAGGCATTCGATTAGCTACTAATGAAATAATAATAGATTCCAATTTTGTAGGGAAGATTGAGCTCAATAAGCGTCTTAATGTAGAAAATTTCCTTTATTATTCAATAAGCCGTCTGTGTGAAAATAGTATTAGATATATGGAAACATCATAAGAAAACCCTCAAGAAAAATTGCGTATATATTTCTTATGTGAAGAATTGTAGTAGCCAAGTAATTTTGATATTGTAAGATACAAAAATAAAAAAAATCACCAATAAGTCAGAAGAGATTTTCTTAAAATAACACTTTGATAATACACTACGTGTTGTTTTCTTCATCTCCAGTTAAGTTAGATTTAAGTTGGAGGATAGTAATTTATCATTCGACATTTTCGTTTTATCCAACATAGGGTAACTACATAACTTTCGGTTAAATTGATAATTGTTACTATTTTGTAGAACAAATCTCAAAAATCTATTGTGGAAACTTGCCAAACAGCTGACTTTTTGGTTCACTCTTTCCTGGGACTTAACTGAAAATGAAAATGTCGATAGCTTGTAGATAAGTGGCTAACTGGAAAAGGTAAAAACGGCCCTAAACAAGACGGAATTGCGAATTCCATTCAAAAAACTTCATATGCGGTAACTGTTATCTTTGGTATTTAACATAATGTGTTCTTACAAGGTCGTTGCTGAAGAAATAATTATATCATTGAATCGAACAATTAGACCGATGTTGCAAAAAAGGAGATTTCGGTAGCAATTGAATACTTTTAATCAAGACCAACTAGCCACTTCTTGTAGCTAGGTAAGTAGTAGTGCCAGTAATAAATTAAGAAACAGTTAGGTCAACTTGCTAGGTTAGGTTAAATAGGCCGGTCCCTGAAGTTCTTACATAGTCCATGGCGCTACCAGAAGTTTTCCTAATGAATAAAATAAATGAAAGGCGCGATAACCTCCGAAGAGATTTAACGCCGAGCTTCTCTTCAAATTTACATCGTGCTCCTTTTAATTTTTCCTAAAAATTGGCGGGATGGGACCTACTTGTTTTATGCCGACTCCGAACGGCATCTGCGAGTCAGATGAGTTTTCACTGCGAGCTTTTCATGGCAGAAATACGCTAGCAGTGCTTGCCAAACACTGCCGAGGAGCTACCCCGCTTAGAAAAATTTTCTGTTGTTTCTAAAATATTGATGTTGCTTTGCCCGGCGCGTGAACACAGGGTCTTCGTTGTGGTAGGCGGAGCACGCTACCATCACACCACGGTGGCCGCTAGTTTCAATCAATGACCAAACTAAAAAAAAAAAAACTATCAGAAACCAGGACCTTTGTTATAAAAGCAAACACTAAAAGCTTTCTAGAACATATGCTTTTTGCTGTGTCCCTCCCAATAGCTCGAGTATTACCCTGGCGAATGCAGGGCCCGGCCACAAATCGTACTTGATCGTTTCCTCCTCCGACCCGCAGTTGCTATATCTGCTACCACTGACGACACATAATTTAAAAGCCCACAGAACTCTATTTTCAATGATAAGAGTAACTTTGTTAATCTAAGGTTGTAAGCACTGCACATGATCTTCGACACTTCGCAGCCTCGCGTCTGGTTCCAATCTTTCCTGCTTGGTCGCTCATATGCAAATTTTGCTTTTATTATATCGCTTTCTGCTTTGGACGCGGTACAAGCTTTTCGCTAGCTCATCCGCATCTTCATTCACAACTATGCCCGGGGATCCCATAAATATGTATGTTTCTCCCTATATCGATTCTTTCTAGAGATAGCTTGCACTCTAATACACTTTTCGATGTTGTGCTATGCGAGCCTTAATTGCTGTTTGGCTGACAATATAAAAATTGATGCGGCTGCAGTTTAAGCTATTCTCCACCAGTGTTTCTACTGCTTTGGTCACGGTTACTACTTCCACCTGAAAAATAACTACAGTGAACGCTTGTAGGATCTGTCGTACACTTTTCACTACTTTGAAACCATTGGTTCACACGTGTATCGGCTCGTCCGCCAATTGGACACCCCTGCACCAACCATCAAATTCTATTGTGGCTCTAAGAGCCTATTCGAAACGCAGGTGCAGGTGTTCGTCCTGTAATTGATGACTCTATACTACTTTGGTCGTATGGTCTGTACTGAAGCTGCCTCGAGGCATTGTAAATAGCCAATAAGAGAGAGGGTCTGGGTTATTTACGTGCACAGTAGCACTATTTTACATGCATTACATGCATACTCTCTCCACGACAACTTACTTTCTAGAATAAGATCTTTTAAGTCACAAATCACGGATGTAATATCATGGACAGGCTGTACAGATATGCCTTTCTTAAGATCTCACATAAACAAACCTTATTCTTTTACGTCGCTTCGACGTCACATAATATCGTCTTTTTCCCATCAAAAATCCAATTGCGAACCAGAAGTGCTGCTTTCTTTACTTGGCTACTGTAGGGAAATTCGCAAGACCTGAAAGTCTTCCAGCGACCATATTTGCACTCTGCGTATAAGCAAGCGTAAAATAGCCAGATTTGTGAGAAACTCTCGCCCAGAGAGCAACTTTTTTGAATTGGCTACTTAGGTCAAAGCAGCTCTCGTTGACAAGTCCAACTGCCCCATTACATTTGACGCTCTAGTGTCCAAAACGTCGTTGTCCGTCTGTTTTTTGCACGATTTGCAAAACGCTAACACCCGACTCCTACGTTATCTCGGCATTCTCTATCTTGAGCAGCTGCTGTGAAAACAAAAAAAATTGTCAAAAACTATTAAAGCGACACTGCCACATCTGACACGAAGGAGTAGCCAACTTCAAACATTTTTTGCAAGCAAAACATAAGAACAAGCATTCGATATTTTCTTTGGCTAAGGGTGCTTAAAGCGGGAATCATTGGTGCCGTATGTCGTATCGCTGTAGTTATATCCCTAACGTAATCAGCTGTTTATCGTTACGACGGTAAACCAAAAACCAATTGGTTGACTACGATACGGTTACGACCTTAGAGGCACCAATAATCGATTGCATTGATTCCCATAAGGTTGGTCGAATCAGCTGTTATAAGGTTACCGATAAAGCACCAATGTCTGCAGCTTAAATGCCAGTTACTGGGACTTAACCATAACCAGATAAAACAGCTGATAGAACCAACCTTATGGAAATCAATGTAATCGATTAATGGTGCCATACAATAACGCTAAAGCCATAACCATACCATAGCCACCCAATTCGTTTTTGGT
The DNA here is from genome assembly GCF_040869045.1 of Eurosta solidaginis. Taxonomy (NCBI): domain Eukaryota; kingdom Metazoa; phylum Arthropoda; class Insecta; order Diptera; family Tephritidae; genus Eurosta; species Eurosta solidaginis. The sequence continues at coordinate 249,385,475 of NC_090320.1, read as the reverse complement.
TTTTCGCCATATCCATAACCTAAAAATATTTGAGTTGGAGATTTATTAACTTTTTGTAGATTTTATTTATTGTTTTTTGTGATATATGTTTGTAATTTTTTTCGTTTTCTTTATTTTTATGAAATTTTTACGACCTTTAGGTTAAGGCACCAATAACTGATGCCAATTTGATATGGATAAGTAAAAATATAGTTATGACTATGTCAACTTTAACTCGGGCTTAAACACTATACAAGTGAAATTATTTTTTCCACTCGCTGGTACTGTGCTAACTTTTTTCAAAGTTAAAAAACTGTAATTTAACAAATGAATAGGAAAAATGTGTTAGAAAGTATTTTTCTTGTATAGTCAGAATGTTTTTAACAGTGCTTTGCAAAATTTTGTATGCGAATAGGCAAGGCGAAATAAACTTCAATTGCTAACTCTGAAGTTCCTTCAAACGCAACATTCCACGTGATTGTGGCTATGTTACTGGCAGTGTTGCCAGGTGATGAAAAAAAAGAAGCTAGATTGGCAAAAAAAAGGTTAGAAAATGATAAATTTAGAAAAAAAGAAGCTAAAAAGGCCAGAAATTTTTTTGGTTAATTCATAAAATTTTTTTTATATTTTAGTTTACACAATTGTAAATAAAAAAATATAAACATAACTTAAACATAACTTCTTGTTTCAAAATATATCAGGCACATTTTCCTTGACTAGCACATGGAATTACTTTAAATGATTAAAATAAAAATAAATAAAAAAAATATTACAAATTAATTATTTATATAAAATATTCCCCGTCTAAAGAATTAGAAGAGCTTAAGTCTGCGTATAAAGTTTGGCTATTTACCATAGATATGAGATCATCGGTAATTTCAAAATCAATACAACATTTAGATAAGCGTTTTAACGAGCATCCAATAGCAGCGCATTAAGCATTTTAATTTTTAGTTTGTTCCTTAATTTAGTTTTCAAAATTTTCATGCCACTAAAAATGCTTTCAACCTCCGCGTTTCTGAGTGGTAATACTAAAAAACTAAATATGAATTCGACAAGTTCTAAAAAAGGAGGTTCGTTGAATGCATTTTTATGTTCCCGGACTTCCGACCGAAATTTCATGGTGGAGTGTACATTTTTCCATTGTATAGTTATAAGTTTTCGCCACTGCAGCTCTATTAATGCTATTTGACTTGAAGAATAACTATACTTCTCTTTTTCAAAGTAAGAAAATACATCTGGCTTTGAAACTTTCAACGAATTTTCAGCAGAAAAAGAATTAAACCCTTGTAGAGAACTCATATTATTAGGTATTAGGTGTTCACAGGAACTATTGAAATTACTTTATTTTAGAAATTATTAAAAATACATTCGGAGTAAAAAAGGCTAGAAAAAAGTTACGAAGCTAAACCCAAAATTTCGAGGCTAAAGGCTAAAGGCAAAAAAAAAAGGCTAAATCTAGCCTCGAAAAGGCTAACCTGGCAACACTGGTTACTGGCATGCATAATGCTGGCTGGAAACAGCACAAAAAATGCTGCTTGTAACCATAACAACGGGTGGTTACTATAGCAATCGGCGCGAGCGGAGGTAGTCATGCTCACACTTACTTGTTGTCGGCTTCGCGTTGATGAAAATCAAAATTTTTAGATTTTTTCGCTTGACAGCTGATCTATTTGATCGTGGCCAACGTGATTGACAAGCATTAGTGTGTTAGTTTTGTGAGAACGTGAAATGAGCAAGTTCGCGGAAGAAAAAATTTTACGTTGCGGTTTATTGAAACCTACGAATGCAAAGGTCGTATGGAAAAAAATTGCCAAAAATCAGGTAATTTTCTTAGTGGCTTAAGATTAGCATCTTATTGTTATTAAAATTGAATACGCTACCAAACTGCATACTCGAAAAAAATCTTAGAAAAAAGTTCAAAAATTTTTATGAAAATTTGCCAAATTTACAAAAATCCTAATCCGATGACATGTTTACGTACACACGCTACGAATTTTCAATACGAATGGCCCTTGATGCTTTCTGATTGTGTGGTGGCCGGGCAAGCGACAATAGGGCTGGCCACATTCAACACGGCGGATACAGACCACAGCTACAGCAATGCAAAACTTGACCACAATCGTAGCCATGCATTGGCTACTTAGTTACATTGGCAACCACAGCTACAGTGGCAGCGCTGTTTCGAACAGCTGATGTATTTTAACATTTCATTGGCAAAAGAAGCGTCCCGCCAAGTTGATTGAAATTCTGCAAATAAAATTAAAAAGTCAGCTACATGAATTAATGGAAATAAAATAACTCGTTCTGTATACTGTATAAATCTGATATATTTCTACGATCATTCTACAATCAACAAATTCATTATACTCTTAATAGCAAGCTGCTACACATGGTTCTGGCCTCTGGTATTACCATTGGGAACTGGTGGAGCTCGACGTTCTTGGAATTGTAATTAAATACCATTTTCACTGGACAATACCTGGAATCTGGACAATGGAGAGGCGAAATAAATCCATTGGAGTCGTTCCAACAGAGAGTTGTAAACCGTTCTTCCTCTCATGCTTTTGGATTACGAAACAGCCTGAAAGAATTTTTAAATACAACTTTCTAAAAAAGAAGTGCAGCAAAGGGAATTATAGGCAACAAGCTTTTCAAAATTATATCGTCGTTCTCTTGTCAGAAGTATAAATGAGTGTTTTTTCAATTTCACTGGTTTCATCAGTGAATGTTCTATATTAAAATCCCGAAAGCTTATACTATAGGAAACTACATTTTTTTGGTCTTTAGTAAAGCGAATATGAAAAAAATTCTAGATTTTCTGAAAATAGCTAACTTTGATTCCCGGACATTTTGTTTTTTGTTCATTCATGCTCCTGGCAAGTGGGCGACGAACAATCCAAGTTTTCATGCCTTGACAAAAACCAAATATTGAATTGATTATTTTGTCTTTACTTTAAATATTTCTAATTAAAAATATTGTTTTGACAAACTTAAGTAACACTATAACGCACACCTACGCTTAAAGAGTGTTAAGTCAAATACCTAAGACTTTATACACACTACCGTGTTCTCTAATTCTATACAGACTGATCTATATCTTCAATTAAATTAGAATCCATCACTCACCCCCAAAGGCTTGATGAAACCTGACTTTTATTTAATCTATATGATGGAGTCAGACATCTTATCGAGTTTTTTAAACATTGTGAGTTTTTGAGTTATTCACTCTTTAGGTAAAGGTGTGCGATATATCAGTTTTTTCTTTTAGTGATCGTAATATAATCTGGTGGGGAGGGGGGGGGAGGTCTTTGCAGCTAACCGCTTTATGGCATCAATTACGCTCACCGAATGAACCAGGAAGGAGGCAATGGTGATGGTCTCTATCTTTACAAGTAATACCGAGCATTATCAGAGCCGTAATAAACTCCTCAAATCTCTTGCTGGCAGTACTTGGGGAAAAGATAAAGAAACGCTCATTACCACTTGCAAAGCAATTGGCTAGCCGATTGCATGCGCGTCCCCGATATGGTCACCAAACCTTGGGGGTGGGGAGGGAGGGATGGCCTGAAGGATTAATGTGGCCATATAAATCGTTCCCGAGATGGTCGGGCTAGCACCTTAATGGTGCTGTTTTACCGGAGCGTACCGGATCTGTATCCGGCAAAGGACCATCACATCGATAACACTCCCCAAAGCCTTCGGGGAGTAACCTTATCGCTACAACAACAACAACAGGCCTGTCAAAGCTCTGCCCTCAGAACCGCTACTGGCTGTCTTCTTATGTCCCCAGAACAACACCTACACAATGAGGCGAGAATATCCCCCATTAGGGAGAGAAATGAAATGCTAACCAATCAGTTCCTGTTGAATACCCAGAAACCTGGGCATGTTGTTATTGTTGTTCTTGTAGCAGTGCTTCGCCCCATCAAATTGTCATCAATATCCTCTAACGGGAGTCCAAGGAAATTTGCTTTTTCAACAGGGGGGGACCATAATGAGAGGGGTATTAGAGGCAATGGTTCCACAATACAGTTAAAGAGATGGTTGGTGTCATGTGGGGACATATTGCAAGCAGGACATATGTTTTTTAAGAGTTTAACCTGTTACAGTATCCAGATCGAAGTTGAGCTAGAGTGACTCGCGTTTCCCTAGGGAGTGTGCGTTCCTCTTTTTCGTTCTGGATAACCGTGTCAAAGGCTTTTGACAAATTATGCACCACGACTACTATCTTTCTTTCCTGGCCATAAATTCATAAAGCCAAGAAAGTGAGGTGTTCAAAATGATTGCAAGAGGGTGATACAAAAGCATTGGTTCGCGATGACGTAGTTTATAAGTCCTGCACTGACTCGCGTTTGGGGCGTCCCCATTCAGCGTGCTAAAAGTCATATTATCTGCAAGTTCACTCACTTGCTGACGTCTACACAAAACATCCTGTCAAAGATATACCCAGAAAAGTTTTTGTTATAGCGAAAAATCAACCATCCTCCGTCTCTTGCGGGATATTAATCAACTAAGCCCAGGCAGTATCATGACATTACCGTAACCGATTCAAATTGACCATCGTAACTTCTTCGTATCTATATTTTCATGTTCTCTGTATATAAAGCTACGCAGCAGACGGAGGAGGTAAAAGACGTCATACACGAATAAATTCGGAACTCTTATTGTACAATTAATAATTTAGGTTTTATTACATAAAAAATAATAATTAGATGTAGAAGAATACAAGCTAAATGACACTTAAAATCTATATCATTTACTGTAACACATACAAAAACTTTGCTAGGTTCATAAGCTTAATCACGTAACTTTTCAACAATTTGTTTGTATGCGTTCTCTTCTTTTTCATATCCCTCATGCAATTGCTCCATACGTTGACTTGGTGCAGGTAAACGCGCTCTCAACCATTCCGTATCCACTTTAGCTTTTTCCATTTTCTTAATATCATTTATGTGTATGTTTATAATAAATTGCGTTTAACCGACGCTTTACATCTAAACGATAAGCATGATAATCGTCCTTATCATAAATGTTTGTATAATATAGTCGAAGTATTTCATAAACCCGGCGACACTGACGTGGATTTAGCTGGAAAGAGATGAGCATCAGTTTAACAGGTGGTTTTTAATAGTTACTAGTTAAATTAGTTTACCTTGTACGTTTCGCGTGCCTCATGAACCATTCCTTTGTTAAATCCTTTTTTGATGACATCACTTCCAAAACTTTTTAGGCCCATACACAGACGAGCATCAATATAGTTGCGTAAACGCTGAAAATCACCCGATGGATCTTCCACTGCCATATCAATGACATTAATGATTGGTAAGTAATGTTTATAGACAGTTTCAATGAATTTTGTGCCAAATTGACTAATGCGCGGTCGTATGTGTCGAGGATATGCGTAGTATTCATTTACAGTGGTGTAGCCAGTGGTTGCAGACTGATAATCACCATTATCATTTTTATACTTTTCATAGCTGTAGGAATATAAAAATTGATATAAGTTACTTATTGAAAGTAGCATATTTAGTCAACATACCATACAAAGAAGCTCCATTGCGGATCATCAACATCAATATAGGATACTGCATCAACGAACCATAATTTAAATGTCTACAAACGACTGAAGAATTTTAAGAATGCTGGCACCTTATAGTCACAATGATATAGTTCGAATAAGTGCTCCTGTCCGTCTTCATCAGTAACACTGTGTTCGGTTATTTTTTCACCAAATGGTTGAAACTTATCTGCTTTATCTAGTGTTTTCAAAAACGCATCCATATTAACAAAAAAAAACAGCCATCAGGTAATTTTTCCGCTATCGGTCGCACAACTACATCAGCCTTTATACCTCCGCCTGATAGTTCATCAACTCGACTGTCATATTCAATGCCAATATAAATATGTAGAGGACCAGCAGTGTATAAAATACGCACACATAAACCTTTATATCCGAATATGCTTTCAGATTCACCAAATATTTTATGTGCCATCATGGGATGATATACAAGGCTGGCATCTTCCAAATCTTGTTTGCGGCGTACTTGAATATGCGAAACATTTAACTTTTGTGCTGTTTATGTTAAATATTTTGTGTAATGCGGATGACTTACTTAATTTAAATTCCACAGCTTGGACTGCAGTACGAGGTCCACATATTCGTGTATACCTTCTAATTCGTTCGTAGGAGTCTCGCAAATCCTTCCACCGCTTTTTGCATTGTTCCTCTACATTTTAAATTGAAATTTACACCACATGAAGAAATAAATCTGAAATATGTATACTAACCTTCACTTTGCATAGCAGAGGAGACCTGCCTCCATGCAAATTCCTTTTTCTTTATGTTTTTATAGTCCTCCAAGCCCAGATTATATATAATGGGCATTTTCCGCACCTCTTCAATTAATTTTTCATCTATATCCATATTTAATTTGTTGAAATTGTAGCAATCTATGTATGTAATTCAGGTTTATGAAGAAACAATTTTTTCATATTTTTTCAGGTAATTGTTTGCTTTAGGTTACAACTGCTAAAACTCGTCCAAAAATATCGGGAGAGGTGTCAAAAGAAGCACTTATGACCCAGGATCACGAATCCGAAAGCGAAAATTAAAAATTTTATTTCTGTGAAAAGATATTGCCAAAAACCCGGCTCCGCAGCACTCCGAAACCGGGGGTGGGATCCATAGTATTTTTGCGCAGAACGCCTTTCTGCACTGGCGGCCTTCGGCCACGCTTATAAAAAATTACCCTGGGTGGGTCCAACACCGGTTTGGAGACCAAAACTATATCCGCGCAAAACACTTTTACCCACAGTTTTTCTTGTCGGTACCACAAAATCACAAAAACCACATGAAAATTTTCGGTTTTGTTTGCAAATGTCTCCGAAAAGAAATAAAATGTTTGATTTCCACTTTCGGATTCGTAGTCCAGGGATCAAGACGCATCTTTTGACACCTCTCCCGATATTTTTGGACGAGTTTTAGTAGTTGTACCCTAAAGTAAACAATTACCTTTTTTCAGTCGAAGATTTTTCTTACCAATAATTTAAACTGTTTCTGTATCGCTTAATATAATGTCAAATAAGTTATTATTATTATAAAACCGTGAGATTATAACTAATTTTATTATTTTACCAATTTTACCCAAGAAAAACTTTCAATAAACACGCGCGAAATTACTTGCCAGAAAAGTTAAGAAGAAGCATTTATGCTTTTCCGCTTGTCAAAATAGAAATAGATTTAATCTGGCGACAGCGGCATTCGTGGTTGATTGGCGTGTTGCCATGTTGTCGTTAAAAAAACCATCGCCATAAGAACATGAGTAAAAATAATAAACACAATAAAATAATAAACCATCCACCGTAATGTCATGTTTCTGCGACCTTTTCTGTAGTGTATGGTGGTGTTTGCCAGTTCGCGCAAATGTTCGCCAAAAATCAAAATATTTTAATTTTTGGCGAACATTTTCGCGAACTGTTCGTGCGTGTATGGCGAAATAGCTCATAATCGTAGTATATTCTGAACGGAACAGACGTGCGCGGAAAAGTAAAATGGACAATAAAAAATTTCTGAGGGAATTTATTGAAATGTATATTAAAAAGAACAATGATTATGCGCCTTTAATCGAAAAATTATCTCTTTTTTTTACGCTTAATTGCCACAGCGAGCAATATTGCTGCAGCACAATTGTTGTTCGTATTCATCGCTGTCTGAAAGAGAACTAATGTTCGGACAAAAGTTCGTATGGTGTATGGCCAAAGCTGCGAACAAGATTGCGGAATGTTCGCGGAAATGTTCGTGTCGTGTATTTAGCGCTTTATCGGGAAGCTATACGATAAACAACCACGTAAGCTTCAGAGTACCATTAGCAGACGATATCGCCAGCGGAGGTATCGTTCGGCAAACAGAATGAGGCCGTTATTTTCCTGATGGACTAGCTGGAAGGCTAACAATATATTCGGTGCTAACGCTGATTTCCAATTAGACGAGGATTTAAATTTGTCATTGCCGAAAGTGACGTTTCGTCCAAGACGTAAGTGTTCTCATTGTCATTTTGATGGCAGCAAGACTCGTTCACTGCGACACTAAGAAATTACAATAACATTATCTCTAGAGCTAAGAAGGAAAATGTATTTCTCTGCAAATTGGCCGTCGGATAGTAGAAATTTTGATTCGGACTAAACTTTAACATTGTCTTAGGTTTTTCCATGCAACTTCCTTGAGGAAAAAGAAAACACTCACAAAAACGATACGTACTCATATGGTTATGACAAAAAACAGCCTGGAAAGATAAAATTATCATAAAATAAGGGTTACTATATTCACCCTCTGACCAAATAAAATTATCAGCGGAATTTCAATTTAAATTAAGCGTCAACAACTAAAATTGTGTCGAATGCAAAATGTTATCGCATTGAATTAAGCAAGCAATTATCATGAAGGATTCGCGTACTTTGCAAAAATGCCAAAGGATATTCGTTAACATAGCGAGTAGTGTTGTGAAGTGTGTGAATGCATGACAAAAGGACAACAGCAAACAAGAAAAGGTGATTAGGACAAGTTCAAGTGTACTTACGTACATACATATGTGACATCGGCCTATGTTTAAATTATTGTCCTTACTGTATATTTATACGATTGGATTTTTAGTCGAAGATATGTTCATTCATATTTGTAACGCTGTTGGCATAAACATAAATATTAAACGCAGCTGGTGAAATGAGCTTCATGAACTAACCAACAAGTTCTAGTTAGCGGAAGAGAGCGTATTAATGCGAAAGATACATTGAAAGAAAAACACTGGTAAAGCCAATTGAAATAGGGGTAAATTCAACCGAAATTTCTATTAATTTTTATCCATCGCAATGTTGAATCAACTGCGCACAAATCGTTGATTCGTAATTGACCGTTTTAGTATTCAAATGAACAAAAGCAAGTAAAAACGGGACTGTCGTCGGCTGTGCCGAATACTTCATACCTTTCATGAATGGGGCTGAACAATAATCTTATCCCGTTCGTAATCTCCTAATAATCGGATGTATAAGATAAGAAATATATAGTGAACAGATCTACATACCTAAACGATTTTTAAGATAAATATAAAATAAAAAAACAGGTGTGAGGATGCAAAGTTTCAGGTTTTTTGTGGTCTGCGTGTAAAAACTATGACTACGAATCACGTATTTCAAAAATATATGACGTAAACGTAACTATTTGATGAAATCTGATGAATTTTGAAGCTTCTAGCCGTAAAAAAGGGACAAAAATTACAGTTTATATGGGGTATATAATATATATACCACCGATCTCTATGATTTTTTCAGACAACAATATATGCTATACACGTAAGCATTTGGTGAAATTTGAAGTTTCTAGCCGTTAAAATGGGGAAGAAATTGCGCAAAGTTTCTTATCTGAACAATCGGTTGTATGAGATATATACTATATATACCACCGGTCTTTACGATTTTTTCAGACAACAATATATGCTATACACGTAAGCATTTGGTGAAAGTTGAACATATCTAAACGATCTTTAAGATAAATATAAAATAAAAAATAGGTAGGTCCTTTGTGTGAGGAAGCAAAGCTTCATTTTTTTGTGGTCTGCATGTAAAAACTATGACTGCGAATCACGTATTTCAAAAATATATGACGTAATCGTAACGATTTGATGAAATTTGATGAATTTTGAAGCTTCTAGCCGTAAAAAAGGGGCAAAAACGACAGTTTATATGAAGTATATAATATATATACCACCGATCTCTATGGTTTTTTCAGACAACAATATATGCTATACACGTAAGCATTTGGTGAAATATGAAGTTTCTAGCTGTTAAAATGGGGAAGAAATTGCGCAAAGTTTCTTATCTGAACAATCGGTTGTATGAGATATATACTATATATACCACCGGTCGTTATGATTTTTTCAGACAACAATATATGCTATACACATAAGCATTTGGTGAAATTTGAACATATCTAAACGATTTTTAAGATAAATATAAAATAAAAAATAGTTAGGTACTTTGTGTGAGGAAGCAAAGCTTCATGTTTTTTGTGGTCTGCATGTAAAAACTATGACTGCGAATTACGTATTTCAAAAATATATGACGTAATCGTATCTATTTGATGAAATTTGATGAATTTTGAAGCTTATAGCCGGAAAAAAGGGGCAAAAATGACAGTTTATATGAAGTATATAATATATATACCACCGATCTCTATGATTTTTTCAGACAACAATATATGCTATACACGTAAGCATTTGGTGAAATTTGAAGCTTCTAGCTGTTAAAATGGGGCCCAAATCGCAAAAAAAAATATATATACTATATATACCATCATATATATATTATATATCACCGATCTCTATGATTTTTTGACACAACAATATATACTATATACGTAAGCAATCGGTGAAATTTGAAGCTTATAGCTGGTCAAATGGGGTAGAAATTGCGAAATGTTTCTTACCTGAACAATCGGTTGTATGAGATATATACTATATATACAACCGATCGCTATGTTTTTTCAGACAACAATATATACTATATACGTAAGCATTCGGTGAAATGTGAAGCTTCTAGCTGTTAAAATGGGGCTAAAATTGCGAATATATATATATATATATATATTATATATACCACCATATATATACTATATATACCACCGATCTTTATAATTTTTTCTGATAACAATATATGCTATATGCGTAAGCATTCGTTGAAATTTGAAGCCTCTAGCTCTTAAAATAGGGCAGTAATTACGAAAAGTTTCATATCTGAACAATCGGTTGTGGGGGATATATACTATATATATAATACAATTTTTTCAGGCAACAATATGTGCAATTTACGAAATTATATGGTGAAGTTTGAAGCTTCAATCTGTTAAATTGAATAAGATGTGACAAAAATCCTCTTCTTCTGAAAAATCGGTTGTATGGAGGATATATGCTATAGTGGTCCGATCCGGCCGGTTCCGACAAATGTCTAATCGGGCACCCAAATTCACCCGCTCACCAAATTTTATCAAGATATCTCAAAAATTGAGGGACTAGTTTGCATACAAACAGACAGACGGACATGGCTAAATCAACTCAGCTCTTCATCCTGATTATTTCGGTATACTTAATGGTAGGTCTATCTATTTTCCTTTAAGGACTTACAATTTTGGGTTCCGTGACGGAATTAATATACCATTTGATTTTCATGACAGAAATACACTAGGAGCGCTGGCCAAACACTGCCGAGGAGCGACCCCGCATAGAAAAATTTTCTTCTAATTGAAAAAACTTTATTTCTAAAATTTTGATGTTGCTTTGCCCGGGGTGCGAACCCAGGGTATACGGTGTGGCAGGCGGAGCACGCTACCATCACACCACGGTGGCACTTACTAACCGAACGTCAATTGGGCTTACATCAAATATGCTGACACACATTAAACATTATACACTTTATTATTTTGTTTTATTAAACGCACTTTCACCAAATTTTATATTTTATAATTTATTTAATTTATAGTTTTGAACTTCGCTTTGCAAATAGAAATGAAAATAGTAGTCACAAAACAGATTCCCAATTCTTTCGGTTGCAGCTCAGCTCATTCTCAATTTCTTCTCTCGCATGTAGTTGCCACACTTGATTGTTTCGAACAAAACTTGTATAAATGTTTGACATAACATTTTAAATAGAGAACTTGTAAGTTATAGAAAAGTAAAGAATCAAATCACTAGAAGGTAATTCACCACTGGAGTAACTTTACATGTAATTCGGCAAGTTTAATTTTCGTAACACTTTAAGTTGAAACGATTCAAAAACACTCAAGCTTTTATGTTGTTGCGGCGGCGGCGGCGTCCGGCGCGTTACTATATATTCTACTCGTTTAATACTGTTTTCACACTGAAACTTAATGATCTCATTTCACCTTCTAATGAAATCGTAAATTTTTTGCTTTCACACAAAAGTAACTGCTCGATTAGTATGAAGGATGAAATGTCAAGCGAATAAAATGGCAATGCTATATGACAGACAATCATGGCGGAACGATACAAGGTGGCAGCATGGTGACATACCTACATACATAAATAAGAATTCTATGTACTTTGTTTTTGTAAATTCGATGGACAAATGTCAAAATCGTACTGCGCCGGAAGTTGATGTATCAAAACTGAAAGAATAAGCGAAATCAGTGACGCAAAATCCTTTAGTAGGTTCTAGGGGCATACACACTCCTTTGAAATGATTCTTATTTCATACTTAAGTTCAGGATATATGTACGTATAAGGGTTTGACAAATCACTTGGGCTTACATTCAAACATCTGTTGTCTATTTGCGAAACTATACAATAGAGTCTGAAATGTTAATTTTGATTTTCGCACTTAATCCTCCAACACCCAAGTCTCCCGGTTTGAGATTTCCTAAAGTTGGCGGCCTTATCCGAAACTAGTCCTTTGGAGTGAATCACATTGATTATAGCCTATCAACCAAGTTTAAATATCACCTACACGTTACGGCTCCTTTTACAAATGTTAATATGTAGGCACATATATTTACCAGGTGAGGCTTTGTCCTTCGCAAGAACTCTCAAAGTGGTGAAGGAAAAGCTTTCCTAATACAGTCGAACTAAGGACCGTGTGTTCTACTACCATAACGTAGTGGACAGTTGAACTATTCTGAAAACTGAAGCTACGCGGTCATCCATAATGAGCTCTTATATCATAATGCCGGAAAACAGATGTTAACATCTTTCAACTTAAAATCGGTCGACTTTCATTCTAAAATATCGTTTTGATTTAACGAAGACTATTGAAATCAATGTTGTGAACACAAACGTCCGCAAACTTTGGTCTACATTTTGAAAATTTTATCCAGGATCCTTGTAAAATTTTAATTCTGTAGATGCGCCGAGGATTATACGATTTTCACCCATTACGCAATGACATCCACTTAGACTGCTTATGATTTCGAGGGCGGCATCTTTGGCTGAATAGTCACTCCCTAACGTTTCAAGGTGTTTTTCTGGTGTAGCTCGGCAGCATAGCGCGACAAAAGCATCCGTTGGAAAGTCTTTGGAGCTACACCTAGATCTTCTAGGAAAGTGACGTCAACGAAGGTATGAGTTCGAAGTCGCAGTCCTATAGCTTCTGTGCTGGTATATGGTGTGAGGGTCAGGAGGCGTGTATCTCTATTTCTTTTCAGCAGACGCAGTAGTACCAATTCCAAAGACCGGGGTTAGGTTCGAAGCCTCTCTGGAGTAAGCGAACGAGGGACATTCCCAAGGGCTACTCCTGAAAATTTTTGAACGGTCTGCGAGATCTTGAGGCAAAAACCCCGGATCTTTCCGAAATGGCCAACACGTTGATTTCCTTAAATACATACAAACAAAACCTTTCCTAAATATTATTTTTTTAAATAGAAAAATCAAGCTTTTTAAAGTAAGAACATCGGCGTAGGACGGCGCGCCGCCCACGCCGCCGCCGCCGGTATATAATAGAGCCTACGCCGCCGCCGCCGATAAGGTGATCGGCGTAAACCTCTAGTACAAAGTAGAGAGCGCAGTGAGCGTAAAATTCTCTTTGAAATTTGCTCATCTATTGACTGTTGATCGCTGTTGAAATGACCAGTGAGATCAGTTGTGTTAACAGGAAAATCAGTTAGATTGACCAGGAATCTGTCAATTTTACAGAATTTTGTTAACTTAAGAGCGACAATTCCTCTTCTGTTGAAATGACTAAACTAATTTGTTCGCTTGACAAAGAACTCGGTCGAATTAACCGTAATTCGATCAATTTCATCGAATCTCCGTTAAGTCAAGAACAACAGAAACGATTCGTTGATTTTACTAGCACCATTTCTTTCAGTGTATATGCAAAAGGATACGCATTGTCAACTCATTAAGCCAATGTAAATGTGTTGGCACAATTTAATGTCAGGAATGCACTGGTCATCTCAAGTTGTTGGGCTGGCTGAGAAAAGTGAGGTGGGGGGAGAAAGGGATAAACCCATGCTAACGAAAATGTTGATCAGTGGATAGTTTTTTCGTATTAATGCTAATATGAAGCGAGTAAGGATGACCAAACTAGGGAGGAATTGTAAATAATGTAGCAAGTTGCACAAAATTGTGTTCAGAATATTTATAAAAATGTCCAGCTTTGAGACTTTCTGCTTTTCAGCGTCATATACTGCCTGGTTAGATATTTTTGAACTTTCCAGCTGAATTTTTGTTTATGTTATTTTCACATCCGTCAAGAAGATGTTTGGGTTATCTGTGATTAGTATAACAGGTACTGTGAAAAATATACGGTCTTGCACCAGTTGACGGTAGATATAGCAGCGTATACTCTTGATACCAAAATTTGAGGAATTTGTAGCCATATTAAAATCGAAGCAGAATTAGTTAGTAGTTAGAAAGTTAACTCACTCTACAAGGGAATATTAACTTGTAGCTAAAGGCCGCGGACAATGAAATTTTTCATACAGATGCGTTAGACACAAGCTTATGCATTCCAGTAACATCACAACAATCACCCAAGATGTCGCGTTTATAAATATGAAGGAACTTCAGTCTCGGCAATTGAAGTTAATTTCGCCTTGGCCATTTACATAAAAAATTTTGCGATTCACTGTTATAAACTTTCTCACTATACAAGAAATATACTTTCTACCAAATTTTGTGTCCTATTCATCTGCTAAATTGCAGTTTTTAACTGTGAAATATGTTAGAAAAGTTACTAACGAGTGGGAAAAATAATTTCACTTTCAGAGTGTGCCAGCACCGTTAGCCAAAGCAAATGTCAAATTCTTCGTGTTATGCTTATCTTGAAACAAAATTTACAAGATGGCTACTTTTTCATGTCAGATGGTGCCAGTGTAGCTCAATCTACCGTACTCCATAGAAATACGTGCAATCTACTCATAATGCATAAGATTGAGTTAAACGAATCTATATGAAAAACTGCTTATGTGACGGGACTTTAAATATAAATTTGTAATTTAGAAAAAGTTAATTGAAAATGTGAAATCGTCATTTGAAGTGCCAGATGCCTTCTTTTCAGCCACTAATTGTTCAAAAATATTTGAGACGTCGCTCTACAACGTACCGCCCGCTAGCTGAGTAATGGTTACTGTGCCCCTTGAAAAACCTTATCACTTTTCGCCAACCAATCGTGATTTATATCAGCATTGAAATGCACGGTGCTCGAGGCGGGACTTCCACCAGGCTACCGCAGACTCGATTCTGGAATGGCATGGAGCGTTGCCGCATACCAAAACCAGATCTTTTAAAAGTGTTGAAAATTTACTTAACCCTAGCAGAGTATGTGACCCCCTCTTTCGCTCGATAGACACCAATGCTGTTTTTGCGCCAACTAAATTAATGTTTCGACATCTAAAGTGTCATATTTTCTCATTTGCAATTTACTGTATTATCATTTACATATGATGCTTTCTCAGTTCCATATAAAGCTTTTACACTATCACTTGTTATTTATAAACTCAGCTGAGCAGAGCTCACAGAGTATGTTAATTTTGTTCGCATAACGGTAATCCGTAACGGCATATACTAATCGAGATAGATATAGGCTTCTATATATCAAAATGATCAGAAAAATTCATTTAGCCATGCCCGTCCGTCCGTCCGTCCGTAAACACGATAACTTGAGTAAATTTTGAGGTGTCTTGATGAAATTTGGTATGTAGATTCCTGGGCACTCGTCTCAGATCGGTATTTAAAATGAACGAAATCGGACCATAACCACGCCAACTTTTTCGATATCGAAAATTTCGAAAAACCGAAAAAGTGCGATAATTCATTTCCAAAGACGGTTAAAGCCATAAAGCTTGGTAGGTGCGTTGACCTTATGACGCAGAATAGAAAATTAGTAAAATTTTTGACAATAGGCGTGGCATTGCCCACTTTTAAAAGAAGGTAATTTCAAAGTTTAGCAAGCTGTAATTTGGCAGTCGTTGAAGATATCATGATGAAATTTGGCAGGAACGTTATTCCTATTACTATTTGTGTGCTCACGCTCACTTTTTAAAAAAAAATTTTTTTTAAGTCAAATTTTAACAAAAAATGTAATATCTTTACATTATATAAGTAAATTATGTCAACATTCAATTCCAGTAATGATATGGTGCAACAAAATACAAAATAAAAGAAAATTTCAAAATGGGCGTGGCTCCGCCCTTTTTAATTTAATTTGTCTAGAATACTTTTAATGCCATAAGTCGAACAAAAATTTATCTAACCTTGAAATTTGGTAGGGACATAGATTCTATGACGATAACAGTTTTCTGTGAAAATGGGCGAAATCGGTTGAAGCCACGTCCAGTTTTTATACACGGTCGTCCGTCTGTCCTTTCGCTTGGCCGTTAATACGATAACTTGAGCAAAAATCGATATATCTTTACTAAACTTAGTTCACGTACTTATCTGAACTCACTTTATCTTGGTATAAAAAATGGCCGAAATCCGACTATGACCACGCCCACTTTTTCGATATCGAAAATTACGAAAATTAAAAATCCCATAATTCTAGACGAAATATGAAAAAAGGGATGGAACATGGTAATTGGATTGGTTTATTGAAGCAAAGCATAACTTTGGAAAAAACTTTGTAAAATGGGTGTCACATCCACCATATTAAGTAGAACAAAATTAAAAAGTTCTGCAGGGCGAAATCAAAAGCCCTTGGAATCTTGTCAGGAACAGTATCGTGGTATTACATATATAAATAAATTAGCGGTACCCGACAGATGATGTTCTGGGTCACCCTGGTCCACATTTTGGTCGATATCTCGAAAACGCCTTCACATATACAACTAAGGGCCACTCCCTTTTAAAACCGTCATTAGTACCTTTAATTTGATACCCATATCGTACAAAGACGTTATAGAGTCACCCCTAGTCCACCTTTGTGGCGATATCTAGAACTAAATCCCACTCCCTTTTAAATATTCATTAACACCTTTCATTTGATACCCATATCATAAAAAGAACTCTAGGGTCACCTCTGATCCACCTTTATGTCGATATCTCGAAAAGGCGTCCACCTATAGAACTAAGGCCCACTCCCTTTTAAATATTTATCAACACCTTTCATTTGATACCCATATCGTAAAAAAAAACTCTAGAGTTACCTCTGATCCACCTTTATGTCGATATCTCGAAAAGGCGTCCACCTATAGAACTAAGGCCCACTCCCTTTTAAATATTCATCAACACCTTTCATTTGATACCCATATCGTACAAACAAATTCTATAGTCACCCCTGGTCCACCTTTATGGCGATATCTCGAAAAGGCGTTCACCTATAGAGCTAAGGCCCACTCCCTTTTAAAATACTCATTAACACCTTTCATTTGATTCCCATATCGTACAAACAAACTCTAGAGTCACCTCTGGTCCACCTTTATGGCGATATCTCGAAAAGGCGTCCACATATAGAGCTAAGGCCCACTCCTTTTAAAATACTCATTAACACCTTTCATTTGATACGCATATCGTACAAACAAATTCTAGAATCACCTCTGGTCCACCTTTATGGCGATATCTCGAAAAGGCGTCCACCTATAGAGCTAAGGCCCACTCCTTTTAAAATACTCATTAACACCTTTCATGTGATACCCATATCGTACAAAACATTCCAGGGTTAACCTAGGTTCATTTTCCTACATGGCGATTTTCCCTTATTTGGTATCCAAAGCTCTCAGCTGAGTATGTAATGTTCGGTTACACCCGCACTTAGCCTTCCTTTCTTGTCTCATTTACAATTGACTGTTCTTATATTGAAAAGGCGATTTCGTATATACACTCGACTATTTTCGTTTCTATATTACGATTTTTCTTTTCGTACTGACTATTGTCAAAATCCAATAATGCTTTCGCATTTTCATTTGACGCTCTCTCATTTACAAATTACTGTTCTGAAGGGGAGCTTTACTATTTGCATTTCCATATGACACTTTCGAATTCACATTTGACGCTTCCTAATTTACAATTGACTAATCTTTGTTACAACTGACACATCTTATTTCCATAAGAGATTTACCATCTTATTTTCGAGTGACCCTTATTTTACCGCAGTCAGTCGGCTATAAAGACCATTTTTCAAATAGCACTCCTAAAAAAACCACATAGGCTATCACTTTATCCTAATATATAAGGCAGAACAGCGTCTTTCCTAGTTCAAGTCTTATCAGGCCGAGAGAGAATATTACATCAACTCGAGAAACGCCTCGAAAACGATTATCTTCTCCATACGGCGCATGCACTCATGGAGGAGAATGCGGAACAACCCCGATAAGGCTCCTTCTGGAGTGCTTTGAAAAACATAAAATTGCTGTCCTCGATACGTTTTAAAAATCGTGATTGGTGGTATCATTTTCGTTGAAAAGAGGGATGGCGGCCTTCTTTGCAGTCCGTAAGAAAATCAGGTGCCAGAAGGAATCAATATGATCTATATATGCCCTGAATGTGCCCGGGCACTTAAGTCAACTCTGAACACCATTACCATTTAACAGTGAAGATAATTTCTGAGTCGCAAAACAAGATTGCTGACGAGAAGCTGATAAAGCAACAAACAATTGTTTGATTCGAATCTCTCTTCTACCTAGTGATATAACAGAAGTATGGGAGCATATTTGTAAATCTTACCACATCGCCACTGGGGACACTTTAGTGTTCTATCATATTCAGAGCAAAAGCTAATAAGTAAAGAAAAACGTCGTTACTTCAGAAGCGACAAAACTGCCTACAAGGTTACCTTTTGTTCGATAAAAACGAGCGATGAAATACAGCGCTCTCGTGAGGCGAGGGATGCCCAGTTAAAAAAAATTATAGGAGCCGAAGGACGTGGGAGTAACGAGCCTGACATGCTAAGTTAAAGAAGTAAAGCAAAAAACTTTGCGAGCTCAAGGGAGAAGACAAAGAATGTAAGCAAAATATAGCCCAATGAGTGTGTGCCCTAGGCATAAGCGGTTATGTGCTCACTATAAAAGGAGAGATATAGACAACCCTGCTGGGAATCGCACTAGTTCTGATCTAGCGTAGAACTATCCCACTAATAGACGGTATTAGTTCTAATTCTGTCCCCCCGTAGTGCTTTTAACTGACACTTCAAACATTGCGATGTGCTTCCAAATGGCAATTGCCCACTTTAGCAGGCCCTTTGAATGCGTTCTAAACTGGTTCAGTCGTAGGCGATTATCAAATAGTAGCAGCCTTTGATTAATTCATTGAAATTCACATGTAACTCCGATTTCTGCGCTGTTGGTACTAGTACGTACCTGTACTACGAAACTGTCGTTTTACGTGTCTGTTTTCCATTTCCTCTGCAAGGAATGTACAGAAATTTTAATTCTCTTGGGTTACGAATGCCAACTGGGTATAATTTTGCAATAATCCGCCATCGCCAACTGCAATTATAGTTATTACTTAAATAGCTTATCCACGCTGCTGATCTCTCACAAGTTTCAGTGTGTAGAATTATGCAAAAGGATATGTGAAGGATATCCATGAATGAAGGCGAATTTGAGCGCATTCACTTTTCTTGTTTGTTGATAAGGAAAAATAAAGCCAAATTATAAACTAAATATATTCTTATCCATCCTGCATATTAAGACGATGGAAATTCGCATGCGCGCTAACGAATTGCCTTCGCAAATCGTATGCGCTTGCAATCAGCCAAGAAGGGGATGCCACCCCTACTAATTTTTCGTAATTACTTTTGACACTTGACACTGACAAATATCAACAAGTTTAAGTGTTAAATTTCAAATTGCGGTTTCTTGAAGTTTTTAGTTTTATGCTCGGCTATATAGCTTACGCTTGTCCAACAGTTGAGTGGCTCATTAATTTAGTTGCCTGAGGCAGGTGCAGTTTTATGACAAAAAATTCCACACAATTCTTGTACAATGACTCACTTAAAAAAGAAAATTATAAAAATAATGAAGTCATATATATAAATATGCATTTCTGCAATGACATCTGCTCATGAATGGCAAAGTGGGAGCAGCCGCGCATTGTATGCTGCTTGCCAGCTCCCAGGCCAAAAGCCGCCAAACCAAAATTACCAAAAGTGTATACTTACAATTTGGGTTAATTTCAACATTAAAAATCAATTTGAGATTTAACTTTTACTTGCTTTGTAGCAATTCAGCCAATTCGTTGTCGCCGCTATATTCAGCAGCTGGTCTGGCAACGCAATCAGCACGATAAATGTGTTGTTATTCATACGGCACCGCCCACTTACCGCCACGCAGACGCTGGCAAATTTGCAAATGTCAAATTTGTGTGAAAAATTGTAGGCACATTTACGCCATAATTGGCACCGGTAAGTGTTACATAGAAGCAAATATATCTTACAGGGTGCTTTAAATAGGCGTAGGATAACTTGACTGCTTGTGAAATAACCCCAACAGCGTTATGTGTGATGGTCTTTGGAGTACTAGATAGAACTGTTTTTTGAAGGGCTTTTTCGAAGGAGGCGAAATGATGTACGAGCTTCATAAAGAACCCGACCGAGCAAACAAAAATTCAGAGAATGAGCTGATTAGGCGTTGATAAACAAATTGAAGTATAATATTAATATTAGAGTGCGACCTTTGTCTAGATCGTTTGTGCTCGACCTTTCAGCCTATTACTGTATGTGAAGGCTTTTATTGTATTTTAGTACCTCTTCAGGCTTTTAACTCCATTTCACGAAGGGATTAAGAGTCACCCCACCTAGAGGCCTAACCAAAGCGAGGTATTAGCTGATAATGTAAACCGTAGTCTTACAGAGCTCACAAAGAAGGCCTTATCAATGTAGTCATATTAATCGTTCCCAAGATGGTCGGGTTAGTAGCTAGGATCTATATCCGGTAAAGGACCAGCAACATCGATAACACTTCCCAAAACCTTCGGGGAGTGTTTTTATCAGTAATACAATAATAACAACAAGTACAGATTTGTGTGTCGGATAGATTTAACTTACTTAGATGATACCGTAGACTAAAGTGTTCCGTATAGTACCCAGTGATAGTTCGTATGTCCTATTTTCTTATTGTAATGAGTTTGGAAATACTCTCGTTGTTGGAATTTTAAACAATTTGGTCTGTATTTGCCCTGCACATTCAACCCAGTGTTGTCTGAACTGCCTTGTTTCCCAGTTAGTAATGGTTTCCCTAGTGTGTGCCTTTGTGAGCCCAGCGAAAGACTTTGGACCATAGAATGCAGCTTAGCACCCTGCTTCACTAGGAGTATGCATGTTCCTTCATGTACCCGAAGCCCGGGAAACCATCTTCAGTCCAGCCAGTATGCACATCAATCACAGTGGTGTCTTATCCCCAACCACTCTTTTATTCAGAGTATTTCTTCCATAAAAAGTTTATCAACGAAAAATCATCTGAGCTAAGAGATGTCATAAACATATAGGTCCCCCCATTTGTGGGAAATCCCTAAAAAAGCACACGAAAAATTGGAAAAGAAGCTTGCCTCAATCGCCTCGGAGGTATATCGGTGCCAACTATTATTATTAAAGAGACGACGGGGCTCTGGAAACCGGGAAATGATACAATCAAAAAGGTGGATAGCGAGGCTGTAACTCTTGGCGTTTATTCGACCGATCTTGTCTTATGGACTGATGTGGTGTAGGGCATTCCAGGTAAGCTAGATGAAAAACACGTCAGTGGTGCCATAATAAGCGCGATTAGGTCATGGTGTTATGAATATTTGAATGGGCATCCATCAAGGTAACTGTGTCTCATGGTGTCCTTGCAAAAGTTAAAACTCTAACAAGAACCTACATAGATCATATACCACCAAATAGAACCGACTCCTTTATGGCCTGGTATGGCAAATATGAGGAAATGCTATATGAGCAAGCACGGAGTGGATTACCATCCTGAAGAGTATCGAGGAGTATGTGATGATCATAAAAGTAATCACGATTTTCAGCCATTCATAAGAGGAACAGATCAGATTGGGTACTAATCGGCAAACTGGACTATTTCTGCGTATGCGGCACAGATGAGATTACAGTGCACTACTGTATCGGGATCAGAAGTATCCATCTTCTGAGCGACTTTGTAGAATAAAGTTTCTTAACGCGTCGATTATATGTATCCTCATTCAGTTGTCTCCACACGGTATACCTCCCTCAGCAGATAGCTACTTGATGTGGTTCCGACTCTCAACCGCATAAGCTGACTTCTCCGAAAGTACTAAGATTTCATACAGCTAAGGCAGATAGCTCACGGATGTCATTATCCATACAGAATACATTTCTTTGTCAAGCCACGCCCAGAAAAGCCTGCCATACTTTAGATGGCGAAAAACATAGAGTCAGTTACTCAGCGGAACAAAATCTTCATACTTACAAGAACTTCACTATAATTTTGCTGATTTAAGTGGTTATAACAGCTGTTGTCTTCTCAAAGTGGTTTTCTATCCATCCCAGAGAATGTGTTGGATTTATGTCACAGTGTGGATGGTGTTGGAGCCCTCTGCGGCATGTGTCAGTTTCAAATGCCGTGTGGTAACTAACCCTCTTGTAGCACGAACCCACAGGACCAAGAAGGGAGCTTCTGTAATGCCACTCCAAAATATTTCATTTGCGAGCTCTCTGAAGAAGCTAAAAGCGGACGAGTATGTTAAAGAAACATACTGACAGCTGAGTATACTGCGCGTTTGTGTTTTTGTGAACGAAAGATCCGGAAAAAGTTGATTTGTTCAAACTTTTGACATGTCTCAGACGCAGCGTACTTTTACTCAGGTCAAATCCATTTCTAATGAAATTCATTTGAAGTTTTGGAAGAGGATTTTTTTTGTGGAGTCCATGGCAAATGCCCCAAGTATAATAATTTGAGCACATGCAGCCATAAATGAAAACGTTCCTGTGCCCGCCCAGGTTGATGTCAACAAGCCCACAAACTGCCGCTAGTTTACTTCGAACAACGGCCATGAAAAGAGGAGCATTCCCGGTACTTTTCACATCTAATTTATTTTCTTAGGTTATATAAAATATGATGTTAAGCTAATAAGAATATAAACTGCAGTTTTGATGAGAATCGCACTTTACTATGTCGGATACCGCGTGGAGGTTTCGAGCCTGGCTGACGTCCATAGGGTATATCAATGCGTCACTTTAATGAGTTCCGTGCCACTGCGAATACGTTTGCAGGTAAGATGGTCAGGAAAGGTTCCGAAATGGACAATACCGACACAGGCCCCGCAGGGTCATTTCCTGAAGATCAGGGCAACGGATATACTGCCATCCTGTACTCAATGAGGGCATACACAATGGACATAAAAAATGAGAGAAACGATGGGCTGTATGAGCTCTACGCAGATATGAAGATACTGCACCGAATAAAAACCCAAAGGTTGTGCTGGCCGTGTCATGCTATGCGAGTGGACGAAGGCCCTCTGGCAAAGTAAGTATTTCAGTCGATACCACAGTTGACCACTTGACCTCTCTTTGTTTTCCCAACTGGCGTTAGTTCCCGGGAAACAGGAATAGCTTGCGTGACTTTTTGCGAAACGGACAGAATCGCTTACTCGCTTCAATTAATGATAATTATGATATTGCCTTAGTTCATACAATTTATGAACCTTATTTCGCTACACAGCTCTGCCTTAGTTCCCTCGACGTTCGCATCAAGTTTTGCTGTCATTTTGTACCACCATGTACAAAAAGCTTTATCCAGCCTTGTCGCCATAGTTACTGCTTAAGTTAGCACCATGAACGCATCGTTTAAGATTAGTGAAAAACCGCAAGGCATGTTGTCGGCTCATATGGTATTTAAAAGCGTCAAGGTGACTACAACGACGACGAATACTACACAAATAATATGGGCCACACACAAAGAACTTAAATAATTTCACAGTCTATTAATTTGTATTTGACGCGTCAGCAGGATCACGTTTGTGAGATCACTCATTTGTCAGCAGTTGAGTTAAGTCAGTCTGCCGTTGGACGTCTCTACACAGGAGTTCGTATGTTCCATGCGCGTTAAACCACTTGAAGACATCTCTACCTATTCATGTCCGGTCAATGTTACATAGTCGGGTTTAGTTCATCAGCCGAAACCGAAATAACATGCCCCTACAAGTCCCTCACTTGCTGTTCATTTATGTCTAATGTGTTTGCAATTTTTCTAGTGCTTTACGTCCGCTTCAGCTGCATTGTTGCATGGAGCTTCAGACTAATTGCAGCTCCAACAATGACACGGCAGCGCAAAATATGTTACGCTAAGAGTTGATGAGTTAAAGCCTATAGCCATGGTGTTGATGTTGGTGTCAGTGTCAGTGATGGCAACGGTTTCACCTTCAATGACCTCAAGGGTTGGAAAAAGGTGGTTTCGCTGATTGTTTATGTCCGCGCGCGCGCAAAAATGCGATGCTCATAAAATTTCAATTAATCTTGAGTGGAGTTGGCATTGCCATTTAACGCCATTTCATTTCATTCCGTTTGTTTAGCTCATATTTTAGCTCAAGGGAAAGTCATATTTGTCAGTTATGGTAGGCTTTGGTAATTTTGGGTTAAGTGAAATTATGTTTGGGCTGGATGGATTTTAAAATTTAATTAAGCAAAAATGTTGTTAAAGCAATACGGTTTAAAGATTTGAGGAAGGGGGGTCGGAAGTTGTAGCCGGCGCAGAAACAATGGGATGTATTAATGTATCGGGTATAATAATATAGAGCTATAGGAACTAGACCCAATCCCGACTGTTTTCTCCGAGTGCCAGGAAACGTAATTCAGTTACGTTTCAGATCAGGTAGAAATTTTATATAGGGCATAGTCTGCGTTATCGTTGCGAAGAGGCAAGAAGGATGCTTATTTGAGTTCCACAGCTGTCGGACGGAAATAATAAAAACAAGCTCTTTTCCAAAGATTCGTCGGATGGGAAAAGATTCCAACCCTGTAAAAGGAATCAAAGGAACTTTCCGCTATTTATTTATTTTGCTGCTCGAGTTGTTAGAGCAGATAGCGCGACCAGCAGAGCTGTACAGCTCAAGCTCCATTCCGTACAAAAGCTTTCGATTGCGGGCTTACTCTAAAGATATTGAATCTTTTGGCTAACAGTAGCGCTGTCTGTTCTGTTCTCCAAAGTTCTGTCATCTTAAGAGTTGATTAAGCGCTCAAGACTAGACATCGTACAATAGGTTTTAAGTGAAAAGCTGCGGCGTCATATTTACTCCGCGGTGCAACACACCACACATGATAAACGAACGTTTGTCCAGCTTCCAAGCTACCAATGTTAATGAAAGAGGACATACCATCACATTGGTCTGGTTTGATGACTATCCAGAATGTCGAACGCAATGCAGGTCAAGATCCGTATTAAAGGCTCTTTCGCATTTGGCTATCAACCACCGCCAACACGAAGCTCCATAAGGACTTCTTCGATTAGGTATTATTGGAGCAAGGTCCAAAGGCATCTCTTAACCTCTAGTTGGTCTTTCCCAGCCGAATATTCTTCCAGTTGAATAACCATGTACTCACACCCACATTACGCACCGAAAATCGTTAGGGGTTTCCACCACCTATAAATTTTCAAAGCGCATATTTTCAACAGCTCCATACATCGCCTTGCATAGAGGACACCGCTTACAACAAAGGTACCCTCTCTATCCATTAACTGTTTAAACCTCTAATGTCCCAGTGCACATTCAAACAATCTTACGACAAAGCCCCGCATATAACCCACCGTTTCGCACAAGTTGCTCTTATGCTGCAAAGCCTTGAAAGGCCATGCATGATGTGTTAGCAGAAAAACCAGACTCACAATAAATCTGAACTCCAGATTTTCTTCCACAAACCTGAAGGAAACTCCTGCACATACATTATAACCACAACGTCAGACACCAACTAATATCCGAATCGTTTTATGAGGCCAACTGAGACTTTGGACAAGTATTTCAGAAATTAGTCGACACGTTCGTCGAAGCATTTAAAGACGAGGATTCGTAAGAAACTGTCATTGTGCATAGAATGGATTAGAAATGCTTCGTTGTAGAGCAAAAGCTTCCCTTAAAGGATATTATGTTTAAATAAAAATAACTAAAAATGTATGAATTTAAGTGAATTGCAGCGTTTCCATAAAAATATCGCGTCTTTTTAGATAGTTGATGTCACTCCAGCTTAAATAAAAATCGACTACTCGCCACGTCCGATACGTACAAGAATATATGGAATCAGACAGTTTACAATTTAAATTTATAGGAAATACTAAATATCCTAGTACCTAGAAAAAGTCTAGTTCGTTAACGTAAGATTATAAATGAGTTCTTTTTTTCCAGAAAATTTTGAATTCATCACATTCAAATGTTGATTCATCACATCACATGACTTTTCTGGGTATTCCTGCATTTCTAATCAATTAAAAAATCTTGTATTCTTCCAGCTTGACACATGTAGTTTCAAATGTAGAAGAATTCTCTTACAAGTAAATTATTAATCATTCTCAAATTAGCATCTTGATTGCATTTATATGAATGCATTTGTGTGAATGCAGTTCAGCAACGAAATGATCATATACATATGATCACATGATCATTGATCACTACTTATGTATATGAATATCAGAAGATCACAACGAACACCAGCAGGTCGCTAACGAATGCGAATGCGACTATACAACGAGCACTGCTGAGCAGTAAAATAAAACAACAACAACAACAACAACGGTGTGTTGATATGATTACAACAATTAATCTTTTGAAATGAGTGGAAAAATCGTTTTCCGAAAACATGCAAGCAAACAGTCACACGTATATCTGTTCATACAAAGTCAAGCCAGTTCATCATTCAGACTAAGTAAAGTTGAATGCATTTATTACAGGTTTGTTAAAGCATGTGTGTTTGATGAATATATATTGTCTCACACGGTGACGACTGCGAAGTCATAACAAATGGAAAACAAATCGACGGTGTAAAACTATCACACAAAATGTATCTCACAACAACTGTTGGAGGCACCAAAGTGTTGAGCTTCAAGTGCCTACCAGCTTGTCAGCCCCACATTCTGATGGCTGGTGGCTCTTAGCTGATGGCCTCATGACTATAAGCTGTGATCTGTGATCAGTGTACCTTTGTGCATACATATATACTTACATATATAGTGAGCTGTTGCTCGCCAGCTTGCCGATCTGTGGTTGTGGTTGCTTGTTGCTAAGGTCTGCCATGCAGCGCCCATGGTATGATGGCTGGTGGCGTGCAGGCGCCTGCGCCACTGTCAAATTAAATGTTTGTGTCGCTCACCATTAATCAAAGCAAATCAAAATTATACGAAACTAAATGGATATGGGCTAATCCAGAATAAAGTCCAATGTCAATAAAAACATAGAGCTGTGAACACTTGCTATTTCACCATAAATCTAGTCAGTGCGGGCGTTGGGCTCTGAGGTATTGGCTGCATATTGAGCTACCACATTTTACTATGAAAACCCCCTTTGAGATTAAAATTTTAAACCACATCTTTAGAATATTTCACTAGCAAGTTGAGAATGACAAGGGGGCACTCACTGGTTAATGAAATAAAGAAGATAAAATTTAATTTTAATATCTTTTCTCGACGCGATTCCAGGATCAGCTTGTGTCTTCTAAAAGAGGACTTCTCGGTTGTATTCGGAGTCATTTCGGAACTGTTTTTGGTGTTAATAAATCTGCTACCAAAAGAGTAACCGGTTCTGAAAATTAAGCTAACGCCAAAAAGGTAACCGGTTCTGCAAGATGAGTTTGGCAAGAGAAACTGGTGTCGAAAAAGTAAATGCTACGGAGATTAGTCGTTCATGGAAGCCTTTCCAGACTATCCACATTAAAGCAGGACAAAAAAGCATAAAGTGGCGAGGACTGGAACATGACATTGAGATGGAAGAGATTGGATGATGTAAACTGGTGATGAAAAGTTAACCGTTCTCAAAATGAGATTATAAGGTAAAAGTTGCCCTGATCTGAAAAGAAAACGGGTACCAAAATTGTTACCCACTCTAAAAAAGGAACGGGTTCCGAAGAGGTAACCTACTTTAAATAGGAAAGTGTTGCCGAAAAGGAGTTTGTTCTGAAAAAGTGACTGAAACTTGTGCCTTGTATGGGAGATATATGTTACAGTGGTCCGATCCTACCGGATCCGACAAATGTCTAATATAACACAAAAATACATCCTTTCATTGAGATATCTCAAAATTTGGGGGACTAGTTTGCGTTCAAACAGACAGACGGACGGACGGACATACGGACATGGCTATATCAACTCAGTTCGTCGCCCTGATCAATTCGGTATACTTAATGGTGAGTCTATCTTCTATATTTCTCAACGTTACAAACATCGGACCAAAGTTAAAATACCATTTCATGTCCATGAAAGGTATAAAAACGGCTTTGAAAAAGTAGCCGGTTATGAAAAAATTAGGAAAACTGCGAAATTCACCTTTTTTTGTAACAACTCCACTTTTTTATGGACTTATTCAACTCTAAAAGCCTTGCTAACGCCTGTCCGATACTATAAAATCACCCATATAGACCTAACACAAAAAATCACCTTATATGTTTTCGCAGCATATGTGTAATTGTCATTCTGTCCTGTTCAATTGCTTGGTTCCTTCATATATGTAACAGCAAACACGCGAACAGTAGAGGATCAACGTCAAACGTTAACCATCAACTGAAGATGTCACCTGCTGTGCGAACACACACAGCCTGCATATTTTATTCATATCGTTTTTCTTATCTACTCTTCCTACATATATTTTTGTTGTTGTTGTTATTGATAGTATTATGTATGTTGCACATTAAGCATGCAACTTGCAATATTTTAAAATATGTTGCTATATTGCTTGATGAATGATGAACAACTGTTGTTGTTGTTATGTTGTTGTGAGTGATCTTCACTTTGTCTGTAGATCATAGGTCATTTGTCTGCTGGATTTTGGGTGATCTGCTCACTAGCTGGGAATGTGAAAGATATGAATGTTACTGTGGAATGCTTTAAGAGCAATGTAGCAAACAACAGAAGCTGCAAAATGTCTATCTCTGTAATAATAATTAATTCTAGATGTTGCTGTGGGAATTTTTGTACTCCTCAAATAATTACTGTTGGAAAAAATGTGTCAGTTTAGCGAATAAAAAAAATTTAAGAGCTCTCAAATATTTCGTACTCTTATATTGTTGTAATTACTGGTGCAATAATCGTCAGAGTAATTTGGGTCAACCTTCCCACATTTTCTTTTCGATTAGTATGATAATTAGAAAGGAGAGCTGTTGGTACATCTAGTAAGAGTTTCTAGGGTAGTCTTCACCTCCAGAACCGAACGTCCGTAAATCATTACCAGAATATAACCAAAGCAACATACCGCAAAAAGCTCGAAGCATAAGACCTCATGAATTTGATGTGTAGACATGCAGTCTTACGTCTTGCAAATTAATTTTTTTAAGTTAACTAGAGCCCGGAGGTCAAACCCCAACAGACATAACTTTATCCGAAAAAAATAAATTCGGGCTTCATGAGAAGAGTTTCGTCAGCTTGTTATCGGTACCAACCGATACTGAAATGTAATTGTTTTATTATCGGATATTATCGATATCGCTTTATTATCGTGAAGTTATCGGTTTGTTGTCTGCTTGTTATCACCGAGTCATCGGCTTCTTGTTGTTTTCTTATCGACTTGTTAAAGGACGGGTTACAGATTTGTTATCGATTTTATATTGAAGTTTAATCGATATCTGTTTCAAAACAATCCAAAATCCAATGAGTCCTCAATAACAAATCGGTAACAATCTGATAACAAAAAATTGATAGCTTTTCGTTATGGAATCGATAACCTTTCATAACAAATTAATATCTTTTCGGCAATAAATCGATAGCTTTGTGATAGCATATCGATAACGTTTTGATAATAAGTCGATAGCTTTGTGATGGCCCATCCATAACATTTTGATAACAAATCGATAACCTTTCGATAAGTAAATGATAGTAAATCGATAAGTTTTTTTACTTACCTCTGACAGGTACTCGGTTAAGTTAGCATAACGGGAAAATCTGGGTTGCCATTGTTGTTTCGGTTGAAAACGGACAATTAGGGTTCAAGATTTTTTCAAATTATGTTGTATACTACTTTTAAAACCACCAAATAGTTTTAAGCAATGCAGACCAAAAAGATTAAGTTTCAAACCAAACTTTTCAACCGTGTATAAATCGATGAGTGTTGAATCCACCTCCCAACGGAATACTTGACGGTAGTACCGGGTGATATAGTACTTGGACGGAAGGAGTTTAAGTATATACACTGACTTTGAGGCCTTAGAAGCTTTCTCCTATAAAACAACGGCGCTTGTTATACAGACACTGATGTAAGTTAGCTCTTATTTCGAACATGCTAGAGTTGTCCCACCGAAGTTTCCACTTTCTTTGCAGGAGGCCACGAAGGGTGCTATGTGGACCGTGTCTATTGGACGATTCACAGCCAGGGGATATATTCGGCAGTATTACAACGCAGCCTTCCGGTACCGGGTCACCTCGGGAAGTGTTGATGATCTTACCACAGTCAGGGGCGCTGCTGTGACGGACGTAGTAACTTGAGAGGTTTTGAACGTAGTAAAAAAAGTTTGAAAAGTTGCTTAAAACCATGAATGGTTTAAAATTCAGGCTCAAATTTCTTACCGTGCACTGGTTGTTTGTCGGTACTTGCATATTAGTTGATTAAGTTGTACTAAAGAAGACGAGGTTGAAGAATTGGGCTTGGTCCTCCAACTATGATAGCGATATCACAACATCTCAGTACAATCAGATCATCTGTAAAGTATCTGATGCTTTTGCCGGAAGAGGAGGTAAGAACTCGTAAGACGGTTTTTGCGTGTACACATTGCTACGGCTAGCTCTATATACCAATATGCCGTATTATTAAGAGCCACTGACATATGAATACTTGTGCTATATGCTATTTCATGTAGACTCTGTTCTCTGGAACTATAACTCATACTTATGTGCAATTTTGCCAACTAAACATTTGTTGTCGCATGAGAAAACGAATTTGCTAAATGTGACCCCCCAAGCATGCCAGCTATTAAAAGCTAACATAGATAACCATTAATTTAATAACAAAAATATTTTCCCAACGATTTTCTTGTTGCCTGTCAAGCTTTCTTCAATCTATCTTTTTTTTATGTATTCATGCGGGAGTTGCACCCACCAAAAGCGTTCAGCAAAACAAATTGACAAAATTGTTCGCACCTGGCCGGTCATAATGTCCCGTTAATAATACTCTCTACTAAGCATTATCTATGTTGCATCGGTATTGTTGGAATGTGCAGTGGCAAATATTGGCTACTTTCACAGCTTCTACAGTGAGTGGTGTTTTTCATAACTTTGACTGCATTCAGTTGGTAGCACAAAATTTCCCAGTAATTTTCGCATAAGCTACGGTCACAAACCCGCTACCATCCATAATCCATAACCCATACACCTGCTTGTGTGTACGCGAGCACAAGATCGTTAGCTGCTCATTTTCGTTGGTTTATCTTGCAGACCAAATGGCCAGTCGATTTGCCGCTAACGCTGCCGCTTCCAACAACAACTAAATTATTACAAGCGCAATTTTTAGCTTTGTGTCCCATTCGCTTGCTACTTGTTGCACAAAAGCTGACTAACAGGCTGGGAATTTATGCACGTGATTTTATTGGCTAACAAAATTAAATATTTTCTTCGGTTTCGTCAAAAAAATTTTAATGCGCAAGCGCACACGCTTATAGAGGTAAAAAATATAAATCTCAAGTGTAAACAAATAAATTTTTTTGGAATAAAATTTCTTCCTACGGCTTGCTAAAACATCTGCTTACCGTTAGAAATGCATTATGTTTATGATAATGAGTATTTTAAAAGGGAGTGGGCGTTAGTTCTATAGGTGGACGCCTTTTCGAGATATAGTTATAAAGGTGGACCAGGGTTGACTGTAGAATGTGTTTGTACGATATGGGTATCAAATTAAAGGTATTAATGAGAGTTTTAAAAGGGAGTGGTGGTTGTTGTATATGCGAAGGCGTTTTCGAGATATCGACCAAAATGTGGACCAAGGTGACTCAGAACATCATCTTTCGGGTACCGCTAATTTATTTATATATGTAATACCACGAACAGTATTCCTGCCATATTCCAAGGGCTTTTAATTTCGCCCTGCAGAACTTTTTCATTTTCTTCTACTTAATATGATAGGTTTCACACCCATTTTACAAAGTTTTTTCTAAAGTTATATTTTGCGTCAATAAACCAATCCAATTACCATGTTTCATCTCTTTTTTCATATTTGGTATAGAATTATGGAATTTTTTTCATTTTTCGTAATTTTCGACATCGAAAAAGTGGGCGTGGTCATAGTCGGATTTCGGCCATTTTTTATACCAAGATAAAGTGATTTCAGATAAGTACGCGAACTGAGTTTAGCAAAGATATATCGATTTTTGCTCAAGTTATCGTGTTAAGGGCCGAGCGGAAGGACAGACGGTCGACTGTGTATAAAAACTGGGCGTGGCTTCAACCGATTTCGCCCATTTTCACAGAAAACCGTTATCGTCATAGAATCTATGTCCCTACGAAATTTCAAGGATAGCTAAATTTTTGTTCGACTTATGGCATTAAAAATATTCTAGACAAATTAAATTAAAAAGGGCGGAGCCACGCCCATTTTGAAATTTTCTTTTATTTTTGTATTTTGTTACGCCATATCATTACTGGAGTTGAATGTTGACATAATTTACTTATATACTGTAATGATATGAAACTTTTTGTTAAAATTTTACTTAAAAAAAATTTTTTTTTTTAAAGTGGGCGTGTTACTTGTCCGATTTTGCTAATTTTTATTTAGCACACATATAGTAATAGGAGTAACGTGCCTGCCAAATTTCATCATAATATCTTCAACGACTGCCAAATTACAGCTTGCAAAACTTTTAAATTACATTCTTTAAAAAGTGGACGGTGCCACGCCAATTGTTGAAAATTTTACTAATTTTCTATTTTGCGTTATAAGGTAAACGCGTCTACCAAGTTTCATCGCTTTATCCGTCTTTGGTAATGAATTATCGCACTTTTTCGGTTTTTCGAAATTTTCGATATCGAAAAAGTGGGCGTGGTTGTAGTCCGAGTTCATTCATTTTAAATAGCGATCGGAGATGAGCACTCATGAACCTACATACCAAATTTCATCAAGATACCTCAAAATTTACTCAAGTTATCGTGTTTACGGACGGACGGACGGGCGGACAGACATGCCTAAATGAATTTCTTTTTTCGCCCAGATCATTTTGATATATAGAAGTCTATATCTATCTCGATTAGTTTATGTCGTTACGGATTACCGTTATGCGAACAAAGTTAATATACTCTGTGAGCTCTGCTCAGCTGAGTATAATAATAATCAAAAACTTCATCTTACTTAGCGATCAAGGCGATGGTGAGTGACCTTGCATGTCAGTTGGTTGCATGCCACTAATACCGCATTTATTTTGATGATAGATTTTATGACGAGATGAAGATGCATTGGTATTAATCTAATTTAAGTAATAATCGTCACATTGCTAAACATCAAATCGTTTTTTTTTTTGCACCGGTTGCAACTGATACATGAGTTTGCATGTTGCCATTTTAGCCGCCGCTGGCATTGGAAGTGGTCGAGCTGAATTCTTTGGTGCGTACGAGTTTAATTTGCAATAGCCGTTTGTGCCGATAGTTTGTCGTCTTTTCGCTTCACAGGTTCTCACCATCGGTGCATGTACGCCACACACAAAGCTAACTTTTATTGCTTGGATAGCGGCATTCAATTTAATTATAAAGGATGCTTGGCATTTCGCCGCCTAATGATCAACAGTGATAACCACAGCGACTAACTTAGAGGTGTATCAGTAGGTAGGAGAACTTGCGCATGCGTGCGTGCATTTGCTGCTCCTTTCATTTTTTGATGATGTGAATTATTGTTCGGAATGCGGCAGCATTTATGTGGGAAATGTGATTTGAGTTCATATTAAATACATTTTTCGCATGTAGTTGCAGATGTCACAACCATTGTGGTTAAAGAATTTAAAATTTTTTGCTTAAATCCTAGGATGAAATTTGCGAAAAGGCTTTCTTACATACATACACGGGAAGATTGTACTTGATTGGTCAGCAGCGAAGATTTTCTGATAATAAGGCGAAAACTTCTATAAAGCAAAAGAAAACATCTGACATATATTCATGTATCCTGCTACATGACGCATAATGCGGAAGTCCAACCAGAGGCCGGTCGAAAAAGAACGACAGAGAGCTGAGTTCCTATTTTGATCACTTCGAGCTCTAAAAATTATATATGCAAGTTTGATTAGAGGGTGCTTAACAGGCAATCCTTATCATTCCATACATTTATCAGCTCCAACAACCTTATGATTATATAAGAGAAGGGCACAGCCTTAAGAAATTCTAGGACGACAACTGGATCAAATTCCAGGCATGTTTAATTAGAATCGGCGCCGCCGTGGTGTGGTGGCAGCATGTTAAGCATACCACACGGAAATTTTAGAAACAGGTTTTATCAATTCTAAGAAATTTTTTCTAAGCGAAGTCGCCCCTCGGCAATGTTTGAGAAGCACTCCGAGTGTATTTCTGCCATGAAAATTTCTCGGTGAAAACTCATCTCATCCTTGCAGATGTCGTTGGGAGTCGGCATTATACATGTAGGTGTCGTCCCACCAATTTTTAGGAAACATTAAAAAGGAGCACGATGCAAATTGGAATTGAAGCTGGGCCTAAAATCTCTTCGGAGGTTATCGCACCTTATAGTTTTGCATGACAATTTTCTAAATAGATTATTTCGATTTTTTCGATAATTTGCTAAATCAATGGTTATCGCAATAGGTATTTGAATTTGCTACTCCACCTTTTTGATTCATTTCGAATTTCATACCCAATTATTTGTTTGTATTGATAGTCAACAGAGGTTAGGGGCTTGCATCCCCGCCATTTCACCTCAGAGGAAGGCGGCAGGATACCGGTCACCAAGAACTGTCAATCCCGCCCTAATCCAAAATTGCATGATTTGCAGTCTGGGGATATATTCGGCTAGATAGCGGGCCACCACGAGACGTATTTATGGCATTACCACAGTGAGGGACGCTGCTGTGGCGGACGGTTCTTTTCCCCATATTTTATATTGGACCGCTGAGACCGCCTTACCGGGCAGGTGGTCGGTCGACCATGATGACGACTCAATATCTTATTTGTTTAAGGTGGCGAGAGAGAAGAACGGAGTCGCAAGCCAAGGAAGAAAAAAGCGATGCGTCAAACCTCCGGGGCGAAAGTAGGGAGGGGAGGAAGTAAGAGAGCAATCTCGCAATTCCGTGCAGTACTAAAATTATGCAATGCTTGGGAGCAGCGGTCGACCTTACAGACCTGCAGAGTGTGAGCTTGAAGTGGGCTCGTGCTTCAGCAAAATTGGGTCTCAGGCAG
The DNA here is from genome assembly GCF_040869045.1 of Eurosta solidaginis. NCBI lineage: Eukaryota > Metazoa > Arthropoda > Insecta > Diptera > Tephritidae > Eurosta > Eurosta solidaginis. The sequence continues at coordinate 249,350,032 of NC_090320.1, read as the reverse complement.
TTCAAAGGGTGTGCTGCGAAAAATTTCGGTAACGCAACCGGTAAAGAATAAGCTTCAAGTGGCGGAATGAGGAGGCAACGTTTGACTGAAGGTGACAAGCTTGATTTCAAGAGACAAAATGAAGTCAGTCCTATGGCCACAGGTCAGGTGTGCCGCACAGAAGAGACAAGTGGGTCTAAGGCTTTAAGAAGGATGGGTCCCAATAGCGAGGAAGTACTTACCTCGAAACCTGCAAGTTAAAGAAAGAACGTTACAGGTTGCGGCAGCAAATGTTGATAACGGTAAGGCTCCAGCTTTCTCGGAGGCGCCGACAGGAGGTAAAAATTAAGCTCCGGTTATTACTGAAAAGATATAATCCTTTCAGCAGATGACTACTGAAAGGTGGAGATCTGGACAAAAGGACCTAATAAGCTTAATGCTCAAGATAATGCGGGAAGAACCAAGTAAGCTCCTTTCAACCTTTAATTCGGCGTCATGATACAATGGTGTGAAGATGATAGCGTGCGACAATATTGCGAGCTTGCGATGGCTGGAGGAAATTCTTCCATATCTCTAACGGAATGAAACGAGCTCGAGCTTTGAGGTAGTGGATAGAGGGCAGGACCTAAAGGTCCGATGCCAATATTAAGGTATGGATACCATGTGTGATGAAATCGGAGGATACGCTGCGACTTCTGCAGAGTCAGAAAGCGAATATGAGTCACAGGATTGGAAGGCACTTACTGTATCTCGACCTACGAAGGAGGGTCAGCACTTTATCTTCCAAATAAACATCAGACAGAGGATATTTTGTACACGCGGCTTGGAAAAATGTGATGGGGTACAGGAAAAACTTAGATATTATTTGCATCCAACACAATAGATCTGCGTAGCTTAAAATATACATAAATATTATTCAAACAGATCGGAAGAAAATTATATATGTTAGAGGGGAACATTGAACAAAGCATTTACGCCTCGCGAAGAGAAGTCCTGAGGATAACAATCGTTACTTGCAAGAAGCGGGAGAAGTTGGGAAAGCATTAAACCAAAAGGGCAAAATTAGGACCTGGAAGTCACGACGAAGTTGTTGGATATACATACAAAAAAATACTTCTCACTTCTAACTGAAATCCTGCAAACCAATTAAACTGTAGGATTTTCTCGAATGTTTTCGAAAACATTCAGTTACAAATTTATAGAAATTATTTCTTAAAATATCTAAATTGAAAAAAGAAAGGCGATTGGCGAAATTTGATAACATTGCTTTTTTTCTGTTCACTTCTGTACCTTGGAAATGTGCATGAGGCGTTAGCCCAAATTCCACATAGACTGTACTGTAAATTTCTTTCATTAAAATTAAAAAAATAATAGTTTATAGCATTTTATATTTCGTTTCAATTTTTTTTTGCTTCATAAAAATTTTAGCTTCATTGCTTTGATGTTTGCTTTTAGCCCGAACCAAGACACTTTGGAGACCTAAAAACAACGTCACACTTTAGCTCCTAGTACAACAGATTAATAGCAAATAAAGTAAAAAAACGACAGAAACAACTAAAAAGACTAAAAATATCTAAATTGCTAATGAAACCCGCTTACAACAATTTTCTTACCCTCTCACGCCTTGGCACTATAGGATTCCACTATGCTTTGGATTTGTGAAAACCTATATCCAAAAAAAAAAAAAAAACAAATACAATATTAACATTTTCGCATGATCGCACTGGCGTTTGCCAAACATAATTCCTTTGATCTTGCAGCGCATTCGATCAAATCGATCAAAAGCAATTTCTGTTGGATTCTTCGGCAAAGCGAAGATGGCGTTCAAGTGTTCCTTACAACTGTGGCAATGTAAGGAGGACGCATAAAAATACAATACAAACAAATCCATATGAAGGAGTGCAAGTCAATGTTGGTAATTACGAGTACATTTACACCAATTGCACTGATCAATCGAGTGATCGAGTGGACCACAACAACAACAATAATAACGGTAGAAGAAAAAATCGACATCAGCTATTCAATTTACCCTCAACAAATGCTCTGCTAGCTGCTAGTTGTTGCAAAGTAATGTTGTTATTGTAGTTGTTTAATTTTCTCATTGCCGGCTGCATAGCAAATTCTTAATATTTACAGAATAATCTCTTCACACTCGACCGTGTAGACTCATTTGCCACTTTGCCGTTTATGAGTACACAAGTACAGAGTGCGTCAGGTATTTGAGGTTAATCAGATAGTGTGTTCTATACCAAATCATACGCTTTTAAGCGAGTTATTTATATAAGGGTGAACTGGACGGTGTGTGAGGACATCACATAGACTAAATGGTCCAATGTGTTACCAGAAGGTTATTTAGCAAGCTGATAAACCCTATCAGAAACCAGGACCTACATATGTTGTTAAATAACTCCATCCTCTTGACAAATACAAATACTATAAGCTTTCTACGACCTATGCCACCTGATAGTTGTATTACTCATAATAGCTGTAGTCTTAGCCTGGCAAGCGCAGGACACGAGCACAAAACATGCTCGTTCGTGTCCTCCTCCAACCTGCACTTCTTACATCTAAAGACATGTGACGCCAAAAGGCAGTGTCTAGTCCGACTACCCGTCATGAGCCTACAGTTTGAATGATAAGGGTTATTTTGCTAGCCCAAGGTTGTAAAACCTACACACGAGCTTCGACACTTCTTGGGCGAACATGCACAATTTCCGCCTTCTCGCACAATTCGATAGGGACGTCTACGGAGCAAACTTCGACAGATGCTCTCTTTTAAGCTAGCACATCCGCTTTTTTATTGCCACCAATTCCCATAATCCCTGGAACCTGTTGTTGTTGTAGCATTAAAAACACTCCCCGATCGTTTTGGGGAGTGCTATCGATGTTGATGGTCCTTTGCTGTCAATATAAAAGTTGACGCGGCTTCAATGTAAGTTATTTTTTTCCAGTGTTTCTACTGCTTTTGGCTACGGCTTCTACATCCGCCTTAAAAGCACTACAGTTATCTGGCAGCTTGTAGAATCTACTAGTTTCTGGATAAGCACAGTATACCGAAGACTTTACTCCTTCCATTACTTTGGAATCATCGGTTTACACGTCTATCACCTCATCTGGTGAAATGTGCAGGATGGCATACAGTGCAACCTTCGGGCTTTCAGGGCTACCCTCATGTTAGCATTTATAGACTGCATATCTCTTCCACTATTTTGAAGTAGGCTCTTCTTTGTGTGTCTGTCGACCAAACAAGAACTCCATAGTATAGGGTAGGGTTTAAAATCGCTGTAAATACCCAACGAGAGAGAGAGGGCGAAAGAGCCAACGTAGACTTCAGCATTCTTTTACATGCACAAAGTGTGATCTAAGCCTTCTTCAACTCCACGACAACTTACTGCCTATAATGGCTCCTTAGGCATAGTCCAATTTGGGACTTTGTACCTCTAAGAAAACAAGACCACATCTGTTTTCTCCGCGCTGGCGGTTAACCCGTCATTAGATGCCCACTTATGTATATACCACAGCGGCCGATCCATCAAAGAGCTAACTGTTGGAAAGCAGTTTCTACTTATGACAACTGCAACGTCATCTGCGTAGGCCGTAAATTTGACGTATCCATCTTCGAACCGCCTTAGCAGTTTTTGGTTACCGTCGTCCACAGCAGAGGTGATAATACCCCGCCATGCAGCGTGCCCCTGTCCTCCGATTTCGTGCCAAGTAATCTTCCTGCAATTTAATATGCAGACGATCCATCTGGTTAAAGCTGGATATACTTAAAAAAATTTTAAGACTATCCATGATGGGCGAGACATTGTTGACAGCCCAGAAAATGTCTAAGAACACTCCCTAGGCGTACTGCTTATATTTCAGGGAAGTAGAACGTATATCAAAAACGCATAGCTAAAACAAACATATTCGTATATTCAACACTTACCCAAAAACCGGACACACCCTGTGCCCATTCATATATGTATGTGATGCGCTACATAATGCCAACTCCTCAACACGTGACGTTCGTGGCCCATCGCTCAACGCGTTTACACTTCTCGCACGACTCGTTTATGCACAAACTATAGTATTCTTATACAAAAAAAAAAGTTCTCTTCTTCATTAATCCACCATTCGGCAACCACCTAACACTCCGCCTGCACTGCAGCATTCCATACCACAAATGCACACAGTCTGTGTTTGCCCATTTCGGCTGCGGCTGCTGTGTCGGCGGTTTTACTATAATTAAGGACCTCGGTATAATTTGTACACCTATTTAGGATCGCGTTGATTACAGGCCGGCACATTATTGCGCTTGACACCTAAAGGGTCCAGAACGCGACGCATATTCAACCAGTCAATGATCAACCACTACCAACCACAACAACAACGATCAACACCAATACTGGCACTTAAATGGTATTATGCGCCAGCCTCCTTTGCTGCTGTTGCTTAGCCAATGTGGCTGGTAGTCGGCAATTGGTCTGACATGGATCTGCAATGTATCTGTGTGGCGCTGCTCAATATCTCTCTACTAGCTTTTGGTATGGTATTATTTTAAGGGTTTCCGTGTATGTGTGTTGGTATCTTCAACACGATTTGGTAAGCGAATGGGGCAGATCAGAAGTTCAGATTGGGCAGCCTTCGTGATATCATGAGTAAAAATGTAGCTGCTAGCAATATTCTTGCTTGCTTCCTGCCTGTTGGCTGGTTGACTGAATGACTGACTGAATGGCTGGCTTGATTTAGCCAGTTGAGCTTGGTAGTGGATGAGTTAAGGCATACATATTGAGATTGGCGCGCGATCAACCGCTCAGCCAAACAGTTGAAGTAGATTTATTAGCTGACGTGAGTATTTAGTGTTGACGGCAAAGAACAAAAGGATTTTCTTTGCACTGATGCTGGTTCTGCGGCTCCTCTGCCTCCGCATCACAACATCTCCGCGGTAAGTGTAGTTTGCAATTTGCATCATCAAAAAGAGCTTTACGTAGCCGCCTGCGCACTCGCTTAGTATAGCGTTAGTATAGTGCAGGAAGGAGGGGAAGTGTTTTGAAAATGAAAGTATTAGGTTGTAGTTATGTTTCTCTTACTTTTACTGCTCGTGTGTTAAGTGGTTCGAAGTGGTAGGACGTTAATTATGCCCAACTAAAAGGGTTCCATTTTTTCATTTTTTTATTTGATTGAATTAATGCCTCAATGCTTTGATGGTTTAATACTTTTTCCTCTTCAAAATTATAATTTTAGATAGGGATTATGTTGGTTGGTGATTTGGTGGTAGCAGGTTCCTAAAAACACCTGCGCCGCAGTATTTATGACAGCTGCAAAATTAAATGTTTGTTAGACGAATTGGAGGATTCGCAGCAGCCCTCAATCATAATTCTTAGTTATTGTTCAAGGACTCTAACGTAGCTTGTCTTTTTCTGAAGTACAAATACATCTACGAGAGCCCTGCAATATAATTTCGATGCTGCCAGTACATGTCGTGTGGCGGACACCTTGGCACAGTGATTTCAAACGATTACTAGGACTGTTACCAGTGGCGTAGTGAGGAAGGGGGGGGGGGGGGGGGGAGGGGCAACAGGGCATCTTGCACCGGGGGCTACTCATGGAGGGCGCGCCAAATGGTCCGCAAAGCAGAACTTCCTGCATAATTTGTATTTTTATTATAACTGATTTCTGATAAAAATTTTCTATACCAAAAAATGCATGCATATATCCGGAATTTCGCGACAGGTTATGGAATAACTGAAAGCATATATATTAGGGTGCGTCGATTTGTATGGACGAAAGTTAATCGATATCGCGCCATCGATTTTTCGATAGGATTTGGGCTCAGGAAAAAAAGTTCCACTACGCATATCCAAAAAATAATTTTCGAGCATGGGAAATTTAATTTTTTTGACTTTTTTTCGACTTTGATTTTTAAGGTTTTTTTCATGACCTACTAAAAAAATTTTCATATGTACACCCTGTCCGACCCAAAAATATCCGCTAAAAATGTTGGCGATAATTGTTATCGACAACCTTTTTAGCGTACATTTTTCGGTCGGACAGGGCATACATGAAAATTTTATAATGAAATGAAAATTGGCACTTCTTTTTCCTGAGACCAAATTCTATCGAAAAATCAATGGAGCGATATGGGTTAATAAATCGACCCAGTGTAATATATGGGGTATTCCATCCCATTTCGACCAATTTTGAACCCGACCCCTTTAGAATTGACTGAAAGTTTTTCTTCTTTTTCTAGCTTACGAAAGACGTTTTTCAGAATTTTTTCATCCAACTCAAAAAAAGTTATGAATTTAAAAAAAAAACACGGTTTTTGTTTTCAAAATGCTATAACTATTTAAAAATTGACCGTTTGGGATCTTTTTTTTTTTAATTTGTTTTTTAATGTACTTTTCGGAAAAAATACAAAAAAATGTTTATATAACAAAAAAATGTAAGAAAATGATTTTTAAGTATTCTTTTCTTTATATATTATGGTAATCTACGATTAAAATGACTCACTTTCGCTGTCCAGCAACTGCATTAGGCCTGTATACACATACATTCGTATTCAATACTTATCTACGTTTATTAAAATAATTTCATCGAAATATCATGGCATCAAATAAACAATTCGATCGATGTTGCAGTGCTTTTGAGTTGGAGTCTCATTATAAAAAAATTGGTTTGCGTCCAGCGACTGACGCTATGAAAGTAGTGTTAGGATTTGGTGATTATTATTTATTATGCATTATTGTATGTTAAAAATTTTCAAATTCAGAAGAACAAAGAATTTGTAAAATATTTAAACGCCAGAAAATAAATTCATAATTTGTTACATTATTTTTAGAAAACTTACATGTTTACTGTGTCAGTCATTAATCCTGGTTATTTTAATCGTAGATTACCATAATATATAAAGAAAAGAATACTGAAAAATCATTTTCTTACATTTTTTTGTTATATAAATAAAATTGATAAAAAAAATTTTATTTTTATTTTAAAAAAAAAATTTTCTAAAATAAAATAAAAAAAAATATAAAAAAAATCGGCCCACTCCGGGATTAGTGGGGATGATTGCAGAACTGATAGAAGATTTTTATGAGAAAAAAAAAAATGGCATGGAAATTCGTAAAATCTCGAAAAACTGAAAAATTAAAAAAAAAACTTTAAAAATTTGTTTGTATTTTTTCCGAAAAGTACATTTAAAAACGTCTTTCGTAAGCTAGAAAAAGAAGAAAAACTTTCAGCCAATTCTAAAGGGGTCGGGTTCAGAATTGGTCGAAATGGGATGGAATACCCCATATATATCTTTTTTCCCACTTTCAACGGTACGATGGGAATTATTAAAAAATGCGTTAACGAGAACTGTCAAACGTGAATCTGAAACACGATGGAGCGCTAGAATACAAGCGGCTAGCGTTATCGTCGCTGGGCTAGAGAAAGTAGTAGAACACTTAGAACAATTAGCAGATGACATTAACACCACAAGTAACACCAGAAGCGAAGCTTCAATTCTGTTGCAAAATATACTAAATTTTAGTTTCATTCTGGTATGAAATCTTAAGGAAGATTGATAGTGCACAGCTCAGATTACAAGATCCGGGGATGACTGAACTATCCGTAATTCGAGACACTCTCTGTGAAGAAGCAATAGAAAAAGCGAAGTCTCTCTGTAAAAAATGGGATATTGATATAGCACAATGAGTAAGAAGGCGCCGCAAAATGCCAAGGGAAAAGGCTAGAGATGTTGGTTTTTCCAAAGAATGTGAAATTTCTCGCGTTATGAAAAGTTTTCTCGATCGTCTCCAACAAGAAATACGTACAAGATTTACACGACTAAATGACCTTAATTTAAAATTTTGATTTCTCTTAGACGTTGGAAATCTGTTGAACAAGAATAATAACGACATAGAAAGAAATTGTAAGAACTTGCGTAAATTCTAAAATACAGATTTCGATGGAACAGAACTTTTTATTGAAATATGTGACTGCAAAATATTACTTGACAGTAGAAAAGAAATTGAATCTAAAACTCCGTTAGAATTACTTACTTTTATAATCTCGTATGGAGAAGATGCCAAAAATATATATTTTCCCCGGGCGCAAGAAAACCTCACTATGCCACTGACTGTTACCTATGTTTGTTACACGTGAAGGAATGGGCGTTATGTGAAAATGTGTCATAGCAAAGGTTACAGCTGGGGTCAGTTGCGATCAATGATGGAGAGAGTACCATACGTGTCATATCAAAATCATACCAAGCCTATATCTATGACCATTTTGGAATCATATTAAGATCTTTTTTGAGATCAATTTTCAAATAAGTAGATCCGAAGTGTTTTTCAAATTGATACGAAAAGTTTTAAAATCGTACACCGATTGATCACAAAAAAAAACTTTATATGATTTAATAATTGTTTCGCAAATACAGCCTTAAGTTATTTCAAAAGACCCAGTAGTGCTGTAAGAAAATATATTTTGTTCAGCAACACTCCCGACTTTGCACTACGCCCTAACTATCTCCGATTGTATGATGATCAAAGCACCAAATTACAATTTACGATGTCTATATTCTAACGATGGCCAAGGTACTCTTAAGGGAAACTAATGGTCATCATCATGAAGAGGCTTTATTCCATCCCACAGTAGTCGTAATATCCTTTCGTCAAAAAATCGATAAATAAATGATTTGGTGCTCAATCGCCACCTATATATGGCAGAGTAGAAACTCGCAGTGCCAAATGGGAAATGTTAGACATTCCAGTTCAGGGGTCTGAATTCTATAGCACAATTTTGCTCTCATTGCGTATGCTGAAGGACAATCACTTTCAATATGTGAAGATTCTAGCTTAACTTCTATTTGGATCAGGCATGCTTAACCAACGAACCGATATCATTTCGTTACGATAATTAACGTTAATAAACGAAACAAAGTCATTTCGTTTCGTTTATTAACGTTAAGAACGTCAAATTAACGAAATGATTTTGTTTGGTTTTCTGCCATATCAAAACGAAATCAAATCGTTTATGTTGATTATTAATTTCAAACTATGCTGGCAAAGCTGATTGATGGCGGAGTCATTAAAGGTGAAAGCATTAGCCAGGCTGATTGCAACTTTTCTCATGAATTTTGACAGTATGAACATTTCTCAGAGTATTTTTGACATTACCACCAACGAATTACACAAACAAATTACATGGAGTTTGTGTGTATGTCCGCTCGCTGTTACCACCCTTACGGCTTCACCATGGCTATAGCATTGCCAGAACAATTCAAACATAAAGTATCACGTTTTTGTTAACGTTTTTAACGTTAACGAAAGCTTTTAGTTTCGGTTAAAAACGATATACAATTTATCTTGGTAATTTCTTTATCGATAATATTTCGAAGTGTTTCAACGGAAACGGTGGAAATTTTTTGATAAACATTAGTTTAACGTTAAGGTGCATCCCTGATTTGGATACAATGGATGGTAAATGCTTACTTATCCAGACCTTGCCATTTGGGCATCACCTCTTCGATTCGGCATATTGCACTGTAAGATGATATTCGTGATTGAGCGTGTCAGTCAGGCAGAGCAATTTTGTGTAACAAAAACAACTACATCAGCAGCAGTTCCAGAAATCGTCTTCTTCTCCTAATAATCAGAGCGAAAAAGGAACCACTCAGATAAAAGCTGCTATGAGAATTTAAAGATGGTATATCATTTCCAACACTGACTACATCGATCACATAGCCCTCGGCGATGAGTGAAATGATGGAAATAACAATAGCAACGCTATGTAGGTGGCCACAGGGAACGTAATAAGTACGTAGTAAGTCTAAGCCAGTTAGTCGATTTTCGGTCAAAATTGCGTACTCAGGTCAAAAGTGGTGATATGACTGTATGCGATAAAGGTGCAGCCAGTGCTAACGTTTGTTCTACAATGTGGTAGGAAGCTCTTATTTTGCACACACCGATTGTATTTTTGCCATGAAAAAGCTTCCTAGTGAAAACGCATCTGTGTTGCAGATGCCGTTCGAAGTCGGCGTAAAACCCGTAGATCATGTCCCGCCAAATTGTAGGTAAAAATTAAAAAGGAGCACGACACAAATTGGAAGAGCAGCTCGGCCTGATTTCTGTTCGACACTCAAATTTCTTTCCAGAGGATACAATATGAAAAATGCCTCTCTTACATCGCAGGAAGGTTTATAAAAACAATGATATTGAGATCAGTCAGTCAGATGAAGCAGGTATTGAATATTTGGTAGATACCTTCCTTATATGAAAAAATTTAGGTAGGAGAGATAGAGGGGGTGAGGTCAAAAGTGGAAGAGAAATTGGAGTGGCATTGGGAGTGGGAATTGGACTGGGAACTGGAATGGTATCGGGAGAGAGAGGAAGAGAAATGGAATAAGGAATGGAAAAGAATAAGAAGAAAAAAGGAATATCAAGTAGAAGAGAAAAGGAAGATAGTGAAAAGGGAAAACGAGGCACAATTTCTTTTTTACAGAACAAAGTCTGCCGGTTACTCTTGTCTAACATTTATGTCAAGTTTTATATTGTCTAGAGTACTGAGCCTTTATTAAGTTTTTCTTTTCTATATCCAACTTTATTACATATACAATTTAGCTTCCATATTTTTTTTGTTGTTATGCACAAATTAATAACTACCTGTTTATCACGATTAGAGCTATAATTTATGTGACAGTTGACCGTGAAACAGAACCGTAGAAAAACTACAATAATTTAAATTTTTTACATAATTGTTGAAATTATAAAAATTATCGAAAATTTCCAATTAAGGCTACATTTAATTGTTTTCATGTTCATATCAATTGACAGCAATTTGCCAATAAGCCAATTAGTAGAAATGGCCAAAAGCTGAGATTCTTATCGCTGTCAGTTGGTTTATAGGTTAGGTCTTTTTTGTTGTTAATTGAGAAGTTTAAACTAAAATGTAGATTAAAAATGTTTAATTGAATTTTTTGAAAAAAAAGTGCCTTTTTTGTTTTATAAATGAACGAGCAAGCATACATGTGTACATAAAAACCATGAGTAGATGCAATTTTTTAAAATTTCTGCGGCGGCACACACATACACACGCAGATATACCCATATGTATGTAAATCAGTGGTACACAACGCCGGCACAGCTTCGAATACAAACGCAATTTTTTTTGCAGCTGAATGTGTTAGAATGGAGAGTATTTGTGCAAAGAATTTACGCATGAGATCCTTACTGCTTGAAGTATAAGCTAAAACTGAGTGACTGCTTGCTTTACTCAATCTCTGAGGCTGCGCGACATGTAGTTGAACGCCGAATGGTTTCCCGAAGTTCTATGAAGCTCTCGAGTGCACCACTGGTGTAAATATATCATACATTTTTTTAGGTGTTTCTTATGGCTTGACCACAATGAGCACAATTTTTTACAGTGTGTGTGTGTATTGACACCACCCGCCGTTTTCCAAATGACACGCAAATTGTCTCATCCTCGCACAAAGCTTGTCAAATTAATAGCATTGACACTTTTTCCACAAAACATCGCCACACCATCACCCAAATTGTTGGCAAAGTCACGCAAAATCTGCTCAGCGCCAGTAACTTGCTTTTGAATTCAGGACACAGCAGGTGGTACCGTTAAGTGTGAAGACCAACAACATCAATTTATTAAAATGCTTTCCTTTAACCACGAAAACGGTGTCTCATTGAATGTTTAGCCAACGGCGTTGTCAATTGGTGAAACCCAACGCAGGAAGCAAAGGTGTTTCTTTCTATACAATCAATATTTAGGCTTGCATATACAGTTGCGCGCATTATTATTTATACAGCAAGCGATATTCGATGTTCAACCTTAAACAACGGATGTGGGAAACTTTCTTTTTAGAATCATAAAATTTTCGATGTGCATATTACTTACTTACTCAAATAACAAAGGAAACATAGCCCAGGAACTATAAGCATAGAGAAAGCCCTAAGACATTGCCGGGGCTTTCAAAAATGTATCTAAAAAGCGATCATGGATGGTCTTAACTACGTTCAAGGACATACAGCCCTAGCCGTATTTGGCCACGAAATCAGCGGATAAGTAAACACCGCTGGATGGAGTGTTATGACCCACCCTTGTACAAAATATCTTGAATCATTATAGATAGTAAGTTGTCTTTAGAAGCCGAACGTGGAGGAGAGAGAGAAGAAGGCCTCGACGGCGCTTTACGCATCTATAAGAATGCTTGGATGTATGTGGGGTTTATCGCCCTCCCTCTCTCACATTGGGTATTTACAGCAATTGTAAAGGCTATCCTATACTATGGAGTCTTGTTTGGTGGCAGCCGCACAAAAAATAACCTTTCTCAAAAAATTAGATGGGTATGCTATCAATGCTTAGCATAACGCGAGCCCTGAAAGCAACCATTCCACTGCAACGAGGCTTTGTGCCTTGGGATAGCTTGAGCGCAGACCTTACATCCATAGCCTTATAGCGTCATCAATTACAGGACGAACAGCCACAAAAAGAGGTGGATGGTTGGCGCAAGGGTGCCTGAATGCCGGACGAAGCGATACACGTGTGCACTGATGGTTCCAAAGTAGTGAAAGGAGTAGGGTCTGTAGTGTACTATGTTGATCCGGAAATAAACAGATCCTACAAGCTGCCAGATCACTGTAGCCTTTTTGGGCGAAAGTAGAAGGCGTAATCAAAGCAGTAGAAACGCTGAAAGGAAAAGCTTAAACTTGCAGCCACCTCCACTTTTATATTGACAACCACGCAGCAATTAAGGCAATGATCTCGCATAGCACAGCATTTATAAGTGTGTCCCATTGCAAGCAATCCCTGGAAAGAATCTGGTCCCGGAGTGTTGTGTATGAAAAAGCGGACGAACTAGCTAAATAGGGCGCGTACCTCGAAGGTTGCTCCGCAGACGCATCAATTAAATTGGGCGAGATTAAGAGAAGACGATAGTTGCACATGATCGACCAAGCGGGAAGGCGTGGACCCAGGCGCAGGGCTTTAAAGTTTCGAAGTTCAGATGTAGGTTTTACGACCTTATACTAACAAAGTTGCTCCTATCATTAAAAAGAGAGGACTGTAGACTCATAGCGGGAAGTCTGCCTGAACACTGCCCTCTGGGGTCATATTCCTTTGAATTAGGCCTGGTCAGTGGTAGCAGGTGTAGGAAGTGTGGGTTGCCGGAGTGATCGAGCACATTTGTTCTCGTGCCATAGGTCCTAGAAAGCTTTTAGTGTTTGCGAAGTGGACGGACTTATTTTATAAACTATGTCCTGGTTTTTGGTAGAGTTTTTCAGTTTGGTTGTTTAATAAAATTCTGGTTAGACTACGGCCTAATTCAATCTATGTGAGGTCCTTATGCACTGGCCAATACAACCTAACCTAGCCTAGTGGGAACGAGGGCTTATTTATATTAGCGACGAATGGTATTGAAGCAAACTACCTATTCCCATTTATTTGCCTACCACTGTACTTTCATACATGTAGACAGTACATTGTCTGTACATAAAGATGAGCGCCTACACATATTATACAAACCTTAAAGATGAACTATGTAAATCGCCTTTAGGGTGTATCAGCCAAATGGTTGGCATGAGTGATGGCGGATATTTCACATGATTTTATTTGTATTTACATTAAGTAAAGGAATAGAATGACTTAATTTTCAGGTACTCAAAGGATGTTACATTCGTTGTGTGCCACGATTGGATAAAAAATGCTCTCCAATCAAGGCTACCTGCATATACCTGAATCTTAAATTAGTTTAAATAAAACGTATTCTTGGCTTTTAGAAAGTAAAAAATAGTCAAATATCTTTTGTGCAAATATATTATGAGCACTGACTGACTGTTTATACTCGCATTATTTGCCATTCTTTGCCCACTGATAAATGCTTGAGGCGCACACCTCCTAATTGACTCTTGAGGTTCTTCCTTTTGCCTTAAGTTCTGCAAAAGACAAAAATAAAAACATTTGCTGTCTCATGTTTGCCACGGCAGTTTCACACCTCAGGGAGTCGTTAGCTGTCACACTCGCAGTCGTGTAACATGCCATATTGTCATAAATAATTTAGTAGAATTGTAGTTGTAATGTAAGTGTGCGGTTGAAGTTGTAATAAAACAAGTAAGGAAGTCTAAGTTCGGGTGAAACCGAAAATTACATACCCAGCTGTACACTTGAAATGCTGTTGTTGTTTGTTTTGTGTGCTTAATAGTGTAACGAATTTAGTGCAATTCCGCTTATTTTACACCCTCTACTAAAGTTCGTATCGCTAAATTGTTGAATAAATAACTCCAATATTCAATAATGCAAAATGGTCTTTATTAGACTACTTTCACAATAACACTTATACTTCGCAACCAATAGCGTGCTTAAATCAAACTGACTCGTCGTGCCTCAACTGTTGCTGCTTTTATACTCTTTGGTTTCCTCGTTGGCATATTTCTAGGCGGTTCTATTTCTAGAATTTATTAGTTAGTTACCAGCTATAACTACGTTTATAGCTTCTCATTTGCGCGTGTATATGTGAGTGATACTTGCACAAATTATTGCCTACTTTTGGGAGTATCTCAGATGTATACATGTGTTTGTGCGTTGCTCTCCGCTTCTTGTATGGACATATGTAAAGACATAATGATTAATTTATTGAAGTGCATACAAGTCCCTGCTTATCATTGACTTAGAGACGATAGTATCCCTTAGTGTTGCAAATATTCGTCACAATAGTGTTACAAGGCTGCGCAATAATACACATACATATGATTCTATTCTGTACTAATTTTTCTTCGAGTAATGGCTCACGAAACATAGAAAATGCTTAGTCACAAAAGGGTGGTGCCACGCCCATTTTTCTAAATTTGAAGTTTTTCCTATTTATTTTTATAAATCCCCTTGGAATGAAATACCATTGATATAGAGTTCTTTTTTGCAAGAATATAGCTTATTTTATTCGTCCATGACCCTTTTAAAAATCTTTTATTTAAAAGTGGGCGTGGTCCTCAACCGATTTCGTTAATTTTTCTTCAAAGCATTCCTTAGAGTAAAGGCAACCTCTCAGCCGAATTTTGTTACGATAGGTTTAACGATTTTTGATTTATGATTAATAATATTTGTAAAATTGATTTTATTACAAGTGGGCGGTGCCACGCCCATTTTAAAAAAAAATTTTCAAATTTTTTATCAAGAGTCTCAATATCAGTCCACACGCCAAATTTCAACATTTTAGGTGTATTATTTACTAAGTAATCAGATTTTTTGTGTTTTCCAAAATGTTTTATAAATAACAAGTAAGGAAGGCCAAGTTTGGGTGTAACCGAACATTACATACTCAGTTAAGAGCTATGGAGACAAAATAAGGGAAAATCACCATGTAGGAAAATGAACCTCGGGTAACCCTGGAATGTGTTTGTATGACAGGCGTCTCAAATGGCAGGTATTAAAGAGTATTTTAAGAGGGAGTGGGCCATAGTTCTATAGGTGGAAACCTTTTCGAGATATCGCCATAAAGGTGGACCAGGGCTGACTCTAGAATTTGTTTGTACGATATGGGTATCAAATGAAAGGTGTTAATGAGTATTTTAAAAGGGAGTGGGGCTTAGTTCTATAGGTGGACGCCTTTTCGACATATCGCCATAAAGGTGGACCAGGGGTGACTCTGGAATTTATTTGTACGATATGGGTATCAAATGAAAGGTGTTAATGTGTATTTTAAAAGGGAGTGGGCCTTAGTTCTATAGGCGGACGCCTTTTGGGAATATCGTTATAAAGGTGGGCCAGGGGTGACTCTAGAATGCGTTTGTACAATAAGGGTATCAAACGAAAGGTGTTAATGAGTGTTTTAAAAGGAAGTGGGCCTTAGTTCTATGGGTTGACGCCTTTTAGAGATATTGCCATAAAGGTGAACCAGGGGTGACTCTAGAATTAATTTGTACAATATGGGTACCAAATGAAAGGTGTTAATGAGTATTTTAAAAGTGGGTGGGCCTTAGCTCTATGGGTGGACGCCTTTTCGGGCTATCGTTATAAAGGTGGACCAGGGGTGACTCTAGAATTAGTTTGTACGATATGGGTACCAAATGAAAGGTGTTAATGAGTATTTTAAAAGTGGGTGGGCCTTAGCTCTATGGGTGGACGCCTTTTCGAGATATCGCCATAAAGGTGGACCAGGGATGACTCTAGAATGCGTTTGTACAATATGGGTATCAAACGAAATGTGTTAATGAGTATTTTAAAAGGGAGTGGGCCTTATTTCTATAGGTGGACGTATTTTCGAGATATCGCCATAAAGGTGGACCAGGGGTGACTCTAGAATTAATTTGTACGATATGGGTATCATATGAAAGGTGTCAATGAGTATTTTAAAAGTGGGTGGGTCTTAGTTCTATGGGGCGACGCCTTTTCGAGATATCGCCATAAAGGTGGACCAGGGATGACTCTAGAATTTGTTTGTACGATATGGGTATCAAATGAAAGGTATTAATGAGTATTTTGAAAGGGAATGGGCCTTAGTTCTATAGGTGGACGCCTTTTCGAGATATCGCCATAAAGGTGGACCAGGGGTGACTCTAGAATGCGTTTGTACATTATGGGTATCAAACGAAAGGTGATAATGAGTATTTTAAAAGGGAGTGGGCCTTAGTTCTATAGGTGGACGCCTTTTCGATATATAGCCATAAAGGTGGACCAGGGGTGACTCTATAATGTGTTTGTACGATATGGGTATCAAATTAAAGGTATTAATAAGAATTTTAAGAGGGAGTGGTGGTAGTTGTATATGTGAAGGCGTTTTCCAGATATCGAACAAAATGTGGACCAGGGTGACCCAGAACATCATCTGTTGGATACCGCTAATTTATTTATATATGTAATACCACGAACAGTATTCCTGCCATGATTCCAAGGGCTTTTGATTTCGCCCTGCAGAACTTTTTCATTTTCTTTTGCTTAATATGGTAGGTGTCACACCTATTTTACGAAGTTTTTTTCTAAAGTTATATTTTGCGTCAATAAACCTATCCAATTACCATGTTTCAACCCTTTTTCGTATTTGGTATAGAATTATGGCACTTTTTTCATTTTTCGTAATTTTCGATATCGAAAAAGTGGGCGTGGTCATAGTCAGATTTCGGCCATTTTTTATACCAATAGAAAGTGAGTTCAGATAATTATGTGAATTGCGTTTAGTAAAGATATATCGATTTTTGCTCAAGTTATCGTGTTAATGGCCGAGCGGAAGGACAGACGGTCGACTGTGTATAAAAACTGGGCGTGGCTTCAACCGATTTCGCCCTTTTTCACAGAAAACAGTTATCGTCCTAGAGTCTAAGCCGCTACCAAATTTCACAAGGATTGGTAAATTTTTTTTCGACTTATGGCATTAAATTTATCCTAGACAAATCAAATGAAAAAGGGCGGAGCCACGCCCGTTTTGAAATTTTCTTTTATCTTTGTATTTTGTTGCACCATATCATTACTGGGGTTGAATGTTGACATAATTTACTTATATACTGTAAAGATATTAAATTTTTTGAAAAATTTCACTTAAAAAAATTTTTTTTTTTAAAGTGGGCGTGGTCGTTCTCCTATTTTGCTAATTTTTATTAAGCATACATATAGTAATAGGAGTAACGTTCCTGCCAAATTTCATCATGATATCTTCAACGACTGCCAAATTACAGCTTGCAAAACTTCTAAATTACCTTCTTTTAAAAGTGGGCGGTGCCACGCCCGTTATCCAAAATTTTACTTACTTTCTATTCTGCGTCATAAGTTCATCGCACCTACCAAGATTCATCGCTTTATCCCTCTTTGGTAATGAATTATCGCAATTTTTCGATTTTTCGAAATATTCGATATCGAAAAAGTGGGCGTGGTTATTGTCCGATATCCTTCATTTTAAATAGCGATCTGAGATGAGCGCCCAGGAATCTACGTACCAAATTTCGTCAAGATATCTCAAAATTTACTCAAGTTATCGTGTTAACGGACAGACGGACGGACGGACGGACGGACATGGCTTAATCAAATTTTTTTCGATACTGATGATTTTGATATATCTATATCTATCTCGATTCCTTTATACCTGTACAACCAAGCGTTATCCTATCAAAGCTAATATACTCTGTGAGCTCTGCTCAACTGAGTATAAAAAGTGGGCGTGGTTATCATCCGATTTCGCTCATTTTCAATACCAATCCATTCTGGGTCCAGATAAGCTCGTGTACCAAAGTTTGTGAAGATATCTCAATATTTACTCAAGTCATCGTGTTAACGGCCAGACGGATGGACGGACGCGCCGAACGATGACAGAATCGGCAAATGTCATTTAATTTCAGGCCCAATTTCTGCATGTGGCTGTTAAGTCTGCAATGTCCTGTAAAAATAGTTGTTATAATTCGTACGTTATTTTTCGAAAGGCGTATGATTGCCCTATAGCGATTTGTACTATCACCTCACCTCTTTTCTATTTTCCGTTAATTCTAACAACAAACACCGCGTTATTTGGTGTAGGCTAACTGGCAGGAGCGGCTCAGGACCAGCTGTACTACGACGCGCGTTTCTAGTTGTTTTAGCTTTTCCACGCACTCCAAGACTAGTACTGACTTTATTCCGAATGCCTAAATTATGTTGAGTGCAGCTTGACTGACACTGAACGGCGGCTGTTTAGTTGGAGTATCCGTGTTGAAGGTTCAGCTCAGCATACTGACTTATGGCGTATACTTCCGCCTGGAACATGCTCGAGTGTACTCCCTGAAGCACTGACAGCTTGGGTCGTGTACCATACGATCTTGTATGGGCGTTGGATGCTCTCTAGTCTAGCTCCATTCCATGTAATCTTATCCCCTAATTCCATTCTATATCTTTTCTGTAAGACGACCTGTCTGAACATATCATCTGCATGTTCTCTGATCAGATAACCTTTCTTTTGCCAGAGTCCTCCTTCGCGTTATTTAGGATGGTTTGTTTGGCTGACTGCTCTATCGCCATGTGTTTGGGAGTTAGGTCGAGGATAGTCTCAACCGCATGTGCGAATAGCCCCGGTGGTGCACATACAATTGTTTCAGTTTTGGCTTGCTTCGTTGTCACTCGAGTTTTTTTTGTAGGCTATCGAGCCATAGGTTATTATGGGGTTGCAGCCTCATATTTTGCTGCTAGATTTTTTCATATCAAGATGGCTTTAGTTGCCTAGTCGTCATTGAGTCAAAGTGTTGGTTCCACAGGTAACAACCGGTATCCAAGATTAAAAAAGGGCTTTCTTGAAACTGTTATTTTGAGACCGAAATAGGTTTCGGTTATTATAAAGTTGTGACAATAAATGTTATTCCCCAAAATGTAAACGAAAAAAAAAACATTCTATGTCCGATCGTATATTTGTGGTCATGCAGGGACTATTGTAGACCACTTCTGGACTATTCATGTTTCCAATAATTTCGCCACTTTTTTGCAGTAAGGTTGAATTCATTTTGGTACTATTGTGGAATCATTTAGCAGGTGAATTATAAACGTGTTGTGGGTTTATTATCGAAAAGTTTTCGATTTGTGAACGAAAAAATTTCGATTTGTTATCGATTTGTAATTGAAAAGATATCGAGTTTTTATAAAAAAAGTCTCGATTTGTTAGTGAAAAAATATCGAATTATTATAGAAAAAAAAAAACGATTTGTTACTAAAATCGACGTTTTCAGTAAATTTTCGATAAAACATCGAAAATTTTCAATAACAAATCTATACTTTTAAAAGCGATCATGCTGCCACACTAACTGTTAAGAATTAAGTCTTGGCGTGTTGTGCGATAGACTGAAGTGGTTGTGAACCTCGTCAATCTTAATAAGGTTAGAAAAGTTTGAAATAACTCACATATACTGAGAGAGCTACCATAATTGGTTTGACGACCAAACGGAAGAACCCCAAACAGGTACCAAGACTTATGTAATAGAAGAACTCTGTCATCTTGGCAAATACTAAAAGTTTTCTAGAATCTATATAAATTGCTGCTTCAAAACCTCAACGGCCCTAGTAGCTGGAGCGCAGGACATAAACTTAGGTATGCTCAACCGTTTCCCTAGCAGGACGCTTTTCCTACAACTGCTGTTACTGACGAGGCCTAACTTGTACTCGTTAATCTACTATAGACCAGATTTTCTCGACGCACAGTCTCTAGGTTTTACCCTGCAATAAAATTAAAGATTTTACTATAATTCTTGGTAGCAAATCGCGTGCCAAAATGGCATCATTAGCTAGACATCAGATGCGCATACTCGATTACTCTTTACGGATAGACGACGTACTTGCAATCTTACATATATGCCCAGTCATACATATTAATATTTGTTTTTGTATGTAACTAATTAAAGATTATTCATGAATCGCAGATAACTTCTACACATTCGCCCCATTTTTGCATTTTTAATGCGTATAACAAAATTCTGTCTTTTACTGCGCAAAACTCAAAAAGACAAATCTATTTTGTTAACATTTTGACAACATTGCTGCAATAAACAAACAAAAACCAACACAATAACATTATGTGCAATTGCAATGATCTTTTTTCTAAGTTAATCCATGTGTGTACAAACATAATTGCAGAGCTTTGCGCATTAGTGCAATGACTTTTACAATTTAACTGCTCAGCGGGTATATTTTCTCACTTTTGAAAGATACATATGTATATATTAGGCGTAATCTTTAGTTGGCAATATGTAAAAAATAAGTTTATTTGGTAGTGTGGTAATACTAAGGCTTGAAAATTTAAGCAAATGTTTCGATAACCGTTATCTAGGACGCTTATTTTGGTAAAAAAGCCTTTAAAGAGGAAACTCTGAACGAATTGCAACCTCTGGTGGTTACCCTATTGAAGCCTGGAAATTGCATAGTGACTGATATTCCATGATTTGGTAGCCCAGGAACCCTACATTGTATTTTGCCCCTATTCTATTCTGCGACCCGGGGCTATCACTAATATGGCGTCTGTAAAATGCATAGCACCATACTATCGCTATATATGATTAGAACCGAGACTGATTTCTTACTTACTTACTTAATTGGCGCTTAACCGTCTAAGGGATGATTTCAGACTTAGATAAAACTACCTTCAAAAGTATACGTTCGGACTCATAGCAATTGAGCTGACGGAACCGTCAACATAGTCAACTATTATGCTCCTTCAAGGTCCAGACGAAAAATCGATTATAAATTCGATGGTATAAATAAACGATAGTCATCTGTGGAATTGGAGCAAGAGCTGCGAAAGTAAGGTGCCAAGTTTAAATTAGTATATAATGAGAGTTACCACAGTTCCAGTAAGCTTTGCTCACATATTAACAGCTACATAGATAGCTAGATAGATATCTTATAATTGTTCGTCTAATGTTATTTGAAATCGTCACTGACTCACTGAATCGATGCCCACTCTGTTCTATAAACCGATGAGCATATCGGATATTGCGTCCTAGGTGCATAAGGGCATTTATTAGAAACCTCTACAATGGACCGCAAATATATAACTCAGCTATTCAATCACTCTACATCACCGTCTCCTTTTGGTCATTTTCTCTCCCCTTCTCATTTTTTTATCTCCACCAATATGTCTAGCTTCTTCTCCTTCCACCGCTTCTTATATATTTATATATCTTTTTCTACTTCATTTTTCCCCTTTCCCCGCTTTTACTTTGTACCCCATAACCTAGGCAGGAAGCTATCAAGGGCGCAGTAGCATCCTAAATGGTTTCTTTCCGAAAAATGTATAGGAATTATAACAAAATCGGCTGAGTAGAGCCTGAGGATAGACTAAATTTTGTCTTTAAAATTTATCATAAATACTAGCATTTTATGTTTTTGAATAAGCAACCCTACATGTGACGTCGAATGCTAACATTTTTCAATATTTGAACTAATTTTACATGTAAATTTACATGTATGTATATGGTTCACAGCGAACACACACACAAAATACTTTTTTTTTAATGTAATTTTTCTTTACCCAATCGTGGTTACATTTGAAAGGAAAAAGATTTTGTCGCCAATATTACTATTTAAAAATGCATCGATATTCCGAGTGAGATGCAGAATCAGCTACAATTTTCTGGTTTTCTCCAATTTTCTTTAAAGATTTCAATTCAGCGCCATATTTCTTCCTCTTTGTTGATGTACCATTTAATTTTTTCAGCTATAACAAGCTTATCAGACAGACGTTGTCTTGCCCGAAAATGCGTTTTCCTTCAATTATAAAGTGAGTCTTGCTTTCCCAATTCACTCTTTATCCAATTTTCACACTCATATTCCCAATCCCATTAACATTCGCATTCCCACTGCCACTGCCACTCCCAATCCCATTCCAACTTCTGCGATATACTACTTCGTAGTGAAAGTGATGTACCATGCATCCTCAAAATATTCGGTTTTCTAAGCAAATCGGTTATAAAAGATTACAGCAATTGTTCAAATCTCAAAAACTGCCCATCTCAGCCAGCCATATTTCTTCTTCTACATATTAACTTTATTTACATTGCGACGACTAAGTCATTGGTGCGTTTGCGCTTGCGCTAAAGTCGGTTTGTGCAGATGGAAAAATGATTTGTGGAAAATGTGAAAATTGCATGTTGAAATTGCATTTTTACACAGATTTGACTGATAAATTGTTACGCCTGCAAAAAACAACAAAAGAGAAAAATGGATTCAACAAATACAGCAACAACAACAATATCTACAATCATTGCCAACATTTTGTATTGCTGCTGTCTGGGTAATAACAATTAGCAAATACCAACAAAAGCGGAAAAATGTACACATCAACTAAAACGAGTGTTAATTAGTCAAATGCAATTTTTTTAATAATTAAATTAAAACACGTAGCACGATAGAAATAGTCACACACATGTATGTACATATGGATAAGTGTGCGTGTGTTGTACAAAAATTGTATTGCACTGCATTTTGTGATAAGGCGCCGCGTAAAAAATTCAAGTTAGGCAAAGTAATTTCAGCTTCTAATAATTTTTTTATATTTGACGTTTTTTTATCTTAAAATATTTTTGTAGTTCATTAATTAACAATGTGCCTAATGAAATTTCTCCTGTTTAAAGTTTGCCTTCAAAGAATTGGTATATCTCATTTAAGTTTGAAAATTTTTCGACGAAGTAGTAATTTTGTAAAATTATTCTCGGCGGTACCATCACCGGGTGAAAAATGTAGTTTTTGTAGCGATAAAGACACTCCCCAAAGATTTTATGGAGAGTTAACGATGTTGATGGTGCTTTGCCGAATATAGATCCGATACATTCCGGTAACAAGCACCATTAAGGTACAAGCCAAACCATCTGTGGAACGATTTAATAGGACCAAATTGAATCTTTTAGACTTTACCATATACCATATAGCAGATATCTCTGGATTACGCTGGTAGGCTTCTATCTGCACCAATTTATAAATTTCGGCTATGTCCCTAATCTTGAAATAGGGACAACGTCATCTAAATTTCGATGGCGGGAAAAGCCTCACATCTATCCTAAAAACTTAGATAGACCAGGAACCAATCATCTTGTCCTCGTTCCTTTAAAACCCTTTAGAGTGCCTGATCGTGTTGATATATAGAGTGGAGCTGTTATCGGCGTTGCCTGTTGTTAATGCAGGTCTATTGAAACAGCTCTCAATTCAGTAGTCAAACTGATTGACAACAGGGGAGCTTTCAATAATGCATAACTAGCGAAAAAGTTTTAACAGAATTGGCAGTGTTATCGAATCTAGTATTATTTATCAAAAATTTGTTGCGTCGTGGCAATGTCACAGAGAATTGAGGTGACAGTAACTCAGAGAAACGTTAAAGGAATGCGTTACAGGGGCGGCACTGTCGCCCATCTTCTGGATCGTGGTGAGGACTTAAATACTTCAAATAAAACTGAACTTTTTCTGACGAGTACATACAAGATCCCTGTATTCGGCCCACTCTCCATTCGCAGGTTAATGCTGGTACTTAACAGAAAGGTGCCATGGAGGTATTGTATAGAAAATAGAACTAGGAAAGGCCCTAGTAGTGTTGCTTCGAGACCATTGGCAAACACAGGCGACTACCCAAGGGAATACACTAACTGTAGTGTGTATGGTGGTCAAACCGATGTTCCTCCAAAACTGATCGGCTGGTGGAAAAACTGGAAAACTTTCAACGAATGGCCCTGATTGGAATTATTGAGGGTCTTCGTTCAACGCCGACTCCGATGGACATTGTCAATAGGTTGGTCGAAGCACGGGCGTTAGTATAGCGAATAATGCGCACTTGCATATTCTAACTAGTCTCGACTTAATACCCAGCTGGGCAGACGCGAACACTTGTCAGGGCTCGGTGTTCTTCGGGGATAAAATTTTTGTTTTTTTCAAACGAAATTTTTTTTTTCCAAATCAAATGAAACTTTTTTATTCAATTGAAACTTTTTTCAAATTAGTTGCAACTTTTTTCTTGTTAAATGAGACTTTTTTTAAATTAAATGAGAAAAGTTTCATACAATGAGAGAAATCCCCGCTTGAGAAATGAAAAAGTGTAATTTCATTTGAAATAAGTTTTATTTGACTTGAAAAAAGTCTCTTTTGAAAAGAAAAAGTTTCATTTGATTCGAAGAATGTTCCAGTTCAAATGAAAAGAGTTTATTTTGTTTTGAAACAAGTTTAGTTTGACTTAAAAACAGTTTCATTTGATTTGAATAATGTTTCACTTGAAATGAAAAGGTTAATTTTGTTTTGAAAAAAGTTTAGATTGATTAAAAAAAATTATAAGTTGAAATGAAAAAATTTCATTTGATTGAAAAAAAAAAAATTTATTTTGATTTGAAAAAAGTTTAAGTTGAAAAAAAGTTTCAGAAAAAGTTTCAGTTGAAATGAAAAAATGTTTCAACTGAAATGAGAAGAGTTTATTTTCTTTTAAAAAAAGTTTAATTTGACTTAAAAATACTTCTATTGAAATGAAAAGGTTTTATATGATAAAAAGTTAAATTTGATCTGAAAAAGGGTTAATTTGAAAAGAAAAAGTTTCATTTGATTTGAACAAAAAAAAACTTCATTTGAAGAAAACAAAAATTTTATCCCCGAAGAAGAAGCGTTTGCGTCTGCCCAGCAGTGTATTAAGTCGAGTCTAGTGAGAGAATGCAAGTCCGCATTATTCATAATTTTATATCCCTCACCTCGCTGTTTATTATACTCAGTTGAGCAGAGCTCACAGAGTATATTAACTTTGATTGGATAATGGTTGGTTGTACAGGTATAAAGGAATCGAGATAGATATAGACTTCCATATACCAAAATCATCAGTATCGAAAAAAAATTGATTAAGCCATGTCCGTCCGTCCGTCCGTCTGTCCGTTAACACGATAACATGAGTAAATTTTGAGGTATCTTGATGAAATTTGGTATGTGGATTCCTGGGCACTCATCTCAGATCGCTGTTTAAAATGAATGATATCGGACTATAACCACGCCCACTTTTTCGATATCGAAAATTTCGAAAAACCGAAAAAATCCAATAATTCATTGCCAAAGGCGGTTAAAGCGATGAAACTTGGTAGATGGGTTGAAGTTATGACGCAGAATAGAAAACTAGTAAGACTTTGGACAATGGGCGTGGCACCGCCCACTTTTACAAGAAGGTAATTTAAAAGTTTTGCAAGCTGTAATTTGGTAGTCGTTGAAGATATCATAATGAAATTTGGCAGGAACGTTACTAATATTACTATATATGTGCTAAATAAAAATTAGCAAAATTAGATGAAGAACACGCCCACTTTTTAAAAAAAAAATTTTTTTAATTCGAATTTTAACAAAAAATTTAATATCTTCACTGTATATAAGTAAATTAAGTCAAAATTCAACTCCAGTAATGATATGATGCAGCAAAATACAAAAATAAAAGAAAATTTCAAAATGGGCGTGGCTCCGCCCATTTTCATTTAGTTTGTCTAGAATACTTTTTAATGCCATAAGTCGAACAAAAATTTACCAATCCTTCTCAAATTTGGTTGGGGCATAGATTCTATGACGGTAACTGTTCTCTGTGAAAATGGGCGAAATCGGTGGAAACCACGCCCAGTTTTTATACACAGTCCACCGTCTGTCCTTCCGCTCGGCCGTTAACACAATAACTTGAGCAAAAACCGATATATCTTTACTAAACTTAGCCCACGTACTAATCTGAACTCACTTTATCTTGGCATAAAAAATGGCCGAAATCCGACCATTACCACCACAAATGAAAAAAATGCCATAATTCTATACCAAATACGAAAAAAGGGATGAAACATGGTAACTGGATTGGTTTATTGACGCAAAATATAACTTTGGAAAAAACCTTGTAAAATGGGTGTGACACCTACCATATTAAGTAGAAGAAAATGAACAAGTAAGGAAGGTTAAGTTCGGGTGTAACCGAACATTACATACTCAGTTGAGAGCTATGGTAACAACATAAGGGAAAATAACCATGTAGGAAAATGAACCGAGGGAAACCCTGGAATGTGTTTGTATGACATATGTATCAAACGAAAGGCATTAAAGAGTATTTTATGAGGGAGTGGGCCATAGTTCTATAGGTGGACGCCATTTAGGGATATAGCCATAAAGGTGGATCAGGGTTGACTTTAGAATGCGTTTGTACGATATGGGTATCAAATTAAAGGTGTTAATGAGTATTTTAAAAGGGAGTAATCCTTAGTTCCATAGGCGGACGCCGTTTCGAGATATCGCCACAAAGGTGGACCAGGGGTGACTCTAGAATGCGTTTTTACGATATGGGTATCAAATGAAAAGTGTTAATGAGTATTTTAAAAGGGAGTAATCCTTAGTTCCATAGGTGGACGCCGTTTCGAGATATCGACATAAAGGTGGACCAGGGGTGACCCTAGAATTTGTTTTTACAATATGGGCATCAAACGAATGGTGTAAATGAGTATTTTAAAAGGGAGTAATCCTTAGTTTTATAGGTGGATGCCGTTTCAAAATATCGCCACAAAGGTGGACCAGGGTTGACTCTAGAATGTGTTTGTACGATAGGGGTATCAAATTAAAGGTATTAATGAGGTTTTTAAAAGGGAGTGGTGCTTGTTGTATAGTTGGTCGCCTTTTCGAGATATAGCCATAAAGGTGGACCAGGAGTGACTCTAGAATGCGTTTGTACGATATGGGCATCAAACGAAAGGAGTTAATGAGTATTTTAAAAGGGAGTGGGCCTTAGTTCTATAGGTGGACGCCTTTTCGAGGTATCGCAATAAAGGTGTGACCACGGGTGACTCTAGACTTTGTTAGTACGATATGGGTATCAAATGAAAGGTGTTAATCAATATTTTTAAAAGGGAGTGGGCCTTCGTTCTATAGGTGTTCGCCTTTTCGAGATATCGCCATAAAGGTGGACCAGGGGTGACTCTAGAATATGTTTGTACGATATGGGTATCAAATGAAAGGTGTTAATGAGTATTTTAAAACGAAATAATCCTTAGTTCCATAGGTGGACGCCGTTTCGAGATATCGCCATAAAGGTGGGCCAGGGGTGACTCTAGAATTCGTTTGTGCAATATGGGTATCAAATGAAATGAGTTAATGAGTATTTTAAAAGGGAGTAATCCTTAGTTCCATAGGTGGACGCCGTTTCGAGATATCGCCATAAAGGTGGGCCAGGTGTGACTCTAGAATTCGTTTGTGTACTATGGGTATCAAACGAGAGGAGTTAATGAGTATTTTAAAAGGGAGTGGGCCTTAGTTCTATAGGTGGACGCCTTTTCGAGGTATCGCAATAAAGGTGGACCAGGGGTGACTCTAGACTTTGTTAGTACGATATGGGTATCAAATGAAAGGTGTTAATGAGTATTTTAAAAGAAAGTAATCCTTAGTTCCATAGGTGGACGCCGTTTCGAGATATCGCCATAAAGGTGGGCCAGGGGTGACTCTAGAATTCGTTTGTGCAATATGGGTATCAAACGAAAGGAGTTAATGAGTATTTTAAAAGGGAGTGGGCCTTAGTTCTATAGGTGGACGCCTTTTCGAGGTATCGCAATAAAGGTGTGACCACGGGTGACTCTAGAATGAGTTTGTACGATATGGGTATCAAATTAAAGGTATTAATGAGAGTTTTAAAAGGGAGTGGTGGTAGTTGTATATGTGAAGGCGTTTTCCAGATATCGACCAAAATGTGGACCAGGGTGACCCAGAACATCATCTGTTGGATACCGCTAATTTATTTATATATGTAATACCTGCCAAGATTTTAAGGGTTTTTTATTTCACCCTGTAGAACTTTTTCATTTTCTTCTACTTAATATGGTAGGTGTCACATCCATTTTATAAAGTTTTTCTAAAGTCGCGGGTTCGAATCGAGCTCAAGGCCTAACAATAATTTTTTATCATTATTATTGTTATGATAAATTTTTTCTTAATTGAAAAAATTTTTAAATTAGAATAGAAGAAAGAAAAAATTTAGACAACTGCCAAAGCTCGTTGTATAGATCCATTTCGGGAACTGCTAAATTCCTTCATCGGCAACGTTTAGGCGCCACTGCTATAACCATTCAGCCATCACAGCGGTTTTTTGTTTGTCTTCATTAATCCTACTTCTATTCTTGTTCGTGCCAATTGATATTCACAACACTGCGACATCTGTTGCAGAATGGATGTGAAAATTGGACTTGTTTGATGGCAATGCCGCCATAGTGTCATATTTTATTGACACTTTTTCCCGTGCTCTGGGATGTATTAACAATTTTTGTTGTTATATCGGCCTACTGATTTTAAGATCGCGGGTTCGAATCGAGCTCAAGGCCTAACAATAATTTTTTATCATTATTATTGTTATGATAAATTTTTTCTTAATTGAAAAAATTTTTAAATTAGAATAGAAGAAAGAAAAAATTTAGACAACTGCCAAAGCTCGTTGTATAGATCCATTTCGGGAACTGCTAAATTCCTTCATCGGCAACGTTTAGGCGCCGCTGCTTTAACCATTCAGCCATCACAGCGGTTTTTTGTTTGTCTTCATTAATCCTACTTCTATTCTTGTACGTGCCAATTGATATTCACAACACTGAGACATCTGTTGTAGAATGGATGTGAAAATTGGACTTGTTTGATGGCAATGCCGCCATAGTGTCATATTTTATTGACACTTTTTCCCGTGCTCTGGGATGTATTAACAATTTTTGTTGTTATATCGGCCTACTGATTTTAAGATCGCGGGTTCGAATCGAGCTCAAGGCCTAACAATAATTTTTTATCATTATTATTGTTATGATAAATTTTTTCTTAATTGAAAAAATTTTTAAATTAGAATAAGAGAAAGAAAAAATTTAGACAACTGCCAAAGCTCGTTGTATAGATCCATTTCGGGAACTGCTAAATTCCTTCATCGGCAACGTTTAGGCGCCGCTGCTATAACCATTCAGCCATCACAGCGGTTTTTTGTTTGTCTTCATTAATCCTACTTCTATTCTTGTTCGTGCCAATTGATATTCACAACACTGCGACATCTGCTGTAGAATGGATGTGAAAATTGGACTTGTTTGATGGCAATGCCGCCATAGTGTCATATTTTATTGACACTTTTTCCCGTGCTCTGGGATGTATTAACAATTTTTGTTGTTATATCGGCCTACTGATTTTAAGATCGCGGGTTCGAATCGAGCTCAAGGCCTTACAATAATTTTTTATCATTATTATTGTTATGATAAATTTTTTCTTAATTGAAAAAATTTTTAAATTAGAATAGAAGAAAGAAAAAATTTAGACAACTGCCAAAGCTCGTTGTATAGATCCATTTCGGAAACTGCTAAATTCCTTCATCGGCAACGTTTAGGCGCCGCTGCTATAACCATTCAGCCATCACAGCGGTGTTTTTGTTTGTCTTCATTAATCCTACTTCTATTCTGTTTCGTGCCAATTGATATTCACAACACTGCGACATCTGTTGCAGAATGGATGTGAAAATTGGACTTGTTTGATGGCAATGCCACCATAGTGTCATATTTTATTGACACTTTTTCCCGTGCTCTGGGATGTATTAACAATTTTTGTTGTTATATCGGCCTACTGATTTTAAGATCGCGGGTTCGAATCGAGCTCAAGGCCTAACAATAATTTTTTATCATTATTATTGTTATGATAAATTTTTTCTTAATTGAAAAAATTTTTAAATTAGAATAGAAGAAAGAAAAAATTTAGACAACTGCCAAAGCTCGTTGTATAGATCCATTTCGGAAACTGCTAAATTCCTTCATCGGCAACGTTTAGGCGCCGCTGCTATAACCATTCAGCCATCACAGCGGTTTTTTGTTTGTCTTCATTAATCCTACTTCTATTCTTGTTCGTGCCAATTGATATTCACAACACTGCGACATCTGTTGCAGAATGGATGTGAAAATTGGACTTGTTTGATGGCAATGCCACCATAGTGTCATATTTTATTGACACTTTTTCCCGTGCTCTGGGATGTATTAACAATTTTTGTTGTTATATCGGCCTACTGATTTTAAGATCGCGGGTTCGAATCGAGCTCAAGGCCTAACAATAATTTTTTATCATTATTATTGTTATGATAAATTTTTTCTTAATTGAAAAAGTTTTTTTTAAATTAGAATAGAAGAAAGAAAAAATTTTAGACAACTGCCAAAGCTCGTTGTATAGATCCATTTCGGGAACTGCTAAATTCCTTCATCGGCAACGTTTAGGCGCCGCTGCTATAACCATTCAGCCATCACAGCGGTGTTTTTGTTTATCATAATAATAATAATGATAAAAAAAAAAAAAAATTATTGTTAGGCCTTGAGCTCGATTCGAACCCGCGATCTTAAAATCAGTAGGCCGATATAACAACAAAAATTGTTAATACATCCCAGAGCACGGGGAAAAAAGTGTCAATAAAAATGACACTATGGCAGCATTGCCAACAAACAAGTCCAATTTTCACAGCCATTCTGCAACAGATGTCGCAGTGTTGTGAATATCAATTGGCACGAAACAGAATAGAAGTAGGATTAATGAAGACAAACAAAAACACCGCTGTGATGGCTGAATGGTTATAGCAGCGGCGCCTAAACGTTGCCGATGAAGGAATTTAGCAGTTCCCGAAATGGATCTATACAACGAGCTTTGGCAGTTGTCTAAAATTTTTTCTTTCTTCTATTCTAATTAAAAAAAAACTTTTTCAATTAAGAAAAAATTTATCATAACAATAATAATGATAAAAAAAAAAAAAATTATTGTTAGGCCTTGAGCTCGATTCGAACCCGCGATCTTAAAATCAGTAGGCCGATATAACAACAAAAATTGTTAATACATCCCAGAGCACGGGGAAAAAAGTGTCAATAAATTTTCAATTAAGAAAAAATTTATCATAACAATAATAATGATAAAAAATTATTGTTAGGCCTTGAGCTCGATTCGAACCCGCGATCTTAAAATCAGTAGGCCGATATAACAACAAAAATTGTTAATACATCCCAGAGCACGGGGAAAAAAGTGTCAATAAATTTTCAATTAAGAAAAAATTTATCATAACAATAATAATGATAAAAAATTATTGTTAGGCCTTGAGCTCGATTCGAACCCGCGATCTTAAAATCAGTAGGCCGATATAACAACAAAAATTGTTAATACATCCCAGAGCACGGGAAAAAGTGTCAATAAAATATGACACTATGGCGGCATTGCCATCAAACAAGTCCAATTTTCACATCCATTCTACAGCAGATGTCGCAGTGTTGTGAATATCAATTGGCACGAACAAGAATAGAAGTAGGATTAATGAAGACAAACAAAAAACCGCTGTGATGGCTGAATGGTTATAGCAGCGGCGCCTAAACGTTGCCGATGAAGGAATTTAGCAGTTCCCGAAATGGATCTATACAACGAGCTTTGGCAGTTGTCTAAATTTTTTCTTTCTTCTATTCTAATTTAAAAATTTTTTCAATTAAGAAAAATGTATCATAACAATAATAATGATAAAAAATTATTGTTAGGCCTTGAGCTCGATTCGAACCCGCGATCTTAAAATCAGTAGGCCGATATAACAACAAAAATTGTTAATACATCCCAGAGCACGGGAAAAAGTGTCAATAAAATATGACACTATGGTGGCATTGCCATCAAACAAGTCCAATTTTCACATCCATTCTGCAACAGATGTCGCAGTGTTGTGAATATCAATTGGCACGAACAAGAATAGAAGTAGGATTAATGAAGACAAACAAAAAACCGCTGTGATGGCTGAATGGTTATAGCAGCGGCGCCTAAACGTTGCCGATGAAGGAATTTAGCAGTTCCCGAAATGGATCTATACAACGAGCTTTAGCAGTTGTCTAAATTTTTTCTTTCTTCTATTCTAATTTAAAAATTTTTTCAATTAAGAAAAAATTTATCATAACAATAATAATGATAAAAAATTATTGTTAGGCCTTGAGCTCGATTCGAACCCGCGATCTTAAAATCAGTAGGCCGATATAACAACAAAAATTGTTAATACATCCCAGAGCACGGGAAAAAGTGTCAATAAAATATGACACTATGGCGGCATTGCCATCAAACAAGTCCAATTTTCACATCCATTCTACAACAGATGTCGTAGTGTTGTGAATATCAATTTGCACGAACAAGAATAGAAGAAGGATTAATGAAGACAAACAAAAAACCGCTGTGATGGCTGAATGGTTATAGCAGCGGCGCCTAAACGTTGCCGATGAAGGAATTTAGCAGTTCCCGAAATGGATCTATACAACGAGCTTTGGCAGTTGTCTAAATTTTTTCTTTCTTCTATTCTAATTTAAAAATTTTTTCAATTAAGAAAAAATTTATCATAACAATAATAATGATAAAAAATTATTGTTAGGCCTTGAGCTCGATTCGAACCCGCGATCTTAAAATCAGTAGGCCGATATAACAACAAAAATTGTTAATACATCCCAGAGCACGGGAAAAAGTGTCAATAAAATATGACACTATGGAGGCATTGCCATCAAACAAGTCCAATTTTCACATCCATTCTGCAACAGATGTCGCAGTGTTGTGAATATCAATTGGCACGAACAAGAATAGAAGTAGGATTAATGAAGACAAACAAAAAACCGCTGTGATGGCTGAATGGTTATAGCAGCGGCGCCTAAACGTTGCCGATGAAGGAATTTAGCAGTTCCCGAAATGGATCTATACAACGAGCTTTGGCAGTTGTCTAAATTTTTTCTTTCTTCTATTCTAATTTAAAAATTTTTTCAATTAAGAAAAAATTTATCATAACAATAATAATGATAAAAAATTATTGTTAGGCCTTGAGCTCGATTCGAACCCGCGATCTTAAAATCAGTAGGCCGATATAACAACAAAAATTGTTAATACATCCCAGAGCACGGGAAAAAGTGTCAATAAAATATGACACTATGGCGGCATTGCCATCAAACAAGTCCAATTTTCACATCCATTCTACAACAGATGTCGCAGTGTTGTGAATATCAATTGGCACGAACAAGAATAGAAGTAGGATTAATGAAGACAAACAAAAAACCGCTGTGATGGCTGAATGGTTATAGCAGCGGCGCCTAAACGTTGCCGATGAAGGAATTTAGCAGTTTCCGAAATGGATCTATACAACGAGCTTTGGCAGTTGTCTAAATTTTTTCTTTCTTCTATTCTAATTTAAAAATTTTTTCAATTAAGAAAAAATTTATCATAACAATAATAATGATAAAAAATTATTGTTAGGCCTTGAGCTCGATTCGAACCCGCGATCTTAAAATCAGTAGGCCGATATAATAACAAAAATTGTTAATACATCCCAGAGCACGGGAAAAAGTGTCAATAAAATATGACACTATGGCGGCATTCCCATCAAACAAGTCCAATTTTCACATCCATTCTACAACAGATGTCGCAGTGTTGTGAATAACAATTGGCACGAACAAGAATAGAAGTAGGATTAATGAAGACAAACAAAAAACCGCTGTGGTGGCTGAATGGTTATAGCAGCGGCGCCTAAACGTTGCCGATGAAGGACTTTAGCAGTTCCCGAAATGGATCTATACAACGAGCTTTGGCAGATGTCTAAATTTTTTCTTTCTTCTATTCTAATTTAAAAATTTTTTCAATTAAGAAAAAATTTATCATAACAATAATAATGATAAAAAATTATTGTTAGGCCTTGAGCTCGATTCGAACCCGCGATCTTAAAATCAGTAGGCCGATATAACAACAAAAATTGTTTTTCTAAAGTTATATTTCGCTTCAATAAAACAATCCAATTACCTTACCATGTTTCATCCCTTTTTTCGTATTTGGTATAGAATTATGGCATTTTTTTTCATTTTTCGTAATTTTCGATATCGAAAAAGTGGGCGTGGTCATAGTCGGATTTCGTTCATTTTTCGTACCAAGATAAAGTGAGTTCAAGTAAGCACGTGAACTAAGTTCATTAAAGATATATCGATTTTTGCTCAAGTTATCGTGTTAACGGCCATGCGGAAGGACAGACGGTGGACTGTGTATAAAAACTGGGCATGGCATCGACAGATTTCGCCCATTTTCACAGAAAAGAGTTAACGTCATAAAATCTATGCCCCTACCAAATTTCAAAAGGATTGTTAATTTTTGTTCGACTTATGGCGTTAAAAGTATCCTAGACAAATTAAATGAAAAAGGGCGGAGCCACGCCCATTTTGAAATTTTCTTTTATTTTTGTATTTTGTTGCATTATATCATTACTGGAGTTGAATGTTGACATAATTTACTTATATACTGTAAAAATTTTACTTTAATTTCTGTTAAAATTTTACTTTAAAACAAATTTTTTTTAAAAGTGGGTGTGGTCCTTCTCCGATTATGCTAATTTTTATTAAGCGTACATATAGTAATAGGAGTAATGTTCCTGCCAAATTTCATCATGATATCTTCAACAACTGCCAAATTACAGCTTAAAAAATTTTAAATTACCTTCTTTTTTAAAGTGGGCGGTGCCACGCCCATTGTCCAATTTTTTACTAATTTTCTATTCTGCGTCATAAGTACAACTCATCTACCAAGCTTCATCGCTTTATCTCTCTTGCGTAATGAATTATCGCAATTTTTCGGTTTTTCGAAATTTTCGATATCGAAAAAGTGGGCGTGGTTATAGTCCGATATCGTTCATTTTAAATAGCGATCTGAGATGGGTGCTCAAGAACCTACATACCAAATTTCATCAAGATACCTCAAAATTTACTCAAGTTATCGCGTTAACGGATGGACGGACGGACGGACGGACATGGCTCAATCAAATTTTTTTTCGATCCTGATTATTTTGATATATGGAAGTCTATATCTATCTCGATTCCTTTATATATGTACAACCAACCGTTATCCAATCAAACTAAATATACTCTGTGAGCTCTGCTCAACTGAGTATAAAAAGTTCTACAAGGCGAAATCATCAGACCTTGGAATCTTGGCAGGAATACTGTTAGTGGTATTGCATATAGAAATAAATTAGCAGTACCCGACAGATGATTTTCTGGATCACCTGCTCCACATTTTGGTCGATATCGCGGGAACGCCTTCACATATACATCTAAGGGCAATTCGCTTTTAAAACCCTCATTAATACCTTTAATTTGATATCCATATCGTACAAACACATTCTAGAGTCACCCCTGCCCCACCCTAATGGCGATATCTCGAAAAGGCGTCCACCTATAGACCTAATGCCCACTCCCTCTTAAAATGCTCAGTAACACCTTTCGTTTGATACCCACATCGTACAAACATTCTAGAGTCACCCCTGGCCCACCCTAATGGCGATATCTCGAAAAGGCGTCCACCTATAGACCTAATGGCCACTCCCTCTTAAAATGCTCAGTAACACCTTTCGTTTGATACCCATATCGTACAAACATTCTAGAGTCACCCCTGGCCCACCCTAATGGCGATATCTCGAAAAGGCGTCCACCTATAGACCTAATGCCCACTCCCTCTTAAAATGCTCAGTAACACCTTTCGTTTGATACCCATATCGTACAAACATTCTAGAGTCACCCCTGGCCCACCCTAATGGCGATATCTCGAAAAGACGTCCACCTATAGACCTAATGCCCACTCCCTCTTAAAATGCTCAGTAACACCTTTCGTTTGATACCCATATCGTACAAACATTCTAGAGTCACCCTTGGTCCACCTTTATGGCGATATCTCGAAAAGGCGTCCACCTATAGAACTAAGGATTACTCCCTTTTAAAATACTCATTACCACCTTTCATTTGATACCCATATCGTACAAACACATTCTAGAGTCACCCTGGCCCACCCTAATGACGATATCTCGAAAAGGCGTCCACCTATAGACCTAACGCCCACTCCCTTTTAAAATGCTCAGTAACACCTTTCGTTTGATACCCATATGGTACAAACATTCTAGAGTCACCCTTGGTCCACCTTTATGGCGATATCTCGAAAAGACGTCCACCTATAGAACTAAAGATTACTCCCTTTTAAAATACTCATTACCACCTTTCATTTGATACCCATATCGTACAAACACATTCTAGAGTCACCCCTGGCCCACCCTAATGGCGATTTCTCGAAAAGGCGTCCACCTATAGACCTAATGCCCACTCCCTCTTAAAATGCTCAGTAACACCTTTCGTTTGATACCCATATCGTACAAACATTCTAGAGTCACCCCTGGCCCACCCTAATGGCGATATCTCGAAAAGGCGTCCACCTATAGACCTAATGCCCACTCCCTCTTAAAATGCTCAGTAACACCTTTCGTTTGATACCCATATCGTACAAACATTCTAGAGTCACCCTTGGTCCACCTTTATGGCGATATCTCGAAAAGGCGTCCACCTATAGAACTAAGGATTACTCCCTTTTAAAATACTCATTACCATCTTTCATTTGATACCCATATCATACAAACACATTCTAGAGTCACCCGTGGCCCACCGTAATGGCGACATTTCGAAAAGTCGTCCACCTATAGACCTAATGCCCACTCCCTCTTAAAATGCTCAGTAACACCTTTCGTTTGATACCCATATCGTACAAACATTCTAGAGTCACCCCTGGCCCACCCTAATGGCGATATCTCGACCTAATTCAATTCCCACTCCCTCTTAAAATGCTCAGTAACAGCTTTCATTTGATACCCATATCCTACAAACATATTCTAGAGTCACCCCTGGTCCACCTTTATGGCGATTTCTCGAAAAGGCGTTCACTTATAGAACTAAAGCCCATTCCCTTTTAAAATACTCATTACCACCTTTCATTTGATACCCATATCGTACAATCACATTCTAGAGTAACCCCTGGTCCACCTTAATGGCGATATCTCGAAAAGGCGTTCACCGATAGACCTAAGGCCCACTCCCTCTTAAAATGCTCAGTAACACCTTTCATTTGATACCCATATCGTACAAACAAATTCTAGAGTCAGCCCTGGTCCACCTTTATGGCGATATCCCTAAATGGCGTCCATCCATAGAACTATGGCCTACTCTCTCTTAAAATACTCTTTAATACCTTCCATTTGATACACATGTCATACAACCACATTCCAGGGTTACGCTAGGTTCATTTTCCTACATGGTGATTTTCCTTATTTTGTCTCCATAGCTCGCAACTAAGTATGTAATGTTCGGTTACACCCGAACTTAGCCTTCCTTACTTGTTTTTACTTAAAAAAAGTTTCTATTGAAATGAAAATTTTCATTTGATTTGAAAAAAGTTAATTTTGATCTGATAACAGTTTCATTTGAAAAAAAGTTTCAGAAAAATTTCAGTTGAAATAAAAAAAGTTTATTTTCTTTTGAAAAATACTTGATTTGCTTAAAAAAGCTTCTGCTAATTTGAAAAAAAATTGAAAAATTAGTTTTAGTTGATATGCAAAAATGTTTCAGTTGAAATAAAAAAAGTTTATTTTCTTTTGAAAAAAGCTTAATTTGACTTAAAAAAACTTCTATTGACTTGAAAAAAATTTGAAAATAAGTTTCAGAAAAAGTTTCAGTTGAAATGAAAAAATGTTTCAGTTGAAATGAAAAAAGTTTATTTTCTTTTGAAAAAAGCTTCATGTGACATAAAAAAATGTCAATTGAAATGAAAAGCTTTCATTTGATTTGAAAAAAGTTTAATTTAAAAAAAAATTTTCATTTCATTCCAAGAATGTTTCAGTTGAAATGAAAAATTTTATTTCGTTTTGAAAAAAATTCAGTTTGATTTAAAAAAAAGTTTCAGTTGAAATAAAAAATTTCATTTGATATGAAAAAACATTTATTTTGATCTGAAAAAAGGTTAATTTGAAAAAAAAAAAGTTTCAGAAAAAATTTAAGTTGAAACGAAAAAAGTTTATTTTCTTTTGAAGAAAGCTTAATTTGACTTAAAAAAATTTCTATTGTTTTGAAAAAAATTTTAAAAATAAGTTTCAGAAAAAGTTTCAGTTGAAATGAAAAAATGTTTCAGTTGAAATGAAAAAAGTTTATTTTCTTTTGAAAAAAGCTTAATTTGACATAAAAAAGTGTCTATTGAAATGAAAAGGTTTCATTTGAATTGAAAAAAGTTTAATTTGAAAAAAAAAGTATCATTTGATTCCAAGAATGTTTCAGTTGAAATGAAAAATTTTATTTTATTTTGAAAAAAATGCAGTTTTATTTAAAAAAAGTTTCAGTTGAAATGAAAAAATTTCATGTGATTTGAAAAAAAAAAATTATTTTAATCTGAAAAAAGTTTTATTTGAAAAAAAAAAAAGTTTCAGAAAAAGTGTCAGTTGAAGTGAAAAAAGTTTATTATCTTTTGTAAAAAGTTTAGTTTGACTTAAAATTAAAAAGTTTCATTTGATTTGAAAAAAGTTTATTTTAAAGAATGTTTCAATTGAAATGAAAAAGTTTAGTTTGATTTAAAAAAAGTTTCAGTTGAAATAAACAATTTATTTTGATCTGAAAAAATTTTAATTTAGTTTCAAAAAAGTTTCATTTGACCTGAAAATGCTATATCAATCTGAACAGAAGTTGCGTTGCAGGTTTTTAAATTATTTGCTGACAAAACAATATTTGAGCAACAGGTTTGCAAGTCCATATAAATATAGGGTACCCACTTCTCTTTAAAATATCTTGTCTACTCAATTTCGCATGTGCAACACATACCCGCCCTGCCATCATTAGCAATCAAGCCCTTTGGCAACATGGCGCTTGAACGCTTAGTAGGCACTTTTCAGCTTACAACTTTATATACAAACATAGTTATGTATGTATATTTTGAAAACATGACTGCTCACCGCTTGGTTAGTTATCCTTTAGCCACTCTGCCAAATTATAGCGCATTTAATTTAACTTTGATGTTGCATGCGGCAAACAATTCGCAGACAATGTGTTGAACTTGTGCGGCAAGCAAACGCGTTGTTGGTCAATTGCTGGGAATGACTTTATACAGTTTGCAAAATAATCTATAACAGCTTTTTTTGTTATTTCATTATTATTTATTTCTTATTAAAAAAATATTATGCACGGCTTTCCTACATAAAAATTAAGTTAAACTAAATATTAAAGAAAAAAAAACTATTTTTAAATTACCAACTAAATGGCTGCTGCAAAAGAAAAAACCTTTACAGTGAGTCCTTTCGTGGGTGGACACCCACCGTAAGCCAACTTTTGTCCGCCCACGAGAGTTGTCCGCTCAACGGAGAGGGTAGGTTAGATTGGGTTACACTGGCCCATCAAACCCTCACATCTACCTTAATCGAGATTTGGCAACTCTGCCGCCCCTAGTAGCTGGAGCCTTCACCTGGCGAGAGCAGGACACGAACACAGAACGTTTTCAACAGTTTCTTACTTCAGCTCGCACTTCCTACATCTGTTACTGACGAGGGTTAACTTAAAAGCATGTGACGCCAGAAGGCAGTGTCCAGTTAGTATGCCGATCGTGAGCCTTACGTCTTCTTTCTTTAGGGATATGAGCCACTTGGTGAATTTAGTGTCGTAGGTTTTTCACATGATCGTAGAAATTTAACAGTACCGCGTCTTTGTCCACGTGGATCATATGCAAATTTTCATTTTGATTTCTCCCAAACGAATTGGGACTTCTATCATCGATTCAGCGAGTGCTGCACCCGCCTTTGCTAACTGAATAGCCTTTTCGTTATCTTCTGTCTCTTTATGACCGGGAAACCACTATATATGTATGGTCCGGCCTGAACGATTTTTTTCCAACGCTTCTTTGCATACTAGGACTCTTTTTGATGAAGCATTGTGTGAGGTTATTGCCTTAATCGCCGCCTGACTAGCAACACATATATTAACGCGGCTACTGCTTAAGCATACTTTACCCAAAGTTTCTGCTGCTTTCTTCACGGCTATAATTTCCGCCTCAAAGATGCTGCAGCAATCTGGCAACCTGCAGGATCTACTTATTTCTGGATGGACACAGTAATAGCAGACCGACCCCTACCGTTAATTTAGAGCCGTTGGAATACACGTGAATAGTATGTTCTGCCATTTCTGCACCCCTGGCGCCAACCCTTCGACTTGTTGCTCCAAGATCTTATTTCGCAGCTCAGACATTACCATATATTCCAATTTCCCGATATAAGATGGCGCTATATTGCTTTGGCCACAAGGCCTGCACTCAAGCTAGCCCGAGATCTCAAACCTTGTTTCAGTTGCTAACGAGTTATTTTCGGCCATTCGGTCTGCAGGCGGGATGTATAAAATGGCATGCAATGGCGATAATACCGCATAGCACAACAACCAGAAATGTGTTAGGTTGCAAATAAGCAGTTGAAAAGATTCGAACAAGAGGAAACATACGTTCATATAGGCATAGATGGTAACGAGAAGGCGGATGAGCTGGGATGAAGGATAGCTGAACATAATCAAGGAAAATTTTGAAACCAAGCGTAGGACTGAAAGGCGGCAATGATCACGTCAAATCAAATTTTCAGGTCTAGAAGCAGCTAGTGGGGTGGGCCGTAGGAAACTTCTTGTATTTTCCAAGAGTATGCGGTTATTTCATAACGAAGGTCATAGTTGTTGGGGAGTTTTTCAGCTTGGTCATCTTAAGCTTCTGGTAACTCTATGGACACATTCATTTCTAGTAAAATACTTTAGGACCGACCAGCTAAATCAAAGTTAACATTAGGCAATCTGGTACCGAACTTTTCATACACATAGCAAGGATACTAATTAGTGACAGATTATGACACTTCTTAAACTTGAGTACCTATTTATCTAACTAGAAATTGGTTTTATTCGGGGAGCCATTTTTTTTCATTTGTTATATCTGTAATCAGTACGACGTTTCTCAAACGTATAAATTGATATCCATTCTCTTTCTCTTTAGCCGCTTACGAGGAGATCGCTTCCATCCAAGAGAGGTTTTTGATTGTTCTGCTATGAAAACAAGTCTCTTTATCCGCCGATAAGAGGTTCGTGCTTGCTAGTAGAGTTTTTTAATCCCATTTTATAGCAAATAACTGTCCGCATCCAGCCCGCCTAACGCAGGACAACTTGTTCTAAAAATTGAGCCTACAACTTGGTGCATGAACAACTGTCCAGCCAAGAGAGATGTGCACTTAACAGAGGTGTTCGTTAGGAGCGGTTTCTCTGTACCTATGTATGTGTGTATATATTTTTACATATTTCCAGACTATAGGGTCTATAGCAATGTAATGGTTGCAGGGAAGGGTATGAAGGCTGATGTGCTGTATTGATTGATAGTGTTGAAACGCCGCCAACAGCCAGAAAAACGCGTGAGTGCCCAGTGCCGTGGTCGTTGTGGTCTGTAATTGCATTTAACTGCTGTTGTTGTTTTTGTTGTAGATGTTGTTTTTTTTTTGTTTTAGTTCTTGTTGTTGCAGTTGCTGCAAGTTTAACCTGATTTACATGCAAATTTACGAAACAATTTGCGCATAATTAGCATTTTTGCGCTTGACTGACGCAACCAAGTGACGGTTGATGTGAAAACTTGTTTTCCAAACTCTATAAAAGATAAATTACAATTTTTTTCATCAAGCGGATGTTTCGAGGCGTTAAATTGTTTTTATTATTATAAGATTTCAAAGTATATAATTAAGTACAAATCTACTTACATGCATATTGTGACGAATATTAGTGACACTAAGTGATACTCACATCACTAATCTGAAACTAAGTAAATAATGCCACAACAACAATAAAGCAAGCTGTCACACTTGTATGTACGTAAACAAATTAATCATTA
Organism: Eurosta solidaginis; assembly: GCF_040869045.1. Lineage (NCBI taxonomy): Eukaryota > Metazoa > Arthropoda > Insecta > Diptera > Tephritidae > Eurosta > Eurosta solidaginis. The sequence continues at coordinate 249,307,900 of NC_090320.1, read as the reverse complement.
TGTCTACACTTATGTCCATACAAGCAGCGGAGAGAAAGGCACAAACACATGCATATATCTGAGATACTCCCAAAAGTAGGCAATCATCTATGGAAGTATCACTCACATATACACGCGCATATGATAAGCTATAACGTGCACCTGTAGTTATAGCTGGTGAGTTTATAGCTGGTAAACAAATAGTAAATTCTAGAAATGCCTAGAAATATGCAAACGAGGAAACCGAAGAGTATAAAAGCAGCGCCAGCTGAGGCATGGCAATCAGTTTGATTTAAGCACGCTATCTGTTCAGAAGTAGAAGTGTTATTTTGAAAGTAGTCTAATAAAAACCATTTTGCATTATTGAATATCGGAGTTATTAATTCAACAGTTTAGTGATTCGAACGTTAGCAGAAAGTTGCAAATAAGCGGAATTGTACTAAAATCGTTACAATATATATTTATAAATAAATTGAAGAATATTAAATACTTAACGCTTTTTTCACAAAAATGTATACAGTGTACTGTGAAGGATTTTGTATACCTATGTGGAAGCATTGATAACAGTAAGAATGATGCCAGTCCAGAAAACCGAAATATATCGGCTATCGAAAAACGTGATATATATAATTCATTTACCGACCTATCCTGGATAATCGAGGGAGCTTTGCATGTGGGCTCCGTGGCGCAATGATAAAGAATTATTGTCCAGTTTTGCAGATATTTATCTGTATAGGTAGTTCAGCAAACTAAGCTCCAGCGACTACGTTGACCAAATCACACCTCTTCGCACAGAGTTCTGCTCCACTATGTAAAATTTCAAATTTAAATCTAAATTTTAAATTGTGGTACTTCGTGCATTTTTAGACTCTACCTACGTATGTATGTTAGGTGAAGTTAGATTGGGTAGCCTCTGTTCCAACTACGGAGGCAATGATTTGTTGATTTCACCTGGTTAGATGGAACTAAGTTAGCCTTAGTCCTTTGATGAGCACTAGCTATGGAAAACTGACCACAACTTTTTCGAAAAGCAGATCGATGCAGCCCCAGGCGGGTTGAGACACTCTTTGAACACACCTTAACACATAGTTTTAATACCAGTGCTCTCTCGACTCTCGTCGCAATTAGTGCGTGCAGAAGAAAAGTACCAGCTTATTCCGAGCTCATTACGTATATGTTTTTGATAGGGATTTTTAGACCAGTTCATCCATCCATCGTCGATGGTAAAGGTTAGTTGAAAGACCGCCCATGGAAAACTCGAATATCGCTATGTTTGTTCAGAAGAAATTAAGTTAGAATAATAAACGAAGAGATAACACAATTCCTGACACAATATATGAGCCTTTAAAACTTCAGTAATTACACAGGTACAACAGACAAACATACAACAACAAAGAAACACAAAACAATAAACGCACCAAAGCAACAAACCCGCAAAGAAGTTCAAACGACTAGAGTTACTGATTTTTACCTACCTCGGTCAGCCACAGAAATCGATCAGTAAAAACCACCCTCGGTTATGAATGAACACGCATTCAATACACACAAATATACAAAAGCATCAATTTTGACAAACGACAACAAAAGATCAGAACGAAAATCGACACTGATGATGGCACAACGCCGAAACCGGTTTATCTTGAAATTTGACAAGAGATGACGGAAAATCGTTTCAATATACAAAATTTAGTGATGTTCGGAACGTGATGTGTCTGACACCGACTTTTTTGCAGACATAAGTTGAATGTAGACTAAATAGTCGGAAATTCGGTGCCGTGCGACGATGCCCGTAACTACTTTCACTGTTGATTTGTTTCAGAAGGAAGCTTTTTTTATTTTACAAATATGACAATATGGGTATTTAGACTTTGTCAGCATACCGGTTGGTCCTAACAGTGCAGTTTTCGTTGTTTCCCAAAAAATCATGCAATGGTGGTCGCACATGGTTGCTCGCTATTGTTGTTGTAGCAGTGCTTCTCTCCATGCAATAGGTGTGACCACTCACTAATTTTCATCAATGTTCTTGCAGTTTCAACAGGGTTGGGCCAGATAGATAAGGACGTTGGAGGCGTTGGTTCCACATTACAATTGAAGAGATGGTAAGTGTCATCTGGGTACATATTACAAGCGGGACATACATTGGTATGTCGGGGCTGATTCTGGATAAGTAAGATTAGAGTTTAATCTATTCAGTAATCAGAGCGAAGTTGAACCATAGTGACGCGCGCCTACCTGGCGAGGCTGCTCTCCTCAACTGCCTTTTTATGGATGTTTCTGTCATGCTTCTTTTTTTTTCATACCGCTGAATGCTTAAGTGCCGGATTTTTTCGTAGTGTTTAAGTCCCAGGGAAGGCCCCGCCGCCTTCAGATGTCTCTTGGTATGCCCAGGTTTCTGCATATTCATCAGGTTGCTCGTCTCAACTATCTCCGTTTCTAAACGTTCGCTGGCTGGATCTTCGGTTTGGTGGGCGGAGCACGCTACCACTACACCACGCCGCACAGTGACATTGCTTGGTTTAGACGCGAAAAAGTAAAAATTTTCAAGTCATTTTTTTTTCTAATTTGAATGCAGTTTATTTTTACAATGCCCACAGTATATAACGGTAATTATCATTTCTTATAATTATTGTTCTTCATTGAATAATCTGCTGTCAAACTGTGAGTTTTTGATGACCCGCTAACTAGTACAATTTACAGAAGGGAAATAACGAGTGGTTTAAAATTAAATGGTGGTGTTACAAAAGCTAAAATATTTTTTGGCTATTTAAAATCCACACGTAATTATATTATTTTGCAAGTGTTCAAAAGTTTTTTGGTTGAGTATTTTTTAGGAAATTATGAGCTTTTTAATGTGTATTATTTTTGTGCTTAAAATATATAAAACCGTGAAAAGAAAAGCCTGCCAAAAGTTTGAACCACCCTGTACCACAACAATTTTTGAACTTCTACAATAATTCAGCATTATTGCATATCTTAATATATAAAAATCATGTGTCGCTATGTTTAACAGCGATGGACTCCTAAACTACTAAACCGATTTTTAATTTGTTTAGTACCCCGTGTGTAGTTCGATCTAAATGAAAATATAGGATAGGTTATATCTCAGTTTATAGTCGCAATATTATTTTATTGCAAATTTTTTTATTTGTTTATACGTAATAATAAAATGTTCGTATACGCATCGGCACTCACATTTTCAGGTGGTGCGGATATACTTCCGTGTAATTGGTGGGTGTTTAATTAAACAACGTGCTTATCAATAAAAAATATTATAGTGAATGATATCAAGTATAGCACATCACCAGGCCCGCCGAGAAGGTGGGGGGGGGGGGGGGGGGGATTAGCCCCGGTCCCGGGGTTTCTGAGGGGACCCACGTTTTAGAGGTACTATGACATTTTTTTTAATTCAGGAGAGTCTTTAGTTGTTCCATGTGCAATTTTTAAGCCGAATTTCAAAGAGAGTCAGACGGAAAAAGTTTATTAAAACGTCTGCCGTGTCTTCTAGTAACTCAAATGATTCTTCATCCCCGTAGGCCGCCGTTTTGATATAATGATGATCACAAAGAGGGAGTTGTATGAGGTGTGGGTTGCAGAACGTGGCCAAAAGCAAAAGGATAAAGCCGTTGTAGATCACTTGTGTACTGTTTTAGGGAGGGAGTAAATAGTGACGAGGGGTTGCATGATGAATGCTGGTAAAGTTCGAATTTTTTTATCAAACTTTTTATGAGGTGGATTCAAGTGAATTACACCAAAGTTAATTTTCTTGGAAAGTTTGCTTCATGGTTTGAAGAAGATAATAGATTTTGTTTGAGCGACTGTCGTAGTCGCCAACAGCCAACCCTTCTATTTAATAGAACTTAGGCTTAAGAAAACCTAAACAGGAATTTAAATGAATTTGGCTGAATTTTATATTGAAGTTTTTTACATATGTACATTTTACGTATAAGTACGCATTCTGAATTATTTGCACGTACGAATACGTAATATCATATATTACGTACATATTTATTAAATTTAAGAATTTGAAATGTTTGTATTTTACGCTAACACGCGAGCGTATTTCACCCCTCTGGCAACCCCAACAATGGGTTGACAGATGTGACTATGTACGTACATACATACATTTATATTATTGTTTTGACACTTCTTTTTATTTTTATTCATTCGAAATTTTGTATCCGGCTCGAAGGACCATGTCTAAGCTTTGGGCAATTGAGGGCGAGCAGTTTAATAAGAGTTATAAATGAGTAATTTTATGTGCTTGTAAGCGTTTGGTCGGGTACGTCAGCCACTGTGCCACGACTCATATATTGGTCCTTCGACGCCACTAAGGAAACCATCGCAATAAAAACGCAAGTACCTTCGCCCTTTTTGTAAACCGTGAGTATTAAATGAGATAATACAACCCAATCACGGAAAAAATACATATAAAAAAAGAAAATTAAGGCAAATTTCATTTTCGAGGATTATTATTTCCCGCCAATAATCCTCATTTCCCGCCAAATTTTCTCAAGTTCCCACCAAATTGGCACATACCATTTCGTATATATATATATATATATATATATATATATATATATATACATATAGCAATAACCCCATATTGCAAAACTCAGTACGGTATATGTGCAAAGCAAAATAAGAAAAACTCAGTAGTTAGCTACAGTGGGCACACTTGCTAAAAGCACCCCTTATATTTTAATGCGACAAATCTCTTAATAATGTAAAATTTTTTCATTTTAAATTAAAATATCTCTTGTCGTTAATTAAATATATTGCACAACCTCTGCTAACTTCTGATTTCTCCCCATTGAATTAAAAAAATACAAAACGCAAAAAATATTTTCAAATCTCCATACTTGCGTATACATACATACGGATATACAAAAGAAAGAAAACGACATAAGCGGTGAAATAAAATATCGTGCACAGTGGTACAAGAGTGGTGCAGTGCGTATTATAGCACTTTTCTCGCATTAAATTTGCACGCTATAAATTCTCAATCCCCATTAAGAATTTCGATAAGCTACTAATTTCTCTCTCCTCAAAGCCCCTACAGTCCAACAAATCGAAGCTAGATAAGACTCCTCTAAGTCACACAAAAAAAAAATAAAAATACACATTTTTAGATAATCTCATACGTATCAAAATTATAATAATTTACCCCCGAGATACTTTTAATACGTATATATACATATATCTCACATAATTTTTCCCACGTATATTTAAACCACCCTCATATACATATATTAAATATAGTGCAAACGCAGCACAGTGGTAAAATTTTCTCAGTCTCACCCTCAAATAAATTTAGCTTAAAAACTTTTTTTTGGTTTTGAAAAGTACTCTCTCTTGCTATTTAACGTGAATATTTTAACGTAACTCCCTCACATAGTTAAAAGCAAATACTCTCTCTTCAAAAAAAAAAAAAAAGTTTTCTCTCTGAAGTTAAATTTTTTGTTGATTCTCAACTCTAAGCGACATAAAACAAAGCTCAAAAATGAGTGACGATGAAACCAAAAAAGGTGGCTCCAAAACTCAAGGAGTTAAAAAATTTTAAATCTCGTCTGCCCCCAAAAAATTTACATCCGAAACGGACAATTTTTTGGAATATTGTGCTCGGTTTAGGTCGACGTCGCTCCAAGACAACACGGAGTCCTCACTCAAAATAAAAAACGCCAATATAGACAAATTTTGGAATAGAGTCCAAACCGTCTTCGATAAGATTGTCGAAACCCCAGATCAGGACCTGCCCGAAGATTTTCCAACATCTGCTAATAGCATATACAGGTCCTGTCTCATAGCATACGAAGACACAAAAGCCCAGATCGAAGACCAGCTTCAGTTGCTTAAACAAGCAAACGCCCCCGCTCCCTCTACCGTCACAACAGGTCCACCCGATAACTCCGGTATTTCGCTAAAAATCCCTCCCTGCGATACCGAAATATTTTATGGTGGTTATGAAAAATGGCCCTCATTTCGTGACATGTTCACAGCCGTTTATATTAACCATCCCAAACTCTCCCAAGCGCAAAAATTGTATCACCTCAGATACAAAACCCAAGGAAAGGCAGCTCAAATAGTCAACCAATTTCCCTTGACTGACGACAACTTTGCCTTAGCGTGGGAAGCCCTAAAGGCCCGATACGAGAACAGACGAGTTCTCGTAGATAACCAAATACGGGCCCTGATGAACTTAAAAACTATCACTACCGAAAACAGTGAAGACATTCAAAGGTTGCAATCGTCGGTAAATAATTGCCTTCAAATTCTCGCCACGCAACAAGTCTCCACAGATAACTGGGACCCCATACTTATTTATCTGGTTACCTCTAAACTCCCAGAAAATACAGTCACGTTGTGGGAGCAATCTCTAACCTCAAGAAGATAACTTCCCAACTGGTCCCAAATGGACCAGTTCCTCACAACGCGATACGAAGTGGTAGAAAGAGTTGATCAATGGCGCCCAAGTAAAAGTAAATTCACTCCTCCTCAAACTAGGCCGCCATTTAAACCCCAACAGTCGCATCCCTTTCAAAATAGATCGACCTCCCACACCCAATCTCATATGACAGAGCAGCGAACAATGTACAAGTGCGCTATGTGTAAAACCTCATCTCACCCCCTTATAAGTTGCTTCAAATTTAAGAAGCTGTCGACCTCTGATCGCAGAAGGTTTGTGAGAGAAAACAATATGTGTTTCAATTGCCTCTCTCAGTCACACATATTGAAAGACTGTTCCAGTACTCAAACTTGCAATCAATGTCAAGATCGGCACAACTCAGTTCTTTACGAAGACACATCTCAAGTGCCGAAAAGACAACCCTCACGATTGCAAAGGACAGCCTCACAAGCCACCACCACGAATTCCACAGTCTCACCCGGTAATACTCCCGATCAAGCCAATGCTCTGGATGAAAGCCCTTCATGCTCGCAGAAAAGCCAAGTGCAATCGTTTTATTCCGAAAACGATTGTGAAATAATTTTACCCACGGCTATCGTTCCCGTAGAGCATAAAGGAGAAATTTTTAAACTACGAGCTCTTGTGGATCAGGGATCTGAACGAACCTTTATCTCTACCAGAGCCCAAGATAGACTCAAACTCCCATTCAAACCCTCTAGATTTGAAATATCAGGGATGGGCGGCAAGGTAGTTCAGACCTCAAACAAATTGTGCTCTCTGACTTTGGTATCCCCCGATTTCAAAACCAGAATAAGTGCAGAGGCAATAGTATTACCCCGGCTAACAAAAATGCTCCCCTCGCTTAAGCTCACTAGCGAGCTTCAAGCAAAATGGGCACACCTCAACCTCGCAGACTCGAACTGTCACTCCCCCTCGCAAATAGATCTCGTCCTAGGCAGTGATGTAATACCGCAAATCATCCAAAATGGCGTTGAGAAACTTTCCCCCCATCTTCTAGCGCAGAAAACCATTTTTGGATGGATTCTGAGCGGTAGAGCTCCTGTGTTGGTAAACGCTTTCTGCATGCAAGTGTCAGAAGTGTCGAACGAAGATCTTCACTCGCTATTGCGTAAATTCTGGGAATTGGAGGAAGTTCCCACCAAACCCCAAATAATCCCAGAAGACGAGTTTTGCGAAAATTTCTATGCAGCCACAACCTCACGCGATGATAACGGTCGTTATATCGTAAAGCTGCCGTTTAAACCCAGCTTCCCAGAGTCAATCTCATTATCCCACTCTCGGTCTTCAGCTCTAAGCCAGTTTCTTGGAATGGAGAGAAGTCTGCAGAAGAAAGGGGATTTAAAGACTCAATATGATAGTGTTCTAGAAGAATACCTCACCCTCGATCATATGGAGGAAACCGGCTCCTATGAAAAATTTGACGGAGGAAAATGCCTCTCATTTTATCTTCCTCATCACGCAGTTGTCAAACCCGAGAAAAAGACATCAAAGGTGCGGGTCTTGTTTAACGCCTCAAAGAAGTCGGCATCTGGACATGCGCTCAACGACGTTCTGTATACCGGCCCTACCCTCCAGCCCGATCTGATGCTTCTGATTCTCAAGTGGCGTACCTACCAATTTGTTTTTAACGGAGACGTAGAAAAAATGTATCGTCAAATCATAATGCATGAAGACGACAGAGACTATCAGAGGATAGTCTTTCGCTCATCTCCGAGCGACCCCATAAAAGACTATCGTCTGAAAACAGTCACATTTGGTGTGAACTGTGCCCCCTACCTCGCCATACGTACTCTTCACCAACTGGCCAAAGATGTAAAGGAAACTTTCCCCAAAGCCGTCCCTGTTTTGACGAAAGAAACATATGTAGATGACATTCTCTCTGGCAGCCATGAAATTCTCTCTGCTGAAACATCTCTCTCCCAAGTCATCCAAGTGTTAGCGTCAGCAGGATTTCCATTACGGAAAATAACGGCAAATCACCCCAGTATAATAAAAAACATCAAAGAAGAGGACTTGCTAGATACCAATCTTTTGGAATTCGAGAAAGCAAGCAACACCAAAACTCTCGGCATACAGTGGAACGCTCTGACCGACACGTTTTCGTATACAGTGGACTCAATACCCCTCTCGTCCGCTAATACAAAACGACAAATTCTCTCCTCGGTCGCAAAACTTTTTGACCCCGCAGGGTGGCTTACGCCGATTATGATTCAGGCCAAGATTTTACTCCAAGAGCTATGGATAGACGGAACTGGCTGGGACGAACCAGTGAAGCCCCTCCGCTTCATTAAATGGACGCAGTTCGCAAAAAATTTACCCAACATCTCAGAGATAAAGATACCTCGATGGGTTGACTACATGCCGAACCAGCAGGTTTAACTGCATGGTTTCTGCGATGCGTCAGAAAAGGCATATTGCGCCACTATATATCTGCGAACAACCCACGGTGCCACCACTTCGTCCCACCTTCTGGTCGCTAAAGGCAAGGTGGCCCCTCTTCGCACTACCAGTCTTCCAAGACTAGAACTATGTGCAGCTCTACTCCTTGCCCGACTAATCGCCGTCGTACAATCCCATCTCGAGCTCTCTCTTACAAATCTTTACATGTGGTCTGACTCGGAAATTGTGTTAGCATGGCTCGAAAAGCCTCCCCACGCTTGGAAAACTTTCGTATCCAATCGAACAGCTGAAATTATGGATCTCGTCGGAAGCGCCTCCTGGAAGCATGTAGGCAGTCGCGACAATCCAGCAGACATGGGCACTAGAGGATGCAAACCCATGGACTTGGCAAATTCTTCGCTGTGGTGGAATGGCCCTGCGTGGCTGACCCAGCCCCCCGAAGCTTGGCCAAACCCATCTACCCGCAGCATCAACCCGCCTGAAATGCGCCGAGTCGAAGCACTATACTCAGCTGAAGATGACCCCGATGTATTGGATCGATTTTCCTCATTTCCTCGCGCCCTCAGGGTCATGGCATATGCCTTCAGGTTCATTAATAATCTCAAGGACCGAATTCGAGGCATTAAACCCGCTTACACTCCCTCTCTGTCTCATGAAGATCTCCGCAAAGCGATAAATAAACTTGTGAGGTTAACACAAACCCGATATTTTCCTCGCGAAAGAGAATGCTTGGAAAATGCAAAACCCATTGATCAAAGAAGCTCTCTACTAACCCTCAACCCATACCTCGATGAAAACGGGCTCCTCAGGGTTCATGGTAGACTAGTTCATTCGACGTTGACTTACAATGAAAAACATCCCGTTATTATCCCAGAAAAATCAAGATTCGCTGTCCTCTATATACAGTACCTCCATGAACTTCTTCTCCATGCCGAAATACGTCTCATGCAGCAATGCCTCAGACAGGATCTCTATATTCCACGACTTAAACCCCTCATAAAGAGATGCATACATCAGTGCAAAACTTGTACCCTCCACAAGCAGCAAATGCGATCGCAAATCATGGCGGCTTTGCCCCCGGAACGATGCACATATGCTCCGCCTTTCACCACTACCGGTGTCGACTTTGCGGGGCCTTTTCAAATAAAAGCCTCCTTGCTAAGGTCTCACACCTTACTGAAAGGCTACGTGGCCGTTTTTGTCTGTTTCGTGACAAAAGCTGTCCACCTTGAGCTGTGCTCGGACCTAACAACAAATGCCTTTCTCGCAGCATTCGCTCACTTCGTCGGACGTCGTGGATATCCTGCCACAATGATGAGTGACAACGGCAAAACGTTTATTGGAGCTAAAAGAGCGACGGAAAAAGAGTTCGTTGCCTTCATGAAAACTGCTTCTCAAGAAGTAATCGCAAAATACTCTCCCCAGGGCATTAATTGGAAATTCATTCCACCCGGAGCTCCCCACATGGGCGGCTTGTGGGAGTCTGCAGTGAAGAGTTTCAAACTGCACTTCAAGAGGACTGCAGGAGCCCACAAGTTCACATTTGAAGAATTTACCACCCTCTTGGTAAGAATTGAAGCCGTATTAAACTCTCGTCCTATCTCACCTTTATCCCAAGATCCGACAGAGTTTACCGCGCTGACCCCCGGCCACTTTCTCCGAGGTAGCCCCCTCCTCGCTATCCCTGAAGTGGATCACGCGGATTTATCTCTTATAAACCGATGGGACAGGGTAAAAAGTTTACATCATCAGTTCAGCAAAAGGTGGAAGGAAGACTACCTAAAGGATCTCCAAAAAAGGCAGAAGTGGAAAAATCCACAACCCGAACCCAAGGTCGGTGAGTGTGTCTGCATTCACGACGACTCACTTCCCCCGACTGAATGGCGCCTTGGACGGATTGAAAAAATACATCCAGGTCCTGACGGCCATATACGTGTTGTAGACGTTCGTACTCAAACCGGCACCCTCACACGACCACTTTTCAAGCTCTGTTTCCTCCCTCATATTGGAAGCCCACCCTCTCGGGCATCCCCGGAGAATTCGTAGCTACTCTCAAACCACCTCTGACCACTCTTACCACATCACCGTCTCCAATAGTCGTATTTCGCAACATAATGCCAACTGAAACTCCCTGCCTTAACATTTCTCTCACCTAAAAGGCATTTACAACTATACTTTCAGATTGTCATGAATCGCGAGCAGCAACGGGCACCCCGAAACTCCTTGCGGTCAGCAGTGGTCGCGCGCAGCCCGCCGCTGCAAATCGACTACCGACGATGCCGCAATTGCAGAGTCTTCAAGCAACTGAAGCCGCCACAACGATGGATTCTCGCGAGGGCGCATAAATTCTGCCTAAATTGCTTAGCGCTATCGCACGCCACAGATGAATGCAGCTCCCATGATCGCTGCCGAACTTGCGGCTTACGACATCACTCTCTGCTACATCGACGGGATGCAACCCCGAGCATCCCACGTCATACCCAGGCACCCCGGCCTGGTCGCCAAGTAGTACCACCTCAGGTACCCTCGGCCCCCACCGTGCGACCCCGTTCTCGCCCAGCTATCTCTCGGTCTCGTCCAGCTACCGAAGCACAACCGCCAGCATCTACTGCCGCTCGACGCACCGTTCGGTGCACCGCTCAAGGGCTGCAAACTGCCACTTTCAGGGGAAAGGTGTCTGACCTCCTCGTACGAGATGCGCTACGGACTCTTCAAGAGCTGCAAGAGGCTCTAGCCGCTGAACGCGCCTAGGGCGGGGACGATGTTTGAGCGACTGTCGTAGTCGCCAACAGCCAACCCTTCTATTTAATAGAACTTAGGCTTAAGAAAACCTAAACAGGAATTTAAATGAATTTGGCTGAATTTTATATTGAAGTTTTTTACATATGTACCTTTTACGTATAAGTACGCATTCTGAATTATTTGCACGTACGAATACGTAATATCATATATTACGTACATATTTATTAAATTTAAGAATTTGAAATGTTTGTATTTTACGCTAACACGCGAGCGTATTTCACCCCTCTGGCAACCCCAACAATGGGTTGACAGATGTGACTATGTACGTACATACATACATTTATATTATTGTTTTGACACTTCTTTTTATTTTTATTCATTCGAAATTTTGTATCCGGCTCGAAGGACCATGTCTAAGCTTTGGACAATTGAGGGCGAGCAGTTTAATAAGAGTTATAAATGAGTAATTTTATGTGCTTGTAAGCGTTTGGTCGGGTACGTCAGCCACTGTGCCACGACTCATACGCTTACAAGCACATAAAATTACTCATTTATAACTCTTATTAAACTGCTCGCCCTCAATTGCCCAAAGCTTAGACAGATTTAAATATAGGTATGTTCAACTGTGAACAAAAGAACAAGATAAGGCTATAAGAAAGTTTTTGTTTGGGGTAAATTCAAAATTTTTGGAAGGGGGTCCAACCCCGCCCCTACGCCTCACCTCACTGAAGGACGGTATGGCATACAAACATATACACTTGGTTTGAATGAAATATATTAATTTTTCAGTGAGTTATTAATTTTTCGCATCTAAATCATGCAAAAATGCCACTGTGCGGCGGCCGCTAAAAATATCTTTACCTATTTGAATATCCAATTCTTGGGGAAGTAAGACATGTACTACACTAGCATAGTTATGAGCCAGACAATCTTGCCTTTGAAATGATCTAAATGAAAGTTCATGATAACCTTACAACTAGCATTATGTTATTTTGGGTCAAAATTAACGTGTCAATATCTGAAGCCTTAGCGATAACCTCTGCCTCTTCTCTAAACTCCACGGCCATTTTAATATCTCCACGTGCTGTTGCTCATTACAGAACAACAACATTGAGCCCAACATTGAACTGTTATTATTTCGATATTTTGAAACTTTGTTGAAAACTCGTAAATTATCTGTTATTATTAGACACTGCTCGTAGGCACCAATTGTCGTCATAGTCATCGCCATTGCTGTCAATATCAGCGAAAACAGCCACACCAAAAGCACTAATACCGCTTCAAGTGTGTATATAACGCCCATCAACAGTGCAATTGATGTTTTCGATGTTTGGTGTAAAGCAAGTTTGATAGCCATCAGCATTGCAAATATATGTAAGTATGTGTGCGTGTGTCTGTGAATTGAAGTGATTGCATATAAAAGTAATAATTCTTAAAGTTTATTACACAATTTTAGATTTTAGTCAATTTGCCATTATTAGTGTGGGTAAATTTGGCACTAATGATTTTCACCTTTAATATTAAAAGTTTGAAGTGAATGTAGCTATACTTACTTGCATTGCACTGTGGGTCAGTTCATGTCGTATTTTTGGTTAAATCGACAAATCGGGTTTTTTTGTTAATCAACAGAACTTCATCGCATTATGGGTAGATAATTCAACCGAGTTTTTTGTGAAGAGAACAAATTTGTTAGGTCATTTCAACAGAAGAGGAACTGTTTGTCTCAAGTCAACAAAATTCTTCAAAAATCACAAAGTCTCAATCAATTTAGGTGATTTTTCTGTTATAAGAACTTATTTCATTGGTCATTTCAACAGCGAATAACTGTCAATACTATGGAAATACATCAATCAGCTAATCTTAAAGATAAACTTGCGCTCACGGCGCACACTACTTTGTGATTGTGCCTCAGAAATCTCTGTGGCATCAACAGCCTTCAATGTTATTGTAATGTTGACTGACATTTGTTATTTTAACAGTTTTTATTGGGATTTTTAGGGTAGCAATAATAATGGTTAAGTTAACAGGGATACGACTTCAGATTTGATTTTATTATTTTTTGATTTGATTGTTGAAACCATCAATGCAGAATCAACAATTTGTGCGAAGTTGATTCAACAGCTATATAAATAAATAAAGGTAAGGCGCGATAACTTTAGCAGAGATTTTAGGCCGAGCTTCTCTTCTCTTCCAATCTGCGCTGTGCTCCTGTTAATTTAACCTACAAATTGGCGGGCGGTGCCTACATGTTTTATGCCGACTCCGAACGGCATCTGCAAGGCAGATGAATTTTCACTGAGAAGCTTTTAATGGCAGAAATACACTCGGAATGTTTGCCAAATCACTGTCTAGGGGCGACCTCGCTAAGAAAAACTTTCTTCTAATTGAAAAAACTTATTTCTATAATTTTGTTCTTACTTTGCCCGGGGCTACCACCACACCACGACGGTCGCCTGCTATATAGGATTGATAAAGATCGACGGAAACTTCGGTCGAGTTGACTAGTAATTCTATGTATTTGACAAGCTTTTTTCTCTCAGAGCAACTGCTAGTGGCCACTTCTTTCCCGGCGACCCTGCAATTCCTGCTTTTCCTTTAACTCTCTTGAACCATAACTGTTTGTTTTTGCCTAGATTGAATTGTGGCTATGTCGAACAGCATGAAAGCCAATTGTGCTATCACACAAAACTAAAATACTACAAGATAAAATAGTTACGTAGCAGCGGTATAGTTTCGGGTAAGACCTACCGCGAAATACTCAAAATTTAGTGCCTTCTTAGTAAAGGCCAAGATGACTCGAGAGGCAGCCGAACTGCCAGTGAGCAAATTTCAACTTGCATGCTTACATCTAGGCGTTGACAGAAAGTCCTCAACCAGCCTTCACTTCCAGCTTCGACCCATCCGTGAACCAGTTAAATGACATACTACGTAGATGAGTTCCTCTCTTCAGTCCTATGACTGACTGACTATGCAAGCGGGCCAGTACGTGGCTCAAAATAATATGTCTTGTTTGGGATAAAATCGAAGTTGTCAGGAATATGGAAGCACCAGAGATCAGAAAACGTATGAACCAAATTTCAAACAATTCGTATCTTAAATAAGAATTTGTTTTAAATATCGCTACATGGCCTACTTCCCATAAAGGTTAGCCTATAAAAAAGGAAAGGTAATTCGGCAGCTGTAGTATGGATGTATGTAGTGTGCACGTCTTCCATATTGCTGTATACATCTCTGCATCTCATATTCTCTGTTGCCTTCTATGTATATTTGTGTATGAACGTTTCCCTTTTCATCTGCTTGCCTGACTGTTGTTGTGGCTGTTCAGCATTTGTTACAAACGGTGTAGTGACGTATCGAAACTGCTAATATTAGCCTGCAAAAAATCGTGCAATTAATTCCTAAAAAGACTGGTCTCCGATTGTCTCTTTTGTTTATAATAAATAAATAAATATAAGGCGCGATAACCTCCGAAGAGACCTAAGGACGAGCTTCTCTACCAATTTGCGTCGTGCTCCTCTTGATTTTCCCTACAAATTGGCCGGACGGGGTGTACATATTTTATGCCGACTCCGAACGGCTCTGCAAGGCAAATGAGTTTTCCCTGAGAGCTTTTCATGGCAGAAATACACCAGGAGCGCTTGCCAAACACTGCCGAGGGGCGACCCTGCTTAGAAAAATTTTCTTCTAATTGAAAAACCTTATTTCTAAAATTTTGATGTTGCTTTGCCCGGGGTGTGAACCCAGGGCATGCGGTATGATAGGCGGAGCACGCTACCAGCACACCACGGTGGCCGCCTTTACATTTGGGCATAATTGATCCCCTTTAGTCCCTTTCGAGTACAGTTGGGATCAGTCTGTTTGTAATCTATGTAGCCCATTTTAAGAAATATTAAAAAATACGGCAACGGTCATTGAATCGAATTATTTAAGAAAAGTGCGGAGTCCTATACCGAACCTAAATTACTAGGACTTAACGACTACGCCGGAATTATGGTTAAATTTTCTAAGAATATTTTTTATTCCTTTTTGAAAAGCAGGCGAACAACTTACATAAAATAGATTTGGTGGCTTCGCAAACCCTTCGATTCTGTTTCTTGCATAAAAAATGAGACTGGACCCTACTTGAGTCCTTATTGAAAAGAAAAGGGCCTAGTCTTCATTTGTTCACATATGGGTACAAAGGGGATTGATCTTATCGATCCCATTCGGGTATAAATGGGTACAATTAGTCTCTTCATTGGACATGGTTCAAACAAAAGGGAACAGTTCAACTCATAAAAAGAGATCAAAACTGACATTGGTCGCATACACCTTTGCGACTAAACTCGGATTCATCCTAGACTAATCGTATTTTTTGCAGGGTAACCACAAGACAAAGAAACTACCCTGCAAAAATCGCGAGTACTCCATGCATGCATGTATGGAGTACTCGCTATGGACCAACCGAGTACTCCAAAATTAGATACAATTCATACAAAAAATATGGTCAAATTAACATTGCGATGTCCTAGGACTGAACCATATACTCCAGCTTCGCATAACATCAGAGTAATCCATGGAGTACCCACAGTCCAATAAACATCGTGTAGTGATTACAATCGTTAAAAACGAGCAATGATCGGCTTACAATGTGTTCGTGTAGAAACATGAGTTGGTCCATTGCTGCATTACAGTGGAGTATAATGGTAAGTACTCCAGTGGACTACATGATCCAACAATTTTTGCAGGGTAGTTTTATGTGGCGGCTCGCCAATAGTTTTTCACTTGAGTAGGTATTTTTACAAAATATCATCGAATCACCTAATGCATGCTGTTTGAATTTCCTTTATTAAATTTTTTGCACCAAAACTAAGTTACCTTGCCCATTGTGTGTTCGTTGTATGTCTCCCCTTAGCTGTTTCGCTGTTCGCTTTGGCGATTGCTAAGGCTCAATTCATTGATAAAATTGATTGCGGCGGTAAGGACAAGTTTGCCGTTAAAAGTTACAGCACACCTTACCTACCACCACCCAGGAGCGCCACACCTTTTAGCTTATTTCAGCCACGACTCTATTTGGCTTGGTTGGCCGCTTGCCAAGCCAACTCTCGTTTATTTTGTTGGTCTCGCAATATTACCGAACACTGGAATATAATCAAAATAATGAACGTTGACAACACTCTCTAAAATGAGTATTTTGCGAATAACGGTGTGCTCTTGATGTTGTTGGTGTGGTGTGAAATGGTAAAGTCGAAAATTTTGTGCCACAAATAAATATGTAGGTACTTATGTATGTATTCACCTTGTCGTGTGATGGCTTGGTGTGTTGGCGTAATTAGGTGATTTACCCACTTTCAACACAAATTACGCAGGTAATTGAGCTTTTCCTCAAACTCTTCTTTCATTTAATCATTGCTATTGCTAAATACCATTATGGTTGGTAGCGCAAAATTATTGAAAAGCTGGCGTGCAGGATTCAAGTCAATGGTGTTTTCGAAGTATGATTAACGGGGTTGTCGAGGATACTTGGTTGGTTGTTGAGTATTTAATTTGATTGATTGTTTGAAATGATTGCTGGAAATTTCATAAGAATTATAATAACAGGATAATTGTACTTTGATTATGTTAATAAAATTATGTTTTATTATGGAACGCTACAGCACTGTATTTAGGTCTTTTACATTGATACTTTGTGGTATTAAAATTACGCTACAAAAGACGTTGATATTGAATGAAAATTCCATAGAAATTTCTAACGTAAAGGTGAGGTCAGTACACATTTCCCTGGCTTCTACGGTGCGTTTTAGCAAAGGCCTATAACCAACCTGTAGTTTTGCATGCATGTTTGTATGTATGCTCTTTTAACATTGGCATGGTATTTGAGATGGCATCCTGACACAGCTAAATTCTTTGAGAAATATCACCAAAAGAGGCTTTAGCATGGGTATGATAACAGGGCAATGAGAATGAGTTTTTGACGAATTGGATGTCTTGCCACTGCTAGAACAATGGGGTACCCTTTGGGTTCTTAACTATGCATACTAGACTGGGTCGATTTATTAACCGATATCGCGCCATAGATTTTTCGATATGATTTGGGCTCAGGAAAAAAGTTCCACTACGCATACCCAAAAAAATAACTTTCGAGCCTGCGAAAAAAAATAGCGAAAGGGTCAATTTTTCGACCAAAACACTTGCCAAAACCCAAAAATTATTATTTTTTAACCATTATCGCTAAGGGTTTTACAACATTAAAAAAAAAAAAAATTTTTTTGGGTTTTGGGGAGTGTTTTGGTGGAAAATTGACCCTTTCCCCATTTTTTTTCGCAGGCTCGAAAATTATTTTTTTGGGTATGGTAGTGGAAATTTTTTCCTGAGCCCAAATTCTATCGAAAAATCGATGGCGCGATATCGGCTAACTTTCGTCCATTCAAATCGACCCAGGTTAATGCATACATTCATGAAGCTTTCATAATTAAAGTTATTAAAATAATTGCACACTTTTAGGTGCAAATTACATAACTTTAACCTATAACCCTGCCAACTGCCAACCAAAGCTACCCGCTTTTTTCCATTTTCACCTCGAATTCCAACACAATCTCATATTTTTCTAAAAATTACTAACACCAGCTCACCGTTATGGGATATTTTCCTAACTTCACATGCGCCGAAAGTATACGAACGACAACTGCAAAAAAATCTTAAACCCTGCAAAAATCGCGAGTACTCCATGCATGCATGTATGTAATACTCGCTATGGACCAAGCGAGTGCTCCAAAATTAACCACAATTCATACAAAAAATATGGCCCAATTAACACTGCGATGTCCTAGGACTGGACCATATACTCCAGCTCCGCATTACATCAGTGTAATCCATGGAGTACCCACAGTCCTATAAACATCGTGTAGTGATTACCATCGTTAAAAACGAGCAACGATCGGCTTACAATGTGTTCGTGTAGAAACATGAGTTGGCCCATTGCTGCATTACAGTGGAATAGAATGGTAAGTACTCCAGTGGAACACATGATCCAACGATTTTTACAGGGTGTAGAAAAATGAGTTGGTCCATTGCTGCATTACAGTGGAGTAGAATGGTAAGTACTCCAGTATGACATAAGTGGACCACATGATCCAACAATTTTTGCAGGGAAGTCAATAAGACAGCTATCATTAATAAATACAAATTTTTTTAATTTTTACGTAAACATTAAGAAAACATATTTTTCTATAAAAATTGCATTGTTCGTGCCAAAATAAAGGTAAACACATTTCCAAATATTCTTTAATAGTTTTTACATACATAAGTATCTATTAATAAAATTTCTATTTCTCCAGATTTTACAATGAAAAAAAGGGGTTAAGAAATTAAGGAGCGGAAGTAAACGAGCAACTATATCCACATTACAATGCAATTATAACGAGTTGCAATGACAGTGACTGCAGTGGTCGACAAACCAGACAGGCGTGAGGGTCAGATTCGAGAGAGATCTTAAGGCCACAATAGAGGTGGACGATTAGCGCAGGGGTACTCAAATGGCGGACGAGGCGATACATGTGTACACAGATGGTTCCAAAGTAGTGGAAGGAGTAGGGTCTGCGGTATGCTGTGCTGAGCCGGAAGTAAACAGATCCTACAGGCTGCCGGAGCGCTTTCCAAGCGGAAATATTAGCCGTAACCAAAACAGTAGAAACACTGGAAGATAATAACTTAAGCTGCAACCGTGTTAACTTTTATGTTGACAGCCAAGCAGCAATTAAGGCACTCTCGCATAGCACAGCATCTAAATGCGTGTTAGAGTGTAAGCAGTCTCTGGAAAGAATCGGGACATGGAGAAGAATACATGCTATTTAATTTTATTCCGTTGCCATTTTATACCTATTATTTCATTAGATTTCTTTTCGTTTTCTGTCATTTCTTTTAATTTTTTTTATTTTATTTCGTTTAATTTCAAATTATTAAATTTCATTTCGTTTTGTTTTATTCCAATTCATGTCAGTTTATTTCGTTTCATTTAATTCCTGTCCATTTTATTCCATTTCGTTGTTAACTCTATTTCTTTTTTTTACTTTATTTCATATCTTTTATTTTCATTTTATTTCATTCCGTTTTATTTAATTTCGTTTCATTTTATGTTTTTTTTCATTTTATTAGTTTTAATTTTATTCCATTTTGTTTCATTTATTCTGTTTTATTTCATTTCATTTTTTTTATTTCATTGTACCTCATATCGTTTCGTTGCTTTCCATTTCAGATTTATTCATTTCATTTTGTCTCATAATATTTCATTTCATTCCATTATGTTTCGTTTCATTTCCTTTTGTTCCATTTTATTTCTTTTTTTAAATTTTTTTCGTTTCATTGTAATTTCATTTTATGTTATAATATTGCATTACTTTTTTCTTTTTATTTTATTCCATTTCATTTCATTTAACTTCTATACTTTTTGGGTATTAGGAAAACGGTTTTTGGATGTTTTAAAGGACGGTCTGGCAACACTGCACATTGACGTTGAAAGCTGTCATTTGCACCAAAAAGTATGCAGTAGTTGCAGACTGACAGCTCACACGTACATGTAATATCGACGCCTCGCCGAACAAAATTATCCAACTTATTATCCAATTTTTTGGGCAGCGTCAGTATATGATTACCCAAGTTTTTATCCGCTCATGGTTGGTAGGGAATACATACATAATTTGTTTGTGCTGATCGATCTTGATAAAAAGCGAATTCCTGAAGCCAGGAAAAAACAGGGGCACATACACTGCGGTCTAGGTTAGGTTTGGTGGTAGCTGCCCTGATAGGGGAAGCTCACTTGGACAACATGCAGGTCCGTTGTGATACCACATAAAGTAAAATAACGGTGACGTAGATATATATAGTTACTTCGAAAATCGTTGGGTAGCAACGATAATATTCCAAATGATACCGATCTCAAACTTGGATAAATCTTCGGGGGATCCAATTGAGTCGCGACCGAAGTACTTTCGCCTAGTTCTGGCAAAAGCTGAGCCATCAAGCAAAACGTGATTTGACGATTCCACCTCATTATCCTTATTACAGCTGCAGCAGGATGAATTTTCTAGTATATTGAGACGTACCGCATGGATACCCGTAAGATAGTGCCCTGTCAAAACCCCAATGCGGTCTAACGTAACAAAAATTAGCGCAGTAGCCAATCTACATTTCGTCGCCTTGATTATACGTTGTTTATAACAAATCTTCCTGATGAGTAATGTTTTAACAAACCCATGAGTCATCGATAAAAAATCGATAATATGCTGATAACTCGGATAACAAATCGATACCTCTCCGATTAAAAATTGATAACTTTTCAATACATTAACGACAATTTTTCAATAAGACATCGTTGACACACCGATATAAAATTAGTTTGCTTCGATAACAAACCGGTAACTTTTTATAACCTGTCGATAAATTTTTCGTAATAAATCGAAAATTTTTGGTAACAAATCCATAACTTTTCGGTACAAAAATTAATACTCGAAAGCTTTTCCATAATAAATCAATAACTTTTCGGTAGACAATCAATAAACTTTTGATAGCAAATCCGCAAGTTTTTTCATAATAAATCAATAACTTTTTTGGTAACAAACCGATAAATTTTTGAAAACCAATCAATAATTTTCGATATTAAATCTATAACTTTTCTTTAAATAAACGGTAATTTTTCGATAGTTAATTGATTAATTTTTGATAATAAACAGATAACTCATTTATAAAAGCCGATAACTCATCGATAACACGCACGGGCACGCCCTGAAACCGTCGATAACAAAATTATAACTCATCGATAACAACCCGTAAAAAATTCGATAACAAATTATTTATACGCCGTCCGGTTTCGGTATCGGTTCCGGCCTCAATTTTGACTTCTAATTTTCCCTTCCCCTTCCTTCCTTTCCTTTTTTCCTTTCCTTCCTTTTCATTGCTTTGCCTTAGCTTTTGCAACTGATAACTCATAAAAACAAACCTTTAAAACTTCGATAACAAATTGATAGCACGCCATCTGATTTGGTTTCAGACCGTGTTTTGTCTTCTAATCTTTCCCTTTCTTTCCGTTTGTCCTTTCCTTTCTTGCTTCCCTTTCCTTAATTTGACTTGACGATGTCCCAACCGTCGGTGTTATCATCGAAGATACAGGTCCCTCATAGCATTCCTATTTTTTTTATAAAATATTTCACCAGGACTCGATTTATCAACTAAATATTAACAGGAGTGCCCAAACCTTTGCTAAGGACGAACCCTTTTCACAAAAAAAAATGTTCAAGGTATTTGGCGCTATATTAATAGACAAACTTAAATAAGTATTAGAAACTAGTTACAACGGCAGCAGCTTCTCTGTAATGGAGCGACTCGGAACTTTTACTGACAAAGGGCTGTCATTCAAGTGTAACCGCATTTGTTGGAAACCAGTTACAGGCTATTGACATTATTTCTAATTTCCTAATGTTTTTTTACTTTAAGTTCCGCCTATAAATACGTTCATTAGATATTAGATGTCCCGAACCTTGAGCCGAAGGCCTTAAGTTAGTTAGGAAAGTACACTGTCACTATGCCGCGGCGGCTGCCATCCGCTTCTTTACATCTTCTAGTAGGGTAATCATCACATCGGCTTTTTTAGTCAGATGATATTTGCAACACCGACGGCAATTCCGTCTTGAGCAGCAAACTGTAGGACACATGCGTGTACGCATACTCACTTAGTCGTGCCGCTACTTTTATCCTGACTTACACTCAAGCTCGAGTCCAAAACCAGTCAAGCCACCTTCTATACCAAAGATAGCTCAAAATGTACAAAAAAGACAACAAGAAACAGCTGAGTAGTACAACGGTAGTTGGATACAAACCGATTTCCACTCAAACCGAAATGCCATCACTAGCACAACAACAAAAATCATATATACATAACATTTTAAGGTATTCTAGCGCCTTCCCCCCAACTGTTGCCTTTGGATACTTTTCTAAGGCGTGGAATATTTATGTAGTCAAATTGTGAGGTGCTGAAGATGTAGTTAACTGGTTGCTCATGATGCCCCTATCTCGTCAGCGGTTAAACCAGTTTTCTGAAGTTGTAGAAGTTAACAACTTTGCGCATCTTTTGTCTTAAGCTTTATCGTTAAGACGTTTGTGCTGGTAGTTAAGCTTTAGGTGTGTGTTGTTGTTTGTTAGTGTAAAATTAGAGTGTGAAGACGAATCAGTTAAGTTTTTGGTATCTGTGCTATTCTTGTTGGTGGAGCAGTGCGATTTATTTACATGGTTAACGCCCACTTTTGTTAAGCATCTGAAGTTCTGCCTATTCTTCGATCATTTATATACAGCTATGTAGTTTTGTTGTCGATCGTAATGACTTTGAGGGGTTATTGGAAAATGGCTGCTGCTATTAACTGTACATTTGGTTCATAAGGGTCTCGGAATAACTAAAGAAAGATCTTTGGCGAGAAATTTGTTAAGTTGGATGGAGCCAGGAGGTGATTGCCTTCTATTAATTCATCAGTGGAGCGGATTGAAGGGAGCGACGGCACAGAGCAAGGCGAGAAAGGTTACGCCACAAGGGGGGTTCATTCTCACCTGCTTTCGGTCGTGTTACCAAACGACCTGCTTCAGGACTTTGAGTGCTGTGACTGCGGGCCGATGACCTATCAACTCTTGTCGAGAGGAAATTTCTGAATACACTAAAGAACGTTTTACAGAAATAATTATGTGTCACGGACCAGATGGTCCTAAACATGCAGATTAGCTGCTTACGGGGAGGTATACGATTTTTGAATTTAGTGCTCTCTCTATTGGGGGAGTACCAATAATATGCAAGCATTCATGGAGGCTGGAGAGGAAAAGGCGAGAAAGGCTTAGGCTTTTTGTACTGCTGTCAAGAGGCAATTGCAATACGCTGAGGTCTCTTTTCAAGGTTCGTACATTGGCTAAACGATATAGTTGTCCAGCCGATTCTCTTCTAAGGCTTTCTGGTGTGGTGGATAGTAATAGACGCTTCTTCTACGGTGAAAAGGTTGGAAGCAGTGCAACGATTGGCAATGGGTGGAAAAAGGTGGCCCTCGTACAGCACTAAACGCAATGCTGAACCTCTATCCAATTGACATAGAGGGAAAACTGTCCGCAGTGTGTTAATTATGTGCACTCCATAGTTCTGTCATAATTAGTTAAATAACTGGCAGACAGTTTCACCCTTAGGCCCGATTTTTCAGCACAAGTTCAACTCAGTTTTTCAGTTAAACTACGCTTAAACTTATTCTGCAGTTTTTCAGTCCACCTTAACTGAAGCTTAAGCTGAGCTTAAGCGGCCGATGTGGCAGGGTTAAACTCTAGTTAACCCATCAGTTATTTACGGTCATTCGAAATGGTGTCGAATATACCCAACAAGCATTAGGGCTTGAGTGCCATTAGAGCTCATGTTGAAAACTAGGCATACTTCTAAAATCTCAGCAAAAGAGGGAATTTTTTTAAATCAAAAAATGTTATTACTTAAGTTGAAAAAATTTAATTCCCAACTTGTGGTTCTCTAACTGGACCCAAATGTAAGATTCTATACTACAGTATTTTCACGAAAACAAAATATACATAATTTATTTTTGATTAATTTCGCTTCATTACTGCTATCAACCAGGTGCTTATTTCTCCCAATAAACAGCTGTTGGTTTTGGTGGTACCACCTTGGAGATTTTTTTCAACTCCACCTCAACTTGATATCCAGTGTAGGATATCAACTACAGAAATGTGTTGAATATTCATTTGAGAGCTGTATATATATCAAAATCTCTCAAAGGTTGGATAAAAGTTTGATAATAACGTTGGAGATCAACTTGAGAACTCAAAATTTTACAAAATTTCTCAAAGGTTGGATAGTGATTGGAGAATAATGTTGGATATCAACTCGAGAGCTATCTGGTTTAAGAATAATTAAATAATGATGTTGGATATCACCTTCGGAACTATGTAGATATATATTTCGCTAGAGAAATTTTTTTCCATGTTTGTTGGGTAAACAAAATCCAGCTGTTGCCATCTACAAATTATCTATATAATGAAAAACTAGTGTTGCTGCTCAAAAGAGCCTACCCCAAAGGCGGCCTAAAACTGTGACTGAAAAGCTGCTCAGAAGTTTAACTGGAGTTTAAATTTGACTAGATTTTAAGCAACTTTAGTTTAAACTTAGCTTAACCAACTACTGAAAACCGGGCGTTAGAATATGAGGTAATACAACGGACCAAATTTAAAGTTTCCATTTGATTTGTCTTTGTCTTGGCTAGCTGCCTTCACCTCAAATTTGTAAAAATATTTCGGAGACTCGCTGGCATACTGTCCAAGTCACTTCCGTCTTGTTAGAGGTATCTACAGATTTATATATCAGCATGATTCTACCCGAGATCCTTCATGAAGCACCCAAAAAGATTGCAGAGTATGTTAAAGCATATTACGTTCCGTAAACAGGGAGTGAAATCATCAACATGTCTATTTATATATAGATTGCCCAGATTAAGGCGAGGATTTCTGTTTTTTTGGAGTGTATAACCTAAACATTTTGTATTCAGTGTTATTCATTTCACGGTTTGTATCGGTTTAACAAATATTATTTGTTCCTGCATTAAAAAATAATTCTTACCACATATTTACAAAATAGCAAATTCTTTAACCAAAATAACACAAAGAAAAAATTATACATAAACAATAAGAAATCTGCTAAAAATTAAGCGAAGAGCATGAAAAATGTAGAGCAGTTGGCACAAGGAAAAAATGCTATACAAAAAACTTTAAAAATATTTGAAAAGCAAAGAAAATTGTACAACTGACAAGTTGTGTCAAAAGTCGCCACAAACTAAGGCGCAGATTACACAACACGCCTACAAAAGGTCAAAAGAAATATACATATGTATATTCAAATGTCTAAAATTTTACTAAGCATACATATGTATGTGCAGCGCACATGTGCATCAAGCGGCTTAAAGGAAAAAGGGCAGCACTGCAATGTAATTTGAGCAACAAAGGAACTTGGATTTAATTTTTTAACAAAGTCATAGAAATCAAATGAAAGTAAGTATGTATGTGTGCAATCGTGCATATGTATGCAGGAAATAGTAGTAAAATTAATTACAATATAAAAGGCGTGAAGTTTTACATGGGTTTTTATATTATTCGAGCCTGATAATCTGCATCGTTTACGAGATAAAAAATCATCACCGTCACCGCAATGCCTCATTGAATTTTTCAAACATAAATCTGTTTTGAAACTAAAATAATTTGAATGAAGAAAAATGTATGTAATGCTGCAGTGCAGTGAAGATTTTTTACTTTCAATTTTCATATTTGAGCGGCAACATTTGAGAAGGTTGAATAACAAACAAGATCACAAATACGCTGTAGGATAAAAGGATATATGGGATTATAGAGGTTGCTTACGTACTGCGAGCAACGTCAAATATGTCGGTAAAGCAGGATGTTCAAACGCACTTGACTTCTTTTGCGCGAAGTCAATGCGTAAGTGTGAAGAATTCACGCTTTGCTTCAGTGAAACAATGTTGCGGGGATTATCTTTACTTTATCTAAGCATAACTAAAGATTCAATATTGTTAGTGTTATGACAGGAATATAATTTTCATGATTGACTACGAACGACGATACGAAAATCCATCCTGGCAAAAAGCATCAGCTGTTAAGGATGTTCGATTATGAAATATGTAATTTGAGCTAAACTCTGTAAAATTCAAGAAAATTTCCAAACGTATTGTCATCTTAATCAAACACCAATATTAAGTTAGTATGAAATATTTACGCAAATTAGTTGATAAAAATCAATAGTGAAATTAAAACTTTTATCAAATGAAATTAAACTTTTTTAAAATTAAATAAAGAATTTTTTAAACCAAATGAAACTTTTGCAATTCCAATGAAACTTGTTTTCAAGTGAAATTAAACTTTTATCAAATCAAATGAAACTTTTTTTAAATCAATGAAACTTTTTTCAAATAAAATGATTATTTTTACAAAGCAAATCATACTTTTTTCAAGTAAAACTTTTTTCATA
This sequence comes from Eurosta solidaginis, assembly GCF_040869045.1. Lineage (NCBI taxonomy): Eukaryota > Metazoa > Arthropoda > Insecta > Diptera > Tephritidae > Eurosta > Eurosta solidaginis. Next base: position 249,281,318 of record NC_090320.1, on the reverse strand, counting down.
TCAAATAATTTTTATTTAACCAAATGAAACTTTTTCAAATCAAATGAAAATGTTTTCAAACTAAATTAAATTTTTTCTCAAATAAATGAATTTTTTTTTAATCAAATGACGCTTTGAGCAATTCAAATGAAACTTTTTTCAAATCAAAGGAAATTTTTTTCATGTGAAATGAAACTTCTTTCAAATCAAATTAAATTTTTTTCAAATAAAACCAAACGTTTTCCAAACCAAATGAAGCTTTTTTAAATCAAATGAAATTTTTTTCATGTTAAATGAAACTTCTTTCAAATTATAGGAAACGTTTTCCTAACCAAATGAAACGTTTTCCAAACCAAATTAAACTTTTTCAGATACAATGAAACTGTTTTCAAATTAAATGAAATTTTCTCAAAACAAACAAAACGATTTCCAAATCAAATTAAACTTTTTTCAAATCAAAACAAATTATTTTCAAATCAAATTAAATGTTTTCCAAGTCTAATGAAACTTTTTTCAAATGAAATGAAACTTTTTTCAAGCCAAATGAAAATTTTCAAATCAAATGAAACTTTTCTCAAAAAAAATAAAATATTTTTCAAACCAAGTAAAACCTTTTCCAAACCAAACAAAGTTTTTCAAAGCAAATGAAATTTTTTCAAATAAAATGAAACATTTTTCAAGCCAAATGAAAATTTTCAAATCAAATGAAACTTTTCTCAAATCAAATAAAATATTTTTCAAGCCAAGTAAAACTTTTTCCAAATCAAACAAAGTTTTCTTCAAAGCAAATTAAACTTTTTTCAAATCAAATAAAATATTTTTCAAGCCAAGTAAAACTTTTTCCAAATCAAACAAAGTTTTTCAAAGCAAATGAAATTTTTTCAAATAAAATGAAACATTTTTCAAGCCAAATGAAAATTTTCAAATCAAATGAAACTTTTCTCAAATCAAATAAAATATTTTTCAAGCCAAGTAAAACTTTTTCCAAATCAAACAAAGTTTTCTTCAAAGCAAATTAAACTTTTTCAAATCTAATAAATTTTTTTTTCAAAATTAATAAAACTTTGTCAAACCAAAAGAAACTTTTTTCAAGTGAAATGAAACTTTTTCAAAACAAATGAAATCGTTTTCAAATCAAATAAAATTATTTTTTGGTAGGTTTTGAACCGGTCCTGGCTGAAATAAAAATAAATATGGTGGAAAAAACAATGGAAAGGAAGGGAAACGCAAGAGATGTTAAAAAATATAAAGAATATACCTAAGTAAAAAAGTATAAAGAAAGCAAGTAAGGAAGGCTCAGTTCGGGTGTAACCGAACATTACATACTCAGTTGAGAGCTGTGGAGACAAAGTAAGGGAAAATCAACACGTTGTAAAAAGAACCTAGGGTAACCCTGGAATGTGTTTGTATGACATGTGTATCAAATGGAAGGTATTAAAGAGTATTTTAAGAGGAAGTGGGCCATAGTTCTATAGATGGATGCCATTTAGGGATATCGCCATAAAGGTGGACCAGGCCTGACTATAGAATTTCTTTGTACGATATGGGTATCAAATGAAATGTGTTAATGATAATTTTAAAAGGGAGTGGGCCTAAGTTCTATAGGTGGACGCCCTTTCGAGATATCGCCATAAAGGTGGACCAGGGGTGACTCTAGAATTTATTTTGTACGATATGGGTATCAAATGAAAGGTATTAATGAGTATTTTAAAAGGGAGTGGGCCTTAGTTCTATGGGTGGACGCCTGTTCGGAATATCATTATAAAAGTGGACCAGGGTTGACTCTAGAATGAGTTTGTACAATATGGGTATCAAACGAAAGGTGTTGATAAGTGTTTTAAAAGGGAGTGGGCCTTAGTTCTATGGGTGGACGCCTTTTCGGGATATCGCCATAAACGTGGACCAGGGGTGACTCTAGAATTTGTTTGTACGATATGGGTATCAAATGAAAGGTGTTAATGAGTATTTTAAAAGAGCGTGGGCCTTAGTTCTATAGGTGGACGCCTTTTCGAGATATCGCCATATAGGTGGACCAGGGGTGACTCTAGAATTTGTTTGTACGATATGGGTATCAAATGAAAGGTGTTAATGAGTATTTTAAAAGGACGTGGGCCTTAGTTCTATAGGTGGACGCCTTTTCAAGATATCGCCATAAAGGTGGACCAGGGGTGACTCTAGAATTTGTTTGTACGATATGGGTATCAAATGAAAGGTGTTAATGAGTATTTTAAAAGGGCGTGGGCTTAAGTTCTATAGGTGGACGCCTTTTCGAGATATCGCCATAAAGGTGGGGCAGGGGTGACTCTAGAATTCTTTTGTAGGGTATGGGTATCAAATGAAAGGTGTTAATGAGTATTTTAAAAAGGAGGGGGCCTTAGTTCTATATGTGGACGCCTTTTCGAGATATCGCCATAAACGTGGACCAGGGGTGGCTCTAGAATGTGTTTGTACGATATGGGTATCAAATTAAAGGTATTAATGAGGGTTTTAAAAGGGAGTGGCCCTTAGTTGTATATGTGAAGGCGTTTTCGAGATATCGACCAAAATGTGGACCAGGGTGATCCAAAACATCATCTATCGGGTACCGCTAATTTAGTTATATATGTAATATCACGAACAGTATTCCTTCCAAGATTCCAATGGCTTTTGATTTCGCCCTGCAAAACTTTTTCATTTTCTTCTACTTAATATGGTAGGTGTCACACCCATTTTACCAAGTTTTTTTGTAAAGTTATATTTTACGTCAATAGACCAATACAACTACCATGTTTCATCCCTTTTTTCGTATTTGGTATATAATTATGGCATTTTTTTCATTTTTCGTAATTTTCGATATCGAAAAAGTGGGCGTCGTCATAGTCGGATTTCGGCCATTTTTTACACCAATACAAAGTGAGTTCAGGTAAGTGCGTGAACTGAGTTTAGTAAAGATATATCGATTTTTGCTCAAGTTATCGTGGTAACGGCCGAGCGGAAGGACAGACGGTCGACTGTGTATAAAAACTGGTCGTGGCTTCAACCGATTTCGCCCTTTTTCACAGAAAACAGTTATCGTCCTAGAATCTAAGCCTCTACCAAATTTCACAAGGATTGGTAAATTTTTGTTCGACTTATGGCATTAAAAGTATCTTAGACAAATTAAATGAAAAAGGGCGGAGTCACGCCCATTTTGAAATTTTCATTTATTTTTGTATTTTGTTGTAACATATCATTACTGGAGTTGAATGTTGACATAATTTACTTATATACTGTAAAGATATTAACTTTTCTTTTAAAATTTGAATTTAAAAAAATTTTTTTTTAAAAATTGGGCGTGGTCGTCCTCCGATTTTGCTAATTTTTATTAAGCAGACATACAGTAATAAGAGTAACGTTCCTGCCAAATTTCATCATGATATCTTCAACGACTGCCAAATTACAGCTTGCAAAACTTCAAAATTACCTTCTTTTAAAAGTGGGCGGTGCCACGCCCATTGTCCAAAATTTTACTAGTTTTCTATTCTGCGTCATAAGTTCAACTCACCTACAAGTTTCATCGCTTTAGCCGTCTTTGGTAATGAATTATCGCACTTTTTCGATTTTTCGTAATTTTCGATATCGAAAAAGTGGGCGTGGTTATTGTCCGATATCGTTCATTTTAAATAGCGATCTGAGATGAGCACCCAGGAACCTACATACCAAATTTCATCAAGATACCTCAAAATTTACTCAAGTTATCGTGTTAACGGGCAGACGGACGGACGGACGGACGGACATGGCTCAATCGAATTTTTTTTCGATACTGATGATTTTGATATATGGAAGTCTATATCTATCTCGATTCCTTTATACCTGTACAACCAACCGTTATCCAATCGAAATTAATATACTCTGTGAGCTCTGCTCAATTGAGTATAATGAAAGGAGAAGAGAAGAAAGGAAATTTCAAGAAATATTGATTAAAAAGGTAAAGTAAAGTTACAAACCGCAGCCCAAATCGTAAACTAAACTGAAACAGAAATTGGGAACTGAAACTCTAAGATAAAGCGGAACCTGAGCCCGATCTGAAATCGAAACCTCAACCGAAAGTCCAAACCAAACACGGAAATAAATTTAAAACAAAAACCAGCACCGAAAAACGAATAAAATATAAAAAACCAAGTCCTGAATGTAAAACGAAACCTGAACAAAAAACTTGAGGAAATGAAATCGAAACCTGGACGCGAAAGGGGATCTAAACATAAGGCTTAATCTAGATTGAAATCTAAGCTGATACTGCAGCAGCTCCAAGTTAAAAAAAATACCGATTATCCTTTTCGCAAAGTAGGATAAAATCGATTTGTAAGTTGGACTGGAACTGGAACTGAAACCAGAGCCAAAAATACTAAAGCTCTGATCCCTTAAGTTATCTTTTTTTAAGCGTATGAAGAGTACTGACCATTATGCTGGTTAAATTTCACGGTGGTAAGTTGAGACCACTTGGTAGGAAATGTGACTTCTTTTTTTGAAGCTGCAAGATTGCAGCCGCCCGTAAGCTTGCGAAAGAGGGAACTCGGAAGAAGCTTTGACAGATTAGCACAAAATATGGCTAAAAATATCGACAAAAATTATTAAGAAGACAATATTTTCTATATACAGGTCCAATAATTTTCTCTCCACCTTAAGCTGGAGTCATTGGTGCCGTTTGTCGTATCGCTGTAGTCGTATCCCTAACGTAATCAGCTGTTTATCGTTACGACGGTAAACCAAACCCCAATTGGTTGGCTACGATACGGTTACGACCTTAGCGGCACCAATAATCGATTGCATTGATTCTCGTAAGCATTGTAAATTTTACCAAGTAGCGCAACTAACAGCTGATCGGTGAAAATTCGCACATTCACACGCACAGTTCTCGACTCAATTTCAAAACAAAACTTTAGATTATTTAATTCAAATTTTAAAGTGAGATAATCCTTACAAATTTATGTATACAGAATATATATGGCGTTTTTGTTGTTATTAAAACAATAGTTTTATTTATATTAAAGCCTTTATCATTTTTTTTTGAACTTTGAAAAATCTCCGAACACCATTCCTTCATTATATGACATTCGACTGCCTAGTCCACTGCCTTCCACTCTATTCGTAACATAACCTCTACTTAAGCTGCCAAACTATATAGTAAACAATGCTCTTAAGGTTGGTCGGATCAGCTTTTATAAGGTTACCGATACGGTTACCGATAAAGCACCAATGTCTCCAGCTTTAAGTGTTAGAGATTAGTATGGTGCAATTGGGGTTAGGTTATGGAGAGATAGGCAAAATATGTTAAATTTTCTAGAGGTGATGGAGTAGAGATTATTTTGTGACAGGGAGAAACTGAGAGCGGAGAGAGAGAGTGATAGAAGAAAAAGAAGGAGAGATTTCCCCTATTACAGTGGGTGATAGCAAGTGCGATAAAAGTCGTTAAAGTAAGAAAGAAAATCGCTAAAGTTAGAGGCTTTTAGTGGCTAGACTCCACTCGACTAGGAGTAGAAGTTGGGCATGAAATTTTTAATGGTAATATAGTATCAAAGAAGGTACGAGTATATATGTAGTAAGCTACTTAGGTGAGGTGAGATATTTAGAATGCATCATGCTTAGCAGGCTGTTGGCAAACATTGGTGGACCAATATGAAGAAAAAGGAAGTTGCTGATGGACATCAACTTATCCACGCTACTGTATGGCTCCAGTATATGAAGAAACACACCTCAGATGAAGGACCGACTTCTAACATGTGTATAGCTAACATAAGCTTCTAGAGTAGCCATCGCTTATCGCATTGTATCAGGATCAGACGTACAAGTTATCACTGGAACAATTCCCGTCGATCTATTAGCTGCGGAAAGAAAAAAGCTATAGGAAGTACATGCTAATTATGATCACCGAGGTACACTTGCATAGGGCATCATGATATGTATATGAATGTATGTATGTATATGTAACAGACTGCTCTCAGTCAGTCCGTAACACATTTGGCTCAAACATTGTATCTCATTGTTCTATCATGCCACCCAAATAAATTTCCATAAATCGAAACTCAAACGATTGATTATCTTTTAACTTTGGTTCTTTTTCAAGGTAAACCTCATGACTATGATTAGTTGACCAGATAAAAATTTAGTAATCTCCTTGTAGTAAATTAATTTTAAAGTCGCATTGTGTAACATGACCTTGTAAATTTGTTGATTATATTTAATGATTTAATATTAACATTAACATAAAAACATATTTCCATCCTTGATGCACTTATGCAACAACTTTAATGACGACACGTTTAATCATGTCGTATTAGCACGACAGGCGTTAAATTCAAACATGGCTGTAGGAGTGTTTTTGTTTTAATCCTAAATAGTTAACCTCATGTTTTACGTATTTTCATAAATTGTGAGAAACGTGAAAGCCTACATTTTTGATCATTATGATAAATTCCTTTATGTTATGCTATGCATTCATTAGCTTAATATGCTCTTAACACGCACTCATTAAACACAGAAAAAATCTCAAAAATGTCAGAAAATCACAGCGCATATTTGTCTTAAACACGTTTTATAAGCATGTGACTGACTAAGTAATCTGACTAAGAAGACCTAACGTTTACATTCATGGCTAATTAATCAACTACTCAGGACAATATTTTACATTCACGGTGAAGAGAAGTGACCGTTTCATTGTTGTTGATAAATCGGTTATGCCGTGGGATGTCATCGTTTTGTAGTTCTTGACCATGTTGAAGCTTGGTAGTTGTTTATTATGAGTTATATATATGTGGGTACATATGTACGTATGCACAGATGTCGAAATATATTTCATTATAAGCTTTTATTTAGTTTCACTTTTGTTGTCTGTAATGGAATCTTGCAAGTTAAATTTGATACACTTCCCGGTGTCCGATTGAGCTGAAATTTTGCACACATATATAACTCCGATGACAATGCAATATTACTTTGTTAGAATTCGATAAATTAATCGATAACACAGTTATCGGTAAAGATTTGTATTTACTTTGGCATAACAGCCTAAGTCCCATACAAACCCGCCGGTACCTATCCGTGGATTGTGATATTTGGACGTGGTGAATCACGCGTGTCACGCGTGGTGAATCTCAACGCTTGCGAAAAGCGGAGACACAACCCTCTGTTGTATTTCTGTGTATAACCAACATAGCTGAATTTTTAAGGCTGTTTAACCCTGTAATCTTTTCTGTAATTTATTTTGCTTTTGGAAAAATTACCTATTTGAAAAAAGCTGGCTGAAAAATATTGGCATAACAGCTTAAGTTAAATCAAGAATGGAAAAACTTGGAAAATTTGAGCAGATGTGGCAATTTCGCGCGTCCGTTGAATGAAATATTGACAATCTGCTGATCATCGCTAGGAAATTAGCGACATTCCATCAACTAAGCAGCACTTTAGCAATACTACTGTTATTATTTGGCCGCTCAAACACACACATATTAATTATGCATTAAATCTAAAATATACAAATACACCATAATAATTTACACGGCCAAAGCCATAATAATTTACCCTACTAAAAATTAAAAAAAAAATTCATATTTAAATTAAATTTAAGAAAAAGGCTTTTCTAAGAACAAGCTTCTATTACTTGTTAATAAAACGAACTAAAAAGTAAAAAATAAAATTAAAGAAAAAAAAACTTTTTTAAAAATAAGCTTTTATTATTTTGGTTAATAAAATTAACTAAAAAGTAAACAATAAATTGATTCTAAAGAAATATAACACTTTATAAGTTCATTGTAAGCTTAAACGATAATTAGGCTTTTTCGTCTGCGACAAAAAATTCTATATTGTACATAATTATATATTTTTAACATTAAAACTTTACACCTAAATTTTTAAATCTTACAGTTTATATCACAGTTCTAATTGTTCTAATAAAAGCGTGTTACATTGCGATAGCAAGAAAAGGAGATCCTAAATGTTCTTAATTATACCATCAAAATTTAACACGTTTTTTATTAGAACAATTTGGACTGTGATATAAACTGTAAGATTTAATAATTTAGGTGTAAAGTTTTAATGTTAAAAATATATAATTATGTACAATATAGAATTTTTTTGTCGCAGACGAAAAAGCCTAATTATCGTTTAAGCTTACAATGAACTTATAAAGTGTTATATTTCTTTAGAATCAATTTATTGTTTACTTTTTAGTTAATTTTATTAACCAAAATAATAAGAGCTTATTTTTAAAAAAGTTTTTTTTTCTTTAATTTTATTTTATAAATAAATTGCTTGGAGATCGCCCAAATGTTGAAGTTAACCACAACAGAGTAAATAAAACTGGGGATCTTGATAATTTTTCGCTAAAAAAATAAATAAATTTCTGATTACGAATCGATAATACAACGATAACTGGCGGCCGCCGTGGTGTGATGGTAGCGTGCTCCGCCTACCATACCGAAGATTCTGGGTTCACCCTCCCCCCCCCCCCCCCCCCCCCCCCCGGGCAAAGCAACATAAAAATTTTAGAAACAAGTTTTTTAAATTAGAAGAAAATTTGTTTAACGGGGTCGTCCCTCGGCAGTGTTTGGCAAGCACTCTGAATGTACTTCTGCCATGAAAATCTCTCAGTGAAAACTCAACTGCCTTGCAGATGCCGTTCGGAGTCGGCATAAAAGTAGGTCCCGTTCCGCCAATTTGAAAGAAAAATTTGCTCGGCCTGAAATCTCTTCCAAGGTTATCGCGCCTTAAATTTATTTTTATTTTTAACACATCGATAAACAATTGCAAGTATTCCGATAAGAAATCGATAAGAAATTGATATTTTTTCGATAGTAAATCGATAACTTTTTTATTACTTATCGATAACTTTTCAATGAAAAATTTATATTTTTCAATAAAAAATCGATAACACCCCATAACTCGTTGATAAAAAATCGAAAATTCATCGATTGTAAATTTGTATCATTCGATAACAAAACCTTACCAAACCTTTGCTTTGCTTCTTTCCCTTTCATTCCTTTCCTTTCCTTTCCTCTCCTCCATCTAATCAACAGCTCATTTTCATTTTCATAAATTTGAGCCCAACGGCGCTACTGCCTTGGATGCCGCTAAACGCAGGATAGCATATAGTGCATTGCGTCTCGTTGAAACGATCAACCGAATTCATCACGATTGAGCCACACATTTTCATTAAGTTCAAAAAAGGAAAAAGGGTCGGCTATACCGCACGCATAGACATGCCCTTTGCTACCTTCGGAGTGATGTCCGTTCCGCTGGAAAAATTTCGAAAATCCGGCCAAATTTTCCAAATGAGGCTGCAACTTTAGGAGGAGAGCGTAACCTTGTAAGACAGTAAGACCCCCAAATCATGGACATAAACACGCGCATCAGACAGCTTGAAGATAAACACAAGCTTGTGAAATGAGGAACAACAAAAGATCTGTACCCTCGCTTCCAGTGTTGGTAAGTTTAGGTCAACCGTAAAGTCTCTTTCAAACCTGATGAAACACTTCGACAAAAGACCCATTACATTTATTGTTTAAGTATAGCCGAATGCAAAGAAATTGTCGAGTGCTTTCTGTCGCCTTTACGTAATGTATTCCTCGGAAGGATAATCCCGACGGCAGGCCAACAGACACCCATAAACATAAACACAGCCCGTCTCCTATTACCATCACCACCAAAGTGGTTAAAGAATCAATCAAACTTGCTAAACAATCTAAAGCAGTAGGTGCGGACGTAATTGTACCTGGAGCTGGTCTTCACCTTGTCTATGTGAACTTTCGACATTCCTGAAAAATAAAAATTGCTTACAGAGGACCTCCACCGCGGTAAACGCCATATCAACACACAAATTAATTTTGAGTATAACCAAAACTCACACCATAGAACTAGTAGCTCCAGACTTGTCAAAAGCTTTTGACTGAGTCAATCACAGCGCGTTACTGCAAGTCTCAAAAGGTAGACTGAAAATTATCTATCTTGTCGGCAGGCCTCGGTGCAGTTTAGGACGTTGATGTAACACAGAATAATTAAACAAAGGGTACCGCAGAGTGATGCCATATCCCATTTTTTTTTAAAGTGTACATATCGAAGCTTCTACCTCAATAGAAGGAACTACCATTGTGTCCTATGCCGGTGACTACACGATAATGGCAAAAGGTCCCAACCCATCCATTGATGACCTTTGCTATTTCAACGACTACCTACCTAGTCTTCCGGGTCTCTACTTTCAAAAATATGGCACTATAACCAAAACCCAAATCCTCGGCAAACTTATTTATAACGTGACAAATTAAATGTTGATCATATTGGACATCCACTGGTGGCACTATGCAACCTATTGTTCTACCACCCGAAAATGGTGGGTGTAACGTGTGATTAGGATAGTTTTGACGATCTGCGGTTGTATGACTAGAGGCCAGAGCCATAAAAAAATAATCAGGTCCATTGCCGGCACCACTTGGGCCAAAACAAATCGTCATAACTACTTATAAACAACTGTTGGGCCGCTTGTATGCTACGCGTCCCAAATAGGGTCGCTGTGCCTAAAAGAAACACACTGGAGGAATTTTCAATTCTGTCAAAACACAGCGCTCAGAGCTGCCACAGGATGTCTTCTTATGTCATCAGAAAACCATTTACACCGCGAGACGAGAAAACTCTCAGCACTGTAAAGAAATTCGTCGCATAAGAACTGAACCGTAATATCCTGATAAGCACAATCAGGGCTACAGTACATGATGAGTCGCCACAGGTTTATGATGATAATTGGTCGGTGAACCTCGTTCTAAATGCCAAATACTTGAAACTCTTAAGCAATCACCCCAGGAAGACGCGCGTGACAACTTCGATCCAGCTACTGTCATAAACCAAACTCTTACTTACCCAAAATCAACTCCAACAAGTTTCCCATGACACATATCTCTTCGATCCAATTAAGGAATATATATGATGATTTGTCAGTGATCGCACTTATTAGATGAGGCGAAGCACTGACAACTCCGTACATGCACCTTAGCTACAACATCACAATTGATCTATGCAAATAGTAAAGGGTAAAGAGCTTTTTCTATTTGAGAAATCCAAAGTAGAATCTCTGCTGGTATCAAGGGCTACATTGAACTGTGCTATTAATTGAGAAGTAAGGACCTACATATCATTGCACAAAGAACATTTTCTACAAGCAGCTTCAAGCATTACTCATGTTTAGACTACTTATGAGTCATTTCCTAAAAACTTCGAAATGAAATAGCGACTCACGTTTTCTTAAAGAGCTTAGTTGGGTTTACCGCTTTTAAACACGATAAAGTCAGAAGCGTTGACATGCCAACTTCTTTTCACGCTTTCTGACAACAATTCATTTACATTTTCAAGATTAGCTATGTAAATATGTATATGTATATGTACTTGTGTATGGGTTATTCCATCCCATTTCGACCAATTTTGAACCCGACCCCTTTAGAATTGGCTGAAAGTTTTTCTTCTTTTTCTAGCTTACGAAAGACGTTTTTTAGAATTTTTTCAAATTTTTTCATCCAACTCAAAAAAAGTTATGTATTTTTAAAAAACATCGTTTTTGTTTTCAAAATGCTATAACTTTTTCAAAAATTTACCGTTTGGGGATTTTTTTTTTTTTAATTTGTTTTTAAATGTACTTTTCGGAAAAAACCAAAAAAATGTTTAAAGTTTTTTTTTGTAATTTTTCAGTTTTTCGAGATTTTTCGAATTTCGCCATTTTTTTTTTTCTCATAAAAAACTTCAATCAATTTCGCAATCATCCCCACTATTCACGGAGTGGGACGATATTTTTTTTTATATTTAATTGAAAAAAAAAACTTTAAACATTTTTTTGTATTTTTTCCGAAAAGTACATTTAAAAACAAATTTTATAAAAAAAAAAGATCCCAAACGGTCAATTTTTGAAAAAGTTATAGCATTTTGAAAACAAAAACGGTGGACAACTCAAAATAAGTTATGAATTAAAAAAAACGGTGTTTTTTTTTCAAAATGCTATAACTTTTTCAAAAATTGACCGTTTGGGATTTACTTTTTTAAAAAATTTGTTTTTAAATGTACTTTTCGGAAAAAATACAAAAAAATTTTTAAAGTTTCTTTTTTTCAATTAAATAAATAAAAAAAAAATATCGGCCCACTCCGGGATTAGGGGGGGGGGGGGGGGGGGGGGGTGATTGCAGAATTGATTGAAGCTTTTTATGAGAAAAAAAAATGGCGAAATTCAAAAAATCTCGAAAACTGAAAAATTACAAAAAAAACTTTAAAAATTTACACATTTAAAAACAAATTGGAAAAAAAAGATCCCAAACGGCCTATTTTTGAAAAAGTTATAGCATTTTGAAAACAAAAACGGTGTTTTTTTAAAAATTCATAACTTTTTTTGAGTTGAATGAAAAAATTTGAAAAAATTCTGAAAAACGTCTTTCGTAAGCTAGAAAAAGAAGAAAAACTTTCAGCTAATTCTAAAGGGGGCGGGTTCAAAATTGGTCGAAATGGGATGGAATACCCCGTATGTTTGTCTGTAAATTGGATTTAACAAACCCAAATTTGAAAAGTCAGCAAGCACGCGCTCTATCGTAGATGTCTAAAGCTTTCTAATTCATTTTATTTTCTTAGAAACACAAAGTGATCTAATCATGTTTTCTTCTATCGATTTTGAAATAATGACAACACCATTTGACATCAACTTCATCAATGGAGTAAGTAGTTTTACTTAAAGCGCGGTATCCACATCCCGAGAAATAAAAAAGTTCATAAAAAAAACACTCAAGAAATGCTCGAGAAAAATGTGTCAAGTTTGTCAAGTGGTATCCACCTCTCAAAAAACCTCATACGCTTTCTGCTAACTTTTAATAAATATTTCTTAGCAAACGTGTAGTGTGGAGCTCTGGTTTCGCCAAGAAATATATGTGCGTGGCATTATTTATTGATCAACGACCCTGTCAGAACAGAGTCAGTTAGATACCAGGTATAACAGTAACTGTATATATGCGTTTTTTTGAATGGAAATTGCAATTCTATTTCAGCACAAGTGATACTTTTCTCTTGTTTAATGTATTCTCCTTAAGTGCATTTTCATTTTGAATATGTTGATTTCAACAAATTTTCTTCTAATGCATAACTCAATCTGACTTTCGTGTCTTGCAGGGTAATGACGTCGCTTCATAAAGAACATAGAGATAAAGGAAAGTTAAATTACTTGGCTACTACTTATTTTTCACACAAGAAATAGTATTTACGAAATTTTTCTTGAGCGTTTTCATATAATGTGCATACCGTGCTTTAAAAGGCCACCAACCAATCAATCGCTATACAATCGCCATACAACCCAATAAAAGCGTGAACAACAAATAAAGAAACTGTTGTTTTCATGCCACTAGCCAATGTTTTTTGAAAAGAAAGGCATTACTTGACAACTAATATTGATGCTATAAAAACAATTAACTGTGTTTGAAGCTAAAACACTTATTTGGTAGAATTCGAACGGTAAAAGGGTTCAAACGCAACCTTTGACTTACTACAGACCAAGCGAATACTTCAGCCAAACAATGACTGCTCATAGGTGGCTATGTAAGCCATAAGTTTATAAACGTTAGAAGCGTATTTGTAAGCAACTATTTCAGCATCTGTTTTTTTTCTGCTTCACACCGCTTAAAATTGCTTGGCTATCGATTGACGATGACGCTTGGTGTCACTGATTGATGAGCCTTTCAAGCGCGAACACTACACAGTTTTTGATGGCGTAACTATTGTTTTTGTTTAACACGTTGATTTTGTTTATTTTTTAAAATTGTTTTAAATCAAAATAATGCTATTTTAATATACGCAGTAGTAGAGTAACAAAACGAGCGATAGTGCTATTATCTATCGTTTTTGATAATTTTAAAAGAAAGTTTTCTATTTTCTCTAAAAAACTAAGCCGCAGTTAGAACTCTCGATAGAACAATATTATTGAAATGGTTCCCGGAAAGGCTTTCCAACGGTCAACACTTGCTGACTGCTGAATATATGTGGCTCGAAACATTCCTCATAGCTAAGTTCTAAATACAATCATGAACCCAAAAGCAGTGGAACCAACCAACTATGGCGAAGTTAGGTGCACATTTGCTGGTAATCAATCAACTGCTCAGGCAGTTCACTGAAGAGCCTGTCAAACTTACTTCGTACGCAAATGACGTTGCAATTATGACAAGTGGAAAGTGGCTTCCAACAAATAGCTCTTTGATGGATCGGGCGCTTTGGGATATACATACCTAGGCACCTAATGTCGTATTGACCGCGAACGCGAAGAGGACGGATATGGTCTAATTTGCTAAGAGGTGTAAGGTCGAAAATTGAACCAGGCCTAAAAAGAAGGGGTGACCATGCGGGAAACAACTTGAACAAAATATCTAGGTAGGATCTATCGCCCTCTCTTATTGGGTATTTACAGCGATTGCAAAGCCTATCCTACACTATTGAGTCCTTGTTTGATGGACAGTCACATAATAAAGGAATCTACCTCAAAATATTAGAGGAGGCCTGCAGGCTATCAATGCTTAACATTACAGGGCCCTGAAAGTAACCCAGACGGCTGAAATGTATGCCATTCTGCACATTACAACTGTAGACCTGGTATACAAAAACATTGCGTTAACAACTGCAATGCAATGGGTCTACCTCGAGGCAGCTTGAGCGCTGACCATATTGTCAAATAGTATAGCTTCATTAATTACAGGGCACACAGTTTACTTGATTCCGTATCTGCGCTTTAAAAGGGCTCTAGATCCACAATAGAGGTGTATGGTTAACACAAGGGCGCCCAAATGGCGGATGAGGCGATACACGTGTACACCGATGGTTTCAAAATAGTGGAAGGACTGGGGTCTGAGAACTGTGTTGATTCAGAATTAATTAGATAATACAAGCTGCCACGTCACTGTTACGTTTTTCAGGCGGAAATAGTAGTCAAAGCAGTAAAGACGAAGAAAAAAGCTCCAACTGCAGCGGCGTCAACTTTTATATTCGCAGTCATGCTGCAATTAAGGCATAGCAGAGCATCTAAAAGTGTGTTAGAGTATAATCAAACCCTAGAAAGAATCGGTATAAGAGAAGCATACATCTTCATTGGGTTCCAGGGCTACGCAGACGCACCAATCAGATTGAGCGATTTTAAGAGAAGGTGAGAAATGCACATCAATGAAGCGAAAAAGTCGTGTACCCAAGCGCGGGGCTATAAATTGTCGAAAATCAAGCGAAAGTCTTACTACCTTGGAATGGACAGTAGATTCATGACGTGTATTCTGACTGAGCACTACCTTCTGGCGTCACATGCCTTTAAATAAGCTTTGGTCAGTGATAGCATATGTAGGAAATGCCGGTTGGAGGAGGAAACGATGGAGCAGGTCTGGTACTTGTGCCCTGCGCTTACCATGCTAAGACTTCACCTGTTAAATGTCTTACAGATTTAGAAGTAGCAAGTGGCAGAGGTCCTAGAAAGCTTATCAAGAGGATGGAGTTTTTTATAGTATATACTATTGTTTTTGAGTGTTTTTAAGTTTGGTTGTTAAACAAACCTTTGGTAACACCATGGACTTATTCAGTCTATATGAAGTCCGCACGGAGCTGTCAGATCAACATAACCTAACCTAAGTAGACATTTTGTGCAACATAAACTTGACATCTAACGGAATAATTTACTTTCTGATAGATAAGAGAGCTTTAAATCTTTACTTCCTGTTCTTGGCAAAAACCCAGTAAAGTGTAAAAAATTTATTTAGAGAACTAAACTACAACATTAAATCCTTTTTTTATTGATGTATATTGAAAGTACTTTCCGCCATCCTTTGACAAATTTTTTTTGAAGACAAATCGGTTTCGGCGTTGTGCTATCTTCAGTGTCAATTATAGTTCTACAATAATTCCTAAAAGGCAGTATTTAAATTTATCTGCATTTTTCAAAGAACGGTAGTGTAGTCTATTTACGTCTGTTTCTACGCTAGAATGACTCAAGTTTAATTTGAGGCACCGTCCGTCTTATAAGGTCGGTCAGATAATTAGCAAATATCAAGCACATATTACAACGACTTTAACCAAGTCCAGGGAAAAGTGATATGTAAAGTCGTAATTGGGAAGATCACGATTCTACACAATTTCGAAAATGCAGAGATTGATGATGAAGTCATATTGAAACTACTGAAGTTATATTGGACTACTTAGTTGACCATGGTATCAAGCTCGCCAAAAGGGAATTACGCGATATAATAACATGGATGAGCCACTGAACTTCGCCTTTGATAATGGGTTTAGCAGTAAACGAGAACGGGTGGAAGAGAGTCGACAAGACGTCGAAGGCAGTAGACCAGGCAAAGATTTATGGAAAGAATGGGATAAACTAATCAAAAGCGAATAAATCCGCGGGAAAAACGCGGGCATTGACAAACCTAAATAGACACAGCCGGAGGAAAGAAAAACGTTCATAAAAATAGTGCAAGGTTGGTTTTAAGTCAGGACGCACTACTGATGTGAAACATCAAATCGGCATGATGCAAAGCTAATCAAGCTCTTCCAAAAGTTTCCATTGGCAAAATAAGTCAAGATGATCAGACTAAGGTGGAGGGCATTGTGGCGAATATGAGAAGATTCGATACATCACTATGCCGCTAGTAAATAAATGCTGCACAACGGCAACAGCAATGTAAGCAAATTATACGCCAATTAAACGGCTCAAGTATCCTTGTGCCAATTACCAATTTGTACAAGGATTTGCCCGGTGTGTGCACTGGTTGCGCTATTTGCGCAGAGAACTGCGCTAAAATCAAAACGATTTTGATATTTACGCATGTCTGCAAATATTGCACATGCTTTTTACTTCGTGTGTGGTGAATCTTACACAGTTTACCTGTGGTTCCTGATAATATAACATCAGAAATTATTGCTTAAAAATGTTAATATCGAAGGCGCAAGGACCATCTCTAACTTGTAACAGGAATTCACATAAATTCAATAATAAATAATAATTTTTTATACAATTAGAACACATTTTTCATTTGTTGCGCTAGTTGAAAAATGAATATTGCGCAGTGCTGCAATGAGTTGAGCTGGTCTTGCAACTAAAATATATATTTTATAAATACAATGCAAAATAAACGCTTCTGTGCGAGTTTTTCGACTTATACCGTGAATTACCAGCACTGTGGAAAATAGTAATTTTTTATACAATTAGTTCCTTTTTGAAACAATTAAAGGTAATAGTCTAGTTGAGGGGTCGACTGCTAATACGCTACCAAAAATATCGAGAGAGTTGTCAAAAGACGCTTATTAATCTCGAGAACAATAATCCGATGGCGGAAAAGAAAAATTTTATCTATATCCGGAGATATTTGCAGTTGAAGTTGGCGATTTCCATGTGGTTGTTGTTGTGTTCGTACCCACCAAAAAAATTGTGCATCACCGTGGCGGTAGCCACGATTAAACCACACACCCGGACGTGGCATGGCGTAGCCCAGGGTTATTTTTTATAAGCGCGGCCGAAGTCCGCCAACGCCGAAAGGTGTTCTGCGCAAAAATACTATGGATCCGACCCCCGGTTCCGGAGGTACCCGCGGGTTTTTTTCGGTTTTTCGTTAATATCTTTTGAACGCGTTAATATTTTTATTTTCCGCCTTCGGATTATTAATACTGATGTCAAGACGCGTCGTTTGACACCTCTCTCGATAGCTGGTAGCGTATTAGCAGTCAACCCCTCAACTAGACTATTACCCAATTAAAATACATGTTTCATTTGTTGCGCTACCTTAAAAATGAATATTGCGCAGTGTTCTTGAGCCGTGTATGTCAAAATTTTCATTTGCACAAATTTCGTCGTTTTATATTTGCGCATGGTTTTTGTGTCATGTATGGGCCGTATTAGACAAGAAATGACTACGCACACACAAACACATCACCTTAGGCGTATACCAAAGAGCGCTGGTGATTAATCACAGATGTTCATAGCAACAAAGAGCGCAGGCGACATTAAGCGCACATATTCATAGAGGACACAGCGAAAATGACATGCGAGAAGTTAATAAGCTACTAGTCAAAAAAGTCTAAACACTGGTAGAAATACATGAACCAATAAACAGATCCCGCATTAAAAAATGAGAGAGCACAAAATCATAGTTAGCTGTGAAATAAATTTTCTCGTCGTGATGTCACGCTTTT
Source organism: Eurosta solidaginis (assembly GCF_040869045.1). Lineage (NCBI taxonomy): Eukaryota > Metazoa > Arthropoda > Insecta > Diptera > Tephritidae > Eurosta > Eurosta solidaginis. Next base: position 249,263,168 of record NC_090320.1, on the reverse strand, counting down.
GATAACATGTTTCATTGCTGACCCAGTGTTCAGACTTTATTCCAATCGGAGTATTTTGCTCCGCTCTTACCTCCTACTACATTTTTTATCTCAAAGGTTTATTTGGGTCGAGTTGAAAACTAAATAGTATTACTACCTAATATCTTTTGGTTGAAGTTTTGATTATATACGTATGAAAATCTGATTGTTTACAAGTGGCGATTGGATGAAATGACGTGAATTAATTTTTCGTCTCTTAAGATATGTTTCTTCACATTCTACTCACAGTTGTTGTACTTTTTTCGTACGGAATGAGAATAGAAGGAGTAAAATGTAAGCAAAAAATGTGTCCGGCCGCGATCTGTAAATCCTGCCAAAATTCAACGTGCTGTATGTTCTTGAAATTTTATGTAAAAATTAAGTACGTTGAGTCAGTGAGGCCAGCTAACCCAGTTTTGCGATAATAGTCGCCAATTGGGGACACCAAGCGAGGTCAAATCTTCCTCCAACTATCTCTCCCAACTCAGTGAAGGTCTTCTCTTTGCTCTGTTTACAAACTGCCGAGTGTATTCGTTCATCCGCATAACATGCCCCACCAAGCGAAGCCTTTGGATTTTCAATCGCTGCACTATCGTCACGTCTGCGTAAAGATCATATAGCTCATCATTATACCTCCTTCGATACTCGCCGTCGACATCACGCATAGGACTATTGTTTTTGCTTTTAATGCTGCTTCCCAAATGAACGAAATCATTCACAGTCTCGAATTTATATCCGTCAACAGGCCACGATGACAGCAAGAACTTCATCTTGTCCAAATTTACTGCAAGACCCTTTTTGCTTCTTTATCTTATACCAACTCTTCGCCTCTATGTTTGAACAGCCCGGCGGGTACCCCGCCATTACTTGGCACCTTGTGATTTTTTAGCCGTGATATTGGATGCCGGGGAGTGTTTTTCATCATCGGCGATCGGGGTATCGGGTTCGTCTTCCCCAACACTCTGTGCGTCAGTTACCAAGTCGCCATTGTCGTTCCTACAGGAATCTGCCCCGGTCTTCAAACCCTAGGTTATAAAAAGAGCATGAAATATGTATGGTAAACCGAAAATAATAATAATATTTTTTCGCGATAAATATCCGGGGAGATAGAATGTGGTGTGTTAATGGGAGCATTAATTGGTCATCCTACACGTTTTAGGCCGGTTCCATAACTTTTTTGCTGAGATACATTTCATGGCAAAAACATCGAAAGGTTCGCCAAGCCACCCAATCAATTTGATGTTAGTTCTTCGCCCGCTTTCTAAAAGGAAGAAAAAATATACTCCGAAAATTTAATTTTTATTCCGGCGTAGACGTTTACTCAGGTAACAGTTTTAAATACTCCGAACACTGGTAGCGAAACATGAGAGAAATGTAATAAACCGAAAAATTTCAAAAGCGCTACGTCATCAAACTTTTTTTTCTAATTCGATTACAAATACAACAATTCCGGAATGCGGGATCTTAGCCCATTCGATTATGGGAGAAATAGACGAACGAGGAATGACTGAGGTTTGGTTTTAACACATTATAATTGAAGTGCACGAATACGTTGTGAAGTTCTACTACCACAGAAGTGCTGCAAATAGAGAGAATTTTATATATAGACCATTTTAGTTATATATGTACTAGAAGACCCGGCAGACGTTGTCCTGCCCTAAATTTGGTCAATCTGCATACATTTTAATAAGCTTTTTCCATCTGACTCTGCCCTCCCCCCCTCTTCACTTTTTCCTAATCCTTTTACTCACTCCTCCCTCCGTCTCTTTCGCTTCATCTATCTCCATCTTCGTTTCATTCTATCTCTTTCTCAATCTCCTTCTCTCTTTTCTCTTCTCTCAATTTCTTCTCATTCTTCTGCATCCCTTATTGCCTGTCCCAGAAGGTGGTGTGTATTTTATTCCAGTCCCAGTCCCAGTCCCACTCCGAGTCTCAATCCCAGTCCTAGTCCTAATCCCAGTCCCAGTCCGTCTCTGGATAATAATTACTCTGTACTAAGGCACTCATCAACAGCTTTCATTTGATATCCGTATTGTATAAACACTGTCTATGCATTCACTGGCCCACGTTTTGGCCTATATCTCGAGACCCTAGTCACCTAGGGGTATGAAAATTACCCTCTACTAAAGCACTCATCAACAGCTTTCATTTTATATCCATATTCTCTAAACAAACTCTAGGTGTACCCGGGTCCACGTTTTGGCCTATATCACGAGACCCTAGTCACCCAGTCACCTATCCTATATTTCAAGTTAGATCAAACTACACACGGGATGCAAAACAAATTCAAAATCGGTTCAGTAGCTTAGGAGTCCATTGGCCTCAGTTGTGTGACACGTGTTTTTTATATATTAAGATGTAATACTCCTATATTGCTAATAGAGAATGCTCACAATGTGTTTTGAATTCGAAATCAAAACAAGACAGCCTATACAATTTTTCTGACTGTAGCAGCATAAGTGTGACAAGAAAAAATTAAAATTTAGGTACATTCGATTACTGAATACGACAAGTAAGGAAGGCTAAGTTCGGGCGTAACCGAACATTACATACTTAGCTGAGACCTATGGAGACAAAATAAGGGAAAATCACCATGTAGGAAAATGAACCTAGGGAAACCCTGGAATGTGTTTGTACGATATGGGTATCAAATGAATGGTGTTAATGAGTATTTTAAAAGGGAGTGGGCCTTTGTTCTATAGGTGGACGCCTTTTCGAGATATCGTTATAAAGGTGGACCAGGCCTCATTCTAGAATGCGTTTGTACAAAATGGGTATCAAACGAAAAGTATTAATGAGTATTTTAAAAGGGCGTGGCCTTAGTTCTATAGGTAGACGCCTTTTAGAGAAATCGCCATAGAGGTGGACCAGGGGTTACCCTAGAATGTGATTGTACGATATGGGTATCAAATTAAAGGTATTAATGAGGGTTTTAAAAGAGAGTGCCTCTTAGTTGTATATGTGAAGGCCTTTTCGAGATATCGACCAAAATGTGGACCAGGGTGACCCAGAACGTTATCTGTCGGATACCGCTAATTTATTTATATATGTAATACCACGAACAGTATTCCTGCCAAGATTCCAAGGGCTTTTGATTTCGTCCTGCAGAGCTTTTTCATTTTCTTCTACTTAATATGATAGGTGTCACACCCATTTTACAAAGTTTTTCTAAAGTTATATTTCGTGTCAAAAAACCAATCCTATTACCATGTTTCATCCCTTTTTTCGTATTTGGTATAGAATTATGGCATTTTTGTAATTTTTCGTAATTTTCGATATCGAAAAAGTGGGCGTAGTCATAGTCGGATTTCGGCCATTTTTACACAAATACAAAGTGAGTACAGATAAGTACGTGAACTGAGTTTAGTAAAGATACATCGATTTTTGCTCAAGTTATCGTGTTAACGGCCGAGCGGAAGGACAGACGGCCGACTGTGTATAAAAACTGGACGTGGCTTCAACCGATTTCACCCATTTTCACAGAAAACAGTTATCGTCATAGGATCTAAGCCTCTACTAAATTTCACAAGGATTGGTAAATTTTTGTTGGACTTATGGCATTAAAAGCATCCTAGACAAATTAAATGAAAAAGGGCGGAGCCACGCTCATTTTGAAATTTTCTTTAATTTTTGTATTTTGTTGCACCATATCATTACTGGATTTGAATGTTGATATAATTTAATTATATACTGTAAAGATTTGTTAAAATTTGACTTTAAAAAAATTTTTTTTAAAAGTGGGCTTGGTCGTTCTCCGATTTTGCTAATTTTTATTAAGCAGACATATAGTAGTAGGAGTAACATTCTTGCCAAATTTCATCATGATATCTTCAACGACTGCCAATTACAGCTTGCAAAACTTTTAAATTACCTTCTTTTAAAAGTGGGCGGTGCCACGCCCGTTGTCCAAAATTTAAAAAATTTTCTATTTTGCGTCATAAGTTCAACTCACCTACCAAATTTCGTCCCTTTATCCGTCTTTGGTAATGAATTATCGCACTTTTTCGGTTTTTCGATATTTTCGATATCGAAAAAGTGGGCGTGGTTATAGTCCGATATCGTTCATTTTAAATAGCGATCGGTGATGAGTGCCCAGGAAACTACATACCAAATTTCATCAATATACCTCAAAATTTATTCATGCTATCGTGTTAACGGACAGACGGACGTTTGTTCAGAACACTTAGCATGTTTCAATCTCCCGCACGGTTTTTTCAACTCGGTTACAAATGATTGCCGCTTAAGGTTCATTTAATTGTTTTACAGCTTACAAAACCTAACGAAAGCTTAAAACGCACACAAATATATAACATAAATGAAATCAAAAGTAAAGGCAAAGGGAATTCCATACTTTTTCGAGTTTAAGTAGTTTTGATTAGCCTGCGTATTATGACGTTTTCTCTGAATATTGCGTGTGCCTTACAACCATGTAAAATAATTTATGTACATATGTATGTACATGTTTAGTTATGTTTGTGAATTTTATAATGGCAAAATAAGTTTGCAGTTTGTTGAACTACTATAGTAAAATAAACTTACAACCTTACTTTATACCAGTTAGACCATGTAGACTTCGAAACCGTATAGAATTGCTGGAGGAATCCCTGTAACCTTCTTTTAACAGTAAGAGTAAAGAGTACTTACATACCCGCCAAAAAATTTGTCCTAACTAAATCCCTTTCTGCACAGTTTTGTTTTGTTAATATAAAAAAGCATCGAAATTAAAACAACCACATGAAAATTTCCAATTTTTTTTTTTGCAAATTTCTCTTGCTAGATATACAAATTTCGGATTCGAGGTCTTGGATCCAAAGCGCGTGTTTTGACAGCTCTCCGGATATTTTTGGACGAATTGGCTTTTATTTGATTTAAATGTAATCATTATTTTAATTGGTAATCACTGGAGCTTGTAAAAAGCTAAATATTTCACGTAGTTCATCTTAATTTTATACTCAGCGTGCTTTGCACACAGAGTATATTAACTTTGATTGGATAACGGTTGGTTGTACAGGTATAAGGGAATCGAGATAGATATAGACTTCCATATATCAAAATCATCAGTATCGAAAAAAAAAATTGATTGAGCTATATCCGTCCGTCCGTCCGTCTGTCTGTTAACACGATAACTTGAGGAAATTTTGAGATATCTTGATAAAATTTGGTATGTAGATTCCTGGGCACTAATCTCAGACCGGTATCTAAAATGAACGATATCGGACTATAACCACGCCCACATTTCGATATCGAAAATTTCGAAAAACAGAAAAAATCCGATAATTCATGACCAAAGACAGATAGAAGGATGAAACTTGGTAGGTCGGTTGACCTTATGACGAAGAATAGAAATATAGTAAAATTTTGGACAATGGGCGTGGCACCGCCCACTTTTAAAAGAAGGTAATTTACAAGTTTTGCAAGCTGTAATTTAGCAGTCGTTGAAGATATTATAATGAAATTTGGCAGGAATGTTACTGCTCTTGCTAAATAAATAAATGCTAAATAAAAATTAGCAAAATCGGATTAAGAACACGCCCACTTAAAAAAAAAAAATATTTAAGTGAAATCTTAACAAAAAATTTAATATCTTTACAGTATATAAGTAAATTATGTCAACATTTAACTTCAGTAATGATATGGTGCAAGAAAATACAAAAATAAAAGAAAATTACAAAATGGGCGTAGCTCCGCCCTTTTTCATTTAATTTGCCTAGAATACTTTTAATGCCATAAGTCGAGCAAAATTTTAACAATCCTTGTCAAATTTGGTAGGGGCATAGAATCTATGTCGATAACTGGTTTCTGTGAAAATGGGCGAAATCGGTTGAAGACACGCCCAGTTTTTATACACAGTGGACCGTCTGTCCTTCCGCTCGGCCGTTAACACGATAACTTGAGCAAAAATCGATTTATCTTTACCAAACTTAGTTCACGTACTTAACTGATCCCACTTTATCTTGGTATAAAAAATGGCTGAAATCCGACTATGACCACGCCTACTTTTTCGATATCGAAAATTACGAAAAATGAAAAAAATGCCATAATTCTGTACCAAATATGAAAAAAGATATGAAACATGGTAATTGGATTGGTATATTGACGCAAAATATAACTTTAGAAAAAACGTTGTAAAATCTGTGTGACACCTACCATATTAAGTAAAAAATTAAAAAGTTTTGCAGGGCGAAATCAAAAGCCTTTAGAATATTGGCAGGAATACTGTTCGTGGTATTACATATACAAATAAATTAACGGTACCCGACAGATGATGTTCTGGGTCACCCTGGTACACATTTGGGTCGATATCTCGAAAACGCCTTCACATATACAACTAAGGGCAACTCCCTTTTAAAACCCTCTTTAATACCTTCCATTTGATACCCATATCGTACAAACACATTCTAGAGTCACCCCTGGTCTACCTTTATGGCGATATCCCTAAATGGCGTTCATCCATAGAACTATGGCTTACTCTCTCTTAAAATACTCTTTAATACCTTTCATTTGATACACATGTTATACAACCACATTCCAGGGTTACCCCAGATTGATTTTCCTTATTTTGTCTCCATAGCTCTCAACTGAGTATGTTATGTTCGGTTACACCCGAACTTAGCCTTCCTTACTTGTTTTTATTATGATTGTAAAAAACTTATAAAAGACATTTTTATTAAACTAACATTTCGGCAACTTAACTTAACTCAACTCTTACAATACACCAATTTTGCTACTGTTTTGTTGCTTTAGCGCCTGCTTTCACTATGTTTGTTTCGGTTGTTATTATTTTTGATACAACGGCTGTCACATTCCTACGTATTTTAATTGAAATTTTTTTGTTGACTCTCACTCTTTGATGTATACGAATATTTTTTCTATGATCTATTTGTTGCTGTCGCATGTTCATTTATTTGTTTTTGTTTTGTCATATTTTATAGTAGCTACTGTTGTTAAAGTTGTTGTTCGAGAAATTCATTTAAATTCATCAACTTGCCACTCCATCACTTACTAGCCTTCTGTTTGGGGCGTCACACCCAAAATTCAACTCTCATCCGATGCTGATACTTTGATATTGCCTGTATTTATGAACATGCCCCATTGCACCTAGGCCAGTGGTGCACTCGAGAGCTTCGAAAAACTATTCGGCATTCACCTACAAGTCGTGTGAGCGCAGCGATGGAGATTCAGTCATCAGTTTTGGCTTGCACTTCAATTCTATGCTCAAAAATTTTCCATGTGAACACATGCTACACTCAGAGAAAAATCGTTCTAAAACGAACGAAACAAGTTCAAAATTAAGAACATTCGTTGACAAAAGTCTGTTAAGTACGTTTTTTCTTAACTCGTGTCCGAGGGGCTTGTTTAAAGAACAGTTTTTCAAATCGCACCGTTCGTATTTTATGACCACTTTGGTATTGATGTGTGAAGCTTCTGTGCTCATTTCAAGCACTACTTGGACATGATTTACGATTTTTAGTTCTCACTCTTCGAGAACGATTTGTGGTCGATTTATCATTTTTCGGTATCAATTCAAGAACGGTTTGTGCTTGAGCTTTGGCTTTAGTACCCATTTATTTATTTTTTTTTATTAATAATGGATTCAATGTTCGAAAGGAGCTCAAGGCCAGAACAATAATTTTTTGTAATGATTATTGTTTTTTTTTATTTTTCTATAATTGAAAAATTGTACTTTGTTTTTCGAATAGTAAGTATAAAATTTTTCAGACAACCTGCCATAGCTGCGCAGCTGCAAGTGCACACGAATTATACCGTTTCTTTTTTATTGAACTTAATTTAAGAACATTGTTCTCATTAATAGAACATTTGTTCATATTTTAAGACCAGCCGTTCTCTTTTCTAGAAAATGGTTGTCAGTTCAAGAACAAGGTTGTTGTCGTTCGTTTTTCAAGAACAAAAAAGCAAGAACTTGAAAAGTTTGAATTGAGTCCGGTGGTGCTGGATTTTAGAACGGCGTTTTTCTCGGAATGCACTACAAAAAAGTTGCGTTTGTGATCAAAGCTCTGCCGGCGTTGTGCACCACTGGACTAAGCTCGTTGTACTTGTATCTATAAACAATATAAGTAAGTATAAATTTATGTATGCAACAAAATACTCTTACTATTTCGTAGGGTTGTAACATATTGCACACATATCAGTTTATGTAGTATCTGTAAGCTCTCCATCAGTCAATGTTGCTACAATAGCAACACTTTTTTGCCTCTTTTTTGTTGCATCGGTAGCAGCATGTCATTTGTCTTGTCACTGCCGCTTATTTCATATAATAAACTTGTTGGTTATCCTGTCATATTGGCGAAACTAATTTCTTCAGAATTGTTTACCAATGCAGCCCCCGCGGCATACTTAAGTAATGACTTACCTAAGATTTTAGGGTCACATCCATAGGCCAGTTATCAAAACACATCTAAACCTTGTTTAAAAATCGAACTCGTCTCTCAGTAGAGCATGAAAAACCCTCAGAATTTATGGTTTTCTTTGAAAAGCTTCTTAGCGAAAAGTCATTATCCTGTCAATAAAACTATCAATAATCTCAATAATTTGGCGCATTGAAACATCCTTTCATAAAGTAAGGGAAACAAGGTAAAAGGATGGGCTAGGTAAGGTTGGGTGACAACTTTCCAGTCAAGGAATTGCTCACCTCGTCGTCTTCTATACACTTTAGGTTTTTCGTTGTGATACCACGTACTCTAACGGTGAAAATGGCTTCATGTTATTTAGAGAATAGGTGAGTGGCAACGAAAAGGATACGAATAGATACTCCTCGATCTTAGTTATTCTTCCCGAAGAGTCTAGTATGTCCTGACCGAGATATTTGCGCATCAAAATAAAATTACTGAATAATGCCACCTTGTCGTCTTCTATACAGCTAACTCAGCTTGGGCTGTCCAGTATATTAAGATGTATTGCATGGACCTCGATTGGGCAGTGTCCTGTAAACACTCCAATAACATTGGGGGTAGGTGATTTTGCTAAGCTGACTCAAGGCTCACCTGTCCAGAAGTAGAGAGCAAGTGGCCAGCGGAATTCCTAAATATCCACTGACAGACACGTTTAATTCGCCGGCTGTTCAGGCCAAGAGATCACCTGACATTTGCCAGGGCCGCCGTGGTGTGATGGTAATGTGCCCCGCCTACTCCGTAACCCGGGAAAAGCAACATACACATTTTAGAAACAAGCCTTTCAATAAAAATAATTTTTTTCTAAGCGCCCTCCGCAGTGTTTGGTAAGTACTACGAGTGTATTTCTGCCATGAAAAGCTTGCACAGAAAACTAGGTAGTAGTAGGTTCTACAATTTGCAGAAAGTACTAAGAGGAGCACGACGCAAATTGGAAGAGAAGCTCGGCCTGAAATCTCTTCGGAGGTTATCGCGCCTTACATTAAATTTTTATATTCAGCTGAGCAGAACTCACAGAGTATACTATTTTGTTCGCATAACGGTATCCTGTAATGGCATAAACTAATCGAGATAGATATAGATAACTTGAGTAAATTTCGAGGTATCTTGATGAAATTTGGTATGTAGGTTCCTGAGCACTCATCACAGATCTTTATTTAAAATGAACGATATCGGACTATAACCACGCCCACTTTTTCGATATCGAAAATTTCGAAAAACGGAAAAAGTGCGATAATTCATTACCACAGACAGATAAAGCGATGAAACTTGGTAGGTGAGTTGAACATATGACGCAGAATAGAAAATTAATAAAATTTTGGACAATGGGCGTGGCACCACCCACTTTTAAAAGAAGGTAATTTCATAGTTTTGCAAGCTGTGATTTGGCAGTCGTTGAAGATATCATGATGAAATTAGGCAGGAACGTTACTCCTTTTACTATATCTACGCTTAATAAAAATTAGCATTTCCGCATGGAACGAAGGCCAACTCCCTTTTAAAAATACTCATTACACCATTCATTTGATACCCATATCGTACAAACAAAGTCTAGAGTCACCCCTGGTCCACCTTTATTGCGATACCTCGAAAAGGTGTCCACCTATAGAACTAAGGCCCACTCCCTTTTAAAATACTCATTAACACCTTTCGTTTGATACCCATATTGTACAAACGCATTCTAGAGTCACCCCTGGTCCACCTTTATGGCGATAACTCGAAAAGGCGACCACCTATACAACTACCACCACTCCCTTTTAAAATCCTCATTAATAACTTTAATTTGATACCCATATCATACTAACAAATTCTGGGGTCACCCCTGGTCCACCTTTATGGTGATATCTCGAAACGGCGTCCACCTATGGAACTAAGGATTACTCCCTTTTAAAATATTCATTAACACCTTTCATTTGATACCCAAGTCATAGAAACAAATTGTAGAGTCAACCCCGATCCACCTTTATGGCGATATCCCTAAATGGCGTCCACCTATAGAACTGTGGCCCACTCCCTCATAAAATACTCTTTAATGCCTTTCATTTGACACACATGTCATACAAACACATTCCAGGGTTTCCCTCGGTTCATTTTCCTACATGATTATTTTCCCTTATGTTGTCACCATAGCTTTCAACTGAGTATGTAATGTTCGGTTACATCCGAACTCAACCTTCCTTACTTGTTTTATATTTATCTTAAAATCGTTTAGGTATGTAAATCTGTTCACAATATATTTCTTATCTTATACAGCGCATGTTTGGATATTACGAATGGGATAAGATTATTTTTCAACCCCATTCATGAAAGGTATGAAGTCTGCGGCACATCCGAAGACAGTCCCGTCCTTACTTGTTTTTGCTACTGTTTGTCTGTTTTTTGGTGTCACTGTTGTTAATCTTGATGAAATTTTTCAGCCGAAACCTGGTAAAATTTATCTGATTCTGATGTTGTCAGTGTGTTATTTTTTTGCTTTGCTCTTCACGTAAAGTTTATAAATACACATAAATGTATATATACACACATATATATAAGCATAATCAAATGTTGAAATGCGTGTGTTCACATACATAGGTTTATATGTTTAAGTACATAACAATATTTATATAATGGCGTTTGGTAAGCAAAAGCAGCCCTGCAACGCTGGTGCACCTTAAAAAAAAAATAAATATCTATAGTAAAAAATTTATAAAATGACATTTATCATTATGACAAGTAAACGTTCCAATGTCAACGTTTCATCACAGACGCCATTTTTGTTGTGCCAACACCTGAATTGACATTTGGCTTCGTTTGGTGGTTGAGAGTCGGTTGGTTTCCAAAGTTGACAATTTCACCGTAATTATGCTTATGCGGCATTTAACTCCATTTATTATGTTAATTTACGCAACAACAATTACAAACAATAGCTCGATTAACTTACATATTTAACGTTTGATGTGATGGTGAGGTGTGTTTAGAAAATTTTAGTAAAATGCTTTAATTATTTCGACATTTCATGTGAACAGTAAGTGGGCTTGCAGATAAAATCAAAGCAATTATTTAGAAATAGCAAATAAAACCAACAATCTTAAAAATTTCAAGCGCTATTAACTTAAATTTGGTGTAACAATATGATGAAATGATAAAAAATAATTTCAAAATTCACAAGAAAACGAAATTTCTAACGGGATTTGTAACTATCAGCACGGTAGTAGGTCTATCCACCCACCGTAAATGACTATATACTACCATTCCATATGGTGCCTGCATTCCATACCTCAATCTTTTAGTTATGATACTTATATTCTTCGTTTGCATCTCTTTACATTCTTGGCTTCCAAATACGGTTGTCCATGGATATTCTTTCTTGATGGAAGCGTCTTTGTTCATCCATTCGCATAACATAACATAGGAGCGTAGCCTTTGGGGTTTACTTTGCACATTAGACTGAGTCGGGGGTCAGGAAAAAAAAATTCCACTATTTTAAACGGTTTTATTTAGCTTGACTTGACAGGCAGGCCGCACGGCCGCATGCACGGCCGTTGTGAACGAATTTTGTAATTGAAATTTAAGTAACTTCCCGACAAGCTACAAGCTTGAAACTTGGAATATAGTTCAGAACCCGATGACAATGCAATAATAAGAAAAAAATCGCCGCTAGGTGGCGCAAGGATCGAGATATTCGCAAAAATCGTATTTGTGGTCCTAATTGGCTCATATTTGGAATACATAATACATACAAGAATAGAAATTGACCTATGAAAAAAAAAATCGCCGCTAGGTGGCGCTTGAATCGAGATATTCACAAAAATCGTATTTGTGGCCCGATTTGGCTCATATTTGGAATACATAACACATACAAGAATAGAAAGCGACCTTTGAAAAAAATCGCCGCTAGGTGGCGCAAGGATCGAGATATTCGCAAAAATCTTATTTGTGGTCCGATTTGGCCCATATTTGGATCACAAAATACATACTTGAATAGAAAGCGACCTATGAAAAAAATCGCCGCTAGGTGGCGCAAGGATCGAGATATTCACAAAAATCGTATTTGTGGCCCGATTTAGCTCATATTTGGAACAAATATTGCATACAGGCCGGTAGAAGTGATATCAAAATATTTTGGAGTTGGCGGCTGGACAAGCATACGTGGCGCAGAGTGGAGTAAATTCTTTGGAAGGATTATGTATTGAGGACTTAGGTTGTAACAAATTGTCAGGAAAGAGTCCTTGTAATAACGACTCACTAAATGAACTAAATGGAATGAGAAATAATAGGCAATTAAATAAAGACTAAAAACTTGAAAATAAAATAATTAAAAAAAAATGTTTAAGTTAAACGGTTTAATTTAGGTAAGTCGTAGGTAGTAGTCATCACGCTCGTTATCAATATAGGGCATTGATCAGAAAATTAAATAAAAGCGTTGGGCGCGTGAGATTTCTAAAAATGTGAGGCGTAGCACCTGATTAAGGTTCAGTTGGTTTTTACTTATGACTAATTATTTTCTAGCTTTTCGTATTATTATTACTTCATGTAAGTATTGTTTTCAATAAAACCGTTTAACTTAAAAATTTTTTTTAATTATATTATTTTTTACTTTTTTTTCGACTTTGATTTTTAAAGTTTTTTTCATGACCTACTAAAAAAAATTGTATTTGATTTATAAAAAAACGGCTAACGTTTTTAGCGGAAATTTTTGTGTCGGACAGGGTATACATTAGATGTATAAGCCGATCACTTTATCGGCGGCGGCGGCGTAGGCTCTATTATATACCGCCGGCGTACGCCGGTGCTCTTACTTTAAAAAGCTTGATTTTTCTATGATTCAAGGTTCGATTCGAGCTCAAGGCCAGAACAATAATTTTTTTCTAATTATAATTATTGTAACTTTTTAATTTTTCTAAATTTGAAAAATTGTGTTTTGTTTTTGGAATAGAAGTAGAAAATTTTTCAGACAACCTGCCATAGCTGCGCAGATAGATCCATTTCGAAGGGTGCTAAGCCTTCATCAGCAGTACGCTTTAGGCACGCTGCGCTAACCATTTAGCTATACAGCGGTGGTTTGTTTGACTGGCAAATTGCTACTTCTTTCCAACTATATTTATTCAGTGTTGCGCCATCTGTGGCAAATCACTGATAACGCTGGATTTGTTTAATATCAATTAATTTGTTTTGACATTCCCAAGTGCTCATGGTTTATTGAAAATTGTTTTTGTTAGGATTTGGGCTACACCAGAGAAGCACTTTGAAACGTTAGGGAGTGACTATTCGGCCAATAATGCCGCCCTCGTCTAAGTGGATCTCATTGCGGAATGGGTGAAAATCGTATAAACCTCGGCGCATCTACATAATTAAAATTTACATGGACCCTGGATAATATTTTTAAAATGTAGACCAACAACAACATTGATTTCAATAGTCTTCGTTAAATCAAAACGATATTTTAGAATGAAATCAATGTGATTCACTCCAAGAGACTAGTTTTGGATAGGGCCGCCAACTTTAGGAGACTTGGGTGTTGAAGGATGAAGTGCGAAAATCAAAATTAACATTTCAGACGGTATTGTATAGTTTCGCAAATAAACAATAGATGTTTGAATGTAAGCCCAAGTAATTTTTTAAACCCTTCTCATACTACATATATCCTCAACTTAAGTATGAGTTAAGAATCATTTCAAAGGAGTGTTTATGCCCCTAGAACCTACTAATGGATTTTGCATCACTGATTTCGCTTATTCTTTCAGCCAATCGCAATATAATTTTTTTTTTAAATCGGCACCTTTTTTGGTTAACTTGCTTTTTTTTAACAACTTGAGGACAATTTGAAAACATGTTCGTCGTGGGTCATTTTATTTGAATTCATTGTTCATTATTAATTTTTGAGAAAAAAATAAAAATTAATAAATAAGAGTTTGCACAGTGAGCATATAATTTTTTTATATAACTTTTCTTTTAGTGTTTTGTTTTAATAACTTGTTAATTGGACGACGCAAAGTCCATGTTAAGCTGACGTCGAAAACGCCTGTTTTTTTTTTGTTTAAATAACTTTCGAACAGCTGGAAAGAGTTAAATTTCGCAGTTACTTTCTTATAACTGGCAGTAATACGCATCCGTTGATAGATACCACTTTCGACCATATCCGACCAATTTTCGACATGAACAATAAATGGCCTAAACAGTCTTAAACGAGAAAATATAGTAACGCGCCGGACGCTGCCGCCGCCGCCGCCGCGCCGATATTTTTGACATACGGTGGCGGCGTTTATCAGCGGCGTATACCTCTAATATACATATGAAATTTTTTTTAGTAGGTCATGAAAAAACCTTAAAAATCAAAGTCCAAAAAAAGTAAAAAAAATTAAAATTCGAACGCTCGAAAATTATTTCTTTGGGTATGCGTAGTGGAACTTTTTTCCTGAGCCCAAATCCTATCGAAAAATCGATGGCGCGATATCGGCTAACTTTCGTCCATACAAATCGACCCACCCTATTGCACATATTTATACCTTTCATGAAAATGGAATGGTATATTAATTTCGTCACGAAACCGAAAATTGTAAGTCCTTAAAGGAAGATAGATAGACTCACCATTAAGTATACCGAAATAATCAGATTGAAGAGCTGAGTTGATTTAGCCATGTCCGTCTGTCCGTCTGTCTGTTTGTATGCAAATTAGTCCCTCAATTTTTGAGATATCTTGATAAAATTTGGTGAGCGGGTGTACTTGGGTGTCCGATTAGACATTTGTCTGAACCGACCGGATCGGACCACTATATCATATATCCTCCATACAACCGATTTTTCAGAAAAAGAGGATTTTTGTAATATCTTACCCAATTTAACAGATTGAAGCTTCAAACTTCACCATATACTTTCGTATATTCCACATATTGTTGCCTGAAAAAATTGATGAGATCGGTCGTATATATAGTATATATCCCCCACAACCGATTGTTCAGATAAGGAACTTTTCGTAATTACTGCCCTATTTTAAGAGCTCGAGGCTTCAAATTTCACCGATTGCTTACGTATATAGCATACATTGTTGTCTGAAAAAATCATAGAGATCGGTTGTATATATAGTATATATCTCATACAACCGATTGTTCAGATAAGAAACTTTTCGCAATTTCTACCCCATTTTAACAGCTATAAGCTTCAAATTTCACCGATTGCTTACGTATATAGCATATATTGTTGTCTGAAAAAATCATAGAGATCGGTTGTATATATAGTATATATCTCATACAACCGATTGTTCAGATAAGAAACTTTTCGCAATTTCTACCCCATTTTAACAGCTATAAGCTTCAAATTGCACCGGTTGCTTACGTATATAGTATGTATTGTTGTGTCAAAAAATCATAGAGATCGGTGATATATATAATATATATATGATGGTATATATAGTATATATATAGTATATATATTTTTTTTTTGCGATTTCTACCCCATTTTAACAGCTATAAGCTTCAAATTTGCCCAATTGCTTATGTATATAGCATATATTGTTGTCTGAAAAAATCATAGATATCGGTGGTATATATATTATATACCCGATATAAATTCTAATTTTTGCCCCCTTTTTACGGCTAGAAGCTTCAAAATTCATCAAATTTCATCAAATAGTTACGTTTACGTCATATATTGTTGAAATACGTGATTCGTAGTCATAGTTTTTACACGCAGACCACAAAAAACCTGAAACTTTGCATCCTCACACAAAGTACCTACCTGTTTATTATTTTATATTTATCTTAAAAATCGTTAAGGTATGTAGATCTGTTCACTATATATTTCTTATCTTATACATCCGATTATTCGGAGATTACGAACGGGATAAGATTATTGTTCAGCCCCATTCATGAAAGGTATGAAGTCTTCGGCACAGCCGAAGACAGTCCCGTTCTTACTTGTCATATTTGCGTTAAGCTCATGCTGATCATAACTACCCTGCAAAAATCGCGAGTACTCCATGCATGCATGTATGGAGTACTCGCTATGAACCAACCGAGTGCTCCAAAATTAACCACAATTCATACAAAAAATATGGTCCAATTAACATTGCGATGTCCTAGGACTGGACCATATACTCCAGCTCCGCATTACATCAGAGTAATCCATGGAGTACCCACAGTCCAATAGACATCGTGTAGTGTTTACAATCGTTAAAAACGAGCAACGATCGGCTTAAAATATGTTCGTGTAGAAACATGAGTTGGTCCATTGCTGCATTACAGTGGAAAAGAATGGTAAGTACTCCAGTGGACCACATGATCCAACGATTTTTGCAGGGTATGCCTTCTTTTTTCAGCAACACGAGCGACTTGTAGAGCGTGATTTTTATTCATCGACAAAAGACTTTACTTTTCAGCTACCTAGTCAGTCCAAAGTATAACTTGTTTGCAAAGATATCCTCCGTTTGATTTTAATCCAATATGTGCGTTCAGTAAATTAAGAGAAAGCGCAGTCCAACCATACCGAATCAAGTAAGGGTGTAATACCAAATTCTTGGTAAAATTTGAAGTGGAGGATCCGAAGTCTTCCATACTGATTGTATTATTCAGCAGAAAGCTATTGGTGCCCAGCAATTTCGCTGCTTCAAGTGGCATAATAACACCGCATCCTTTGACAGAGCGCAGAAATAGTATTAGTTTCACTTAAATTTATAGTTTATAGCTAGAGGTTATGCCGAAAAATTAAATGACCTTAGAGTGAACAGCATTGCTTATATGTGCAAGTGCTGTTCGTATCCATTCCTATGCGAAATACTTGGAGTGGTTGAAAGAAGTACACATTTTTATATACCCCCTAGATGGCTATACCTATTCTGGAAGAATTTAAGTAAAGACTTCATGGTTATAAAGATAACTAAATCAGTATGGAATTTGAGTATTAGTAGATTTAATTGTCTGTACGACGGACTATTTACTTATTTAACTGGCGCTTATGGCGGTTATGGCCATCCAAAAAGGCACGCTAGTCGCTTCTTCGCTCTACCAACTGGCGCCAATTCGTCACACAGCAAAGCAGTTTAAATCGCTTTCAACCTGGTGCTTCCAGTGAATTGGGACGGCCTTCTTCCTCTGCTTCCATAGGCGGTTTCCGTAGCCAGCGTAGCTGCTGCGTCTTAATTCGCTGGAATATATTGAAGGATGCGTAAATCTCGTAGAGCTCATCATTAAATCTTCTTCGGTACTCGTCATTGCCCGCGTGTAGAGGTCTGTAAATCTGTCGAAGAACTTTTATCTCGACCAGCCTCCGAACCGCATACTCTCATGTAGTCATGGACAATGCTTCTGCAACATAAACGATAAGTGACTTGTAGACCATGATTCTCGTTTGCAGAGAGAGGACTTTACTTTTCAATTGCCTACCTAGCCCAAAGTAGCATTTATTGGCAAGAGTGACTCTTCGCTGAATTTCAGAGCTATTATTGTTGTTTGTGTTAAAAACACATCGAAAGCTAGACGTCGGAAAGCTTAAATCACAACAGACTGCCAATGATTTCGCAACTCGACTCCCACACCTGCTCTCTGAGAGCACAACTCATCCTGAAGGAATACAGGAGCAGTGGGAGCATATCCCCAAAGCACTTCGTACTGCCGCCGAGAAAAAAATTGGTTACCGGCGGCCACGAAAAAACTACTAGTACGATGAAGAATGCCGCGTTGCAACCGAAAGAAAAGACGCTGCCTACAGGGCTACGTTCAAAGCGAGTGCGACAAGAGGAGTGTGTGAACGCTATCGTGAGTTGAAAAGGGAAGCGAGATGCCTTTTCAGGAAGAAAAAATCAGAAGCAGAAAGGCGTGAGTGCGAGGAGCTTGAGCTGCTAGCCACCAGGAATAACGCCCGAAAACGGCGACCTTGTAACTGATGTCCAGAGAGTGCTTAGATTATGGAGGGAATACTTCTCTGTTCTCCTAAATGCAGGCAACAATTCACCGCGCAGAGATGAAGAACCCGATCCCGCAATCGATGACGATGGAATAAATGTCCCCCGCCCGATTATGACGAAGTTAGAATAGCAATAACCAGATTTGAAAAACAACAAGGCCGTGGGCGCTGATGGATTGCCTGCGGAGCTATTCAAGTACGACGGCGAGGAGTTGGTAAGGCGCATGCAGCAACTTCTTAGCAAAATATGGGCGGACGAGTGCATGCCCGACCGTTGGAACTAAGTGTTCTTTGCCCAGTCCACAAGAAGGGGGATACTGCAAAATGCACCAACTATCGTGGAATCAGCCTTCGTAATATCGCATATAAGGTCCTTTCAAGTGTATTTTGCGAAAGATTGAAGCCCACCGTGAACCGGCTGATTGGACCTTATCAGTGCGGCTTCAGACCTGGTAAATCTACCATCGACCAGATCTTCACAATGCGCCAAATCTTGGAAAAACCCCGAGAAAAGAGAATCGACACACATCACCTCTTCGTCGACTCTAAAGCCGCCTTAGACAGCACGCAAAGGAGCTGCCTATATGCCGCTATGTCTGAATTTGGTTTCCCCGCAAAACTTATACGGCTGTGCAAAATAACGTTGAGCAACACCATCAGCTCAGTCAGAATTGGGAAGAAACTCTCCGAGCCATTCGAAACTAAACGAGGTTTCAGACAGGGTGACCCCCTATCGTGCGATTTCTTTAATTTGATGCTGGAGAAAATTATACTAGCTGCAGAACTTAACCGCACTGGAACAATATACTATAAAAGCCTGCAATTACTGGCATATGCTGATGACATTGATATCATCGGCCTAAACACCCGCGCTTTTAGTTCTGCTTACTCCAAACTGGAAAAAGAAGCGGTAAAGATGGGTTTGATGGTGAATGAGGACAAAACGAAGTACCTGCTGTCATCGAGCAAAGAGTCAGCGCATACGCGCATTGGCAACCACGCTACTGTTGGCAGCCATAATTTCGAAATAGTAAAATACTTCGTTTATTTGGGAACCAGCATCAACACTAGCAACAACATCAGCACTGAAATCCAGCGAAGAATCAATCTTGCCAACAAATGCTACTTTGGACTAGGTAGGCAATTGAAAAGTAAAGTCCTCTCTCGGCGAACGAAAATCATACTCTACAAGTCACTTATCGTACCCGTCATGCTATATGGGGCAGAAGCATGGACCATGACAACAGCAGATGAAGCGGCTTTGGGAGTGTTCGAGAGAAAAGTTCTTCGAAAGATTTATGGACCTCTACGCGTTGGCGATGGCGAGTACCGAAGAAGATTTAATGATGAGCTGTACGAGCTATACGCAGACATCAACATAGTCCAGCGAATTAAAACGCAGCGGCTGCGCTGGCTAGGCCATGTTATGCGAATGACAGATGATGCTCCGGCCAAGAAATTGTTTCTATCGGAACCCGCCTATGGAAGCAGAGGTAGAGGGCGGTCCCCACTCCGTTGGAAGGACCAGGTAGAAAACGATTTAAACTCCCTTGGTGTAACCAATTGGCGCCGGTTGGCGGAGCGAAAGAGTGACTGGCGCGCCTTGTTGGACGGCCATAACCGTTTAGACGGTTAAGCGCCAATTAAGTAAGTAAGTATGTAAATGCTGGTTCCCAAATGAACGTCTTTTACGAAATTATGGTTGCCAACAGTAGCGTCGTTGCTACGCCGGATTAGCTATAACAAAATGCTTTAGAAAACAATTTTATAAGCGGGGTTGGGCCTTGGAAATGTTTGTGCAAAGGCTCCGAATAATTCTTTGCTATGAAAGGCTTCTCAGCGAATCGCAAGATTTACTATACTATAATAGGGGGACTCGCATTGTCTTGCAAACGGTGCATGGATTGCAATGAATTTATGGATTGCAGAAAATAACTTAATAGTTAGTAGGCATATTGCTGTATACAGTACGGCAACAACCCTCCTTAACTCTTCCCTAATTTAGTTAATACATATGAATGTACCTCACCAATGACAGGATGCAACATGATTCGCAGAAACATTAAGAAGTGAAAAAAAAAGAGTTGCAGATTTATTTTTGTTGATAAATAAAGAAACCGCATAAAACACATTAAAATTGAGAATCATATTTACTGGTATGCACTTCACACCTGTTATAAGCAATGCACACACATACACACATACTACCAAACTCCACCAGCTACGCTTTTGTTGCGCTGCTGCTATGCACGCCTACACAGAGCGCAAAATGAACGGAAACTATTAATAAAATCTTTTTTTTTTTTTTTATTTATTTAGCCCTATATATAGGTATCTACTTATTGAATATCCGCACACCCAGACAGTTTGTCGGACAGCAAACGACCGCTTATTGTCAACATGAGGTCCTGTAAAACATATGGCCCCCTGGCGTGCAACATAACTGTTACACTCCCACAAACAAATAATGCATTTTAGGAAATGTCGTATTGTCATTGTTATGTTGTATGAGCAATCGAATTGTTGTTGTCATAGCTGTACCATTCTTTGCGTTTGTTACCTTCATCGTCGACGCCGTTTTGTCTCTTCGTTACAATATGATTATTGGAAATATTTACAATAATTTTTTGTGTTTTCCGTTTACCATAAAAACTTTCAATTTATTGTTTTGTTCCTAAGTATGCTTCGATAATACCCTGCATTCAAACCAACTAGTTGTATACTAGATGAGTAATGAGATGAGTTTGCCAAAAAGTCCCAACTAGTTCGTCGTCCCAACATCCGTTTTTCTTGCATTTTAGCACCTGGTATTTATAACACGGCGATGACTTACGAAATATCAGCATTATACCTGCTGAAAAAGTTGTCATAACATAATCCCAAATCGTATAAGATTTCATACTAGTCAGTATATGCATGAGGGTCATACCAATTAACACACAAGTAAGTTTCTGTGTCAGCATTGTACCCCCTTAGTTTACTAAAACTTTTTCAACAGTATTTCAGAAAAACTCAAATATTTTTCAGAAAAGCTCAGATGTATTTTTGAAAAGCACAAACATATTTCAGATAAATAAAAATTTAGTTCAGACAACCACAAATTAAGTTCAGAAAAACGCAAATATAATTCGGAAAATTTTAAATAAAATTCAGAAAATACAAATGTATTTCAGAAAAGGCGAAATGTATTTAATTTGCATCTTGCTTCTCTGAAAAACATGTGTGCTCTTCTAAAATACATTTGAGTTTTTCTGAAATAAACATAAATTTTTCTGTATTTTTGTTTCTCTCTTTCTGAAGTTTATTAGTGCTTTTCTGAAATACATTTGAGTTTTTCTGAAATAAACATAAGTTTTTCTGAATTTCATATCTCTTTTTCCGATTTTCATTAGTGCTTTTCTGAAATACATTTGTGCTCTTCTAAAACACATTTGAGTTTTTTTTGAAATAAACATAACGTTTTCTGAATTCCATTTCTCTTTTTCTGAAGTTAATTAGTGTTTTCCTGAAATACATTTGTGCTCTTCTAAAACACATTTGAGTTTTTCTGAATTTCATTTCTCTTTTCCTGAAGTTCGTTAGGGTATTTCTGAAATACATTTGTGCTCTTCTACAATACATTTGTGCTTTTCTGAAATACATTTATGCTCTTCTTAAGTACATTTGAGTTTCTCTGAAATAAACATAAGTTTTTCTGAATTTAATTTCTCCTTTTTTGAAGTTCATTAGTGCTTTTCTGAAATACATTTGTGCTCCTCTAAAATACATTTGAGTTTTTCTGAAATACTTTTGGAACGGTTGTAGTAAGTTTAACCTATTGCAGTATCTAGAGAGAAGTTGGGCCAGAGTGAGTTATTTCTGCCATGTTAGTATGCTTTACTTTTTGCAAGAGTAGGATAACGCATTTTTATAATGGGGTTCAACGGGGCGTGGCCTGAAACAAATATTCACGCACTCCCTATATTAAGCTCAGGGCATACTTCTTCTTATTTGAAAGAAACGGCTGAGTTGGTAAGTGCAGGTTCTTATCACAAAGCTTACGGAAAAGGCAAGTTATCAGCTGAAACTGTTCAGAATTTCGTTGTGCTCCTTTATATACAGCTCCCATGATTGATACCCCATCTATATGGTATATTTGCAAGATGTCTACAAAATGGTTATGTTCCCGAAGCCTGGAGACGGGTACGAGTAGTTTTCGTTCCCAAAGCAGCGAAAACTAACCACTCGAAAGCCAAGGACTGCAGGGCTTTTATTCTTAAAACACTGAAAAGACTTATCGACCTGGATATAAAGGACTAAGCAGATTTCCCAAAGACGGACGCATATCAGTACGCATAAAGGGCAGGCAAATCAGTTTGAAGCGCCCTTCACGAGGTAGTCAGCGTCATCGAGAAATCATTGAACTACAAATAATATACCTTGGAAGCCTTACTCGACATTGAGGTCGCGTTCAACAATGTTCAAACGGAGGCCATATCCACTGCACTTACATGACATGGAACCCAAGACTCTATAGTTCGTTGGATCGATTCTATGCTTAGTAGTAGGGTCGTCAACGCAACTTTACGAGCTAGCTCAGTTAGTAAAAAGGCTAACAAAGCACACCTCAGGGCAGCATGCTATCGCTTCTTCTTTGGTTACTGGAAATTAATTAGATTTTAGAAATCTTAGGCCAGAAGTAATGAGGGTAGTCGCATACGCCGACGATATAGTGATTCTGATCACAAGCAAATTCCTGCCAGCGATTAGGGAGCTTATGAATACGGTGATGGGCGAACAAAACGGTCTGCGGGTAAATTCAACAAAAACGTAACTTCACCTTTTCAGTAGAAAAGCAGAAATCTCCTTTTTTAACTTACCGAGGTTAAACGACGCTACGATAAATCTTTGCATGAAAATCGACTCCAAATTAAGCTGGAAAAGGAACCTTTATGCGTGTTCAATGTACGCCCTGACATCAAACTAAACTTGAAAAAGGGTTTTTGGGAGAAATTGGAGACTGTCGCCGCAAATCATCCATATGGTTGGGAGGTGCAAAGGCCACCCTTCCCGGGTATGTTAGGACAGTGAGCAGCGCAGCTCAGGAAGGGTTAAGAATAATTTTTTACCCGATGCCTCTACAAGTGTTCGAGCAGGGATCGATCCTGAAAGGGGCTCTGCGACTAAGAAAATCCAACATGTGAAAACCAACCCAATACGGGCACGCGACAATGATGGATGACAAGAAATCACAACTGAATCGCAACTGATCTAACATCCGATAGGTGTAGAAATTAAGATATCCTTCAAAGGAAGAATAGGAGGACAAGATAGACAGTGGTAGGGGGAAAAGGGAACTAGAGCTGCAATCTACTGAAATCAATTCCAGATAAATAAATCGCACCGACTCCTTGACTTATGAAGTGTCTTACAGGCGGAGGTCTATGCCATAGAGAGAGTGTGGAGGTTTCGAGCCTCCCTGGCGTCCATAACGTATACCTTTGCTGGGTTCCAGGTCACAGCGATATTGAAGGGGGTCAATTTTTAGATGAGATGCCTAGGAAAGGCTCCAAAATGGGCATACGCCAGGAGGAAAGCTCCGTACGACCACTGCTGAATTAATTCCTGAAGAAAATGGAGGAATATGAGTTTAGAGCAACGAACTTGCTGTGCACCGAACGTGATGATTTTGAGGTTTCAAGGTCTTTATAGTAATCTAGCAGCTAGCTTCTTTTTTAAGGTAAACAAATCTGCAGTGAGAAAACTTAACAGTGTCGTCACAGATCATTGTGCTATTGCACCAATGCTCCAACGGTGGCGCATACCATTAAGCTCCCTCTGCAGAAGTCGTCAGGATGAAGAGTCCATGTTGGAAAAGTGGATCTTTCGCTCCTACTTAGGCTCATCAGAGAAAGCAAATAGTTCATCGAAGACCACTACAATGTAGTCTGGTTGAACGAACGTGCCGCCAACCGAAACTTACTGAGAGCACTCACAATTGACCAAAATACACCCTAACCTATTTAAATTTGCAAACTATTAGTCCTTCAGTTGTTAACTAGTCCCTTTTTTTGAATAACTATTTGGAATTTTCTTCTGAGCACATCCGGCTATAAGCATCTATGACTTGAGAAATAGTAGTTGCCGCTGCACAAGCGTTTTCGCACTTAAGGGATTTGACTTCATCTTCAATTCGTTTATCGGTATAAGAGAGCCTTTTTATATTTCTCTTAGCTGTTATTTGTGGCATTTCGTTTGTTAACCATTGCAATTATTAATGTTTTTTACTGCAGGCAAATATTTCGTCCTTTCTTCTATCGGTCACAATCGATTCTACAATACTCATTTGTTTTCTTGCAAGTCTGCCTACGAGATTGTTTTGTGTATATAAAACCTCAGGAGAGTGTTAGCATCTATTATCCTTTCTTATTACACATAATTTAAATACAAAATGTAGATGCCATTGTTGGTTGTGGTTTTGATGCTGCCGCTAAATTATCGGAAATAACGGTTTCGTTTAGCGCTAACTACGAGTACTTTGGTTTAAGAAATTATGGTAAGACAGAAGCATTTTTATTGTGCTCGAAATACTCCCAAGGGCATATTTTTGTGGCTACTGCAATTTCTTGGATTTTTTCGCAAGTGAAGTGTGTATTGGGAATGAAAACAGTAGCCTAAAGCTTTAGTAAATGAGAAGCAGTAATTTCATTTGAAACAAGTAAGGAAGGTTAAGTTCGGGTGCTCCCGAACATTACATACTCAGTTGAGAGCTATGGTGACAACATAAGGGAAAATAACCATGTAGGAAAATTAACCGAGGGAAACCCTGGAATGTGTTTGTATGACATGCGTATCAAATGAAAGGCATTAAATAGTATTTTATGAGGAAGGGGGCCATAGTTCTATAGGTGGACGCCATTTAGGGATATCGCCATAAAAGTGGATCAGGGGTGACTCTAGAATGTGTTTGTACGATATTGGTATCAAATTAAAGGTATTAATGAGAGCTTTAAAAGGGAGTGGTGGTAGTTGTATATGTGAAGGCGTTTTCCAGATATCGACCAAAATGTGGACCAGGGTGACCCAGAACATCATCTGTTGGATACCGCTAATTTATTTATATATGTAATACCTGCCAAGATTTCAAGGGTTCTTTATTTCGCCCTGCAGAACTTTTTCATTTTCTTCTACTTAATATGGTAGGTGTCACAACCATTTTACAAAGTTTTTTCTAAAGTTATATTTCGCGTCAATAAACTAATCCAATTACCTTACCATGTTTCATCCCTCTTTTCGTATTTGGTATAGAATTATGGCATTTTTTTCATTTTTCGTAATTTTCGATATCGAAAAAGTGGCCGTGGTGATAGTCGGATTTCGTTCATTTTTTATACCAAGATAAAGTGAGTTCAGATAAATACGTGAACTAAGTTCAGTAAAGATATGCCGATTTTTGCTCAAGTTATCATGTTAACGGCCATGCGGAAGGACAAACGGACGACTGTGTATAAATACTGGGCGTGGCTTCAACCGATTTCGCCCATTTTCACAGAAAACATTTAACGTCATAATATCTATGCCCCTACCAAATTTCAAAAGGATTAGTAAATTTTTGTTCGATTTATGGCATTAAAAGTATCCTATACAAATTAAACGAAAAAGGGCGGAGCCACGCCCATTTTGAAATTTTCTTTTATTTTTGTATTTTGCTGCACCATATCATTACTGGAGTTGAATGTTGACATAATTTACTTATATACTTAAAGACATTAAATTTTTTGTTAAAATTTTACTTTAAAAATTTTTTTTTTTAAGTGGGCGTGGTCCTTCTCCGATTTTGCTGATTTTTATGAAGCGTAAATATAGTAATAGGGGTAACGTTCCTGCCAAATTTCATCATGATATCTTCAACGGCTGGCAAATTACAGCTTGCAAAACTTTTAAATTACCTTCTTTTAAAAGTGGGCGGTGCCACGCCCATTGTCCATAATTTTACTAGTTTTCTATTCTGTGTCATAAGGTCACCCATCTACCAAGTTTCATTGTTTTAGCTTTATTTGGTAATGAATTATCGCTATTTTTCGGTTTTTCGAAATTTTCGATATCGAAAAAGTGGGCGTGGTTATGGTCCGATTTCGTTCATTTTAAATAGCGATCTGAGATCAGCGCTCAGGAACCTACATACCAAATTTCACCAATTTACCTCAAAATTTACTCAAGTTATCGTGTTAACGGACGGACGCACGGACGGACATGGCTCAATCAAATTTTTTTTCGATCCTGATGATTTTGTTATATGGAAGTCTATATCTATCTCGATTCCTTTATACCTGTACAACAAACCGTTATGCAATCAAACTTATTATACTCTGCGAGGTCTGCTCAACTGAGTATAAAAATGTATTTTGCTCTATGGGATTAATTTGATGTTAAGAGTTATTAGCTGAAAGGTAGCAGTTTTAGACAGAAAATTTATGATGCGTTCTCAACCATCTAGCTGGCATTACTCCGGCATAGTGTCACCACACAGTGGTCGGTTCCATAGGTCAAAAATAAAAAAATCAAAGTGAAAAGAACGGTACTTTTTAAGAATAACTTCAAAATTGAGGTTATGGTATTAGTTGGTTTTTGCAGTGTAAGCAAGTTGAAAATAAAGTGCAAGTTTAAGCTGTTTAAAAATACATAAAATATCATTGTATTGAAATAAATAAAAACGAGTATTGAAGTCAAAGGTATTTACTTCATTTTGAAGTAATTTTAGTGTCTTTAGCTTGTTGTGTTTTTTTTTTTTTTTTTATTTAAAATTTCACCAGTGCCTTTATTAGTGTTTATTTGCACACATATTTCGAATTCAGCTAAAGTTTTAGTTGGGTTCCTCACCGGTCCTCACGTTGGAACTTACATCCTATTATTAGCCAAAGTTTTAAGATTCAAAAGTGTTAATAATAGCTTCCACTTTCTGCCACTAACTATGTTTTGCGACAGTTTTCTGATAGCGTCACCCTAATAAATCATTGTCGTATGTTACTTGTAAGCACGTATAACATACGACATTATTTTATCCAGTCGACGATATGCAAATGTTAACTTTTGTCTATGTTTGTTGTTTTGTTATTGTTATGTATGCAAGTTATTTTAATAACTTTAATTTCTTTATTTAATCCTATTAAGCATTGTATTTGCGATAGACACATCTTACCACTTTTGCCCCCACATCTACTTACTTTTTATATGCATGCGGTGAAAGTGGGTGGTTGTGGGTCGGTATGACCACCGCACCAATTTTATGAAAAAATAGTTCTCACATATTTTTAAAGCCGTGACCAAAGTTTCACGTTAATATCTCCACTGGAAGTATTTTTGGCCACCAACTCCATATAAGACCGACCAGTGTGCATCGGTTCGATATGTTGGGGCGCCCACCAGAAGAGTTCAAAAGGCTGGTAGACGAAGAAGGGCACAAAGAACGGCTGACCTTCATCTCGTGACGGCATGACATTCTGGTGTTTCATCCTCGCCGTCGCAGAATCGACAAAGATCTAATGATCATATGCCTAGTTTTGGCTATTTAGTCTGCAATGACCTTTGAGTATGACTGTCAAAATCCTAAGGCTGCTTTTTTAGGTACTAATCATGGCTTAACATCGTTGTGTGGTATATTCTCTTATCAGTGTCCTTGCCTGCCGGAGTCCTGTAATTCTTTCTGAGGCATGCCCCCTTCTGCCTGCATTCTTTTCTTATTGTGTGAGGCCCTATCACCATTACGGGCTGTTGTCTTTCTGGACAGCCCGTCTGATTTCTCGTTTCGATCCACCCCTCTGTGGCCCGGTACCCAAGCCAAACTGATGGTGTTATTAGCCAATAAACGATTTAATCTCTGCGCTCACTCAATGATTCCTAATGAGCGAAACTGACGACATTGCCTTGAGCGCGGCCTGACTGACGCTGAATATAACGAGTCTCTGATTTTTGGAAACTCATTGCAGGTTGATCTCCGCACACTGGATTATAGCGAAAACCTTGGCCTGAAAAATGCTTGTATGAAGTCCAGGTTCAAGTACCGCACGAGGTGACATTTTTGAACACTTTCTTTTGGAACCAATTGCTGCTATTTTATTATGCCTAGTCAGTGCTCCATTCAAACCATATGATGCGGACAATGAAACTGCCGATATCTTTTACAGATCATTTAGCTACTTCCTGAATTTCGGCAGTATATGTATAACTGCCGTTAGTTAGAAACCTAGTGTATGCTAGAGCTTGACTTTTACAAAGTTAGTGTGCGACTGATTCTTTTGTGTCCTCCCGAAGGTTTTGGGCATTGTTATCGATGATGATGGTGCTTTGCCGGATATAGACCTGGTATTTTCCGGTAACACGTACCATTAAGGTACAAGCCCGACCATCTCCCCCTAGTTCTATAAGTCCCCACTTGAGAGGAATTTAACCTTATTACATGTGTCAAATCTTAGTGATGGTGTGTGCTAATCTGATGACGAAGATACACTGAAAAGCCTTATGAGGATACTAATGAAACCATACGGCCTCGAGTTCCAACAGTCAGATTTACGAAGTCTAACTGCTGAAAATGTTGCAGTTTCACGTATATGAAGTTCCAGAGGTAGCTGGTTTAGGAGCATATTTAGTGCATCAGTTTGACATGACCTTAGTGCAGCTCTTACCGCGCCACAAGCTGCGCGCTGTACTAAATTTATCTTTTTATACTCAGTTGAGCAGAGCTCACAGAGTATATTAACTTTGATTGGATAACGGTTGGTTGTACAGGTATAAAGGAATCGAGATAGATATAGACTTCCATATATCAAAATCATTAGTATCGAAAAAAAATTTGATTGAGCCATGTCCGTCCGTCCGTCCCTTCGTCCGTTTGTCCGTTAACACGATAACTTGAGTAAATTTTAATGTATCTTGATGAAATTTGGTATGTAGGTTCCTGGGCACTCATCTCAGATCTCTATTTAAAATGAATGATATCGGACTATAACCACGCCCACTTTTTCGATATCGAAAATTTCGAAAACCAGAAAAAATGCAATAATTCATTGCCAAAAACAGACAAGGCAATGAAACTTGGTTGGTGTGTTGGCCATATGACGCAGAATAGAAAATTAGTAAAAATTTGGACAATGGGGGTGGTACCACCCACTTTTAAAAGAAGGTAATTTAAAAGTTTTGCAAGCTGTAATTTGGCAGTCGTTGAAGATATCATAACTAAATTTGGCAGGAACGTTGCTCCTATTACTAAATGTATGCTTAATAAAAATTAGCAAAATCGGAGAACGAACACGTCCACTTTAAAAAAAATTTCTTTAAGTCAAATTTTAACAAAAAAATTTAATATCTTTACAGTGTATAAGTAAATTATGTCAATATTCGACTCCAGTAATGATATTGTGCAATAAAATACAAAAATAAAAGAAAATTTCAAAATGGGCGTGGCTCCGCCCTTTTTCTTTTAATTTGCCTTGAATACTTTTAATGCCATAAGTCGAACAAAAATTTCCCAATCCTTGTGATATTTGGTAGGGTCTTAGATTATAGGACGATAACTGTTTTCTGTGAAAAAGGCCGAAATCGGTTGAAGCCGCGCCAAGTTTTTTTACACAGTCGACCGCCTGTCCTTTCGCTCGGCCGTTAATACGATAACTTGAGCAAAAATCGACATATCTTTACTAAACTCAATTCTCGTACTCACTTTGTATTGGTGTAAAAAATGGACGAAATCCGACTATGACCACGCCCACTTTTTCGATATCGAAAGTTACGAAAAATTAAAAAAATGCCATAATTCTATACCAAATCGAGAAAAGGGATGAAACATGGTAATTGGATTGGTTTATTGACGCAAAATATAACTTTAGAAAAAAACTTTGTAAAATGGGTGTGACACCTACCATATTAAGTAGAAGTAAATGAAAAAGTTTTGCAGGGCGAAATCAAGGGCTTTGAATCTTGGCAGGAATACCATTCGTGGTATTACATATGTATATAAATAAATTAGCGGTACCCGACAGATGATGTTCTGGGTCACCCTGGTTCACATTTTGGTCGATATCTCGAAAACGCCTTCACATATACAACTACCACCATTCCCTTTTAAAGCCCTCATTAATACCTTTAATTTGAAACCCATATCGTACAAACGCATTCTATAGTCACCCCTGGTCCACCTTTATGGCGATATCTCGAAACGGCGTCCACCTATGGAACTAAGGATCACCCCTTTTAAAATACTCATTAACACCTTTCATTTGATACCCATATCGTACAAACAAATTCTAGGGTCACCCCTGGTCCACCTTTATGGCGATATCTCGAAAAGGCGTCCATCTATAGAACTATGGCCCACTTCCTTTAAAATACTCTTTAATCCTTCCATTTGATACACGTGTCATACAAACACATTCCAGGGTTACCCTAGGTTCTTTTTACAACGTGGTGATTTTCCCTTACTTTGTCTCCATAGCTCTCAGCTGAGTATGTAATGTTCGGTTACACCCGAACTTAGCTTTCCTTACTTGTTAATATTGTACTGTTTTTCTGGGTCTAACGACGGCAGTATATAGCCACATCACAAGTTTGAGTTTTAGACCCCAGTTTCTGCTGACGATCTTTTACACGAGTAGAAGCCGATATAAGCCCTTTCGACCCTGCCTTCGTTATTACATTTCCACCTAAGCATGCTGTATATCTCAACGCCCAGATACTTGACTTTCATAAACATAGTCAAGGAGCTTATAGCATGGACTAAATGTACGAGCTAAGTAAGCCGTGAAGTATGCAATACGCTTTCTCATTGATAATAGGATTTTGTTAGATTTGCACTATGCATAAGATCATTGAACGACTCAAATAAGCCTTAGTATTTATTTATCACGCGCTGCATGAAACGTGTGTTGCACTTCAACAAGCACTTAAGTTTCGAAAACTTCCGCTCAGTGTTAAGATTGCATTTGCTGCCATATTAAAAACCACCGAAAAATTCAATTTAGATTTAAACCAACTTCCGCCACAACTCCTTCATATTGCAACGAATATTTTCGATTTGCTTGCTGCATGTGTTTGAGACGTTGGAAGAGATGTAGATTAATAGTTATTCATTTAAAAAAATTATAAATCTATAAAAATAATATTGGCTTGCGACCAGCAGACGCCACTCAACGCTTTCAAGCTCTTTTACGATGCCACCATATTGACGTACGACGTATTTATATGAACACTCGACTTATGAATGTTGTATTTGCCACAAATATCGCACACACACACACACACACACATGCATTGTAATCAGCTAAAGTCATGTCAAGTGGCGGCAGCAGTTTCGAGTGTGCATTGAGTTGAATATAAATTGAAAACTCGTTAAAAATCCATAATCCGCAAGCACATCAAAACATGTGGCACTTATAGTGCTCGTTCTTGTTGTTGTTGTTTCAACTGTTCCCAATCAACTTTATCTGCTAACAGTTTTGCTATGAAAATATCCACCGCCAACTTCCTGCGTCGTCATCTGCTTTGGTTGGTCATAAATTGACTAGTGAACGCATATCTTAATGATTCACTAAGTGCGCAGGCAACTAATATACTAAGCATGTGTGTGTGTGTGTACACATGGTGCTTCTGTTGGACGCAATCCCATGTACATAGCTGAGTAGATCGGAATGCGGTAGCCAACAAGCAAAAATCATCAATCCAAAAGCGATATGCACCACTTTGAAGAGGTGTTCTGGTTTGTAACCGCATGCAATCGAGAGTCAGCGGCGTGACACATATGTAACTGCATTGATTCATGTGAGTGCTAGGTTGTGGTGATATCAGCAAGCCATGCATGTGTGTGAAATCTTTATACCAAGATGCGCTTTTTAGGCATGAGGGTACCTTTTTTTCTTGAACGTTGAGGCAGCACACTGCCCTTAAGTGTTTAAATGAAATCGAGTTTATTCTGTCCATTTATCCACACCTCGTGGGACCGCCGCTAGGCATAACGTCACGGGCGATAGAAGCGATTTAAGCGCCACTGCTTCGCATGCGGATTTCTTTGCATTCCGGTTCAGCGAACTTAAATCGTGTCTCAACTTGAAAGACCATTTTGCTCACAGCAGTCCAATAATTTATTTGTGTGCATATTAGGGGAACTAAATTCCATATGGAAGGCTCCTTTCTATATACAGAGAGTCTATCGCTGGGAAAACGAGTACAATGAAACATTACTTGTTCTGCGTTTTCCGATTTGGTGGTACAGTGTGGACGAAAAGGATCCTCCTCTATTCTACGCTTATGTAAATAATCCTTGAAATCGTCGTGCCCACTCAACATCTGCGTGAGATGGTAGTTTAGTTTGTTGTGCTTCCAATCATAACATTCATCCAGCGCCATTTTCCCGACTCTTGTCACTCAGGTATTGTTCGTGACCTTATGCTTTTCTTAACATCTTCAGATGGTCGTCAGATTCCAATGTCATACAAATCGATCATTTCCCTTGACAGCAGATCTACTTCAGTAGGGCCTGAACGTCTAAGACTTGATGGCCATAAAGTGCTGAATTACATCGGTTCGGTTCTATCTTATATATTATTTCTAATTGCTGTTTTTATGTCCCTTTTTCGCTCTTATTTGGAATCCAAATCTTTAAATAAAGTTTTGGTTGTAAAGATGGCGATTCGTGGTATTAGCGAGCTTTGGGCAATATTGGTCGTAGTGCTTTTGTTTAGCAAATATATTTTATTAAAATAATTTGTTAAAAGTGAACCATTGTGAGCACACAAATAAATCTATTATGGCACTATTGTGAAAATTTGATTAGAACTATCACTGCATTACCGGCAGTTGCTAGCATTCGCCAGATGGCAGCGCAAGCGCCTGTAATTTACAGATGTTTAATTGATAGAACAGCTGATTTCTGTTAATAGTTGATATGAAACTTTTATATTTATTGCGCAAGATGCGCGCGCACGGGTCCGGCTCACTTTCCTATATTTCCTTTCATCTCAAAATATACATATATACCATATATAGCAAATATGGAACGTAGCCAAGAAGACTTTATTTATTCTTTATTTTTCATGTCTTATCACCAAAAAAAGGCGTAGGAAAATCGGTTTGTGCGAAGAAATGGCTGGGAACATTTTTGTATGTGGCCTCCGCTCTTCAGCTAATAGACAGGGCTGGTAAAAGTGACAAGGATCTGTTTTTACAAGAACTAATTGGTTGGGTCTTAAAAGACTTCGAGTATTGGCGGAGAGCACTGTGTTACTCTTTAGCAAAGGTTCTGGTTCTTGAACAAGTTTTTATTTTCATTCGGTCCTCAACACACATCTGGTAACACTAAGCGCAGCTTCAGTCTATGTGAGGCCGATGAAAATCTTCTTAGGGCATCTCTATTGGGTAAGGACACGCCATTGCGTTGGACTTAAGGAATGTTGTTGGTGATTCGCGCAGTATTGGGATCCCTCACGTGCTCTAACTACACTACTCACCGAATCGGATATGATTAGTTATATAACCGAGTTCGAATGGTTTTCGATGGCCTGTTGGGTTAACGTCGAACAAAACAATTGCTTTATATTCAAAGAAATTCAGTGAAAATGGTGTTTCGGCAGACTTGCAACTATGCCCACTTTTATATTCTACGCGAAGGTATCATCCGACTTCAAAATACCAAATATGAACATTCAGACGGGGAACCTAAAATAGATGTAAGTTTCTAATTGTTTAATTGACCACCTAGCGTTCCATGTCAGAATGAAGCGGTTGCAGTTTACACGGTTTTTCTTCGCTCTTTATACTGCTTTGGTCTCGGTCACCACTTATACCTGCTTATTACAGTATTAGCACAATATAACGAAAATCCCAACCCTAGGTCGAAGTTTGGGATCATAGGTTTACATCTTCATCGTATGTTCTGCCATCTCGCCAACTTCTTCCTCTGTTTTGACTATGAAATGTAAGCACAGCATCATGTAACCTGTAGTATAGTAGTATGACCGTACGGTCTGTGCTTAAGATGTGCCGAGGCATTAAGTCTAATTGTATTTACTAACGATTTCTTATTGGCCACTGGGTTATTGTGTGACCGCAGAAACACTCCTCGAAGGCTTAGAGAAAGTTACGTATGTGGACAGTCCTTTGCCAGATCGAATCCTGCACGCTCCGTTACTAGTAGCACCTACCATTTACTTACTTACTTAATTGGCGCTTAACCGTCTAAACGGTTATGGCCATCCAACAAGGCGCGCCAGTCGCTCCTTCGCTCTGCCAACTGGCGCCAATTGGTCACACAAAAGGAGTTTAAATCGCTTTCTACCTGGTCCTTCCAACGGAGTGGGGGCCGCCCTCTACCTCTGCTTCCATAGGCGGGTTCCGATAGAAACACTTTCTTGGCCGGAGCATCATCTTTCATTCGCATAACATGGCCTAGCCAGCGCAGCCGCTGCGTTTTAATTCGCTGGACTATGTTGATGTCTGCGTATAACTCGTACATCATTAAATCTTCTTCAGTACTCGCCAACCACTGCCTCGGGAAAATTTTTTTGTGACGCTCTTCGCACACACCTACTATGGGAATACACCAACTAAGATTCCATGAGAATTACTGCCTAGGATCTCTCCTTGATATTTTTCTCTATGTATCTCCTGCAGCACAAATCACCGACGCTTAACACGACGTCGCTTTTTCAGGCATGAATATTCCATAACGCGCAAACTATCAGAGAGACATATAATGGTATAGGGATAGAGTTAGTAAATAGTCGGTTGTTAATGCAATGTTTGCATTTATCTCATGGTAATATCAGTATGATTTTGGTGGCTGCACAATTCAGGAGATGAGATTGCTAACTTTCCTTAACCTTTCGAAACATTATCTTATCGAGCTACCCTACAGATACCGATTTGTACAAACATGCACCAACGTTGCACCCCAAGCAAAGAAGAACCACTCTCTAGCGATATATCTTTGGTCGAAGCTATACTCACAATTGGGTATATTATTTTTGCTTCCACTCGATTGTTAACTTTCTTATTTATTAATTTACTATTTTATGGGTTTTTAATCGTAAAAGTTTGAATGTAAGTAAAATGTTTATGAAATAATTTATCATTTGAAAGTTTATACATACTTTCCACTACCAGCTTCAAATATACACGCATACTTAAGTAATTTGCTTGCATACTCCGTAGAAGGCCACCTGGTAAACGGTACTCATAGCCCCACCACCTTCACCATGTAAGTGGCATCACTGATCGCCATTGAGTGCTACGTATCTCAACAATTTATCTGGGAACTCATTTCATACGCCTTGATGTGCGCCGAATAGTGACTTAAATATTAATTAATTTCAGCCGCATAACAAAGAAAAGCAAGAGGATGTGGTGTGGCAAATCTGTACGATCTGTTTAGTGGAGAGGGGGAGGCAATACGCTTCCACTTGTTCAGCTAACAAAAGCGCTATCGCTTTTCTGCCATAACTGGATTATGAAAATCACATAAAATTGAAAAACACATTTTTGCTTTGATCTTTTTGCGGCTTAACCAATTACCTCACCAGCCCCCACTCTATCGCTTCCGTTGCAATGAACGCAATCGATTTCATCTTTTAATGGCTATGCCGCAACTTTTAAGCAAATCGACGCAACCATAAGCGATTCGGCGCGGAAAAACTGCGCGTATTTTTGTGAATTATTATTATTATTTTTTTTTTAATTAATAAAATTTTATTTGTGCTATTTTAGCTTTTAATGTTTTGTTGTTGAACGAAATTTCTATGAATTTATATAACTTTTCATCGAATCTACTTTTATGATATTGATTTGGCCTGAAAAAAGGTATGGTGCAGGGGCCTGAAGTGAAGCGATTGCTAATGTGAAATGTGGTCATAAAAATGATGGCTCAATTAAATTTGAAATATTAATAAAATAGAAAGGAACTTAGTCCACAAGTTAATTGGTATATGTTTTGCTGTAAATGCTGCAATTAAGGCCGTGGGATTTTTTACGATTATGGAATAAAAACGATCTCTGCGAATTTACTATTCCAAGAAATGTTGATTAATTTTAATGAATTTTTATTTTAAAATTTCCAGAAATGGGGATAATATTGTTAAACTTTTAAGAAAAATGTTATTAATTATACTCAGTTGAGCAGAGCTCACAGAGTATATTAAGTTTGATTGGATAACGGTTAGTTGTACATATATAAAGGAATCGAGATAGATATAGATTTCCATATATCAAAATAATCAGGATCGAAAAAAAATTTGATTGAGCCATGTCCGTCCGTCCGTCCGTCCGTTAACACGGTAACTTGAGTAAATTTTGAGGTATCTTGATGAAATTTGGTACGTAGGTTCCTGAGCACTCATCTCAGATCGCTATTTAAAATGAACGATATCGGACTATAACCACGCCTACTTTTTCGATATCGAAAATTTCGAAAAACCGAAAAAGTGCGATAATTCATTACAAAAGACAGATAAAGCGACGAAACTTGGTAGATAAGTTGAACTTATGACGCAGAATAGAAAATTAGTAAAATTATCGACAATGGGCGTGGCACCGCCCACTTCGAAAAGAAGGTAATTTAAAATTTTGCAAGCTGTGATTTGGCAGTCGTTGAAGATATCATGATGAAATTTGGCAGGAACGTTACTCCTATTACTATATGTACGCTTAATAAAAATTAGCAAAATCGGAGGAGGACCACGCCCACTTTTAAAAAAAATTTTTTTTCAAAGTAAAATTTTAACAAAAAATTTAATATCTTTACAGTATGTAAGTAAATTATATCACCATTCAACTCCAGTAATGATGTGGTGTAACAAAATACAAAAATAAAAGAAAATTTCAAAATGGGCGTGGCTCCGCCCTTTTTCATTTAATTTGTCTAGGATACTTTTAACGCCATAAGTCGAACAAAAATTAACCAATCCTTTTGAAATTTGGTAGGGTCATAGATTTTATGACGTTAAATGTTTTCTGTGAAAATGGGCGGGATCGGTTGATGCCACGCCCAGTTTTTATACACAGTCGTCCGTCTGTCCTTCCTCATGGCCGTTAACATGATAACTTGAGCAAAAATCGACATATCTTTAATGAACTTAGTTTACGTGCTTACTTGAACTCACTTTATCTTGGTTTGAAAAATGAACGAAATCCGATTATGACCACGCCCACTTTTTCGATATCGAAAATTACGAAAAATGAAAAAAATTCCATAATTCTATACCAAATACGAAAAAAGGGATGAAACAGGGTAATTGGATTGTTTTATTGACGCGAAATATAACTTTAGAAAAAACTTTATAAAATGGTTGTGACACTTATCATATTATGTAGAAGAAAATGAAAAAGTTCTGCAGGGCGAAATAAAAAACCCTTAAAATCTTGGCAGGTATTACATATATAAATAAATTAGCGGTATCCAACAGATAATGTTCTGGGTCACCCTGGTCCACATTTTGGTTGATATCTGGAAAACGCCTTCACATATACAACTACCACCACTCCCATTTAAAACTCTCATTAATGCCTTTAATTTGATACCCATATCGTACAAACTCGTTCTAGAGTCACCCCTGGTCCACCTTTATGGCGATATCTCGAAAAGGCGTCCACCTATAGAACTAAGCCCCACGCCCTTTTAAAATACTCATTAACATCTTTCATTTGCTATCCATATCGCACAAACAAAGTCTAGAGTCACCCCTGGTCCACCTTTATTGCTATACCTCGAAAAGGCGTCCACCTATAGAACTAAGGCCCACTCCCTTTTAAAATACTTATTAACTCCTTTCGTTTGATA
Source organism: Eurosta solidaginis (assembly GCF_040869045.1). Classification (NCBI taxonomy): domain Eukaryota; kingdom Metazoa; phylum Arthropoda; class Insecta; order Diptera; family Tephritidae; genus Eurosta; species Eurosta solidaginis. Next base: position 249,225,068 of record NC_090320.1, on the reverse strand, counting down.
CCCATATCGCACAAACGAATTCTAGAGTCACCACTGGCCCACCTTTATGGCGATATCTCGAAAAGGCGACCACCTATACAACAACCACCACTCCCTTTTAAAACTCTCATTAACACCTTTCATTTGATACCCATATCGTACAACCACATTCTAGAGTCACCCCTGGTCCACTTTTATGGCGATATTTCGAAACGGCATCCACCTATAGAACTAAGGCCCACTACCTTTTAAAATACTCATTAACACCATTCGTTTGATGCCCATATTGTACAAACAAATTCTAGGGTCACCCCTGGTCCACCTTTATGGCGATATCTCGAAACGGCGTCCACCTATGGAACTAGGGATTACTCCCTTTTAAAATACTCATTAAAACCTTTCTTTTGATACCCATATTGTACAAACAAATTCTAGGGTCACCCCTGCTCCACCTTTATGGCGATATCTCGAAACGGAGTCCACCTATGGAACTAAGGATTACTCCCTTTTAAAATACTCATTAACACCTTTCATTTGATACCCATATCGTACAAACGCATTCTAGAGTCAACCCTGATCCACCTTAATGGCTATATCCCTAAATGGCGTCCACCTATAGAACTATGGCCCACTCCCTCATAAAATACTCTTTAATGCCTTTCATTTGATACGCATGTCATACAAACACATTCCAGGGTTCCCTCGGTTCATTTTCCTACATGGTTATTTTCCCTTATGTTGTCACCATAGCTCTCAACTGAGTATGTAATGTTCGGTTACACCCGAACTTAACCTTCCTTACTTGTTTTCTGATAGTCTACCAGACCTTTGTCATTTTATAAAAGTTGAAATTTCGTCAGTGCATTTTTCCAACTGAAGCAGGATCGTTTTGGTCTATTATAAAACTTGAGTCATGGTGGCTTTAACAGATATCGTGCACAAATTTTGCAGAAAATAGAACTTTCTTTTGTCATTTTATAAAGACTGATTTTCGTCACGATATAAGAAGCCACTAGCCTTATTGCCAGACACTTTCCATAGTGGCTTTGTCCAGCCAGAAACTTTTTGTAATGCAAAACCGTACTTTTTCATAAAATGAAAGCTGAAAGTTTTTAAGGCAAACAAAATTTCAAAAGCTTTTTTTTTAAGATTATGTATTCGAATTTCAGTATGAAATTGCTTCGATGTTCTTTGAAATTTAGAAAGATTAAAAGTGTCTGGCTAATTAAAGCCAATATGGAAAGTGTCTGGCAATGAGGCTAGTGGCTTCTTATATCGTGACGAAGACCATATATGAAAATCAGTATTTATAAAATGACGAAAGAAAGGTCTATTTTTCTGCAAAATTTTTGCACGATATCTGTTAAAGCCACCATGACTCAAGTTTTATAATAGACCAACGATCCTGCTTCAGTTGGAAGTATGCACTGACGAAATTTCAACTTTTATAAAATGACTATGATCTGGCCATCACGGGCTCTTACTCTATGAAGTAACTTATAACATACTGCGACCACCTCACCTCATGGATGCCCACATTACGGGCCTAACGGCTCTCTTTAGCACACAACAACAGCGCTTTAACTCATTTTGGCTCCCAACAAAATACAAATAAACAAATTCTGTGGCTAACACGGAAAACTAGCGAAACATGCTTTGAATTGCAATGACTTCACCATGACACACACTCATATCAAACGGTACACCAAACGATGCAAAGCTGCTGAAAAATTGGTGTAAATGAAGACGTTCGTAACAAAATATCAAATCAAACTATTTCATCCAACTTAAAACGATAGAGAAACTTGTGGATTCGCACACAAGAACTGATTTGCAAGGAACAACCTTTCTAGTATTTCAAACGTATGCTCTAAGGCTAAGTCTGTAAAGACCCCCAAGTCTTCCACAAAAAGAGGGAAAAGCGATTCCTTTTTTGCCAAGCAACCTCCTTCTGCTTGATGGAGCAATGGTCACTTGAACCTCAATCAGACCAAAATAGCTATATTCAAAAGGTCCTACATAACAACATCTTTTAGGCCACAGTTCTTATATGGAGTGAGACTTTTGACACTAAACTAAACTGATAAAGGACAGGGTCAGTAAGGCTATGACCGATCTTCATGCCGCCAAATAATGCAGCTAAACGAATGGAATAATTATTACACTCTAGACGCCGATCCCATCTCCATCTTCATATATAAATTAATGGCAAGGTGAGTAGCTGTATGCATACGGAAACCGAACCAGGTTCGCCTCAAACATCTGATGGAAGTACAAGGTGCATGGTTTGAAATCAGAGATAATGTCCTTTTTCGAAGCTGTAGGAAAAGAGGAGAAAATATCGAATTGTAACTCGAGGACATTCGGCGCTACATAGTACAGATGAAATGATCTTACTTCTTTTGCACTTAATGGCTTAACTGAGTGACAGCAACCATAACCCAGCCCAATTTTCCAGTATCATACAAACGATTTCAAAGACACTTTCAATTCCTGAAACTGACTGTGGTAAAAAATTAGGGAGTAAGTAAAGTAATGTTGAGCAGTAAGGCCCTGAACAATACTCATAAGGGCAACAAAGAGATGCATTGTGATAGTGATAGCAGGAGATGTCACCATTATTTTATGTGATTACTAGCCTTTACCCGCGGCCCGTCCGTAAGGAGAAAATGAAATATGTGGGCTATTCACGTTAGCCTGCTTATCAAATTATCTGTTTGAAATTTTGTTTCTGGGTAATGCCTTTTATACTTGTATTTGAGTAAAAAAAGAAATAAATGATGCCATTAGACGCTATCGCGGACGGATGTCTAAAACCATAACGAAATGCCCCCGAAAGGTCTTCAAAAGTTCCCGGAATAGACCCAAAAAACCCGAAATGACAACGACACGATTCTAGACTTATCCAGAGATACCCAAATGGTACCGAAATAGTCCCGACAAAGTTCCGAAATGACCCTGACGGGCTCCCGGACGGATCTCGAAAACCATCCAGAAAATATCCAGGAAGGGTTCCTAAATTATGCCGACATAGTCCACAAAAAGGTTCGAAATTACACCGAAGGGATCCACGACGTATCGCGAAAACCATACAGAAATGATTCCGGAAGGGTCCCAACCTGATCCCGAAATAGTCCGGAAATGACCCCGATGGGATCCCGAACAGATCCAGAAATGATCCCGGAAGTGTCCCAAAACTATCCCGAAAAAGTAACAAAAAAATCTCGAAATTACTCCTACGGCATCCTGGACGGATCCAGAAATGACTTCGGAAGGGTCTCCAAATTACCCTGATGGATCCGGCAAACCATCAAGAATTGATGCCGAAAGGGTCCCCAAATGATCCCGAAATAATACAGAAAACGTAATGAAATGACCCCTAAAAGGTCCCCAAATGACCCCGACATACTCCAGAAAAAGTTCCAAAATGGCTCCGAGTGGATCCACGACAGATCGCGAAAACCATACAGAAATGATTCCGGAAGGATCCCAAAATGATCCCGAAATAGTCCGGAAATGACCCAGATGGGATCCCGCACAGATCCAGAAATGATCCCGGAAGGGTTAAAAAACTATCGCGGAAAAGTAACAAAAAATCCCGAAATGGCTCCAGGATTCCAAACGGATACCGAAAATCATCCAGAAGTGATGCCGAAATGGTTTCCAAATGATCCCGAATTAGGCGCGAAAAAGTCCCGAAATGACCCAGACGGGATCCCGGACGGATCCCGAAAACCATCCAGAAATGATGCCGAAATGGTTTCCAAATGATCCCGAATTAGTCGCGAAAAAGTCCCGAAATGACCCAGACGGGATCCCGGACGGATCCCGAAAACCATCCAGAAATGATGCCGGAAGAGCCCCCAAATGATCCCGAAAAAGTGCCCAAATTACCCCTACGAGATCCCGGATGGATCCCGAAAACCATCCAGAAATGATGCCGAAAGAGCCCCCAAATGATCCCGAAAAAGTCCCCTAATGACCCCGACGAGATCCCGGACGGATCCCGAAAACCATCCAGAAATGATGCCGGAAGAGCCCCCAAATGATCCCGAAAAAGTCCCCAAATTACCCCGACGAGATCCCGGATGGATCCCGAAAACCATCCAGAAATGATGCCGGAGGAGCCCCCAAATGATCCCGAAAAAGTCCCCAAATGACCCCGACGAGATCCCGGACGGATCCCGAAAACCATCCAGATATGATGCCGAATGGGTTCCCAACTGATACCGTATTAGTCGCGAAAAAGTCCCGAAATGACCCCGACGGGATCCTGGACGGATCCCGAAAACCATCCAGAAATGATGCCGGAAGAGCCCCCAAATGATCCCGAAAAAGTTCCCAAATGACCCCGACAAGATCCCGGACGGATCCCGAAAACCATCCAGAAATGATGCCGGAAGAGCCCCCAAATGATCACGAAAAAGTCCCCAAATTACCCCAACGAGATCCCGAAAACCATCCAGAAATGATGCCGAAAGGGTCCCCAAATGATCCCGTATTAGTCGCGAAAAAGTCCAAAAGACCATCCAGAAATGATGCCTAAAGGGTCCTAAAATAACCCCGAAAAAGTCCCGTAATGATCCCGGAAACCATCAAGAATTTATCTCTCGAAGGTACGCAAATGATCCCGAAAGTACCCCGACGGGATCCCGGACGGATCTCGAAAACCATCCAGAAATGATGCCGGAAGGGTCCCCAAATGATCGCGAAATAGTCCCGAAATGATTCCGGAATAGTCCCGAAAATTTCCCAAAATAACCCCGACGGGATCCCGGACGGATCCCGAAAACTATACAGAAATGATCCCGGAAGGGTCCCAAAATGATCCCGAAATAGTCCCGAAATTACCCCGACGGGATCCCGGACCGATCCCGAAAACCATCCAGAAATGATCCCGGAAGGGTCTCGATATGACCCTTACGGGATTACAAATAAGGTGAAGCTAATTATAAAACCATGTTAATAAGGCAGCAGGCGCGTTGGAGCGAATGAAGAGTTACATAGAAACATACAGATAAAGCTAATAAAAGCGTGCTAATAAAAACAATTGCAGGAGGGTGGATGGCGGGAGGAGAAGGAGAGGACCACTGATCGTTTTTCCAAAATTGCTTAGATCTCGATCTGTATGTGCCAGATACCAAAAACTATTGATTTAGGAGAAAATTTATATTGAGTTATAACAATTTATAGATTTTACACCAGAGGGGGTGATAAAGGGGGGGGGCGGAGGGGGTCACTGCTTACATTGTAAGCCCTCGACTTATTTGACCCCTTGAGTCTGTGATATTGGTGAAGGCCAGTATACGTAAAGTTATAATGTGTAAAAATTATTAAAAAGTAATTGCTCGAAGGGGTCGTGGGACCCCCACCCCTCTTTCCATGTTCGAAAAAAATTTCGCTAGTAGTGTCCCAAATTTCATCAAAATCCGTGTAGCCATTCTGGCGTGATTCAGTCGCAAAGACGAAAAAATATAATAATTAAATTATAACTGTTCCTAGGGGGCGGCGACCACGCCCCTTTTGAAAAATATATAGCTAGTAGATCCTTTTAGACTATTGGCTATATGTGTGCAAAATTTCATCCAAATCGGTCTAGCCGTTCTTGAGTCACAAAGACAAACGTCTGGACAAACATCTTCACATCCAAACTTTGCCATTTATAATATATATTAGATTAGATGTGACATCTCCTACTTTTACATGTAATGCTGTAGTTCCGATGTTAGACCGGCCAAGACCATGGATACCGCCTCTGTAGATCTGACGCGAGTTTTACGGCTAAGCGTCAATATTTCAACACGTCATTAGTCATTAAGCTATTCCTAGAGAGGATAATCAGAATGCTGAGTCTGACGGCATGTACTGCCATTAGACTGATCTTTACTATGACATAAATCACCAGGAATATATCGATACCTTGCAGGAGATAGATAGTAGTATATTCAAAAGAAACTGCAATTGTTTCGCGGGTCTATGCATTCTCTGCAGCCAGCTGCACAAACTGAAAAAGGCGGAATTTCTAAATTACCCCCGTTCACAGTACCTCGGTTCTAACTAACCTACTCCAATAAATGGCCCGTATTGTACTTCAAAACATTCGACGGTTGGAGAAGTCCATCATGAATATACATTTCTCTCTTTTTCTCGTAAGACCTGCACATAATCTTTAACACTTTTCAACTCCGCGTTTGATTCCATGCCTTTCCATGCTTCCGCCTGAAAAACACTACATTGATCTGACATATTGCAGGATCTGTTTATTTCCAGATCTGCGCAGTATACCATAAGCCCTCTACTTCCAGTACTTTGAAACCATCGGTATACACGTGTAACGACTTATTTTCCATTTGATCACCAATGTATTAAACTTCCACCTATATTTTGGCTATTAGAACCGCAATGAAACACAGCTACAGATCCGCATCAGGCAGCCTTTTCATCCAATATTCGATGCGGCTATAGCTATAGGTCGTATGGCCTGTGTTCAAGCTGCTCCGTAGCTTTGAGTCTCGTTGAAGTTGGTCATACTTTGTTCTTCTCCACTAAGTCTACAGGTGGGATGTGCAGAATGGCATACAGTGTAGCCGTCGGAGCTGTTTTTGTCGCTCCCGTTATCTAAGCATTGCTAGCCTGCATATCCCTTTAATTTTTTTAGTTTGAACGTTTTGCTCCAAACATCCACCATATTCAGTAGAATCAGGAGCGTATCTTGCATGTTGTGGCAACTCGCGAGCTCTAAACATCATCCAGTGTGGGTTACCACCAACAATCTTCTAACAAATTACAATAATATATTACAGTTAGGAACCGGAATTGTTTACATATGGAGCGTAGTGCTTTCATAATTGTCGTCACATACGGGAGTAAATCGCAAAAAGTTCGCAATAAATATCTTCAGTGCTTCGAATAATGAATTCAGTTTCGAAGCTAGTCATATTTCATAGTAAACCTTTGAAATCCAGCAGTCGAACAACGATTTTGGCTAGGTTTCGCGGTCTAAGTATCATCCTCCTAGAGAAGGTAATTTCCTTTTCATAAAGAAACATGTTATGTGGTGTCACTGAAATCATTGGAGATACTTGTCAATCCGAAGTTCCTAGTGCAGTTCCATACTAGCTTCATCGGCAGTACGAGTATTTACCAATATATTTTCACACATTTAAATTCGTAGCTCGAAGCCTAACCAAAGCTTCTACCACTCGAGCTGCAATTCATGTAGGTGTGTACAGATGTCATATTTGCATCTTTATGTAGTACCACAAAAACAATAGTCAATAAAACATTGTAGCAAATTATGTTTATCGCATTGATTTATGTATTTTTAATGTGTTGCTTATCTTCGAAGCGTCTAAATCAACGCTAAAGTTATGTAGCACAAAGCTCGTTTACGGCCGCAAACAACGCCATGCAACATGCAACAGACGCCATAACCATGGCGTAGAAAATTTTTAAATCTCACCGCCTGATTAGTTTCGTAGCCTAAAAAAATGAATAAAAGTGGCGTGGAAACGATCGCGATTGGCGGCATCACAACTTCGGTGTAATACCAACACTAACACCGACAAGCAATTACATACATACATACATACATACATAGTTTACTTGCAGTTGCTATACCGATACTTGGAACGGTGTGAGGTGGTGGTGGATATCACGGCTTGTAACCACCAAATGTCGGACAGCTTCAAACCAGCGCATCCTTTTGTCTTATTAATAATTCACATTAACGCTTTCAAATCCTGAGGGCGTTCAGCATGCAGCAGCGAACAGCAAACAACAAACAACGATAGCTTATAACAGTTGCAACAGCAGTCATGGGCAGTTGTTGATCTTCGACACAGAAGTAGCAAAAGCACTGGAGCTAAACAGCTGAACTCTGCTCTCCAACGAGTTCTAATCATTTAGTAAAAATCTTGTTGCTAAAGCGGGGCTATAATTGTTGTAGTGAGTATTTGCGAAAACGCAGTTGATACAAAAGTACTAGGGATGTTGATTTTCGGTATTTTTTGTATATCGTGATTTTCGAAAATTTAAAGTTCAATCCTGGGATCACGAAATTTTCCCGAAATTTAACGTAATGGATTTTTTTATGGGTTTTGACAAAAATGGCACCATCCTAATATACACAATTCTTCTGTACGTGGGTTTGTGACTGAACTCCTCCTAAGCGACTGGACGGATTTTGATTAAATTTTGTGTGTGTCCATGGGGATTAAAGGATGCTTAAGATTAATAATTTTGGATCTGTTATCTTTTTTATCTTTCCGGGAAGTGCACCAGGGACCAACCTTATATGGTGCGACTTCCTTTTTCTTTCCGGGAAGCCGACCAAGGACTGACCTATTGACTGCTTGATTACTTGAGAAACTTTTGTTGTGGACAACCTATTCGAAAAAATTCTATTTAAGATGCGATTTTCTTTAATGGATGGTGCGGTAGAGTAAAGATCGGATGAACAATTTCAAAAATCAAAACTGTGTTGATTTTTATATGTTTCGTAGATGGTTTGTAAGTGGTATAGATCAAACTCTTAACCAGGGTTGTGACAGAATATATTTTCATAATATTGGTATCAAATAGAATGTGTAAATGTGGGGTTTAACAAGGATTAAGAAGAAGAGCGGGAGGGAAAGGGAAGTTTTACAAGAAGAGACAAAGTAAAATACGCGATAGTGGTGAAAATTGGAGAAAGAGAAGTGTGAAAGGAAGGAAAAACGAGAAAGAGAGATGAAAGAAAATATAAGCAGGAAATGGAAATAAAAAAAGGAAAAAGTGCGAGGTGAAGATAGGAAGTAAAGGAATCTAGAGAAGGGAAGGAAATGAAAAAATAACAGAGGGAGGTTGAGGGATAGGAATTAGGTGGGAGTAGAAGAGAGAAAACTCGATAAAGTGAAATGTGGAAGGTACGGAAGAGATACAGGGATCAATGAGAGGAGGAGGAAGGGCCAAGAATATAAAAAATATTTTTTTTTTACAGAAGCTACACTACGGCAAAGCCCCTTCCAACCTTTGATTCGGGGGGATGGTATAATGGTGTGAAGATGATAGCATGCGACAACATCGCGAGCTTGCGGTGGCTGGAGGAAGTCGTTCCAAACCTCCAAAGGCAAGGCACGAACGCGCGGTTTGAGGTGGTGGATAAAGCGCAAATCCCCACGGTACCAAAAGTTGAGGTATGGATACCATGCGTGATGAAGTCGGAGGATACACTGCGACTTCTGCCGAATCAGAATCCGAACATACCGACACAGGATTGGAAGGTACTTACTGTATCTCGGCCTACCGAAGTCCAAAAGGACCTCAGAAGCCTAAGGGAAAAAAGACAGGTGGAGGTCCCCGACGTCACCACGAACGTGCTAGAAGAGGACCAACCGCTAAATGGTGCTGTGACTCGCACAGAGGAACACACGGCACAACATTCACGAGGGGCTGAAGGGGGCCTCGAATACTCTAAACCAAAAGGGCAAGAGGAGGACGACGACGTCAAGACGAAGGTGCTGGAGGGGGACAAACAGCCCAATGGTGCTGCGAGTCCTACAGATAAACCTCCAACACAGTAAAGTGGCGTCGAGCGAACTCCTCCTAACCCTTGATGAGGGTTCGTTTGACGTGGCGCTGATCCAGGAGCCGTGGCTCTCATCGGGAGGAAAGGTTTCTGGACTTAGCGCGCGCGGGTTTGGCGTTTATTACGCACAAACGGAAGGACTGGTGCGAGCTGTAGTAATGGTAAGGAAACAGCTGCATTCATATATGCTGCCTAATTACACCACCGAGGATCTCGTAGCGGTGGCCGTTGAGCAAAAGAATAAGCAGGCATTTATCCTGGCGTCCTGCTACATGGCCCATGCTGCGGAGGTTCCACCTATGCAGTGCAAAAGGCTAGTACAGGAGGAAGGGCGCAAAGGGCGGTTGGTCATAGGCGCAGATGCAAATGCGCACCACAATGCGTGGGGAGGAGCAGATACGAACGAGAGAGGCGAATCTCTATTTTGTTACATCCTGCAAACCAATTTGCAGATAGCCAACAGGGGAAATGTTCCTACATACATTGGTCCAACAACCAGCAATGTTCTCGATATCACATTGAGCTCCGAGCGTGATATATCAAGGTATGATTGGATGGTTCTCGATAGACCATCCTTCTCCGACCATGCGTATATAAGCTTCAGCATCCCACTAAAGAGGGTAGAGAAGGGAGGAACCTTTAGAAACCCTAGGGCAACGAATTGGACTAAATTCCAGAAACATGTAGAAACGAAACTGGGACAACCCAAAGAGGTTGCTAATGTAGAGGAACTGGAGGAGTCGAATGAATTCCTAACAAGGACGCTTATGACTGCGTATAACAAAGCTTGCCCTATAAGAAGATTCAGAGGAAAAGCAAAGCCGCCATGGTGGAGCAATGAGCTGAGTCTTCTAAGAAGACAGGTAAAAGAAATGTTTAAACTCGCGGAAAGCGAAGCGTGTCGGGACGAGTACAGGGATCTACTGAGGATCTACAAGCGTGAAATTACCAGGGCGAAGAGGAACTCATGGAAAAGTTTCTGTATGGACATAGAGTGCTCCAGTGAAACAGCACGGTTGAAAAAAGTCCTAGCAAAGGGAAACATAGTCCAGGGACTAATAAAGAAAGAGAACGGGGAATGGTCACGTGATAGTGAGGAATCCCTTGAGGTGCTTCTCGATACACATTTCCCATCGGGAGACGGTTTAGAAGAACCAGCAGACATCACTCACAATTCGATCACGGAGCTAGTGGTACCGGGCTTGGTGACCGATACCAAGATCGAGTGGGCAGTGAAGACGTTTTCTAAGTTTAAATCGCCGGGCCCAGATGGTATATTCCCGGCCATTGTACAAGTCTCAAGTAGGGCGGTCGTGGAATGGCTTAAAATAATATTCGGTGGGTGCATAAGACTGAATCATGTACCGCACTCTTGGAGAACTGCTCGTGTAGCTTTTCTACCAAAGGCGGGGAAGATCGGTCACGTGTATCCCAAAGACTATAGACCCATTAGCTTAACATCATTTCTGCTCAAAACCTTTGAGAGGCTGATAGATGTGTACATAAAGTATAACGTGTATGAAAAGCTGCTCTCAACAACACAGCATGCGTACACCAAAGGCAAGTCGGTAGACACCGCATTGCATAGGGTGGTAATAAGCATAAAGAAATCCCTGGAATATAAGGAGTATGCTCTAGGAGTCTTCTTGGACATTGCCGGGGCTTTCAATAATGTTGCAAAATGGGCGATTATGGATGGTCTTAATTACATTAAAGTACATCCTGCCTTAATCAGATGGATCGGCTGCATGCTAAATTGCAGAAAGATTACATCACAATGGGGATTGTACGAGGCCACGAAATCAGTGGACAGGGGCACGCCGCAGGGAGGGGTGCTATCACCTCTGCTGTGGACACTGGTCATCAACCAACTGCTCAGGCAATTCGATGAGGGACCCATAAAACTTACGGCTTATGCAGATGACGTTGCAATTGTCATAAGTGGAAAATGCCTTCCAACGATTAGTTCTTTGATGGATCGGGCGCTTCGGGATATTCATACCTGGGCATCTAATGTCGGGCTGAAAGTCAATGCGGAGAAGACGGATATGGTCTTGTTTACAAAGAGGTACAAGGTCCCAAATTGGACCAGGCCTAAGTTAGGAGCGGTGACCTTACAGGAGAAACCTTGCACAAAATATCTAGGAATCATCCTAGACAGTAAGCTGTCATGGAAGCTCAACTTGGAGGAGAGGGTCAAGAAGGCCTCAACGGCACTCTATGCATGTAAAAGAATGCTGTGGTGTACGTGGGGCCTATCGCCCTCTCTTTCTCATTGGGTTTTTACAGCGATTGTAAGCCCTATTCTATACTATGGAGTTCTTGTTTGGTGGAAAGCCACACAAAAAACAACATACCTCAAAAAATTAGAGGGGGTATGCAGACTATCGATGCTTTGCATTACGGGAGCCCTGAAAACAACCCCGACGGCTGCACTGTATGCCATTCTGCACATTCCACCTGTAGACCTGGTAGCTAAGAACAAAGCGTTAACGACCGCAACCAGGCTCGATGCTTCGGGGCAGCTTGAGCGCCGACCATATGGCCATAGTAGTATAGCGTCCTCAGTCACAAGACGAACAGACTACATGATTCCCTACCTGCACTTTGAGGGAGATCTTAAGGCCACAATAGAGGTGGACGGTTGGCGCAAGGGTGCGCAAATGGCGGACGAGGCGATACATGTGTACACCGATGGTTCCAAAATAGTGGAAGGAGTAGGGTCTGCGGTATACTGCGCTGATCCGGAATTAAGCAGATCCTACAGGCTGCCGGATTACTGTAGCGTTTTCCAAGCGGAAATATTAGCCGTAACCAAAGCAGTAGAAACCCTGGAAGAGAATAACTTAAGCTGCAGCCGTGTTAACTTTTATATTGACAGTCAAGCAGCAATTAAGGCAATAATCTCGCATAGCACAGCATCTAAATGCGTGTTGGAGTGTAAGCAGTCTCTGGAGAGAATCGGGACAGGGAGAAGCATACATCTATATTGGGTCCCAGGGCATATGGGAATAGATGGGAATGAAAAAGCGGACGAACAAGCTAAAAAGGGCGCATCCCTTGAAGCTTGCTCCGTAGACGTCCCAATTAGATTGGGCGAGATTAAGCGAATGCGAGAGGTGCACATGATCGACCAAGCAGAAAAGGCGTGGGTTCAAGCGCGGGGCTGTAAAGTGTTGAAGATTATGTGTAGGTCTTACAACCTTAGACTAACACAGTTGCTTCTATCATTAAAAAGAGTGGACTGTAGACTCATGACGGGTATTCTGACTGGACACTGCCTTCTGGCGTCACATGCCTTTAAATTAGGCTTGGTCAGTGATAGCAGGTGTAGGAAGTGGGTTGGAGGAGGAAACGATCGAGCACGTTCTGTACTCGTGCCCTGCACTTGCCAGGCTAAGACTCCAGCTATTAGGAGTGATACAGCTGTCAGATCTAGAAGCAGCAAGTGGCTTAAGTCCTAGGAAGCTTCTAGTATTTGCCAAGAGGACGGAGTTATTTTATAACATAGGTCCTGGTTTTTGATAGGGTTTTTCAGTTTGGTCGTTAAAACAAACTTCTGGTAACACTACGGACTCAATCAGTCTATGTGAGGTCCTCATGGACCGGCCAGTTCAACCTACCTACCTACACTACGACAAATGCCTCTGTATAAAAATTGTACCTGTGTTAGTGTCATATACTTTCGTAGTGGCAGATATAAATAAAGATATTGGAATCGGCAAGTCAAGAATTCAATATTTGGTACCTATAGGAATTCCATATATGAGAAAATTGAGGTGAGCGAGTTAGAAGGAGTGAAAATTGTAGTGGAAGAGGAAGTGGGAGTGGTGGTGTGAGTGCGATTATGAATATAAGCGGGAGTGGGAATGGTAGTGTGGAAGTAGGAGTGAGTGTGGAGTGGTAGTGGTAGCGATTGTTGGAGGGCGAATGGGTTAGGGAGTGGGAGGAAGATAAAGCAAATAAGGGATGAAAAAATAGGAAGAAAAAATGGAAGATGAAGAAGAAGAGAACGGTATAGAGAGTGAAGAGAGGCTCACTTTTGAATTGTACGAACATCATTTTTCAGGCAGAGCAAGGTGTGGCAGGTACTTTAGTATGTATATAAAATACAAAAACACAATTTATAGTAATCCATATTTTTATTTTTTATTTTAAATGAAATTTTCGTTGAGTCATAAAATCAGCTGTTCAGTGTTGCAAACGCGTAAGAATAACAGTGTGCAACAGCCTGTAGGGTTTGTTGGGTTTTGCAGGTGTTGAAATATTGAAAAAAAAACCGGACACTGACGCCAAACTCACCAAATTTAATAAACGATTTCGCAGCAGAAAAAACTAAGATTTGAAGAGTAGGAGTGGTACTTTGCGGTACAAGAACGAACCTCAAAAAGAAATTCTAGAAGTGACATGACCTCAAATGTCCCTAAAAATGTTTTAATTTTTTTTTGTTCCCCAGTGTTCAGTTTGGTTTGGTCGCTAATTTTAATGGATACTATTATGCTATTTTCAAAAATTACGAGTTTATACTGCGATAGTCCCGGTGGCCGCCGCAACATCAAAAATTTAGAAGCAAGTTTTTAAAATAGAGAAAAGTTTTTCTAAGCGGAGTCGCCCCTCGACAGTGCTTTGGCAAACACTCCGAGTGTGTTTCTGCCATAAAAAGCTTCCCAGTGGAACCTCATCTGCCTTCCAGATGCCGTTCGGTGTCGGCATAAAACATGTAGGTCCCATGGCGCCAATCTGTAGGAAAACTTAAAAAAAAGAGCACGACCCAAATTAGAAGAAAAGCTCGGCGTAAAATCTGTTCGGAGGTTATAGCGTCTTGTATCTATTTATTTATTTTTATTTAATCCTGTGTTTTTTGTAACTCAAAAAATACCGGGATCCGAGAATCGCGGTATAGTCATCCATAATTAGTACTCTATGAGCGTGTAAGCACGACTGCGCGGCCAATGCAACATCAGAGGGTCACTCCAAGCCAAGTCATTGGGTTTTATCTAGTTTTTCATATCAAATGCCGAAAGCACGCAAAGTACTCAATAAATAAGGTGTGAAGTGTCCATATTGGTTGGATGCATTTGAATGTTAAGCAGAAATAGCAGCATTTATAGCGGAGAACGTGTTTAATATTTACTTTTGAAACTGCTAATTGTATGCAGCGGTCTCGTGATTGTGAGCAAAAACTATACGAAATATTAAACAGAAATTATTTTTATTTATTTGACTTTTATTATAAATATCAAAAACGAATATCGGAAATATTTTTTGGCACGTTCAACAGAACTTGATATGTGACATTGGGTCCTTCCCCACAATTTAGGTTTTAAATCAAAAAGCATGTCTATACCAAATGGTGCATTAAAATAATAGCAGAAAAGGGCAACACTTAGAGACTAATTACAAAGCGTGCGGCGAAGCTTTCAAATGGCTGAGTGAAAACCCAAAAAGCTAGCTTATGAAGAAGTGAAATTCAGAAATATGGCCAGTAACCTTCGCCCTGTGAAAATTTTGTATTTTTTCTCCAATATCGATACAATTTATTACTTTTAAGACTAAATTCATAAAAATAAATAATTTATTTAGACTTTCATTAAAACAGTCATAATCGTTACGATCCCTTGTTTATATGCGCGCGAATAGTAAGCGTATGACTTAGTAGTGTGATGATTTAAATTCCAGAATAAAGTAATTGATGTTTGACTTTAACTTGTTTTAAGGTTAAGTATTTAACAGTATTCTCTAAGGGAAATTGTATATGTATATATATGTATATACATATGTATAATAGGCCCGGCCGATTTGTGGGGAGGCAAAAAAGTCGCCCATTGCTCTGTGAAAATCATATTATAGGGATCAAAATAAGAAACTTTGCCGAAGGAACCATACCTCTAAAACGAATTCGGGGGATTCGTTTTTGGGTCGAAGGGGCAAATTTTGAAAAATCCCACTTTGAAATGCCTATGTTTTTTCTTTTTGGAGTTTATTTTTCTCTTTAGAAATTTATTTAGTCAGAACATATGTAAATGAAAAAATGAATTTAACTTAGTAATAGAAAAGAAATTAAAAAAAAATTATTAGAAATTAGCGTTTTTACAACCCCCTTTTAAAACCAAGGCATCACTGTGACACAATTGCAGATCGTAAAATTGCTTGTGTTGTTTTTTTTTAAGCCACCACAAGACACAGCAGGTAGAATTGAAATTACCCCCTACCCAAAAGTTCGACCCAAAGGGGGGGACATCAGAATTCGGTTTAGAGGTATGGTTCCTTCGGCAAAGTTTCTTATTTTGATCCCTAGAATACGATTTTCACAGAGCAATGAGCGATTTTTAAATCGACCCGCCCTAATGTATAAGTAATCTAATATAAGACTCTGCGCCTTGATCTGAAGCCGAAACATAGCATTAAAATTACTAAAATGTAGCTATGTATGCAAATATATAAAGACTCGGGATTTGGTAACGTTTCTTTGTAGGATAACTCCCTCAATAAGACCAAACTTTTTTGTATAATGAACACTACGAGCGTGGTAGGTTGGTTGTTGTGTCGACACGTGGTTCGGTTTTTTTCCGGAACTTCTTCTTTTTGTTACAGTACTTCGCTCCATACAATAGATATCCTCTGACGGAAGTCCAAGGAAACTTGCGATTTGAATAGGGTTGGACGAAGGAGACATGGGTGTAAGAAGCGTTGGTTCCACATTTTACAATATCCATATCGCATACAAATCTCTCTGCTTTATTCGCGTGACTTTTAGATGTGTGGCTTTGACTACTGGCTAGAACATTATTTTCCAACTGGGCTACTGCTGATCGCTTTGGGCGGCCACTTCTTTCCTTTTTCTCACTAAGCCGCCTTTATTAAAGTGCAAATCTACCCTTCAAATGGTGTCATAGCTTGATCTTGTGATTTTCCCCAACTTTTTGTACTTACCCATTGGCTTTGTTCGGGCAAATGTGCAAAATAAAAAATTCGTAGCTCTTAGTTAGTATTCATTTAACTCGTGGTGAAACACCAACTCAACCATAATTTATTAAAGCGTTTTTTTTTTTCATTACAAACAGTTTCAAGGGAACTCTAAATTTTGCAGAACTCCCTGTACCAGTTCTTATGTGCTTACGCTTCTCTTTGAGATATTTGAAACGGCGTTAGGCTCTGCTGAATGGTTGCGTCGGATCTAGTGTTATCGTGGTTAGTAGCTGAGACTTTATGTCGTAGACACGAACAGACATTTTGATTCGATGTAACGAAAATATTGTAATAAAATCCCTAATTTGATGTAGGTTGTCCTGGTGCTCAGAAAAGCTTGTTCACAGTCCTTTATTGTGGAAGGATAAACTGTATCATCTATCTGAGATGCCACAATGGTCAGAACATGATGCAGCGAATGATTAATGCTAAGATTTGAATCGTGTTACAGCTTAAGGTGAAAGTGCCGTGCATTCGGATGCCATTATCTATAAAATGGAAAAGGGTTTAAATACCCCATATATCTTACTTTGTCATTTTACACCCGATTACAAGCTAGTACAAATGATAGTGCACTGAAGTGTTGGTCAGAAAACATGAGCCGCTGATCACGAAATTTGATCCGTGTATGTCTGACATTGTGAGGTTGAGCCACAAGATGGCAAGCACTCACATCAAGGCCTGGTTTTCAGTACAAGTTAAACTCAGTTTGTCAGTTAAGCTAAGATTAAAGTTATTATGCAGTTTTTCAGTCTACTTTAACTGAAGTTTAAGCGGCCGATCGGGCAGGGTTAAACTCTAGTTAGCCTATCAGTTATTTGCGTTCGTTCGAAATGGCGTCGAATATACCCAACAAGCATTTGGGATTGAGTACCATTAGAGCCGGTTTGATAACAAGCATACTTCTAGAATCTGAAGAGTTCTTTCGAAACAGTGGCTCAACTCGAGAATCATAGCGTACTCAGCAAAAGAGGGATACCTTTCTAAAGAAAAAAATGCTATTACTTAAGCTGAAAAAATTTATTTCTCAACTTGTGGTTCTGTAACTGGACTCAAATGTCAAAATCAAATGAAAGGTGGTAATGAGTATTTTAAAAGGGAGTGGGCCTTGGGTTTATCGGTGGATGCCTTTTCGAGATATCGCTTTTAGGGTGGGCCGGGGGTGACTCTAGAATGTTTGTACGTTATGGGTATCAAATGAAAGGTGGTAATGAGTATTTTAAAAGGGAGTAATCCTTAGTTCTATAGGTTGACGCCTTTTCGAGATATCGCCATAAAGGTGGACCAAGGGTGACTCTAGAATGTTTGTACGATATGGGTATCAAACGAAAGGTGTTACTGAGCATTTTAAGAGGGAGTGGGCATTAGGTCTATAGGTGGACGTCTTTTCGAGATATCGCCATTAGGGTTGGCCTGGGGTGACTCTAGAATGTTTGTACGATTGGGTATCAAACGAAAGGTGTTACTGAGCATTTTAAGAGGGAGTGGGCATTAGGTCTATAGGTGGACGTCTTTTCGAGATATCGCCATTAGGGTTGGCCAGGGGTGACTCTAGAATGTTTGTACGTTATGGGTATCAAATGAAAGGTGGTAATGAGTATTTTAAAAGGGAGTAATCCTTAGTTCTATAGGTGGACGCCTTTTCGAGATATCGCCATTAGGGTGGGCCAGGGGTGACTGTAGAATGTGTTTGTATGATATGGATATCAAATTAAAGGTATTAATGAGGGTTGTAAAAGCGAGTGGCCCTTAGATGTATATGTGAAGATGTTTTCGAGTTATCGACCAAAATGTGGACAAGGGTGATCCAGAAAATCATATGTCGGGTACTGCTAATTTATTTATATATGCAATACCACGAACAGTATTCCTGCCAAGATTCCAAGGGCTGTTGATTTCGCCTTGTAGAACTTTTTCATTTTCTTTTACTTAATATAGAAGGTGTCGCACCCATTTTACAAAGTTTTTTTAAAGTTATATTTTGCGTCAATAAACCAATCCAATTACCTTACCATGTTTCATCCCTTTTTTCGTATTTGGTATAGAATTATGGCATTTTTTTCATTTTTCGTAATTTTCGATATCGATAAAGGGGGCGTGGTTATAGTCGGATTTCAGCCATTTTTTATTCCAAGATAAAGTGAGTTCAGATAAGTACGTGGACTAAGTTTAGTAAAGATATATCTGTTTCTGCTCAAGTTATCGTGTTAAAGGCCGAGCGGAAGGACAGACGGTGGACTGTGTATAAAAACTGGGCGCGACTTCAACCGATTTCGCCCATTTTCACAGAAAACAATTACCGTCATAGAATCTATGCCCCTATCAAATTTAAGAAGGATCGGTAAATTTTTGTTCGACTTATAGCATTAAAAGTATTCTAGACAAACTAAATTAAAATGGGCGGAGCCACGCCCATTTTGAAAATTTCTTTTATTTTTGTATTTTGTTGCATCATTATCATTACTGGAGTTGAATGTTGACATAATTTACTTATATACAGTAAAGATATTAAAATTTGACTTTTAAAAAAATTTTTTTTAAAAAGTGGGCGTGTTCTTCATCCGATTTTGCTAATTTTTATTTAACACATATATAATAATAGTAGTAATGTTCCTGCCAAATTTCATCATGATATCTTCAACGACTGCCAAATTACAGCTTGCAAAACTTTTAAATTACCTTCTTGTAAAAGTGGGCGCTGCCACGCCTATTGTCCAAAATCATACTAATTTTCTATTCTGCGTCATAACGTCAACCCATCTACCAAGTTTCATCGCTTTATCCGCCTTTGGCAATGAATTATCGCATTTTTTCGGTTTTTCGAAATTTTCGATATCGAAAAATTGGGCGTGGTTATAGTCTGATATCGTTCATTTCAAATAGTGATCTGAGATGAGTGCCCAGGAATCTACATACCAAATTTCATCAAGATACCTCAAAATTTACTCAGGTTATCGTGTTAACCGACAGACGGACGGACGGACGGACATGGCTCAATAAAATTTTTTATTGATACTGATGATTTTGATATATGGAAGTCTATATCTATCTCGATTCCTTTATACCTGTAAAACCAACCGTTATCCAATCAAAGTTAATATACTCTGTGAGCTCTGCTCAACTGAGTATAAAAACCCAATGTTGCCGCAAAAAAAAGCTAACCCCAAAGGCGGTCTTAACTGTGACCGATAAACTGCTGAGTAGTTTAACTGGGGTTTAAATTTGACTAGAGTTTAAGCAAATTAAGTTTAAGCTTAGCTTAACCAACTACTGAAAAACCGGGCCTAGGCATATAATATATCTAACTATACATCTACCTCTATTACTATCTCTCCCTATTTCTATTTCTATACAAAACTCTATCCCCACCTGTGGTTGGTAAATATATACTATACCAAGATATTTCTTAAGTCACACAAAAGTGGAAATGCGCCAACGTATCTTACTGCTACATCTTCTTGGATCAGATTTCTTCTTTTAACCAAAGTTAATACATTACCGTATTTGATCGCTTTTGTCCGGCCTTTATACACCTGAGTTATATCAAAAGTTTGAAGTAAACAAAAGTAAAGTAAATCTGTATAAATCTTCACCAAGCTGTAGTAATCTGTGAAATGCCCAACATATCTACGTCTGTATGTAATTTCGTACATACAAACCCTCATATACATATACGAATAGCCAAAACACCAAGTAAGCTGGCACGTGAAACAGAAAATTGAAATTTTGTGGTGCGTGATTTGAGCCTCAAGGATAATTGAGGGATTATGACATGAAATGATATTGCGTTAAATGTGACTAAATGGGCTAAGCGTTTCTAATTTATATTTCATATTTATGTATACTACAATTGTATGTATAAACATTAGTGCTCAATGATGATGAAAGGGGCGTATTCACACGCAAAGCTAACAACAATGGGAACAACACACCAGCCACAGCCGATTTATTAGAAACAATTGTGGAATAGATACAATTGCATAATTGTTGGTGAATTGATTGCATTTAAAATACGTGCATACCGTGTACGTATGTATATATCTCTATGTATGTGTTAAAAGCAGTTTTCACTAATGGTGCCAACTCGTATGGCTGGAGGGGTTAAATTTAAAAATTATTTGTGTTTTAATTTATTTATGCAAATTTTGTCAAATGTTTACTTTTCTTATGGCGCGAGTCTAGCAGTAAGAAGTCAAAGAAGCACGCATATGTACGTATGTATGTATGTAAACGACTTTATATTGTTTTCAATGAGTACTGTGTGCTTCCATCTCTTCAAAAATCTCTTTGTTTATGTAAATTAGCTGTGAAATTTATATTTCATTCCTTTTGTTTACACTTTACATTTGTTTTGTATCCTTTTTGTTACTTAAGGCTTAATCCTGTTGATATTTAATAAAGTTTTGTCAATATGTCGTTATTCTAAATTAATTTTTGTACCATTCACAGGCTATTGACAGGCTGACGCTTGCTTTTGTCTGTAATTTTGACTCGAGTATTAATCCAAGTTGAAAACAAAGCCATACATATTTTACATGTATTTTGGGACATGCTCACTTTTGGTGCTGTCTATGATGGTTAGACTTTGGCAGCAGTTACTATGCAATACTGAATTATGTCTCTATGCATGCTAGAATTTTGTTAACCTATTCTTTTATCTCTTCTATACTTGACTGTAGAACAACGCAATAAATAGTCCATATCGCATAGGGAGCTAAGTCAGAGCTGTATAGAGAAAAGTCTTTATAAAAAACTAGAAGATCCGGCAGACGTTGTTCTGCCCTAAATTTGGCTTATCTGCATACATTTTAATATGTTTTTTCCGTCTGATTCTGCCCTCCCCCCCTTCACTTTTTCCTAATCCTTTTACTCACTCCTCCCTCCGTATTTTTCCTTCATCTATCTCCATCTTCTTCTCATTCTATCTCTTTCTCAATCTCCTTCTCTCTTTTCTCTTCTCTCAATTTCTTCTCATTCTTCTGCATCCCTTATTGCCTGTCCCAGAGGGTGGTATGTATTTTATTCCAGTCACAGTCCCAGTCCCACTCCGAGTCTCAGTCCCAGTCCTATTTCTAATCCCAGCCCCAGTCCGTCTCTTCAAAAACTTTGTAAATTTATATTATCATGAAGATGATTTTGACATTCCTGCCGAATGGCACTTTTTTGCGACTGCTCATAGCAAAGGTCCGTGTGATGGTATTGGTGACATTACCAAACGATATGCAGCAAGAGCAAGTCTCCAACTCGCGGTTGATAATCAAATAATACCTCAAGGACTTTTTAAATGGACTTCTGATCCGGACAACTTGCCAAACATTACAGTCAAGTTTTCCCCAGAAGATGATTATAATACAGCAGTAAAAGATTTGAATGAAAGATTTTTGAAAACAAAATCGATTACAGGAACTCAACAATTACATAGCATAATTCCTGACAAAAATGGTTGTTTGTATGTTAAAAACTTTTCAAATTCAGAAGAACAAAGAATTTGTAAAATATTTAAACGCCAGAAAATAAATTCATAATTTGTTACATTATTTTTAGAAAACTTACATGTTTACTGTGTCAGTCATTAATCCTGGTTATTTTAATCGTAGATTACCATAATATATAAAGAAAAGAATACTTAAAAATCATTTTCTAACATTTTTTTGTTATATAAATAAAATTGATAAAAAAAAAATTATTTTTGAAAATTTTTTTTTTCAATTAAATAAAAAACAAGTAAGGAAGGCTAAGTTCGGGTGTAACCGAACATTACATACTCAGTTGAGAGCTATGGAGACAAAATAAGGAAAATCACCATGTAGGAAAATGAACCTAGGGTAACCTTGGAATGTGGTTGTATGACATGTGTATCAAATGGAAGGTATTAAAGAGTATTTTAAGAGAGAGTAGGCCATAGTTCTATGGATGGACGCCATTTAGGAATATCGCCATAAAGGTGGACCAGGGCTGACTCTAGAATTTGTTTGTACGATATGGGTATCAAATGAAAGGTGTTACTGAGCATTTTAAGAGGGAGTGGGCCTTAGGTCTATCAGTTGACGCCCTTTCGAGATATCGCCATTAAGGTGGACCAGGGGTGACTCTAGAATGTGTTTGTACGATATGGGTATCAAATGAAAGGTGGTAATGAGTATTTTAAAAGGGAATGGGCTTTAGTTCTATAGGTGAACGCCTTTTCGAGAAATCGCCATAAAGGTGGACCAGGGGTGACTCTAGAATATGTTTGTACGATATGGGTATCAAAGGAAAGCTGTTAATGAGTATTTTGAAAAGGAGTGATCCTTAGTCCATAGGTGGCCGCCGTTTCGAGATATCGCCATAAAGGTGGACCAGGGGTGTCTCTAGAATGTGTTTGTACGATATGGGAATCAAATGAAAGGTGTTACTGAGCATTTTAAGAGGGAGTGGGCATTAGGTCTATAGGTGGACGCCTTTTCGAGATATTGCCATTAGGGTGGGCCAGGGGTGACTCTAGAATGTTTGTACGATATGGGTATAAAACGAAAAGTGTTACTGAGCATTTTAAGAGGGAGTGGGCAATAGGTCTATAGGTGGACGCCTTTTCGAAATGTCGCCATTAGGGTGGGCCAGGGGTGACTCTAGAATGTGTTTGTATGATATGGGTATCAAATGAAATATGGTAATGAGTATCTTAAAAGGGAGTAATCCTTAGTTCTATAGGTGGACGCCTTTTCGATACATCGCCATAAAGGTGGACCAAGGGTGACTCTAGAATGTTTGTACGATATGGGTATCAAACGAAAGGTGTTACTGAGCATTTTAAGAGGGAGTGGGCATTAGGTCTATAAGTGGACGCCTTTTCGAGATATCGTCATTAGGGTGGGCCAGGGGTGACTCTAGAATGTGTTTGTACGATATGGGTATCAAACGAAAGGTGTTACTGAGCATTTTAAGAGGGAGCGGGCATTAGGTCTATAGGTGGACGTCTTTTCGAGATATCGCCATTAGTGTGGGCCAGGGGTGACTCTATAATGTTTGTGCGATATGGGTATCAAACGAAAGGTGTTACTGAGCATTTTAAGAGGAAGTGGGCATTAGGTCTATAGGTGGACGCCTTTTCGAGATATCGCCATTAGGGTGGGCCAGGGGTGACTCTAGAATGTGTTTGTACGATATGGGTATCAAATGAAAGGTGGTAATGAGTATTTTAAAAGGGAGTAATCCTTAGTTCTATATGTGGACGCCTTTTCGAGATATCGCCATAAAGGTGGACCAAGGGTGACTCTAGAATGTTTGTACGATATGGGTATCAAACGAAAGGTGTTACTGAGCATTTTAAGAGGGAGTGGGCATTAGGTCTATAGGTGGACGCCTTTTCGAGATATCGCCATAAAGGTGGACCAAGGGTGACTCTAGAATGTTTGTACGATATGGGTATCAAACGAAGGGCGTGACTGAGCATTTTAAGAGGGAGTGGGCATTAGGTCTATAGGTGGACGCCTTTTCGAGATATCGCCATTAGGGTAGGCCAGGGGGACTCTAGAATGTTTGTACGATATGGGTATCAAACGAAATGTGTTACTGAGCATTTTAAGAGGGAGTGGGCATTAGGTCTATAGGTGGCCTTTTCGAGACATAGCCAATAGGGTGGGCCAGGGGTGACTCTAGAATGTTTGTACGATATGGGTATCAAACGAAAGGTGTTACTGAGCATTTTAAGAGGGAGTGGACATTAGGTCTATAGGTGGACGCCTTTTCGAGATATCGCCATTAGGGTGGGCCAGAGGTGACTCTAGAATGTTTGTACGATATGGGTATCAAACGAAAGGTGTTACTGAGCATTTTAAGAGGGAGTGGGCATTAGGTCTATAGGTGGACGCCTTTTCGAGATATCGCCATTAGGGTGGGCCAGGGGTGACTCTAGAATGTGTTAGTACGATATGGATATCAAATTAAAGGTATTAATGAGGGTTTTAAAAGCGAGTGGCCCTTAGATGTATATGTGAAGGTGTTCTCGCGATATCGACCAAAATGTGGACCAGGTGATCCAGAAAATCATCTGTCGGGTACTGCTAATTTATTTATATATGCAATACCACTAACAGTATTCCTGCCAAAATTCCAAGGGCTGTTGATTTTGCCTTGTAGAACTTTTTCATTTTCTTCTACTTAATATGGTAGGTGTCACACCCATTTTACAAAATTTTTTCCAAAGTTATATTTTGCGTCAATAAACCAATCCAGTTACCATGTTTCATCCCTTTTTTCGTATTTGGTATAGAATTATGGCAATTTTTTCATTTTTCGTAATTTTCGATATCGATAAAGTGGGCGTGGTTATGGTCGGATTTCGGCTATTTTTTATACCGAGATAAAGTGAGTTCAGATAAGTAGGTGGGATAAGTTTAGTAAAGATATATCGGTTTTTGCTCAAGTTATTGTGTTAACAGCCGAGCGGAAGGACATACGGTGGACTGTGTATAAAAACTGGGCGTGGCTTCCACCGATTTCGGCCATTTTCACAGAGAACAGTTACCGTCATAGAATCTATGTATCTACCAAATTTGAGAAGGATTGGTAAATTTTTGTTCGACTTATGGCATTAAAAGTATTCTAGACAAACTAAATGAAAATGGGCGGAGCCACGCCCATTTTGAAATTTTCTTTTATTTTTGTATTTTGTTGCATCATATCATTACAGGAGTTGAATTTTGACTTAATTTACTTATATACAGTAAAGATATTAAATTTTTTGTTAAAATTTGAATTTAAAAATTTTTTTTTTTAAAAAGTGGGCGTGTTCTTCATCCAATTTTGCTAATTTTTATTTAGCACATATATAGTAATAGTAGCAGCGTTCCTGCCAAATTTCATCATGATATCTTCAACGACTGCCAAATTACAGCTTGCAAAACTTTTAAATTACCTTCTTGTAAAAGTGGGCGGTGCCACGCCCATTGTCCAAAATCTTACTAATTTTCTATTCTGCGTCATAACGTCAACCCATCTGCCAAGTTTCATCGCTTTAATTGCCTTTGGCAATGAATTATCGCATTTTTTCTGTTTCTCGAAATTTTCGATATCGAAAAAGTGGCCGTGGTTATAGTCCGATATCGTTCATTTTAAATAGCGATCTGAGATGAGTACCCAGGAATCTACATACCAAATTTCATCAAGATAGCTCAAAATTTACTCAAGTTATCGTGTTAACGGACGGACGGACGGACGGACGGACGGACGGACATGGCTCAATCAAATTTTTTTTCGATCCTGATTATTTTGATATATGGAAGTCTATATCTATCTCGATTCCTTTATATATGTACAACCAACCGTTATCCAATCAAACTTAATATACTCTGTGAGCTCTGCTCAACTGAGTATAAAAATATAAAAAAAATCGGCCCACTCCGGGATTAGTGGGGATGATTGCAGAATTGATTGAAGTTTTATATGAGAAAAAAAATGGCAATATTGGAAAAATCTCGAAAAACTGAAAAACTAAAAAAAAAACTTTAAACATTTTTTTGTATTTTTTCCGAAAAGTACATTTAAAAAACAATTTTAAAACAAAAAAGAAACCAAACGGTCAGTTTTTGAAAAAGTTATAGCATTTTGAAAACAAAAACGGTGTTTTTTTAAAATTCATAACTTTTTTGAGTTGGATGAAAAAATTTGAAAAAATTCTGAAAAACGTCTTTCGTAAGCTAGAAAAAGAAGAAAAACTTTCAGCCAATTCTAAAGGGGTCTGGTTCAAAATTGGTCGAAATGGGATGGAACTCCCCAAATATAGATCTTTATTTTCACACTTCTCTATATTATTAAAACGAAATGCAGATTTTCTTTGCTTTTGAAATTCGGTTTAAAAAGTGCTATAATTGATAAGCACGTTGTTTAATTAAACACCAACCAATTACACGGAAGTACATATATCCGCACCACCTGAAAATGTGAGTGCCGGTGCATATACGTAACATTTTATTATTACGTATAAAAAAATAAAATAATTTGCAATAAAATAATATTGCGACTATAAACTGAGATATACCCTATCCTATATTTCAACTTAGATCGAACTACACACGGGGTGCAAAACAAATTCAAAATCGGTTCAGTAATTTAGGAGTCCATCGGGAACAAACATAGGGACACGTGATTTTTATACATTAAGATAACAAGTAAAGACGGGAATGTTTTCGACTGTGCCAAAGAACTCACACCTTTCATGAATGGAGCTGAACAATTATGTTTCTAAAATTCACAAAATCTGAACAATTAGTTGTATGTGATAAACATTATATATGGGAACGATCTAACGATTTTTCGGACAGCAACTTATGCCTTATGAGTAAACATCCTGTGAAATTTATGCTTTTAGCTCATAAAATTAGAAAGAAATTACGTTAAACCTTTGAGCAATCAGTTGTATGAGATATATATTATAAACATATATGACCGATCTTGACGATTTTTCCGACAATAACTTATGACGTATGTGTGAGCTTCTTGTGAAATTTCAAATTTCTAACTGTTAAAATGAGGAAGGAATTACGTTACACATTTTATCTCAACAAACGGTGGTATCGGATATCTAATATATATATGACCGATCTTAACGATGTTTTCAGGCAATAATATATGCCATATTTGCGAGCATCTCTAAAAATGTGAAGCAGCTAGCGGTTAAAATTATGAAAAATGTCTCTTAAACCTCTCATCTAACAATCAGTTGCATGGTTTTTTTTTTTTTTTGCGGGGAGGCTGAAAAATGCCTAATGCACCATAATTGCTGCCGCCGCAGCAACCGTGTGTTCGTAGACTAAAAACAGCCCCTTTCTGGAACCGTCGCCCACCCCGGCACCACTTTCGCATTACTTCAGGGTGGCGTTCCATATTTCTCATTTTTTAGAGCCTATTGTTGTCCCTGCGTCCAGGTTCCCGCTATTTGCTCTGAGTGTCCATTTAATCGCCACTGCTTCGCATGCGCATTTCTCTGCGCTCCCTCTCAGCATCCATCAGGCGTGTCATTACTATAAATGCCATTTTTCTCACTGCAGTCCAGCACTCTTACCTGTTGCACATATGTGATACTAAATTTCTCGTGGTAGGTTCCTCCCCAAAGACTCCATGCAAGGTGAGTCTTTCTTCGTGGAAACGGGGGCAGTGGAACATGACGTGTTCTGCGTTTTCTAACTCCGTGGTACACATTGGGCAATGAGAATCTTCCTCTATCCTAAGCTTCCATAAATACTCTTTGAAACCGCCATGTCCACTCATTATCTGCGTGAGATGGTAGTTCAGTTCGCCGTGCTTCCGCTCATTCCATTGAGCTACGTTCCAAACTAGTGTGAAAGTCCAACGCCCTTTACTCGAGGCATCCCTCCGTTCTTGCCACTTAGCTACTGTTTGTGTCCTTGCTCTTTTCTTGTCTTCTTCAGATGGTCGCTCGATATTAGTGTTATACATATCGGCCATTTCGCTTGCCAGTAAGTCCACTAGGATTTTCCGGGTTAGAACCAGGATCGCGTCGTCGGACACCGTCCGATAAGCACTTGCTATTCTTAAAGAAGCAAGTCGGTACGCTGCTAATATATATTTTTGATGGGTCTGTTTAGATCCATACCACACTGGTGCTGCGTATAGTATTATTGAGCTGGTTACTGTGGACAATAGCTGACGTGTAGCTTCGCTCGGACCACCAATGTTAGGCATTATTCGCATAAGTGATCCATTAACTTTGGTAATTTTCTCCCCCACCGCTCTGAAGTGCTCTTTGAAAGTTAACTTAGAGTCAGTGTGCACTCCTAAGCATTTTAAGGAATCCTTTGAGGTGATTTGGTGATCCCCGACAGTTAAGACTAACTCGTTCGCCGAACGTTTGGAGCTTACTAATACCACTTCCGTCTTTTGGCTAGCCAACTCCAGTCCCGTATTGGTCAGCCATTCCTTTATTCTTGCTACGGCGTCATTTCATAATACTTGAAGCAGGTCCAGTTTCTTGGCCACTACTACCACTGCAATATCATCAGCATATCCCACAATTTGCGTGTTTTCTGGTAGATCAATCTTTAGCACCCCGTCATACATTACATTCCAAAGCGTTGGACCGAGAACAGATCCCTGTGGGACGCCTCCTATGATTTTGTACTCTTTTGCTCCTTGATCCGTGTCAAAAAGAAGTACTCTGTCTTTAAGATAGCTACCTATTATTCTGCGTAAGTAAGCTGGAGTGCCGAAGCTCTGCAGCGCTGCCATTATCTGCATCCAGCTCGCAGTGTTAAAAGCATTCTTGATGTCCAACATAATCAGTGCACAGAACTTCCTTTTATTTTGGCCTCCAGAGATAGCTTCTCTAGCTATATTGACGACTGTTTGTATTGCATCTACGTTGGATCTTGATTTGCGAAATCCATATTGACTATTCGATAAGCCACCTGGTCTTTCTAGAGTCAGCTGTAGGCGCTCACTAATTATACGCTCGAAAATCTTCCCTAGGGAATCCAGCATACAAAGTGGCCTATATGAGGATGGTTGGTCCGGCTGTTTACCACGTTTCAGCAATAGGACAAATCTTTGTCGTTTCCACGGGCGAGGGAACACGCCTTCTTGCATATAGGCATTAAAAAGATCAGTAAATAATGTAACACTAGTTTTGATCGCGGATTTCAGGGCTATGTTTGGTACTTCGTCGGGTCCTGGGGATTTGTTATCAGCAAGTCTTTTTGCAGCGTCCAGCACCTCTTGCTCTGTAATTTGCGGAATTTCCGTACTTTCTAGATCCTCGCTTGGATAAGTCCAGCGATCTTGCGCCGGGAAAAGTGTTTCAACAATAATATTCATCAGTATCGGGCACGTAGGTTGCTGTGATATCGGTCCTTTAACTTTGGCCATCACAGTTCTGTAGGCTGATCCCCAAGGATCCAGCAGTTCCCTAAAGCATAACTTCTTGCTCTTTTTTATGGCATTTTTAAGTGCCTTCCTTTGTGCGACATAGGTGCTGTGTAGCTCCGCATATCGCGGTGATGAGCGTGCCCTCTGCGCTAGTCTTCGTGCTTTGTGACATTTTCTACGCTCTTACGCAATTTTGTCATTCCACCAATATACCGGAGTGCGCTGTGCTCTTCCGCGACTTCTGGGCATGGCAGCATCACATGCCATACATAGCAACTTAGTGATTTGAACCGACTGGTCTTCCGCATGCGATTCTCGTACTATGGCGTCCTTCCAGATAATGTCAAATATTTGTGGGTCGAAAAGGTGCTGTTTCCATGTCCTACTTTGTCGATGTCTTGCTGCTACCGTTCGTGGAGTTTCGAGCAGCTCTACGCTAATAGCTTTATGGTCGCTGTGTGTGTAGACGTTGCTTATGGACCATTTTGTATGGGTTGTATTTTATATATCCGACCGATCTTGACAATTTTTGCGTACAACAGTTCATGCTTTATATTAAACCATCCTGTGAAATTTCAGTCTTGTAGCTGCTAAAATGAGGAATAAATGACAAAAACCCTCTTTTTCGAAAAATTGGTACAATGATGAATCCGGTTAGTTCCGACAAATCCATTGGACACTCATATATACCAGCTCACCTCATTTCATCAAGATATCTCAAAAATTGATGGACTAGTTTGCGTTCAAACAGACAGATATACGCATATGGCTTAATCAACTCAGTTTAGAATAGGAAAGAGAATCATAAGTAATAAAGATTAAGTCTTGTTTTGCAAAATTTGGAATAGAGAGCTGATCAAAGAGCAGGATTTTGGACTTTCAAGAGAATGCTACTTGACTGTGTAAAGTGCGTAGGGTACAATGTTTTCACTGGGAGCAGAACTAGGGTTTTCATAGCCAGGGAGAACTTATTTTCGGTGAGCAGGTCACTGTTGAAATCATCGACTATCCCAATGTTGTTATAGCTTATGTTATGATTATGAATAGAGTCAATAAAATTGTCAAAGTCAATGTGTTTATTCTGTCTGTAAATGAGTCCTAAAAGTAATTTGAAGAGCTTAAACCATCTAGCGGCAACTCGCTACACACCTCTGTTGGAGATAGCTGAATCGGTTGCGGTGAATAGTGGACACACACCATTTGTAGAGGTAATACATAGAGGTGAACCATAGACACATATTTCAGTTGCATCTGAGTATAATGCGTATTGAAATTTATGAGTACTAATTTTCTGTGCACCAATTTCAGAAGAGTAGATAAAGTTTAACGCTAAGCAGTCCATATAAAGTTTAAGCGTATATGTATATAGATGTAAACAAGTAAGGAAGGCTAAGTTCGGGTGTAACCGAACATTACATACTCAGCTGAGAGCTTTGGAGACAAAATAAGGGAAATGGTGATCATTTAGCAAAATTAACCTAGGGTGACCCTGGAATGTGTTTGTATGACATGGGTTGCAAATGGAAGGTATTAAAGAGTATTTTAAAAGAGAGTGGGCTATAGTTCTATAGGTGGACGCTATTTCAGGATATCGCCATAAAGGTGGACCAGGGGTGACTCTGGAATATGTGTTGTACGATATGGGTATCAAATGAAAGATATTAATGAGGGTTTTAAAAGGGAGTGGCCCTTAGTTGTATATGTGAAGGCGGTTTCAAGATATCGACCAAAATGTGGACCAGGGGTGACACTAGAATGTGTTTGTACGATATGGGTATCAAATGAAAGGTGTTAATGATTATTTAAAACGTAGTGGGCAATGTAGGAAATAGAAACTGAAATACTTTGTATAACTTTTACTTTGTTATGTGGTTAAATATTGAAAAGATTTTAAGTAAGCAGATACAAGATGAGCTTTTGTCATTTTCTTCTACTTAATATGGTAGGTGTCACATCCATTTTACAAAGTTTTTTCTAAAGTTATATTTTGCGTCAATAATCCAATACAATTACCATGTTTCATCTCTTTTTTCATATTTGGTATAGAATTATGGAATTTTTTTCATTTTTCGTAATTTTCGATATCGAAAAAGTGGGCGTGGTCATAGTCGGATTTCGGCCATTTTTTTACCAAGATAAAGTGTGTTCACATAAGTACGTGAACTGAGTTTAGTAAAGATATATCGATTTTTGCTCAAGTTATCGTTTTAACGGCCGAGCGGAAGGACAGACTCACAGAAAACAGTTACCGTCGTAGAACCTAAGCCCCTACCAAATTTCAAAAGGATTGGTAAATTTTTGTTCGATTTATGGCATTAAAAGTATTCTAGACGAATTAAATGAAAAAGGGCGGAGCCACGCCCATTTTGAAATTTTCTTTTAGTTTTGTATTTTGTCATTGTATTTATCATTACTGGAGTTGAATGTTGACATAATTTATTTATATACTGTAAAGATATTAAATTTTTTGTTAAAATTTTATTTAAAAATAATTTTGTTTAAAGTGGGCGTGTTCCTAATCCGATTTTGCTTATTTTTCCTTGCCACACTTATAGTAATAGGAGTAACGTTTTTGCCAAATTTCATCATGATATCTTCAACGACTGCCAAATTACAGCTTGCAAAACTTTGAAATTACCTTCTTTTAAAAGTGGGCGGTGCCTCGCCTATTGTCCAAAATTTTACAAATTTTCTATTCTGTGTCATAAGGTTAACCCACCTACCAAGTTTCATTGCTTTAGCCGTCTTTGGTAATGAAGTATCGCACTTTTTCGGATTTTCGAAATTTTCGATATCGAAAAAGTGGGCGCGGTTATGGTCCGATTTTGCTCATTTTAAATAGCGATCTGAGATGAGCACTCATGAGGATATATGCCAAATTTCATCAAGATATCTCAAAATTTACTCAAGTTATCGTGTTTACGGACGGATGGACGGACGGATATGGCTAAATGAATTCCTTTTTTCGCCCAGATCATTTTAATATATGTATAGAAGTCTATATCTATCTCGATTAGTTTATGCATTTATGGACTACCGTTATGCGAACAAAGTTAATATACTCTGTGAGCTCTGCTCAGCTGAGTATAAAAAAAAACAGCTAATGTATACCCATCAGCGCGCAGCGAAGAATCGCTATGCCACGAAAAGAGCCAACTCTCTGAGACACATCTAACGTCGACTTTGAATGATTTAAAAATATATGGGTTCTGCTTTACTTGGTAAGATTTGGTCATTAAGGTGGCACATTTAAGTGTCAGTGTGTTAGTGCCTTTTTTCCAGGTATATAAATATTTTGCAAAAAAATGTTAGTACTCTTTTCCTACAAACTCTGGTTAATGTTCAACGATCGCGGCTAACATTAAATCCAACATAAAAAGATTTCGCACGCATAAAAATCTATTTGCTGTGATTTTCCACGCTCTTCTTAAGAGCCTATCAAACTCATATTCCCTATACAATTTCACCATAACGTTATATACTCGTACATAGATATTTAGCGTTGCCCTAATGAATTAAGTAGTTGATTGCTTTTCCTGCAAAACCACTCAAATGGCCAAACCCCAAAAGCCGAATGGATATAAAAGATAAACATGATTTTATCGCCAAACAGCTGAGCGCATAATAAAACGTGGCAAAAAAAAATTTATTGAAAGGACTTTAATTTTGATGTTTTAATTCTATGAGTGCACTAAAAGAAAAATTCTAAGAAATTACACGCAAATTTCACGCATGTACTAAACAGTAGCATTTTTCAAATAAAATACATTTTGTGGTATAACAAGTAAGGAAGGCTAAGTTCGGGTGTAACCGAACATTACATACTCAGCTGAGAGCTTTGGAGAGAAAACAAGGGAAAATCACCATGTAGGAAAATGAACCTAGGGTAACCCTGGAATGTGTTTGTATGACATGGGTATCAAATGGAAGGTATTAGAGAGTATTTTAAAATGGAGTGGGCCATAGTTCGATAGGTGGACGCCATTTCAGGATATCGCCATAAAGGCGGAACAGAGGTAACTCTCGAATTTGTTTGTACGACATGGGTATCAAATTAAAAGTATTAATGAGGGTTTTAAAAGGGAGTGGTGGTTGTTGTATAGGTGGTCGCATTTTCGAGATATCGCCATAAAGGTGGACCAGGGGTAACTCTATAACGTCTTTGTACGATATGGGTATCAAATTAAAGGTACTAATGACGGTTTTAAAAGGGAGTGGCCGTTAGTTGTACATGTGAAGGAGTTTTCGAGATATCGACCAAAATGTGGACCAGGGTGACCCAGAACATCATCTGTCGGGTACCGCTAATTTATTTATATATGTAGTACCACGAATAGTATTCCTGCCAAGATTCCAAGGGCTTTTGATTTCGCTCTGCGGAACTTTTTTATTTTATTCTACTTAATATGGTAGGTGTCGCATCCATTTTACAAAGTTTATTCTAAAGTTATATTTTGCGTCAATAAACCAATCGAATTACAATATTTCATCCCTTTTTCATATTTGGTATAGAATTGTGGAATTTTTTTCATTTTTCGTAATTTTCGATATCGAAAAACTCATGGTCGGATTTCGGCCATTTTTTGTGCCAACATAAAGTGAGTTCAGATAAGTACGTGAGCTAAGTTTAGTAAAGATATATCAATTTTTGCTCAAGTTATCGTATTAAGGGACAAGCGGAAAGACAGACGGTCGACTGTGTATAAAAGCAGGGCGTGGCTTCCACCGATTTCGTCCATTTTCACAGGAAACAATTACCGTCATAGAATCTATGCTCCTACCAAATTTCACAAGGATTGGTTAATTTTTGTTCGACTTATGGCATTAAACGTATTCTAGACAAATTAAATGAAAAAGGGCGTAGACACACCCATTTTGAAATTTTCTTTTATTTTTGTATTTTGTTGCACCATATCATTACTGGAGTTGAATGTTGACATAATTTACTTATATACTGTAAAGATAATCAATTTTTTGTTAAAATTTGACTTTTTAAATTTTTTTTTTTAAATTGGGCGTGTTCTTCTTCCGATTTAGCTAATTTTTATTTAGCGCATATATAGTAATATTAGTAACGTTCCTGCCAAATTTCATCTTATTATCTTCAACGACTGTCAAATTACGGCTTGCAAAACTTTCAAAAGTGGGCGGTGCCACATCCATTGTCCAAAACTTTATTAATTTTCTATTCTACGTCATAAGGTCAACCCACCTACCAAGTTTCATCGCTTTATCCGTCTTTAGTAATGAATTATCGCACTTTTAGGATTTTTCGAAATTTTCGATATCGAAAAAGTGGGCGTGGTTATAGTCCGATTTCGTTCATTTTAAATAGCGATCTGAGATGGGTGCCCAGAAACCTACATACCAAATTTCATCAGGATACCTCAAAGTTTACTGAAGTTATCGTGTTTACGGGCGGACGGACGGACGGACATGGCCAAATCAATTCCTTTTTTCGCCCAGATCATTTTGATATATAGAAGTCTATATCTATCTCGATTAGTTTATGCCGTTACGTATTGCAGTTATGGGAACAAAGTTAATATACTCTGTGAGCTCTGCACGGCTGAGTATAAAAAAAGAGATATCAAGTTGAGACAAGCGGATGATACTAGATTTGATAATAAATTCGTTGGAAATTAAAGTACTTTGTGCAATAGCATTTCCTTTTCCATACCTCTTGTTTAATGCACAACTCAAGCAAATTAATACACTCTCACCCATTTGTGGTCATGTTCCGGTAGTACTTTAGCAATTTATCCTATTGTATGAAGGAATAAATGCAACAAGCACAAAGCGACAAAAGCAATAACACAATAGGACAGTATGAGGGGCTATACAAATATAAGGTGAGTAAAAAAAATTACAAAAAAATATAGAAAAAAAAAAATTGAAAATGAAATGAAAGCCATAAATGGATCAACTCGCCAATGCGCACACCTGAGACAATTCAAATAAGTGAAGGAAATAAAGCTACAACAAATGAAGAATGTGCACGCGCAGCACCCACAACATCCTTGCTCACGCATACTCTTACCGGCCTCACACACACAATTGCATTCGTTTATCAAAATACGGCAGCCATAGGCGTAGATAGTTAGAAGGGGGAACGGAGGTTGTTAGAAAAACGACAAGGAAACTTTCATTAAAGCTAAACACAGCCAACTCGAAGAGTTTTGCGATGTTACTTCAACAAATTGATTAACTGCACTAGGAAGGGAAAGAGGAGTCATGAGAGAAATGTTATAAGAACGTGGCAACAACAAATAATGCATTAAGACTTTGCAAAATACTATCTGCGGCAAACAAAGCCACAAGTAGCTTAAAGGATTCTGAAGGCTCCCCAGTCAGGAAACTTTGGAGATTTTCAGAGGAGCACACTTTCCGGGATGCGACGAACTATAAATGCAAGAAAATCGCTCCTATTATACGGAAACCAACATAAAAACAATAAAATGGGCTATCAAATCATTCGAACTTTTCAAGTCGGCGGCACCGGAAGGTGTAATACCAGCCATGTTGCAAGCCGCTTGAGAGAAAGCGATACCCCATCTACAAAAAGTAACTTCATTCCTTCTTATGCTAAACAAATCTGCAGAAAGAATACTTACGGTTGCAATCATCTGTTGCACCAATGCTCCGACGGTGGCGCATTACAACAAACTCCCTCTGCAGAAGCTGACAGGATGAGTAGGAAGAGGATCCGATTCATCACTTTCTTCGCCAATGTATAGGACTGCAAAGCAAGACGAGTGAAATTTCTTGGCGCAAGCGTCTTCAACAGTCGGGCAGAGGTTGGAGAAGTGGATCTTTCCCTCCTGCTTAGGTTCACCAACAAATGGTTTGTTGACAACCACTATGAAGTAATCTGGTTGAACGAATGTGTCGCCATCCGGCACTCATAGAGGGTACTTGCAACTAACAAAAATATCTCTAAGTGAAAGTCCTTAATCGAAGTTAACCTACACCACTGACTGTAGCTCATATATAAATGTGGTGGCATGTCGGTAGCAAGTAAGTCACACTGGACATTATCTAGCAAATTTTTATGGCCCAAACAAGCTGGTAGGATTTCAGTTCATCTCCTTTCATAAATATTTTGCTATGCTTCGGTTCCATCTGCAACAAATCAGTGCAAGGATTTTTTTACGATTAATTCAACGTAATTGGTTTAATGCAGCGTGTACGAGGTAGAATGCGTAAGGGGTTGCTTTGACTGATGAGAATATTGTGGTGGAGTGTGGTTGTGTCGGCCAGATGAGTTGTGGAAAAAATTTAATTAAACTGTAATAAAGCAAAATCCTTAAATGATGCGAGCACACGCATAATGCCAAATCACACGGGTATGGATTTGTTTTGGTAGCAGTGTTTTATTTTGATGAAAAACAAGTCTGAAATATCAGACTAAAAGAAGGAAAGAATAAGACCTAACCATTTCTTCGGCTGTTTTATTTATCGTGTTGGAGACAGCGTACTCCGAAGACTACACCAAAGGACAGTATATTGGCACCCGACCAGTCAAAAGCTTTCACCACAGTTAGGCGAATCAAGTTTCTCCGACGCAGAGATGGATCATATGTTCCCTCTGTCCAAAAAGCTGGATCGTGAATTATCTGAAGGACATATGATCGACAGGCTTCTATGCAATACAGGAATGAAATATTTAAGCAAAGAAGTGTTAAAAAAGAGTTGTGCACTTTCCCCTATTTATTGACTTTCTACAAAGCGAAGCTTTCTACCTTACTTAGAGGAGTCACTATTGTTTCCGAATGACCGCATTATAATGTCAGCTGGACCAGACCACAGAGTAGAGTCCTATCTCTCTTTTGTTGAATATCTGCTTATCGAAGCTCTCGTCCCCACGCTCGCCATTATTTCTTATCGGTATATTAAAGCATTATAATATTAGCTGGTCCAGGCCATTAACCTAAATCAACGGGAGATTATACCTAGCCTTTGAAGTTTTCGCACTTCTGGCGATTTGACTTTATAACAGTTTAAGTCAACAGCAAAACTTTCCATATCGTAGGCAATGATTCCCAAAAATATTGGATGAGACAAAGAAAGTGATAAAGTTTACGCAAGTACTTTCCAACGTTGCCCCAACCTCACAATACACCAACACACACGGGTCAAATCAACGTTTAATCAGCACAAAAGACCCGCTTACTATCGCCTTGGTGGAGCTGTAAGCCTACCAAAAACCTCTTCCAATCTATGGGATGCAACCCATTTTTAATGCAAGTTCACACTATTCCCCAGTTCGATATCGACCAGAGCCACACCGATGCTCCCGTAGGACCTAACCCTAATGAGTAGCAACAGAGCAAGCTCCCAGCGTTACCAACTTAAAAATTTTTGATTGGACTTTCCCAGCCGAAGCTACTTCCATTTGAGAAAAACAACTTTGACTACCGATTTCCATCTTCCGTCTTCTTCGTCTAGAAACATCAAAGACATACTTATTCAATGATTCGGCCGATATATTGTGCGAGATATTGGATGCATATGCAACTGGAACTGCATATAGAGTACAGAGCAGCAGCTAAATATTCAAGTATCGTACTCAAGTGCTACGCGTCGCAGGTATGGTCGCCTGAATCAAAATACACATCCACAGCATGGAGCTAAAGGCCTGCCGGAATACCGTGGACAGAGCTTCCAGGTTATGTCTCCCTGTGACACCTGAAAAGCCTGCACATTCAAACAGACAACTGCTAGATTTAGCCACGGAACGCATGCAAATACGGGGACTATGACAAGACGTGGCATCTTAGAACACAGCCGTTTATTCTGGAAAAAGAGCTCTTAAACCCATTAAATAATGAATCAGAAAAAGTACCAGGTTCAGAAGATTTTATAAAAGCATTTTGATAAAAAAAAACTAACCCCACAGACTTGACCTAGACCCACGTCTTTAATTCGAAAATTTCCAACTTCTGCTTCTGAAGAATACCAGATACCCCCCACCGAAGAAGTGGCCTGTTCCAAGGTATTACCGGGTTCTGAAAAAGTAACCAGGTCTTATAAATTACCCTTGTCAGAAAAAGTACCCGGTTCTTAAGAATAACCCGCAATCAAAAAACTACAAGGTTTTGAAAAACTACCCTGATCCTAAATACAAACTTGTTCCAAATAAGTACCAGGTCTTCAAAAAGTACCAGGAACCGAAAAATTTCCGGTTTCAAAACAGTGCCTTGATATAAAAAATTAGCGAATTCTACAAAAGTGCGCGGATCCAAAAGAGTACCCAGTTCTAAAAGAGTACCCGCTTCCGAATAAGAACCCGGATCCGAAAAAGGACCCGGATTTGAAAAATCTCGGTATTAAGAAACACTAAATTCTGAATGTCAGCCATCCTCAAATCTACTTAAACACACACACAAATTTTCATCAATTTCAGTGCATTAGTCTAGGAGGAGTTCAGTGACAAATGTACACATGCTTACATATAAAAATATCAACAACATTATCAGCTCCGTTAGGATTGCACCTCTAACGGCAGTTCTAGAAAAAATTACGTTCCAAACAATAGAGTTCATTCTCTACTGACAAAAAAGGTTCGACGTAGTCATATCAAATCGTTCCTACGATAGTCGTAGGAGTACTATAAGGGTGCTATTTTTCAGAACGCCCCGGTTATATATTCATTAAAAGACTAGCATCAACAAACCCAGTCGTGTCTTGAATTGGCCCAAACTACAATGATATGTGCCGATCTGAGGTAAATTTTACATCAACATCTTCATACTCTCTGGACACTGTGCCATTTCAAAGTCTTATCCACTGACCAACCTGATGAGGTTGTTTAATGAGCAGCGCTAAAGCGTTTAAGCCACTCACAATATGAGGTTATCTGCTTGTACTGTCTTAGCAGCAGCAGGAGCTCGATAGAAACAAAAAAAAACTTTTTAAGATGCTGCAGAACGGGAGGAAGATTGCCGAAAGGTAAATGTACAGCAAAATGACATTGCAAAAATAAAAAAAAATATAAAAATGTTAAGATAACAAGTAAATCGGTAAATAAGCGCAATAAGCCACAAAATAATTCTTTGAAAAAACAAAAACAATTGCACACGTATTTATGTTCTTTAGAGGTATGCACACACACACACACATACACACCTACATAGTACATAACTATTGACATAACTATCAGCTTACGTATAGCGCCCACGTAACGCCTACATACCGCCCTCATGAACAATGTTTGCGGGGCACGTGCATGCACATCAGCACGCGAATATGAAATGCTACAACAACAAACGGCATACAAAGCGACATCAGCAATGAGTAAACAAATTGAAGGGGATTTATCACAAGGATATGCTTCAGAGTGTCATAAAAATTTTTTATATTTCACAAAAATAAAAAAATAACAAAAAAATTACGGGTAAACGTACAGAAAAAGTACCTTTTAGTGGCGCAATGAACGGTGTTACTTAGGTGAATGTTGGCTGGGAGTGAGCTGAAGGTTCACCAATGTCGTTGCCGATGTGAACCGCAAAATGGCTGCTAAACTGACAATCGAACTTTATTATACCTTTCATGAACATGAAATGGTATATTAACTTTGGTCAGATGTTTGTAACGTTGACAAATATAGAAGATAGACTCACCATTAAGAATACCGAATTGATCAGGGCGACGAACTGAGTTGATATAGCCATATCCGTCTGTCCGTCCGTCTGTCTGTTTGAACGCAAACTAGTCCCTCAAATTTTGAGATATCTCAATGAAATTTGGTACAAGGATGTATTTATGTATTATATTAGACATTTGTCGGATCTGGTAGAATCAGACCGCTATAACATATATCTCCCATACAACCGATCGTTCAGATAGAAAGATTTTTGGCCATTTCTCCCTTAATTTCCAATATAAAAACGTGAAATTTGGTGATATTTATTCTAATATATCATAGAAGATATCCTGAAAAAATCACTTTGATCGGAGCTATATATGGTTATATCCCATACAACCGATCGTTCAGATAGAAAGATTTTTGGCCATTTCTCCCTTAATTTCCAATATAAAAACGTGAAATTTGGTGATATTTATTCTAATATATCATAGAGAATTTCCTGTAAAAATCATTTCGATCGGAGCTATATATAATATATATCCCATACAACCGATCGTTCAGATAGAAAGATTTTTGGCAATTTCTCCCTTAGTTTCCAATATAAAAACGTTAAACTTGGTGATATATATTCTAATATATCATAGAAGATATCCTAAATAATCACTTTGATCGGAGCTATATATGGTTATATCCCATACAACCGATCGTTCAGATAGAAAGATTTTTGGCCATTTCTCCCTTAATTTCCAATATAAAAACGTGAAATTTGGTGATATTTATTCTAATATATCATAGAAGATATCCTGAAAAAATCACTTTGATCGGAGCTATATATGGTTATATCCCATACAACCGATCGTTCAGATAGAAAGATTTTTGGCCATTTCTCCCTTAATTTCCAATATAAAAACGTGAAATTTGGTGATATTTATTCTAATATATCATAGAGAATTTCCTGTAAAAATCATTTCGATCGGAGCTATATATAATATATATCCCATACAACCGATCGTTCAGATAGAAAGATTTTTGGCAATTTCTCCCTTAGTTTCCAATATAAAAACGTTAAACTTGGTGATATTTATTCTAATATATCATAGAAGATATCCTGAAAAAATCACTTTGATCGGAGCTATATATGGTTATATCCCATACAACCGATCGTTCAGATAGAAAGATTTTTGGCAATTTTTCCCTTAGTTTCCAATATAAAAATGTTAAACTTGGTGATATATATTCTAATATATCATAGAAGATATCCTGAAAAAATCCCTTTGATCGGAGCTATATATGGTTATATCCAATACAACCGATCGTTCAGATAGAAAGATTTTTGGCCATTTCTCCCTTAATTTCCAATATAAAAACGTGAAATTTGGTGATATTTATTCTAATATATCATAGAGGATTTCCTGTAAAAATCATTTCGATCGGAGCTATATATTATATATATCCCATAAAACCGATCGTTCAGATAAGGGGTTTTTTTGCCATTTTTTATTTTATATTTATCTTGAAAATCGTTTAGGTATGTACATCTGTTCATTATATATTTCTTATCTTATACATCCGATTATTTGGAGATTACGAACGGGATAAGATTATTGTTCAGCCCCATTCATGAAAGGTGTTAAGTCTTCGGCACAGCCGAAGACAGTCCCGTCCTTACTAGTTTTTTTTATATGTCAAGGAACATACAAACATACTGGTACATACGCGCGAAGTAGATATTTCAGGTGGATTATTAGATGTTGGTAAGTAGTAGGGATGCTGCGAATATTTGCACTCGCAAAAGCTCCGCCGGCTATTTGGAGCTTAGTTGTCTGAAATACGAAATAACACGAAAAAAGCACACGGTTCTAATAAAGTACTCAGTTCTAAAAAAATACACACATCCGAAAAATCAACAGGATTTTAAAATATACCCTGATCCTAAAAATTAACCGGTTCTAAATAAGTAACCGCGTTTGAAACAGTACCCGTATCGGGAAAATTCACGGGTTCCGAAAAATTATAATGATCCGAAAAGTACCCGGATTAGAAAAAGGACCAGGTTCTGAAAAAATACCCGGTAGTA
This sequence comes from Eurosta solidaginis, assembly GCF_040869045.1. NCBI lineage: Eukaryota > Metazoa > Arthropoda > Insecta > Diptera > Tephritidae > Eurosta > Eurosta solidaginis. The sequence goes on along the minus strand of NC_090320.1, from coordinate 249,183,026 downwards.
TGAGAAAACGAATACTGAATTTCAACCATTCTCAAATTCCTTTAAATACAATCAATTTCATCAATATCGCTAGAGAAGAAGTTGGTGTTGGTGCCTTTCTTGGCATCAAAAGAGCTTCTGACAATGTCCTGCTTGTGTCCTTTTAAAATTGCCTGGTTGGCTTAGAATCTCGCTGCAAGCAGTAACAAATTTCTGTGAAAGGGAATAGTCATAGCAGAGTTGGAACGGCCACAACAGAGGGAAGGTTAAGCAGAGGCACTCCACAGATTGGTGTTCTATCTCCCCAACTCTGGGTTGTGGTAGTAAAAGAAGAGCTCAGTAGAGCAAGAGACTGCCAAGTAGTTACCTGGCTTAATGAAACAAACTAAACAGACTATTGTGAGCCAACAACTGCCTCTTATGCAAGCTTCAGAATAGTAACACCCGCGTAAAGGTAGTGAAGAAAAGACTAGTTAACTGGTTCCTGAATGGCTCAAAGTTGGACGGAAGGATTGATGGGGGATTTACTGACAAGTTTGGGGCATGTACTGCCAGAAGGTCCGTGCAAGTCAAAGCCATACCCTAGTGAGTTAGAGGAGAAAGGGACTAATCTGTGGCAGTGGACTGGTTAACTGGTACAAGAATAACTGCAAGTTGGACAGAATTATTGGAGGAGCGGTTACTACCAGGAGGCCGATGTAAGACGAGAATTTCAGTTGTCCGACCACGTTAAGATCTTCAAGCATACATAAACCGCTGTAGGGAATATGGAGTTTCCCTGGACACCTGTGGTCCTCTTTGTAAATGGGACTCAATTCAGTTAAGGAATAGCTGGCGGACAATCCTCTTGCAAGGTGGCAAGTTCCTATTTTGTCGGAAGTGGATAACAGGCGATCTGCTGAAATTATCGGGTCTTACGGGTACTTCATTATGTTCGAACGAGGTAACCCCTGGCTTCCACTGCACTTAACCTAACCTAAGGGTCAAAATATGCTATAGTTTTACATGCTTTTTTTAATTCAGATGGACGACCCTGCTTAGAAACTCTTTTTCCTAAATTATGTTGGCGCTACTTTTCTCTGGTTATCAACTTAGGACTTGGATATGTTATACCAACAAATTACTTCCACATTACCTCGGCCGCCTAGAAACTTTTTTGTAGCATTTTTATACTCAGTTGAGCAGAGCTCACAGAGTATATTAACTTTGATTGGATAACGGTTGGTTGTACAGGTATAAAGGAATCGAGATAGATATAGACCTCCATATATTAAAATCAACAGTATCGAAAAAAAATTTGATTGAGCCATGTCCGTCCGTCCGTCCGTCCGTCCGTCTGCCCGTTGACACGATAACTTGAGTAAATTTTGAGGTATCTTGATGCAATTTTGTATGTAGGTTCCTGGGCACTCGTCTCAGATCGCTATTTAAAATGAACAATATCGGACCACACCCACTTTTTCGATATCGAAAATTTCGAAAAACCGAAAAATTGTGATAATTCATTGCCAAAGACGGGTAAAGCGATGAAACTTTGTAGGTGGGTTGACCTTATGACGCAGAATAGAAAATTAGTAAGATTTTGGACAATGGGCGTGGCACCGCCCACTTTTAAAAGAAGGTAATTTAAAAGTTTTGCAAGCTGTAATTTGGCAGTCGTAGAAGATATCATGATGAAATTTGGCAGGAACGTTACTACCATTACTACATATGTTCTAAATAAAAATTAGCAAAACCGGATGAAGAACACGCCCACTTTTTAAAAAAAAAAATGTTTAAAGTCAAATTTTAACAAAAAATTTAATATCCTTACTGTATATAAGTATATTAAGTCAGAATTCAACTCCAGTAATGATATGGTGCAACAAAATACAAAAATAAAAGAAAATTTCAAAATGGGCGTGGCTTCGCCCTCCCTCTTAAAATGCTCAGTAAAACCTTTCGTTTGATACCCATATCGTACAAACATTCTAGAGTCACCCCTGGTCCACCTTTATGGCGATATCTCGAAAAGGCGTTCAACTATAGAACTAAGGCCCATTCCCTTTCAAAATACTCTTTAACACCTTTCATTTGATACTGATATCGTACAAGCACATTCTAGAGTCACCCCTGGCCTACCTGAATGGCAATATCTCGAAAAGGCGTCCACCTATAGAACTAAGGATCACTCCCTTTTAAAATACTCATTACCACCTTTCATTTGATACCCATATCGTACAAACCCATTCTAGAGTCATCCCTGGCCCACCTTAGTGGCGATATCTCGAAAAGTCGTCCACTTATAGACATAAGGCCCACTCCCTCTTAAAATGCTCAGTAACACCTTTCATTTGATACTGATATCGTACAACCACATTCTAGAGTCACCCCTGGCCCACTTTTATGGCAATATCTCGAAAAGGCGTTCACCTATAGAACTAAGGCCCATTCCCTTTTAAAATACTCTTTTACACCTTTCATTTGATACTGATATCGTACAAGCACATTCTAGAGTCACCCCTGGCCTACCTTAATGGCAATATCTCGAAAAGGCGTCCACCTATAGAACTAAGGATCACTCCCTTTTAAAATACTCATTACCACCTTTCATTTGATACCCATATCGTACAAACCCATTCTAGAGTAATCCCTGGCCCACCTTAATGGCGATATCTCCAAAAGTCGTCCACTTATAGACCTAAGGCCCACTCCCTCTTAAAATGCTCAGTAACACCTTTCATTTGATATCCATATCGTACAAACCCATTTTAGAGTCATCCCTTGCCCACCTTAATGGCGATATCCCGAAAAGGCGTCCACCTATAGAACTAAGGATCACTCCCTTTTAAAATACTCATTACCACCTTTCATTTGATATCCATATCGTACAAACCCATTCTAGAATCATCCCAGGCCCACCTTAATGGCAATATCTCGAAAAGTCGTCCACTTGTAGACCTAAGGCCTACTCCCTCTTAAAATGCTCAGTAACACCTTTCATTTGATACCCATATCGTAGAAACACATTTTAGAGTCACCCCTGGTCCACTTTTATGGCGATATCTCGAAAACGCCTTCACATATACAACTAAGGATCACTCCCTTTTAAAATACTCATTACCACCTTTCATTTGATACCCATATCGTACAAACCTATTCTAGAGTCATCCCTGGCCCACCTTAATGGCGATATCTCGATAAGTCGTCCACTTATAGACCTAAGGCCCACTCCCTCTTAAAATGCTCAGTAACAACATTTCATTAGATACCCATATCGTACAAACCCATTCTAGAGTCATCCCTGGCCCACTTTTATGGCAATATCTCGAAAAGGCGTCCACCTATAGAACTAAGGATCACTCCCTTTTAAAATACTCATTACCACCTTTCATTTGATATCCACATCGTACAAACCCATTCTAGAGTCATCCCTGGCCCATTTTTGTGGCAATATTTCGAAAAGGCGTCCACCTACAGAACTAAGGATCACTCCCTTTTAAAATACTCATTACCACCTTTCATTTGATACCCATATCGTACAAACCCATTCTAGAGTCATCCCTGGCCCACTTTTATGGCAATATCTCGAAAAGGCGTCCACCTATAGAACTAAGGATCACTCCCTTTTAAAATATTCATTACCACCTTTCATTTGATACCCATATCGTACAAACCTATTCTAGAGTCATCCCTGGCCCACCTTAATGGCGATATCTCGATAAGTCGTCCACTTATAGACCTAAGGCCCACTCCCTCTTAAAATGCTCAGTAACAACATTTCATTAGATACCCATATCGTACAAACCCATTCTAGAGTCATCCCTGGCCCACTTTTATGGCAATATCTCGAAAAGGCGTCCACCTATAGAACTAAGGATCACTCCCTTTTAAAATACTCATTACCACCTTTCATTTGATATCCACATCGTACAAACCCATTCTAGAGTCATCCCTGGCCCACTTTTATGGCAATATCTCGAAAAGGCGTCCACCTATAGAACTGAGGATCACTCCCTTTTAAAATACTCATTACCACCTTTCATTTGATACCCATATCGTACAAACCCATTCTAGAGTCATCCCTGGCCCACTTTTATGGCAATATCTCGAAAAGGCGTCCACCTATAGAACTAAGGATCACTCCCTTTTAAAATATTCATTACCACCTTTCATTTGATACCCATATCGTACAAACCCATTCTAGAGTCATCCCTGGCCCACTTTTATGGCAATATCTCGAAAAGGCGTCCACCTATAGAACTAAGGATCACTCCCTTTTAAAATACTCATTACCACCTTTCATTTGATACCCATATCATACAAACCCATTCTAGAGTCATCCCTGGCCCACTTTTATGGCAATATCTCGAAAAGGCGTCCACCTATAGAACTAAGGATCACTCCCTTTTAAAATATTCATTACCACCTTTCATTTGATACTCATATCGTACAAACCCATTCTAGAGTCATCCCTGGCCCACTTTTATGGCAATATCTCGAAAAGGCGTCCACCTATAAAACTAAGGATCACTCCCTTTTAAAATACTCATTACCACCTTTCATTTGATACCCATATCGTACAAACCCATTCTAGAGTCATCCCTGGCCCACTTTTATGGCAATATCTCGAAAAGGCGTCCACCTATAGAACTGAGGATCACTCCCTTTTAAAATACTCATTACCACCTTTCATTTGATACCCATATCGTACAAACCCATTCTAGAGTCATCCCTGGCCCACTTTTATGGCAATATCTCGAAAAGGCGTCCACCTATAGAAATAAGGATCACTCCCTTTTAAAATACTCGTTACCACCTTTCATTTGATACCCATATCGTACAAACCCATTCTAGAGTAATCCCTGGCCCACCTTAATGGCGATATCTCGAAAAGTCGTCCACTTATAGATCTAAGGCCCACTCCCTCTTAAAATGCTCAGTAACACCTTTCATTTGATACCCATATCGTACAAACACATTTTAGAGTCACCCCTGGTCCACTTTTATGGCGATATCTCGAAAACGCCATCACATATACAACTAAGGATCACTCCCTTTTAAAATACTCATTACCACCTTTCATTTGATACCCATATCGTACAAACCCATTCTAGGGTCATACCTGGCCCACCTTAATGGCGATATCTCGAAAAGTCGTCCACTTATAGACCTAAGGCCCACTCCCTCTTAAAATTCTCAGTAACACCTTTCATTTGATACCCATATCGTACAAACACATTTTAGAGTCACCCCTGGTCCACTTTTATGGCGATATCTCGAAAACGCCATCACATATACAACTAAGGATCACTCCCTCTTAAAGTACTCATTACCACCTTTCATTTGATACCCATATCGTACAAACCCATTCCAGGGTCATCCCTGGCCCACCTTAATGGCGATATCTCGAAAAGTCGTCCACTTATAGACCTAAGGCCCATTCCCTCTTAAAATTCTCAGTAACACCTTTCATTTGATACCCATATCGTACAAACACATTTTAGAGTCACCCCTGGTCCACTTTTATGGCGATATCTCGAAAACGCCATCACATATACAACTAAGGATCACTCCCTCTTAAAATACTCATTACCACCTTTCATTTGATACCCATATCGTACAAACCCATTCCAGGGTCATCCCTGGCCCACCTTAATGGCGATATCTCGAAAAGTCGTCCACTTATAGACCTAAGGCCCACTCCCTCTTAAAATTCTCAGTAACACCTTTCATTTGATACCCATATCGTACAAACACATTTTAGAGTCACCCCTGGCCCACTTTTATGGCGATATCTCGAAAACGCCATCACATATACAACTAAGGATCACTCCCTCTTAAAATACTCATTACCACCTTTCATTTGATACCCATATCGTACAAACCCATTCTAGAGTCATCCCTGGCCCACTTTTATGGCAATATCTCGAAAAGTCGTCCACCTATAGAACTAAGGATCACTCCCTTTTAAAATACTCATTACCACCTTTCATTTGATACCCATATCGTACAAACCCATTCCAGGGTCATCCCTGGCCCACCTTAATGGCGATATCTCGAAAAGTCGTCCACTTATAGACCTAAGGCCCACTCCCTCTTAAAATGCTCAGTAACACCTTTCATTTGATACCCATATCGTACAAACAAATTCTAGAGTCAGCCCTGGTCCACCTTTATGGCGATATCCCTAAATGGCGTCCATCCATAGAACTATGGCCTACTCTCTCTTACAATACCCTTTAATACCTTCCATTTGATACACATGTCATACAACCATATTCCAGGGTTACCCTAGGTTCACTTTCCTACATGGTTATTTTCCCTTATTTTGTCTCCATGGCTCTCAACTGAGTATGTAATGTTCGGTTACACCCGAACTTAGCCTTCGTTACTTGTTATGTTTGGAATTACTTTCCTTAGGATATGAACCCGGGATGCATGGTGAAGCGTGCTGTTTGGCTAAGCGTAACAAAAACATGGTCAAATGCAAAGACGTGTGGCTCACTAGCAAATTAGGACTTGACAATCTGCTTCACATCTGCTCTCCATTTTTGAGTGTTCAGTCTTCGGAATTCGATTTCGCTGATGTGTAAAATTCTATTTTCGCAACATATCTGGTATGCAGGTTCTCTGGCATTAAGGAGCTCAGGTGTTGCACGGCTTGGAGAGTTGTTAAAAAAATTGCGTCAATTTTATTTGTTTCTTGTGTTCACCTCCAATTATTTGCGTAAGTAAATGAGATAATGGATGCTCATTAGGGTGCTTTTAAATCGAAACTTAGTTGAACTTTAAACTAACTTCTGCTTATGATAGGTTTATTTGTATTCTTACCGATTATTAATGAATGATGTCAAAGCTCTTCTATTTTATTTTACACGGTACCTCTGATTACGAAGATATCAATCACTAAACAATTTACGCCACGAGATATGTGTAGTGAGAAAAAAATTAGAAAGTAGGTAGTAGAATGAGAATTATAAGAAATGCTCCGCCCAGATATCTCTTTGTTAACCATCAACTTAGCGCTTTTATAGCAATATTTGACCCAGACTTTATACCAGGCTAAGGCTTCAAGCTTACGTCATCAAAGAGCGGGATTAGCTGTAACCTTGCCCTTTCCATTTTTTTAGACTCTGAGGACAATCCAATTTGCCGTCGGCAAACAAAGGTTGAATTCCTGCAACATACTTAGGACTTCTTTAGAGTCCATTGGCGTCACAGAAACCTATACTTTCGCTCTTGCGCATTAGAATTCATTACGGCTCAACTATTTTGAGGCACGTTGCAGCGTACACCTCCCCAATACGTACTACTGCTTTATACATCTCTTCAAGTTTGCATTCAGCTAAAGCTTGCATTTCGCCAACACCAGCATAGCCCACGTAAGATCTTATTGCATCTACATTCAACCTTCAGCGGATACCTTTTGCGTTTCGATGACGTGGCATTACGAAGAATTCGGGCTACAATGCTCTTTTTTCGATGTTTGACACTCTGTGGTTGCCTTTCTTAGAAGTCCTGAAGCCTAAAACTGGCATCCTCTATGCCTCTGAAGCCCTGATTCCCTCTCAGCTTTTCGAAGGTTGGACGCTCCAAAGACTCAACTCCTATCGACTTTTTCGAAGAGCAATAAACCTAAACAGAACTTTTTATATAGTCAGAGTGGCTGAGAAGGGAAATTTCCTGATTAACAGACATGTCCTTTTATAGCTAAGCCAGAAGGTTGTGATATCTAGGCCCTCCTGTTGCCTTTTCGCTTCAAGGCTTACGATATCGCCTTTACGATCAACCTTTGCCGTGACGGCAACTTTCTCCTCTTGCCCTGTTGTTTGAAGACTTTCGAAAATGCTTTCAACCTCGCCTACTTCTTTACCTGAGTCGCATAAAAATTCTGCTTGTGTTTCAGGACAATCTCCATAGCTGCATGAAGGAGAGACGCATTAAGTAGCTCCAAATCCTGTGTCAGTATATTCTGGTAGCAAAGGTCACACAGTATTCGCTACACTCCCTGAATGACTGGGGTGTATGAATAGGTCGACGCTAATCCACTACACGTGATCCCTGTGTTTATCGTATTATTAAAAGTTGGCTTTTTAAAAGGACTATGCAACAGCGAAACGCGGGTCTGAGCAAGTGCCCACTTTTTACCCATGTTGCCCAGTATTTCTTTGTTTGCGGGTTGGGATGGAAAATGCTTAGTGCACCATAATTGCTATCGTCGCAGCAACCGTGTGTGTGTATATCAGACTTAAAATCAACCCATTAGGAACCGTAACCCACCCTGGGACCGCGTACGCATAACTTCATGGCGACTTTCAAGATTTCACCGTTTTAAAGGGCCTTCTGTTGTTCCTGCACCCTGATCCCGATTTTCTGCTCTGCTTCTACGACATTTTTGTTTTGTTGCTACTCTTCTATCATTATCGGCAGTGATCTGGTCGATTCATTTGAAGAGTGTGTGTTCCGCATCGTCCTCGCCTGCATCGCGGAAAACGAACCTTTTTTATCCTGTGGAAATATTTTGTTAAGTACCCGTGCCCGGGCTTCTGGTACACCATGCTACAATATCAGCTATTAATTTCGCTGTTTCTCTGCCTTGTTGTTAATTTTCCCACCATTCTTGCCACAACCTAAACGTTTCTTTCCCGCTCTCTTTGCTAATTGCGGTCTTGCTATTAGGCTGAAGGGGGCTGTTCCGCTTATCACTTGTATGGCGGGGTCCTGATACAGTGCGATTAGCGGAAGCTACTCTCAGAGCTGCTGATCGCTGTACAGCTGTTAGAATCATACAACAATTATTTTTAAGAAGTATGCTTACCCACAGTTTGGAGCCGTACATTAACGTTGATAGGGTCATATCCGGCAGCTGCTTACTTTTACTTTCTGTTGGTCCTCCTATTTTTGCCATTATCTTGCTTAGCAATGATCCCTGTGTAGAAGCCTTCTCAGTCGCATGTTCAAAATAGTTGGATACCTTCTTTGATGTTATATTTCCGGAGAAGGTATCAAATGTGAATTCGGGCGGTATATGCTTTTTTGTTAAGAGTATCAACTCTGTTTTTATAAGCTTTTATTTACTTTCACTTTTGTTGTCTGTAATGGAATCTTGCAAGTTAAATTTGATACACTTCCCGGTGTCCGATTGAGCTGAAATTTTGCACACATGTATAACTCCGATGACAATGCAATACTACTTTGTTAGAATTCGATAAATTAATTGATAACACAGTTATCGGTAAAGATTTGTATTTACTTTGGCATAACAGCCTAAGTCCCATACAAACACGCCGGTACCTATCCGTGGATTGTGATATTTGGACGTGGTGAATCACGTGTCACGCGTGGTGAATCTCATCGCTTGCGAAAAGCGGAGACACAACCCTCTGTTGTATTTCTGTGTATAACCAACATAGCTGAATTTTTAAGGCTGTTTAACCCTGTAATCTTTTCTGTAATTTATTTTGCTTTTGGAAAAATTACCTATTTGAAAAAAGCTGGCTGAAAAATATTGGCATAACAGCTTAAGTTAAATCAAGAATGGAAAATCTTTGGAACATTTGAGCAGATGTGGCAATTTCGCGCGTCCGTTGAACGAAATATTGACAATCTGCTGATCATCGCTAAGAAATTAGCGACATTCCATCAACTAAGCAGCACTTTAGCAATACTACTGTTATTATTTGGCCGCTCAAACACACAAATATTAATTGTGCATTAAATCTAAAATATACAAATACACCATAATAATTTACACGGCCAAAGCCATAATAATTCACACGGGTCATCAATTCTTTCTCTGATTCAAAATCTGAACTACCAGCGCTACCGTCAACAGCTCAGTGTCATTACTGCCAGTAGCGCAAATAACACCAAACTCGTGCCTGACACACAAAAGTCGTTTCACTCAATAGCGCAAGTAAAATGTACTACGCACTCACTACTAAGAAGCGTCAAAAATTCGCTTGGAGTAATTTCGTCAATGAGCTACCATTGAGCTGGCACCGCATTGGCGCTGGCGCCATGCAATTTACATCACTAAAATTGCGCGAATGCCCAGGCTCATGACTTCAATACTTATATTTACAATGCTTTAAACTTTAAATACACCTCTGAAGTTGCTGCGCATAAAATGTGTACTAATAAATTCCAATACGCATTATACGCAGATGTAACTGATATATGTGTTTTTGTTTCACCCCCTATACTTATATTTAAAGCTTTTATAAGAACAAGCTTCTATTACTTGTTAATAAAACGAACTAAAAAGTAAAAAATAAAATTAAAGAAAAAAAAACTTTTTAAAAATAAGCTTTTATTATTTTGGTTAATAAAATTAACTAAAAAGTAAACAATAAATTGACTCTAAAGAAATATAACACTTTATAAGTTCATTGTAAGCTTAAACGATAAATAGGCTTTTTCGTCTGCGACAAAAAAATTCTATATTGTACATAATTATATATTTTTAACATTAAAACTTTACACCTAAATTATTAAACCTTACAGTTTATATCACAGTCCTAATTGTTCTAACCAAAATAATAAAAGCTTATTTTTAAAAAAGTTTTTTTTCTTAAATTTTTTTTCTGCTGCCAACTAGATTCCGAGCCTGCCTATCCACTCCTCCGTACGCATCATGACTACATTGAGCTTTATACGTGCTACTTCTGTGTCTCGGGCTGTAAAGACTGCAGCAACGTCGTCTGCGTATCAATATTGAAGATTTCATTGTAACTGGCGTTCCACAGGTAACGACAAATAATTTATCCCTCTGCTGTAGTATAATAATACGTTCACTGAGGTAGCTTCTGATGGCGCTCCTAGTTAGCATGGTATTTGAAGTCTTTGCTGCGAAGCGGACAGCTTGCCCGCCCATATGGCGTTGTTGAAAGCGTTTCTTGTGTTTAAGGTTGCGATGACGACAACTCGTTTGGATTTAGTATTACCTCGTTATGCTATTTCTACGCTTGTAAGCACGTCTGCAATTGCGTCTAAAGGGCATTTGCCGGGCTTGAATCCAGGCTGGCTGGGTGATAGTACTCCTGCTTATTCTACGGCGTTTGCGTTACGCGATTTTAGGCGCCTTTCAAAAAGTTGTACGACTGTGTCGAGCATGCATATCGGCCGGTATGCTGATGGCGAATTCGGGTCCCCTTTGCTTATGGTTTGACCGAAAACTGACGGAGTCTCAATAGATAAGAGGAAATAGCCTGTATTTTGTTTTTTTTTTTTTTTGTTTTTTAAAAAAGTGAATTAAATGGGAAAAAATCAAAGGTGAGCCATTATAGAAATAATCAAAATGAACTGGGAAGCAAAGTATGTAGAGCAAAAGTAAGAAAGCAGAATTTTTCTACAAAAGCAATAATTTAGTGCTAAATACAAAACACAAATACACACATACACACGTTCGTATATGATTGCATGACTTCCTTACATCAAAAGAAAACATTGGCAATTTTACAATTGCAACTGTTAAGTTGACGGCCATTGCTGTAAATGCATTTATGTGCTATTAACTAAATGCAATATGCATACACATATACATAAATAACTCTAGGCAGTTTAAACCGATTCCAAGCAATTATGTATGCAAATGCAAGTGTGTTATTATTAAGCGCCATTTCTATTGTAAATGCGCGGCTTGTCGATTGTTTATTTCAACGTGGCAACTATGTGGCTATTTGCACTACATTGCCATCTATGGTGTATAATTGGTACCGCAACGCCCTTATCTTACCACAACATTTGAACTTTTCGTCAGGTGTAACCAAAGCCAAATACTTGTTTTTATGTGTATGTGTGTAAATATGTTTAGCCAACTAAACAAACCCTTATCGAGCTCATTTCGAAATTATCGCAAGAAATGGCACGTTTGCCATTGTCAAAGCATACAGTGTTTATGTATGTATGTGCATTTGTAATATTCCCATTTTTATTGTTTTCGCAATCCGAACCTATAATCACGTGCCACCACTCACATTCATCGTTTTCCCAACTGTAATACAGTGGCAATGCATTTAAATGCAAACAATTCATGTAGAAATATATAATTTATTTTTTCATATACAAATTCAATTTGATTGTCTCATGGCAACATTCAGCATATACCCATACTTGTATGTTATCTTTATGAATACATACGTTAATACTACCAGGGGCGGCTTTAGGAACGATTTTGAGGGCTACAAATTTAAGATACCTACAAATCTTAAAAAAATTAGGGTTAAACTTTTAATATAAAAACCACTTCTTCACAGTTATTTTTCGCTCGCAAAATAACAGTTATTTTTATACTCAGTTGAGCAGAGCTCACAGAGTATATTAACTTTGATTGGATAACGGTTGGTTGTACAGGTATAAAGGAATCGAGATAGCTATAGACTTCCATATATCAAAATCATCAGGATCGAAAAAAAATTGATTGAGCCTTGTCCGTCCGTCCGTCCGTCGGTCCGTCTGTCCGTTAACACGATAACTTGAGTAAATTATGAGGTATCTTGATGAAATTTGGTATGTAGGTTCCTGAGCACTCATCTCAGATCGCTATTTAAAAAATGAACAATATCGGACTAAAACCGAGCCCACTTTTTCGATATCGAAAATTACGAAAAACGAAAAAATGCCATAATTCTATACCAAATACGAAAAAAGGGATGAAACATGGTATTTGGATTAGTTTATTGACGCAAAATATAACTTTAGAAAAAAACTATGTAAAATGGGTGTGACACCTACCATATTAAGCAGAAGAAAGTGAAAAAGTTCTGTAGGGTGAAATAAAAAACCCTTGAAATCTTGGCAGGAATACTGTTCGTGGTATTATATATATAAATAAATTAGCGGCATCCAACAGATGATATTCTGGTCACCCTGGTCCACATTTTGGTCGATATCTGCAAAACGCCTTTACATATACAACTACCACCACTCCCTTTTAAAAGCCTCATTAATACCTTTAATTTGATACCCATATCATACAAACACATTCTAGAGTCACCCCTGGTCCGCCTTTATAACGATATCCCGAAAAGGTATCCACCTATAGAACTAAGGTCCACTCCCTTTTAAAATGTTCATTAACCCCTTTCATTTGACACCCATATCGTACAAACAAATTCTAGTGTCACTCCTGGTCCACCTTTATGGCGATATCTCGAAAAGGCGCCCACCTATAGAACTAAGCCCCACGCCTTTCAAAATACTCATTAATACCTTTCGTTTGATACCCATATTGTACAAACGCATTCTAGAGTCACCCCTGGTCCACCTTTATGCCGATATCTCGAAAAGGCGACCACCTATATAACTACCACCACTCTCTTTTAAAGCCCTCATTAATACCTTTAATTTGATACCCATATCGTACAAATACATTCTAGAGTCACCCCTGGTCCACCTTTATGGCAATATCTCGAAAAGGCTTCCACCTGTAGAACTAAACCCCACTCCCTTTTGAAATACTCATTAACACCTTTCGTTTGATACCCATATTGTACAAACACATTCTAGAGTCACCCCTGGTCCACCTTTACGGCGCTATCTCGAAAAGGCGTCCACCTGTAGAACTAAACCCCACTCCCTTTTGAAATACTCATTAACACCTTTCGTTTGATACCCATATTGTACAAACGCATTCTAGAGTCACCCCTGGTCCCCCTTTATGGCGATATCTCGAAAAGGCGTCCACCTATAGAACTAAGACCCAATCCCTTTTAAAATGTTCATTAACCCCTTTCATTTGATACCCATATCGTACAAACAAATTCTAGTGTCACCCCTGGTCCACCTTTATGGCGATATCCCTAAATGGCGTCCACCTATAGAACTATGGCTCACTCCCTCTTAAATACTCTTTAATTCCTTTCATTTGATACACATGTCATACAAACACATTCCAGTGTTTCCCTCGGTTCATTTTCCTACATGGTTAATTTCCCCTATGTTGCCACTATAGCTCTCAACTGAGTATGTAATGTTCGGTTACACCCGAACTTAACCTTCCTTACTTGTTTAGTTTTATTTTGCGCGCAAAAATTTAGGAATTTTTTGAGATTTATTTTTCTCTCAAAAAATAACAGTTGGCGCGGCTGCAGTTTAAGCTATTTTGTGCCAGTGTTTTATTGCTTTGGTTACGGTTACAATTTTCGCATGAAAAACACTACAGTGATCTGGCAATGACGGTTATTTTTGTATTTTTTTATTTTACTCCAGAAATAATACTTATTTTTATGAGTTTTATCACTTTACTCAGAAAGTAACAGTTATTTTTTACTTATATTTAAGAATTCATGAGCTTAACTTAGAGAAACTGAAAAGAAAAGAAAACATAATAATAATTGAAATTTAATTATTATAAGCCGGTGTTAAGCTCATGAGTTATTTTTTTATTTTTATTTTTCGTCCAGAAACTAACAGTAATTTTTCTAGCTTTTTAATTCGCTCACAAAGTAAGTTATTTTAAATTTTTATATTTTTCCCTTAGAAAAACAGATCCATTTCATAAGTTTTTTTATATCGCTCACAAAGTTACGATAATTTTTCGAGTTTATTATTTCGTGTAGAGAATAACTTTTATTTTTTGAGTTTTTATTTAAGCTCAAACAATAACTGGAATTCAAATGTATGAGGCAGAGGGCAATGGGCCGTAATTAAAAAAATGTTTCGCATAAATTTTAGCAGTGCAACATTGAGGGTTTTAATGACACTGGTTTACAGCAAAAATGCACCAGAGACGCCATTATGTAATTCCTATGTAAAATCACTCCCTGATTCTGAAAATCAAGGTTATTTTTAATTTTATTTTTTTAATTTTTAGTTTTTGAGATATTTACGAATTACCGCTAATTAAAAAAAAAAAATAAAAAATTGGGTCCGCTTAATCATATATATTTCAAGAACGAATTGAGCAATTCTAAAACGGGTTGAAGCTTTTAAAAGGTAACAAAATGCATAGAACACTTTTTGCAGGGCCCTGCAGATTCAAAGATAACGAACAATCATTACGGATTTTTTCAATTTTTTTTGTAAGAATTTAAAGAAATTTGTAATTTGCGAGGAAGGATCTCGAAAACTTTTTATTTTTTTGCAGATTTTTTGTTTTTTCTCTAAGCTCTATTTTATTACAAAACAACAAGCTTTCATTCAATGGACTAATAAAAAAGTTATAAGCATTCAAGTAAATATTCCCATATTTATACTGAAGTACCCTACAGGTGCATATTAATATTCGCTAATTGATATACGAATCCTAACATATATGTACCAGTAGGGTACTTAAATCATTCATGGATATATTTACTTGAATGCATATAACTTTTGTATTAGTGCATCGATTTTGTGAATGAAAGCTTTTTTTTTTGTAATAAAATAGAGCTTAGAGAGAAAACAAAAAATCTGCAAAAAAATAAAAAGTTTTCGAGATCCTTCCTCGCAAAGTACAAATTTTTTTATATTTTTACAAAAAAAATTTAAAAAATCCGTAAATATTTTTCGTTATCTTTGAATCTGCAGGGGCACACAAAAAGCATTTTATTCGCAGATTATAGCAAATTTTATTACCTTTTAAA
Organism: Eurosta solidaginis; assembly: GCF_040869045.1. Lineage (NCBI taxonomy): Eukaryota > Metazoa > Arthropoda > Insecta > Diptera > Tephritidae > Eurosta > Eurosta solidaginis. The sequence goes on along the minus strand of NC_090320.1, from coordinate 249,167,499 downwards.
AACTTCAAACCGTTTTGGAATTGCTCAATTCGTTCTTGTGATATATATGATTAAGTGGACCCAATTTTTTTTTTTTTTTTTTAATAACGGTAATTCGTAAATATCTCAAAATAGCTTATCAAATATCTCGATTTTCGGAATCAGGGGGTGATTTTACATAGGAATTTCATAATGGCGTCTCTGGCGCAGAAAAAAAGTTGGAATTTGTGATCCAGTGTGATTCGAAATATTTAGAAGAAAGTCCAAATATCGAAACGTTCCAAAGATGCCGGGCTTATACGTAAATGGTGCTAATTTCCGGAACAAACCAGACCAACACCTGTCAAAGGACCGTCAACATTGATGAAACTCTACAAAACCTTCGGCGTGTGTGTTTATTGTTGGACAAATTAGAAGAAGAAGACGCATTCAAAAATATGTCGAAGTAGCAGTAATTCACAGTCAAAAGATTTTAGATTTTTGACGGCATTTAATAAAGCAATAATGAGATAATGGAGAATTTGTATTTTGCATGGAAGACGGATTCAATAAGAGCTTTCATGTATGAAACTTGATTATTTATTTCATTAACCCTCTGTGCTCTGTGCTGTGAAATTGCTTTGAGTTCAATAAACACTTGGATGTAAAAAATTTTACTAATTACTTCATTAACTTCCTGTGTGAAATTGTTATCAAAGGGGTTCCACACCGCCGGAACATCATTGCCCTCTCTTGAACCGTCTCTGATACATACACATACAAAAATTTACATATGTATACATATACTTTTTTATTGTTGTCTTCTCTGCTACTAGCAAAACCGCCTAACCATTCGGACAGTTATTAGCGCAATTGGCAATTCATTTTGTTTGCAAATTATGGCATGTCTGCAAGTTGATAGTTGAAAGCTTTGTTTTTCTTCTTCTTTTTTATTAATTTATTGTAAGTGGCATGTGGCATATACTTAACTACATAAGTAAAATACATGTAGGTGTATTTATTTGTATTTCATGATTTTTATTTTCATCAAATTGATTGGCGATAATGGCAATTGGGGTTAGCGTTGTAAATGGATGGGGGCGTTTTATATCGGACAAAATTAATTGTATGAATTCAATTACATAGTTACGTAGTAGTAAATTACAAGTTACGAGTATAAATACTACGTTGACATGAAATTTTAATCTAATGTAGTATAATAAGTAAAGAGTGCACAATTACAATCTATTGAAGCGTTGCCAAAGTGTGGTAAGTATGAATAGTGCAGACAGAGGTTAGGCTAGCAAGAGGAAAGGAGTGTTTAAAGCCATTAAAAGTCTACGAAACAATTATTAGTCATTCATTTATTGCTGACAGTAATTTGGTGCGTACTTTATTTTTCTACATTTTATGTGAAAGTACTTTGTTTTACAAACTCTGCGTCCGGCTGTACTAAACTTAAGCTCAGGTTAAAAAAAAAAAAATTAAAAAACAGTTTTTTGCGCATACAATAAATTCAGTCGTTAAACTGTTCACTAGAGTCTTATTCTCATAATATTACATGAGACAATTTTTCTTTTATCTTTCCTAAAATTAAGCACACACTCAGAGCAAAAATCGTTCAAAAACGAACGAAACACGTTCAAAATTAAGAACATTCGTTGACAAAAGTCTGTTAAGTACGTTTTTTCTTAACTCGTGAACGATGGGCTTGTTATACCTTTCATGAAAATGAAATGGTATATTAATTTCGTCACGAAACCCAAAATTGTAAGTCCCTAAAGGAAAATAGATAGACCCACCATTATGTATACCGAAATAATCAGGTTGAAGAGCTGAGTTGATTTAGATATGTCCGTCTGTCCGTCTGTCTGTTTGTATGCAAACTAGTCTCTCAATTTTTGAGATATCTTGATACAATTTGGTGAGCGGGTGTATTTGGGTGTCCGATTAGACATTTGTCGGAACCGGCCGGATCAGACCACTATAGCATATATCCTCCATACAACCGATTTTTCAGAAAAAGAGGATTTTTGTAATATCTTACTCAATTTAACAGATTGAAGCTTCAAACTTCACCATATAATTTCGTATATTGCACATATTGTTGCCTGAAAAAATAGATGAGATCGGTTGTATATATAGTATATATCCCCCACAACTGATTGTTCAGATAAGAAACTTTTCGTAATTGCTGCCCTATTTTAAGAGCTAGAGGCTTCAAATTTCACAAAATGCTTACGTATATAGCATATATTGTTGTCTGAAAAAATCATACAGATCGGTTGTATATATAGTATATATCTCATACAACCGATTGTTCAGATAAGAAACTTTGCGCAATTTCTTCCCCATTTTAACAGCTAGAAGCTTCAAATTTCACCAAATGCTTACGTATATAGCATATATTTTTGTATGAAAAAACTCTCATTTTTGCCCCTTTTTTACGAATAGAAGCTTCAAAATTCATCAATTTTCATCAAATATTTACGTTTACGGCATATATTTTTGAAATACGTGATTCGTAGTCATATTTTTTACATTCAGACCACAAAAAACGTGAAGCTTTGCATCCTCACACAAAGTACCTACCTATTTTTTTTATATTTTATTTTATATTTATCTTAAAAATCGTTTAGGTATGTAGATCTGTTCACTATATATTTCTTATCTTATACATCCGATTATTCGGAGATTACGAATGGGATAAGATTATTGTTTAGCCCCATTCATGAAAGGTCCCGTCCTTACTTGTTTTAAGAACAGTTTTTCCAAGCACACCGTTGGTATTTTATGACCACTTTGGTATTGATGTGTGAAACTTCTGTGCTCATTTCAAGCACTACTTGGGCTTGATTTAAGATTTTGCGTTCTCACGCTTCAAGAACAATTTGTGCTTGATCTTTGGGGGTACTGGGGAAGGTAATTTTTTCAAGTAGTACCCATTCATTTATTTTTTATTAATAATTGTTTTTTTTTTTGTTTTTGGCCTTGAGCTCGAATCGAACCTTGAATCATTTATCAATAGGCCGATAAAAAAAAAAAAAACAAAAATAAAAAAACAATTGTTAATAAACCATGAGCACTTGAGAATGTCAAACAAAGTAATTGACAATAAACAAAAATCCAGCATTATCAGTGATTTGCCACAGATGGCGCAACACTGAATAAATATAGTTGGTAAAAAGCAATAGAAGTAGCAAATTTGCCAGTCAAACAAACCACCGCTGTATAGCTAAATGGTTAGCGCAACGTGCCTAAAGCGTACTGCTGATGAAGGCTTAGCACCCTTCGAAATGGATCTATATGCGCAGCTATGGCAGGTTGTCTGAAAAATTTTCTACTTACTATTCCAAAAACAAAATACAATTTTTCAAATTTAGAAAAATTAAAAAATAACAATAATTATCATTAGAAAAAAATTATTGTTCTGGCCTTGAGATCGAATCGAACCTTGAATCATTTTTTATTAATACATAATTTTTTTGTCATTAATAAAAAATATTAATAACAAAACAAATTATTATTAAAATTCTAAAAAGGTTGGAAAAAACGCATAATATGCATTTTTTTATATATTTCTATCAAGAAATTTTTCTTATTTGATGATGCAATCCGAATATCTATTTAAAACATTTCATAACAAGTTTGAGAATTACCTGTGCATATGTGAATGGAGCTGAACGAAAAGTAAGAGTTAAAAAAAAATAGAATATAAACAAATGTTTTAAAAAACTTCAGAGTTTGACGGCGATCGAATCGCGTCACACGATCGCAACCGCAACATCATAGCCCCTGGGGCACTACAACTGCTAGAAAGCTTGTGCCAAATATTGTATTTAACATTGTAGTGCACACGAATTATACCGTTTCTTTTTTCTTGAACTTAATTTAAGAATATTGTTCTTAATTTAAGAATATTGTTCTCATTAATAGAACATTTGTTCATATTTTAATACCAGCCGTTCTCTTTACAAGAAAATGGTTGTCAGCTCAAGAACAGGGTTGTTGTTTGGAGAACAAGTCGTTCGTTTTTCAAGAACAAAAAAGTAAGAACATGAAAAGCTTGAATTGAGTTCGGTGGTGCTGGATTTTAGAACGGCGTTTTTTTCTGAGTGCAAGGAGAATGTTTTTTATCAAAACCAGTGCAGTTCATTGGATGATCTACGGCTATGTCGTCGTTCATCTCTATCTATGGATCTGCTGCTTTTCTTTCACGTAAGGTGCACCGCGGATTCAGCCTGCTTAATATCGCGTAAAAGGTTCTATCTATCGCGTAAAAGGTTCTATCTAGTTCTATGCGAAAAGCTGAAGCCCATAACCAACAAACTCATTGGACCTTATCAGTGTGGCTTCAAACCTGGTAAATCAGCGAATAAAACCCAAAGGCTTCGCTGGCTGGCTCATGTTACGCAAATGAACGCAGACGCACCGGCCAAGAAAGTATTTCAATCGATACCGCAGTTTGGAAGCAGAGAAAGGGGGAAACATCACTTAAGTTGGAAGAGGCAGATAAAGGAAGTGTTCCCAACTGGCGTCAGTTATCGCAAAACCGGGAGAGCTGGCGTGATTTTTTTCGAAACGACCAAAATCTCTTAGTTGGTTAAGCTCCTTTAAATGATGATGATGATGAGTGAAAGTGCAATAAAAGAAAGCAAATAGGGTGGGAGAATTTAGAAGGTGCAACTTTCACCCCAGCAGGTTAGGGAGCTTAGAATATATCCGCGGCCGGTATGCCTATGGCAATAGGTGAATAGAATACTGAAATGATTCAAGTTGCTGTGTGACTCAATCCCCTTTCAAGGGGATACTAGCAACCCAATTTTCAAACTCACCTTCCTGTGGTAAATCCTATTTCTTTAGCAGCCGACACCCTGGCAACCCCAAGTTTTTCAGGGAGCTAGGGGATGTGGTCATATTAAATGGTTCCCGAGGTAGTTGGCCTATACTTTAGTGTTGCTTGTTACCGGAACATACCGGATCTATATACGGCAATGGACTATCAACAGCGATAAAACTGCCTTACTACTACTTTGGTGTCTATATTGCTACAACAGCAACGACAACAACAACAAATTTGAAAATAAAATGAAATTAGTTTTGATTTTACTTCGAAAAGTGTTAACACTGCACTTTGTTGTTTTCTTTTATGCTCTGATAGGGACGGTAGAATTAGAACTAGTACCGTCTCTTGATGCAATAATTCTGCGCTGACTTGGAACTAGTGCCATTCGCTACAGCGTACAAACAGCTCAGACTTTAGCGCTGTTGGTACAAGTGTGGCTACCAACTGTTGTCCCGCTCTGTATCCTAATAGAAAGAGTTCGAAAGTGTTCATTTTACCGAAACAGTAGATTTGCATGACTTTCTTCCATTTTCTTTGCAGCGCGGTTACAGAACTCCTTTATTGATATCAATATACAACACTTTTACCCATTAAGATGCAAATTATTCACACCAAAAATGCCAAATTGTCGTCCTTATTGTTAGTACATAGGTAATTGTATTTGCGTAACTGCCACACGCCATTTCTTCTTTGAAAAATCAGCTGCATGCCAATTAAAAAAAAAAACCCAAAATTGTATTTGCACATTTTTGGGCGTCACATTTTAGTTATAGAAATTCAAAAAATATTACAACACACAAAATGTGTATGTATGTATGTATGCCAACTGTAAACTGTGCTTACAATCAAAATATTTGTTGTGTGAGTCTAAACATTCGGTGTAATTCAGGCACCCTTTATTCTATAATGAAAACCCATTTGACTTTTCAGCAAACATTTTTGCCAATTTAACACCTTTTGTGTGGAAATTTCTGCAAGCTGTGATATTTAACAAAAACAATCTCAACAAATAGCCGAATTTCTAAGGAAGCATATCAACAAAACAGGCCACAAGCAGAAGGAGGCTGAATGTCGCATTGATATACAAAAAATAACGGAACAAAAAAAAAAACAATGTATACACTGACTCAAAAAATTGTGCGTACATCATTTAATTCCACTACAAATATCTATGATCATCACTCCAGCGGGTTAGGGGATCAGAATATACCCGTGGTAGGTATGCCTGTCGTAAGAGGCGACTAAAATACCAGATTCAAGGGGCTGTGTAGCGCAACCCTTCAGGTTGCCAGCGCAATATATAGCTTCTCCAAACCCAATTGTCAACCCCACCTATCCGCGGCGAATTCTGTTTCACTAACAGACGAGGCTCTGGCGACCCCAAGCTCCTCATGGAACTTGGGGGTGGGGAGGGGGGAATGGCCTGAAGGTTTAATGTGGCCACATAAGTCGTTCCCAAAATGGTCGGGCTAGCACCTTAATGGTGCTGTGGTACCGGAGCGTACCGGATCCGTATCCGGCAAAGGACCATCACATCGATAACACTCCCCAAAGCCTTCGGAGAGTAACCTTTCACTACAACAACAACAACAACATCATCAATTTGACCAAACCTGCTCATATACCTACGAACTATAAATACAGGACAAACGACAATAACAGATCAGAACGAAAATCGACACTGATGGTGGCACAACGCCGAAACCGGTTTGTCTCAAAACCAAATTTGACAAGGGATGACGGAAAATCGTTCGAATATACATCAATATCTATGATCATAATCAACGTGCTCTTAAAAGTCTTGGTAATTTTAACAGTTGTGCAGACAGTTTTGTCAGTTATACATACTTCGGTATAGCTCCACTTCTCTAGTCTTCTCCTGGATATAGCAATACCCAATGTATGTCCCACTTGTAACGTATCCCCATATGCAAAGTGGAACCATTGATCCAAACCTGTTGAACCCGTATGTTTCCTCGGACTCCCTTAAGATTATATTGATGACAATTTGTGAATTATAGCATGGATGAGGCGAAAGCACTGCTAAAATAGCAACAACAACAGGAACAGTAAGCCAAATCCATCATTGCAATGCGAAAGATGTATAACGGCGATAAGTTGATAAAATGTAACAATATTGTGCCCATGCGCGAGGCTGCAAATTATCCCAAATCTCAAGGGGACCTTAAAACGCACCTTTTGAGGGGATATACATATATATCACTAATCTTTACAATAACAAAGGCCAGATATGGATCCGACAAGCTAGTTGCAGGGAAGAAATCAAATCCAGAAAAACCAGCAAATATTTTGGAAAACGTCCTGTATAATCGACAGTATTAATTTTCGTCTCACTTAGTCCTTAGGACAGTAATCAAAACACGCTGGAAGCAGGTGATGTAAAATGGGTTCTCGAGAACTTGTAAAAAGCGAAGCAAGAAAAGCCGTCCACGGAGGCCTTAGCAGGAAGAAACAGCTCTACAAATGTTTTTAATAGCCTATACTTCTAAGATCTTACATATGCCAGTTACAGCATACTCCCAAAGACATTGGGCAAGTATTTTGGATACACAGAGCAGGGAACTTTACCAAATCTCATAAATTTTTAAATAGGAAGCTTGGGTTACCTAAAAAAGGGTTACCATAGAAGAAATGTTATAGTAATCCAATAACATCGTAATGAAGGCCTTAATGATCTCTAAGAGATAAAGCAAAGCCGACATAATGAAGAAAAGAGCTTTGTTTTCTTTGGAAACAAGTCAGGGGAAAGATCGTAGACCAGGAAGCGAGCTGTGACGTATACATGGATCTGCTGAAGGTCTATAAATGTAATTTTTTTTTTGAAATCACTGTATGCTGTGAAGAAGAGAATCAAAGAAAGGCGTTACATTAGAACTAATGAACTCAAAATGAATGAAAGAATGAAACAGTAAATCAGCAACTGACAATTGTTCACAAAATTGCATTTAGCGTGAATGTTGTCAGAACTGAAATATAAATGGCACACCCAATGCGAAGTGACAAGCTGAAACTAGTTGCACAAAATCAGACAAAAGTAGAGCCAATGTCCAACACATTTTTTTTAACTTCCCATTATTTTACTGTTATTGCGGGCATATCTACTTATTTGATATATTTATATGTTTACATTTATGATCTAGCTGGTGATCGCAAGCTGTGAATGTGACAATCTGCGTAATGAAAGGCTGAGAGAATAACAATGAAACACATACCATGCTCGACCAGCAACAATTACAATAACAACAACAATAAAAATTACACGCAACATGCCACAAAATATACATCATTTAGCATTCTGAAAAGGCGGACAAATAGACATTCATAAAGATCGTAGAAACTAGACGCGCAGACTACAAACTGAAAGGGATGCGCGCGCATGCGCAATGTACAAGTACTTATTTATAGGCTACTTTGTGATAGTGCGCTAGCAAAAAAACAAAATAAATAAATAAAGGGGAGTGACAAAAGGGCGCTACAGCATCAGCTTGTGTGTGATATCCAGTTTACTCATAAATTATTACTTTTTTTTTTTTTTATATATATATTTTTAAGCGCTGCGCCCTTGAAAAATGCCACAAATAAATATGTATGAAGTTTTTGATTTAATGCCATTAATGTTTATTTTCGCGCCTTTAGCTTGGTTCTCGTACCCCCTTTCGCGTATGATTGCCTTTTGCGGTTTTGAAATAAGATGCCCTAATTACGTGGGCTATGCTTCGTTACACATTTTTCTAGTCACAAAAATAATAAAACCCAAAATCGCTTAGGTTAATTAGAGTATTTGATGTGGCTATAGGAAAATATTTATGTACTTGAAATCGAATATATTTTTGTTATATAAATCAACTATAAAGGCGTTCATATACATACATATGTACAAATATGCCCTAAAGATCGAGTTTTTCTTGGTTTTTTTTCAGCCTTTCTGTTTTGAATAGGACTTAATTATTGAATGCAGAGCATTTAACATCCTTTCTCAGTAGGAAGTCCTAGTCTTGTGTCTTGTCTTGAGTCGTACAAGAAGAAAAATTGGCAGCTGCTATGATATTTTATGCAAGGTGTGTTTTGTTATTATTATTATTATTTTTTTTTAGTTGAAAGCTGAGCTATACATTTTCAAGATATTTTGTTATGAAAATCTGCTCTTAGACTGATTGCGTACAGTCTTGGCAGAGCTTAAGAAAAAAAAGACTGCTGCTGTTGTGTAGCTAGTTTACAAAAAAAATTCCTGAGGGACAACAATATTATTGATAAAAATCAAATTTGGATTTGTAGAGAAATCCAATACTTTATCGGCATGCATTAACTGCACCGAATACATATATGAAAATTTAGATAAAAAAAAAATATGTCGCTATGCTGGCGATAGACCTTAGTATAGCCTTTGACTCCGTAAACTTAAATATCTTGGTACAAAAGCTCCACGAACTTAAATTTGACAAAACTGCTATAAGCTTCTTCCAAAACTTTCTCCTAGATAGGAAGCAAATTATGCAAGTAGGAAAGATCAAAAGTACATTAAAATCGGTAAAAGTAGGGGTACCGCAAGGTTCCGAACTTGCTGCAACATTATTTATAATCTATGTAAATAATGTATTGAAACTCAGTCTGTACGGAGTTCCACAGTTCTATGCTGATGATGGTAGTTTTCTATATGCTACAGATACTTTGGTAGAATTAATCAGTAATATTAAAGCAGATTTGCAAGAAATTTCAAAGTGGTTTGCCAAAAACCTCCTGCAAAAAAATTTGACAAAAACCAATTTTATCATTTTCAACAATTTTAGAAAAATTCCTGATAAAAGTGAACTTCCTGGGATAATACACAACGGTAACTTTATTTCAAGAGTAGACAAATTAAAATACCTGGGTATTTGGTACGACGAAAATTTGAATTGGAATGAACAGATTCAAAGAATAAAAATGAAAGTAATACCTTTAAACTTTTTCATTTATAGAAACCGTAACAATATTCCAAAGAAGCAGCTATGGCTTCTATACAATTCCCTTTTTCTCTCGAAAATAAATTATCTAAACCCAAATTGGAATAGATGTTCAGAAGTAAGATTAAGTGAATTACAAAGGCTACAAAATAAATTAATAAAAAATATCCTTGTACTCCCGCGTACAACTAGCACATCCAATCTATATGTAAACAAGCTTGATATCCGAAAGTATTCTGCTCTTCAAACTATTATGGTCACATATAAGATAAAAAACAACTCAATAAAACACAATCAGGCCTTTTCTGAATTCCGATTTGGAATGAAAAATAAAACGACATTGATTTCGACTCGGTTTCTATTTGGTGTTCTTAATTCCGATTGTAAAAAATCGATTCGAAGTCGATTTCGAATCGTTTTCATTCCGATTTGATAACCAGTTTAATCAGCTGTTTTTGTTTATGTGTTTTGGTTTAAGTATCATACAATTTTACTGTAATTAAAATATGCCTGCAGGTATGGTTTTTGGATGCGCAGACGCAATAACACGAGCTATTGTGCGTGCGAATCGTAAAAATGCGCTAGATCGGAATTCAGAACAGGCCGACTTCATTTCGATCAGCATCGATTTGTTTGCCTAATAGATTTCTTCATAAAGTTTTTAAAGAAAGATTTATTATGCCAATTTAACTCAAATTTAAACAAAAATATACATAACTGTTCCAAATGAAATGAAGAATTAAAAACAAACTTATTTGAAAGACAAATATCGCAACATTTGTGTATAATCTGCCAATTAATTTTCATTCCGACTGCTCAGAGGCAATACATTTCAAACCGATAATTTTTAGTCGGAATCGAAATTGAGAGCACCAATCCATTTCGATTCCGAAAAAATTTATCAGAATCGGAATTCAGAATAGGCCTGAATATACAATTAACAGCAGTAGAAAGCACTGATTATAGCCTACGAAACTCTCAGAACATCAGGACTCACTTTTTTCGAACTGAAAGATGCGCTAGATCTATTAGAAGCTACGGTATAAGATTATTCAATAAATTACCGTTAGAGATAAAAACTATAAATAGCATTCTACTATTTAAACGCTATGTAACAAATTTACTACTATCTAACTATAATTTTAGAACATAAAAATATATATAACCACATACTTAAAATATTTATGGCACAATCCAATTTATTTTCTCCTCTAATGAGGAATATTTCCTCTTGCCACAACTGATTGATGCAAAATGAGGAAAATGCATTCGTTATCTTCTCGCACAAAATTTTATATTTTTTGAGAAAATTGATGTATGTATATATATTGTATATCAAAGTTGTTAATAAAGGAAAAAAAAAATGATGCTCTATGACCAATATTATTTGAATTAATCTCATTATGCAATCCAACGAAACAATAAACGCATATCATCTTCTCTTCTACTTCCTATGCCAGTTGAAAGCTAAGAGGAAGCTAAGTCATATGCTGTTTTTTTACCAACTCAATGGAGGCGCCAACCCTAGCGCTCAGGACTGCCTAGAGAGCAAAACCTTTGGAAATTGTTTGTATAACATGTGGTGACAACAACAAAGCAAATTAATAGCTCGCTAGCAGGACACGCTTTTGCAGATAACCAAGCAAAATCAGCACCAATGGTAGAAGTGTGAACAAAGAAGGTACAATCTGGACAACTTCATAATCATATGTTAAATACTAACTCACTTGAATGGACTTATAAAGAAATAGTGCTTGATAGAGGATTGCAGGCAGCAAGGGCCAACCAGGGAATTAAGTGAATTGCTACTGAGAGATTTGGAGAGGAATTTCAACGAGGACGAAGGCCGCTACTATACCGCCGTTCAGCCGTTTCCGATACAGCCATTGCTGATACATTCCTACCTCAGCCTTCGACAAAACTCACCTCATAAGGGTAGTATATTGATAGGGAGATAAAAATATAAAGAGACTTAGAAGGATAATAATAATAGGTTATATTTGTGTATATGCCTGATTGACCTACAAATGTTGTCAAATGCGGTTTGGCATAGAAGATTCAGTCAAGCAGAGAAATCAAATTCAGGCAAATCGTCACATATATACAATCCTTTTTCGCTGTTAAAAGCTGCTTTGAAAACATGAAGCTGGAGCATTTCGATTCACTTATCATCGGTATAATCTTCTATTTGTTTGTATGTAAAGAGCTATTCGATAGCAGACATATCATTTTTTGAAACAGCACCGATCATCTCGTTGACGATATGCTGTATGAAAGATATTGATTCCGGGTTTACATCGTTTTCTAGAGGATTACTCTCGGGGCAGATTCTCGACGCAAAATTGTTTTCGCATTCCTGAACTAAGGGTGTGGGTTATCTTGGCTGCTGTAATAGTGGTGTCTTAGTGTATACTTCGACCGCTCTCTTCGATCTCACATTGTGCTGTCCTAGTAAATAGCGATTTCCCTCCTCTGTAGACTTTTTGAAGGTGAATTGTGCACTTGCGTGGAGCCGAGTTTCCTGATTTTTTTCATATGGGTACCAACCCGCTAAATGGCCTACTGAATTCAGCCCACTTTTCTATTCGTTAATAAGAGGTCGCAGTTCTATTCTGGTTGTTTCGATTACATTGATTGGATATGTTATTTTGTTGTTGTAGCGATAAAGATACTGGCTGAAGGTGTTGGGGTGTCCTACCGATATTGAAGGTCTTTCGCCGGTAAACGGTACCATAAAGGTACAAGCACTATTTAATATGACCACATTAAATCTTCAAGATCAAACCTCCCCACACCCCCTAGTTCCATGGAACTTGGTGTCACCAGAGCATCGGCTGCTAAAGAAACAGAATTCGCCACAGGTAGATGGGGTTGATAATTATGTTGGAGAAACTTCAAATTGCGCTGGAACCCCTTGAATGATTTGGGTATTTTAGTCAACTCTTAACACAGGCATACCTGCCGCGGGTATATTCTAAGCCCCCTAACCCACTATGGGTACTGCGTGCATAACTTCAAGGCCCTTGGCGTTTGTGTATAAAACGAACTTCTGCATACTGTGAAATTCTCTATTGATACGGCCTTCATTCCTTTCACATGCTATCAATTTGTTACACAAATTAATTGCCTCAAATATGCTATTTAAATTTTTCATTTAGATTTCAATGTAATTTTTCAAATTGGACCACCAATGTAAACAAACGTATTTATTAGGGTGTGCAAAAAAATTGTTTTCAATTTTTTAAAGTGAAAATATTGCTCAGGAAATCCAAAATAGCCTTATTTGTGACTTCAGTTTTCCATACAAATTGTATTGGAAATTTTAAAATTTTTATAAAAATTTACCAGAGCTCTAACACTTAGTACCCAAATCACTGGCCATATATAATCTTATAGAAAACTAAATGGTATACAAAAAAAGTCAAAAAAGATGTTTTGCAATGTTGACTCATTTATTAGTTATTCAAGGATAAAGTAGATGGAATTTAAAAAGCAGAAGCGCTAGCTAATCAAGTTACATCGCTCCAACCTTGTACTGTAGACGTTATAATCAGATTGGATAAAATTAAAAGTAGGCAAGAGCTGCACATGATTGAACCAGCCAAGCACGGGGCTGTAAAGTGTCGAACATCATCTCACAACCTTGGACTACTTTTTAACATTGAAAAGAAAGGACTGTAAACTTCTGGCGTCCTATGCTTTTAAACACGCTATCACCAGTATGATTGAGTACGTTTCGTGCACTTGCCCTACGATTGCCTAGGCTCCGGCTTTTTGAAGTGATACAGCCATGAGATCTAGAAGCAGCAAAAGGCATAGGTCCAAGAAAGCTTCTAGTATATGCAAAGAGGGCGAAGTTATTTTATAACATCAATCCTGGTTTTTGATAGGGCTTTTCAGTGAGGTCGTTAAACGAACTTCTGAAAGCATTATGAACTCATTCGGTCTATAAGAGGTTCTCACGGACCAGCCAGCTAAACGCAATCATAGCAAATGGAAATCATAGCAAATGTTAAAAAAAAATTGTTGGCATACCCTAATATACATATTAAGCTTAAACGAATACAACTCACAAAGTTGAAAAAAAAAATTACTTAGATAATACAAAAGCTTGTTAACCTTTGATGCTCATGTTAAATTTGACTAAAATTAAAAACGTTTAACGCAAATTAATCGACAAACATTTATTTTTACAAAATCAAACTAAAATGCATCTAGCACTCGGACATAGCATCGACGTTTAAGCATAGCAGTAGACAACATAACATGTTTAACCTTTATTTATTAAAAGAAAAATAAAAAACGAAACCCCCAATAAACCCAATAACACAACAACACCACAAGTTGCCATCAGTATTAACACTAACAACCATATCAATAACACATTTTTTTGTTTTCTTTAAAAAGCGTCTGATATGTGCATCGCTGTAACCTTCCTCAACGATCTGAAACTTTTATTAATTATCCAAGGAAAATGTATTAGCGTTGTCTAACAGCGTTAGTTTGTTGCGCTACGCATGTTAAAAGGCAATCAGTCAAACTCTCACGGTGCGACACGCATAAAAAAAAGCGTCTAACAACCACAAAAGTTCCATTTAAAAGCCATTTAGGGTTAATGTAGAACAGTGTTGCACAACATCGACAGTGCTTCGAATACAAATGCATCTGTTTTGTAGTATTATGTGTTTACATTGCAAATGTTTGAGCATAGGACTCACGCACAGCGTTGACAGATTGACGAAGCCGTCGTCATTTTGACGATTTTCAACTAGAATGCCGCTTGGACGATTTTGTAATGAAAAATGACGATTTAAGCCAACATTCCAAATACGTTTTCTATTCTACATAGTTGCGCCGGTAAAGACTGGCTTAATGCTTTCTGTAAACGCCACAAGGACAAGTTAGGTATCCATTCTGCTACTGGAACTTCGTTTGACAGATCAAAGGATATCAATAAATAAAATGTTAATATGTCTTTTGATTTCCTTGAGGAAGAATTTGAAAAGCATACATCAGCCACTCACATTTATAATGTAGATGAGACGGGGCTTTCCGTTGTGCAAAAAAGGTAAAAAGCATATTGTAATAAGTTGCATGAGTGCTCCTGGAAATTCTATGCCCCCTTATTCACTCTTCCTAGAAAAATGCGCCACCAGGCTCTCGATCTTTTTGCCACTTATCAGGTTGGGTGCAGCTTCTTGACATATTCACAATGGTTTCTTAGTTTTCTCGAATTCACAAAACCAAGGAAAGAAGATCCAGTAATATTGAATTTAGATGAACACTGTAGTAATAAATATTGCAGTGATCAACTTAGCTGGTGAAAAGGGAGTGCTGATGGTATCATTGCCTCCGCATTCCACTCATAAAATGCAATCGCTAGACAGAGCATTCATGAGCCCACTCATGACTTATAACAATAACGAATTGAAGCATTTTATGAGAGAAAATTGACGAAAAGTTACTCAATTCGATTTATTTGGTCTATTTTCCATAGCTTATTATAAGGTTCACCGTGGTGTGATGGTAGCGTGCTCCGCCTGCCACACCGTATGCCCTGGGTTCGCAACCCGGGCAAATCCACATCAAAATTTTAGAAATAAGGTTTTTCAATTAGAAGAAAATTTTTCTAAGCGGGATCGCCCCCCGGCAGTGTTTGGCAAACGCTCCGAATGTATTTCTGCCATGAAAAGCTCTCAGTGAAAACTCAGCTGCCTTGCAGATGCCGCTCGGAGTCGGCATAAAACATGTAGGTCCCGTCCGGCCAATTTGTAGGGAAAATCAAGAGAAGCACGTCGCAAATTGGAAGAGAAGGTCAGCCTTATATATCTTCGGAGGTTATCGCGCCTTACATTTATTTTTTTTTTTTTTATTTATTTATTATAAGGTTCAGACTGACCTGGATATATACCCATTCGATCAAAATATTTTTACTGATGTAGACTATATTGCTGCGAATGATATATATGAACACGTAATTTCTGAAAACTCTAAAGTTTCCGAGCAAAATAATGCAACTTCGGAGACTGGGCGTACTCTTACTTCACCGATATCTAATACAAATCGAGTGACTTCTCCAGAACCTGTGGCATCAACCAGTAAAGAAGACGTTTCATATGGCAGATTTTACCATTGCCAAAGATTAGAAAGCCAGTTGCTACCGGAAGAGGAGAAAGTCAAAAGCTACAGTATTAACAAAATCACCATATAAGAATCAGTTGGAAGAAAGCTTTCGGATGATCCAGGAAAAAGTGAAGCCAAAATTATAAAGAAAAGGAACCTTCAAAAAACCAGCAGCGAAAGCTAGAAAAGATGAATGTGAAGAATTAACCAGTGACTCCGAAGTAAGCGTCGTCTACACAGAATCGAACCAAGGGGATTTTGTTGAAGTGCCTCCAGACGGAGCAATTTGCTCCTTTTGCGAAAAGTTATGGAAGGACGAAAGAAATATAGCAGAATGGTGTGCTTGTGCTCATAACGTCTGCATTCCCAAAAAGAATCCTATTTTTATTTAGAATCCAATTTTTATTTTATTATTAATAGTTTTAAAGCAATGTTGATATTTCCAATAATTTATTCATTTTTAGTATCAACGAGCCAACGAGGAATTTTATTTTGTCTTTTGAGAAGCTATTTATCTTTTATTAATAAAATTAGTAAATTTTAAAAGAAGTTATTTAATATTTTCTTTAGTAAAACTGATCTGGTTATTATTCAGGTTAAATGGTATATTATACCAAATTATCCCACGTTTGCGTACCACATTACCCGCCAATTTTTGGGGAAGCGGCATTTCGGGCTCACCCGAATTTCGTCTTATAATTGTAAACTATTGGTGGTACACAACGCTTGATAAAGTGTGCTATAGATGATATTTTACCAAACAAAATGTGACGAAAAAGAAGTGAATTGGACTTTTGGTTACGCCAAAATAACCCAAAAACTAAACGCTATACCACAAATGTCGCAGTTCCTCTATTTTGAAGATATTTCTAAGGTTCCTCTAGAAGTTTTTTTGAAAACTACTTCTACTATCAAAAGAACTGACTCTACATACGCATTTTCTAATTTATTTGCAATCGTTGCAGATCTAATGTGCTTGCCACACTCTTCAGCGAATGTAGAACGAATTTTTTCTAAAATAAACAAAACAAAAATCCGAACCCGTCTGACAACTGATAAATTAAAAGGAACATTGATAGCCCAAGATTATTTAAAATTGAATAACTTTTCCTGTCATAATATTGAACCGCAAATAAATATGCTAAAAAAATGAACATGAAAATGTATATCTAAAAAATTAAAATGATATAGGAGTTTCGATTCGGGCTCAAAGAACAAAAAAAAAAAAAAAATTATTGCTAAAATGACTGAAAACAAGTACCTTTTGTATGTAATATAAAATGTCTCTTTTAAGACGTTTTTGTTATTTAAAAAATAAAAGGAAATGAATTGAAAACCATTTTATATGTTGTATGTGGCAACAAAAAATAACAATCAAAGACAATTTTCAGAAAAGTGCTTATAAAGTGAATATTGTTGAATGAAATCCGGCGATCTCATTCTGGTTTCCGGCGAATACAATCGTACGTCACCTGGTAATAACCCAACTTCTTCCTAACTCAAATTTGGTTGTTATTGGTTGTTGCCATAGATATGACGATTTTTGACAATTTTTTGGGCTGAGTCTGACGACTTAGAAAAAAAATATATGGCAACGTTGCTCACGCATTGTTTGTTTACTGCTTAAAGTACGAGCTAACATAAGTAAAGAAGGCCAAGTTCGGATGTAACCGAACATTACATACTCAGCTCCCAAATTATAGCTTGCAAAACTTTTAAATTACCTTATTTTAGAAGTGGGCGGTGCCACGCCCATTGTCCAACATTTTACTAATTTTGTATTCTGCGTCATAAGATCAACCCACCTACCAAGTTTCATCGCTTTATCCGTTTTTGGTAATGAATTATCGCACTTTTTCGGTTTTTCGAAATTTTCGATATCGACTATAACCACAGTCCGGGTTCGTTCATTTTAAATAGCGACCTGACATATGTGCCCAGGAACTTACATACCAAATTTCATTAAGATACCTCAAAATTTACTCAAGTTATCGTGTTCATGGACAGACGGACATGGCTAAATGAATTTCTTTTTTCGCCTATATCATTTTGATATATAGAAGTCTATATCTATCTCGATTAGTTTATGCCGTTACGGCGTACTGTTATGTGAACGAAATTAATGTACCCTGTGAGCTCTGTTCAGCTGAGTATAACTAGCGTTGGGAACTATCCAATGAAAACTATCGAGTTATTCGATAGTTCACTCTTTTTTATTCATTCGATAGGCAGTTTAAATTCGTTTATTACTAATTTTTCGAATTACTAATTTTTGGCAGGAATGATTACTTCATTACTATTTTTCCGAATTACTAGTTTTTGGTAGGAATTATTTTTTCATTACTATTTTTACGTATCGTTCATTCTATTTAAATCTTTATCAATGATCTCAATTAAAAATGTATTAAAATAAATTTTAACGCTTAGCATAATTCAATCTAATCGACAAACGTTTTAAGCGCGGTAGTTATTTCAAATTTTTATCTGAGGAAGTGCTTTTAACTTTTGAAATTATGTAGAGGTATTTATAATGCGGCCCGGATTAAAAAGATCTTACGTTTGGAAGTTTTTAACCATAAATGGCAATGAAGTTAAATGCCATATATGGAAAAAAAAATTTTAATTTTCTGGAAACACATCAAATTTAAGTGACAATACACGTCGTAAGCATTCGTCTTCCTCAGTATAAGGGAATGTAACTTCAGGAGAAATAGCGCTTGTAATTTCTGAAGAGGAACGTAGTCCTACTTCTCTTTCGCCAACTACTGCAGTTCCTTAACAGTAACTGTCGAAGATATTTCCAATAGTAGATGTTGACTGTTCAAACAAAATTATGTTGTTGAACAATACAGATACGAATTCATTTTCACTAATCGACTGTCCTGTTTTTGTTGTGGTGGCATAAAATCTCCCCAAAGGTTTGGGGGAGTACAGATATATTGGCCATATGAAGTGGTATGACCAAAAACTCAGTGGGTTGCGAAACGAAACATTTTGTAATGTAACAAAGGCATTTAAATTGAATATTTGCATTATTTACTTGAAGCAAAGTTTACCCCATTTTAGTCAAATTCAACATTTTGTCTTATATAGGTTTGTTCTTTAGCTACCCCGGCGGTAATCAAAACAATCCAGAAATCGTTCTTTTGTATAGTAAATGTCTACAACAAACATCGGTACTGACCTTGGACTAGCTAAAGAGCAGATCAAAAGAATGAATGAAAAAATTCATTCGATAGTTAAAATCATGCAGTAACTAACTATCGATAGTTGAATTCAGAGTTGAATGAAGAGCTAAAACTGATTGACTGCTTGCTTTACTGAATCTTTGTAACTCCGCTCACTCGACGTGCAGATGAACGCTGAATAGTATTCTGAAGTTCTACGAAGCTCTCGAGTGCAACACTGATGTAGAAAGTTGTGTTTGAGCGAGTGCTGTGGCGCACGCTTTTACTGAATACCCCACACATGTGGGTTGTGTTACAACAATTTGTCACCAACCAAAAACAAAGCTCACGCGCTGCGTACATATTTGTGGAAAATTCATTCTATATAGCGATAATAATGTCGGTTTTCTTTTTCTATTTTTTGTTGTATTTAATTTTGTTAATTGGTCACTTTTTCTTAAAATTTACTTCTACTTCTTGCATCTATATTAATTCCTTTTGATATTAAATATGTAACCCTGTGTGAACCTCTTTGCTTGATCAATCGACTGACCGACGGACCACCTTGGCGTTAATTTATGCCAAAATCTGTGCCATAACAAATTATGTTAAAGTGGTAAACTTGATTGTTGTTGTTGTTCATTTCTTCATTTTCGGTCGCCATCAGCATTGTGGCATAAAATTTTACAACTTAATTTCGTGTGCAGTCGCTTGCAGGTCTCTGTTTGACGCTTCCTGTTTTTATTATTTGCAGGTTATGCTTTTTAATTTGGTTTGAATTGCTGTTAATTGGTTGGCTGGTTGAATTGGTTTTTGGTGCAGTTGCTCTCCATTTGTTTGTGTAAGGCTTAGCACAATTTTCGCCAGTTATTTCTTCCATTTACATAACAGAAAATATTGCCCAGATTGTACTTCTTTAGTATATAATTAAGATAATATAAAGTGGGCAAAATCTTGCTTATTTACCATGTTCTACATTACCAATTCATTTGCTGATACTACATAGGGGAAGAATGGAAAACTGTTATTGGTGAAGCACATTCTCTTACTTACTCATTTACTTATTTGGCGCTTAACCGTTTAAACGATTATTGCCGTCGAAAAAGCGCATCTGTCGCTTCGTCGCTGTGCTAGCGTGCCTTCCAGTGAAGTGGAGGCTGCCCTATTCCTCTGTTTCCATACGCGGGATCTGATCGGAATACTTTTTCAGTTGGAGAATTATCTTTGATTCTCACCGTCGCCGCCGTGAAGAGACCCATAATTATTTCGCAAAAACTTCTCACGAACACTCCCAGAGCCGCCCCATCTGATGTTGTGCTGGACCAAGCTTCTGCACCATATAGCAGAGCAGATACAATAAATGACTTGTAGAGCATGATTTTCGTTTGCCGAGAGAGGACTTTACTTTTCAATGGCATATCTAATCAAAGTAGCATTAATTGGCAAGAATGATTCTTCATTGGATTTCAAAGCTAATGTTGTTGTTCGCAAGGCAGGCGAAAGGCGTGAGTATTCCCACCCTGGAGCTCAAAATATTCGATAAAATTTATATCAAATAGTCGATAACTATTACAATAAAAACTTGATTACGTTATTGCTTGTTGATTGATTACTGATGATACCCAATTTGTAGAATAATATAGTCTCTCATTCCTTCCACTTTTATCTCCTATTCAAACTACCCACCAGACTGGCTCCCAAATAAAAGAAGTCTTTTATTATTTCTAAATATGGCTGCCAACAGTGACGTGGTTGCCAAGACCCAAGTGTGCGGACTCTTCGCTTAATGACAGCAGATAATTTGTTTTGTCGTCAATCACCAGCAAACCCATTTTCCGCTTTTTTTTCTGGTTTGAAGTAAGCTGAACGTACCGCGCGGCTGTTCGGGTCGATTGGACAGCTGATTCTCATCACGGCAAAATTAATAAATTGAACGTAAGAGCTATGGCTTGGACACAAAAGCACGCCATATAACAAAAATAGTTGAGAAGCTTATCGCTATAGTCAGAAAAAAATACTTAAAATGAGGAAACTATTTTTCTTTATTTCATCAAATTCCAATTTAATGAGAAGAAATTTCCAATTTTTGTGTAAAACTTATCATTTGTTTCAGATAAAATCGTTTTCTAATATTTTTTCAATCCAAAATACTTGAAATGAATGTAATTTTCTGAGCTTAAATTTTAATATTCTGACTTTGAAATTTCTGAACTAATCAAGCTCAAAACTTTAATTGAAAATCTTGACTTCTGCTGGACTTGAATGGTAACATTCTTAACTAAAATTGGGAATTCAGAACTTAAATTGTAATTCTCCGAACTTCTACTGAAACTCTCTAAACTTGAATTATAATTTTCTGAATTTGAGTTGGAATTTCTACAAATTGGAACTCTTACGCTTTCAAATTGGAAATTCTGAACTTGAATTGAAGTTTTCTCAACTTCTGCTATCGTTCTAAATTGGAAATGGAATTTCTCAACTTGAATTGTAACTTTCTGATTTTAAATTAAAAATTCTTGTTTCGAATCGTTACATTCTGAATATAAATTGAAAATTCTGAAATTTTGTTGTAGCCTTCTGATTTAAATTGGAAAATTTGAGATTTAATTTGTTATGATTTTCTGAATTTGAATTCCAATTTTCAGAACTTAAATTGAAGATTCTGAGTTCGAATCTGAATTCTCACAGAGAGCCACATTGTAAATACAGTGAAAACTCAACAAGGGCATATGGTAGTCTGATAGTGGAGTCAAAGCCGGAGGTCTAGTGAGTATACCACGATGACCAAACCGCCTCGAGTACAAAAAGTGGGATCCGCGAAATTTTAACTGCAAACAGGTTGCAATGTCAAGGCGAAGACTTGCTGTCAGCGGAAAATCAATCAGCGTCATGGGAGACGCATCACTGCTGAAAAATAACAATTGGTAACAAGAGGAGCTGCTCTTGTTTTAGGCTGCAAAGTAAAGTGCATTCTTAACGAACGAAAATGCTAGGTTACTAACAAAACTTACTTGTTTTTCCACTTTTTTCCTTGTTTCACCAATTTAATTTCTTTGCAATTTTTTTTTTCGTTTTCTTAAGATGGTACCAATTAAAAATTGGTCTTCTTGGCACGAGCAATTCGAAAAACAGCGAAAATTTACAATATTCCATGGAATGCTAGCAAAAGTCTGCAAGTTGAACAAAAGACTTAAAGAACGAACTTGCTATCAAAAATTTTGATGGAATATTCTCAAAATTAAATAAATTTCTACCCAGTCAAACCTATCGCGATATGTAAACATTTAGCAATTAAAAATTACGTTGAAAACGCATGATACATATAAAAAAATTGAAAAAAAAAACAGTGGCATTCCTACCTTCTTGACTCATTATGCTTCCGTGCACGCGTGTTTGTACGCCTAACAAAACACCTACGCATTGTATAAAGCAAACACCCACATGCATGTCCCTTTCATATAAAGATACTTTTAATGCTCCTGCTGTTTAACAACTATACAAGAACAAAGCACACACACCTATATATCTCATTATACTTATCGCTTTGATGTTGTTTTGACTTACAGACAAATGAGGCCAATTTGTCAATTGACGTTGGCGCGGAATGTGACTTGTGCTTAAGAGCAAGAACAACCTAAAACACAACAGAACATTTAACAAAACGTTTCAAAATGAAAAGGTGTTATTTCAGCTCTTTTTTTTTTTAATTTCGCTTAAACCATGTGAGCACATTTAATTCTTTTGGTCAATGCTTAAAAGATAGTTAGATGGATAACCTACCGTTTTGTTGGTGAAGTGTTCGAAAAAATGTGAAGAGCGTTGAATTTTTAATGAAATTTTCATTTGACAAGCATGATGCTCAGCCTATTTTATTGGAGCGCTCTTGTACTTACTTACATCAGAATTAATTCCAAAGCCTTTTTGGATGTCATATTAAAAGGATATCGAAGTATCAGGCAGCACTATGAATGTTTTGGACAGTGATTAAGCGAAAATTAAAAGGCTGTTAAACATAAGTGCATGTGTATTTGTGTGATATATGTTATGGGGAGAGGGTATGAGGTATGAAGTGTGGTAAATATGGCTAACAAGCAATGTATCACAAGGTAAGGCAACGATTGAAGCGGCTGCTTGGCTGGCTCAGGGTGAAGTTTGATGCTGTTGACTAATATGCGATTAAAGTGAAAGATCTTGTGTAACAGTGCAGACACATATACATACATACATACCTTTTTAAGTACTTATGTAGTAGTATTTCCAGTAGGTACAAGTTGGTAGCGCTCAGGTTTTGAAAAACGGCGCGTTCTAGGGAATGGAAATATTTGTTGTCCACATTGTTGACCAGTCCGTGAAAACGTCACATAGACTGAATGAGTCCACAGTGTAACCAGAAGTTTTTCCAAGGACCAAACTGGGAAACCCTATCAAAACCCAAATAACTCCGTCCTCTTGGCAAATACTAGAAGCTTTCTAGGACCTGTACCACTAACTGCTTCTAGCCCTGTTATCTGTATCACTCCCTATAGCTAGAGTCTTAGAATGGCAAGGAGAGGGAACGATCAAAAAGCGTGCCCGATCGTTTCCTCCTTCAACTTGCACTTCCTGCATCTGCAATCACTGACTAGGCCTACTTGAAAAGTATGTGATGCCAGAGCGCAAAGTTCACTCAGAATACCTGTAATGAACCTATCATTTTAATGATAGGAGTTACTTTGTTGGTTTAAGGTTGCAAGTCCTAAACATGATCTTCGAAAATTTTACAGCCCCGTGTTTGAGTCCACACCTTTGCCGCTTGGTATATCATGTGCAACTCTTACATTTATTGATCTCGCCCAATCCAATTGACACGTCCATGAAGCAAGCTTATAATTGTATGCGCATGCCTATCCCGATTCTTTTCAGGTATTACTTACACTCTTAACACTTTTCTAGATGTTGTGCTATGAGAGATTATTTTATTAATTACTACAGTTTAAGTTATTTTCTTCCAGTGTTTCCGGCTTACTTCTACTACTATCGCCTGAAAAACACTGCAGTGATTTGGCAGCTTGTAGGATCTCTTTATTTCCGGATTTGCACAGTATACCGCAGACCCTACCCCTTTCTTCACTTTAGAACCATCGGTGTACATTTGGTGACATTTGGGCACCTTTGCGCCAACTATCCACTCCTATCATGGCTCTAAAAGTCCCTTCGATGCACAGGTACGGGATTTGATAGTCTGTTTAGCAATTGATGACGCTATACTAGTACGGTCGTAAGTCATAAGCTCAAGCTGTCTCGAGGTACTGAGCGTCGTTGCAGCAAAACTATTATTATCTTCAATTCATTGTATTAAGTTTATTTTAAAAATTTGTTGTTTTTTAAGAACCGAGGGTATTTTTTCCGATCGGACTTTTTCCTTGCATTTTTCGAGGCCCGTACTGGAAAAATTTTAGAAACGGGTACTTTTAAGAACTAGTTCCTTTTCAGAATCTGGTAGTCTCTTGGATCCGAGTACTTTTTGGGCCTTGTTACTTTTATGGATACGGGTACTTTTTATATAACCGGGTATATTTTCAGAACCGGTTATTTTTTCTCGACCGTCGCACTTTTTTATAACTATCTACATTTCTTGTATCGGGTGCTTTATCAGAACCAAGCCTTTTTTCGCATGTGGGTACTTTTTTAGATTTATTTTAATTAATTTTGATACCATTGCAGTAAATGACTGCCATACTTACATATACTACGAACCGAGAAATTTTTTAAGTAGCACGAACGTATTTTGTACCGGGTAATTTTTCAGAACCAGTCCTTTTTCGTATCTTGCAACTATTTAGAGTTTTTTTTATTGAGTTTTGATACCATTGAAGTAAATGATCGTCGTAATTATATAAAAACCGAGCAAATTTTTTTAGAACCGGGTACCTTTTTAGTTTTGGGTAGTTTTTCATATCCGAATATTTTCTTAGAACGGATACTTTTTAAGAATTGTGTCTGTTTTCGGATCTGTATACTTTTTTAGAGCCGGGTATTTTTGCGGATGTGGGAAATTTTTCAGAACCGAGCGCTTTTTTGATTCCGGGTATTTTTTACAATCGGATACTTTTTTAGTGCCGGGCTCTTTTTAAAATAAAGAGGGGTATAAGGAAATATTTAGAAAAAAAAGTGGGAAAAAAAGTAGTGGGCATAAAGAAAGAGGAAGAAAAAAGAGGAGAGCAGGAATGAGAAATGTAGATAAGAGTTCAATTCATAAAACTATCATAACGATTACGATCCCTGGCACTGCAAAACGCCAACTGTTTTGCGATGCATTCGTTGATTTTTTTGTTTTGCTTATTCAATTTTATTTAATAATGTATTTGTGTGCATATCATGGCTCATATCCACTTTAGTTGTGTCAGTTTCGCTGAGCATTAAATGCATTGAAATGCCATGAAAGGAGGCGTACATCATGCTGAGTTGATGAATACGCTTTAGCTGATGTTCGACTTTTGCCACAAGTTATGGACATGTTTCGTAAATGAGCAAGATTAATATTTTTAATTCAACAATCATCTGTGCTGATGCATGCCAGGAGTTACTGTATCTGTCAGCTGACTGGCACGCAGTGTGTATTAGAGATGCCAAGAATAGTGAATTGGCCGAATACCGAATACCGAATATTCGGCAACGCTGTCGGCCGAAGCGCCGAATATTAGGCCGCCGTATATTCGGCACAAAATGCATGCTTGTCGGGGCGAGTTAGTTATGATGAATCTTAGTTGTGATGAATCTAGTAGTACCGATGACGATTCTTCTCCAGTTCATAAGAAATGAAACTTGAATGTAAATGATAGTACTACTGAAATACACGACAGTTTCTGGAACTGCTTTGAGGAAGTCGCTACAGATAATATGCGAAATGCTAATGATGAGGAGGACGAGGAGAAGAATGCTGTCGCAAACGAGTTGGATTTTTATTCGCCTAGATCGGAAGGCCGATGCTTACAAGTGGTGGTTAGTAAACGAAAAACAATACCCAAACCTTTCGAAATTTGCTAAAGTTTATCCTTCTTCTCCTGGAAGTAGCGTGTATAGTGAGAGGTTATTTTCTGAGGCTGGTAACATTTGCGATGAAAAGCGTAATCGTTTGCTACACAAAAATGCTGAAAAGCTTATTTTACCACTGATGAATTTTAAATACTAAAGTGTTGTAATTTAGAAATAAATACATAATTTTGATTAATATAACGTGTCTTTTTTACATGATTTGATATTCGGTATTCGGCCGAATAGTACGTATTATTCGGCTGAATACCGAATAGCAAAAAAGTGGCCGAATAGGCCGAATGCCGAATAGTTGCCGAATATTCGTGACAACTCTAGTGTGTATTGCGCGCATTTAAAACCCTTTTTTTTTTTTAACTCATGTCATGTGTACTACTTAGCTTTAGCGTAGTTTAAAGATTAGTAAGAGCTATAAAAAGAATTTGAAATAAAAAAAATATGTGTATCATCTGCTTAGTTGTAAGAAAGTGACGCTATTTATAGGTTATAGGTTTTGTTGGTGTTGTAGGCTAGGTAAGGTTAAAGTGACCGAAGGCAGTACATTAGGCTCGTTGTGGTACCACGAAAAGACACTATTACCTTTCCTCTTTGAACCATTTTGAGGACCTTGAAAAGGTTACCTCTTCCTTGATTTCATACTTCACGACCTAGCGCAGATTATTCAGAAAAGGAGGTCCCAGAAAACGCAGACGTGCGTCACGGGCAGTTGCAGATGAGTTGTACTACAGTTTCTTCCGCTTCTTACTATAACTGGACACTGCGTTAGTACTCCTACAAGTGTGGACATTTAGGGTTTAAATGTGACCAAATTTTTTTTCGGTGTATCCCTATCCTAATTGCGGCGTCCTTGATGGCTGATACCTCTGCCTGGAAGACATTACATTGATGGGACAATCCGAAAGAAAGTTAGAGGTCTAAGTACCACCTCAAAATCTGCTGTTTTGCTTGAAACCTTTGATATATATGGTATATCCCTACTGGGAATGTTTAGCATAAAATTGTTCCGTGCAACTGTTAGGGTCGCACTACGGTCAATGCTAGTGGAAAGAAAACTGTATTTTTTAGTTTGCTTGAGTTTCCCATGGTTTTATTGCTTCAATTGGGCAACTCTATTAAATGAAGGGCTGCTATTTCCGCTGCTCGATAACCAGCGAGATTCAATGGTGAGATCTCCAAAATGATGTGAAGAGCTTCGCTTGGCGTTGTTTTCAGAGCACCACTTATGCTGATCACACTAGATCTTTACCCAACAAGTTAAGGTTTGGAGCCTTGCTCAAGGCTCGCCAACGTACGACTATCCCATACAGCAATGTGGATCGAATAATCGTTGTATAAATCCATCTGCATATATTGGGGGTCATTCCTCCTGTTTTTTCCAACGGCTCCTTTACACGTATGTATATAAGCAATGTATGCTCTCTTTTACCGCTGGATTATGTTGTTTTTCTAGTACAGATTTTTGTCCATAACTATGTCTAGAACTTGGATTTATATACCAGGTTTAGGCACACACCATTTTCTTTTGGTAAGTTTAACGGTGGTATTCCCGGATGGGTTTCGATATTACCCTAACGGGATTACAAATAAGGTGAAGCTAATTATAAAACCATGTTAATAAGGCAGCAGGCGCGTTGGAGCGAATAAAGAGTTAAATAGAAACATGCAGGTAAAGCTAATAAAAGCGTGCTAATAAAAACAATTGAAGGAGGGTGGATGGCGGGAGTAGAAGGAGAGGACCACTGATCGTTTTCCCAAAATTGTTTAGATCTCGATATGTATGTGCCAGATACCAAAAACTATT
This sequence comes from Eurosta solidaginis, assembly GCF_040869045.1. Taxonomy (NCBI): domain Eukaryota; kingdom Metazoa; phylum Arthropoda; class Insecta; order Diptera; family Tephritidae; genus Eurosta; species Eurosta solidaginis. The sequence goes on along the minus strand of NC_090320.1, from coordinate 249,139,608 downwards.
GATTTTGGAGAAAATGTATATTGAGTTATAACAATTTATAGATTTTACACCAGAGGGGGAGAGACGGAGGGGGAGGGGGGGGAATGAGCGGGCCGGAGGGTGTCTCTGCTCACTTTGTAAACCCTCGACTTATTTTACCCATTGAGGCTGTAATATTGGTGAAGACCAGTATAAGTAAAGTTATAATGTGTAAAACTTTTTAAAAAGTAATTGTTCGAAGGGGTCTTGGCACCCCCACCCCCCTTTCCGTGTTCGAAAAAAATTTCGATAGTAGACTATTGTCTGTGTCCCAAATTTCATTAAAATAGCCGTGTAGCCGTTCTGGCGCGATTCTGTCACAAAAACGAAAAAATACAATAATTAAATTATAATTGTTCCTAGGGGGCGAGGACCTCCCCCCTTTTCAAAAACGTATAGCTAGTAGATCCTTCTAGACTATTGGCTATATGTGTGCCAAATTTCATCCAAATCAGTCCAGCTGTTCTTGCGTGATTGAGTCACAAAAACAAAAGTCTGGACAAATATCCAAACATCCAAACATCTAAACATCCAAACTTTCCCAGTTATAATATATTAGATTAGATTAGATGAAATGTTAATATTTTATATTCTAAAGCAACTAATCAAAAATTCGCAATGTGAGTAGAATTTTTTATGCAAACAGAGAGCAGACGGCTCGAAATTACGTTAATGAAAAACTTAAGACCCCCAACTATGGAAAAGGCGCATTTGTAAAATGCGTGCAGCGTGAACACATTTTCGAATCCTATGCTCGAAAATGCTAAATTTCGCATTGCAGTCTAAGGATGATGTGGATATCTTCGAAATATCTCTTCAAACCCGAAATCGGGACCTTTGCAATGATGCATTACCGGATATTATTTTTGAAATCACTAATCATTTAAGTGGCATTGATTTAATCCTGCTTCGCGTTGTTCGAAATTTCTCAACCTTGTTAGCCATATGTCAACTGTCACCGACTTGACAGCAGAACTGCGCAAAAAAAAAAAGCATAACAAACATTGTAACATTTTAGGATCCGCCTGCCATCAACAACTTTTTAAATATGGGCAAGTTTTGTCCGTTGAATTGCTACAAGCTCAGGCAAACAAAAAGGAAAAGAAAAAACAATTGATTAACATCAGCTATATACAACAACAAAATCTAAAAGCTCATGTTAAATATAAAAAATACAACAAAACTAACAATAACTCATTAAGCAGCGTAACGAATTAGCCAAGGCAATCTGGCTATAATGCAGCCACCGTAGCGAATAACGATCGTCGCCCAAACACTCCAAGTCTGTATACATACCTACCTTTAACCCCCTGCAAGTCAAAGCTTTTCTTATCGTCTAAAATATACAAAAACAAAACAATGACAATGGCGAAGAGTGATCGCTCGCAGCTATAACAGCTGTTGTACGTATAAAAGTAAATGTTAAGTTGCTATTAAGTCAAGCCAGTTAGTTCGTCATTCAGTCACTCAATCAGCTGCGCTGCAGTCTTCACTTTGTTAGCTGGCTTCACAACGCTTTGGGTGGCCCATATGATCCCCTGGCTTCATGGGCATGGCGTCAACTGAGCTGGGTTCTGGCGCGACCGCACTGCTATCTCAGTTTGACATGGCGTGAATTTGTTAACTTTTACTTAAGCAGTTTTTGACATTTGCAGCATGCATAACAAGAAAAACGAGACAAAGTTTTTTTTTAAATAATAGTTTTAAATGTAATTGATATGCCACGAAATGAATGGTTTGCTCAGCACTAATAAAAAGTCAACCAAATTAGGGAATGTTGAAGTGAAAGATTTGTACCGAGCAAATGAAAAATGTTAAATCAAAAATTTTCGTATGACAGTGAGATAAATGACAGTTTTGTGTGTACAAGAATGATCATCGTTACTGTACGAGTGATCAATTTTCTTGTTGTTGTTCTTATTGTCATGCCATGGTATGCTTTTGAAAGCTAATCCCAACGATTGACAGCAGTGACAACGCCATTTAAGTCAATGAACGTCATGCTGGCATGCGCTAAATGACTTATATTGTTTGATACAAAAAAATTAAGTTCAATGTTTTTGAAGTGATATCAAAAGTAATTTTGGTGTACTTTTATATTTAACACCAAAATAGTGAAATTTAAAAGAGTTTGTTGTAATTGTGCAGTATTGCACTTTTCGAAAACAAATTTTGGCATCAACATTATTGCCCGTTTTATTGCGTAATGGCAGATTTGAACAGAAAGCCGCTGTTGTGTGGTGGTAGAGAGATCCACCTTTCACAACGAACGTCCTGGGTTCAAGTCCCGGCCGAAGCAACATCCATTTTCTTCATTATTATTATATTGCAATTCAATTTTTAGAAAACTTTTTTTAGCAATTTTTAGGGATGAAATTCACACTATTTTTGCTTTTATATAGAACAACACTACACTCAAAAAAATTTCGTAAAAATTCTTGACAACAAAGAAAAATTAATATGTGTGACCCGGTCTATGAAAAGGTGGCTTATGACTCAAAAAAAAAACAGCTGTTTAGAGCTGTTTCCCGCAAAAAAAAACAGCTGTTAACAGCTGTTTCTTGCAATTTCTTTTTTGAGTCATAAGCCACCTTTTCATAGACAGGGTCACATATAATAATATTCACAAAACTTAACAACTTTTTTTCCTTGGTGATATGAATAATTTCCTTAGAATGGAGAAAATTGTATACAAAAAATTTAAAAAATTGTGTACCGGCCACGATCGTGAGTTTCAAGACGAGGTGGTCAACTTTATACTCGAGTGCACTTATTCACTGAGCGGCCGCCGTGGTATGGTGGTAGCGTGCTCCGCATACCACACCGAAGATCCTGGGCTCACGTCCCTGTCAAAGCAACATCAATATTTTATAAACAAGACTTTTTAATTAGAAGAAAGTTTTTCTATGCGGGGTTACCCCTGGTCAGTGATTTGGCAAGCGCTCCTAGTGTATTTCTGCAATGAAAAGCTTCTCAGTGAAAAGTCATCTGCCCTGCAGATGCCGTTCGGAGTCGGCAAAAAGTCCCGTCCTGCCAATTTGTAAGAAAAATTAAAAAACCAATACGACACATACTGGAAGAGAAGCTCGGCCTTTAATTTCTTCGGAGTTTATAGCGCCTTACATTTATTTTTGTTTAACACGTACATGTAAATATTGTAAGAAAAAATTTCCCTCAAATTAATGAAAAGTTGTATACAAAATTTATAAAATCTTACTCACTGAACTGGAACTTTACGAAATTTTTCAATTTAAAAAAAAAAAAAATTGTTGGGTAAGTGTTTTTTCTGAGTGTCATCAAATTGAGCACTTTTTTCCTTGCGACAAATCAAAATTTTTCGTATGCATATATCTTCCTCTACCTGTCTCTCTCTATCTCTGTGTCTCTTTCTTCACACCATATTTTTCTCTCCTTCGTATTTTTCTCCATCCCGTCTTCCTCACTAGCACCCTCTTCCATCACTCGCTCCCTCCATCTCTCTATATTTATTTTTTTTGGCCATTGGGGCAGCGCACTGCTCTCAAGTGGCTCAGTGAAACCAGGCTAATACTGTGTATGTAGCCATACCCCGTGGGACCGCCGTTAGGCATAACGTCACGGAGGGAAAGGCGATTTAATCTCCACTGCTTCGCATGCATCCAATTCCGTAGAACAGTGTGGACAGAAAGGATTCTCCTCTATCCTACACTTATGTAAATACTCGTTTAAACTGCCGTGCTTACTCAATATCTGTGCGAGAAGCTACTTTGGTTTTCCATGCTTTCGCTCATAATATTCCTCCATATTTAGAGCTAACGTGAAAGCCCAGTTCCCTTTACTCAACTAAATTTAGAAATTTTCTCTCCAACCGCACTTAATTTAAAATAATTTTTGAGTCAATGTTTACTCCTAAATATTTCAAGTAAGGCTCTGTATTTATTTCATAATCTCCTATGGTTAGGACTAACTCAACTACAGTCCGTTTTGAGCTCACTAAAATCAGTTCTGTCTTAATGCAAGCCATCTCCAGCATCATGGTAGTCAGCCATTCCTTTATTCTTCCTATGACCTCAGTACATAATGCTTGGAGCAGATCCAATTGGCGCCAGTTAACCCAAGAAGCTACTGGCGCGCCTTGTTGCACGGCCATAACCGTTTCAACGGTTAAGCGCCAATTAAGTGGGTAAGTTAGTTCGAATATGTTAATGTGATACAAGAAAGTAGTTTTGGTTCAAAAAGGAAAATTGTTCTTCAAATTAGTGCACAATTTTATACAAAAATTAGAAATTCTAACTAATTAATTTGAAATTTTCTACAATCTTATATATTATTTCTAATTGTTGTTTTTATGTGCAGGTCCCTTTCTCGCTCTTATTTGGAATCCAGATCTATAAATAAAGTTTTGGTTGTAAAGATGGAGACTCGTGCTATTAGCGAGCTTTGGGCAATATTGGTCATAGTGCTTTTGTTAGTTATATTTTATTAAAATAATTTGTTAAAAATAAACGATTGTGAGCACACAAAGAAATCTATTTGTACTATGGCACTATTGTGAATATTTGACTAGAACTAACACTGCATTGCCGGCAGTTGCTCACATTTGCCAGATGGCACCCCAGCGCATGTAAGTTTTTATTGATAGATTATTGATTGATAGAACAGCTGATTTCTGTTGATATTTGACATAAGACTTTTATATTTGTTGCGCAAGATGCGCACGGGTCCGGCTAGTTTAAATAATTTTTTTAGGAAATGTTCCTCATTCTAGGTAAGTCTTTTTTCTCTGAATGCAGATCCATATCCCGGGACACTTAACATCAACCATGGAGGTTTTTCAAAACTCGTTTGTTTCAACAGATTTCGTTTGAGGTCGGTATAGAAACTGTAGGTCCCAACCATTTTTATCAAAAAATTAAAAACTGCATGCTGAAAACTGAAGGATAAACCCATTAGACATTATTATCTTAAAAATACCTAAATAGATATGTATGTATCATATTGTGTATACATATAGCTATTGCTATTCCTTCCTTTCAGGGGCTTACTTGAGCAGTAAAAATTGGATTACTATGCTTTATGAAATTCAAAACTCTTACCATCTGTGTATCAATTTATATGTTCATTTACCTTGATTTCAGATTTAATATTAGTATCTCTAATGCGTATGAATAAAAACTTACACAAAAAACCGTTCAGAAAGACAAACACTAAAAAAGAAACTTACTACTATGGTCATCATGTGCCAACGTCATTTTACCTATAAACATACATATGGGGTATTCCATCCCATTTCGACCAATTTTAAACCCGACCCCCTTTAGAATTGGTGGAAAGTTTTTCTTCTTTTTCTAGCTTACGAAAGACGTTTTTCAGAATTTTTTCATCCAACTCAAAAAAAGTTATGAATTTTTAAAAAAACACCGTTTTTGTTTTCAAAATGCTATAACTTCTTCAAAAATTGACCGTTTGGGATCGTTTTTTTTAAATATTTGATTTTAAATGTACTTTTCGGAAAAAATACAAAAAAATTTTTAAAGTTTTTTTTTTTAATTTTTCAGTTTTTCGAGATATTTCGAATTTAGCCATTTTTTTGTTTTTTCTCATAAAAAACTTCTATCAATTCTGCAATCATCCCCACGAATCCCGGAGTTGCCCGATTTTTTTTTATATTTTTTTTTTATTTAATTGAAAAAAAAATTTTCAAAAATAAAAAATTTTTTTTTATCAATTTTATTTATATAACAAAAAAATGTAAAAAAATGATTTTTAAGTATACTTTTCTTTATATATGTTACATTATTTTTAGAAAACTTACATGTTTACTGTGTCAGTCATTAATCCTGGTTGTTTTAATAGTAGATTACCATAATATATAAAGAAAAGAATACTTAAAAATCATTTTCTTACATGTTTTTGTTATATAAATAAAATTGATAAAAAAAATTTTATTTTAAAATTTTACTTAATAATTTTTTTTTTCAATTAAATAAAAAAAATATAAAAAAAAAATCGGCCCACTCCGGGATTAGTGGAGATGATTGCAGAATTGATTGAAGTTTTTTATGAGAAAAAAAAAATGGCGAAATTCGAAAAATCTCGAAAAACTTAAAAATTAAAAAAAAAACTTTAAAACTTTGTTTGTATTTTTTCCGAAAAGTACATTTAAAAACAAATTTAAAATAAAAAGATTCCAAACGGTCAATTTTTGAAAAAGTTATAGCATTTTGAAAACAAAAACGGTGTTTTTTTTTAATTCAAAAATTTTTTTGAGTTGGATGAAAAAATTTGAAAAAATTCTGAAAAACGTCTTTCGTAAGCTAGAAAAAGAAGAAAAACTTTCAGCCAATTCTAAAGGGGTCGTGTTCAAAATTGATTAAAATGGGATGGAATACCCCATATATAAGTCACATAAAGTTAATCTTGCGCACAAAATTTAATCAAATCAGGTAAATTTGTCATAAAATAATATCTTTTTTCTTCATAACTTTTATATTTATTTCAAAGCAGCTTTTGCAAAAAGATGATACTTTTTTATAACTTCAGAAATATAAAAGGATACGCAAGCATTATGAAATTGAGAAATACAAAAAAACAGAAACAATTTTGTAATGGCATTCGTAAGCACAACTCACCTACCAACTGACAATATTAAGAGTATTTGTAAACAAAACTATAGAAAATACTAAAAAAAAAACCAAAGTAAGTGAAAGAAGAAAAACTTTTCATATGTGCATATCAAATTTTAAGGTTACTTTTGCAAATTATGCGAAGCAATTTCAGAAAATGGTCAATGCGACAGCAGTTGCCGCGTGTAAAAATAAAGACATTTTGAAGAATTTTCGGACTTCTGTATATTATTTATTTCGTGGAGTGATTCAAAGAAAAAACAGTTGAGCAATTCACATGTTTCAACTACTATGTAGAGGTTTGTTCACCAATGATTACAGAGCTTTGACACTCCCAAATTAAAAATCTGGACGGGTTGCTTTTATGAAGTAAGGAAAACGGGGTATAATTCAGTCCCCTTCAGCTAAAATTGTAGCAGAAAAGTACCTTTAGTAGTATATTGGTGGTGATAATAAATTTGTAAATATCAACAGGTTTTGGGGAAAGTAATTCATTTTTATGGAGGGTGGAGCCGTGTGTAGAAGTCCACGAAAGTGGGGAAAGCTTCTGACCGCCATCCATCTGGGAATGGACAGAGCGATTCTTTTGAATGCGGTTCAAGCAGCTCACTACTTCCGGTCGCTTGCGGCCAAGTATCCTCTGGTTAGACACTAAACATCCGTTTAGTGGTTAGCTAATGTGAGAAGGCGACAACCTGGCTAGGCCACTGTGACATAATCAGTTTAAGGGATAGGCGGAGGATCTCCCATCGGCAGCATCTGTTCACCACTAGGTGCGGCTGCACGCAGGCGTATGTCTTGGAGCAAGCGGCTCACTATATAAACATGCAAGTAATATTTTCACCCCCGCTGAGCGGGTTGTGCGCTGGGCTTGGTACCCGCCACGTCAAACCAGACTTCAATGAAAAGCAACAACAAGCCTCGGATAAAAAGAGCACCTGGAACGTCCGCTCCCTGAATGGCATTGGTGCAGATGCCCGGCTGGTTAATGTCCTCGTCAAAGCAAAATCTGACATCACCGCCATCCCGGAAATGCGCTAGACGAAGCAAGGAAGAAAAAAGATTAAAAACTGTGACAGCTATTGGAGTGGCCATACAAATAAGCGCAGTTTCGGCGTCGGATTAGAACGCACATACGAACGCTGCCCCCGCCATGATATAAAAGTCGTGCTTGGCGAGTTTAACGCCAGGGTGGGCAAAGAAGGTGTTTTTGGCCCTACAGTCGGAAAGTTCAGCCTACACAATGAAACTTTTCCTAACGGACTGAGGCTGATTGACTTTGCCGGTGCTCGAAACATGGTCATATCCAGAACGAGGTTCATGCATAAAAAGATACATCAAGCTACATGGCTGTCTCCCGATCGAAATACTCGCAATCATATCGATCACGTTGTGATAGACGGACGGCATGCATCCAGTGTTTTAGATGTGCGCACAATCCGAGGACCTAACATCGAGCCGGACCATTATCTCCTCGCAGCCAAAATACGCACCCGCCTCTGCGCGGCTAAAACTAAGAAACAAAAAGCACAAGGAAAGCTAGACGTCGAAAGTCTGCAATCGCAACAGACTGCCATTGATTTCGCAACTCGACTCTTACACCTGCTCTCTGAGAGCACAACTCATCCTGAAGGAATAAAGTAGTAGTGGGAGCATATCTCCAAAGCACTTCGTACTGCCGCCGAGGGAAAAATTGGTTACCGGCGGCCACGGAAAAACAACTGGTACGACGAAGAATGCCGCGTTGCAACCAAAAGAAAAGACGCTGCATACAGGGCTACGTTAAAAGCGAGCGCAACAAGAGGGGTGTGTGAAAGCTACCGCGAGTTAAGAAGGGAAGCGAGAGCCTTTTCAGGAAGAAAAAAGCAGAGGCAGAAAGTCGTGAGTGTGAGGAGCTTGAAAATTTTACCAAAAAATTCGGCAACGGACGGAAGGTTTTAAGACCGGGGCAAACTCCTGTAAGAACGAAAACGGCGACCTTGTATCTGATGTCCAGAGAGTACTTAGGTTAAGGAGGGAACACATCTCTGCTCTCCTAAATGGAGACAACGATTTACCGCAGAGAGATGACGAACCCGATCCCGCAATCGATGATGATGGAATAAATGTCCCCCCACCTGATTATGACGAAGTCAGAATAACAATAACCAGATTGAATAACAACAAGGCCGCGGGCGCTGATGGATTGCCTGCGGAGCTATTCAAATACGGCGGCGAGAAGTTGGTGAGGCGCAAAATATCAAATATCTTCACAAAATATGGGCGGACGAGTGCATGCCCGACGATTGGAATCTAAGTATTCTTTGCTCAGTTCACAAGAAGGGGGATACTGCAAACTGCCCCAACTATCGCGGAATCAGCCTTTTTAATATCGTATATAAGGTCCTGTCAAAAATCGTTAAACCTATCGTAACCAAATTCGGCAGAGAGGTTGCCTTTGCCATAAGGAATGTTTTGGAGAAAAATTAACGAAATCGGTTAAGGACCACGCCCACTTTTATATAAAAGATTTTTAAAAGGGTCGTGGAGGAATAAAATAAGCTATATCTTTGCAAAAAAGAGCTTTATATCAATGGTATTTCATTTCCCAAGTGGATTTATAACAATAAATAGGAAAGACTTCAAATTTTAAAAAATTTGCGTGGTACCGCCCCTTTTATGACTAAGCAATTTTCTATGTTTCGGGAGCCATAACTCGAAGAAAAATTAGTTCAGAATAGAACCATATGTATATGTATTAATGCGCAGCATTGTAACACTATTAAGCACACAAAACAAACAACAACAGCATTTCAAGTGTACAGCTGGGTATGTAATGTTCGGTTTCACCCGAACTTCGACTTCCTTACTTGTTCAATTTAATCCTAATATAGGGAGTTTTTATGACAAATCCTGAAATGGAAAATTTTGAAAACTATTTTGAGATAGGAAAAATTTGAACAGGCAGCCTACATGGGGTGATACTCTACTCAGCAGCCGCATTGAACTGACAAAAAAAAACGTAGGAGTGCGGGTTCAAGTCCCACTCCCGGGGAAAAAAGGTTTGAAGAGATTTGTAATCGAAATGGCTGTCGCCTCGTCCGTCCTGATATCATGTTGTTTAAATTTTTCCCAAATTATTAAATAAATTAAAAATTTAATCAAGTAAATGTTTTCTTACATTTAAAATAAATGAGGGCAATTCCCACTTAATTCATTTACCATTTCCAGATGGGATATTCACTGTTGCAAGTGGAACGATTGTAGAATGGCTTAGAACAATCTTTGAGGGTTGAATAAAACTGAACTACGCCCCACAATCTTGAAGAACGGCCCCAGTAGTATTCATTCCTAAGGCGGGAGGAACCAGTCATCAGCACACAAAAGACTACAGACCTATTTGTTTGATATCTTTTCTGCTTAAAATCTTAGAGAGACCAATATATATATGTATTTTTTTATTTTTTATTGTATTTTTGTATTTTTTTTTTTTTATACTAAATCAAACGCACTGCATTGGGTGATAATGAATAGAGAGAAAGCACAGGAACACCAGGAACCTGTCAAGGGTTTTTAATAATGTGTCACAACGAGAAATCATGGACAGCCTCAAATTAATTGAAGTAAATCCGGCCTTAATACATTGGATTGGCTCAATGTTAAGCTGCAAAATTATTATATCGGAATGGAGGAACGCAGCAGGGTGGGGTATTATCTCTAATGCTGTGTACGCTGGTCATCAACCAATTGCTTAAGTGCTTCAACAAAGGAACAGTCAAACTCAAGGCATTTGTAGGTAACATTTCAGTCATCACAAGCGACAGATGAGGCGCTTCGGGATGTTCATGCCTGGACATATGGAGTAGGGCTTAACGCTTATGCGGAAAAACCAATGTAGTATTATTTACTAGGTAAAATAAGGTTCATAATTGGACTAACACGAAGCATGAAGGTGTAACCCTACAAGAAAAATATAGTAAAAAATACCGAGGAGTTATACTAGACAGTAAGTTATAGTTTAAACTCCATATGGCAGAGATAGCGAATAAAGCGTCCGTGGTACTCTATGCATGCAAGGCGGTACTATATATTTTATTAGTCAGGCGGCAACCAATAATCTCAAACAGTGCTTCATCAATAAGAGTCCTGGAATGCAAAGAAGCATTGGAAAGACTTGGCTCAGGCGCGAATTAGACATCTATCTATCTATCATAAAGGAGCAGAAGGTAACGAAAAGGCCGATTGTTGGCAAAGGAGGGTGCAGTAATCGATGAATTTAAGTTATACGTCCCAATCCAAATAAAATAAAAAAGAACAGAAGTGAGGGGCTGCGAAATTTCGAAGAACATGTGCAAATCCGACGCTAGACTTACAAAATTGCTCATATCTCCAAAGTGAGAAGATTTAAGGCTCGCGATCGGTTTGCTAACTGGACACTGCCTTTTGGCGTCACATGCCTATAAGTTAGGCCTCGTCAGTAACAGCCAATGCAGGAAGGGTAAGCTGCAGGAAGAAACGCTTTAGTACGTTCTGTGTTCGTTTCCAGCACTAGCCAAGTCAAGGCTCCAGGTGTTAGTGGCGGCAAAGTTGCCAGAGCTCGAGCCGGCAATTAAGCTAGGTTCAGGAATACATCTAGTATTTACCAAGAGGACGGATTTATTCTATAATATAACTCCTGGAATGTGAGGTCTTTATTGACCGTCCAATTCAATCTAACCTAACCTTCTCCTACACTCAAGATTTTCATGTTCTTACTTTTTTGTTCTTGAAACACGACCGACCTGTTCTCAAAACGACTACCTTGCTCTTCAACCGACAAACATTTTCTTGAAAAGAGAACGGCTGGTCTTAAAATATGAACAAATGTTCTATTAATGAGAACAATGTTCTTAAATTAAGTTCAAGTAAAAAGAAACGGTAAAATTCGCGTGTACTACAATGTTAAATACAACATTTGACACAAGCCGTAAAGCGGTTGTAGTGGCCCAGCGGCTATGATCTTGCGGTTGCGATCGTGCGGCGCGAGTTCGATCACCGTCAAACTATATAATTTTTTAAAGTAATTTTTTAACTTTTATTTTTCGTTCAATTATTTTTCCATTCACTTATGCACAGATAATTCTCAAACTTGTTATGAAATGTTTTAAGTATATATGCAGATTACATCTTTAAATAAGAATAATTTCTCAATAAGATAAATGTATGAAAAAATGCATATTATGCATTTTTCTTAAATTTTTGGACTATAATAAAAAATTTTGGTTATAAATATTTTTTATTTATGACAAAAAAATTATTATTAATAAAAAAAAATAGGTACCTATTAAAAAAAATACTTTTCCCTCCCATCAATGATCAAGCCCAACCCCTTCTTGAATTGAGAACGAAAACTGTTAAATCGACCACAAGTCGTTCTTGAAGCGTGAGAACGAAAAATCTTATTTTAACCACAAATAGTGCTTGAAATGACCACAGAAGGTTAACACATCAATACCAAACTGGTCATAAAATACGAACGGTGTGCTTGGAAAAACTGTTCTTAAAACAAGCCCATCGGTCACGAGTTAAGAAAAAACGTACTTAACAGACTTTTGTCAACGAATGTTCTTTACTTTGAACTTGTTTAGTTCGTTTTAGAACGATTTTTTCTCTGAGTGTACTCAGTTTTAGAATCTAAAGTATTGGTATTTTCCATTTCTTCTTCTCTGAGAATCTTATTACCATACTTTTGAATCACCCACGCTGATCATTGCGTTTTAGATTGACCACGTTCGCACAAAACTTGCAACTCATATTTGCAAACAAGAAGCATTGTTACTAAATAGGGTAAAAAAAAAATATATATATAAATCGAAACTTTGCTTTCCTACTTTATTAAATTTACCATAACTCGTACACACTAAATATGTTACTGTTTTTGTTGTTATTCAGTTACCTAATATTGCAAATTACACTTGCGGATATAAAAAGGATTTCTACAATAAAAGGTTTATATGTACACATATATGCAGACTCGAATTCGTACACACATTCTAACTGCCCATTACAATCATTTGGAGAACAGAGATGATTTGGATGAGCAATAGATAATCAAAAGAGGGTAGCATTAGTTGCATAACAACCAGTAAGATTTGCCATGAACTAAAGTTTCAACCTCACTTATGTCCGGCTTATGCATATATACAGTGAAACCTCCCTTGGGCGGACACTCACCTTCATATAACTTTTGTCCACCGAAGAGAGGCGTCCGCTCGAGGGAGTGGGTATCTAGTACTCACGGCCTTCTATTTCAAAAATACAGTTTTATATTACACTTCTCTGAAAAGTACACTCAGAGAAAAACGCCGTTCTAAAATCCAGCACCATCGGACTCAATTCAAGCTTTTCATGTTCTTACTTTTTTGTTCTTCGAAAACGAACGACCTGTTCTCAAAACAACAACCCTGTTCTTGAACTGATAAACATTTTCTTGAAAAGAGAACGGTTGGTCTTAAAATGTGAATAAAAGTTCTATTAATGAGAACAATGTTCTTAAATTAAGTTCAAGAAAAAAGAAACGGTAAAATTCGTGTGCACTACAATGTTAAATACAACATTTGGCACCATCTATCAAGCAGTTGCAATGGCCCAGCGGCTATGAAGTTCATCTTACTATCGTGTGGCGCGAGTTCGCTCCCCGTCGAACTCTTAATTTTTTTAAAACAATTTTTTTGTGTTCTATTTTTCTTAACGCTTATATTTCGTTCAGCTCCATTCACATATGCACAGTTAATTCTCAAACTTGGTATGAAATGTTTTAAGTATATATGCAGATTACGTCTTCAAATAAAAATAATTTCTCAATAAGATAAATGTATGAACAAATGCATATTATGCATTTTTTCTTAAACTTTTGAATTTTGATAAACATTTTCTTGTTATAAATATTTTTTATTTATGACAAAAAAATTATTATTAATAAAAAATAAATGGGTTCCTATTGAAAAAAATACTTTCTCCTACTACCAAAGATCAAGCACGAACCGTTCTTGAATTGAGACCGAAAAATGTTAAATCGACCCCAAATCGTTCTCGAAGCGTGAGAACGAAAAATCTTAAATCAAGCCAAGTAGTGCTTGAAATGAGCATAGAAGTTTCACACATCAATACCAAAGTGGTCATAAAATACGAACGGTGTGCTTGGAAAAACTGTTCTTAAAACAAGCCCATCAGTCACGAGTTAAGGAAAAACGTACTTAACAGACTTTTGTCAACGAATGTTCTTATTTTTGAACTTGTTTCGCTCGTTTTAGAACGATTTTTTCTCTAAGTGTAGATCACTAAAGTGTTATTCAGGCGAAAATGGCAGTCATGTTCAAAGCAGCAGCGATACTGAAAGAAGACTAGTCAAGCTGTAGGCGCGTTAAATTTTTTATAGACAACCAGGCGGTACTGGCCGCGGCCACCGTGGTGTGATGGTAGCGTGCTCCGCCTACCACACCGTATGCGCTGGGTTCATACCCGGGGCAAAGCAACATCCAAATTTTAGAAATAAGGTTTTTCAATTAGAAGAAAATGTTTCTAAGCGGGGTCGCCCCTCGGCAGTGTTTGGCAAGCGCTCCAGGTGTATTTCTGCCATGAAAAGCTCTCAGTGAAAACTCATCTGCCTTGCAGATGCCGTTCGGAGTCGGCATTAAGCATGTGGGACCTACAATTTGTAGGGACAATCAAGAGGAGCACGACGCAAATTGGAAGAGAAGCTCGGCCTTAGATCTCTTCGGAGGTTATCGCCCTTACATTTATTTTTTATAAACATTTTACATCGAAAAAAGCGAGTAATGCCACTTTCTGATATCCGAACTTTCTATATTGAATAATTAAAATGTATAATCATCATTAAATTTATCAGTATGTATTAAAATGTTACCAAATAACTAGAAAAGATTATTTGAAACAATATGTGGCTGATAAAAGAGAATTTTATTTCTACGTTACAATAAAATAGTATAAATAGTAAATAATCTGTGTTAATTTTCTTGTCAGCTCCTAATCCAAAAATCATTTAGTTGATGTGGCAAAAAATTTTTTTTTTCTGCAATCCATCATTAATGATTCATGAATTAGACGTCATTAATTCAAGTTATTCAAATGTATTAGTGGATTTTGTATAGGGAGCCGTTAACTGTTTAGTCCCGGGCTCGGATTTTCTCTCTACGGCCCTGACTCTGCTTGTTCAGCGAATATTAGACGAAAGATTTGTGAAGTGAGCGCGAATAATCATTGCATCAGCTAAAGACCTCTAACTCAATGTTAGCACACTTTGTCCGCTTAAGAAAAGTTTGCGTCCGTCCAAGAGAGGTTTTTTATTGATTTTTTATGAGAAAATATCTGTCTTAGCGGATAAGACGTTCGTGACCGCTCAGTAGAAGTCTTTCATCCCCCTTTTAAGCTAATAACTGTGCGAGTCCACCCAAAAGAGTGTTTGCGCCTAATGGAGGACAATTTGCTCTAAAAATTGTTCTTAAAACTTGTCGAATGAAAGAGTGTCTGTCCAACAGAGGTGTCCGTTAGGTGGGGTTTCTCTGTACATACACATATGAGATATGTGTGTTTGTTAAGGCACATGCTTTGTGAAACTTAAAAAATTACCTTTTTACTTATTGTTATTTGCAAAACTTTCTTTCCCTTTTGTTTTATTTCTTATTTATTTATTTTCGGTTTTAGCAATCGCATTTGGTCAAGTTCTGAGATTTTTTGTTTTTGTTTGCTTCTTTATTGCTGCGGTCTTGTCATTGTGCTACTCTAGCAGCTTATCTCGTAAGGATTTACATATGCACTTCAACCTTAATTTGCTTTATGCTCTGAGCTCTTTCCCTCGCCATTTTATGCTTCTGCATAACTTGACGGAATTGCTGACAATTTTTTTTTTTCCTTTGCTTTTTTATATATTTTTCCCAAGTCATATGTGGTTCGTTCACTTGTGGTTTGTGTACGTGTGAAAGGTGGTTTTTTCCTCCCACCACTGACTGACCGCTTAATACAACCGAATTTAGTAGAATAGCAAAATGGTGCAATGACCAAAGAAAGGCCATATTTGCAATAAATATGAAATCACATTAAGTTAAATTCGTAAAGTAAAAGATAAGAACTTAAGTTTATGGTTATAATGTTTGTGAAAGTTTTATGAATTTGTAAATCGTGCTGTATGTAAATAAATTGAGGAAGGAATGAGATTGATATTCGTGGGTGGGGTAGAGAATATTGCATTAAAAAAAAATTTAAATAAACTCCATTTTCTGCTGTATCATAGGCCTACAAAAATTTAAATAAATTCTGTAGCCATTAAGAGGATATACTTTTTTAACATGGTGAAACCGAATCTGAAGTCAAAACCGACACTTCAAGTTTTTTTATGCATTGAAACCTAAAACTTAAAAAAAGACGTTTTCAGGTACATTACAGGTAATATTAGGTTAGGTTGAACTGGCCCATCAATAAAAACCCCACATAGACTGAACGTATCCAGTGTTATCACAATTTGTTTGACGACCAAACGGAAAACCCTCAACTAGGTGCCAGGACTTACGTTGTAAAAAAAACTACCTCTCTTTTGCAAAAAATAAAAGTTTTTTAGGACCTAGCATAATCAGTGCCTCTAGATCGGGTAACTCTGTCGCCCCTAATAGCTGGAGTCTTGACCTCGCAAGCGCAGGACAAGAACGCAGAACATGCCCAGCCGTTTCTTTCTGCAACTCGCACTTTATAAATCTGCTGTTACTGATGAGGTCTTACGTAAAAGCATGTGATGTCAGAAGACAGTTTCCATTTAGTATGCCCATCGTAAGCCTTACGTCATCTCTCTTTAGTGATATGAACAACTTTGTGAGTCTAATTTCGCAGGATTTGCACATGATCTTAGAAATTTTACAGCCCCGCACTTCTGTGCACGTCTTCCCTGCTTAATGGATCATATGCAACTCCTGTCTCCTTTTGGCATCTCACAAATGGATTGGCACGTCTACCCTCAATTCTTCGAAAGCTGCACTCTCCTTTACCAACTCATGGGCCTTTTCGTAGCTTTCTGTCCACGCCTTTCCTACTTGATGCATCATATATGACTTGTGTCTCCTTTAGATTTCACACAATCTACCGACAATTCATCGAGTTCTCCTTTGCTATGTCATCGACTTTTCGTTAGTTTTTATTCCTTTATGACCGGGAACCTATTCTAGATGTATGGTTCGGCTTGAGCGAAGTCTTTTCAATGCTTCCTTGCATTCTAGGAGACTTCTTGATCAGGAGCCGTGTAAGATAATTGCGTTGATCACCGTTTGACTGTCAATATATATATTTACGCAACTGAAAATTAAGCGCACTTCCTCAAAAACTTCTGCTGCTTTCTTCACTACTACAACATCCGTCTGAAATCAGGGCAGGGATCTGGTAGCCTGTAGAATCTACTTTTTTATGGATCGACACATTTAACAGAAGATCCGACTCCTAGCGATGATTTGGAACCATCGGTGTACACGTGTATAGCTCGTTACTGGAAGACCTGGAAGGGTCTACCCTTCCCCCATGCCTTAAAAGGTGGACCGCAAATTATCTGGGTGGTCGGCAGGCATCGGTGCAATTCAGAAACGAAACATCAAAACAAAGGAGAATTAAACAAGGGGTGCCACAGGGTGGTGTCCTATCCCCGCTTTTGTTTAATTTCTACATATCTAAGCTACCTTCACCACCGGAAGGAGTCACAATCGTTTCCTACGCCGATGACTGCACAATAATGGCCACAGGCCCAGGCCCAAAGATCGATGAGCTATGCAATAAAATAAACGGCTATCTCCCTGATCTCTCCAGTTTTTTCGCCTCGCGAAACCTGTCATTGTCACCGACTAAATCTTCCGCGACCTTATTTACAACATGGACGCCCCAAATGTCGACCATATTGAACATCCACGTCGATGGCACTACGCTACCGACTGTCCTACACCCCAAAATCATGGGTGTGACGTTTTATCAGGATCTACATTTTGGTGCGCACGCAACCGCAATTGTTCCAAGAATTCAGAGCCGTAATAAAATCCTCAAATCCCTGGCTGGCAGTACCTGGGGAAAAGATAAAGAAACGCTCTTGACCACATACAAAGATTACGTGCTACGCGTCACCCATATGGTCGCCAAGCCTAAAAACCACCCACTGGAAGAAACTACAGGCCTGCCAAAATACTGCTCTCAGAATCGCCACGGGCTGTCTTCTTATGTCCCCAGAACACCATCTGCATAATGAGGCGAGAATACTCCCCATCAGGGAGAGAAATGAGATGCTGACCAAACAGTTTCTGTTGAATACCCAGAAACCTGGGCATCCCAACAGACATCTGATTGACGAACCAGCACCGCCTAGGGGCCTAAGGAGTCATCTCCGTGAGCATTTTGAGGAAATACGGCACCTGAGAACCCAGCCGTATGAAGCGGAAAAACACAAGCAGGTCCTTGGTGAACTCCATAGACAGGCGTCGGACCTTTATGTCGGGAATTGCCCGGTGAATCCAGTACTTGAAGAAAAATATCCAGAACTCGCAGAAGAGGAACGCATACCAGGGAAACGCGTGTCACTCTTGCTCAACTTCGTTCTGGATACTGTAACAGGTTAAACTCTTACCTATCCAGAATCAACCCCGACATACAAAATGTATGCCCTGCTTGCAATGTGTCCCCACATGACACCAACCATCTCTTTAATTGTAATGTGGAACCAACGCCTCTAACACCCCTTTCCTTATGGTCCACCCCTGTTGAAACGGCAAGTTTCCTTGGACTCCCGTTAGAGGATATTGATGACAATTTGTGATCGGTCGCGGCTATTAGGTGGCCCGCACTCAAGCTAATCCGCAGCCTTGAGCCTTGCTGCAATTGCTAACGCTGTATAGGGTCTTTCGTTATTATCGAGTGGTTGTATTTGTTTTATTTAGTACATGCTTTTGGGTATCCTACCGTCGTGCTACGGCTCCTACCTACATTTAATGCATGTTTGTATGAATATATAATTTTAGTATATTATTAAATAATTACCAGCATTTTCAGTCTCACCACCATCAATGGGGTTGGGCGTTAGGTTGCATGTGTAAAGGTAACTGTCAAACAGCGACAATTACCGACAAACCGTCCATGGCTGCCACAACAACATCTCCGCCCACAAAAACCTTAAGTAAACACTTACAGTAAATGCACATGCAACATTAAAACACTGCTGAAGTGGGTTGAGTTATTACTAAGTAAATACATATTCCAGTCATAATTATGAATTCATTGTATTGTAGTTTAACGCTGCTGATTGCATCTTTTGTCGCATTTTCATATATTGACACAGTCATGTAATTTTTTGAAACAAGTGAGTTGGATAGCGTCGCCTCGCTAGATAAATGTTGGTCAAGTTGTTGACGAACATGCAAGCAGCAGCGCATTGAAAGCCAAAATTACTGGACATACAGCAGCGAGCACGAAAATAGCAGTGGCAATTAAAGTCTTTTTAATATTTGTTTTTGATAATTTTAGGTAAATCTTGCATAAATTTTGTAACTAAAACTATGTAAAGCAATGCCAAAACCAATTTCGAAAATTCGAAAAAAATTTTCGAAAATTCCGAATTTTGTATTTATAGGTTTCTGCAATTTTTTAGCCCATTTAATTTTAGTCTAACAAAGTACAAGTTGTAGTTCTGTCATAACTCGTGTTGATTGTCGTGAATTGTTTCACTATCAAATTTTGTTTTTGTTTTCCACGATGTGTTAAATAAATGTATACAGAATATAAAATGACATGACAAAACGAGGATTTTCAAAATTTAAAAAAATTAAATAACTTTCTAATAAAGTACAGGCAATGTTTTCTGAAATGAAGGTCTTCTTTTATTCAGCACACTCGAGGTAATGATATAACAGCCATATAAAAATAGTCATAAAAACGTTTCTTTCAAACCCACGTATTGCTGGTTCAATCTTCTATCGACCAATCCAAAGATTCGAGTCGTCGGGGCTTCGATTTACAGAAGAGATCGGTTATTTCTTCACTGTCCGTTTCTATTTCTTTGTGGACGTTCCCTAGTGCCAGGCCAGTCAGTCGATTTTCAGACATGTTGACTCTCAAATAAGTCTTCAAGCGCTTTAAAACAGAAAAAGAACGCTCTGCGGTCGCTGATGTCACAGGGATAGTCGCAAATATTTGCAACAGTGTCGTCACGTTTGGAAAAAATTAAGAAAAGTGTGCTGATTTAATGATTTTCAGGGCATCAGTAGCTGTTTGAGCACTCTTGAGTGAATCACTTTTGCAATGGTTATGCCACAATAAAATCTCATTTTCCAGCACTGTGTCATTGTGACTGAGGAGATCTTCTTTATAAACTTTAGCAGCAAGTACAATTTCTTCAATCGTTACTCCTGCAGAGTATGCTGGAATCAGTCCTTCCAGAGGCAGTATCTTCAATAATTCAACTTTGAACCTTGACGTCAATGAAGAAATCATGTAGCTCAGGAAAGGGTAGTAAATTGTAGCTCTGTAAGTACAATGTCAACGAATCATTCACCCCTATTAAAAACGTAAATAAACGAATTTAATCAACAAGAACTCACCGGAAAAATTTGAGAGGAGCTTTACTCTTAGTTGGAACATTGGAGCGGTGCTTTTGTCGGCCACAAATGTGGGGAATTTCGAGTTTGATTCCCAATTCACATGCTTTTTCCTCGGCTCTCTTGAAGACTTCATAGAACGATGTTTCGTCTTCACGCGTCTTGACACAAATCATGATTATATGATCAATATGAGTACAGGCCGATTTCAGTTGCAATTTAGGTTGTTGAAGTGTTCTACTGAGAGTCACAATCGGCGAATTCACATTGTTGAATGTTTGGAGAGCGATCAGAAATTCGGATTTCTCAATAGCACTGAGAAGTTGCGACGCTTTTGAAATGAAAATGTAAGGAAATATTTTGCATAAAACGCCACTAAAGAATTTTTTTTATCAGATATTTAATAAAAAAGCAAGTGCCAGCAACAGCAGAAAACTTCGAAAATGAAGAAAGCGCTGAAAGTGATGAAATGTCGTTTCGATGACAAGACGAGCCATATGTGCCGGCGTTAAGTTTTTTCTTATATTTGGCGGAACAAAGTAATTACTGCTTACTTAACGTATTTTTATTATTATAAAATATAAATAGAACTATAACAAGTAAGGACGGGACTGACAATATGCTGTTAAGTTTTTAACGAGTAGAGCCCTCTATGCCACTTATTTCAACTTTCAGAGCTCCCTAACCATAAGAAAGTGAGTTTAGATCAATTTCTGTAAAAAATGCGAGATACACTCAGTAGAAATATTCACAGCAGACAATGTTTGGCATAAAAAATTTAAAACCATACCGTGTGTCCTTAGTATGCCGCTACGTGCAAAATGAACATAACTCGCACGTATGATACCTCAACCTTGCACGTAATGACTTAGTTCGAACGGAGAACACATGATACAGCTCTCTATTTAGCCCCCATAGCCGCCCTCCCCCCCCTAGATCCGCCACTGCAGATAATCTCTTTGCTTATGGTGCTGGTTATGTGTGTGAAATATTTTTCGTTGCCTTGTACATAAGTGTGGCTACTTGCTGTTTTTGTGGGTGTGATTATTTACTAACAGCATTGTAATGCTAATATTCTCCAAAATATCTTCTTTCATAGATAGATACATAGCTTTACTATTTATATGAAAGAAACCTGAAACACCCTGGGGAAAACAAATTTTGAAAAATCTTTTCCAAGTGCTATCGTTACTAGTAGTACTCAGTCACCTCTTTCGAAGCTAACACCCCGTTACTAATAGTAGTCTGTCAGGGCACAATAGACCAATGGTCGCAGTGCGATCTTCAATCATTTATCTATTAATAGTAGTCTGTCACTACCCTTTGGTGAGAACCAATGTCGCTAATATCCTCTCCTCCAAGCGGCACTGTTAATAATAGTACTCTCTCATCACTATCCGAGTGTCACCGCTACTAAAACCACTATTGGCTAGTTCTCTATCCCTCTCTGTGGAAAATCGTCATCGTCTTTTAGATCGCAACTACCGCGGCGATATTAACTACCAGAAGCCGATCTCCTACTCTGTCTCACCCTATCTCAAGTGGTTAAGGTTATGGGGACTCGCGTGTGTTCGAAATCAATACATTAATTTAGTGTTTATTTATCAAGGTGGGGGAAATGGGACCTACACCCGACTTTAGATAGATTGAGCATACCTCAGTCTTTGACCACCTCATGGAGTTTCTTTGAAGAAATTTTATTTAAAATTGCTACTGCTATTTTTGTGTTCGCTGCTACATATATAAAAAATATGTATTGTAGATACGAGATCAGTTAAGGCATCAGCTATCGCCTGTCACATGTCATGTGTTATATGTGACTTACATAGTACAAGTACATATGTATGTATGTATGTATGTATGTATGTATGGATGTACATAATTTTTAATGTTTAACTGATATAAAATATAAACGTAAAGTTGTCCATAAATGTTTGTAGTTGTTATATACCGAGAATTACTTTAGCGTGTGTTAAGCGAGAATATCGCCGCCATTATTTATGAGAAGTTTACACGTACAACATTACAGTTTCTCTCCGCTTTATTAACAAAAATGGCCACCTCAACTTTATATTGTTCTTGCTTTTCGCAGAAAGGCTTGTGCATCTGGCTTGCGATTTCATTTACGTATTTACATTTAATAAAGTTTAGAACATGTGTGTTATATATTTTAACACATTTAATTATATAGTGAAACATCAATCATTGCATGTTATACAGAGTTGCTGAAATAGTAATGGAGTAGGATTTTATAATTTATGTACTTAATAGGGATACTGTGAGTATTCGCATTCGCATATAAACTTGGCATGGCGCTGGAATTTTCGATGCGACTTTTCATAGTTAAAATATAACCTTTGTAAGCTCGGCGCATTCCATATGGGCTACGAAAAAAGGCGTGAGTAGCAAATACTCGTGAAGTTCGATGGTAAACATAAAAGCGCATGTCTAGAGAACCTACCCACCTACTAAACCTAACCATTTAAACAGCTATTGCCGTCCAACAAGGCGCACAAGTCGCATCTACAATGGGTACTTCCCAGGCTAATTAGCTAGTTTTTCAACTGTCCTTCCAGTGGCGTGGGGCCGCTCTACCACTGCTTCTGTAGGCGGAGTATCATCTTGCATTCACATAACGTGGCATAGCCAGCGTAGCCGCTGTGTTTGAATGCGCAGGCCTCATAATTAAGTCTTCTGCGGTACTCGCCGTCGCCAGTGCTATAGATCTGATGTTTCTAAACTTATCTAAGGCAGATTCCATACCCTGAAAGCCATATAAAAGCTGAAATATATGACAGTGATATTATTTCTACATTCAAAAACGTTTTTAGCAAAATATAAATGATTTTTCGCCATAGCAATTTCTTCCTCAAAGCAATCCAGTTTTTCCTTAAACAAAAAAACAACTATCTAGCATAAGAAATCAAGTTTATTTGAGTTTTTTTTTTCATAATTCGCATGTAGGTAACCGCGTTCACTAGGGCTTTAAATTATTTTTCTTACTTGCGACGAATGAAAATAAGGCTTAGGGACACAATGAGAAATGTGTAGACTGGGTGAAACATTACACGACTCTACAAAAAAAATTTTGTTTTTTGTTCTAAAGTTTATTTCGTGATTTTCTGTTTAATTATAAACAAAAACGAAAAGAAAATACATTTTTACTACCTTTATATTAAGTCCCTTTCATGTTTGTCCACTCATTTCCATACGTATTTTTGACCCACGGAAAACTCTCTTTCGGTAACTTCCCGTTGAACTAGACACTTGATAATTAGAACATAGTTCAGATCTGGGAGGCATTACAATGCAAGTGAAAAAAAATCCGTTAGGTGGCGCACGGATCGAGATATACAGAAAATTAATTTTAAAATTGAAATTTTGCGATCGACTTTTAACTAACTTCTCGGTAATCCAGAGACTTGAAACTTAGCACATAGTTTGCGAGTCGATGGCACTACAATTCTTGGAAAACAAAATGCCGCTAGGTGGCAGACGAATCGAGATAAACGGAAATCCCTGGAAATCCCTCAAAACCCGCTGGGAATTTTGCAATCAATTTTTGAGTAAATTCCCGGTGAGCTGGAGATATGAAACTTCAGCCGTGAGTCAGAAACCGGTGACAATGCAATATTTTATTAAAAAATTCCGCTAGGTGGCGCATGGATAGAGATATTAGGAAAATTAATTTTACTTTGGGAATTTTTCAATCCATTTTTAACTAACTTCGCGGTTACCTAGAGACTTGTAACTTAGCACATAGTTCGAGACCCGGTGACAATACAATTTATAGAAAACAAAGTTCCGCTAGGTGGCGTGCTAATTTAGATAACTACAAATCCCTGAAAAATGAGGGGAATCTTGCGAGCGATTTTTGAGTAACTTTCCGATGATCTGGAGACATGACACTTGAGCACAAAAGCCACAAACGGGTGACGATGCAATATTTTATCAAAAGAATTCCGCTAGGTGGCGCATGGATCGAGATAATATGAAACTTAATTTTAATTTGGGAATTTTTCAATCCATTTTTAACTAACTTCCTGGATGTCTAGAGACTTAAACCCTGAAATATAGTTTAAAACTCGGTGACAGTGCAAGGTTTGATCAAGAAATTTTAGCTACGTAACGCACAAGTCGAACTATTTAGAAGAGTAGGCCAAGATTGTAGAATTCCACCTCTTTGAAGGCCCAACTCAATGCACGAATCTTTTAGACTTTTAGGCGTATGCGAATTTCACCACGATTTTCAACTGTGCAATTTAAGAAGCTTACAAACGAGGTGGAATTCTCTTGTTATGATGCGAGGTGGAATTCTGTTGTTTTCGCCAGTGTTGTCAGCGAAAATTCCACTAATTCTCTTAAATCTTGATATTTTGAACAAATAAATAAAGATAAGAATTTTCACTTAGGAATTACTTAAATTACTTTAAGGCAAACCATGTACTTGGGATTAACTAATTGATTATTTAAAATTTAAACACGCGCTCTACCTTTATAATTTTAAATCCCAAAATTCTTTTACAAGAGCTACTGTTAAAGTTTTTTGGTCAAAATTCAACAAGACTGTGTCTGTATTAAAGGAAAAATTGCCTTCTATTTTTTGGCCCATTTATATAAAGTTAGTCCTTAACATTTTTTTATCATCTTTTTATTTTTCCGTATAAAGTTTGCTTGCGTAATAGTTACAGTAACAATACTCAATACTCTGGCGCTAAAGTGATAACTAAACCACGATGAGGTGTTTTGTAAAAATCTAGGATAACCTAAAATATCGTCCCGAAAGTGTAAATATGAAGCTGATGCTTTTTGTTATATATGTGGGCAATTTAATAAAGTTCGTGATATAAAATATTAATTAAGTACATCTCTCATCCTCTGTAAAGCATAGATTGGCTGTCCTGTTTGGAATCAAGACAAGACATGGGCTCCACATGTTGCCTGTAGTTACTGTAAAAGATGTTTGGAAGGTAAGCAAAATTAAATAAAGTAGGCATATTGCTTTCTCTATTTATATTTTAGGTTGGTATAGAGGTGAGATAAGATCTATGAAATATGCAACACCAAGAATCTAACGAGAACCAAAAGACCACGTTAAAGACTGCTACATTTGCATTGTGAATCCGAGTAAAAGACGTAGTGGTAAAAATGCAAAACCTATCGAATATCCTGATCTTGAATCTTCTTCTGCTACAGTCGCACACGATGTGACATGACCAGTACCAGAGCCACCGAAAAAATTATCGCAGAGATGTGGCTCATCTCTTAGTTCTTATAAAAGCAATGCCGATAAGGAGTTTTTACCGACACCAGAACAACCAAAAGATCATTTCATCACTACATAAGATTTCAATGATTTGATTAAAGGTTTAAATTTACCAAAAAGTAAAGCAGAGCTTTTGGGCTCTTCTTCGAATAGCGTTATCAAGGCCAATATAATGAAAACATGATGGGTGACTATATTTTGGGTATATTGAGGGATAGAAAAAGTAAAAGTGTACACATTTAAATCATTTTCTACTTTTTTGTAAGTTATTTCGATATTAAACTTTAATAAAAATATTTATTTTAATTGTTTCATTTTCAAGTCAAAATTAAAATCACAGATTTTGAAAAATTTCAAGCGGTTTCCTAAATAGGAAAGCAAACTTTTTTTTCTTCAAATTACGACCTAAATAATTGAAATTTAATGCTTTGAAGTCAAAGTCAAATTTTGTGTTGACCCGTGTTATCATCTTCCCTGGGTGCTTCATCGCTGTCTCCGATTGAGAGAGAAGCGTTTCCTCCATAGTCTAAGCACTTTCTGAAAATCGGTGGTAAAAGGAATTCGAGTGGGGCTTGAAAACTTTCATCTTTTCCAGTTTTTTTTTAGATTTTTCATTATTCCAACACTGTAGAATACTGACAGCCTTTATCAAAATGGATAGATCTCTCAACTTTGAGATGAATATTACAATATTTCAGGAACGGCGAAGTCAATCGTTCGATATCCATAAATTAATATCTGAAATTGCTTGGTGTATGTATTCTTTAAAAAAATAAACAAATTTTCATTGCCAAAAAAAAAAAATAATACAAGACGTATTAGCCTCCGAAGAGATTTTAGGCCTATATTCTCTTCGAATTTGCGTTGTGCTCCTTTTAATTTATCCTACAAATTTGCGAGACGAGACCTATATGTTCTACGCCGACTCCGAATGGCATCTGCAAGGCAGATGAGCTTTCACTGAGTACCTTTTCATGGCAGAAATACACTCGGGGCGTTTGCCAGGTAACTAACGAGGAGCGACGCCGTTTAGAGAATCTTTTTTAATTGAATAAACTTGTTTCTAAATTTTTGATTTTGCCAGGGACTTTTAACCACACTATAACCACGCGACAGCGGCAGCCATACAACGTCAAATGCAAGGCTAGAGATTTTTTTTTCATTTTTGTATAGAAACTGGGCCTAGTTGTCAGCCGATTTTGCGATATTCTTTTACTGGCAAATATGCATTACAAATTTCCTCAATATACCTTCAATCGTTTTCGAAGTGAATGCAAAACTTTTTTAAAAAATACGAGCGGCCATAAAATATGTAAATGCGAGTTTTAAGCCATCCTTACGAAATTGTTACTAGAAGATTTTAACATTGTAACTTTATAAATTACAGATATATCATATTAAGTACTGAATTATAGCAGAATTTAATGTATAGGAAATATTTGAAATAATTTTAAAAATGGAGCGTGGTTACATGCCTGTAACGATTATTTTTACTACGAGCCTTAGTCACAAAGAAGTATAATGTCCATATTTTTAAACGAAAGTTATTACAAAAAACTTTTGAGGATGGTCCTTCGGACGAATCATCAACCCATCCTGTCCAATGAATGAATTAGCAATTCTAACTTACAACTTTTATTCGATTGGGAATACCGACATTTTCGGTTAAGTTCAATCAGTAAAGACTATCGAGAAAATCGGTTGAGTATATCGAAAAAAATCGCTCGACGCTACTACCGATCAAGTCGAAAGCGGCTGCCAAAAAAAACGGTTTTTTTCGTGTATAATGAATCGGTGGTACGTTGATAGCAAGTCGGTAACTTTTCGTTATTAAAGATATTTTGTTGACAGCAAATCGAAGACTTTTCGATTGTAGATCGATAATTTTTCGATAAAAACCGATAACTAATTGATAACAAATCGATAACTTGTCGATAAAATCGGTAAGTCATCGATAACTTTTGTTACCGATTACAAATTTATCACACTTTGAAAACAATTCGATAACTTGTTGATATTTCGCCGATAGCAAACTGAAATTTTGTCGAAAAAAAACGGAAAGCGCCCACAACCCGTCGCTAACAGTCCCAGAACGATAACGGTAACAGCAATAACATTTCGATAACACTGGACACCCATACAGGATATGAGTCCCACACAAAACTCCACTTCCAAACATTATGTTTACACTAACACTTGTATTACGCTTTCATTCTGGAAAAATATAAAACAAAGTAGTTTATCCTGAAGGTAGCCGTTAGGTTTCTAGCCAGGACCAGAGGCATGCCGTGCACCCAACTCACCAGCTCGAAAACTCTTCATAGTGAACAAATTAACACATTTTTTATACTTTCATTTCTGTAGTTGATGGAGCAAACAACAATAATCTTCCTCAAAGCCTATGCAAGAGCTCCCCAGAAATACACCTTTTATAATATCTGTTAATGACAAAAAGTATTTAAAAAAAAATTTGTTCTGGAACAACAACGTGAACTTTTTTGCTCCTGTAATAGAAGTTTATTAGAAAATGTTCTATTTACTTTGCGCCCACCTTCAATAATATATTTTACTACTATTTCACATCAATCACGATTGCCTGCCACTAAATGTCCAATACTTTTGAAACGTGCACCACGCAAAGCATCACTGCTGTTGCACCATGCCTCCAAGTAACTTGCAATGCATTCAAGCATTTCCACTGGCAATTTACAGCTGAATAATTTTTTTGTACAATCGACTTGTCGACTTTGAAGTGTTGGTGGCATTTACCGCTAATCTTTTGCAATTGCGTCATGTGACAGTTAATGACCGCGACGAGCAACACATATAGTTCAGCTTCCAATTAAAGTAACGCTTTGTTTTCATTAGCATGAAACTCTCTCGTCTAAACTGGCATATGTCACCGTAGAGATTTCCGCGTTTGCAGCGACATTGGCAAATTGACAGTTCACTGTTTGACAGTTTGCCGTTTTTTCAAAAATACATTTAACTAACTGTTAAGTTAGCTGTGTAACTGATTTGGCGTTCAAGTTCTAAATTTGTATTGTCTTTAAAGTGCACCTAATAGGTTTTTATTGCAGGACGGCTGTCATTGAAAGACTCATTTTGTTTAAATGACTAAAACTTAGTTGATATGTCAATATGTCTGAATTAAGCTCGAAAAAATAAATAAATACAAGGCGCGATAACCTCCGAAGTGATTTTAAGCCGAGGTTCTCTTCTAATTTGCATTTTAATTTTTCCTACAAATTGTCCGGGCAGTACCTACATGATGTTTTACGCCGACTCTGAACGGCATCTGCCATGCAGATGAGTTTTCACTGAAAAGCTTTTCATGGCAGAAATATACTCGGAATGCTTGCCAAATCAAGGGCTTAGAAACACTGTTTTTATATGACAAAACATGTTTCCAAATTTTTTACACTGCTTTGCATGACAGTGAACCCAGGATCTTCGGTATGATAGACGGAGCGAGCTACCATCACACCACGGCGGCCACTAAGTTAACTTGGCGCTTTCTCACAAAGATGACAAGCCTTTGGACGTGCCAAGACCAATGTCGATTGTTCTTTTTGTATGACGCCTTCCACCAGACAAGAGCTCCATACGTTAGTATCGGGCGGATAACTTTATTGTACATGCCATGGATGATATGTCGTGACAGTCCGCAGTGCCTACTGAAAGCCGTTTTGCAAGAGCAGATCTTTTCTTGAGTTCATCTCAAGGTTTTTTTTCTAATTTAATTTGGAGTCGAGTATCATGCCGAAGTATTTGGCTTTAGAAGTGGGATTTACCGTTTAGCCTCGGTATGTTACCGATCTACAAAACATAATATTGTTACAAATATTAGCAAAACTAAGGAGTGCTGCCATCTCTAAGCCGATGCTAAGCAGTGACGTGAATTCACATCCATAGATCAATCATTATGTATCTACATAAACGAAACAATAATTGCGTCTACACATATGTACCATGTACGTATACGAGCAGCGGAGATTCAATGCACAAACACATGCATATATCTGAGATACTCCTGAAAGTATGCAATGAGAAAAACTATAAAATTGTGCAATTGTAGTTACAGCTGAGAAGTTTGAGAGCTGCTGGACTAGTAGATTCTGGAAGCGCCTAGAAGATGCGAAGGTTGAAATCAAAGAGTATAAAAGGCGGCAATTTTAGAGGCGCTGGAATTCAGTTTGATTTGAGTTGTCAAGCAATTTCGACTAAGACGCTATCTAGCGAGCAAGAGCAGTATTATTTTGAATAGTAGAGTTTCATTTGAGCTATCAATCAGTTTGGCTATTAAGCAAGCTATTCTTTGCACAATTTGAGTGTTATTGTGAAGTACTTTAATAAAGGCCATTTTGCATTATTACAAATTGGAGTTATTTATTCAACAGTTTAGTGATTCGAACTTAGCAGAGGATTGCAAATAAGAGGATTTGCAAGTAAATTCGTTACAATATGTTTGTTATATAGGTAGCCTCTTGCCTAGGTTACTTATTATTTAGGACGACTTTTCTCCTGAAAAAGGAACTGGAGACAAATCTGCTAAATATGATATTCCTTAGGATGCCAATTACCTTTTCCCTAAACTAATGTTGGCTATATTAGTATCAGGGATCGATCTATTGAAAATAATCGTATTTATGGTTAGTTAGGCAGAAAGGTAGAAAGAGTCATTAGCTGGGCGGGATGAGGAAAGAGATGTGAAGGCAAAAGGAGATTGATTGGATGGAAAATATATAGGTTCGCGGAGAGGCACGTGGAAGGCATATGCATACCAGATGGAGGGGAAAAGAAAAAGTGAGAGGGAGAGTAAAGGCAGAGAAAATCGAGATTTATAGGAGAGGATTTAGAAGAGAGAAAGGTAGTGAAAGAAAAATAATGGGAAAGAAAGTGGGAGGAAACAGGAAGAGAAGTGTGAAATGTAGGTATTTTCCATAAATTATCGCTAAACTAAAAAGCTTTCGACCAAAAAAAAACCTCAGCTTTCTGAAATAAGTTTCTCTGCTGCAGCAAAGCCTTATCTAAAAAAAATTAGGTGGCACACTGTGTGGCTATAACTCTGAAAGATTTGCTGTGAACGACTACAATTTTATCACAATGTCACAGTTCGAAACTGACTCAGTTTTTTTGCGCTCTATACCAGTGGTGCACTCGAGAGCTTTAGAAATGTTGTGTGAGCACAGCGACAGAAATTCAGTAAATCAAGCAGACAATCAGTCTTAGCTTGTACTTCAAGCGTTTACATCTCATGCCTGAATTCTATGCTCCAAAATTATCCAAATAAACACATACTACTACAAAAAAAGTTGCGTTTATATTCAAGGCTCTGCCGGCGTTGTGCACCACTGCTCTATACAATCCACTTATTGCATTGCTAGCATAATAACGGTGTCTTTAGGTTAAAGCCCAACAAAATGTCATTTAGAACATTGCTTTTTTCTTCACATAGATCGATTGATACGACCAAGTTATGCTTGAAAGGTTTTTAAGCGATACAAACTGCGTAAATTGCTTTAACAAAATGTCACTCTGAGTGTGTAAATTACATCCACAACAAAAGAAAACTGCATTGTACAATATGTATTTGAAGCGATTCCCAGTGCGAATTCAAATCACCCAAGAGCTCGCACTAGTGAATTCATCGTGGCTAAGAAGGCTCTTTTAGCGACATCCAGAGATGACAGCAGAGTAAAAAAAGCCTCACTGCATTGGGGCAAAGAAGTGGAGAAGGACTTCACTTCTCTTGCAGTTATTGCAAAGAAGGTGTGATATGATTATCAGGTGTGATATCATTAGTTGTTGCTAACCTAGACGAACTTGGCAGCCTTGAACCAATGACTGGAGCAGTCATAACATCCTTGCCATAATTCCTAGAGAAGCCAAGTTCTTCTTCTTTTTCGAAATGCATTGGGCACATTCTCCTTAATCTGCTATCAACTTTGGATATTGGTGTTCTGCAAGGGTCAACTTAAGGGCGGATTTCTGAAATTCTTTCCGTGGAAATAAAGCGAGGCGACGAACTCAATGACCTTGCGAAAAGCACGTTCCCTTTTATGGATATTAGTCGCGATTGAGAGAGCAGCAAAAAGATTTTCTGTATGTAATGTTTAGTCAGCTCACTTTCCTTTCTGAAGTTGATTAAAGTGCGGCGTTCAGACGTGATGAAATCGACTGAACGCTCTAGAGGTGAAGTCTGGAAAGATGGTCTGGTACTAGTGTTAGGATCGACCGGCAGTTGTAACATTGACACCCCTGCGCTAACGATTGAAATGCCTAGCAAGCTATGATAATTTCCTATCACACGTATGTAGAGGCATAGCCGTTTACCGTGCAAAACCTCGTGTTGTCTTTTTGTTCCGCCAATATCTCTCCTGACGTTAAAATGGAAATAAAACAAAAATACTTGGCGCGATCTACATACCTCTGAGAAGACTTAAAATAAAGTGAGGAGATCACTGATATCAGTGGATACGGGCAGTAGATAACAAGGGGTTGTGGATGTTTATTATTTCCAGATTTACATAACCTGACCGGACAGACGAATAGCCCTGACGTTGCCAGACACTGTCCCTGCGACTGATATCAGGGTTGTATTGTGATGTGTGATAAATGCGAGACCAACTCCACTCCCTCTATTGCGATGTTCTCCGTGGACATTATAGCCGACGCAAGTCGGCAGAACAGATTTCGTCCCATGTAAAACTGCTGATGTTGTGCCATTTCATGAAGTCAGCTTTTTCCGTAATCTTCCTAGTTAGCCCAGTGCAGTTTAACTGTAGTACTTTTTATTGCGACGGGAAAAACCTCGTCAATCTGGGGGTGAGATACAAGTGAATGTGCCTTGGCGGAAAAAGTTAATCCACGCGGCTGGCAAGCAGGGTACAACAAAATCATCCAACGGGGAGTCTAAAACATATAGGAAAGTGGCATCGTTTGAAACTGGATTGGGCAGATTGCGCAAACGTTGATACTTTATACTGGCAAACGGTGCAACAGTACAACGACTAGGCGTCGGTTTCCGTAGGAGCTAGAGCGCCTTACTAGTCATCCCCTGCTGAACAGCAGTGCTGCTAGAAGTTAGTTGAGAAGGTCCCACAATTATTTTATTGGAATTATGGCGTCGACGAATTCAGGGATCTTGTATAAAATACCTCATTCCATGCAACCATCCTTTGCATGTGACACAATAACAGGTGTGTGACAGTCCTAATATAATAAATTTCCGTGAAATACAGCAAACCCACATCTGTTGCCGGGATAAAGTTCAACTCCTTTTCGGAGCAAGAGCATTCCGGCTGCCAGAATATGCTACGATGATGACAATTGGTGGAAGGGAATAACAACAAATTAAATGAGATTTCACTGAAATGGTAAAGCTTCATAGAACCGGCTGCCGTGGGAAGGGACTCAATGAGCTCGGAGAGATGTTTTTCTATGGCAATGGAACTTCAGTTCCTATCCAATCCTACTTATGACTAAGACTTCTGCGCACGTACGTCGCTGCAGAAAGATTTGTGTGTTTTTTGGTAGATGTCGTCGACAGTTTGATCCCCGCACAGACAAATAAGAGATGTTACAACGTCGAGACTGAGTATTCTGACTGTTGTACCAAATACTATGCCTTGTGCACTTAAATCTGAAAAAATTATCTTTTTATATAGCAGTTCGTCATTAGTCAACAGTCCTTTTTTAAAACTTTATCCACAGCTAAAAAATATTAAAAGTTGAAAAGTCGCCGCCAGCCAATAAAATTCAATTTTTTTTTTTTCATAATTTTAGTATTTGCTGATATTCGTCAAAGCGACCACATTAATGAAACACAAAATAAATTAGCTGTATATTTTTATGAAAATCCCACACACTCCCACCCAAGTAGTTTCCATACAAAAGAAGCAATGAGTCGGTATTAAATAAAAAACCAGTACCTATAACTGAGATGAATCTAAACGCACTCGTTGCCAAACCACATAAAAAGCTTCAGCGTTTGCCACAAGCCGCGGTGTTGCATGCCACAAAACCGGCAAACAACCACGAATCAGCATCTAATACTTCAAACATAAATTGCTGTTTCTATACGGGAAATTATTATTGCTACGAGCTACAGCTGCTGAGGCATTAAAATAGCGCCATCAAATGCCAAATGCAATGGAAACTATGACGAGCGCGGCAGACATCAAATGCGAATGATTTGAGGTGGTAAATGTCAGTAAAGTTAGCGTAAATTTGTATTACATTCATAATGTTGGCAATGATTATGTTGAAGATAAGTAGATAATAGAATTTTTATTTTTTTTTTCAACATTATTTATTTCGGATGGCATCTCTAAAATCAAGGAAGGTATTGAAGAGAACAACCTCTCTTGTAATAGGCGTAGCCGGGGGGCGCGATGATCTAGATTCTAGAAGGTTCAATGTGGTCATATTAAATCGTTTCCGAGATTGTCGTGCTGGTACTTCAATGGCACAGGACTATCAACTTCGATAACACTCGCCAAATCCTTCGGGGAGTATCATTCTCGGTACAACAACAGAGAATTACATTCAAGTATGTAACTTGGACATGCAAAAGATATTTTACAAGAAACAAATAAATTAATAGAAATGTTTACTAAAAAATTTCTTTCTTTGGACCACACATTGTGTTTTAAATACTGAACATAAATACATTTATACGTATATATTAGGGTGTCCGTTATTTACCAACCTCTTTTTTCTTACAAGACGCCCCTTTAAGTTTTTTCAAAAATATTCAAGGCAAACGATTGAAAAGCCCTGTTATCGGTCATAATTTTAATTAAAACAAGTAAGGAAGGCTAATTTCGGGTGTAACCGAACATTGT
The DNA here is from genome assembly GCF_040869045.1 of Eurosta solidaginis. Classification (NCBI taxonomy): domain Eukaryota; kingdom Metazoa; phylum Arthropoda; class Insecta; order Diptera; family Tephritidae; genus Eurosta; species Eurosta solidaginis. The sequence continues at coordinate 249,105,284 of NC_090320.1, read as the reverse complement.
ATACTCAGCTGCCAAATTACAGCTTGCAAAATTTAAATTACCTTCTTTTAAAAGTGGGCGATGTCACGCCCTCAGCCCAAAATTTTACAAATTTTCTATTCTGCGTCATAAGTTTCATCGCTTTATCCGCCTTTGGTAAGAATTATTGCACTGTTTCGGTTTTTCGAAATTTTCGATATCGAAAAAGTGGGCGTGGTTATAGCCCAATTTCGTTCATTTTAATTAGCGATCTGAGATGAGTGCCCAGGAACTTGCATACCAAATTTCATTAAGATGTATCGAAATTTACTCAAGTTATCGTGTTCACGGGCAGATGGACGGACGGACATGGCTAAATGAATTTCTTTTTTCGCCCACATCATTTTGATGTATAGAAGTCTATATCTATCTCGATTAGTTTATGCCGTTACGGGGTACCGTTATGCGAACAAAATTAATATACTCTGTCAGCTCTGCTCAGCTGAGTATAACAAGTAAGGAAGGGACTGTCTTTGGCTGTGCCGAAGATTTCATACCTTTCATGCATGGAGCTGAGCAATAATCTTATCCCTTCCATATAAGATATGCAATATATAGTGAACAGATGTTCATATTTATACAACATTTTCGGTAAATATGAGAAAGTTTAACGTTTCTTGTGGTCGGCATGAGATATCTTAGACCATGAATCACTTATCTGAACAATACATGACGTGTATATAAGTATTTGATGAAATTTTAAGCTTCTAGCTGACGAAAAGCTCCCTTTCTGAACAATCGGTTTGTAGGAGGTATAACGACCGTGCTCCACCCTTTTTTTAAGACAAAATATATTACTATATATGTAATCGTTTGGTGAAATTCGAAGCTTCAAACTATTAAAATCGGGCAGAAATTAAGTAAAGCTCATCATCTGAAAAACCGGTTGTATGGGTATATGTATGTGGGAATGCATGAACGCGGCCTAAGATATGCAACCCTGCGTGGTAGACGTAGAAGAGACAGACAAAAGGACGAGACAATAGACAGGAGAATAACGCATAGAATTCAAACTAACTCTACAAAGATACAAACTCAGTATTTTTGCGCGACCACCGACGACGACGGACGTTATTTGTTGAATTAATTAATTTAAATAAACCATAGACTAAACTAAATACTTTATTATTAAATAATATCTATAAACTTAATTTAAGTGATTTAATTACAATAAACATTGAATTTGAACATAACCATCGTGTTAAACTATATTGGAAATACGGAAGTGCGCTGGTGGCGTACCACATGTATATATTCCATCGATATACACAATTTTTTTAGACAACAGTATGTGCTTTGTTAGTGTGCTTTGCTGGTGAAATTTGAAGCTTCTAACTTATAAATAGAGGAAGATACCACAGCAAAACCCTATTTCTGAAAAATCAGTTGTATGGGGGACACATGCTGTTCAAAATATACCCTCTCACCGAATTTCATCAAGATATCTCAAAAATTGAGGGAAATGGCTAAAGCAACTCAGATCGTCATCCTGATCTATTCAGTAAACTTATTGGTGGGTATATGTCTTCTCCTTTAGAGATTTACAGTTTTAAATTCGTCAAAAAAAGAAGTACATTGTTCTTAATTTAAGAACATTGTTCTCATTAATAGAACATTTGTTCATATTTCAAGACCAGCCGTTCTCTTTTCAAGAAAATGGTTGTCAGTTCAAGAACAAGGTTGTTGTTTTGAGAACAGGTCATTCGTTTTTCAAGAACAAAAAAGAAGGAACATGAAAAGCTTGGATTGAGTCTGGTGGTGCTGGATTTTAGAACGGCGTTTTTCTCTGAGTGTATAAGTAACGTTCCAATGACGCGTAAACCAGATACAGATAGAAATTAAACATGCAAATGCAACAACAACGTTGTGATCCTGATAATAATCTGGTTAAATTTCTGATCCGTATCTGATCGTATTCTGTTCGTTTTGTTTTCTGTAGTAGATTTCTTGACAGCTGCTAACCACTTTTGAGTTGGTGGCACTGAAATAAATATGTGTGGATATGTGTATACATACAAGATTTCGCCATATTTAAAAGCAAAAACACGGAAAGACACTACGGCAAATAACCCGCCCGCCTTATCGCTGTGTTTGAAAAAGTTTGCGACTTCATCTAAATTTGTCTGTAAAAACCAAAAATTATTTTAATTTTCTTTTCTTTTTTATTCAGTAGCTTTCATATTTTTGCTCAATTTTTTATTTCGAGTGACTCCGTGGAAATTGGTGCTAACGGATGTAATTAAAAGGAAAACTCGTCCGAATTTTGAAAATTTTCGGTAAATTTTTAAGTAATTCCGACAACCTAGAGACCAGAAGCTTTGAACATAGATGAGATCCCTATTAAAATGAAATACTTGGAACGAAAATCTTCTAAATGCAGCTGAGATCGAGTTGTTTAGAGATATTTAGAAGACCCATACAGAGCCTTCGGGGGAGCCTGAAATCCCTAGAGGGCGCGTCCCCAGGTGGCGGATAGGGGAATGCCTCTCAGATATGGGTGGTAGGAGAGAAATCAAATATCTCCCGCGGACCACACAGGCCGAAGAAGGACACTTCATTAATAAACCAAAGTACAAAAAAAAAAATCCTGTCGCCTCTTTGGGAGCCGAGTAGCCGGCAGGTGGGCGTCTGTTCTCCATGTAAGGAGCGGCCTGCTTCGAGCAATCTGTGAACTCATCACTCGCTGATTGAAATTTAAATAATATTCTAGCATGGATCAAAACGATAACGGAAACTATTCTCCACGGGGTAACCAGCATTTGCGACACAATCCCTCTGCTTCGGCAGCTGGCACATCGGATGTGGAGGTGCCAAATTCACGCTTTAATATTAGGATGAATGAAACTGAAACGACCGACCAAGATCATATTCCTGAAAGTAACAAACATCACAGAATCGGCATGAAGCATAAAACACAAATATGTACATGGAATGTACGAACTCTCTACGAGAGTGGTAAGCTTGAACAGCTACGGAGGGAAATGCACCGATACAAAATAGACATATTAGCCATACAAGAGTGCAGATGGACAGGATATGGCCGAATAAATGACCAAGGAACAACGTTCCTATACTCGGGCCGAAATGAAGGAGAGAGTCACACCAGCGGCGTAGGTTTTTTAATAACAAATACAATAGCGAAAAGTATTATTGAATGGGTGCCGATAAGCCCCAGAATTATTATACTTAAACTCCGCACTAGAGCAAGGAAACTAGTCATCATCAATGTTTATGGACCAACAGAAAGCCAAAATGACGAAATCAAAAACGAATTTTTCGATACGCTCAACAGCTGCGTAAACTCACACGTTAATCAAGGGGACATATGTGTTATTCTAGGCGACTTTAATGCTAAAGTTGGATCTGACAATGATGGTCTAGATATATACATGGGTAAACACAGCCCTGGTACCCGGAATGACAATGGTAGTAGGCTTATAGAATTTTGTTGTGAAAACGGTCTGGTGATCGGTGGAAGCTTATTCCCACATAAATTAGTCCACAAAACAACATGGACGTCTCCGGATCAACGCACTAATAACCAAATTGATCACGTACTAATAAACAGCAGATGGAGGTCATCCTTGCTAGATGTGCGCGTTAAAAGAGGAGCAGATATTGGTAGCGATCACTACCTTGTAGCTGGTAGTTTCAGATTTAAGGTAGCCGCAGTTCAGAAAAACCTTCAAAAAATTAGCAAGAAAATTGATATTGAGAAACTAAAGCATGAAGAATATCAAAATGCCTTTAATGCCGCAGTACGCGAACGTGTTGAACAGGTAAACATGAGTGGTAGTACAGGTGACAGGCTAGACTCCGTTAATAATATCTACCAAGAACTTGGTAGCAGTATCCTTGGACACAAAAACAAAGCAAAGAAAGTATGGCTAACAAATAATACGTGGACACTTATTGAACAGCGGCGGAAAATTAAAGAATCGCTTCTCAGACGGACGAACAACAATGACACGGAGGAAGCAAGGCAGTTAGCCGCAAGGTATAAAGAAAAATGCAAGCAAATTAAGAAGTCTGCTAGAAAAGACAAGAGGGAATGGGCTGACACATTAGCAAGTCGAGCTGAAACGGCAGCCAGATTAAATAATATGAGGGAACTCTATGAGATTAGTAGGGAACTCACCGGAAAATACAGGAGTGGTCAAAAACCAGTAAAAGACTTAAACGGAAATCTTATTACTGAAAGCGAACAACAAATGAGTGTATGGGTGGAACACTTCAAGAAAGTATTAAATAATCCTGTAGGTGAAGCGACCTTAAATTCCAACACTATTGCTGCAAACTACAACAGCCAACCCCACTTCAATGGGGTAAACAGCGCGCCCCCTACGAAAAATGAAATAATTTCAGCAATCAAGTCCTTAAAAAAGGGCAAGGCCCCAGGAACTGATGACATATATGCTGAATACCTCATAGCAGATCCAGATACCGCAGCTGAAACCTTACTTCCAATCTTCCGTCAGGTATGGGAAGAAGAATCCTACCCTCGTCAGTGGAATGAAGGCATACTTGTAAAAGTCGCAAAAAAGGGAGATACCTCTGATTGTAACAACTACAGAGGTATCACCTTACTCTCGATTCCTAGCAAAGTGTTCTCCACGATCTTACTGTCCCGAATTGAAGAGGCGGTGTATCGAACTCTAAGAGAAAATCAGTTTGGCTTTAGACAAAACCGATCCTGTGTTGATCTAATAAATACCGTCCGAATCATTGTTGAACAATGCTGTGAATACAGAACATCAGCTTATTTACTTTTTATCGACTTTAAAAAGGCTTTTGATAGTCTCGACAGGAAATATATTTGGGAAATACTACGAAAACGAGGGATGCCCAATAAAATAATCAACATTATAAAGGCAATGTATGCCGAATTTAAGTGCCGGGTCAGTCACGATGGGCGCCTCTCAGAACCCTTCGAAATTAAAAGCGGGGTGCGACAGGGATGCATACTCTCCCCGCTCTTGTTTATCTTGGCATTAGACGAGATTATGAGGAACGCAGAAAATGGTGGACACGGTGTACAGTGGACGCCTTTCACTCAGCTAGGGGATTTAGAATATGCAGACGATGTCTGTCTGCTAAGCCACAGAAGTACTGACCTTCAACACAATGTAGAAGCTGTCAACACACATGCAAAGGAGGCTGGACTAAGCATCAATACAGCGAAAACCAAAGTCATAAGATGCGGCTATAGTATTTCATCAAGGCCATTGACGCTTACGGTTGACGAAAATGAAATCGAAGGTGTAGAGTCCGTTGTTTATCTTGGTAGTATTGTCTCAAATAAGAGCGGTGCAGATGAGGACGTTCAGTCTCGCATAAACAAAGCAAGAATGGTTTTTGGGCAACTGGCAAACGTGTGGAGGTCCAGCCAAATATCTTTAAAAACGAAGCTTCGACTGTTTAATTCGAATGTTAAATCAGTACTGTTTTATGCTTGCGAGACGTGGAAAAGCTCAACTTCAATTCAGAAACGTCTACAAGTTTTTATTAATAAATGTCTGCGCCGAATCCTGAAAATTCGATGGCCGGAAAGAATTTCAAATGACGACTTATGGTCTAGAACAAATCAACCTAAGGCTACCACAGAAATAACCAAGCGTAAATGGTCGTGGATTGGTCACACTCTCAGAAGACCTCCAGTAAATATAGCCAGACAAGCATTGCGATGGAATCCACAAGGAAGCCGACGACCTGGTGCACCTGCGAAAACTTGGCGCAGAACTGTGGATAAAGAACTCGAAGACGCAGGATATACGTGGAATGACATCACAAGAACTGCACCTAACAGAATAAGATTTAAGTCGGTGGTCGAGGCCCTATGCTCCAATAGGAGTTGAGGAGGATGATGATGATGATGATGATGATACAGAGCATGTGGAATTTCTCGATACAATTTTTGTGAAACTTCCCATTGAGCTACAAACTTAATACCTCATACGTCGCTTAGAACAGAATGACAATGTACAAAAGAGAAGAAAAATACCGATAAGTGACGCCCGGGATGGATATTTAGAAACTACCTACCAACAGAGGTAGTCCTGCGCTCAAGTTTTAAGCAACGTCAAATTGAACTATAAAGTCGAAACCCCATACACTGCTCAGAGCTCCGATCATTGCAACAAGAGGGGAAATAATTACGCTAGGTAACGCATGGGCCGTGATATTTAGAAAACTCGTGCGGGACTTAGAATATTTCGATCGATCCTAATTTAAGTTAAATAGTTAAGTCAGGAAACAATATTATAATAGTATGTAAAACAATAGAAGTTTGTCGATATAATTAAAAAATCATACGATATTTGATATCGGTTTTTAAATAATTTCCCTAGGAACTTTAAGTTTGGAATAAGGTGACGCTCAGATCGGCGACTCGGATGTAATCTTCCTATTAATTTTAGGAGACTTTCCGTTGAGCTACAAACTTGAATATTCAATCATTGTTCAAAGCACCAAAGCACCGAGACAATGAACAAAAGGAGAAAATAACTAGTAAGGAAGGCTAAGTTCGGGTGTAACCGAACATTACATACTCAGCTGAGAGCTTTGGAGACAAAATTGTCTTGTTCATCGATACATACAAATGGTAATACTAAAAAGTGGAGCAACTTGCCTTTGCTATCTTTCTTCGAAATTTTCGATATCGAAAAAGTGGGCGTGGTCATAGACGGATTTCTTTGATACCAAATTTCATCAAGATACCTCAAAATTACTAAAGTTATCGTGTTTACGGACGGAGGGACGAACTTGGCTAAATGAATTGCTTTTTTCGCCCAGATCATTTTGATATATAGAAGTCTATATCTATCTCGATTAGTTTACGTAAAATTAATATACTCTGAGTATAAAAAGGAAAGTTTTTTATTTCACTCAACAAATATATAGAAATCGGCTGGTCTGGTGAGGCAGGTATATATATTTGGAATATAGATTCTATACATGAGGAAATTGGAGTAAGAAAGTTAGAAGGAGTGGGAGTGGGAGAAAGATGAATGAAATAATGGATGGACAAGAATAAGAAGAAAACTGGAAGATAAAGTATACGGTAATGTGATAGAGAGTGAAGAAGGTAAGCGAGGCTTACTTTTGAAATATAAGCAAACCAATGTTCTGTCAGTACCAAGTCTGCCGGGAATATATGTAATAACCTGGGTCGATTTGTATGGACAAATGTTAACCGATATAGCGCCATCGATTTTTCGATAGGATTTGGGTTCAGGAAAAAAGGTTCCGCTGCGCATGCCCAAAAAAATAATTTTTGATGGCGCGATATCGGTTAATAAATCGACCCAGTCTAATATTTATATTAATATGGAACGGTAGTTAGATGGTCGGCTTGCCACGGTGAAGGGGCTTAGGTATTACACTGGAATCTCTGCGGAGACCTCAGTGCGAGACGAACTAAGAGGAAAGCTCCATACTTCCTACAGCTATGGGAGACGTCTTCATGGGAGCGCAGCAGCCGCAACAACACCACTTAAGCGACAATATGACACACTTGGGAAATTTTACCCTATTTATCGCTTTTCAATATATAGATAAATAAATGTTTTAGGTTTAGTATTGAGTTTTATGAATTAAGCTCGAAACTTGGAAAGAATCTCTTAAAAACTCTAAGTCAAAACGAACACCCTAATATGTATATTTATATTCATATCAACACCTACCCAGAGCAATATTACTACAACCCCCATTACTTGTAGATAACAGTCTATGTTAACAATGTATTTTCAGTGAGAAAACCAATAATTATTGAGTTTCAATAAATTCTATACAAAAATATTAAAATCGTAAAATGAATGAATAAAAAGCAATGAAGAATATAAAGTAAAACCAAAGTTGATTAGGTTTTTGTTTCAAAAACATACATATGTACGTACAACTACACTCAGAGAAAAACGCCGTTCTGAAATCCAACACCACCGGAATCAATTCAAGATTTTCATGTTCTTACTTTTTTGTTCTTGAACTGACAACTGTTTTCTTGAAAAGAGAACGGCTTGTCTTAAAATATGAACAAATGATCTATTAATGAGAACAATGTTCTTAAATTAAGAACAATGTTCTTAAATTAAGTTCAAGTAAAAAGAAACGGTAAAATTCGTGTGTACTACAATGTTAAATAAAACATTTGGCGCAAGCTATCAAACAGTCGTAGTGGCCCAGCGCACAGTGTTTCGTTTAGAACAAGCTAGCTGGACAAAATTATTTTATGAGATTTTCTGTTTCATATGAAGTCATTTATTACAACTACGTCATTTTTTTCAGGCATATATTTTTTCCAAAATTTTACTTCATATGCATACATTTGCCTATTTCATATACAGTAACTAAAGTGAATAAGTGACATAGATCCAAAAAAATTTAAAGGACTTAAGAATATTACTTTATTGTACTTAAATTGAATGGACTAGAAATCTCAATACTCTAAAAAATTCCGAAAAAAAAATTAAAATTTTTTATGAAAATTCGTCGAATTTTTCAAACATTTTTTAAATATAATTTAGTTTTTATTATAGATCGTGACAAATTTTCTTATGGGAAATTAGTTAAAATAAATTTGCGAAAGCGAAGATTGTAAGAATTGTCCAAAAAGGGGTGTCTACTTATTTATGTGAGTGACTGTACATATGTACATACGTATTTTGTATTTATTTGAGTATTTATCCTGGCACTGCAATTTTTACAAAATTATTTTATAGTACCAGTCAGGAATGTAAAAGAGAATTACAATAATAATAATAACAATGTATATAATTAAATTGATTATGTGAAAATAACTTATTACAAAAACTTAAAAGTAAAGTATAATACAAAGTAGAAAAGACAATAGATTTAAATTAAATAAAACCTGATCCAACAAAAAGTTATAGGGTAGGTTATCTTTTATAATTATGTTATTATTCGCTATCATCACTTTGATTCGATGAGTCACTTGTGGAATAGTCATTAGCATCAGCAACACTACTGTAAAAGCTTGAAACAACTGGGGTATTTATTGACTCCTCAACATTATCGGGGGACAGTAAATTTAAGACTTCTGAAGTCAGGCTTTTAAATTTTTTCTTAGTTATCTCCCTAAAACTGTTAACTAAAGGATCCGATGTTATATGCAACATATTCATAAGATCTCTATTCGCGGCTTCACGGGACTGATTTTGTGTGTTATCGGCCCTGAATCGTCTCAAATCTTTGCTACGGGCTTCCTGTGCTTCCTCGGAAAGTTGACCAATAGGTAAAATTGCTGATTTTATAATATCAGTACTATGCACTAAGAATTTATGAACTGTAACAGGCATATTAAACCATGGATAGAGATCTATGTATAGTTTTTTAGTCTCGACCGCAAATTTTTAAAATTTTTGGATATTTATATTGTACTCAGATACTAATGCGCGAAGGAGAGTGTCGAATCTTTTGATGAGCGTTACATCCAATCCCGTAATCACAGCACTAGCCTCAGAATTTTCGAAAAACCTACGAGCAGTGTTGCCGTCATTGGCATTGCCGAAACCTGGTTTTGGTTTATCTTCATCAATCCATTGTATGTACCTGTTTTTATGCCTTGGTGATGGTGCGGTAGGTTGTGGCAGGTTGAAATCAATGATCTTCGCCTTTTTGCTTTTGGTGTGATCTTGTTGACCTTGCGCGTTTATTTTTGTATGTTTTATGGCTACGTGTTTGTTCCCTGTACCAGGGAATTGGTTTTGCCGTTTGTAGATCAGCTTTAAAGGTTCAAATATCTCGTCGGAGCTGGTACGTACATACATCCTATTTGATATGTAGAGATAACTAAATCTAAAAAAAAAAAATTAAAAATAGATGTGCAAAGAATTCGCAATGGTTTTTTCTTTGGAATATTAGATAATACTTGCGACTATAACATATGTAAAATTTAGCCCGGATGACGGCGGATGTATGTAACTTTTTTGTCCCTAAAATTAAAAATATAGAGAACAAATACTTTTCTTCTTAATAACGGAATGTTAAATATATTGAAAATACTCTAATTGCGAAAGAATTACTATTAAAACATTTGACTTACCTTCGAGCTTAGAATCCATCAAAAAAATTATATAAAAGTGTTCACTTAAAAGAAAAATGAAGCTTAATATTCAACAAGAATTTTGAAAATTAGTCAATGCATTTTACGACCACTCCTGCCTTCTTACTTCAATTACTCAATATATATGAGAAAAATATCAAAAAAAGCAAACATCCCGTTATTTTGTTTGTTTTCTTTCATTTCTCATTACACTTTTCTTGGAATAAGAACTTTGTTTTTGTCCAGCTAGCTTGTTCTACACGAAACACTGTGCAGCGGTTATGATGTTGTGGTTGCGATCGCGTGGCGCGAATTCCATCTCCGTCAATTTTTTAAAACTATTTTATTAACTTTTATTTTTCTTTCAATTATTTTTCCATTTACTTAAAAAAAAAAAATAAATGTAAGGCGCGATAACCTCCGAAGAGATCTAAGGCCGAGCTTCTCTTCCAATTTGCGTCGTGCTCCTCTTGATTTTTCCCTACAAATTCGCCGGACGGGACCTACATGTTTTATGCCGACTCCGAACGGCATCTGCAAGGCAGATGAGTTTTCACTGAGAGCTTTTCATGGCAGAAATACAATCGGAGCGCTTGCCAGACACTGCCGAGGGGCGACCCCGCTTAGAAAAATTTTCTTCTAATTGAAAAATCTTATTTCTAAAATTTTTGATGTTGCTTTGCCCGGGAGTTGAACCCAGGGTATACGGTGTGATAGGCGGAGCACGCTACCATCACACCACGGTGGCCGCCATTTACTTATGCACAGATAATTATCAAACTTGTTATGAAATGTTTTAAGTATATATGCAGATCACATCTTCAAATAAGAATAATTTCTCAATAAGAGAAACATAAGAAAAAATGCATAATAAGCATTTTTTCTTTAATTTTTGGACTATAATAAAATTTTTTTTGTTATAAATATTTTTTATTTATGACAAAAAAATTATTATTAATAAAAAATAAAGGGGTACCTATTGAAAAAAATACTTTCCGTTCCCATCAATGATCAAGCCCAAACCGTTCTTGAATTGAGAACGAAAACTGTTAAATCGACCACAAGTCGTTCCCGAAGCGTGAGAACGAAAAATCTTATTTTAAGCACAAATAGTGCTTGAAATGAGCACAGAAGGTTCACACTTCAATACCAAAGAGAGTTAAGAAAAAACGCACTTAACAGACTTTTGTCAACGAATGTTCTTAATTTTGAACTTGTTTCGTTCGTTTTAGAACGATTTTTTCTCTGAGTGTATTATAATTAGTAATGAGCCTTGCTGCTATATACCTTCATATTTAAGTATCTGCTATAATACAATGTTTTTTGTACATTGTTAAATATATACGCGTAATTCGTCCTCCTAGGAGTTAGTTATAGCTAACAACTCAACTGCTGCCTATCAGCACCGAGCGGTGACTCCGACTTAAAAACCTTTTTCTGAAGTATTTTTGCATTTTTAGTACATCTGAGTTGTGCCGGGAGTCGAACGAGGGATATTCGGTACGGAAGACAAGCACTTTGCCCACTTTACCAAGGTGACTGGACAAACCCATGCATACGAATAATAACAAATACTCATAATTTCCAATAAAAGTCACAACAATAGCACCTATTGTCCACACACCTATCAACAAAACGCGCGGGTGAGCAACGTTTTTGTAAAGTATCCAAGAAAAAAAAAAACGCCCTAAAACATCAAAGCGCAAATAAAGAAAACTCATTTTTCTTATTAAAATCATCCAAAAACAGGTTGAAAATTGTCATACTAACTATGGATGTAGCTATCTGCTACAAAATAAAAAAAAAATTCACACCTTTCCCTCTATCAACGCTCAAAAAAAAATATTTTGACAATAAGTATGCCATTGTCCAGCGATCAACGCGCAAGGTGCTGATCCTCAATCCTTCGTAAAATCTCATATGATTAATGTGGCATTTGTCAGGAAATCCTTGTAATTTAACAGCGGCTATTAGAAAAAACTCAAAAGTACCTGCATGGGTAGATGATGCCCGAAATATTGTTGTAGCGAGACAGTGTGGCTATAATTTTTCAGCTTATTGAAAGTCAATGAAGATCACCACAAAAAAGTAAAATAAAATAAAAAAAAGAAATTAAGAAATTATTGAGTTGCTTTGTATTCTCCCAAATCTTGTCACAACTGCTCTCACTGAAACAATAGACTGCGTGGCAGCGACATAAGCGTAAATAATAGCAATAGAATTGGAATGTTGGCGATCTTATCAGAGAATGTTCATACAGAGGATCAACGATCGTCGAAGGTTACTCACGCACACACACGCGCAACATTTTATTCATTGGAAAATTAAAAAAATGTGGGATGAAGTGTGAAAAATCTTTTTGTTAACAATAGTTCAATTTAATTTTTATCAATAAAAGCCATAAAAATTTTGATTGCACAGCGGGATTCGATGTACATTCGATCTTGCTCGCCCCATTCGCCACGGCTCATCACTGGAGAAAGCAAATATGTACACTTAAAAATATGATGTTGACTTCGTAGTTACACATGTATTTGTATATCCTGATCATCGAATCTTTAACGAATTTTTTGAAAATCAAAAATCGATTTCTCATGCCTGTCGATATGTTTTACCCGTGAGTGCTTGTTGTGCCTGATCGCAATTGATCGCTCACCTTAAACGCCTTGTTTGCTCATAATTTGTTGTCTAGCTCAATACCGGAATAGTGTTATAAACATCTTCGTACTTTCATAATCCGCTTTATGCTCAGTTCAATTAAGATTCTTTCTGCGTTTGCTGACACGATAACGTTGCTGGCGTGGTAATCTTATAGCTGTTATCAATGTAAGATCTTTTCTTTGAAATGTTCTTAAGTAATGATATGGCAGTATTGTTCTGAGGAATGCATTGGTGGTCTCAGTTTGCTATTAAATCACCAGACAAAATGCAGACAACAATTTTTCTGTTTGTTGAATACGGTGCAGTGGTGATTCTTATTTTGATTGGAGTGTATTTGCTCCAGACTAGCTGGCTATACTTAACCCTAAGAGATCTAACAATATTTGGCACCGAGAGTACAGAGATTTCTATGAAATGAACAAATGAAAGGCTGCAATCGAAAAAGACTTCCAATGATTTTGCAACTCTACTCTCACACCTGCTCTCTGAGAGCACAAGTCAACAAGAGTAGTGGGAGTATGCCTCTAAAGCACTTAGCACGGAAGAAATTGTTTACCGACGACCACGTAAAAATAAATGGTACTATGAAAAATGCTGCCTTGCAACCGAGAAAAAAGACACTGCCTACAGGGCTACGATAAAAGCGAATGCGACAAGAAGAGTGTATGAACGCTACCGCAAATTGAAAAGGAAAACGAGACGCCCTTACAGAAATAAATCAAAAGTGAGGGCACGAGGAGCTTGAGCTGCTTGCCCCCAGGCATAACTCCCAAAGATTTTATCAAAAATGCCGGCGACAGACAGAAGGTTTTAGACCTAGAGCAAACTCCTGTAAAAACGAAAACGACGACATGACAATTGATGTACAGAAGGTGCTTATATTATGGAGGAAACAGTTTTCTGTGTTCATAAAAGATGAGAGCAATGAAACGCCCAGGGAAGATGATGAACACGAGCCCGCAACTGACGGTGATGAATAAGATGTAACCCCACCCTACTATGACGGAGTAAGAAAAGCGATAACCAGATTAAAAAGCAACAAGGCCGCTGGTGGATTGCCTGCGAAACTATTCAAATACGGCACCGAGAAATTGGTAAGGCACATGCATTAACTTCTATTCAAAATATGGTCGGACGAGTGTATGCGCAAGCTAACGCGAAATCAGCCTTCTTATTATCGCATATAAGGTCATGTTAAGCGTATTGTGCGAATGATTGAAACCCACAGTGAATCGGCTGATTAGACCTTCTCAGTGCGCTGAAGCCTGGTAAATTTACCATCGACCTGATTTTCACAATGCGCCAAATCTTGGAAAAATCACGCGAAATAAGAATTGACTCACATCACCTCTTCGTCGCTTAAGCTTGCTCCGACCAAAAGAGAATTATTATTAGAAGCCGCATATGGAAACGGGGTACACTCCGCTCAAAGGACCAAATAGAAAACGATTTCAGTTCCCTAGGCATGACCAATTGGCGGCAGTTTACCCAACGAAGAAGCGACTAGCGCACCTTGTTGCACGTCCATAACCGTTAAGTAAGTAAGTAAGAGCAAATTTACAACTGAATATATCGTAAATATTACCACCATGTGCTATTGTTTTTTTTTTTTCGTGAATGGGGAAGATGTTTTCATCATTACCTCATCACCGTCATCAATAACTGACACCAATTGGGAGCACCAAAGAAGGTCAAGTCTTTCTCCACCTGCCTTACCCAATTCAGTAGAGGTCACCCTCTTCCTATGTCTCCAAGCTGCTATGTCGATTGAAATATGTTCTAGGCCAGAGTGTCTTCGTCCATCTAGCCAGTGAACCTTTTGGACTTTTATGCGTTGCACTATCTTCATATCTGTGTAAAGCTTATGCAGCTTCTCCTCCTTCGATACTCGCCATTGGTACCATGCAGGACAATAAATTTTGCGGAGAACTTTTCTCTCCAACACTTCAAGAGCCATCTCATCTCAGGACCATAAATCTTCCGGAGAACTTTTATCTCGAAAACTTCAAGAGCCATCTCATCTTTTCTCGACGCAGTATCGATATACATCATCAGATATGATTAGCGCCTTGTAAAGCGTGATTTTTTTGTTTCATCGGGAAAGGACTTTACTTTCAATTGCCTACTCAGCCCAAAGAATCACTTGTTCGTAAAATTCATTATCCGTTTGGTTTCTAAGCTGAAATTCTTTTTGCTATTAATTCTGCTTCCCAGATCGATGGAGTCCATTAAAGTCTCGAATTTATATCCATCAACAGTGGCGTGGCTGTCAAGGCGCAAATGTGCCGATTCTTTCTTTAATGACAGCAAGTACTTCAAGTACTTGTCTTCAATTGCCGCAAGACTCACCTTCTTTGGTTTCTCTTTTATTTAATACAGAGTACGCAGAACTCACAAGGCCCTTCACATATTAAATTTTTTCCAGAATTATCAGCAAGGACTGTTTTTGCGAACTCAATGAAAAGCTTGAATTTAGATTTTCTCATGAACCAGCTGCTTTTCTCTAAGAAGTACTCGCATCATGCTCTTAATACTTGCACACCAGTGCCAACACACCTGCGCATCTGAATATCAGTTAATACTTAAGTCCGCATAAAATAGGTTGAACATTATATAAGGCTTATTTGATTTGCACAAAAGTATAGCAGCGTAGGACCTGACATTTTTGAGGTCTTCAGTTAACCTTATTTTGCTTTATATCACCACACACAGAGAAAAAACTATTGTAAATCCAACAAAGTTCACTTAGTTAAAAAAATTTGTATGGGGCCCAAGAAACTTGTAGATCCTACCAAAGTACTTACACAATTTATGCTCGACAATGGAAAAAAAGCCTAGGCAATTTATTACCTAATTTACTTATTATTTATTAAGATGATGAAAAAACCTAGTAGGTTAATTAAGCCTAAGTTTTAGTTGTGGTATACACGATTTTAAGTTAATTTTACAATAGTTTTTCTCTGTGTGCAATTTCAACGTTCTCTCTCTCACTCTTTAAGGGGCCCGCTTGTATGTATATAAAGGTTTCAGGCCCTAAAAAGATATAATTTGTATGTTGCTTCGGGCGGGTCCTGAACCTACGACGTTTGGTGTTAAAGGCTGATAACGCTACCACCACACCCCTGTGGCTTGCTGTACCCATCTGACATTACTCAATACAACGAGCAACAGCGTTGACTCCAAAATTAGTTTTAATATCACTCCGAACATTGTAATACTATTAATTAAATCATTTGAAAATATATTTGATATTACTCCAAAAAGTGTTAAAACTACGCTACACTTTTTTGTGTGTAAATATTTTACACTATGCGAACAAACTGGGGAGGCGTGTCAAAGCAATAGCTCACATCGTCACAATGCAATGTGTACCGATCGACTTTAACATCGACATCGACATCGCGCCATCATCAACATTATCAGCGCAACTGATCTGTAGACTGGGCATTGACGATCAACAGCATAAACCAAATTACATATGTAAATTCATACAAATACATCCATATGTACTAAGATGCCATGACAGCATCAACAATAAGAACAATACACATAAGCAAAGTAGTACAGAAAATAAATAAATACAAGTTACCAAGTGCATGCCGACAAAGAAATTTCAACGCTTTTGAATTTTCCATCGAGGAGGCGAATTAGTGGGCAGACGGTTGCAGTAATTCGCGCACATAAATGTGTATATTTGTATAATATGCAATGTATGCAGATATGTACAAGATACCCATCAAAAAATTTACTCTCACGGCAATGGGACAGACTAAGAAGTACATATATGCCTCACATATCTGCTGACCGTATCCCAGTTGTCACTTTTATGGTTCATGTTATTGATGACACCGTCCGACAAAGGTCGTCAAGAGTCTATTTTATCTTATCCTTTCTGTCTACTTTACAGCCAGACAGGCAGTTCGGTAATTCAACCTGCCTCACTCCGATGAGGTAATTACGGTACTAGTCATATCCGGTTAAAAATTGAGTCAGATAGAAGTTGACCGCTTCGTGTGGTCGCTTCAACCACTGATGCTTCAGTTCGGGAATAAGTAACTTCGTTCACTTTCCTGCAAGTATTGTTGCTTCACTGCTTGTGCCACAGACGGATCGATTCGATACAACATACCTGTAAAAAATTTAATATAAGAAATGGGAGTTCGGGTTTGCAAGGAGTTGTGCACTGAAAGAAAAAGACTGGTGAAATCAACCGAAATACGGGTCAATTTAACCGAAATTTCTGTCAATTTTTATCCGTCGCAACAATATGTTGAATCAACTGCGCACAAATCGTTGATTCGTAATTGACCGTTTTAGTAGACAAATGAACAAAAAAATGTTTTCGCGACAACTTAGTACGAAAGTACCTATGTTGCGGCACTTGCAAGGCAGATGAGTTTTCACTGAGATCTTTTCATGGCAGAAATACACTCGGAGTGCTTGCCGAATAGTGCCGAGGGGCGACCCCGTTAGGAAAATTTTCTTCTAATTGAGAAACCTTATTTCTAAAATTTTTATGTTGTTTTGCCCGGGGTGTGAACCCAGGGTCTTCGTTGTGGTAGGCGGAGCACGCTGCGATCACACTACGGCGACCGCCATATACATACGTAAATATGTGCATACATATAGTACACAGCATACATAAGTACAGAGTAGAGAGCGCAGTGAGCGTAAAATTCTATTTGAAATTTGCTCATGTATTGACTGTTGATCGGTGTTCAAATGACCAGTGAGATCAGTTGTGTTAACGAAAAAATCAGTTAGATTGATTAGGAATCTGTCAGTTTTACAGAATTTTGTTAACTTAAGAGCGACAATTTCTCCTCTGTTGAAATGACTAAATTAATTGTGCGCTTGACAAAGAACTCGGTCGAATTAACCATAATTCGATCAATTTCGCCGAATCTCCGTTAAGTCAAGAACAACAGAACCGATTTGTTGATTTTACTAGCACCATTTTTTTCAGTATGCAGCGCACTTCTTTCAAAGTATTTCCAACACAACTTACAGCTTCTTTAAGTCAATTGTCAACTTATAATCATGTTTATTAAGAACAAGTAAAACTGATTGACTTCTAGCTCCACTGAATCTTTGCCATTACGCTCACACGTTATGTAGCAACTCCGCATAGTTTTCCGATGCTTTAGAGTGCACCAACTCACGTAATTAGAAGGTTTAACGTGCTCATATCAAATATTTTCTGAGATCGTCGGACAAGTATCTTAAAGAATTTTCAATGTCGTTATTAATAAATAAAATTTTAAAATTCAATTATTTCTACCTGTTTCATGCAAAATGAGTTGTTGCTAACGTAAACAGCGTGGAGAATGCCAAAGAAGCAAAGGGAAAAATATATGAGCTGCAGATGGTAAGCAATGCAAAAAAAAAAAAAAAACAAACTATTCCAATAATCGGATCTGTCACTAATCGAATGCAAACAACAAGTCGATGAGTGATAATTGATTATTTTATTAAACCACTACTCTCACGCCCTCAAGGTTGTTGTTGTTGTTGTTGTAGCAATGCTCGCCCCACCTAATAGCCGCGACCGATCACAAATTGTCATCAATATCCTCTAACGGGAGTCCAAGGAAACTTGCCGTTTCAACAGGGGTGGACCATAAGGAAAGGGGTGTTAGAGGCGTTGGTTTCACATTACAATTAAAGAGATGGTTGGTGTCATGTGGGGACACATTGCAAGCTGGGCATACATTTTGTATGTCGGGGTTGATTCTGGATAGGTAAGAGTTTAACCTGTTACAGTATCCAGAACGAAATTGAGCAAGAGTGACACGCGTTTCCCTGGGGAGTATGCGTTCCTCTTCTGCGAGTTCTGGATATTTTTCTTCAAGTACTGAACGCCCTCAAGGTCCTTTTCTACCTCGTCTGCTTTTAGCGTATTGGGGCTATTGTCTTTACAACTCCTCTTTCTAAGGTACGTATAAATACTTACAACGCTCCAGTTCATTCTTCCCAACTGTGAGAGCAACACTTGCTTCGATGCCTTATTAATTGGTGAATATATTGCTGACCCCCTCCGTGGGTCGAGATACATGAAGCATTTTCCAATACCGTGTTGGTATATTCGGGTTTGGCGCTGCAGCATGTTTAGCGTATCCTCCGACTTCACCACTCGTGCTTTCCAAACCTTGACCTTTGGTATCGTTGGAATCAGTGTTATATCCATCATCTTCAACCTTGACCATGATACTAATCAGCTATCGTTGTATGGTTCTCTACCTTGCTATAGACATCTGCCCTTTGGAGTTGCTGCAATCTATGGGTGCCACAATTAGGGACTGCTTCGCAATTTCGTTCACCTTCTTCGCGGTGAAAACCGGAGTCTCATCGTTAGTTTCCTTTAGCATCGCCGAGTAAGCTGGAGTCTGATCGTCACCTCCATTTAGCTTATTAACTTTTTCATCTTTACTTGTTATGCCACTATTGCACTCTTTTTTGTGCATTTTTTTTTTTTCAGTACTTAGATTTCCTTCTTTGCTCTGCCTTGCAGATGTAGAGGTATGGTTCCTCTCATTTCGGTTAGTCCGCCTTCTTCTGCCTATTAAAATCAGGCTTGTCGGCTCAGCCGACATCTGCCTCTTACCTTTTAGGGCTTCGTCCTCCTTGATGCGGTGACAAAATTTAGGATTGCTCTTAACAAAGACTTTGAAAGTGAACTGTTTTCTTCATTTTTTCATTGTCTCATGCATCAGACTCTGAATCCAAGCACTGCATAATTCTTAGTGCTGCCCGGTATTTTGTGAGCGTTCTCCTAAACTAGGCTGGCTCAGCGGTCTTATATTATGGTTGGGTATAAGAAATCGTCCGCCACAGCAGCGCCCATTGCTGCGTGGGCCGTTATCGGGAAGGCTCCGCTCAAATACTGGCAAAAATATGATGCAGATTTTTTGATGGGTTTATATACATGAGTATCTGTATATATATATGTATACCTATCACGATTATAAGCGAAGGCGTTTACAAAATTTCAAACATAACAAACGCATTCTAAATGCAATAGCAACAACACGCGTGTTTTATATTACATGCATACAAACCTTTATACATAGTTACATGTAGACATCCTATATATCATTTGCAACAAAAATGTGGCGGCGTGGCTGGTGGAATAGTATTTAGCTGCTGATCGCGTTGTCGATCTCGATTCGATTAATTTTCGCATTAAGACTTTCGCATCGCCCTTGGAAGTTCGTTTTTTTTTTTTTTTGTTCTTGTTTTCGCAACAAGATTTTGCGCTGCTTTTCGCAAATGATCAAAACAACTCCGCCCGCCAACACTGCGAATTTTTTGATCGCCAGTCGATAAATCTCGCTTGCAATTCGTTGTGCGCGGAAGCGTTGGTATTGTATAGCGAATGCTACTCTCTAGCGTGTATAAAAATATACATACCTACATTCTGCACAATTGTGGGCGCGGTAATGAAATCAAATTAGCCAAGTGAGTGTTGCAACCTACCAACAACTGTAACGAAGTGGTTGAAAATAGTTGTGGCACGATCAGTAAGATCGCAAACAATAACTGATAAGACAAAAAATATGTATAAGCACGAATTGCAGCAGATCAATAGTTGCGATTTAAGATATGGTGGATAGGGTATGTTGCAAAAGCAACAAGAATCTAGATAAGTTTTGTAGTTAAGGTTGAATAATTGATTTAGCTACGATCGATACAGATTTGATAGAGGTCTTATTGGAATTGTTATAATGGTATTAAATGGACCTAAAAATATTAAAAGTGCCAACCTTAAGTAATTTTCGATGTGCACACTCTTCTCTCACGGTATGGGGAAACCCTGAATGTAATCGTAAGATGTAAGTGTAAGCGTAAGCGTGAGCGTAATCTTTGTAGGTTGTATGTTTTATGCAGGATACATGTATAATGTAAATGCGTAATGTGGAAGCAATGTACGTGGTAGAGTTGATATGAGCGAAATCACACTGCACTTCAACTACATGTATATTAAGGTCTCTCAGCATATACACAGTTTTAAGGCATGCCAGTGCACGTAGAAATGTACACACTGATGTTTTGTTGGAGATAAAAACCCAGAGAGTGTTTACAAAAACAAAGCACATTGAAACATTTTTTCTTTATAGGATGTTGGTTTTAGGAACTTTGTATACTATCTGCTTAGATAAACTTGAAATATTAAAAGGTGCTAGCAAAGAAAAAAAATAAAATAATTAAAATAAAACAAAATAAAATAAAATAAAATAAAATAATATAAAATAAAACAAAATAAAATAAAATAAAATAAAATAAAATAAAGTAAAATAAAATAAAATAAATTAAGATCGCGGGTTCGAATCGAGCTCAAGGCCTAACAATAATTTTGTATCATTATTATTGTTATGATAAATTTTTTCTTAATTGAAAAAATTTTTAAATTAGAATAGAAGAAAGAAAAAATTTTAGACAACTGCCAAAGCTCGTTGTATAGATCCATTTCGGGAACTGCTAAATTCCTTCATCGGCAACGTTTAGGCGCCGCTGCTATAACCATTCAGCCATCACAGCGGTTTTTTGTTTGTCTTCATTAATCCTACTTCCATTCTGTTTCGTGCCAATTGATATTCACAACACTGCGACATATGTTGCAGAATGGCTGTGAAAATTGGACTTGTTTGTTGGCAATGCTGCCATAGTGTCATATTTTATTGACACTTTTTTTTTCTAATTTTCTTAATTGAAAAAATTTATCATAACAATAATAATGAAAAAAAATTATTGTTAAGCCTTGAGCTCGATTCGAACCCGCGATCTTAAAATCAGTAGGCCGATATAACAACAAAAATTGTTAATACATCCCAGAGCACGGGGAAAAAAGTGTCAATAAAATATGACACTATGGCAGCATTGCCAACAAACAAGTCCAATTTTCACAACCATTCTGCAACAGATGTCGCAGTGTTGTGAATATCAATTGGCACGAAACAGAATAGAAGTAGGATTAATGAAGACAAACAAAAAACTGCTTTGATGGCTGAATGGTTATAGCAGCGGCGCCTAAACGTTGCCGATGAAGGAATTTAGCAGTTCCCGAAATGGATCTATACAACGAGCTTTTGCAGTTGTCTAAAATTTTTTCTTTCTTCTATTCTAATTTAAAAATTTTTTCAATTAAGAAAAAATTTATCATAACAATAACAATGATAAAAAATTATTGTTAGGCCTTGAGCTCGATTCGAACCCGCGATCTTAAAATCAGTAGGCCGATATAACAACAAAAATTGTTAATACATCCCAGAGCACGGGGAAAAAAGTGTCAATAAAATATGACACTATGGCAGAATTGCCAACAAACAAGTCCAATTTTCACAACCATTCTGCAACAGATGTCGCAGTGTTGTGAATATCAATTGGCACGAAACAGAATAGAAGTAGGATTAATGAAGACAAACAAAAAACCGCTTTGATGGCTGAATGGTTATAGCAGCGGCGCCTAAACGTTGCCGATGAAGGAATTTAGCAGTTCCCGAAATAGATCTATACAACGAGCTTTGGCAGTTGTCTAAAATTTTTTCTTTCTTCTATTCTAATTTAAAAATTTTTTCAATTAAGAAAAAATTTATCATAACAATAATAATGATAAAAAATTATTGTTAGGCCTTGAGCTCGATTCGAACCCGCGATCTTAAAATCAGTAGGCCTATATAACAACAAAAATTGTTAATACATCCCAGAGCACGGGGAAAAAGTGTCAATAAAATATGACACTATGGCAGCATTGCCAACAAACAAGTCCAATTTTCACAGCCATTCTGCAACAGATGTCGCAGTGTTGTGAATATCAATTGGCACGAAACAGAATAGAAGTAGGATTAATGAAGACAAACAAAAAACCGCTGTGATGGCTGAATGGTTATAGCAGCGGCGCCTAAACGTTGCCGATGAAGGAATTTAGCAGTTCCCGAAATGGATCTATACAACGAGCTTTGGCAGTTGTCTAAAATTTTTTCTTTCTTCTATTCTAATTTAAAAATTTTTTCAATTAAGAAAAAATTTATCATAACAATAATAATGATAAAAAATTATTGTTAGGCCTTGAGCTCGATTCGAACCCGCGATCTTAAAATCAGTAGGCCGATATAACAACAAAAATTGTTAAAATAAATTAAAATAAAATAAAATGAAACAAAATAAAATAAAATAAAATAAAATAAAATAAAATAGAATAAAATAAAATAAAATAAAATGAAATAAAATAAAATAAAATAATATAAAATAAAATAAAATAAAGTAAAATAAATATAAATATATAAATATATAAAATCGAACTAAATAAAATTAAATGGAATAAAAGAAAATAAAATAAAACAAAATTAAATTAAATTTCAAAAGTATATAAAATAGAGTAGACAAACAACATAAAAAAAATATCAAAAATTAAAACAAATCATACAGATCAAAAAAAAAAATTTTAATAAAATATCAGGCCGATGTCTATACAAAGAAGATATAAAAGAAAAATATATACCAGAGGTCATTATTAGAGCAGCCGAGTCAAAATCTACAGTTTTTAAAATTTTTGCCTGCCTTTCTGTTTGTTTGTCTGTATGTTTTACAGGGCAACACTCAAAAAACACTGCATAGAATTTAATGCGACCTTCGCCGTTGTGAAATTAGAGCTCTAAACTAAAGTTAAGGATGCATTTTAATCCGGTAGGTCACTAGGGTCTAGACCCCAATATATGGACCCGGGTAACCCTATAATTTGTTTGCACAATATGGAAATCAGATGAAAGCTCCTATTGAAGACTTAAAAACCGTGTAACCTTTATATCGATATCACAAGCTCTTTCCGAGATAAAGACTAAAAAGTGGGTCGGGGGTACCCCTGAATGTATTTTCACCAAATAGATATCAAAAAAGATATTGACGGGGGTATTAACGTATGATATCTTATATTTCAATATCTTACTCCCTTCAAAAAATATTCACCTAAATGTGGGGCAGGGTTACCCCTAGAATGTGTTTTAACAATGTGGGCATCAGACAAAAGACATGAGGAAGTGCTTTTGCATTGGGTTGTTGTCAATGCAATGTTCTAGTTAATAACTAATAAAATGGTTAAATCGAAGCAATATATCTCCGAGGAGACTAAGCGGCTTTTCTCTTCCAATTTTCGCCGTACTCCTTTTAATTTTTTATACAAATTGATGGAACGGGACCTAAGAAAACCTTTTTCTATAGGCTTTTTATGTTGCTTCTTCCGGGTATTCCGGGTCCGAGCACGCTACCTCAATGCCACGACAGTGAACCGTAATATAATTTAAGGCGTTAGATAACAACGTGCTCAATAGAGGGCGTAAAATCGTATTTGCCGGCCAATTAGTTAATATCTACACATACAAAAAATTTTAGCAATCCGAACATTGAAGATGTTAAAGAAAATTTGCTAGAATGATCTTTATTATTAAATAAAACTATCAGTGAGGTCGCTGTATTACTGCAGCGAAACCAGTGTCCGTTTTATATCCAGGAACCACATCCTGCAGTTATGTACTTCGATGTTCATTAAAAGAGCTGGCCGGAATTGTATTTTAAAACTGAAAATGGAAAAGAAAACCCATAAAGTCCCAGCTTTAGATACCTCGCGTATATGCCGTGAGTGTGAACTTTTTCTTCTACGAAAATCGTTTGTAAGTTTTCATATGAACAGAACGTCACATCGTCACAAAAAAGAGCCGTAATATTGTCCAAAAGTGTTAGCTCCGGAAATTTTTTTTATACTTTGTAACACAGGTAAAACATGAAATTTTGTCTATAAAGAAATTCTTTAGTTTTCAATATAACTTTGTAAATATGTTTGTAGTATTGGCAGGACGTAAAATTTTGTTCATGTTCATAAAATAAATTATTTTAAGCAACCCAATTAAAATCGTAGCTACAGGCGAAGAAAGACGTACTCAGGACATTTTCAGACAAACTTTTTACTTTATACTCGATTTCTTCCTTCCCAATGATACGACTATGTTTGTGAGTATTTTTTCGTCTGTAGTGATGAAATCTTTTTTATTGGAATTTGGTTCTCAATTTTAACTGTAAAAATAAAAATTATGGGACCAGTGGTGGATCCAGGGGGCACGAGGGGGCGATCACCCCCGCTCTGATCTGGAACTTATGAAAATTATAAAAGTTTGTTTTAATTACATATAAAATTTTAAAATGTTTAGCTTTTATGTATGTATAATCTATAAGATCGTCCTAATCACCCACCTCCCCCCCCCCCCCCTCCCAAGATCTGCAATTTATAATACTTCGGTTCAAATATTTTATGAAATGAATAGTTTAGCCATATATGCATTTCCAATTTCCATTTGTTTCGCTGTGGGTAAAATCAGGAGAAACAATTTACCATTCTGGTATTTGAAGAAAAAATTGCGTACTTTTCGCTGAAATTTGGCAGCCTTGGTCATTATTTTCTGATAGACAATTTCTAAAAATTCCTACTGAAAGTTAAAAATTTGCATGAACATTCGCGGAATTTTCCCGAATTTTCTAAAAAGTCTTAAGTGTATATTTGGATTTTTGGTGTTATATAATAATAAATCTTAATATATAAAAAACACGTTTCACTATGTTTGAGGCCAATGGACTCCTAACCTACTGAACCGATTTTGAATTTGTTTTTCACCCCGTAATCTAACTTGGGTGACTCGGGTCCCGAGATATAGACCAACACGTGGACCTAGGTACCCCTAGAATGTGTGTATAGAATATGGATATCAAAGGAAAGCTGTTGATGGGTGCTTTGGTAGAGTGTAATTTTCATACCCCTGGGTGACTAGGGTCTCGAGCTATAGGCCAAAACGTGGACCCGGGTACCCCTAGAATGTGCTTATAGAATATTGATATCAAATGAAAGCTGTTCATGAGAGCTTTAGTAGAGGGTAATTTTCATACACCTGGGTGACTACACTCAGGGAAAAACGCCGTTCTAAAATCCACCACCGGACTCAACTCAAGATTTTCATGTTCTTACTTTTTTGTTCTTAAAACGCGACCGACCTGTTCTCAAAACAACAACCTTGTTCTTGAACTGACAACCATTTTCTTGAAAAGAGAACGGCTGGTCTTAAAATATGAACAAATGTTCTATTAATGGGAACAATGTTCTTAAATTAAGTTCAAGTAAAAAGAAACGGTAAAATTCGTGTATACTACAATGTTAAATACAACATTTGGCGCAAGCTATCAAGCAGTCGTGGTGGCCCAGCGTTTATGATGTTGTGGTTGCGATCGCGTGGCGCGAGTTCGATCACCGTCAAACTATACAATTTTTTATAGCAATTTTTTAACTTTTATTTTTCGTTCAATTATTTTTCCATTCCCTTATGCACAGATAATTCTCTAACTTGTTATGAAGTGTTTTAAGTATATATGCAGATTACATCTTCATATAAGAATAATTTCTCAATAAGAGAAACATAAAATTTTTGGACTATAATAAAAATTTTTTTGTTATATATATTTTTTATTTATGACAAAAAAATTATTATTAATAACAAATAAAGGGGTACCTGTTGAAAGAAATACTTTCCCCTCCCATCAATGATCAAGCCCAAACCCTTCTTGAATTGACCACAAGTCGTTCTCGAAACGTGAGAACTAAAAGTCTTATTTTAAACACAAAATAGTGCTTGTAATGAGCACAGAAGGTTCACACATCAATACAAAACTGGTCATAAAAAACGTACTTAACAGACTTTTGTCAACGAATGTTCTTAATTTTTAACTTGTTTCGTCCGTTTTAGAACGATTTTTTCTCTGAGTGTAGGGTCTCAAGATATAGGCCAAAACGTGGACCCGGGTACCCCTAGAATGTGTTTATAGAATATGGATATCAAATGAAAGCTGTGGATGAGTGCTTTAGCATAGGGTAATTTTCATACGCCTGGGTGACTAGGGTCTCGAGATATAGGCCAAACCGTGGGCCAGTGAATGCCTAGACAGTGATTATACAATATTCATATTAAATGAAAGCTGTTGGTGAGTGCTTTAGTACAGAGCAATATATTATCCAGAGACGGACTGGGACTGAGACTCGGAGTGGGACTGGGACTGGGACTGGAGTAAAATACATACCACCCTCTGGGACAGGCAATAAGGGATGCAGAAGAATGAGAAGAAATTGAGAGAAGAGAAAAGAGAGAAGGAGATTGAGAAAGAGATAGAATGAGACGAAGATAAAGATAGATGATGCAAAAAAGACGGAGGGAGGAGTGAATAAAAGGATTAAGAAAAAGTGAAGAGGAGGGGAGGGCAGAGTTAGACGGAAAAAGTTTATTAAAATGTATGCAGTTAGGCGAAATTTAGGGCAGGACAACGTCTGTCGGGTCTTCTAGTATTTTTATAAAAATATCGAAAATAATGAAGGGCGAAGCAAAACTTAGTAAAAACTGGAAAAATCTAAGTGATGATGACTTTTGCAGATGAGTGTAGATATGTATGTGTGTTTGTATGAAAAATTTTAAGGTCACTTTTTATTACTTTAAAAGTTGATTAAACTCGCCCCCCTACCAAATCGTGCTGGCTCCGCCCCTGGATGGGACTTTATTTGGAATTCCTCACATCCGAAGTAGCGGCCATAAGCTAGTATAAAATAAAAATATTAAAAAAAAATTTATAAAATCTATTTTTAGTCCAAGAGTAATCGGCTTGGTATCTAAGAACTCTCGATTTATAGGCAAAAATGTATCGGTGTGTTATCAAAATTTTATTGCTTTGTTATCGGATTGTTAAATTTCCTATCGGAGTATAATCGAAATAGAATTAAGCTTATAAAGATATAACAAAATAAAATAAAATTTAATTAAATAAATTAAGACTTAATTTAATTAAAGTGAAAAAAATAACTAAATTAAAAAAATAAACAAGGGTAAAATAAAATAATAAAATATAATCGATTTTTAATCCACGATTTGTATGCTTATCATCGAAAAACTATTAATTTATCTGCGAAAAATTATCAATATATTATCAAAATGTTTCGATTTGTTATCGTATTGTTACCAATTTTCTTGACAGTGTAATCGAAAAGTTTTCAGAAAGCTTTCAACTACTTGCGGAAAAGTTATCAATATATAACCAAAGTATATCAAATTGTTTTTTGGAAACTTACAGATCGACCAAGCGGGAAAGGCGTGGTTTCAAGCGCGGCGCTGTAAAGTGTCGAAGATTATGTGTAGGTCATACAACCTTAGGCTAACAAAGTTTGTTCTATCATTAAAAGGAGAGGACGGTATACTCATGACGGATATTCTGACTGGACACTGCGCTCTCGCGTCACATGCCTTTAAATTAGGCCTGGTCAGTGATAGCAGATGTAGGAAGTGCGGGTTGGAGGAAGAAACGATCGAGCACGTTCTGTGCTCTTGCACTGCGCTTGCCAAGCTAAGACTTCAGCTATTAGGAGTGATACTGCTGTCTGATCTAGAAGCAGCAAGTGACTTAAGTCCTAGGAAGCTCCTAGTATTTGCCAAGAGGACGGAGTTATTTTATAACATAGGTCCTGGTTTTGATAGAGGTTTTCAGTTTGGTTGTTAAAACAAACTTCTGGTAACACTACGGACTCATTCAGTCTATGTGAGGCCCTCATGGACCGGCCAGTTCAACCTAACCTAAACTGTCGGAGGATTACCCATTTCTTATCGAAGTACTATCAATTTGTTATCGAAAAGTTAGTATTTTGATATCAAATATATATCGATTTGATATCAAAATGTTAGTGTTACCAATTTTTTATCGATTTGTTAACGATGACTAATCTGCTTGATATCAAACAGACTTCAATATAAAATGGATGATGCATGTTCAACCCTTCGTTAACATGCCAATAAGAAGACGATGACAAGCTGATACAAAAATTGTTTGCTCTTCTCAAAATGCCCGAAATTATTTGTTTCTGGTAAAGTTATATTATGGCTTAACTTCAACTCCTGGGTGAAGTTTACCTTAAAATATTAGTTTCCTCGACGTACACCTGTATGCTTACTTATCGATCCTCGCGAGTACTTGGTACCCACTCCTTTTTTATCACTTTCACTGGTTATTCTGAAACAATGCCCCTCTGCACCCCTTCAAGAGGACTTAAAACTTCAAACATTTCAAACTTAATTATAGATGATTTAGCTATATAAAATTTGTTCGTTGATTTGATAAGAACAAACAAAAAATGGAAAAATAGATCTACGACATATGTTGTTAATGCTGGTGTCCCCCTCAAATTTTTTAGACTTTTGTTTTTTTCTTTTGGCCTGAAGCAACTCAATGTCTATTGATGGCAATAAAGCTGATATATATTCTTGTTTTGCGGTAACAAAGAGCACTTAATAGCTAGCACCGCACACGCATATTGCCAATTTGTTTCATATGTACGTTCATATGTGAATAAAACCTATTTTTTCTCTTTCGCAATTACTTTCGTGTTTCCTTGTCGCATTGCAAGTGCGTAAGACTAAAAAAAAACACAAACAAGAAAATAAAATTTAATAGCATGCCACATGTTGCATGCCACATACATCTATCCATGCATGGTTGCGTATATACTACGTGTTTGTAGAACCAAATACTTTAAGCAAAACTCATGCAATATTCTTATACGAATGATACGGCAGCAGGACATTTCGTCTGCAATAATCCTGTCATAGCATAAACAGATTTCAAAACTACAAATTGCTAAATCCTTTGGTAAATTGCAGTTTCAATTCAAAGAAAACCAATCAGTCTACGTTTACAGTGTACAATTCTAGGTATCAAGTGGGCATTAATATAGTTTTTTTATACTCAGTTGAGCAGAGCTCACAGAGTATATTAAGTTTGATTGGATAACGGTTGGTTGTACATATATAAAGGAATCGAGATAGATATAGACTTCCATATATCAAAATAATCAGGATCGAAAAAAAATTTGATTGAGCCATGTCCGTCCGTCCGTTAACACGATAACTTGAGTAAATTTTGAGGTATCTTGATGAAATTTGGTATGTAGATTCCTGAGCACTCATCTCAGATCGCCATTTAAAATGAACGATATCGGACTATAACCACGCCCACTTTTTCGGTATCGAAAATTTCGAAAAACAGAAAAAGTGCGATAATTCATTACAAAAGACAGATAAAGCGACGAAACTTGGTAGATGAGTTGAACTTAAGACGCAGAATAGAAAATTAGTAAAATTTTGGACAATGGGCGTGGCACCGCCCACTTTTAAAAGAAGGTAATTTAGAAGTTTTGCAAGCTGTAATTTGGCAGTCGTTGAAGATATCATGATGAACTTTGGCAGGAACGTTACTGCTATTACTATATGTGCGCTCAATAAAAATTAGCAAAATCGGAGAAGGACCACGCCTACTTTTAAAAAAAAATTTTTTTTAAAGTAAAATTTTAACAAAAAATTTAATATCTTTACAGTATATAAGTAAATTATGTCAACATTCAACTCCAGTAATGATATGGTGCAACAAAATACAAAAATAAAAGAAAATTTCAAAATGGGCGTGGCTCCGCCCTTTTTCATTTAATTTGTCTAGGATACTTTTAACGCCATAATTCGAACAAAAACTAACCAATCCTTTTGAAATTTGGTATGGGCATAGATTTTATAACGTTAACTGTTTTCTGTGAAAATGGGCGAAATCGGTTGATGCCACGCCCAGTTTTTATACACAGTCGTCCGTCTGTCCTTCCGCATGGCCGTTAACACGATAACTTGAGCAAAAATCGGCATATCTTTAATGAACTTAGTTCAAGTGCTTTCTTGAACTCACTTTATCTTGGTATGAAAAATGAACGAAATCCGACTATGACCACGCCCACTTTTTCGATATCGAAAATTACGAAAAATGAAAAAAATGCAATAATTTTATACCAAATACGAAAAAAAGGATGAAACATGGTAAGGTAATTGGATTGTTTTATTGACGCGAAATATAACTTTAGAAAAAACTTTATAAAATGGCTGTGACACCTACCATATTGAGTAGAAGAAAATTAAAAAAGTTCTGCAGGGCGAAATAAAAAACCCTTAAAATCTTGGCAGGTATAAATAAATTAGCGGTATCCAACAGATGATGTTCTGGGTCACCCTGGTCCACATTTTGGTCGATATCTGGAAAATGCCTTCACATATACAACTACCACCACTCACTTTTAAAACTCTCAATAATACCTTTAATTTGATACCCATATCGTACAAACTTATTTTAGAGTCACCCCTGGTCCACCTTTATGGCGATATCTGGAAAAGGCGTCCACCTATAGAACTAAGTCCCACGCCCTTTTAAAATACTCATTAAAACCTTTCATTTGATACCCATATCGTACAAACATAATCTAAAGTCACCCCTGGTCCACCTTTATGGCGATATCTCGAAAAGGCGAACACCTATAAAACGAAGATAGAATGAGATTTTAAAAATACTCATTAACACCTTTCATTTGATACCCATATCGTACAAACAAAGTCTAGACTCACCCCTGGTCCACCTTTATTGCGATTCCTCGAAAAGGCGTCCACCTATGGAACTAAGGATTACTCCCTTTTAAAATACTCATAAACACCTTTCATTTGATACCCATATCGTACAAACGCATTCTAGAGTCACCCCTGGTCCACCTTTTTGGCGATATTTCGAAACGGCATCCACCTATAGAACTAAGGCCCACTCCCTTTTAAAATACTCATTACACCATTCGTTTGATGCCCATATTGAACAAACAAATTCTAGGGTCACCCCTGGTCCACCTTTATAGCGATATCTCGAAACGGCGTCCACCTATGGAACTAAGGATTACTCCCTTTTAAAATACTCATAAACACCTTTCATTTGATACCCATATCGTACAAACGCATTCTAGAGTCACCCCTGGTCCACCTTTATGGCGATATCTCGAAAAGGCGACCACCTATACAACAACCACCACTCCCTTTTAAAACCCTCATTAATACCTATAATTTGATACCCATATAGTACAAACACATTCTAGAGTCACCCCTGGTCCACCTTTGTGGCGATATCTCGAAACGGCGTCTACCTATGGAACTAAGGATTACTCCCTTTTAAAATACTCATTAACACCTTTCATTTGATACCCATATCGTACAAACGCATTCTAGAGTCAACCCTGATCCACCTTTATGGCTATATCCCTAAATGGCGTCCACCTATAGAACTATGGCCCACTCCCTCATAAAATACTCTTTAATGCCTTTCATTTGATACACATTCCAGGTTTTCCCTCGGTTCATTTTCCTACATGGTTATTTTCCCTTATGTTGTCACCATAGCTCTCAACTGAGTATGTAATGTTCGGTTACACCCGAACTTAACCTTCCTTACTTGTTTTAAATTAATGTTAAATGTTACAGATTTGGAAGAATTTACAGAAATCGGGTTTTGTAATGTATTTAATAAATCTCGATATATTTAAGAATTTACATAATACTAGAAGACCCGGCAGACGTTGTCCTGCCCTAAATTTGGCCAATCTGCATATATTTTAATAAGCTTTTTCTATCTGACTCTGCGCCCCCCCCTCGTCACTTTTTCCTAATCCTTTTATTCACTCCTTCCTCCATCTTTTTCGCTTCATCTATCTCCATCTTCGTCTCATTCTATCTCTTTCTCAATCTCCTTCCCTCTTTTCTCTTCTCTCAATTTCTTCTCAGTCTTCTGCATCTCGTATGGCCTGTTCCAGAAGGTGGTATGTATTTTATTCCAGTCCCAGTTCCAGTCCCACTCCTAGTCTCAGTCCCAGTCCTAGTCCTAATCCCCGTCCCAATCCGTCTCTGGATAATATATTACTCTGTACTAAAGCACTCATCAACAACTTTCATTTGATATCCATATTCTATAAACACTGTCAAGTCATTCACTCGCCCACGTTTTGGCCTATATCTCGAGACCATAGTCACCCAGGTGTATGAAAATTACCCTCTGCTAAAGCACTCATCAACAGCTTTCATTTGTAATCCACATTCTACAAACACATTCTAGGGGTACCCGGGTCCACGTTTTGGCCTATATATCGAGACCTTAGTCACCCAGTGGTATGAAAATTACCCTCAACTAAAGCACCCACCAACAGCTTTCATTTGATATCAATATTCTATACACACATTCTAGGGGTACCCAGGTCCACGTTTTGGCCTATATCTCGACACCCGAGTCATCCAGGGGTATGAAAATTACCCTCAACTAAAGCACTCATCAACAGCTTTCATTTGATATCCATATTCTATAAACACACTCTAGGGGTACCCGGGTCCACGTTTTGGCCTATATCTCGAGACCCTAGTCACCCAGTCACCTATCCTATATTTCAAGTTAGATCAAACTACACATGGGGTGCAAAACAAATTCAAAATCGGTTCAGTAGTTTAGGAGTCCATTGGCCTCAATTGTGTGACACGTGTTTTTTATATATTAAGATAAGTGTATGTAGATAAAATGGCAGAGATTGCATTTAGCGGTTAACAAGAAAAAGCAATTCGTTTTATCACAAATATAAACCGATATCCAAGCACAAAAAAGGTCTTTCTCAGTGGCATGTTAATTTTTAAATTTTTTCGGTATTTTTCAGCGATTAAATTTTATTTTCATATATTTTCTCACTACCACTGTGATCGTTTAGTAAGATTTATTGCTCAAGTTTTTTTTTTAGAAGTTTTATTTTGCGACCGAATCTATTTCCAAGACCAATTTAAGATCTATTTCGAGAACCTCCAGTGGGTTAGGGGGTTAGAATATACCTGCGGTAGGTATGCCTGTCGTAAGAGGCGACTAAAATACCAAATAGATTCAAGGGGTTGTGGAGCGCAACTCTTTCAGGTTGGCAGCGCAATATATAGCTTCACCAAACTTAATTGTCAACCTCACCTGTCCATGGCGAATCCTTTTTCATTAACAGCCAAGGCTTTGGCGGCCCCGAACTCCTCATGGTAGTGGGAAGGCGACATTGCCTAGAAGGTCGCATGTGGTCATAACAAATCGTTCCCGAGATGGTCGGGCTTGGTACCGTAAAATTCATTTAACAATACGAAAAGTTATCGGACTGTTGATATTATCGGATTGTCATTGGCATATTATTGGTTTGTTATCGATGAGTTAACGGTTGTTATCATTGGCCCGTCGCAAAGATCCTGAGCCAGATAAAAAAGTTTCCATGCAAACGAATCAGCAACAGTTTGAGCCAAATAAATCCAAATAGATGTCTGGTTAAATTTTTGAGCCAGATGTTAATTTCTTGTCTTAAGTTTGGCAACAATGCCTTTAGTAAACCTATCTTTTCAAAACTAGATGTCACTACTTGGCCTTCAGCCGTACATGTTAATTGAAACACAACGGCGACATCTGAATTTCACAACTTGTTGATACAAAATATAAGGGCCTCTGCTTCTCAAGCCTCGCAATAATCCAGAGCTTTGACGTGAGAAGTGAGCGTTACACGTAGCTAGAAAACTTACTGGTGGCTAATACCGTTGCCGGTTAATGTATCAGAGAATTATCGACTTTTTATCGGTTTATTATCGAAAAGCTATCGGTTTGCTATCGAAAAAACATCGTTTAGTTGCCGAGTTGTGGTCGTCAAAATGTCGAAACTTTATTTTTATTTGTTATCGAAAAAAATATAGATTTTGTGTCGATAGCTTTCCGATAACAAATCGATATATTTTCGATAGTTTTTTTATAACAAGTCGATAAGTTTTCGTGACAACTTGATTAATTTTCGATAAGAGATTTATATTTTCTCGATTGCTTTTTGTAAACA
Organism: Eurosta solidaginis; assembly: GCF_040869045.1. Classification (NCBI taxonomy): domain Eukaryota; kingdom Metazoa; phylum Arthropoda; class Insecta; order Diptera; family Tephritidae; genus Eurosta; species Eurosta solidaginis. The sequence continues at coordinate 249,070,749 of NC_090320.1, read as the reverse complement.
AATAACTTACTACTTAATTAATTGGCGCTTAACCGTTTAACCGGTTATGGCCGTCCAACAAGGCGCTTTAGTCGCTTCTTCTCTCTGCCAACCACACCAAGAGAGTTTAAATCGTTTTCCACCTGGTCCTTCCATCGGAGTAGACATTGATAATTTTCGATAAAACATCGATAACATTTTTATGAAATTTTTTTTGTTTATTACTAATTGAAAAAGAACCGGTAAATTATCGATAACGTTTGCTATCGATAACAAATTTACAATGCGTTGATAAAAAAATAGGTTATTCTTTAACATCTCTCATTTGTTTTCCATGTGTCCCTCTCTTTTGGGTTTCTTTCCCTATCTTTCCTTCGCGCAAGCACATTTACAGGTGTGTTATTCGTTTACAGCAACTCTGTAAGCTTACAGATATGTACGCCTTAACAGAACGTGATTTATTTTTTTTTTCTGTAATCGGTTTTCTCTTTGACTGACGTGGGGAGGAGACGACACATATGATAAAGGCGAGTTTCTATTTTGTTAAGTAATGGAGTGGAACTGGATTAATCTTATAACTTCCTATCAACGACGTTTATGCCTGCCTATAACTGAGATTGCCCTCAAAGAAAAAAATTTCTGTGCGCAAATCGAGTGCTCCAGCGAAACAGCCCGTTTGTAGAAATTTCTAGCTAGAGTAGATATATCCCAGATACTAATAAGTAACTAGAACGGTAGTGGGGCGCTTTCCGACACACATATCCCATCGGGAGGTGATGCAGAAAAGCCAGTAGATGGGTCTTACACCTTGGACACGGAGCGGGTAGTGCAGGACTGATTGACTGATATATGATCGAATGGGCGGTGAAAGTTTTCTCCAAGTTTAAATCTTGCGGCTTGAATGGTGAATTCCCTGCCATTCTAAAACTATCTAGTGAAGTGATTGTCGAATGGAATAATACTCGACGGATGCATATGACTGATTCATGTACGACCAATCTTGTAGAACTGCTCATGTCGTTTTCCTACCAAAGATGGGGAAGGTCAGTCGTATGTACTCCAAAGACTACAGGCCCATAAGCTATACATAATTTCTTCTCAAAAACTTGATGAATGAAAAACTTATCTCTTTAAACGAAACTCCATAGGCAAAAAGAGTTCACTGTGCGACATGTAAACGTATAGTTTTTGTGAGTAGAGAGGGGGGGGGGGGGGGGGGGGGTGTGCTATCTGTATTTTAAGCACGCATGGTTGTATGTGTGATATTATTTGAGTGGGAAAAAACAGAACATTTAATACAAATGTTGCATCAGTAACTGCCACGAATTAGGCACAATTTTGTACCTTTGGTATTTCCTAATTCATATTGGGATTAGTAGAAAGTAAATGTCATAGAGAGTCATAAGTATGATGCTAAAAATGAATGTGTGATTTAATGAACCATTTGAACCCGTCGCCCAGCCAGGAACCGCTTTCACAAAACTTCAGGATGGAGTTTTATATTTCTCATTTCTTAAGAACCTTCTGCTGTTCCTGCGTCTAAGACCAGCATTTTTGAATGTGGTTTCTACGAAGTTACTGATGTGTGACACTTTTCTGTGCGGCTCAGCATTTTTGTTTTAACGTTGTTGACACTGATTTCTCCGACTGTTTCCTCAAGCATATATCGGTTCTGGCTCCATCGCGATCATTTTAAGAAAGTGTATTCAGCATAGTCCTCGTCTGCATTACCCTAAGCGTACTTAGGATCTTCGGACTTTTTCATCTTGCGCAAATATTTTTTTTATTCCCATGCCCGCAGAGCATTTGGGTAACGAACTAATTTACTTCATCCAAATTTCTGGTGCTCCATACTTCAAAATCTGTTCTTAGCGGAGGATACTCTCAGAGCTGCTGCTTACTGTACAGCTGTTAGAAGCTTACAACGATTCTTCTTATAAAATGTGTTGGCCCACAGTTTGGAGCCGTAGAGTAACGTGGATACCGTGGTGTCCATCAGCAGCTTTAACGACTGCGGCAATATCGCCCCCTTATCAAACTAAAAATTAATCATCAGGCATTTCAAAATCGAAAGTTTCAGCGTTACTGACGTTCCAAAAGTCAGCAACAAGAATTGATTCACGGTACGCGGACCCTCTAAAGTTTAATATTGTTACGAATCTTGGCGGCGCTAAGGGGTACTGCCATCTCTAGGCCGATGCTAAGCAGTGACGTAAATTCACATCAATAATTCAATCATTTTGTCTACACATACGCGTGCACGCGGCGGAGAAGCAACGCACAAGCACATGCAGATATCTTATCTGAAATGCTCCTAAAGGTATGCAATGATTGTGGAAGTGTCGCTCACACATACAAGCGCATGGAGTATGAGAGAATCTATAAAAATTATACATCTGTAGTTGTAGCTGAGAAATTTACAACTAATTAAGTAAATTCTGGAAGCGCCTAGAAGATGCCACGAGGAAATCACAGAGTATAAAAGCACCAGCGGTAGAGGCACTATAATCAGTTTTTGATTAAGCACGTAATCTGTCGGGCAATAGTCAGTTTCATTTGAGCTATCAATCAGTTTGGTTATTAAGCAAGCTATTCGTTGCAAAGTATAAGTGTTATTGTGAAGTACTTTAATAAAGGCCATTTTTCCATTATTCAATATTGGAGTTATTTATTCAACAGTATAGCGATACGAACGTTGGCAGAAGATTGCAAATCAGGGGAATTGCAGTAAATTCGTTACAATATATAAGGATGTGATCACTGAGTTTGCTTATGATGACGCGCTGTAGGTAGCGTGGTATATTTGTAATCGTCGCTCTTAGACAGCCAGCATGTCTGCCCATCTGGCGCTGTTGACAGCGTTTCTTACGTCTCAGGTTGTAAGGAAGACAACTCTCTTGGATTTAGCATTTCCTCGCTGTGCTATTTCTACGCTTGTAAGGACATCTCCAATTGTGCCTCAAGTGCATTTCTGGCCCTGAATCCATGTTGAATGGGTAATATAAATTCTGCTTGTTCTATGACGTTAGAGATGCGTGGTTTTAGGAGTATTTCAAAAAGTTTTCCGCTGTGTCGAGCATGGCGATTTCGGGTACCACTTGCCTTTACAAATTAGCACAAGTTGCTAATTGTTTCAGAGAACGCTGCGTCCTTTAGAAAAATGATATACATTCCCAGCCGACCTCTGGGTGGATTTATGCGATTTCTTTATTGGTTTCTGCTGATATGCTATCTGGCTCTGGGGCCTTATTGTTTTTCAAGATTCTTAGTGCAAGTTGTAACTCAGCTGAGATAAATGACGGAGGTTCTTCATGTGTGCTTATATGGAAGTCACTATCTTACCTTATTTCGTGCGTAGAGGAGAGTGATTTTACAATTTTATTCATTCAAAAAAATTCTGGTAACACTATGGACAAGTTTAGTCTATGTGAGATCTTATTGACCAGCCAGTTCAACCTAACCATTTTACTCATTTCAGACCTATCTAGCTCCGATGAATCATATAAAACCCATAATCATCCTAATTAATTGGCGCCTTAGCAATTTTGACTGTTTCCAATTTTCAGCATCAACGGAAGTCAAGTCTTTTTACATCTGTCTCTCCAAACTTTGTGTAGGTCTTCCCTTTCCTATGCGTTTGTCTTCGCCAATTCTTTTGTTGTTGGTGTTGTTGTAGCAGTGCTTCTGCCCATTCAAGAGGTGTGGCCACTCTCAAATCGTCATCAATATCCTCTAAAGGAAGTCCAAGGAATCTTGCAGTTTCAACAGGGATAGACCAGAGTGATAAGGGTGTTGGAAGCGCTGGTTCTACATTGTAATTAAAGAAATGGTTGGTGTCATGTTGCACGCAGGACATACATTATACATGTTGGAATTGATTCCGGATATGTACGGGTTTAACCTGTTACCGTATCCAAGTCGTAGTTGAGCTAGAGTGACGGGTGTCTCACTGAGGAGAATGCTTTTCTCTCCTGCGAGTTCAGGGTATTTATCTTTAAGTACGGCGTTCGCCGGGAAATTCCCGACATAGAGGCCCGACGCCTTTTTGTATATTACTGAGGACCTGTTTGGGTTTTTATTCGACAAACGGCTGTGTTCTCTGGTGCCGTATGTCATCATAATGCTCGCGGAGATGACTTCTTAAGCCCGTGGGCGATACTTACTTAATTGGCGCTTAACCATCTAAACGGTTATGGCCGTCCAACAAGGCGCGCCAGTCGCTCCTTCGCTCCGCCAACCGGCGCCAATTGGTCACACCAAGGGAGTTTAAATCGTTTTCCACCTGGTCTTTTCAACGGAGTGGGGGCCGCCCTCTACCTCTGCTTCCATAGGCGGGTTCCGATAGAAACACTTTGTTGGCCGGAGCATCATCTTTCATTCGCATAACATGGCCTAGCCAGCGCAGCCGCTGCGTTTTAATTCGCTGGACTATGTTAATGTCTGCGTATAGCTCGTACAGCTCATCATTAAATCTTCTTCGGTACTCGCCATCGCCAACGCGTAGAGGTCCATAAATTTTTCGAAGAACTTTTCTCTCGAACACTCCCAAAGCCGCTTCATCTGCTGTTGTCATGGTCCATGCTTCTGCCCCATATAGCAGGACGGATACGATAAGTGGCTTGTAGAGTATGATTTTCGTTCGCCGAGAGAGGACTTTACTTTTCAATTGCCTACTTAGTCCAAAGTAGCATTTATTGGCAAGATTGATTCTTCGCTTGATTTCAGTGCTGATGTTGTTGCTAGTGTTGATGCTGGTTCCCAAATAAACGAAGTCTTTTACTATTTCGAAATTATGGCTGCCAACAGTAGCGTGGTTGCCAAGGCGCATATGCGTTGACTCTTTGCTCGATGACAGCAGGTACTTCGTTTTGTCCTCATTCACCATCAAACCCATCTTTACCGCTTCTTTTTCCAGTTTGGAATAAGCAGAACTAACAGCGCGGTTGTTAAGGCCGATGATATCAATGTCATCAGCATATACCAGTAATTGCACGCTTTTATAGTATATTGTTCCAGTGCGGTTAAGTTCTGCAGCTAGTATAATTTTCTCCAGCATCAAATTAAAGAAATCGCACGATAAGGGGTCACCCTGTCTGAAACCTCGTTTAGTTTCGAACGGCTCGGAGAGGTCCTTCCCAATTCTGACTGAGCTGATGGTGTTGCTCAACGTCATTTTGCACAGCGGTATAAGTTTTGCGGGGAAACCAAATTCAGACATAGCGACATATAGGCAGCTCCTTTTCGTGCTGTTGAAGGCGGCTTGGCCGTGGGCGATAGGGCCTCTTAAAACAGATGTCCGTTGCTATTCTCATAACCAGCGCTTGATTGCTGAGTTATTATACCTACTTCGATACACGTCGTTGGCATAACGGACAGTGCCATACATTTTCCGGAGAACTTGTCACTCCTATTCTTGATTTCGAGCTATACATCAAGACATGTATTATGATATACTTGTAGAGCGTGAAAGAACATTACTATTTAGTTAGAGACAACATTAAATTTTAGTTTCCTACTCCGTCCAAAGTAAAATTTGTTAGCAAGAGTTATTCTCCGTTTACTCTATTGTTTCTTGTACTAGATATAACGGAAGGACATTCGTCATCGATTTTCAGTCTGATCATCAAATAAAATGGAAGACAAGAGTTTGCATATTACTGAACAAAAATCTCAGCTTATATTTTTTCACTCCAGTAATAATAAAATAAATAAAATAATAAAAAGTGCATAATTCAGACCTCTCCTAAATTGAAACATTAATTAAAATAACCGTAGAGAAATTGGGAAAAAAATGGTACAAAAAACTGATATGCATATTCACCCTCATTAAACACGCCTGTCAGCCCTGAATAAACAACATGCAACATAAAGGCGAAAAAGAATAGAAAGTCTGCACTGAGCACAATACAACAAACAGAAGCTGCTTTAGCCAATGCAAACAAAACAGTAGCAACAACCACAGTAACGTAGGTATAAAGCAAGTAAAAAGAAAAAAATATGGTGGAATATGTAAATGAGGAAACAAATCATTGAAAAATTGTCACCGGTGTGTATGCAGAAACGTAATAATAAAGCAAACAATGAAGCAATGAAAAAAACGTAAGGAAACTTGAACGTGTGTGAATTTGTGTGTGCAGGACACCCTAGGCTGAAAGTGAAGCAGTGAAGGCTATAACCAAAAACATGGCCGCCATTACCGGTTCAAGTTTATATGTACATATGTCTGTGTATATAGCCACATATGTATGCATAGACTTACGTTATAATAACAATTTGCCTAGCCTACCAACAAAGCCATCATTACTAGTGACACCGGCACCACCAGCATCGACACTGTCACCAAACACATCAACAGTGCCACCACAATAAATTGCATGCAAATTAAACCGCAAACGGAAGACGAACGTAGACGCTGCGCGCGGCATTGACAACAAGGAGCCTGAGGACACATGCAAGCTGTCACAAAAGTTTTTTGTGTGTATGTGAATTGGCTTCTTTTTTTTTTTGTTTAGTGAACATGCAAAGCGTTCATCGTCCGTCTATGGCTTTGGTGAAATGTGTGAACGCGTCGCGAACGCAGCTGACAATTTTCGAAAAGAACCACCAATTTGAGATTAGTTGACGCGTTTATATGTGCGTACCTAAGTGAAAATATGTAAAAATTCCTATCTCGGTACATTTGTAGATACATTTGCTAATATATGAGAGTGGAGTCTATGTGTGATAAGAAGGAAGTCAATGGCGGAAAGATGACAACAGCAACGACTTCCTATTATACAATAATTTGTATTTTCTTTCACATACCATTGAAGTAGCCAAGCGAACACATGCGACGAAAATAACCGCAGGAGGTGCATTAAATACACTGGATCACAAATTCCAACTTTTTTTTCTGCACCAGAGACGCCATTATGAAATTCATATGTAGAATCACCCCCTGATTCCTAAAATCAAGGTTATTTTTAATTCTATGGTAATGTTTTTGAGATATTAACGAATTGCCGTTATTTCAAAAAAAAAAAAAAAAAAAAAATTGGGTCCACTTAATCATATATATCTCAAGAACGAATTGAGCAGTTCCAAAACGGTTTGAAGTTTTTAAAAGGTAATAAAATTTGCTATAAACTGTGCACACCTTTTGCGGGGCACTGCAGATTCAAAGATAACGAACGATCATTACGGATTTTTTAATTTTTTTTGTAAAAATAAAAAAAATTTTGTATTTTGCGAGGAAGGATCTCGAAAACTTTTTATTTTTTTGCAGATTTTTTCTGTTCTCTCTAAGCTCTGTTTTATTACAAAAAAATGAGCTTTCACTCAACAAAATCGATGGATCAGTACAAAAGTTATAAGCATTCAAGTAAATATATCCATTTAATACTTAATTACCTTACTGGTACATATGCGTTAGTATTCGTATATCAGTGAGTTAGTGAATATTAATATGCACCAGTAAGGTACTTAAGTATTAAATGGGAATATTTACTTGAATGCTTATAACTTTTTTATTAGTCCATTGAATGAAAGCTTGTTTTTTTGTAACAAAAAAAGAGCTTAGAGAGAAATCAAAAAATCTGCAAAAAAATAAAAAGTTTTCGAGATCCTTCCTCGCAAAATACAAATTTGTTTATATTTTTACAAATAAAATTAAAAAAATCCGTAATGATTGTTGGTTATCTTTGAATCTGCAGGGCCCCGCAAAAAGTTTTGTATGCACAGTTTATAGCAAATTTTATTACCTTTTAAAATCTTCAAACCGTTTTGGAATTCTTGAGATATATATGATTAAGTAGACCCAATTTTTTTTTTTTTTTTTTTTTGAAATAACGGTAATTCGTAAATATCTCAAAAACGTTACCATAGAATTAAAAATAACCTTGACTTTCTGAATCAGGGAGTGATTTTACATAGGAATTTCATAATGGCGTTTCTGGTGCTTTCTGGCTGTAAACCAGTGATATTATTCAAACAAATATATCGCGCCATTTTCCATATGACTTATTATAACTACGTGATTCAATGGCCCCCAAACTTAAAATCTCACGGAATTTTGAGTTGCCCATAGTGGACATAACCCTTTGGAAAATAAGTAATCCATATACTGATATTAACTCAGAGGTTTGGCACGCGGATGGATCAAAATTTGATGACGAAAAATGGCAGCTGAAATCGATAACAGTGGGATATTATCCCACTATTTTCAGGCAAACGTCCATGCAAGAGAACTTTGCGGAAGAGAATGTCTACGAAGGAGCTTATTATCCTCGAGGAGTATCCTCATTACGTCAGACAGCCAGGCAGCCATGTGTGCCTCGTAGTCTTACACATTTACTGTTAAGCTTATGTTAGCTGGAGGATGAAAGGCCAATTGATCTTATTAGCAAGGCAGAGACTCTCCCTTCGTGATATGATGTACAAAACCTGTAGAGGTAATTCACTACACCAAAAGCCTTCACATACAGAGTAATAGACGGAAAGGTTAAGCACAATAGATCTAAATAAATGTCCCAGTGCATCGAAGCCTTAAAATAATATTTAATATTCGTGCTTATAAACAAAGTTATTTTGAACAGAACATTATAAATAACTTTATTAGTAGGTAAAACTCGTGGCCAAGTAGGTGGGGGATATACGGTCAGTGATCATGAGTTCCATTGACCCTTTACCACTTCAAATTGCCATAACAACAATTGGCCTTATGACCAATTTAAATAGTGTTTCTTCGTATTTCTAAGCTATCATCGCCGGACTTATTTTAATCGATTTTTCGGAACCCATTTATGGACCTAATAGAATTCTAAAACTTCCTTATTCATAGCTTAGACAACTTTTACACTCAATGCATTAATTGGTATTTTTATCCCAACAAACGCATAGTGAAAATATTAAAATTTAGGTGTTATTCGGAGGAGTGACTTAAGGTTGTGGTTGTTGAAACGATAAAGACACTACCCGAAGATTTTGGGTAGTATTATCGATGTTGATGGTCCTTTTCCGGATATAGAACCGGTACGTTATGGTAACAAGCACTAATAAGGTTTAAGCCGCCCACCACCTCCTTGTTCCTTGAGGAACTTGGGGTCGCCAGCGCCTCAACCGCTGGAGAAACAAGATTTTGGAAGGGTTGCGCTACACAACCCCTTATATCAATTTGTGTATTTTATTTGCCTCTTAAGACAGGCATACCTGCGGTTGGTATATTCAAAGGTCGCTCAACCGCTGGGGAGCTATCAATTTTTTACATAGTGAGTAACGGATTATTTATCAAAGAATTTTTGGCTTGTCATCGAAAGATTATCGATTTATTAACAAAAAGTTTTGGATTATTTATTGAAATGTTATTGTTTTGTGATTGAAAAGCTATCGATTTTTAATCGAAAAGTTATCGATTTTTTACCAATTTGTTAGCAGAAGTTTTTAATTTGTTATCAAAAAAGTTAAAGAAATCTTTTCGATGTTTTAGTGAAAAGCAAACGATATTTTATCTAAATCTATAAATTTTTTATCAAAAATATTTCGATTTGAAAAGAGGAAGTTATCGGTTTACTATTATATTATATATATAATCGATAAGTTATACACAACTCATCGGTGTATTATGAAACAAATACCGATAAAAATTTAATATAAAATCGATTACACATCTGTAACCTGTCGTTAAGAAGTCGATAAGAAACCAAATATATAAAAAAATAAAGAGAAATAAAGAGAGAGAGGCCAAGCTTCTCTACCAATTTGCGTCGTACGCCTTTTTAATATTCCTGCAAATAATAACGATAATAAGCCGATAACAAACCGATCACTCTTGACGATAATAATTCGACTTCGAGAATAAGCCGAGATAATAGAACAGTAACTTTCCGGTATCGATTGTTACGGAAAACAAGTAAAATAAACTGTTCTTGAAGAGCTTGAAACTATTTGTTATGTATCGTAACAAAATAATAATAACATTTTCCTTAGCTCCCAGTGCCTCGGGACACCTGGAGCGCAGTTAGCCATAGTGGTATAGCGTCATCAATTCCAGGACGAACATACTAGCTGATTCCGTAACTGCGCTTCCAAGGGGCTCTTAGAGTCATAATAAAGGTGGACGATTGACCAAAGGGTACCCATATCGCAGACGAGGCGATACATGTGTACACCGATGGCTCCGAATTAATGAAAGGAGTCTGCGGTATACTTTGCTGATGCGGAAATAAACAGATCCTACAAGCTGCCAGATCAATGTAACATTTTCATGCGGAAGTAGTTGCGGTAACCAAAGCGGTAGAAACACTTTTATATTGACAGCCAAGTAGCAAATAACGCAATAATCTCGGATAGCACAGCATCTATATGTGTGTAAGAGTGTAAGCAATCCCTGGAAAGAATCGGGATAGGGAGAAGCAAACATCTTTATTGGGTCCCGGGGCATAAGGGAATAGATGGAAATCAAAAAGCGGATGAACTAGCTAAAAAAGCGCATCCCTCAAAGTTTGCTCTGTAAAAGTCCCAATAAGATTGGACGAGATTACGACAAGGCGAGAGTTGCACGTGATCGACCGAGCGGGAAAAGCGTGGACCCAAGCTCGGTGCTGTAAAGTATCGAAAATCATGTGTAGGTCTGACAACCTTAGACTAGAAAATTTACTCTTATCATTAAAAATAGAGGACTGTAGGCGCATGGCAGCTATTCTGACTGGACACTGCCTTTTGGCGTCACATGCCTTTAAACTAGGCTTGGTCAGTGATAGCAGAAGTAGAAAGTGCGGGTTGGAGGAGGAAACGATCGAGCACGTTTTGTGCTCATGCCCTGCGCTTTCCAGGCTAAAACTCCAGCTATTTGGAGTTATACAGCTGTCATATAAAAGCAGCAAATAGCATCTTAAAACTATGCTGCTAGTATTTGTTAATAAGATAGATTAATTTTGTAATATAGGTCCTGATTTTTGATAGGATTTGATTTTTGTTAAACAAACTGTTAACACTACGAACTGATTAAGTCTATGCGACTGCCAGCTCTACCTTACCTAACCTAGCTTTATTTTGCACAAAAAAAACTTGAACCAAATAAAGTTATGGGGTGGCAGGCAGCCAAACTTTAATTGAGCCAACTGCTACTTACAGAACTAATGAGAACCGAAGTGTGGAAAAAAGAGTACGCGCGCTAACTTCATAAATTCGTAAATTGTTTATGAGTTGTATGAAGTGTAAAAGCCGCGGTGGAAGGAGGCTGTGACAAACCTAACAAGCATTTGAAAATATGTACTTAAAAATAAATAAATAAATTTATGTGTCGCTTCTGTTACCACACATCTAAGATACATAAGTACATATATTATCATATTCAAATTGTTGTATATCTGTTGTTGTTGGCAGTAATAAATTTGTAATATGACATTGACAGTTTTTGATCGCTTTAAAGTTACTGGTGGTTGGGATGGTTTGTGTCATTGCGTGCATGTAAATTAACCAAAACTTTTGCCTCATTTTGTGGTTGGAAAAGACAGTGAGATTTATTTTCATTTGCATTGAACATTACTTCACATAAGTATTTTTATACTCAGTTGAGCACAGTATACAGAGTATATTAACTATGATTGGATAACGTTTGGTTGTACAGGTATAAAGGAATCGAAATAGATATAGACTTCCATATATCAAAATCATCAGCATCGAAAAAAAATTTGATTGAGCCATGTCCGTCCGTCCGACCGTTACCACGATAACTTGAGTAAATTTTGAGGTATCTTGATGAAATTTGGTATATAGGTTCCTGAGCACTCATCTGAGATCACTATTTGAAATGAACGATATCGGACTATAACCACGCCCACTTTTTCGATATCGAAAATTTCGAAAAACCGAAAAAGTGCGATAATTCATTACCAAAGACAGATAAAGCGATGAAACTTGGTAGGTGGGTTGAACTTATGACGCAGAATATAAAATTAGTAAAATTTTGGACAATGGGCGTGGCACCGCACACTTTTAAAAGAAGGTAATTTAAAATTTTGCAAGCTGTAATTTGGCAGTCGTTGAAGATATCATGATGAAATTTGGCAGGAACGTTACGCCTATTACTATATGTACGCTTAATAAAAATTAGCAAAATCGGAGAAGAACCACGCCCACTTTAAAAAAAATTGTTTTTTAAGTAAAATTTTAACAAAAAATTTAATATCTTTACAGTATATAAGTAAATTATGTCAACATTCAACTCCAGTAATGATATGGTGCAACAAAATACAAAAATATAAGAATATTTCAAAATGGGCGTGGCTCCGCCCTTTTTCATTTAATTTTTCTAGGATACTTTTAATGCCATAAGTCGAACAAACATTTACCAATCCTTTTGAAATTTGGTAGTGGTGATTTTATGACGTTAACTGTTTTCTGTGAAAATGGGCGAAATCGGTTGAAGCCACGCCCAGTTTTTATACACAGTCGTCCGTCTGTCCTTCCGCTCGACCGTTAACACGATAACTTGAGCAAAAATCGATATATCTTTACTGAACTTAGTTCACGTACTTATCTGAACTCACTTTATCTTGGTATAAAAAATGAACGAAATCCGACTATGACCACGCCCACTTTTTCGATATCGAAAATTACGAAAAATGAAAAAAATGCAATAATTCTATACCAAATACTAAAAAAGGGATGAAACACGGTAATGGGATTGGTTTATTGACGCGAAATAGAACTTTAGAAAAAACTTTGTAAAATGGTTGTGACACCTACCATATTAAGTAGAAGAAAATGAAAAAGTTCTGCAGTGCGAAAGAAAAAATCCTTGAAATATTAGCAGGTATTACATATATAAATAAATTAGCGGTATCAAACAGATGATGTTCTGGGTCACCCTGGTCCACATTTTGGTCGATATCTGGAAAACCCCTTCACATATACAACTACCACCACTCCCTTTTAAAACTCTCATTAATAACTTGAATTTGATACCAATATCGTACAAATACATTCTAGAGTCGCCCCTGGTCCACCTTTATGGCGATATCTCGAAAAGGCGTCCACCTAAAAACTAAGCCCCACACCCTTTTAAAATACTCATTTACACCTTTCATTTGACACCCATATCGTACAAACAAATTCTAGGGTCACCCCTGCTCCACCTTTATGGCGATATCTCGAAACGGCGTCCACCTATGGAACTAAGGATTACTCCCTTTTAAAATACTCATTAACACCTTTCATTTGATACCCATATCGTGCAAACAAATTCTAGAGTCAACCCTAGTCCACCTTTATGGCGATATCCCTAAATGGCGTCCACCTATGGAACTAAGGATTACTCCCTTTTAAAATACTCATTAACACCTTTCATTTGATACCCATATCGTGCAAAAAAATTCTAGAGTCAACCCTGGTCCACCTTTATGGCGATATCCCTAAATGGCGTCCACCTATAGAACTATGGCCCACTCCCTCATAAAATACTCTTTAGTGCCTTTCATTTGATAGACATGTCATACAAACACATTCCAGGGTTTCCCTCGGTTCATTTTCCTACATGGTTATTTTCCCTTATTTTGTCACCATAGCTCTCAACTGAGTATGTAATGTTCGGTTACACCCGAACTTAACTTTCTTTACTTGTTTTTTTTTTTTCAAATTTTCGCCTGGGAACTTAGTTGTGCATTTACAATTTTTTTTGAATATTATAAATATGAAATGAGCGTATGCTTGAAAATTTTTTCAATTATTTTCTGCGCTAACATAAATGTTTTAATAACTAAATAAATAAATTTATGACAATGCGTTTGCGACCACAAATTGTTGATTTAATTTGAGAAAGATATAGAAAATTTTATTATGTTATTGGTCTTATATATTTGGTGGATTGTGCTTCTTGATCATACTGACAGAGTGTTCAAGGAACCGGTATTGGAGCACGTAGATTTAGCCATGTTTTAATAATATTGATTCAATATGCCTATATGTATTACCCCGGCTCTTGTTAAGCTGGGGCATTCAACGTGTTAGGTAATAGCAAGACAGGTGAAGCACTTTCCAAGACGCTCTGCAATGATTTTGAAGCGAATATTGAAAAGTCTCAAGCTGCGCTACATCTTTTCCAACTGTATTTCGTAAAGGAACGAATACATTTAAGAATAATCAATTCCATTTCAGTAAAGCTCATATAAATATCCGAAAAGTGTAAATTTATTTCAGAAAACCTCAACTTTGTTTTAGAGAAGCTCAAATGTAATTCAAACAAGTAAGGAAGGCTAAGTTCGGGTGTAACCGAACATTACATACTCAGTTGAGAGCTATGGAGACAAAATAAGGAAAATCACCATGTAGGAAAATGAACCTAGGGTAACCCTGGAATGTGGTTGTATGACATGTGTATCAAATGGAAGGTATTAAAGAGTATTTTAAGAGAGAGTAGGCCATAGTTCTATGGATGGACGCCATTTAGGGATATCGCCATAAAGGTGGACCAGGGCTGACTCTAGAATGTGTTTGTACGATATGGGTATCAAATAAAAGGTGATAATGAGTATTTTAAAAGGGAATGGGCTTTAGTTCTATAGGTGAACGCCTTTTCGAGAAATCCCCATAAAGGTGGACCAGGGGTGACTCTAGAATATGTTTGTACGATATGGGTATCAAATGAAAGCTGTTAATGAGTATTTTGAAAAGGAGTGATCCTTAGTTCCCTAGGTGGACGCCGTTTCGAGATATCGCCATAAAGGTGGACCAGGGGTGTCTCTAGTTGTACGATATGGGAATCAAATGAAAGGTGTTACTGAGCGTTTTAAGAGGGAGTGGGCATTAGGTCTATAGGTGGACGCCTTTTCGAAATGTCGCCATTAGGGTGGGCCAGGGGTGACTCTAGAATGTGTTTGTACGATATGGGTATCAAACGAAAGGTGTTACTGAGCATTTTAAGAGGGAGTGGGCATTAGGTCCATAGGTGGACGCCTTTTCGAAATGTCGCCATTAGGGTGGGCCAGGGGTGACTCTAGAATGTGTTTGTACGATATGGGTATCAAACGAAAGGTGTTACTGAGCATTTTAAGAGGGAGTGGGCATTAGGTCTATAGGTGCACGCCTTTTCGAGATATCGCCATTAGGGTGGACCAGGATTGACTCTAGAATGTGTTTGTACGATATGGATATCAAATTAAAGGTATTGATGAGGGTTTTAAAAGCGAGTGGCCCTTAGATGTATATGTGAAGGCGTTCTCGCGATATCGACCAAATGTGGATCAGGTGATCCAGAAAATCATCTGTCGGGTACTGCTAATTTATTTATATATTCAATAACACTAACAGTATTCCTGCCAAGATTCCAAGGGCTGTTGATTTCGCCTTGTAGAACTTTTTCATTTTCTTCTACTTAATATGGTAGGTGTCACACCCATTTTACAAAGTTTTTTCCAAAGTTATATTTTGCGTCAATAAACCATTCCAGTTACCATGTTTCATCCCTTTTTTCGTATTTGGTATAGAATTATGGCATTTTTTTAATTTTTCGTAATTTTCGATATCGATAAAGTGGGCGTGGTTATGGCCTGATTTCGGCCATTTTTTATACCAAGATAAGGTGAGTTCAGATAAGTACGTGGGCTAAGTTTAGTAAAGATATATCGGTTTTTGCTCAAGTTATTGTGTTAACGGCCGAGCGGAAGGACAGACGGTGGACTGTGTATAAAAACTGGGCGTGGCTTCCACCGATTTCGCCCATTTTCACAGAGAACAGTTAACGTCATAGAATCTATGCTCCTACCAAATTTCAAAAGGATTGGTAAATTTTTGTTCGACTTATGGCATTAAAAGTATTCTAGACACACTAAATGAAAATGGGCGGAGCCACGCCCATTTTGAAATTTTCTTTTATTTTTGTATTTTGTTGCATCATATCATTACTGGAGTTGAATTTTGACTTTATTTACTTATATACAGTAAAGATATTAAATTTTTTGTTAAAATTTGAATTTAAAAAAAAATTTTTTAAAAAATTGGGCGTGTTCTTCATCCAATTTTGCTAATTTTTATTTAGCGCATATATAGTAATAGTAGTAACGTTCCTGCCAAATTTCATCATGATATCTTCAACGACTGCCAAATTACAGCTTGCAAAACTTTTAAATTACCTTCTTGTAAAAGTGGGCGGTGCCACGCCCATTTTCCAAAATCTTACTAATTTTCTATTCTGCGTCATAAGGTCAACCCATCTACCAAGTTTCATCGCTTTAACCGCCTTTGGCAATGAATTATCGCATTTTTTCGGTTTTTCGAAATTTTCGATATCGAAAAAGTGGGCGTGGTTATAGTCCGATATCGTTCATTTTAAATAGCGATCTGAGATGAGTGCTCAGGAACCTACATACCAAATTTCATCAAGATACCTCAAAATTTACTCAAGTTATCGTGTTAACGGACGGACGGACGGACGGACGGACATGGCTCAATCAAATTTTTTCTGGATCCTGATTATTTTGATATATGGAAGTCTATATCTATCTCGATTCCTTTATATATGTACAACCAACCGTTATCCAATCAAACTTAATATACTCTGTGAGCTCTGCTCAACTGAGTATAAAAAAGTCAACTGCATTTCAGATTTTCCGAATGTACTTCAGAAAACCTCAAATGTATTTCAGAAAACCACACACTTATTTCGGAAGATTTAAAAAATATTTCAGAAAGTCAAATGTATTTCAAAAAAATCAGTAACTGTATTTTAGAAAAACTCAAATATTTTCCAGAAAGGTCACTGTTGTGTGGTGGTAGCACCTACCATATCGAGGGCCCTGGATTCAACTCCGGGCAAAGTAGCATCACAAATTTTGAAAAAAGTTTTTTCATTTAGAAACAAGTTTTTCCTCGAAATTGATTTTGCAAACACTTCGCATGAATTTCTGCCATGAAAAGCTTCTCAGGTAAAAGTCATCTTCCTTGCAGATGTCATTCGGAGTCGTCATAAAACATGTTGGTCCCGTCCCGCCAATTTCTAGGTAAAACAAAAAGAAGCACGACACATCTGACACATCGTTCCCGAGATGGTCGGACCAGCACCTTAATGGTGCTGTGTTACCGGAGCGTATCGGATCTGTATCCGACAAAGGACCATCACATCGATAACACTCCCCAAAGCCTTCGGGGAGTAACTTAATCGCTACAACAACAACGACACATCTTGGAAGATATGCTCCATTTATTTGGAAAAACTACCTTTAGCTATTCCAGGGTGCTAATATTTCTCGTTCATATCAATACAACTCCTTTATACCTGCTAAATTAAAGAGTGGTAGCGGTTTATTTGTTTCATCTCTGAACATTCTGACCTTTCTTCAGATCTCCAAATTTCGATAAATATCTGCCGATAGGGGAACTGTTCCCAGTGGCGGATCCAGGCTGCTTTTTGAGAGGGGGGAGGGGGCGATTTCAGTCAGTAATTGTTTCTCCCAACAGCTGATGTCTTTTGAACAAAGTTCACATCAAGATACTTTATACGTGAAAATGCAATAAAAAACAACAAGGGAAACGTATATCAGACCGTTATTTTTTTGGGGTAAATTTATTAGTATTTTTTTACATCGTTTAATAATTTCATACACATATTTGGTTTCATTTAGTTATTCAAATTAACAATAGTACATCCAATTATTTGACATCATTTTTATCTTCTGCATAATTCATATTCACACAGTAAATTTAATTCTATGCTTCCTTTTTTTTACATATCTTTCAATTATATGATCAATATCAATCTCAATATCGAAATGGTTATTTAAAAGTGCAAGACCAGTGAGTCTGTTCTGGGACATTGTGGACCGTAACCACGTTTTCAACCGGCAAAGTGCCGAAAAACTCCTTTCAGCACAAGCATTGCTAGCTGGAAGCGTGGCCAGAATTTTGATAAGAACATGTATTGATGGAAACGCATATTCATTGCAATCATTTAAACCTTTTTCAGCTGATAGTGGAATTGATTTTTTGTGTTGCTTATCAGACCAGCGTTCTGACTACACTTCGTACTCTCCATCTATATAAATTGCTTTTCGATAATACTCTTCAGCGTCTGATGAAGTGTAATTCGCTCGATGTATTTGCTTTTTAGCAATTCGTGGGAGGACAATATCAAACTTCAACTCATTGCTATGGCGCCTATTTTTTTATAAAGTCCCGAAAAATGACTTCCTGCTTCAAGTCTATGGTTTTTTAATGTTCGCAAAGTGTCACTCAATGCTTCAGAAGCTTGATTCAAATCTATTGACGGCGTTTGGAAAAGTAAGCTTAGTGGTCGTGTAACAGAAAGTACATTGCTCAAACAAATCATTGAAATCACGAACTCTGTCTCGCAAATAGATTTCAACATAGAACGGGCCTCAGAACTTGTTGTTGAATCTTGCCAAGTAGAAATTTCTTGAAACGAAGCAAAAATTTTTGTGATGTTTTCTTCAAACTGCATTATATCATCATGTTTTTCAAACCAGCGCGTTTCACATAGTCCACTTAAAGATTCCTGCAGATGTTTTTTGAAAACTATGGTACGTTTCGGAGACCGATTTGGAAAACTGATAATTTTTTTCTTCAACGTAATACAATCCTTCGAATGAAAGATGATGCGCCGGCCAAGAAAGTGTTTCTATCGGAACCCGCCTATGCAAGCAGAGGTAGAGGGCGGCCCCCACTCCGTTGGAAGGACCAGGTGGAAAACGATTTAAACTCCCTTGGTGTGACCAATTGGCGCCGGTTGGCGGAGCGAAGGAGCGACTGGCGCGCCTTGTTGGACGGCCATAACCGTTTAGACGGTTAAGCGCCAATTAAGTAAGTAAGTAAGTAATACAATCCTTTGTTTGAAGAACTTTCGACGTTTTCGCAAGCGAGTTATTAAGACAATGGTTGAAACACGGACAATGATTATCATTGATACATATTTTAATAAGACCTGCGCAGCTCCCTTAACTTGTGATGTATTTACAGAACATCCATCCGTTCCAATTCCAAAAAATCTTCGAAGGGTAGTCCTAAATTATTAAATCACTATGTGTGCCAAGGCTACACTTGTCAATTTTTTTCTCCATTTGTAGCGTCTTCTTCTCGAATCGAATCGTACGCATCAAGGAAAGTTACAAAATCTTCTCTTATATTGCCATCATATAAGATTCTGAATAAACTTTATTGAATAAAGTAAGGTTTGATTCAGTATGTTAACAACAGCGCAAATATTTCTGAGCATTGAACTGATTTGCATGGGCATTCTTACCTGAGCGCTATTGTTCCCACCTCCCTCCCCCCTCCCCCCCTAAAACCCGCTACTGACTGTTCCTTTACTTCGTTCATATTCTTGGTAATGACGAGAGTCGCAGCGTCTGCTGTGAGTAAACCGGAGTCTCTTCGTTACCTTCTTTCATTTTATCAATAACTTCGGCTGCGGTAAGGCCACCGTTATTTCGCATGGTGGTCCAGTGGTTAAAATCTCTGCTCAAATATCGTGCAAGCCTCTAAGCTTTGTAGTCGGTTGGTATTGAGTTCGGCGGTGCCCTTTAAATCCAATAGCGTACAAGAAACTATGATTATGTATGTTTGCTGTGGGGTTATACCGTAATGAATATCGGAACAGCTTGTTGAATATCAAAAAATCGACAAAAAATCGAAAGAAAAGGACAAGTATAATTGCAACAAAAACATTGTTTCGTTATTCATTCTTTTATGATACGGTAGCGCTGTGCCAAAACACAGTTTATGTCAAATGAGGGCAATTGCGAAGAACTACCTCTCTATTTTTGTATCTTGGCCAAAGCGGTTTTCAAACTTTCAAAAAAATAACAAAAAACTACCACAATTGAAGGGCTTAGAACCAGGATCTAAGTAACATCGACGTTGAATTGAGATAATTAAAGTTAATGTAAATTACTTATTGTAAATTCTGGGTAAATGCGTTTGAAATGATTCCTGTCTAAATGAATGCAGGTTAGTCAACTAATTCAAAGGATGTTTACTGCAGATGGAAAATAACTGTAAATTTCCAAAATTTATTGCAAAAATTTCCAAAAATTATTGCAATAAAATTTCGAACGTTGAGTGCTCAGCCAAAAGAACATGTAGAATTTTTTTTTGAGTATGCAGCCTTGTAGCCCGTTTAATTTTAGTATAATAAAGTGCTAAACTGAAGTTCGTAGGAAGTCTCACTGATTTTTGGCAATTTTTTTTCTGGATCCAAGCGCACTTAGACCGTTTTGGCTCCAAAAATTGTTGCAATAAAATTTCGAACGTTGATTGCTCGGCCAAAAGAACATGTAGAATTTTTTCGAGTATGCAGTCTTGTAGCCCGTTTAATTTTAGTATAATAAAGTGCTAAACTGAAGTTCGTAGGAAGTCTCGCTGATTTTTGGCAATTTTTTTTCTGGATCCAAGCGCACGTAAACCGTTTTGGCTCCAAAAATTGTTGCAATAAAATTTCGAACGTTGATTGCTCGGCCAAAAGAACATTTTTCGAGTATGCAGTCTTGTAGCCCGTTTAATTTTAGTATAATAAAGTGCTAAACTTAAGTTCGTAGAATGTATCGCTGATTTTTGGCAATATTTTCTTTCTTACGAGGATAAGGACTTTTTTCCATATAAAAAAAATTACGTTAAAAAATTCTTATGGGGTATATAACTCACGAAAAAAATTGCCAAAAATTAGGGAAATTTTTTACAAAACTAAGATTGACTGACTTACTGGCTACAAAACTGCATACTTGAAACAATTCCGCATGTTCTTTTGGCCGAGCAATTAAATTTTATTGCTTGGAGGAGCGTACTTAGATCCTTTTGGCTCCAATCATTAATGCAATAAAATTTAGTACGTTTTTGGCCTGGCAAATATATGGCACTAATATGTCCAAAATTGCTTGCATCGCATTGTCAACAAATAGGCACTATATTAAATATACAAATATGGGTATAACTCAATTAAAAAAAATGTCACTTAGATCCTTTTGGTTCTGAGCCCTTCAATTAATTTTATAAATATTTTCCAAAATTGCCAGCCTTTCAATTGTCATAATTTGTTCCAGTTTCAAATCCAGTTCCAAAGTCCAAACCAAAATGAATTGAAAACAGTAGTCAAAGGCTTAAACCAATACGGGATTAAAAAATAGGTCGATACTTCTAAGCGTGTACGCAAAATTTCACTGTTTTTGTTTTTGGTTGAGACTTGTTTTGCTAACGTCCATATATTTATTACAATAAAAAAATTGAACTACTAGGTTCATAGTTAATTTATTATTCATACATAATTTTTTTGGACAAACTAGAGATATACGCCGCCGCCGTCGCAAAAACGCATTTGGAAACATTTTGCATTTTTATGGTTGCACCTCTGCAAAAAATTTTCCTTGAAAAGGGTTAACACAGATGAATCTCTTTTCGGATACCATTTTTCAACAGCTACTTCAAACCAGACTGAATATGGGGTTTAAATACCCCTGTATGATTCCCAACTCATACCTACATATATCATTATTGCAATAAAATTTCGAACGTTGAGTGCTCAGCCAAAAGAACATGTAGAATTTTTTTGAGTATGCAGTCTTGTAGCCCGTTTAATTTTAGTGTAATAAAGTGCTAAACTGAAGTTCGTAGGAAGTCTCGCTGTTTTTTGGCAATTTTTTTTCTGGATCCAAGCGCACTTAGACCGTTTTGGCTCCAAAAATTGTTGCAATAAAATTTCTAACGTTGATTGCTCGGCCAAAAGAACATGTAGAATTTTTTCAAGTATGCAGTCTTGTAGCCCGTTTAATTTTAGTGTAATAAAGTGCTAAACTTAAGTTCGTAGAATGTATCGCTGATTTTTGGCAATATTTTCTTTCTTACGAGGATAAGGACTTTTTACATATAAAAAAAATTACGTTAAAAAATTCTTATGGGGTATATAACTCACGAAAAAAATTGCCAAAAATTAGGGAAATTTTTTACAAAACTAAGATTAACTGAATACAAAACTGCATACTTGAAACAATTCCGCATGTTCTTTTGGCCGAGCAATTAAATTTTATTGCTTGGAGGAGCGCACTTAGATCCTTTTGGCTCCAATCATTAATGCAATAAAATTTAGTACGTTTTTGGCCTGGCAAATATATGGCACTAATATGTCCAAAATTGCTTGGATCGCATTGTCAACAAATAGGCACTATATTAAATATACAAATATGGGTATAACTCAATTAAAAAAAAAAATGTCACTTAGATCCTTTTGGTTCTGAGCCCTTCAATTAATTTTATAAATTTTTTTTCAAAATTGCCAGCCTTTTAATTGTCATAATTTGTTCCAGTTTCAAATCCAGTTCCAAAGTCCAAACCAAAATGAATTGAAAACAGTAGTCAAAGGCTTAAACCAATACGGGTTTAAAAAATAGGTCGATACTTCTAAGCGTGTACGCAAAATTTCACTGTTTTTGTTTTTGGTTGAGACTTGTTTTGGTAACGTCCATATATTTATTACAATAAAAAATTGAATTACTAGGTTCATAGTTAATTTATTATTCATACATAATTTTTTTTGACATACTAGAGATATACGCCGCCGCCGTCGCAAAAACGCATTTGGAAATATTTTGCATTTTTAGGGTTGCACCTCTGCAAAAAATTTTGCTTGAAAATGGTTAACACAGATGAATCTCTTTTCGGATACCATTTTTCAACAGCTACTTCAAACCAGACTGAATATGGGATTTAAATACCCCTGTATGATTCTCACCTCATACGTACATATATCATGAGTTGGGTTCAAAGAATCACTTGGCCTTGCATTCAAATTTCTGTTGTTTATTTGCGAAACTATAAAAAAACGTCTAAAATGTTAATTTAGATTTTCGCACTTGATCATATTCAAAACCAAAGTGTCTAGTCCCTTGGAGTGAATAACATTGATTATAGCCTCTCAACCAAGTTTAAATATCACCTACATATCACGGCTCCTGTCACAAATGTGAGTATGTTGGCACATATTTACATTTACCAGATAAGGCTCTGACTTTTCCAAGAAGACTCAAAGTGGTAAAGCAAAAGCTTTCCCAAGACTACCACTCGCGCTTCCACTCCCAAGTGCTAGCATACCATAACGTCTGTCTACAAGTCCGAAGTAGTTGGAAAATTGAAGCTACGTGGTCATGCATATTAAACTCTTATATTATAAAGCCACGAAAAAACAGTTTGTATTGAGCTTATGAGCATTAACATCTTTCAACTTAAAATTGGTCGAATTTCATTTTAAAATATCGTTTTGTTTAAACGAAGAGTATTGAAATCAATGTTTCGAACAGGAACTTCTGCAAATTTCGGCATACATTTCAAAAATTGTATCCATGTAAAATTGAAATTATGTAGATCCGCCGACGATTATAGGATTGTACGATTTTCACCCAAGAGTTACGCAATTATATCCACTTAGACAGCTTATGAATTCGAGAGTGGCATACTTGGCCGAATAGTAACTCCCTGACGTTTCAAGGTGTTTCACTGGTGATTCGCATAGACTCTTCTGTGCTGGCAAACGGTGTGAGGATTAGGGAACGCGGTAGCAGCTGTTGGTTGGGATTGCTATTGTTCGAACTTCGGAAATTGTAGCTCTTAAAAATAGCCTTTTGAAGGCGCTACAAATGATTTCAATAAATTGCGTCGAGTATCAGAAGTTAGCCCAGAAAAACTCCTTCGGTGAAACTACGCTTTGCACGAGACATACAGACAACACGTTTACAATTTGAAGTATTTGTATAGTTTTTTCGGTAGACGCAGCAGTACCAGTCCCTAAGACTGGGGTTAGGTTCGAAGCCTCTATGGAGTAAGTGAATGAAGGACAAGTCCCTCCGCAAGGAGGTAGTCCTAAAATTTGTTGAACGATCTGCTAGAAATTGATTGAAATACCAGTCATTGGTTCAGGCGAAAACCCCGGAGCACACCGGTATATAGAACCGGTTGCCAAAACTTTGATTTCCGCAAATATATATGTACATAAGCCGTCGCCGCCGATAAAGTGATCGACGTAAACGTTAAGTAACTAAATGCATACATATGTATAACCACATTCACTATATGCTTTTGACTATACTTCACGATTATGCTCATTCATTGTGCATATTGATGAGTACATTTACTACACAACCATAAATACATACATATCTACATGAACAGGTATTACCCGACAGAACACTCAAACTGCACCCATAAAACATTTCACTCAATTCATTTAATAGTCATCAGGAACGTGGTGAGAATCATGTGAAACGCGATAACTAAGCTCAACCAAAATATTCACTCCACTCACGCACATTGCTCAATGCATACAACAAAAGTAAGAGAAAATAAACAGTTTCCCTACTCCTCACACTCGCAATAAAACCAACAATAAACAATAAATCTATATATTTACAAACGTGCTCAGCTGTCAACAGCAGACTCCACTTAAAAATGAAAAAAAAGAAACAAAACCAATAGCAATAAACAAATTGACGAATTGATGATGGCTGTGGGTATTTATAAAAGTGTGCGAAAGAGATGACTATAGTGAGTTACGGGATGTAACCATATCGTGTTTTCTGTTTGCATAATGAGTGGACGATATTTTTTTGTACTTTTGCTTTGTTTTAAGCAAGAGTATTCCGCTATTGTTGTGAAAAAGAGAATAAGGTTGCACTCATGGCATCTCTTTTTAACTTAGGCAATGTTGCAGCGGATTTGTTAAGCGCCGCAGAGAATATTAAATATTAACAGTTGTTGGTTATCAGGAAATTCCCAATTGGAATGTAATTGCCATTTTCCTGTGCATTAGGAAATTTCTACAACAAATTTGAGAGCGCATACTGATAAGTGAGTGCGCTCTACATTTTTCATTGATTTATTGTTTCTTTCTAACTTTCGTGCAAGTCCGCCACTGTGCTTTGTATGCATTTCGTTCTTTTCTTCGGGAAAGTCAAGTTTACTCACAGTCGCTATTTGATTGCGTTCAGTTGCAACTCACTTGTGCGCTCTAAATGAGATTCGCTTGCATTGCTGTTCTGTTGCAGGCAGCCTTGTTGTGCTAGCAAATTGGTATGTGCATTCGCTATTGGAATTGAAGAGAGGTGTTTGGAATCTTTTTCTAATTTTTACGCATGTGTTTTGTGAGTGTATGTATGTGAGTAAACATATTTTGGTTTCTAAACGCTTAGTTAACATTTAGTTGAAAGGCCATCGTACAGTGGGTGCCAATCGTATGTATTTTTTTTATTACTCACTGCATATCAAAATTTTTAACCGATTTTGAAAACACTTGATTTAATAGAAAGTTTTTGAAATTAAGGAGAGATCTGTAATTCTGCCCAAATTTGAATGAGACGGAAACCAGATGAAAATCGCCAAACTAAAATTTGTATAGGAAAATGTAAAACTCCCAAACACAAAAAAAAAAAACAAAAATACTTTTTTAAAAAATATTCGAAACATTTATTTTTTTTTTTCATTTTTCGGTTGCATTGGATATATGCGATACATACGATATCTGCTATTTTTATAGACAATACCCATATAGCATATGGAAGATTGATTAAAGTATAAATCACCACAATGAGACATCTTAGACTCCTTTTGACGACTAAAAACTGTTTAATTAATTCTGCGATCAAAGGAAGACTCGAAATCGACTCCCTCTTATGAGTGAAATGTGATTTATTGAAAATGCAACAACAAAATGTAAAGCGATCACAAAAAATTATTAAAATAAGATTCCAAATAGACTCTTAAATGTCTCGAGTAAGAATAGCAAAAGCTTTAAAACACACTTAAAAATTATTCCCACAAGACTCATAAATGATGGTAAATATGACTCGAAAACGACTAAATACTGATTGGAAATATAGGTTAAAAGAGGCTCAACAAGTGTAGTCGAGCGTAGGGTACTATTTTCACCCGACGAGGGAGTCTTTTCTGATTAGAAAATGAGCGCATATATGCTTATTTTGATCATGCTGGAGACTCGAAAAAGACTCTAATATGATTAATAATTTCAAAAAATGCTGGGTGGGTAGTAAATGCCGTATACGTCAGCATTTGCCAAAATTTGAAGCTTCTAGCTGTAAAAATGGGGCAGAAATTACGAAAAGCTTCTAATCTGAATAATCGGCGGTATAGGATATATGCGATATATACGACCGATCTCTACTATTTTCTCAGACAACAACATATGCAGCTTCGAAGCATTTGGTGAAATTTCAAACATCTAGTTGTTAAAATGGGGCAGAAATCTCAAAAAGTTTCTTATCTGAACAATCGGTTTTATGGGGTATATATAATATTTATTAACCATCTTTAAGACTTTTTTAGACAACAATATGTGACCTATACCTAAACATTTTGGGGAAATTTCAAGCTTCTATCTGATAAAGATAAAAAAAAATCGCTTGTTTGAAAAAACGTTTGTATGGAGGATATATGCTATAGAATTGCTATGCGATTTGTTGCGACAAATGTCTTATCGTACACCAAAATATTCACGCTGACCGCATTACGTGTAGATAAGAATTTTTAATTTTCATAAAAGGCATGCGATTTGCCCCACTGTGCGTCGCTATTTGCGCTCAACCGAAATTTTGCAAGTAAATTACATAAAATTGTTGTACAATTGCCTTTGTTTCGAAAATCGCAAGAGAACGGGTTTTTGCGTAGAACCTCTCACAAGCTGTTTAAACTTCTTGATTTTGACTTTGAAGTTGATGATTATGTAAAATATTATTATGATAATGTTGATGGAAATTGTGGTACGTCGTCTTAAGCGCCATATGATGAACTCTAACAACCGACTAAATAATTTTTTTTTGTTTATCATTCCTCCAATGCGCTTGCTCCCCTCTCAATTTTTGCTGCATTTTTTCACTCAATTCACTTCTGATCACATGCCCCCTAAACCCCGGCAAACATTTGCTGTACCTCTGCCAGGGGGTTGCTCTCATACTATCTACATAACACAGCTGGCTGCTGGCCAGCACAACAACAACCACTGACCATTGCCTACCAACAACGTTCTTCTACTGCCGCCCAGCCACTTATGTTGTTGCGTCAAGTGTTGAAAAGATAAATTTTCTCTACTAGTCGTGTTAGATTCTCAACTTCTCGAATCGTTTTGCGCTGCTCGTTTTGTGAGCTTTTTTGCTTATTTTTTTGCTTTGCTTACGTCAATTACTTTTTTATTTAACGTTTTTGTTGACTGCCTCTTTGTGAATGGCCGTTTGCTCGTCGCTCAGGCAATTGTCGCCTATATCGATCAGCTGGTGGTGGTGCTGTTACTCGAATTGTTGTTGTTGTTTTTCTTGTTGCTACTGCTGCTGCTGCCAATGCCGCGTAATTCGCAGCCAGCTTTCAGACTTAGCTTGCCACCTCGTATGCGTTTCGCACAATCGACTACAATAATAGTCCAACAACGTCGGCGTTCGCTCTACTTAGTACACACTTTATTGTTGCCGACGCTTTCGTCTATTTCATCGCTTCGTTAATATCCGCAATACTAGCGCTGCTATCGTCGTGGTCGTCATTGCGTTTTAGTTTAGTACGTAGTAGATTTGCTAAATCCGTCGCACAATTGTTTGGTGGCATATTTCACGAGTGTGTGTGTGTGTGCGTTTTGTACTATGCGCTAAGCTTTGCGTTGCTCGTCGTTGACTGACGCAACTCAAAGCACACAAACGTTGCATATGTAGGGGTACGCCACCTGACATTTCGCCAACAGCCGCCGTTTTGGCATCTTCATTCAATGGTCAGCGTGACAATGGAGCGGTTGTCGTGTTAACGGATTTTTCGATTTATCGCCGTCGTCAAATAACGCTGCGCATTACGAATTTGTAAGTGAAGCGTGTTGCATTCATATGTTAAAATTCATAAACAAATCGGTTAGTTGAAACATTTTAAGGAAGAAAACAAATTGTTGAAATTTGTATACAAAAAAAGGTTTTTTGAGCGAGTTCAAGTGCAAATACCGTCGCGGTTGTGCAAAAGTCAGTAAAATTTTGCAGCAAAACTATATACAGATATATTTTGTTTTAAAATTTTTTTTTAAATTTTGAATTACTGTTTTGAAGGGTAGAATGTGTTTAAACAATGTATAGATTTATGAAATAAATAAATTATAAAAAATAAAAAAAAATAGTTTTCTACAATAAAAAAAAAAAAAGAAAATATAAAAAAATTACATAATTAATAGAAAATTATTTTAATAATCTAAACACCAAAATATTGTGTTGCAAGCAGATTACTCTCTAACATTTTGCGCGCTTTAGCCTGTTGAGCGCTAAATTGCTTTTGAAATTGCTGTCAGTTGTAAAAGAAAATGCTTCTTACCACAACTCAGTCGCAATCACAGCAGCAACAACAAAAACAAAAAGCACAACAATTAACGTCAACAAAGTCAACGCAAATCCAAGTGCAGCAACAACAATTGCATCAACAGGATATACAAATTTTGCATAACAACAATAACAACAATAACTTCTATTATCATAAAAATAAACAAAATCAACATTATACAACACAACAACAACAGCTTTTGCCAACAAAAACAACAGCAACAACAATACTTTCAACACCCACCACTACAGCCGCCGTTGTGGCAGCTGCAACATTATTGCTACAACAAACTGGCGCATTTGTACCAAGTGCCGTCGCAGCAGCTAAAACAGCAACAGTATCATCACCAATAAGAACAATAACAAACTTGCAAAATATCATTAATAGTAATTCTTGTGTCGGCGCCACGGATTTCTCAATCGCTGCAATAATGGCAAGAGGCGCAAATGCCTCAAGCCGTGAACCATCCGAAAGGAGTTTGAGTGAGTAATGTGATGTACTTATCGTTCGCCAAATATCTTTTGCACGCATGTATATTTGTATGTTGGTTTTTATACACACGTGTTAATATATAGCGCGGAATCGTACACAACCCAGATGTAACTTGTCAGCCGTATGTTTTTTTTCATCATTAAAATTTCTATTATAATATTTACACTAGTCTCCTACTAGTTTCAAATAGACAAGAATAAAAATCAAGCATTGGCGCGCAAAATAACGGCATATACTGCATACAAAATACAATGTCAATTGTGGTATTTCCATCTACAGGCGAGATGCTTAATGGTTAAGAATTACGAAGTTAGCTGTGGAATGGTCTCCGACAAGAACTTTCATACATATGGTATCGTTGTATCGATTACTTCTGTCAACTATCGGCTCCACATTGGTGACAAAATTTGTATACCCATAAAACAACTTTGTCTTACAAACATTCGATTTTTAGATTTCCGCCAAAAACGCCGTCGGAAAACTACATACCAATTTTAACTAATAAAGTCGGTAAGGTAAGGTTGAACTGGCCTGTCAGTAAAGATCTCACATAGATTGTATGTGTCCATAGTGTTTGTGTAACGACCAAACGGAAACCCCCAATGAGGCCCCAAGACCGTATGTTATATAATAGCTCCATCCTCTTGGCATATAGTAGAAGCTTTCTAGGACTTAGCTTAATTACTGCCTTGAGATCTGGCAACTCTTCAACCCCTTATAGCTGGAGCCTTGTTCTCGCAAGCCCAGGACACAAACAGAGAACGTGTTCAACCATTCCTAACCGCAGCTCGCTCTTCCTGCATCTGCTGTTACTGACGAGTTCCAACTTATATGCACGTGAGGCCCAAAGGCAGTGTCCAGTTAGTATGCCTATCGTAAGCATTAAATCTTCTCCCTTTAGAGATAAGAGCAACTCTGTACGTCTAACATCGTAGGATTTACATATGATCTTAGAAATTTTGCAGTCCGCGCTTCTGTTCAGACCTTTCCTGCTTGATGGATCATATGAAACTTCTGTCTCCTTTTCATTTTTCCCAAACGTATTGGGACGTTTACCGTCGAATAATCGAGTGCTGCACCACTTTGCCAACGCATCGGCCTTCTCGTTACCTTATATTTTTTTATGACCGTCAACCCAGCATAGATGTATGGTCCGGTCTGAGGGAAGTACCTCCAATGATTCTCTGCATTCCAGGACACTTCTTGACAAGGTACTGTTTGAGGTTATAGGCCTTGGTCGTCGCCTGACTATCAATATACATATATAGACGCGACTGCAGCTTAAGCACGCTTTCTCCACAATTTCTGCAGCTGAAATACACTGCAGGGATCTCGCAGCATGTTGGATCTTCTTATTTCTGTTTCGACACCGTAAAAAGCAGACTCAACCACTTCCGTTATTTTGGAACCATCGGTATACACGTGTATAGTACTTGGCCATACGGCCTGCACCCTAGCTGCCCCGAGGATTTAAGTCTTGTTACAGTTGCTAGCGTTATATTTTTGGCGATTCACTCCGCAGTTATGATGTGTACAATGGCATGAAATGCTGCTTTCGGGGTGGACTTCAGGGCTTTCCTTATTTGAAGCATTGATAATATGTATATCCCCTGAAGTTTTTTGGTAAACGTACTTTTTCATGTGGCTGTCTACCATACAACGATCCCATAGTTAAGTATGAGCTTGACAATTGTTGTAAATACCCAATGAGAGAGTTTGGGCAATAGGCCCCACGTGCAACCTAGCATCCTCTTGCATGCATAAAGTAGCACGGACACTTGCATCGCTCTCTCTTCCACATGGAGTTTCCACGACAACTTACTATCTAGAATAATTCCTTGATATTTTGTCTGTACTTTTCTCGTAGGGTTACCGCTCCAAGCTTAAGCTTAGTCCAATTAGGGACCTTATATTTCCTAATAACTGCTCCCGCCGGTATGCGCTGGTTGGTATGCCGGGCCTCTATGTATATATGAAGGAAGCCTTTCCGCTATCTTGTTTCATCGTCGCATTCAAAATATAAATTGGGGGAAAGTCAGAAAAGTAAAGAGAACAAGAGGAATATAGAGAAATAGTAAAAGTAATTAACAGTTATATTGAGAGTTAGACTTGAATAAGAGCAAGAGCGGGAAGACCAAATGTAAAAGCGGAAGGATTTACAGAGAATGAATGAGCCGGTAATAAATAAAATAGAAAATGCAGAGCGGAGAGGAAATAAGAGAGGAAGAGGTTTCGGCAGAGTAGAAGCAGGTGGATAGATGGGGTAAATCAAAACAATGTCTGTCGGGTTTAATCATACCGCTGGGAGTTTTTCATGTTTGTCTAAACGTATCCTACACAGAGCTATAAAGTTTTGGTAAGCCAACGTTTTGTTTTTACCATCCGGTCAATTTATAAGCTCTGATTTGTTGAAGCGCCGTTGCTGTAAAGCCTTTGCTTCTATATATTTTTACATCAGGCACCTCTTTCTGCTCAATGAGCCTACCTCAACGCTTGGTTTACATAGATAAAAGTTGCGTCGTGTTAACGTATGTCGTCAATCCCGAGTTTTCGTATTACAAGCCTTGCAGATACTCATCCGCAACTTTGTGGTATTGTTCCGAATCGGCTATCATCTCATTGACGGCAGCAGGATGTATGCATTTTCCTTAATTGTGATACTCGTTCAGTTCTGTTGACTAAAACTTTGCCATTTCCTCTCAGAAAAAGTAAATAAACCCTCCCACAAAATGAAAAACCGGCTGCAGGCGTTATTTTCCTGCACGTTACTTCATATTTAAGAAAGGCATCAAAATTAATGCTGCAGATAAGTCAAAAAGCAACAAATAAATTTACGAGGGAGATTATTATCAAAACCGACTCCATTTTGTAATATTGACTTCACCTGTCGGGTTTGCTGCATAATTGTCAGGCTATTGCCAAGTGCCACGGGCAAAGCAACACTAAAATTTTAGAAACAATTTTTTTCAATTAGAAGAAAATTTTTCTAAGCGGGGTCGCCCCTCGGCAGTGTTTTGCAAGCACTCCGAGTGTACTTCTGCCATGAAAAGCTCTCAGTGAAAACTTATCTGCCTTGCAGATGCCGTTCGGAGTTGGCATAAAAGAAGTAAGTCCCGTCCCGCCAATTTGAAGGTAAAATTGAAAGGAGCACAACGCAAATTGGAAGAGATGCTCGGCCTAAAATCTTTTCGGAGGTTATCGCGCCTTACATTTCTTTTTATTTTTTATATGTAACTGTTCAGTATCAGAGAGTGAGAGAGGGGTTTTAGAGGCATTGGTTGCAGTTGAAAAGATGGTCGGTGTCATATGGCATATGGGAACACGTTGCAAGTAGGATATACATTATGTATGTATGTCGGCGTTGATTCTAGAGTAGGTAAGAGTTTAACCTGTTACAGTATCTAGATCGCAGTTGAGCTAGAGTTAAGCGCCAAATACACGACACGAACATTTCCGCGAACATTCCCTTTATGTCATGTTTCTGCGACCTTTTCTGTCGTGTATGGTGGTGTTTGCCAGTTCGCGCAAATGTTCGCCAAAAATCAAAATATTTTAATTTTTGGCGAACATTTGCGCGAACTGTTCCAGCGTGTATGGCGAAATAGCTCATAATCGTAGTAATTTCTGAACGGAACAGACGTGCGTGGAAAAGTAAAATGGACAATAAAAAATTTCTGAGTGAATTTATTGAAATGTATAAATCTTTGCCATCATTGTGGCAAGTAAAAGGCAAAGATTATCTCTTTTTTTACGCTTAATTGCCACAGCGAGCAATATTGCTGCAGCACAATTGTTGTCCGTATTCATCGCTGTCTGAAAGAGAACTAATGTTCGGCCAAAAGTTTGTATGGTGTATGGCCAAAGCTGCGAACAAGATTGCGGAATCTTCGCGGAAATATTCGTGTCGTGTATTTGGCGCTTTAGGGGAGAACGCTTTCAACTTCTGAAAGTTCAGGGTATATAACTTTAAGAACGGGGTTCTTAGGGCGATTGCTGGTATAGAGGTCCGACGCCGTTTTCTGGATATAACTGAGAGGATGCTCAGATTTCTGTGTATTCAACAGAAACTGTTTGCTCAGCATTCATTCACTTTAGTAAGAGACAAATAACCACGTACCTGAGTGTCATTGCGAAATTTTTGGAATTATGTAGTGGCGAATGTGAGTGACTGCGACGCAAAGTTTCACGGCGTCATACATAATCTGGCCCTAAATTAACTTTTATTTAGCAATTGATATTTTTTTCTGGAATTTTCTTTACTCAATTTTTGTTCTTCATTATAATTATTAATTGGGGCCTAAGCTATTTTATCTGTCGCGTAACAAGTCTCTTCAGATATCCCTGTTTTTCGATAAATTACTCCAATTGGGAGGAAAACGGAATCAGGGCTTCCTCCACCTGCCTCTTCCAACTCTCTCCTTCTTTTTCTGTGAGGGTTCGAAACATTTTTTTTTTTTTTTAATCTACTTTTCAACTAATTATACAAAAATGAGTACAGGAAAACGACTGCAAGACTCTAAGGACAATTAAAAAGAATAACAGAGCTCCTGAAGGCAAAAATAGTGGCATATCCATTTAAAAAACCAGATTTCAAATAACTAAGTTACGACAAAAAACAGTTCGGCTTTATTTGCATGGATAAAAATAATAGTCTTGATTTTCCCGAAACCCTTGACATTAGCTCCATATTTTTTATTTCGTATGGGAGCCAATTAACAGGTAAAGTCCTCGCTCCTCAAACGAAACTCATGCCCAACAGGGTACACATCGTACCCGTCATGCCATATGGTTCCGAAGCATGGACACTGGCAACATCATAAGAAGCGTCTCTGGGAGTGTTCGAGATAAAAGTTTTTTGGAAGATTTACAGACCTCTAGGTGTTGGCGATGGCGAATACCGAAAAAGATTTAATGATGAGCTGTACCTGCGTTACGAAGATAGCGACATCGCCAGTGAATTAAAATGCAGCGGCTACGCTGACTAGGCCATGCCATGCAAATGAACGGCAATGCTTCCGCTAAGAAAGTATTTTTATCGGAATCCGCCTATGGCAGCAGAGGCAGAGGAAGAGGATGGCCCCTCTCCGCTGGAAGGAGCAGGTGGTAAACGATTTAAATTCCCGAGCCTTGTTGAACGGGCATAATCGTTTAAACGGTTAAAGAAAGAAGAAGAAGAATGTGGACCAACTCAGTTTAGTGTGTATAGAAATACTTTCTTAGCCGGAGCGTCTTCATCCATTCGTATAACATGAACTATCCAGCGAAGCCTTTTATACGCTGCACTATCTTCATTAACTGCGTAAAGCCCATCATTACCCTCCTTCGATACTCGCTGCCGGTATCACGGACAGGTCTATAACCCTTTCAGAGAACTTTTCTATCGAACACTCCAAGAGACATGTAGAGTATGGTTTTTGTACGCCGAGAGCGGTCTTTACTTTTCAATTGTCTACTAAGTCCAATGGCGGCCACCGTGGTGTGATGGGTAGCGTGCTCCGCCTATCACACCGTATGCCCTGGGTTCAACTCCCGGGCAAAGCAACATCAAAATTTTAGAAATAAGATTTTTCAATTAGAAGAAAATTTTTCTAAGCGGGGTCGCCCCTCGGCAGTGTTTGGCAAGCACTCCGGGTGTATTTCTGCCATGAAAAGCTCTCAGTGAAAACTCATCTGCTTCGCAGATGCCGTTCGGAGTCGGCATAAAACATGTAGGTCCCGTCCGGCCAATTTGTAGGGAAAATCAAGAGGAGCACGACGCAAATTGGAAGAGAAGCTCGGCCTTAGATCTCTTCGGAGGTTATCGCGCCTTACATTTATTTTTATTTTTTACTAAGTCCAACAACATGCTAACCTTTTTATACTCAGCTGAGCAGAGCTCACAGAGTATATTAACTTTGTTCGCATAACGGTAATCCGTAACGGCATAAACTAATCGAGATAGATATAGACTTATCTATATCAAAATGATCTGGGTGAAAAAAGAAATTCATCTAGCCATGTCCGTCCGTCCGCCTGTAAACACGATAACTTGAGTAAATTTTGAGGTATCTTGATGAAATTTGTTATGTAGGTTCCTGGGGATCTCAGATCGCTATTTAAAATGAACGAAATCGGACTACAACCACGCCCACTTTTTCGATATCGAAAATTTCGAAAAATCGAAAAAGTGCGATAATTCATTACCAAAGACGGATAAAGCGATGAAACTTGGTAGGTGCGTTGACCTTATGACGCAAAATAGAAAATTAGAAAAATTTTGGACAATGGGCGTGGTACCGCCCACTTTTAAAAGAAGGTAATTTAAAAGTTTTGCAAGCTGTAATTTGGCAGTCGGTGAATGTATGATGATGAAATTTGGTAGGCACGTTACTCCTATTACTATATGTGTGCTAAATTACTCCTATTACTATATGTGTGTTAGCGAAATCGAATGACGAAAAAGCCCACTTTTAAAAAAATTTTTTTTTTAAGTCAAATTTTAACAAAAAATTTTATATTTTTACAGTATAAAAGTAAATTATGTCAACATTCGACACCAGTAATGATGTGGTTCAACAAAATACAAAGATAGAAGAAAATTTCAAAATGGGCGTAACTCCGCCCTTTTTCATTTAATTCGTGTAGAATACTTTTAATGCCATAAGTCGAACAAAAATTTACCAATCCTTGTGAAATTTGGCAGGGACATAGACTCTATGACGATAACTGTTTTCTGTGAAAATGAGCGACATTGGCTTAAAGCCACGCCCAGTTTTTATACACAGTCGACCGTCTGTTCTTCCGCTCGGCTGTTAACACGATAACTTGCGCAAAAAACGATATATCTTAACTAAACTTAGTTCACGTACTTATCTGAAGTCACTTTATCTTGGTATAAAATATGGCCGAAATCCGACTATGACCACGCCCACTTTTCCGAAATCGAAAAATGAAAAAAATGCCATAACTCTGTACCAAATATGAAAAAAGAGATGAAACATGGTAATTGGATTGGTTTATTGACGCAAAATATAACTTTAGAAAAAACTTTGTAAAATGGATGTGACACCTACCATATGAGGTAGAAGAAAATGACAGAAGCTCTGCAAAAGGCGAAACCAAAAGCCCTTGAAATCTTGGCAGGAATACTGTTCGTGGTATGATATATATAAATAAATTAGCGGTACCCGACAGAAGATGTTCTGGGTCACCCTGGTCCACATTTTGGTCGATATCTCGAAAAGGCGTCCACCTGTAGAACTAAGGCCCACTACGTTTTAAATAATCATTACCACCTTTCATTTGATACACATGTGATACAAACCATTCCAGGGTTACCCTCTGTTCATTTTACTAAATGGTGATTTTCCCTTATATTGTCTCCAAAGCTCTCAGCTGAGTATGTAATGTTCGGTTACACCCGAACTTATCCTTCCTTACTTGTTTTTATTATTTTTCTGCCATGCGTTGAATTTAATTATCAACAAAGGACAGAAAAATAAATAATATGTACATACATATATACCTGAAAATGTATAAAAGACTTAATAAGGTTTCAACTATTAAGTCTTTTTAGCTTGATACCGTAATAAAAAATATTAAGCAAATATTCACACATTTACAAATCATTCAAGCAAATCACGAGTAGTTTTGGATTCATAAATAAATACATACATGAAAACAAATTTAATATACCAAATATAAAGCACACAACTATTACTATCTACATACATTCAACACTATATAGGCATTGCAAGTGCAAAACAGCGTAACAAATTTTTTGCAATTAGGCACAACTTTCAAAACTAAATTGCAAATCAATTAGAAATTTGAGAAATGAGTTCCACTTTTACTTAGATTCAATGAAGACGTTGTAGCATTAAAGACACCCCCGAAGGTTTTGAAGAGTGTTATCGATGTTGATCGATGTAACAGGCGCCATTAAGGTGCTAACCCGACCATCTCTGTAACGAATAAAAGTGACCACATTGAACCTTCTAGGCAATCCCGTCCGACCCATTTGCTCCATGAGGGACTTTTGGTGGCCAAAACTTCGTCTGATAAAGATTGAGTAGGAGAAGTTATAAATTGCGCTGACCACCCCTTGAAAGGGTTGCGCTACACAAGCCCTTTCAGCATTTGGGTATTTTAGTCCTCTGTTACAACAGGCATACCTGCCGCGAATATATTCTAAGCCCCTAATCCGCTGTTCAGACCCCCCAGAATAGGATTCATAGCTGTAGCGAGACAAATCTTGCTATTAGCAGCGTCAGAAAATATTTCACACAAATTTTGCTTATAAAATTTTGTAGCTTTTTGTTAAGCTGTTTTACACTTTTATCAACGATATAAATTTACTTATGCATATTAGCAGAAAAACGCCTCAACTAAAAACGTCAAGTAGCCAAGAGCTCACTCAGCCGCCAAGCGTTGAGATAGACGAGACAGCTGAGACAGCCGACAGCGCGCATGCAAATAAATGTTTTTCACACTTCAACCTCGTTGAAAGGAAGAGGAAACGCATCATTTTAGGCCTTTCGTAGAAACTATTTTAATGACTAAATTGTCTGAGTGTGTGCGTGTGTGTTTTTCCCTATAAATATTTCAAAATGCAAAGTTTAAAACAATTTTGTATGTAGTTGTTATTATTTTATTTGAATAGTGTTGAGAATTGACAAAGTTGACTAATAAATCTACGCAACACAGAAACACATACTAAATACACTAAGGTGCAATAAAATAGCAGCTTAATTAAATATAATAATGAGAAATAAGTCTATTTCAAATTAGTAAGGTGCTTACGACCTTTGTATATCAATCTCAAAAACGACATCGAAAAAAAATGCCAAAAATCAATGCGAATTTTGAGAGGCGTATTGTTCTTTGTTGAAGTAAAATTTGGGGTACTACAAAACTTCAGGAAAAACTCTAAAAAGTTCTAAATTTTCGTAATATTTTCTCGAATTTTCGAAATTGGTTTGCATACGTTCAGTTACAAAATTCATTGATTGCCACTGCTATTTTCGTGTTCGCTACTGTACTTACGGCAAAGGCTTTGATATAACAAATCCGACGGCGAATAACCAACGGGCGCATATTTAAAAGGTGAACACGAACGGTCACTTCTGGTGGCCAGAAAAGAACAGTTGTAATAAATGCTTCACCGCGATATGCTGATTCTGCCCGAGTCGATCAACCCTTTTCAGTATAATCGTGAGAACCAATAAATGCAAAAAATTGGTATTAAATATATGGGTGAGGAACACAATTCACTCGGATATGAATGATCGCAATGTCAATAATGACAGCACACTCACAAAGACATGATCAGAGATTATATACAAATTTCTCTTGCGAATGTGAGAAATAATATTAAGAGAACTCAATGAAGAGTGGATATTTGAGATTTTCATCGAGTACTTTATACAGACAAAATCCTTGTTGCGGCCTTACCCCGAAGACTAAGGTTTGACATGGGAGATGTCAAGCTAAAAACTTTAGCGGCATGTTGTTGTTGTAGCGATAAAGACACTTCCCGAAGGCCCTGGGGAGTGTTATCGATGTTGATGGTCCTTTGCCAGATACAGATCGGGTACATTCCGGTAACAATCACCATAAAGGTACTAGCCCTACCATCTCGGGTACGATGTGGTATGCTCACATGAAACCTTCTAGACAGTACCGCCCTGCCAACACCTAGATCCATCAGGAGTTCGGGGTCGCCAGAGCCTCGGCTTTTAATGAAACATGATTCGCCACGGGTAGGTGAGGTGGACAATTGGGTTGAAGAAGCTATATACTGCGCTGGCAACCCCTTGAATCAATTTGTTATTTTAATCGCCTCTTACGGCAGGCATTCCTACCGCGGGGATTTTCTAAGCCCCCTAACCCGCTGGAGTTTGTCGACATCGATATCACCAGATGAGTAAGGCGCATGTTAAATTGTTGACATTGATATCTGCAGCAAGTTTGGCTATTAATGATTACATAGTCCAAAAAAACGAGGCCTTTGATAAACGGAAGAACGGAAAAAAGTTCTCGTACTGACACTTCAACTCTCCACCAATCCACAATTTTCTTTTTTACACAGTTTTTTTATCAGCATTGGCAACTACCTGAAGCCTTTGGGAAGAATGTGAAAAAGTGGAGGAAGGAGAAATGTTGGTATTAGTATTATATGCTATTTATTTTTTATGGACTAATATTCATTAAGAACTTAAACTTAAACACTTCAGGATAGATCACCTTGAGAGCAGTTTAACCTAAAAATGCAAATTGAAATTAAACTAGACGAGTTATGCTATAAGTTTGTTGATAAAAATTTATCCGTGCGATGTCACCTTTCAGAAAAATATCATAGCTTTTTAGTTTTGTTGAAAAATTGCTGTAGCACAGTGTTATTGAAGCTATAGCTTCTTGATGTTATTTCCACAAGGCTATCTGCCAAAAAAAAGCGGCCACTAACTTTAGGTTCCAATTTTTTTATATTTTGTAAGTTGCATCACATTTTTTTTTTATTATTTATTAGCTTCCCCAAGCTTAAATTGACTCATCTCATTCTATTGGCAAGTCATCTTTGCTCTACTAAAAACTGCTTTCAAGTCGACAAAGATAGTGTGTGTCGGTTTTTCTTAAAAGTTTTCGCCAGCATTTGTTTTTTCGTGAAAGCTTGGATAGACCTGTCAGGAACGAAGGAACACTGCTAAGGTCGAATCAGTTCAGATCTACATGCAAGTTATTTGTTGTAGATTGAGTCGTATATGTCGCACCTTTTTTATTGCACATGAGTGTACCCATGGCAATGAATTTACATATCACACATTAATATGTACATTTATTTGCATTTAATGTATAATTTTATGCTTTATAATATGAAGTGAGGAATAATTATAACTGTAGCGCGAATAACGTCATAATTTGTGAGGAAATGAATTGCAACACTTAGTAAATCAAAATTGTTTTTTAAAATCTGTCAGTAAATTTAAATGTATGTAAATTGCGTTTTCAATTTGTTTCAGTTAATTGTTCTCTCAAGAAAAAGTTATATGAAAGAAATGTGTAACTCAATTAGTACGCATAAATTTAAATAAAATAGTATTACTTAGAAAAATAAGTCGTAAAAGTTCGCCCCTAAATTTAATGCTTAAGTATGTTGAGAAGGTTTCGAAATAAATTTTTTGGTCCTCTTTTTATACTCAGTTGAGCAGAGCTCACAGAGTATATTAAGTTTGATTGGATAACGGTTGGTTGTACAGGTATAAAGGAATCGAGATAGATATAGACTTCCATATATCAAAATCATCAGGATCGAAAAAAAATTTGATTGAGCCATCTCCGTCCGTTCGTCCGTCCGTCCGTCCGTCCGTTAACACGATAACTTGAGTAAATTTTGAGGTATCTTGATCAAATTTGGTATGTAGGTTCCTGAGCACTCATCTCAGATCGCTATTTAAAATGAACGATATCGGACTATAACCACGCCCACTTTTTCCATATCGAAAATTTCGAAAAACCGAAAAAGTGCAATAATTCACTACCAAAGACAGATAAAGCGATGAAAGTTGGTAGGTGAATTGAACTTATGACGCGGAATAGAAAATTAGTAAAATTTTGAACCACGGGCGTGGCAACGCCCACATTTTAAAGAAGGTAATTTAAAATTTTGCAAGCTGTAATTTGGCAGTCGTTGAAGATATCATGATGAAATTTGTCAGTAGCGTTACACCTCTTACTATTTGTACGCTTAATAAAAATTAGCAAAATCGGATAAGGACCACGCCCACTTTTAAAAAAAAAAATTTTAAAGTAAAATTTTAACAAAAAATTTAATATCTTTACAATATATAAGTAAATTATGTCAACATTCAACTCCAGTAATGATATGGGGCAACAAAATACAAAAAATAAAAGAAAATTTCAAAATGGGCGTGGCTCCGCCCTTTTTCATTTAATGTGTCTAGGATACTTTTAATGCCATAAGTCGAACAAAAATTAACCAATCCTTGTGAAATTTGATAGGGGCATAGATTCTATGACGGTAACTGTTTTCTGAAAATGGGCGAAATTGGTTTTAAGCCACGCCAAGTTTTCATACACAGTCGTCCGTCTGTCCTTCCGCATGGCCGTTAACACGATAACTTGGGCAAAAATCGACATATCTTTACTGAACTTAGTTCACGTACTTACCTGAACTCACTTTATCTTGTTATAAAAAATGAACGAAATCCGACTATGACCACGCCCAATTTTTCGATATCGAAAATTACGAAAAATTAAAAAAATGCCATAATTCTATACCAAATACGAAAAAAGGGATGAAACATGGTAATTGGATTGGTTTATTGACGCGAAATATAACTTTAGAAAAAACTTTGTAAAATTGTTGCGACACCTACCATATTAAGTAGAAGAAAATGAAAAAGTTCTGCAGGGCGAAATAGAAAACCCTTGAAATCTTGCCAGGTATTACATATATAAATAAATTAGCGGCATCCAACAGATGATGCTCTGGGTCACCCTGGTCCACATTTTGGTCGATATCTGGAAAAGGCCTTCACACCACTCCATTTTAAAACTCTCATTAATACCTTTAATTTGATACCCATATCGTACAAACGCATTCTAGAGTCACCCCTGGTCCACCTTTATGGCGATATCCCTAAATGGCATCCACCTATAGAACTTTGGCCCACTCCCTCATAAAATACTCTTTAATGCCTTTCATTTGATACACATGTCATACAAACACATTCCAGGGTTTCCGTCGGTTCATTTTCCTACATGGTTATTTTCCCTTATTTTATCACCATAGCTCTCAACTGAGTATGTAATGTTCGGTTACACCCGAACTTAACCTTCCTTACTTGTTTATTGTAATTTGGTTATTTTACTTTGGTCTTGAGAAACTGTTTAATTCCTTCGAACATTCTTTCAAGGTCACCAGTAGTTTTCTAATAATTGTTTTATGAAACTAATAGAGTACCCTGGTATGGTTTGCCTACACTTTTTGTCCATCCCATATCCCGTGTATCTTTCTCCCGCTCCTGCGCCCATTCCCACTCCTACTTCCACTCCATGCCTCCAATGCCTCTGAAATTTTCGTTTATGTGCAGATAGATATAAAAAGAGGTTAACAGTTAGATTAAGAATAAGGATAAGATAAAGAGTAATAGTGAGAGTTAATCTTGGATAATAGCAAATGTGGGAAGAGTAAGAGGATAAGCGGGAAGATTTACGAAATAATGAAAGGGATAGGGAAATTGAATGAGCCGATTAAGGTAAGCTAGAAAATGCAGGGGGGAGAGAAAATAAGATAAGAAAAGGGTTAAACAGAGGAGAGGCAGTTGGATGGGTGGAGAAAATTAGAACAATATCTGTCTTGTTTGATCATATGGCTGGGAGTATTTTATGTTTATTAAATGTTTCCAAGGTTAGCCAGAGATGTTTAAAATAAAGTTTTGATAAGCCAAAGGTTTTTGTTTTTCTTTTTTACCATCAGGTCAATTTATAAGCTCTGATTTGTTGAAGCCTCTGCCGCTTTATATTTTTACACCAGCCACCTCTTCCTGCTCATCGTGCCTACCTCAGCGCTTGGACTATATACCGTTTGGTTCAGGAAATACACCCTCCCACAAAAGGAAACACAGACCGCAGGCGTTAGTTTCCTACACGTTGCTTCATATTTCAGAAACGCATTAATGTATCATTTTTCTATGATACTCAAATAATTAATGCTGCAGTTAAGTCAAGAAAAAAATAAATAAATGTAAGGCGCAATGGTTTCCGAAGAGATTTAAGGATGAGTATCTCTTCCAATTTCAGTCGATCTCCTTTTAATTTTTCCTACAAATTGCCGGGAAGGGACCTACTTGTTTTTGTACCGGCATCTGCAAGGCTGATGAGTTTTCGCTGAGAGCTTTTCATGGCAGAAATACACTCGGAGTGCTTGCCAAATACTACCGAAGGTCGACCCCGTTTAGAAAAATTGTCTTCTAATTGAAAAAACTTGTTTCTAAAATTGCAAGGCAAGTAACAACACCGCGGCACGGTCGTTGGTCAGGCTTCGTGATATGGGATATAGACTTTCTGACCGCGGACACTCTAGCCTTCTTACCAGTTTCGACTTCATCCCGGACAGAACGGACTACTGTATGCCGATAACAGCTCCCTATACAACCTTCACCCCAGTTATTCCAGAGAGAGAGGAGTGGGGAAGAGGAATTATCTGGGGCATGGGACCGGTTAACTTGTTCACGGATGGGTCAAAGCTGGATGGAAAGGTTGGTGGGGGGGTCTTTTGTCAAGAGCTAAATTTAAGCCGCAAGTTTAAGTTGGCTGATCACTGCAGTGTATTCCAAGCGGAAATTGCTGCGATTAAGGATGCGGTGGATGGAATGCTATCCAGTGCTACCACGGTTAGGGAATTTAACATCTACTCTGATAGCCAATCGGCTATCAAGGCCTTGAGCTCAACTACAGTGCGATCGAGGGTGGTCTGGGAGTGCCTGACCTCGCTTGCGATTGCATCGAATTATTTTACAATTAAGATTATCTGGGTCCCGGGCCATAGTGATATCCCGGGTAACTGTCAAGCGGATCTCTTAGCCCGCATCGGTACAACTGAACCGGATGAAGATGGCTGTAGGGACTTCGGGATCCCGCTGGCCACCTGTGGATTGCTCCTCCATAGCTGGGCCTCGAATCAGCTCAGCAAACGTTGGGCGGATACCACGTCTTGCAGGGTAGCAAGATCTTTCTGGCCGAAAGTGGATGGCAGGAGGTCTGCTGAAATAATTGGGTTCACTAAGGCTTACCTATCAATGGTCATTGGGGTTTTGACAGGGCACTGTCCCATGGGTATCCATGCGGTACGTCTCAATATACTGGAAACTCCATCCTGCTGCAGCTGTATGGAGGATGATGAGGTGGAATCACCAAATCACTTTATGCTTGATTGTCCAGCTTTTGCCAGAATTAGGCGAAAGTACTTCGGTCGCGACTCACTTGGATCTCCCGAGGATATATCCAAAGTTGAGATCGGTATCATTCGGAGCTTTATCGTTGCTACCCAACGATTCTCTAAGTAGCTGGATCTAGGTCACCGTTATTTTTTGTGTATGTGGTATCACAACGGACCTTCGTGTTGTCCAAGTGAGCTATTCTTATCAGGGCAGCTACCACCTAACCTATCCTATCCTATCCTAACAACACTTAAATCGATGAGGGCGAGTTTTGTTAAATGCGACTCCATTTTGTGATATAGACTTCACCTGTCTGGTTTATTACGTCATGCGCTAAAGCAAAAATTTGCCGCCAATTTTGTGTGGTGTTGCCATATTAAAACAGTTAGTGTTGATTAATTCACGAAAATTGCGTGCATACGTTGCTGGTTAATCAAATACTAAACCACTACCACTATGACGAAGTTACTCTTGACAACACACATTCAGTTTCGATTTTGATGACCACTGCTCTAAAGAGATGGCAATTGAGTTTTCTAAAATATTTATTAAAGGTTTATTTGAACATAAATACAGCCAACAACTGCATTAGGTAATTAGAAAATATATACAAAGTCATAAATATATATGTATGCATAATATACATGAAGTATATTATGTAAGCAGAGAAAAAATCAAAAACAGCTTAATGTTAATACACAAATTCTGAAAAATAAACAAGATTTGATGACTTGATAATTATAGCAGCACATTTACGGTAAAATCAA
The DNA here is from genome assembly GCF_040869045.1 of Eurosta solidaginis. Lineage (NCBI taxonomy): Eukaryota > Metazoa > Arthropoda > Insecta > Diptera > Tephritidae > Eurosta > Eurosta solidaginis. Next base: position 249,026,255 of record NC_090320.1, on the reverse strand, counting down.
CAAATCAAAAATTATATGTAAAAAACATATACATATGTATGTACAATGTGTTGTGTAAATTACTTAAATTATTTATATGAACGTAAATGCAGAAAATTTAAATATATTTACATGTGCAAAAAACGCACAAATATGTTAAAGTGCATTTAGCAAATTCAAATAGCAAATATGAATTTATTGTAAATACATATATATGAATATAATCGCAAATTATTTGAAATACCATTCATTGGTGGAATGCATTTGCATAAAATAATTTCATAAAATAAATAATTGAATTTCATATCTCAAATATGCATCTATGCGGAAAGTGTACTATGCACTGGGGGCATGTTGCACGTGAATACTACATACTTTCATACATGTTTGCTGCAAACAGATACAAAAACAAGTTCGCATACAATCTTGCAACTTAACTGAGCGTGTATGTGAGAAATTTTGTCTCATTAGCGACAGTAAATGCGTTAAAGTTGCATTGTAGCGATATATTCAGGGGCGGATTAAGAACAGAGCTGGGGAATTTCGATTAGAATTAGAAATCATTACGATTAGAAATATAAAATAGTCTAGTCATTAGTTTTTTTTTTATTCTTTAATATTTTAGATTACTAATTGATTACTAATCAAAAATCTAATGGCGATTAGCGACGATTAGCATATCTAATCAATACTAATCAAAACTAATCAAAAAAAAAAAAAAAAATACGATTAGATTTGTTCATTAGTTTTGATTAGATCTGATTAGATCAACTATTTTGAAATATTTTTGTTGTTTTTTTCGTTTAATTCATAAAGTAAGAAACTTAAAATAACTTTTATTCACTCACTGTAAACATAAACCTTATTAAACAAGTAAGGACGGGATTGTGTTCGGCTCATAGCTATGGTCATTTCGGTACACTTATTGGTGGGTCTATCTCCACTCTCATATTAATTGTAGTATAAAAATTAAAGGCACGTTCTAAAAAAAAAAAACAAGATTCTCGACGCTTTAAATGTATGCTGACTTATATTACATATGTATCAGAAAAAGTTTATATTCGACTTCATTACTACCAACTTTTCAAAAGAAAATTCAGACAATGAATTCCGTCTTGGGGTATCGACTATTCCAGCAAATGAAAACAGCCTTTCGACGGGCGCTGATGACGTAAGCGGGGTATTGAACGCTAGACACGCTTCCTTCAGTGCACCATATTTATTCCAAATTTCAGGACCTGGTGTCGGGTCATTCAAATACGCATATAGCTGATTGCTAACCACTTCTTTGAAACCGTTTGACTCGTTTGGTGAAATTGATGTTCTGGGAATTAACGCCTCCTCATCATGCTCTGGAACCAAAATAATATTTAGTTTGAAAAATCATATCCTACAGATGAAATTACCTTCATCATTGAAATCATAAAAAGAGCTTTCATAGTCCAACTGAGGCAGTTTATTACTCAAAGAAAGTAACCATATTTCACCTTGGAGAAAGTCCAAAACGAGAGTATATACAAAAATAAATAAATTTTTTTTTTTTAATTTTCAAAATAGTTGATCTAATCAAACCTAATCAAAACTAATCGAGACATCTAATAGAATTTTTTTTGATTAGTTTTGATTAGTTTTGATTATATATGCTAATCGTCACTAATCGCGATTAGATTTTTGATTAGTTCTAATCTAATCAATAAGTAATCGATTAGTATAGCCAACTAATCCTAATAAATCAATTATTCTGCAAAGTAAAAGATTCTAATCCGATTACTAATAATTAGGTTTACTAATCATGATTCCCCAGCTGTGATTAAGAATAAGAGCCTTTCTTGTTCAGTGCAATAGGCAGGACATCGTCTTTGCTAAATTTATTTAAATTCTTTCATTGTTTTAGAATATTCACATTCTTATTAGTTTAAAGGCGTAAAAGTTTGGACGTGCAGATTTTTACCATCGTCACCAAATTACGACAGTAGGGCTAGACAGATTAAATGCAAAAATTTTGCATACACATAGCTAATGGTCTGAAAGGATACATTTGATATATTTTTTTGAAAATTGGCATCATGCCTCCTTCCACTCCTACTACCAATCCAAATCCCAATTCCAATCCCACTCCCCAACCCACTCCCACTCCCACTCTCTTTCCCATTCTCATTCGCACTTCAATTCTCGCTCCCACTCCAAATCCCACTCGCTCCTCCATTCTCACTCTAACTCTCGCTCCCACCTCCACTTCCACCCCCGCTCCCACTCCAACTCTCGCATCCACTTCCACTCCTACTCCCACTTTTACTCCAACTCGCACACCTACTCCTACGTCAACCTTCACTTCCACTCCAAATCTCACCTCCACTTCCACTGCACCCCCACTATACATGAATTTCTATAAAATATGTCGGTTGCCTCCTTCAAATATTTGCGGAGTAAAAGCTAATGAAAATTGTTCCTAATAGGAGGCATGGCACCGCCTTCTTTTCCAAAAATATTTTCTAATCCATACCTTAATCAAAACGAATGAAACAAATAAATTATCGAAATCGGTCAAGTCGTTATTACGCTTTAGCCAGACAAAAGCACAGCAATTCATTTTTACAAACATACATAGATTTTTCATCTGAGATTTACCAATTTTTCATCGAATATTTATCGATTTCTTTTCAAAAAGTTATGGATTTATTTAAAAATTATCGATATGTTATCGAAAACTTATTGATTTGTTAAAGAAAATTTTTCATCATTTATCGAAAAACTGTCTATATATTTTTAAAACGCTATCGATTTGCTATCGGAGTCTTACCAATTGTTGTCGGTGTCCTATCGATATGTTAAGACAAATAAACCGATTCATTATCTTTTTTTATAGAAAAGTTATCGATTTGATATCAAAGAGTTATCTATTTGATAACGAAAAGTACTCGACTTGATTGGAGTGTTACCAATTTGTTGTCAGCGTGTTATCGATATATTATTGACGATTCATCGGTTGGTTATGAAACAGATAGCAAAACAATTTTAATATAAATTCGATGACACACCTGTAACTCCTCGATAATAAACCGATAAGAAACCAAAAACAAAGAGATAATTCGAAAATAGTAATTCACTATAGGATGTTACCGATAAGAAGCCGACGAAGTTTTTGTCAAAAAGTAAAGGTACCTCTGTTGTGAAATATGTTGGTATTCACATTAGCACTCTTTGAAATTTGGACCGTATGTTACCTACACTCTCTTATGGACTAGAGGTTTACGCCGATCGCTTTATCGGCGGCGGCGGCGTAGGTGGCGCGCCGGCGTACCCCGGTGTTCTTACTTTAAAAAGCTTGATTTTTCTATTTAAAAAAATAATATTTAGGAAAGGTTTTGGTCGTATGTATTTAAGGAAATCAACGTGTTGGTCATTTCGGAAAGATCTGGGGTTTTTGCCTCAAGATCTCGCAGACTGTTCAAACATTTTCAGGAGTAGCTCCTTGCGGAGGGATTGTCCCTCGTTCACTTGCTCCAGAGAGGCTTCGAACCTAGCCGCGGTCTTTGGAATTGGTACTGCTGCGTCTGCTGAAAAGAAATGGCCACACTTTTGTCTGCATATCTCGTGCAAAGCGTAGTTTCACCTAGGGTTAACTCCTAATAATCGTCGCGAACACAATTTCTTTAAATCATTTGTGGCTCCTTGGCGGTCACGCACAAAGGTGACTTACGGTTGCTATTAATAGTCTATTAATACTCATGACTCTCGTAGCACAGGGCGCCTCCAGTGTTTTCGGCTGTTTTGAAGAGCTACAATTCCCGATGTGCGAACAGTAGCAATCCCTACAACCAGTCGCTACCACGCCTCCTGACCCTCACACCATATGCCAGTACAGAAGCTATAGGACGGCGACTTCGAACTCATACCTTCGTCGACGTCATTTTCCTAGAAGCTCTAGGTGTAGCCTCGAAGACTTTCCAACGGATGCTCTTGTCGAGCTATGCTGCCGAGCTACACCAGAGAAACGCCATAAAACGTTAGAGAGTGACTATTCGGCCAAGGAAATCATAAGCAATTTAAGTGAAAGTCATTGCGGAATGGGTGCAAATCGTATAATCCTCGGCGCATCTGCATGATTAAAATTTTACAAGGACCCTGGATAAAATTTTTAAAATGTAGAGCAAAGTTTGCAGACGTTTGTGTTCACAACATTGATTTCAATAGTCTTCGTTAAATCAAAACGATATTTAAGAATGAAAGTCGACCGATTTTAAGTTGAAAATGTTTACTGCTGTTTTCCGGCCTTATGATATAACAGCTCATTATGGATAACCGCGTAGCTTCAATATTCAGACTAGTTCGAATATCCACTACGTTAGGATAGTAGCACACATGGTCATTAGTTCGACTGTCTTCGGAAAGCTTTTGCTTCACCACTTTGAGTGTTCTTGCGAAAGACAAAGCCTCACCTGGTAAATATATGTGCCTACGTAATCACATTTGTAAATGGAGCCGTAACGTGTAGTTGATATTTAAACTTGGTTGATAGGCTATAATCAATGTGATTCACTCCAAAGGACTAGTTTTGGATAGGACCGCCAACTTTAGGAAATGTCAAACCGGAAGACTTGGGTGTTGAAGGATGAAGTGTGAAAATCAAAATTAACATTTCAGACGCTATTGTATAGTTTCGCAAATAAACAACAGATGTTTGAATGCAAGACTTAGTGATTTTTCAAACCCTTCTCATAAGTACATATATCCTCAACTTAACTATGAGGTAAGAATCATTTCTATGGACTGTTTATGCCCCTAGAACCTGCTAAAGTATTTTGCATCACTGATTTCGATTATTCTTTCAGCCAATCGCAATATAATATTTAAAAAAAAAATCGGCACCTTTTTTGGGGATTTTGTGTTTTTTTTACTACTTGAGGACAATTTGAAAGCAATTTGAAACGCCTTGGGTCATTTTATTTGAAATCATTGTTCATTATTAATTTTTTGAAAAAAATATGCAAAGTGAGCATATAAATTTATTATATAACTTTTCATTTAGTGCTTTGTTTTGTCCGTGTTAAGCAGACATCGAAAACGCCTGTTTTTTTAAATAACTTTGAACATTTAGAACGAGTTAAATTTCGCAATTAGTTTCTTATAACTGGCAGTTATGCGCATCCGTTGATACCACTTTCGACCATATCCGACCAATTTTCGACATGAACAATAAATGGCCTAAACAGTCTTAAACGAGTAGAAAATATAGTAACGCGCCGGACGCCGCCGCGCCGATATTTTTGACTTTCGGCGGCGGCGTGCGAAAAACGACACTAATCGGCGGCAGCGGCGGCGTTTATCGGCGGCGTATATCTCTATTATGGACAGCTCACGTACAACCCATACTTACATACGCATTTGACTGCATAAATAATTGCAATTGCTGTGAGCTGTGCAATATTTGACAGTCAGTGATTTTTTTTTTGCTCGAGAAAGCTGAATTCGATATAAGAGCCAAGTTGTCAATGTCCACTCAGTCCATGTAGCAGAAAAGACCAAATTTTGTGACGGTCAACCAATCAAAGCAACAACATATTTTTCACACAACTGATCAACGCTTATGTATGTATGTATATGTGTATGCAATTATATATGGGGTATTCCATCCCATTTCGACCGATTTTGAACCCGACCCCTTTAGAATTGACTGAAAGTTTTTCTTCTTTTTCTAGCTTACGAAAGACGTTTTTCAGACTTTTTTCAAATTTTTTCATCCAAGTCAAAAAAAGTTATGAATTTTTAAAAAAATATCGTTTTTGTTTTCAAAATGCTATAGCTTTTTCAAAAATTGACCGTTTGGGATCTTTTATTTTTTAATTTGTTTTTAAATGTACTTTTCGGAAAAAATACAAAAAAAATTTTTAAAGTTTTTTTTTTGTAATTTTTCAGTTTTTCAAGATTTTTCTAATTTCGCCATTTTTTTTTTTTTTCGCTCATAAAAAACTTCAATCAATTCTGCAATCATCCCCACTAATCCCGGTGTGGGCCGATATTTATTTTTTTTTTTTTATTCAATTGAAAAAAAAAACTTTAAACATTTTTTTGTATTTTTTCCTTAAAGCACATTTAGAAACAAATTTAAAAAAAAAAGATCCCAAACGGTCAATTTTTGAAAAAGTTATAGCATTTTGAAAAAAACACCGTTTTTTTTTTTAAATTCATAACTTATTTTGAGTTGGACACCGTTTTTGTTTTCAAAATGCTATAACTTTTTCAAAAATGGACCGTTTGGGATCTTTTTTTTAAAAAAAATTTATTTTTAAATGTACTTTTCGAAAAAAATTCGAAAACATTTTTAAAGTTTTTTTCCAATTAATTAAAAAAACAAAAAAATAACGCCACACTCCGGGATTAGTGGGGATGATTGCAGAATTGATTGAAGTTTTTTATGAGAAAAAAAAAAAATGGCGAAATTCGAAAAATCTCGAAAAACTGAAAAATTACAAAAAAAAACTTAAAAAATTTTTTTTGTATTTTTTCCGAAAAGTACATTTAAAAACAAATTAAAAAATAAAAGATCCCAAACGGTCAATTTTTGAAAAAGTTATAGCATTTTGAAAACAAAAACGGTGTTTTTTTAAAAATTCATAACTTTTTTTGAGTTGGATGAAAAAATTTGAAAAAATTCTGAAAAACGTCTTTCGTAAGTTAGAAAAAGAAGAAAAACTTTCAGCCAATTCTAAAGGGGTCGGGTTCAAAATTGGTCGAAATGGGATGGAATACCCCATATACATATCTACTTATATAAGCATTTACAATACAAAACACAGCTCTATTCAATAAACTTTTTTTTTTTTTTCAAATTACTCCCACAGGTCCCATTTCCGTCGAACGTTACCCCGACCCGGATGATGATGTCGATGTTGATGTTGTCGATTGCAGTGATTCCGAATCAACGTCGGCGCGTCCAATGCGTGCTCATCATCATCGCCACCAAATACAGCAACAATTACAAGCAGGACATCACAAATTGCAGCGGCATCATCATCACAGTCAACAAAATCATAGCAACAACCACAATCTCAATACGAATATCATTTGCAATGGTGTTGGCAGTGGTAGCGTAGGTGAAGTCACACATCATGCGAATCGTAGCAGTAGTCGAGGACGCTCTTCACCTCAGAGCCCGAATAGCGCAACCGGCAACGATGAGGATCGCCTGTCGCCAGAGCCAGCGCAGGTAAAACGCAAAGTCAGCAAACCCAAATTTGAAAACTCACGGAACACATTCGTGACTAATTAAATTTTACTTTGTTTGACAGTCGGTTCCGAAAATTGTGGGTTCCTGTAATTGTGATGAACTGGTGCCTGTGCAATGCCACCTGGAAACAAAGGAGTTGTGGGATAAATTTCATGAGTTGGGCACAGAGATGATTATAACCAAAACGGGAAGGTGAGTAAATAAATTTTTTATTGGAATGGAAAATTTTGGGTAAACGAGGGTTTATAGTAAGCGTGACATTATTTTGGGAGACATTTTAAAATCGTCTTATTTTTGGACGCCCCGGAAATAATTATAGCGGACCATGTTTTATGGACTATGATTTAGGGGAAGGTCCAGAAGCCCAGGAGGGGGAAAACACAAGACAGCCATTAGTTGAAGGCTGCGGTCGATATGGATATTCCCTACATGATAAACTAGAATAGACACACTATTGCTGCCCCTGCCATTATGGCAGGCGATCTTAAAGCTAAAATGGGCAGGAAAGAGCGAGGCCCTTGGCTCTTTAGCAGTGAGATACAGCCTCCACGATGTACCATCTCCCAGCAGGCAGAGAAGCCGCTATCGAAATAGACAGCAGATGATTTCTACATTCGGCTCACACTTCGGCTCACTGGGAGCAATTCGTGACCTAGCAATGTACGCGAGTAGTGGGAGCATATTTTTTGCTCACTACGTACCGCCACTTTAGATATCAGAGGTTTCAAGAAAGCCCGAAAAACAACTGGTACTATAAAGAATGTCATGCTAGTACGGAAAGGGCTCCGCTATGTATGCGCGGTGTATGTGAGCGTTACGTGATGTCGATCGGTATGATTGCGAGGAGTTTCTGAAGCGACTGATTCAAATAACGCCCGAAAATTTTACCAAAAAACCGGCGCATAACAGAATGTTTCAAGACCATCGACCTAGTCACGGAGGAGAAAAATCGTGCTTAAGATGAGTAGGGAATACTTCTTCTTACTGCTACGCAACGTGCAAGTTAATGAACTCGACAAGGCAATCCCTGAATATTCGAAAAAACCTATCGCGAAATCAGGCTGTTTGATCGTATTGACCTCAAAGCCGATAGTTTGCATTATTAGTGCGACTTCAGACCTGGTAAGGCGACTATCGACTTCATGTTCACTGTAGGTTTAATACCGGAAGAAACCCACGACAAGAGAATATGCATGCACCACCTCTCTGTCGGCTTCAAAGGATTGGAAAGTACTTCGCTGAACCCTTCGTAGTCTTTAGACAAATCCCTATCGAGCAATTTTTTACCTGGTGGAAGTAATTAAAGCTTCTCCAACCCAATTGTCAATCTCACCTACCCGTCGCGATTCCTGTAGGTGGAAGACAGAAAACGGCATTGGTAGAATCAGATGGGGGGAGAAGGAAGAGTGACAGAGTGGGCCCATGGATCATCCCATGTGATGATGTCTACAAATAAAACAAAGGAAAAAATCGTTGGAAAATAAAACACTCTAATGTACACATGTAAATGTTATAAAATCAAGCTTCTACATTTACTGCATTTTAGCTCTACGACACGCATTGCATGTGAAAAATAAGTAGAATATTTTCATAGTCGTCACCAAGAGGCTGCTGTTGTTGTTGTTATTAGCACTAGCGAATATGTCATTGGTGTTGTTATTTCCGTTAGCGCAAATATCCTTTGCTCTGTAATTATGAAAAGGACACCGACAATGCGGCACGCAGTAAGAATATGGGACTGCCTTTCCCGAGCGATGCCAGTCACTCCACCCCCCATACTATAGACCTAATAATGTGGCCTTAAGCAAAGTTGACTTGTTGTCACAGAGCGCGCACAGCGGGTCGGACACTCATTAGTCGCCGCTCTCTCTGCCTTTGTTTGCCACGTAGACTTTTGCAGTTTTACCCTTTTCTTTTTGGCCAAACTGTGGGTGCGCTTTCGTCACACATGCCAAGCGTTAATTCGCTAGTTGGTTGATTGTTATTTGTTTGCTTGCTAACTTGGCAGCACTCAGCTTGTTAGACTACTCTTTCGTCGCGTTTTTGCCTCTACCGCTTTGAAGATATGAATCTATGTCAGCACTTCGTTCATTATCGTTGTTGTTTTGGAATATTTTTTTTTTTTGTCACAATGCACTCAATGCAATTGTTGGTGTGGGAGTACTTAGTTGTTTTATAATTGCAGAATAGAATTTTATTGCAATGTTTCTGAATGGGTTTAAAAACAATATAAGCTTGTCTTCATATTTACAACTAGTTATTAATATTGCTAGTGTTGAAGTAGCCGGACACTAAACTGGGAGCTCGCTTTATCTAAAATAAATCCCAGTCTGATGTAACGTATACGGATATACGCATTTGAAATTGTTTTCGCAGAGCTCATTAGGACCGAGATGAAATATTTTTTCAAACAACTTAGGCGTCCCAATTAAATAAATAAACGCAAGGCTCGATTACCTTCGAAGAGATTTTAGGCCTCTCTTCTCTTCCAATTTCCATCGTGCCCCTTTTCAAATTTTTCTACGCATTGTAGGTCCCATATTTTACGCCGACTGCGAACGGCATTTGTAGGGCAGATGAATTTTCACTGAGAAGCTTTTCATGCAAAAGTACGCTCGGAGTGTTTGCTAAATCACTGGCTCGAGGGGCGACCCCGATTAGAAAAGCTTTTTTACATGAAAAATTTGTTTCTAAATTTTTGATGTTACCAACATACCACGATGGCCGCCTTAGAAATCGATACATTTTCGAAAACAAATAGGTACATTTTCGATAACAAATTGGTAACCCTTCGATAACAAATCGATAACTTTGCGATAACAAATTGGTAACCCTTCGATAACAGATCGATAACTTTGCGATAACAAATATATAATCTTGATGGCACATAGATAAGATTTCGATAAATAATCGATGGGTTTGCGATAAGAGTTATATAACTTTGCAAGCACCAATCTATAACCCTTCGGCAGTAAATCGATAATTCTTGATAACAAATCGTTACATTGTAGATAACAAATTTTTTAAACTCCTATAGTAAACTATAACGTTTTGATAAGAAATGCATGGCAAAAAAATAACTTCTTAATAAAAAACCGATAACTTTTCGATAGCAAGGAGAAGCATTTGCGACAACAAATCGATACATATTCCATAACAAATTTGTAACACTTCGAAAATTAATCGATAACTTTGCGATAAAAAATCGATTACATTTTGATGGCATATAGATAAGTTTTCGATAAATATTCGGTGAAGTTTCGATAACAGTTGTATAACTTTTCGAAAAAAATTGCTAAATTTTTGGATAAGAAAATAATAAATTTTCAATAACAAATCGATTATTCTTCGATAAAAATCGATAACATTCCGATAAAAAACTAGTAAAAAATCTATAACTTTCTGATAACAAATTTTTTACTTTTTTATAACATATCGACAATTTCTCCAAAAATAATCGTTCGTTTTTCGATAATTAATAAATAAATTTCAATAACAAATCCAGTGTCTTAGACAAAAAATCTATAATACTCCGATAACAAACTAGTAAGAAATCGATATCTTTTTGATAACAAATCTTTTAATTTTTTTATAACATATCGATAATTTCTCCAAAAATAATCGTTTGTTTTTCGATAATAAATCGATAACTTTTCGATAAGATATCAACAACTTGACTATAAAAAATTTAGGACTTTTCTTTCCTTTTCATTTGATTGAATTTTTCTGACGAAAAGGGATAGCCAAACAAAAAACTTAGTTGTAGAAAATATCGATATCGATTGATAAAAGTTATTTTCCTTTTCATATTGATTAAGGTTTAACCCCAAATCTATGAAAAAAATGAGCAAAGGTGTGCTTAACAAGTTTTCGTTTTAGCTTGTCATATCAAAGAGGCATTCCACATTTAATGGCAGTCAACTATTATGCACTTTTGCGCCACTGAAAATTTTAAAGATACCTATTTTGTATGTATCCCCTTTAAGCGGTGCTTCATCAATTTATTGCATACCAACCAACAAAACGCTCTGATAAATGCTTGTTGCTGCCTTTTAATGTCTCTGCGTTGGTTTTCTATGAGCCACTGACATGCAAATACGCATGCGTAGCGTAAATTTTTCACAGCTGCCAGTGCAAAAATATGACATTGTACAAATTAAAAAAAAGGAAGGTGAAATTAAGAAGGGAAAATTAAGTTACATTTGTCGTTTTTGTTGTTTTTTTTTTTTTTTTAATATGGAAATGTCAGCAACTGCGTGCATAATTCGAGAATATCCACTAAAACTGTTTACAAATTTGAATTTATTGTTAAATTATTCTTACCTGAGCTACTTGTAAAGGTCTATAAAATAAAATTGAACACATACAGGTTCTCCTTATAACCACGTACAAGCATGTACATACTCGTACATATATATGCATGTCTCCTTATCCACTTTTATGTAGTTTTGTATGCCATAAAAACCAAATTCTCGCTTGGTTGCGGTAAGCAGCGGCATAACACGTGGTCAGTTTGGTTTTTGTTACGCTGTAAGTGGTCCCAGCAGTCGCAGCTATAACCAAGGCACACTCAGATGTAACAGTAGCAAAAGTGGTCGCAGCGGTTGCACTGTGGAGGTTTTCAAACTATTGTGGAATTAGTTAGCAACGCAGTTGTAAATATTTTAAAATTTATACGAATCTTGGTAAATACATATATTACAAACTAAAAAGAATTTATGTAAACATTATGGTGGGTCAGAAAACAAAAACAATTTAATTTCAAACCTTCGAGAGGCTGATGCATAGATGTGTACATCATGTGCACCGATGGTTTCAAATTATGGAATGGTAGGCGGTATACTGTGCTGATCTGGAAATCAACAGGTCCTAGAAGCAACCAGTTCACTGTAATATTTTTCTTCGGAAGTAGCAGCCGTAATCAAAGCAGTAGCAACACTGGAAGAAAATAGCTTATAATGCAGTCGAGTCAACTTTAAGATTGACAGCCAATCGGCAATTAAGGAAATAATCTCGTATAGCAGCAAATCTAAAAGTGTGTTTGAATGTAAACAATTCTTAAAAAGAATCGGGACAGAGAGAGGATACATGTATATTGGGTACCAGGTCGGATGGGAATGAAAAAGCGTCACAATTGGATTGGACGAGATCAAGGGAAGGCGAGAAGTGCACATGATCGACTAGGCATGCTTAACCAACGAACCGATATCATTTCGTTACGATAATTAACGTTAATAAACGAAACAAAGTCATTTCGTTTCGTTTATTAACGTTAAGAACATCAAATTAACGAAATGATTTTGTTTCGTTTTCTGCCATATCAAAACGAAATCAAATCGTTTATGTTGATTATTAATTTCAAACTATGCTGGCAAAGCTGATTGATGGCGGAGTCATTAAAGGTGAAAGCATTAGACAAGCTGATTGCAACTTTTCTCATAAATTTTGACAGTACGAACATTTCTCAGAGTATTTTTGACATTACCACCAACGAATTACACAAAAAAATTACATGGAGTTTGTGTGTGTATGTCGGCTCGCTGTTACCACCTTACGGCTTCACCATGGCTATAGTATTGCCAGCACAATTCAAACACAAAATATCACGTTTTTGTTAACGTTTTTAACGTTAACGAAAGCTTTTCGTTTCGGTTAAAAACGAGATACAATTTATCTTGATAATTTCTTTATCGATAATATTTCGAAGTGTTTCAACGGAAACGGTGGAAATTTTTTGATAAACGATTAGCTTAACGTTAAGGTACATCCCTGTGAACGACCAAGTGGGAGAGGCGTGTACCTCGCCTATGCATGTGTAAGTCTTAAAAACTTTGACTAATAAAGTTAATCTTATCATTAAAAAGAGAGGACTTTATACTCATGACGGGTTTTCTGATTGGGCTTCTGGCGTAACATGCTTTTCATTTAGGCCTAATCGGTGAGGAAATGTGGGTTTGAGGAGGAAACGATCTAGCATGTTTTGTGCTCGTACCCTGCACTTATCAGGCTAAGACTTCAGCTACTAGGAGTAATATTGCATCAGATCTGGGAGCAGCAGGTGGCATAGGTCCTGGTATTTTGAAAGGATTTTTCAGTTTTGTCTTTAACAAAATTTTTGCTAACCCTATTCTAGACTTATTCATTCCATGTGAGGTCTTCACGAATCGGCCAGTTCAACCTAACCTAATATCCAAATATTTAAACCAAAATTTCCCTTCTTGCTGCTAATTCAAGACGAATAAAATGTTGCCCCATCCTAATATAGGTATGATACACATACATACACATACACGCACCTTAAACTCGCTCCTCTGTTATGATAGGTGCCAAAATATTTGCCAACACTCAATTTTATACGCTCCAAGCGGGCACAACAAGACAGTAGCAATAGACATTGCAGCAGTCAACTCTAAACGTCATTTCTGAGAAATTGAAAATAAATTTAAAACAAAATTTAATTTCGTCAATTCGGCATTTAGTATAATCGGCACGGTAGCTGTAGCGTCAAAAATTGTGATTTGCACGCCACACCTAAGCAACGGACTTCAATAAAAATCTGTACATCGATTGACGAAAAGTTACTAAATTTCGAAGTGGATGTACTGGAAAAAGTAGTGCTCAGAATTTGCAGCTGTAATGGCGTGTGAATAATATCTACGTAAATCAGCAACACTACATATTTATGTGCGTATGCCACCATAAAAAATACAGAGAAACCAATCATAACGGACACCTCTATTAGATGGACATCTCTCTTGGCCGGACAGTTTTTCATGCAGCAAGTTTAAGGTGCCGGTTTGAGAACAAATTGCCTTCCGTTAGGCGAACACTCTCTTGGCCGTACACCGACAGTTATTTGCTATAAAACGGAACTTAAAACCTCAACTGAGCGGACACACTGATACCTTTTTTACGACAAATCAATCAAAATCCTCTATTGGACGGAAGGGAACTCCTCCTAAGCGGACTAAGTATAGAATTTATATCAAGTTATGCGTTTGAAGAACGTCGTACTGGTCGCGGACATGTTTATTTGCCAAATGAAAAAGGTGATCGCTGAATAAAACCAATTTTGTGTTCGATAAATATATACTTAAGTTTAAGAAGTGGCACAGTAAATGAAAAGTAAGGTTTTCTGACTGTCTGAAGTTAGATTAAGTTAAACTGGTCGCCCTTAAGGACTTCACTTAAAATGAATGTGTCCATAGAATTAGCAGAAGCTTATTCGATGACCAAAAGGAAATACCCCTCAAGAACCAACTACGTTGTTTTGGAACATACTACAACTTACATAGGGCCCACTTCACTAGCTTTTGGACCTGAAAATTTGATTAGACGTAATCTTTGATACCTAGCAGTCCTACGCTTAGTTTAACAACTTTGCCCTAGTTGATCATTTGCAGCTACTGTCTCTTTACCCAGTTCATCCGACTTTTCGCTAACATCTTTGCCCATATGGCCGGGGCCTTGTAATGATTGTAAGCTTCTCCCTGTTCCCATTCTTCTCAGTGCTTATTTGCAATCCTAATACACTTCTAGTTTTTGTACTATGCGTGATTATCGCCCCGTTGACCGCTTTGTTGTCAATACAAAAGCTTACACGACTGCAGTTTACGCAATTTTTTCCAGTATCTCTGCCAGTTTGTACGATCTCGCTTTGAGCGTGTAGGCACAGTATACCATATACCATCCCGGTTGCATTTGTTTGTTTGGGACACCTCTCTTGGGCGGACAAAAGTTGGCTGACGGTGAGTGTTCGCCCAAGGAAGGTCTCACTGTACATAAAATATGAGTGTATCAACACGTGAATTTTCGTTTGCCCCTTTGAAATTCATATTTTTTTGCTATTATACTCTTTTACAAATTTGCCTATATTCACTAGTTTTTCTCGCCATAAAATAAACCATAAATTCGACACTTGCCACTTCCCGCCCACTAAAATTGTGATATGTATGTATGAAGGTGTGCATATTTGTATATGACGAAGGTGTAATGGCGCCGGATTTAGACTTTCACACTTACTCAACAAATGTATGAATATAATAAAAATAGAAATATGCACATACAAACTTCGATACACATAGTATGTACATGTTGGTATGTGTGTAAACATTTTGTAATATAATCGTAATAGTACCGTAATAAAAAAAACACTGTTAACCGTTCATAAAATGTAAATGACGAAGACTATGTATGATTTACGATTTTCGGTAGCAATTTTCCCTACGCACTTGAGTTCCTGCAGCAACAATGTATTGCTCTGTATATTTTGTTAAATATTCCATCACAAATTGTACATTCTTCCCCCTTTCACCTATTTTATAACATTTTATGACTTTTCCTACACTAACGTGAAAAGAAAGCGGTCATAATGTGAGCTTATTCTAATTTTCTGAGTTATTCAAAATTCTGGGTTCAAATTCTCAATTTTCCTACACAATGATATCCGTATTTGCATATCGCCGCCTAAAGTGAAGTACCGCGTGTACAGAAGGCGTAACTACTTAGTATTAAAATTTAAACTGACTCTTTGCTCTTCATGGCTACGGATAACATGAAGTGTAGTTGAGACTCAAACTAAACAAGTGGGCTTAAGATTTTTTTAGTCACTCGGATATGATTTCCAACTTCTTGAAGTAAAGCCGTACAAAGAGTGCTGTTAGTAGCTTATAAGAGCGGTATTCATCATCTCTATTAAAGTAAGATTGAAATCTATCAGCTTGCTTTATATACAATTTTCTTTTCCACCAACAGAGAGTTACCAACCCCCGGTTAAATCGATTACTGTGAATATTTTGTGGGCTGACCTCGGACTTTTGTTGATACCTTTTTTTTGGACTTGACTGAGACGCAAAGTTTCAGTTAGCATGGAAAAACGAAAATTTCCATAACTTATAGAAAGGCGACTAACTAAAGTTGGTGAAGATGGTTCTTAAACTAAGACTGTATGGTACGTTTTTTCGGAATGCTAACAACCTTTTGTACCAAACTGATATCGATTTGCTATCGATACAAAAATTTATAGATTTTTTATCGATTAATTATTGGGTTGTTATCGAAAAATATCGATTTTTTATCGATAAATTATCGATATGCCATAAAAAAGTTATATACTTGTTATAGAAAAGTTATCGAAGAGCCACAATTTTTTTATAGGCGTGGAATAGATTTTTTTATAATTTTTTTATGTTTAAGTTGTAGGTTCGTAATCGAAAAATTATAAATTTGTGATCAAAAATTTATTGTTTTGTTGTCAAAAAGTAATCATTTTGTTATCGAAGCGTTATCGATATGTTATAAAAATCGTATCGATTTCCTATAGAAAGGTTAACGATTTCTTAGTGGAGCGTTACCAATGTAAAACTATCGCACCATCGATCTGTAAACGAAAAGTTTTCGATATGTTATCAAAGTGTTAACGATTTGTTATCAATATTTTATCCAAAAGTTGTCGCATTATTAACGGAGACTCAACCCATGCACTTGAAACTTTTATTTTTGCGAAATCCATCCTGATGTCACGTTGTTTAAATTTTTCACAAATTATTAAATAAATTATAAAATTAAAAATTGCTTGAAATAAATGTTTTTCATACATTTAAAGCAACACGGGCGATCCCCGATTAACTATTACAAATAAATAAAAAGCTAACAGAATTATCAAATGAAAACTTCCTTTACGCTCTTCACAAAGTTTTATCTGCGGTGGTTTTGGTGATATCCGCACAAACATGCATACAGAAAAAAGTTTACAAAGTTATTGATTTGGATTATGATGCTTTAATATATAGATTCCGTCTAGCAATTTCAGGTCTTGCTACAATTTTTATGTATGTATGTAGGTTGAGGTATGAACGAAATCGGCCTAAAAATACGACTTTTAGAATGGTCCAGTCAACACTGCATGGTCGAAGCCTCACCCCAAGGTAAGATGGTTATGAAAGTATCATGCTTTCCCACCATGCTAAAGATACCGAGTTCAAGTCTAGGAAAAGAGTCATGAAAAATATTAAATATGTCTTATATTTTTTAGTCCCGATTCAAACAACGAATCGATAAAAAATAATCAAAAAATTGCAAAATAGAACTTCAAACATGCCTTGATTGATGCCATTTGACGTATCATGTGTCTTAGGAACTTTCGTGAATATAATAAGAAAAGGCGGGATAGTGGCTAAATCTATAAATAAAAATTTTCATATTCAAAAAAATCGTTATCTCTCTTTCACATAACTGCATGGTCTTAAAGCTTGGATGTTTTTATATTAGCAGTGAACTCGGAGGAAAATAAATCTTGATTTTCAGTGATAATTAACTTGCTAGTAAATCTATTAATCTGTTGGTGCCTTTTCGATTATATTTTCGTTTGTTCTGAACTGTGAGCGATCTCTCAGGAAGATGGTATTACAGAAGAGAACAACCCAACCCTAAGTTCATAGGAGATTTTGAGGAAACTACATGGAAATTAATTTATGTAATGTAATGTAAAAATCGATATTTCTTGTTTCACCTTCACATTTTTAAACCATAACATATTGACTGCGGCCGTCGCGGAAGGTCCTGGGATTTAGCCCCGGGAAAAGCAAAATCAAGCATATAGAAAAAAGTTGTTTCAATTAGAAAAATGTTTTTCTTAATGTGGTTGCTACTCGGCGGCTTGGCAAACATTCGGAATGTCTTTCTGCCAATAAAAGTTTCTTAGTGAAAATTCATGTCGTTCGGAGTCGGCATAAAATACGCAGGTCCCTCTCCGTCAGTTAATAGGAAATTTTAAGAAGAAGCACGACGAAAATTGGAGTAGAAGCTCGCCTGAATCTCTTCGGAGGTAAATCGCGCTATGAATTTATTTTTATTGACTTCTGAGTGAAATATTACCCTGTCTCGCCTTCCAGTTCTAAAATGCTCTATCTAAGGATTTGTGTAAAAATTCAGTTAAAGAACGCCCTAACCCAAACTTAAATTAAAAGGGCGTGAGTACAAAGTAATCGTGAAGTTCAATGGGTAGACATAGAAATGGACGTCTGGAAACTTGTTTTTGAAATTAACAGGGGTTGAAGTTAACCCACAACAGAGGTAACTTCTAAATGGTAACAACCCATAAAGGCTTGTTAATGACGAGTCATCGGCTTCTTGTTGGTTTCTTATCGGCTTTTCATAGAAGGGTCTTACATTTGTCCTCGATTTTATATTAAAGTTTTACAGGTATCTGTATCATAACGAGCATAACACCTAAACATGCCGATAACAAAGTTGTAACTCTCCGATAAGAAATCGATAATTTTTATTGCAAATCGATAAGTTTTTGATAATGAAATAGATAACTTTTTCTTTTATAACACGGCTATAAATACTTGGCAACACTCCGATACCGAAACTATAATAAATTGATATCTTCTTATACTCATTTGAGCAGAGCTCACAGAGTATATTAAGTTTGATTGGATAACGGTTGGTTGTACAGGTATAAAGGAATCGAGATAGATATAGACTTTCATATATCAAAATCATCAGAATCGAAAAAAAATTTGATTGGGCCATGTCCGTCCGTCCGTCCGTCCGTTAACACGATAACTTGAGTAAATTTTGAGGTATCTTGATGAAATTTGGTATGTAGGTTCCTGAGTACTCATCTGAGATCGCTATTTAAAATAAACAATATCGGACTATAACCACGCCCACTTTTTCGAAAAACCGAAAAAGTGCTATAATTCATTACCAAAGACAGATAAAGCGATGAAATTTGGTAGGTGGGTTGAACTTATGACGCAGAATAAAAAATTAGTAAAATTTTGGTCAATGGGCGTGGCACCGCCCACTGTTAAAAGAAGGTAATTTAAAATTTTGGAAGCTGTAACTTGGCAGTCGTTGAAGAAATCATGATGAAATTTGGCAGGAGCGTTACTCCTATTACTATATGTACGCTTAATAAAAATTAGCAAAATCGGAAAAGGACCACGCCCACTTTTAAAAAAAAAATTTTTTTAAAGTAAAATTTTAACAAAAAATTTAATATCTTTACAGTATATAAGTAAATTATGTCAACATTCAACTCAAGAATGATATGGTGCAACAAAATACAAAAATAAAAGAAAATCTCAAAATGGGCGTGGCTCCGCCCTCTTTCATTTAATCTGTCTAGAATACTTTTAATGCCATAAGTCGAACAAAAATTAACGAATCCTTTCGAAATTTGGTAGGGGCATATACTTTATGACGTTAACTGTTTTCTGTGAAAATGGGCGAAATCGGTTGAAGCCACGCCCAGTTTTTATACACAGTCGTCCGTCTGTCCTTCCGCATGACCCTTAACACGATAACTTGGGCAAAAATCGACATATCTTTACTGAACTTAGTTCACGTACTTACATGAACTCACTTTATAAAAAATGAACGAAATCCGACCATGACCACGCCCACTTTTTCGATATCGAAAATTACAAAAAATGAAAAAAGTGCCATATTTCTATACCAAATACTAAAAAGGGATGAAACATGGTAATTGGATGTGTTTATTGACGCGAAGAAAAAACTTTGTAAAATGGTTGTGACACCTACCACATTAAGTAGAAGAAAATGAAAAAGTTGTGCAGTGCGAAATAAAAAACCCTTGAAATCTAGGCAGGTATTACATATATAAATAAATTAGCGGTATCCAACAGATGATATTCTGGGTCACCCTGGTCCACATTTTGGTCGATATCTGGAAAACGCCTTCACATATACAACTACCACCACTCCCTTTTAAAACTCTCATTAATACCTTGAATTTGATACCAATATCGTACAAACACATTCTAGAGTCACCCCTGGTCCACCTTTATGGCGATATCTCGAAAAGGCGTCCACCTATAGAACTAAGCCCCACGCCCTTTTAAAATACTCCTTAACACCTTTCATTTGATACCGATATCGTACAAACATATTCTAGAGTCACCCCTGGTCCACCTTTATGCCGATATCTCGAAAAAGCGACCACCTATAGAACTAAGGCCCACTCCCTTTTAAAATACTCATTAACACCTTTCGTTTGATACCCATATTGTACGAACAAGTTCTAGGGTCACCCCTGGTCCACCTTTATGGCGATATCTCGAAACGGCGTCCACCTATGGAACTAAAGATCACTTCCTTTAAAATACTCATTAACACCTTTCATTTGATACCCGTATTGTACAAACAAGTTCTAGGGTCACCCCTGGTCCACCTTTATGGCGATATCTCGAAACGGCGTCCACCTATAGAACTATGGCCCACTCCCTCACAAAATACTGTTTAGTGCCTTTCATTTGATAGACATGTCATACAAACACATTCCAGGGTTTCCTTCGGTGTATTTTCCTACATGGTTATTTTCCCTTATGTTGTCACCATAGCTCTCAACTGAGTATGTAATGTTCGGTTACACCCGAACTTAACCTTCTTTACTTGTTTATTATATATTGTTTTTTTTTTCGGTAATGATTCAATAACTTTTTGAAAACAAGTCGATGTCTTTTCGGCAACGCTCAGATAAGAAATAGGTATTAATCCGATAACAAATCGGTGACAGATCTATAATTTTTCGATGATACTTAAATCCAAAGTTTTTGTATAACAAACGTGTATACTTCTCTTCGTGCCTTTGCATGTACATATGCAAATTGTGTTTATGCTCAGAGACTTTAGTTTATATATATGTGAAATGTTTGCCTTGATTTATTGTGTTTTTTCGTGCATATCAACTCTACTACCATATTACGCTACAATGTAGTGACTAGTGCACGGACTTTTAAAAAGATAATGTTGGTAGACGAAAAAATAAAATAGTGGTAGAAGTTGGTAGATTTTTTTTTTTTCAAGAAAACAATAGCTACATGTTATATTCGTACAAAACAATTCATATTTTATTGTAAAACAAATAAAGCACATTTCACGGAAATAACACTTAAAAAAATGTAAACCAAACAAAACACGTAAGGAAGGTTAAGTTCGCGTGTAACCGAACATTACATACTCAGTTGAGAGCTATGGTGACAACATAAGGGAAAATAACCGTGTAGGAAAATGAACCGATGGAAACCCTGGAATGTGTTTGTATGACATGTGTATCAAATGAAAGGCATTAAAGAATATTTTATGAGGGAGTGGGCCATAGTTCTATAGGGGGACGCCATTTAGGGATATAGCCATAAAGGTGGATCAGGGTTGACTCTAGAATGCGTTTGTACGATGTGAGTATCAAATGAAAGGTGTTAATGAGTATTTTAAAAGGGAGTTATACTTAGTTCCATAGGTGGACGCCGTTTCGAGATATCGCCATACAGGTGGACCAGGGGTGACCCTAGAATTTGTTTGCACAATATGGGTATCAAAAGAAATGTGTTAATGAGTATTTTAAAAGGGAGTGATGCTTAGTTCCACAGGTGGACGGCGTTTCGAGATATCGCCATAAAGGTGGACCAGGTGTGACCCTAGAATTTGTTTGTACGATATGGGTATCAAATTAAAGGAGTTAATGAGTATTTTAAGAGGGAGTGGGCCTTAGTTCTATAGGTGGACGCGTTTTCGAGGTATCGCAATAAAGGTGGACCAGGGGTGACTCTAGACTTTGTTTGTACGATATGGATATCAAATGAAAGGTGTTAATGAGTACTTTTAAAAGGGAGTGGGCCTTCGTTCTATAGGTGTTCGCCTTTTCGAGATATCGCCATAAAGGTGGATCAGGGGTGACTTTAGAATATGTTTGTACGATATGGGTATCAAATGAAAGGGATTAATGAGAGTTTTAAAAGGGAGTAGTGGTAGTTGTATATGTGAAGGCGTTTTCCAGATATCGACCAAAATGTGGACCAGGGTGACCCCGAACATCATCTGTTGGATACCGCTAATTTATTTATATATGTAATACCTGCCAAGATTTTAAGGGTTTTTTTATTTCGCCCTGCAGAACTTTTTCATTTTCTTCTACTTCATATGGTAGGTGTCACAACCATTTTATAAAGTTTTTTCTAAAGTTATATTTCGCGTCAATAAACCAATCCAATTACCTTACCATGTTTCATCCCTTTTTTCGTATTTGGTATAGAATTATGGCATTTTTTTTCATTTTTCGTAATGTTCGATATCGAAAAAGTGGCCGTGGTCATAGTCGGATTTCGTTCATTTTTTATACCAAGATAAAGTGAGTTCAGATAAGTACGTGAACTAAGTTCAGTAAAGATATGCCGATTTTTGCTCAAGTTATCATGTTAACGGCCATGCGGAAGGACAAACGGAAGACTGTGTATAAAAACTGGGCGTGGCTTCAACCGATTTCGCCCATTTTCACAGAAAACATTTAACGTCATAATATCTATGCCCCTACCAAATTTCAAAAGGATTGGTAAATTTTTGTTCGACTTATGGCATTAAAAGTATCCTATACAAATTAAATGAAAAAGGGCGGAGCCACGCCCATTTTGAAATTTTCTTTTATTTTTGTATTTTGCTGCACCATATCATTACTGGAGTTGAATGTTGACATAATTTACTTGTATATTGTAAAGATATTAACTTTTCTTTTAAAATTTGAATTTAAAAAAAAAAAAATTTTAAAAGAGGGCGTGGTCGTTCTCCGTGGTCGTTCTCCGATTTTGGTAATTTTTATTGAGCAGACATATAGTAATAAGAGTAACGTTCTTGCCAAATTTCATCATGATATCTTCAACGACTGCCAAATTACAGATTGCAAAACTTTCAAATTACCTTCTTTTAAAAGTGGGCGGTGCCACGCCCATTGTCCAAAATTTTACTAGTTTTCTATTCTGAGTCATAAAGACAACTCAACTACCAAGTTTCATCGCTTAATCCGTATTTGGTAATGAATTATCGCACTTTTTCGACTTTTCGGAATTTTCGATATCGAAAAAGTGGGCGTGGTTATTGTCCAATATTGTTCATTTTAAATAGCGATCTGAGATGAGTGCCCAGGAACCTACATACAAAATTTCATCAAGATATCTCAAAATTTACTCAAGTTATCGTGTTAACGGCAGACGGACGGACGGACGGACGGACATGGCTCAATCGAATTTTTTTCGATACTGATGATTTTGATATATGGAAGTCTATATCTATCTCGATTCCTTTATACCTGTACAACCAACCGTTTTCCAATCAAAGTTAATATACTCTGAGAGCTTTGCTCAACTGAGTATAAAAAGAAAAACGAATAAGCTTATTTGTTGTTGTTACAGATGTAATAGTTGCGATAAGAATTCTCAGTTTTCGAATGCAACCTCTAAACTTAAACTATGTTGTTGTTTTCTTAGTATTCGACACATTTCTATGCTTTATATATTTTAGTAAATACAAACTACAATGGTGCTAATTGTGGCATGCCGCTTGTGGTCGACCTAATCCGTCCCCCACCTTAGTTTGTGTATTGGCGTTGAAAGCAAAACAAATTCTTAAACAAATAATGCAAACGACAAATGTTGGCCATTGCTTGCTTTTCTGTTCCTTTGGCTGGCTGGCCGTAAATTGTTGATTGTTGAATGTTGCCAGTCGTTTGGTCGGCTAAAAGCTCGAGTGGGTGGAGATCATAAATTCATATGACAAGTCACATACCAGCAAATAAACGTGAAATATTTTTAATTATTTAGTAAAGTGCATGTGTTGCTTGTTGGACACGCCTTTATTTGTTTTTGTATTTTGTTTTTTTTTTGCAATTACATACATTTCTGCGACTATTTAACTTTTTGGTTTATTGCTCTCTTATTGATTTTGTTGACAACTGTAAGTACTTAGTGGGATAATTGAGTGGTTTTTGTTGTTACATGAGGTTCTGAAGGTTATTTGAATCTGATTTGTTAGATTCCATTTGATGTTGTTTGATAATTTCAACTGCTCCTCTAGCAACATGTTGCCAAAAACATTTCTGAGGTCCACTTTGGCAATTTCGAACAGGCTCATGCCGAAGTGATGAAGGTAGTTTTGTAAATTTACTATTAATTTGTTTTCAGCTCAATAATTACTTAATTGGCGCTTAACCGTTTAAACGGTTATGGCCGCCCAACAATGCGCGCCAGTCGCTTCTTCTCTCTGCCAACCGGTGCCAATTGGTCACGCCAAGGGAGTTTAAATCGTTTTCCACCTGGTCCTTTCAACGGAATGGGGGCTGCCCTCTACCTCTGCTTCATAGGCCGGTTGCGATAGAAACACTTTCTTGGCCGGAGCGTCATCTTTCATTCGCATAACATGGCCTAGCAAGCGCAGCCGCTGCGTTTTAATTTGCTGGACTATATTGATGTCTGGGTATAGCCCGTACAGCTCATCGTTAAATCGTATTCGGTACTCGTCATCGCCATCACGTAGAGGTCCATAAATCTTTCGAAGAACTTTTCTCTCGAACACTCCCAGAGCCGTTTCATCTGTTGTTGTCATGGTCCATGTTTCTGCACCATATAGCAGGACGGGAATGATACGTGACTTGTAGAGTATGATTTTCGTTTGCCGAGAGACGACTTTACTTTTCAATTGCCTACCTAGTCCAAAGTAGCATTTATTGGAAAGAGCGATTCTTTGCTGGATTTCAGAGCTGATGTTGTTGCTAGTGTTGATGATGGTTCCCAAATAAACGAAGTCTTTACAAAAATAAAAAATAAATGTAAGGCGCGATAATCTCCGAAGACACCTAAGGCCGAGCTTCTCTTCCAATTTTCATCGTGCTCCTCTGGATTTTCCCTACAAATTGGCCGGATGGGACCTACATGTTTTATGGCGACTCCGAACGGCATCTGCAAGGCAGATGAGTTTTCACTGAGAGCTTTTCATGGCAGAAATACACCCGGATCGCTTGCCAAACACTGCCGAGGGGTGACCCCGCAGAAGAAAAATTTTCTTCTAATTGAAAAATTTTATTTCTAAAATTTTGATGTTGCTTTGCCCGGGGTGTGAACCCAGGGCATACGGTGTGGCACGCGGAGCACGCTACCATCACTACACGGTAGCCGCCGAAACGAAGTCTTTTACTATATCGAAATTATGGCTGCCAATAGCAGCGTGGTTGCAAAGGCGCATATGCCCTAACTCTTTGCTCGGTAACAGCAGGTACTTCGTTTTGTCCTCATTCAGCATCAAATCCATCTTTACCGCTTCTTTTTCCAGTTTGGAGAAAGGCCACAAAGATGTAAGTTAAAAACTTTCAGAGACGCTCAATTATTATTGACTCCGTTACAGTGCTGGAAGCAGAAAACTATATCCAAAATGATAATATGTATTTGCCTTATTGGGTACTCTAACATCGATCCTTCTGGTTATCTTGCTTATCTGTTTACCGAAATAAACTGTGGGTTAGGTTGAAGTGGCTGCCGCGGAGGCACGCATAGGCCAGTATCAGTGGCCTCATTGTGAAGCCACAAAAATATACCCTTCTCTTCGAACAATTTTGAGGACCAGATAAAGGCTACCAAGTCCTTGATATCGTACTTCACGAGCTGGCGTAAGTAATCGAAAAAGTACAAGTGAGGTGATCCACCGTTTTTTTCTCTTCGTCGTCTTTTCAAATCACACAACGTCGACGATAGGCTGTCCTTCTCTTACAGGTGTGAAAATTGTATCGCTACAAAGGGTGTAAACGTGAAAGGATCTCTTAAGATATCAGCTTTGTTCAGGTTTGCTTAGATATCTGACCTCCTCTAGTTTGCAGACATCCATCGTTATCTTGCATGTGACATACGTTATATCTAAGCGCTCCTTATCGGAAAAGATCTTATTTGTCATACCCTGCCTAGTCAGGTTGTCTGAAATACAGTTTCACTGAATAACCCTGTGCGCCGGGTGCCATGTGAGGTGTATACGGTTTTGTTGGACCATATCAAAGTAACACCTGAATGATTTAAATTGAAGAATGACCTTTGGTCCTTCGTATCACTGCAATGTGTATAGATTTAAACATGCTGGGAGTTAAAACTTATGAAAAAAAGTAAAGATCTTTAACGATATATCTAAACTAAATCTATATTTCATTTGGATTGCCGCAGGAATCTACGATGGGAAGTAGGAATCCGCTTAAAGTGACCTAAGATCTCCCTGCTCGAATGATACACTTTTATACTCAATTGAGCAGAGCTCACAGAGTATATTAACTTTGATTGGATAACGGTTGGTTGTACAGGTATAAAGGAATCGAGATAGATATAGACTTCCATATATCAAAATCATCAGTATCGAAAAAAAATTCGATTGAGCCATGTCCGTCCGTCCGTCCGTCCGTCTGCCCGTTAACACGATAACTTGAGTGAATTTTGAGGTATCTTGATGAAATTTGGTACGTAGGTTCCTGGGCACTCATCTCAGATCGCTATTTAAAATACACGATATCGGACTATAACCACGCCCACTTTTTCGATATCGAAAATTTCGAAAAATCGAAAAAGTGCGATAATTCATTACCAAATACGGATTAAACGATAAAATTTGGTAGGTGAGTTGAACTTATGACGCAGAATAGAAAACTAGTAAAATTTTGGACAATAGGCGTGGCACCGCCCACTTTTAAAAGAAGGTAATTTAGAAGTATTGCAAGCTGTAATTTGGCAGTCGTTGAAGATATCATGATGAAATTTAGCGGGAACGTTACTCTTATTACTATATGTCTGCTAATAAAAATTAGCAAAATCGGAGAACGACCACGCCCACTTTTAAAAAAAATTTTTTTTTTTATTCAAATTTTAAAAGAAAAGTTAATATCTTTACCGTATGTATGTAAATTATGTCAACATTCAACTCCAGTAATGATATGGTGCAACAAAATACAAAAATAAAAGAAAATTTCAAAATGGGCGTGGCTCCGCCCTTTTTCATTTAATTTGTCTAGGATACTTTTAATGCCATAAGTAGAACAAAAATTTACCAATCCTTGTGAACTTTGGTAGAGGCTTAGATTCTAGGACGATAACTGTTTTCTGTGAAAATGGGCGAAATCGGTTGTAGCCACGCCCAGTTTTTATACACAGTCGACCGTCTGTCTTTCCGCCCGGCCGTTAACACGAAAACTTAAGCAAAAATCGATATATCTTTACTAAACTCAGTTCACGTACTTATCTGAACTCACTTTGTATTGGTGTAAAAAATGGTCGATCGAAATCCGACTTTTCCCACATTTCGATATCGAAAATTACGAAAAATAAAAAGAATGCCATAATTATATACCAACTGTGAAAAAAGGGATGAAACATGGTAATTGTATTGGTCTATTGACGCGAAATATAACTTTAGAAAAAAACTTGGTAAAATGGGTGTGACACCTACCATATTAAGTAGAAGAAAATGAAAAAGTTTTGCAGGGCGAAATCAAAAGCCCTTGGAATCTTGGAAGGAATACTCTTCGTGGTATTACATATATAAATAAATTAGCGGTACCCGACCCATGACGGTCTGGATCACCCTGGTCCCCATTTTGGTCAATATCTCGTAAACGCCTTCACATATACAAATAAGGGCCACTCCCTTTTAAAACCCTCATTAATACCTTTAATTTGATACCCATATCGTACAAACACATTCTATAGTCACCCCTGGTACACCTTTATGGCGATATCTCGAAAAAGCGTCCACATATAGAACTAAGGCCCACGCCCTCGTAAAATACTCATTAACACCTTTCACTTGATACTCATATCGTACAAACCAATTCTAGAGTCAGGCCTGGTCCACCTTTATGGCGATATCCCTTAATGGCGTCCATCTATAGAACTATGGCCCATTTCCTCTTAAAATACTCTTTAGTACCTTCCATTTGATACACATGTCATACAAACACATTCCAGGGTTACCCTAGGTTCTGTTTACAATATGGTGATTTTCCCTTACTTTGTCTCCACAGCTCTCAACTGAGTATGTAATGTTCGGTTACACCCGAGCTTAGCCTTCCTTACTTGTTTTTAAGGGGGCTTTGCAATTTTTCAATTTCCTACTTTTTTTGACTGTACTCATTTCACATGTTGCTTCGAAATTCAAAAGCCTATTGCACACAACTTAAATATAGCTATATAGACTTTTTTTAGGTTATGCTTAACAGTTTCATTATCAACACCTTCATTCGAGCGCTCGTTAATCCATTTGCCGACAAATGCAATAAAACATAAAATGCAAATTTTTCCCAGTTTTTATGACAACTCAACACATAAATTAAAATTTTCTGCAGCTTTTCTGGACTGAACTCAAAGCGATTTAGCACAGTGGCGCAAAAGGCAGCGAGGCGTGATCAAATTGATTATTAGAGTACAGACCAAGTTTACTTATTTAGTTACTTACTTAATTGGTACTTAACCATTTAAACGGTTAAAGCAGTTCATTAGGTCGTACCAGTCCCTTCTTTAGGCTTACTGGTGCCAATTGGTGACACCAAGGGAATTTAAATAATTTTCCATCCGGTCCTTCCAGCGGAGTGGAGCCCTTTTCCTCTGCTTTCATTAGGCAGGTTCCGATAAAAGTACTTTTATCGGGGCATCACCTTCATGCGCATAATAAGGTCTAGCCAGCGTAGCTGCGCGTTTTAATTCGCTGTAATGTGTTGATGCATGCGTAAAGCTCATGGAGGTCAACTTTAAAGCTGTTTCGGTACTCGCCAGCTTTCGTACAACGTTTTTGAGAAGTCGATGATTAAAGCTCTTATGCCAAGCCATTGTCCTTCATCGTAGCCCATTCGATTGCAAGATTATTTTCGTCCTCTTTGTTTCTGAGGCTAAATACATATTCGCGATGACTACAAAAACTATCAAAAATTGGAATAGTACCATTTTTGTCTATTTTATAACTTTTTTTTTTTTATAAAAAAACGAAATTTCTTTTATTTTCTAGAAAAGAAGCTTAAGGTTTTACATTTCCAAGGTACCGGTTGTCAAAAGAGTGTTCGACAGTAGGAGTCCCAATCAGCCTGGTAGAAATCAAAAAGAGACAGGAGCTGCATATGATCCATTAGCAGGAAAGACAAGGACAGAAGCGTGAGGCTACAAAATTTCTAAGTTCATGTGGAAATTCTACGACGTTAGATTCGCAACGTGTCTCTTAAGACTTAAGACTCACAATGGGCATAGTACTTGGGCACTGCTTTCTGGCGTTACATGCTTATAAGTAAGGCAGGAAGAAACAGTAAAGCACGCTCTATGTTCATGCCCTGCGTATGCGAGGTTAAGGCTCCGACTACTAGAGGCAACATGGGCGCATTGAATTGAAATTGCATTAAGATACAATTACACAAACTATAACCACTGTGCACTCTTCCATTGCGCGTACAAATAGTTTCATACCTTTCCGGATTGTAAAGAATGTTCATATAAAAATGCGTGTTAGCCGAATAAGACAAATATCTATAGCAGCGCAACCTGCAACATGCCACACTTAAGTAACATAAAAGCGCATAAGTACACACCCTGGCATATACACATACATAAGTACATATACTTATACAAACATAATACACCACTTAAACCTACACCAGGGGTGCACAGCGTCGGGAGAACTTGGAATCAAAACGCAAATTTTTTGTGGTAGTTTGTGTTTACATGGAGAATTATGGCAAAAATTGTTTACCGCTTGAAGTACTTATTGACAACTTGCTTTACTGAATTTCTGTCGCTGTGCTCACACGGCATGTAGGTGAACGCCGAATAGTTTGCCGATGCTCTTGAGTGCACCACTGACCCATACTATTGCAATGATTAGCCTTAGCAAGACTCACACGCGATCTTTATCGTTACACTCGATAAGAGGTGTGCGCATTGCTGTTTATTACCTTGCCAACAACAATAAATTCAATTCAAACAAAAAGTCTCAACAATAACAAACTGCTCTTAAACATTTGCCTGCCTTTATTATTATTTTATAAATTTCATAATTCTTTAATGAAAAGAAGAACACAGACTGTTTAACGTACGACTATGTATTCATATATGTATGTATGTACCTTGACACCCCGACCATTCCACAATGCATGCGGTCAACGGTCAGTTTGATGCGATTTGCATAAAATTCCCTTTTTTATAGATATAAGTCCACATACAGCACCGAACACGAAAATAGCAGTGGCAACTTTAGTCGCATTCTCTTAAAAGCGTTTTTGAAAAAAATCGTATATTCGAGAAAGCTTTACGAAGGTAAGGTTTGGTTAGATTAAGGGAACGCGCATGGGAGTTTTCCACACTTCCATAAATTTATGTCCATTAGCAGTGCTAGGTGGCGGCGAATTCGTCCCATCAGATCACTTTCTAGCAGTCCTCAACGAACCATTTGCTTTCTCTGATGAACCTAAGTACACTCAGAGAAAAAATCGTTCTAAAACGAACGAAACAAGTTCAAAATTAAGAACATTCGTTGACAAAAGTCTGCTAAGTACGTTTTTTCTTAACTCGTGACCGATGGGATTGTTTTAAGAACAGTTTTTCCCAGCATACCGTTCGTATTTTATGACCAGTTTTGTATTGATGTGTGAAACTTCTGTGCTCATTTCAAGCACTACTTGGGCTTGATTTAGGATTTTTCGTTTTCACGCTTCGAGAACGATTTGGGTTGGATTTAACATTTTTCGGTCTCAATTTAAGAACGGTTCGTGCTTGATCTTTGGTGGGAGGGGAAAGTATTTTTTTTAAATATATTTATTTATTTTTTATTAATAATAATTTTTTTGTCATAAATAAAAAAATATTTATAACAAAAAAATTGTTATTTAAATTCAAAAGTTTAAGAAAAAATGCATAATAAGCATTTTCTCATACATTTCTCTTATTGAGAAATTATTCTTATTTGAAGACGTAATCTGCATATATACTTAAAACATTTCATAACAAGTTTGAGAATTACCTGTGCATATGTAAATGGAACTGAACGAAAAATAAGAGTTAAAAAAAATAGAACATAAAAAAATTGTTTAAAAAAATTCAGAGTTTGATGGGGAGCGAACTCGCGCCACACGATCGCAAGATGAACTTCATACCCGCTGGGCCATTACAACTGCTTAATAGCTGGTGCCAATATTGTATTTAACATTGTAGTGCACACGAATTGTACAGTTTTTTTTTCTTGGGCTTAATTTAAGAACATCATTCTCATTAATAGAACATTTGTTCATATTTTAAGACCAGCCGTCCTGTTTTAAAGAAAATGGTGTCAGTTCAAGAACAAGGTTGCTGTTTTAAGAACAGGTCGTTCGTTTTTCAAGAATAAAAAAGTAAGAACATGAAAAGCTTGAATTGAGTCCGGTGGTGCTGGATTTTAGAACGGCGTTTTTCTCTGAGTGTAGGAGTGAAAGATCCACTTTCCCAACCTTTTAAGAATAGAGGAAGAGAGACTTATCGGCCAGTGGTAGTCTTTGGCTTTCGAGGGGTTTAGTTTCGCTGCTTTATAAACACAACCGCTACACTTATTCAGGCTTCACGGGAGCTATGCGCATATGCCCTAAAACAGCGCTGGAAGCTATCTTCGATCTAACCCCGCTGCATATATCGATAGAGAAGTTAATATTATCAAGGAGGAATCGGGCAAAGGTAAAGTCATATCGTCCAAAATCATGGAGGACTTGAGAGAGAAGATCCCAATCTCTCAACTCCCCGATGATATCTTCAGGCAGATTGTTTTTGAGAAAAGGTATAAAGTAGAATTTGGAGACAGGGGTACATGAAAAGAAAGCAGGATTGAGAGCATTCAGCAGCAAAATAGAATAGTATGGAATTCCGACAGCTCGAAGACGCCAGAGGGGATTGGATCTGGAGTCGTTGGACGTAGAGCCAAGATATCATTACCCCTGGGAGCATAAACGAGCATTTTTCAAGCGGAAGTATTCGCCATAAGCCAGTGCGCTGACCTGAACCTTCAGCCGGAATAATCCAATGAAACAATCGCTTTAATCAGTGACAGTCAGGCCGCGCTCAAGGCGATTTCGGCGTTTGAAATAAAATCAGCACTGGTCCTTGAGTGCGTTGAAAAGCTAAATCAACTAGGAGCACACAACGACTATCAACTAGGACAACACAACTGTTGGCCTGGTCTCCTGGCCACAGGGGAGTTGAGTGTAGTGAGCAGGCGGACAACCTGGCCAGAGAGGCAGCAACGACACGAGCCATTGGCCCCTGAGCCGTTCCTGCCAGTAGGCTCTTAGGAAATTAGGGGCATCTATTAGTAGAAGAGAGGGAAAAGAGGGAAGAACACTGGCGCAATATGCCAGGCCTGAGACAATCTTAGTTACTGTTAGGGGGTTACAGCACAACTCGATATAGGGCATTAATAGGCCTCTCGAAAGAAAACCTAAGAATCCTAACAAATATCCTTACAGTTCACTGTAGAATGAAAAACACATGCCGATTTTGTGATCGATTAGCGGAGACGGCGGGCCATATCCTCCTGGAGTTTGACGCAATCTCAAGACGCAGGGCTATGTTTATGGGCTCACCATGGCCAGAGCATTCTCACATCAAACCCCTCAAGTTAGGTGAACTGCTACACTCAGAGAAATATGCCGTTCTATAATCCAGCACCACCGGATTCAATTCAAGCTTTTCATGTTCTTACTTTTTTGTTCTTGAAACACGGCCGACCTGTTCTCAAAACAACAACCTTGTTCTTGAACTGACACCATTTTATTGAAAAGAGAACGGCTGGTCTTAAAATATGAACAAATGTTCTATTGATGAGACCGATGTTCTTAAATTAAGCCCAAGAAAAAAAAAAAAATGGTACAATTCGTGTGCACTACAATGTTAAATACAACATTTGGCACCAGCTATCATGCAGTTGTAGTGACCAAGCGGCTATGATGTTGCGCTTGCGATCGTGTGGCGCGAGTTCGATCACAGTCAAACTCTAAATTTTTTTAAAACAATTTTTTATACTCAGTTGAGCAGAGCTCACAGAGTATATTAAGTTTGATTGGATAACGGTTGGTTGTACATATATAAAGGAATCGAGATAGATATAGACTTCCATATATCAAAATAATCAGGATCGAAAAAAAATTTGATTGAGCCATGTCCGTCCGTCCGTCCGTCCGTCCGTCCGTCCGTCCGTTAACACGATAACTTGAGTAAATTTTGAGGTATCTTGATGAAATTTGGTATGTAGGTTCCTGAGCGCTCATCTCAGATCGCTATTTAAAATGAACGATATCGGACTATAACCACGCCCATTTTTTCGATATCGAAAATTTCGAAAAACCGAAAAAATGCGATAATTCATTGCCAAACGTGGTTAAAGCGATGAAACTTGGTAGATGGGTTGACGTTATGACGCAGAATAGAAAATTAGTAAGATTTTGGACAATGGGCGTGGCACCGCCCACTTTTACAAGAAGGTAATTTAAAAGTTTTGCAAGCTGTAATTTGGCAGTCGTTGAAGATATCATGATGAAATTTGGCAGGAACGTTACTACTATTACTATATATGTGCTGAATAAAAATTAGCAAAATTGGATGAAGAACACGCCCACTTTTTAAAAAAAAAATTTTTTTAATTAAAATTTTAACAAAAAATTTAATATCTTTACTGTATATAAGTAAATTAAGTCAAAATTCAACTCAAGTAATGATATGATGCAACAAAATATAAAAATAAAAGAAAATTTCAAAATGGGCTGGGCTCCGCCCATTTTCATTTAGTTTGTCTAGAATACTTTTAATGCTATAAGTCGAACAAAAATTTACCAATCCTTCTCAAATTTGGTAGAAGCATAGATTCTGTGACGGTAACTGTTCTCTGTGAAAATAGGCGAAATCGGTGGAAGCCACGCCCAGTTTTTATACACAGTCCACCTTCTGCCCTTCCGCTCGGCCGTTAACACAATAACTTGAGCAAAAACCGATATATCTTTACTAAACTTAGCCCACATACTTATCTGAACTCACTTTATCTTGGTATAAAAAATGGCCGAAATCCGACCATAACCACGCCCACTTTATCGATATCGAAAATTACGAAAAATTAAAAAAATGCCATAATTCTATACCAACTACGAAAAAAGGGATGAAACATGGTAACTGGATTGGTTTATTGACGCAAAATATAACTTTGGAAAAAACTTTGTAAAATGGGTGTGACACCTACCATATTAAGTAGAAGAAAATGAAAAAGTTCTACAAGGCGAAATCAACAGCCCTTGGAATCTTGGCAGGAATACTGTTAGTGGTATTGCATATATAAATAAATTAGCAATACC
Organism: Eurosta solidaginis; assembly: GCF_040869045.1. Taxonomy (NCBI): domain Eukaryota; kingdom Metazoa; phylum Arthropoda; class Insecta; order Diptera; family Tephritidae; genus Eurosta; species Eurosta solidaginis. Next base: position 248,991,885 of record NC_090320.1, on the reverse strand, counting down.
CGACAGATGATTTTCTGGATCACCTGGTCCACATTTTGGTCGATATCGCGAGAACGCCTTCACATATATGTACATCTAAGGGCCAGTCGCTTTTAAAACCCTCACTAATACTTTTAATTTGATATCCATATCGTACAAATACATTCTAGAGTCACCCTGGCCCACCCTAAAGGCGATATCTCGAAAAGGCGTCCACCTATAGAACTAAGGATTACTCCCTTTTAAAATACTCATTACCACCTTTCATTTGATACCCATATCGTACAAAAACATTCTAGAGTCACCCCTGGCCCACCCTAATGGCGATATCTCGAAAAGGCGTCCACCTATAGACCTAATGCCCACTCCCTCTTAAAATGCTCAGTAACACCTTTCGTTTGATACCCATATCGTACAAACACTTTCTAGAGTCACCCCTGGCCCACCCTAATGACGATATCTCGAAAAGGCGTCCACCTATAGACCTCATGCCCACTCCCTCTTAAAATGCTCAGTAACACCTTTCGTTTGATACCCATATCGTACAAACACATTCTAGAGTCACCCCTGGCCCACCCTAATGACGATATCTCGAAAAGGCGTCCACCTATAGACCTCATGCCCACTCCCCCTTAAAATGCTCAGTAACACCTTTCGTTTGATACCCATATCGTACAAACATTCTAGAGTCACCCTTGGTCCACCTTTATGGCGATATCTCGAAAAGGCGTCCACCTATAGAACTAAGGATTACTCCCTTTTAAAATACTCATTACCATCTTTCATTTGATACCCATATCATACAAACACATTCTAGAGTCACCCCTGGCCCACCCTAATGGCGACATTTCGAAAAGGCGTCCACCTATAGACCTAATGCCCACTCCCTCTTAAAATGCTCAGTAACACCTTTCGTTTGATACCCATATCGTACAAACATTTTAGAGTCACCCCTGGCCCACCCTAATGGCGATATCTCGAAAAGGCGTCCACCTATAGAACTAAGGATTACTCCCTTTTAAAATACTCATTACCACCTTTCATATGATACCCATATCGTACAAAAACATTCTAGAGTCACCCCTGGCCCACCCTAATGGCGATATCTCGAAAAGGCGTCCACCTATAGACCTAATGCCCACTCCCTCTTAGAATGCTCAGTAACACCTTTCGTTTGATACCCATATCGTACAAACACATTCTAGAGTCACCCCTGGCCCACCCTAATGACGATATCTCGAAAAGGCGTCCACCTATAGACCTCATGCCCACTCCCTCTTAAAATGCTCAGTAACACCTTTCGTTTGATACCCATATCGTACAAACATTCTAGAGTCACCCTTGGTCCACCTTTATGGCGATATCTCGAAAAGGCGTCCACCTATAGAACTAAGGATTACTCCCTTTTAAAATACTCATTACCACCTTTCATTTGATACCCATATCGTACAAAAACATTCTAGAGTCACCCCTGGCCCACCCTAATGGCGATATCTCGAAAAGGCGTCCACCTATAGACCTAATGCCCACTCCCTCTTAAAATGCTCAGTAACACCTTTCGTTTGATACCCATATCGTACAAACACATTCTAGAGTCACCCCTGGCCCACCCTAATGACGATATCTCGAAAAGGCGTCCACCTATAGACCTCATGCCCACTCCCTCTTAAAATGCTCAGTAACACCTTTCGTTTGATACCCATATCGTACAAACATTCTAGAGTCACCCTTGGTCCACCTTTATGGCGATATCTCGAAAAGGCGTCCACCTATAGACCTAATGCCCACTCCCTCTTAAAATGCTCAGTAACACCTTTCGTTTGATACCCATATCGTACAAACACTTTCTAGAGACACCCCTGGTCCACCTTTGTGGCGATATCTCGAAACGGCGTCCACCTATGGAACTAAGGATCACTCCTTTTTAAAATACTCATTAACAGCTTTCATTTGATACCCATATCGTACAAACATATTCTATAGTCACCCCTGGTCCACCTTTATGGCGATATCCCTAAATGGCGTCCATCCATAGAACTATGGCCTACTCTCTCTTAAAATACTCTTTAATACCTTCCATTTGATACACATGTCATACAACCACATTCCAGGGTTACCCTAGGTTCATTTTCCTACATGGTGATTTTCCTTATTTTGTCTCCATAGCTCTCAACTGAGTATGTAATGTTCGGTTACACCCGAACTTAGCCTTCCTTACTTGTTTATGTTCAATTTTTTTCACTCTTCTTTTTCGTTCACATACGCACAGGTAATTCTCAAACTTGTTATAAAATGTTTTAAGTATATATACAGATTACGTCTTCAAATAAGAATAATAAAAATAATAAAGAGAATTGTATAAAAAAATGCTTATTATGCATTTTTCTTAAACTTTTGAATTTAGTAAAATCGTTTTTTATTTATGACAGAAAAATTATTATTATTAAAAAATAAATAAATATATTTAAAAAAATACTTTCCACTTTTGTCGACGAATGTTCTTAATTTTGAACTTGTTTCGTTCCTTTTAGAACGATTTTTTCTCTGAGTGTAGTGTTCATCAGAGATGTCGGCTTGGTAGAGGTGCTGTGAAGTAGCTGAGGGCACAATAGACCAATGGTCGCAGTGCGATCTTCAATTAATTATCTATCTATCTATCCAGGTTTCGGAAACATAACCGTCTTTTAGGCATCTTGAAAATATACCATGTAGATGGGGTATCAATTTGTCGCAAGCAGTTGACAACATGACCGGTATCACTCCAGCCGCTTCTGCTGACTCGGAAGGCTCCAGTGATTCAGCCCATAATATTTCATCCTGGTGTACAATGTTTGTGACATCGGTTTCCGGACAATAGGCACAATTTTCTGCTCGTCGCATCAGATTTCTTTATGCTACTTGGGGTTACATTTGACCAAGCTAGTATTTTGCGAAGCCTTGATGCATCATTTTTTTTCGCCAGGTTTTCACAGTATTCTTTCCATGACTCCTGTTTTGCCTTCCATATGCAGCATTTCAATTTCAGTCCTCTTCAAGTCGGGTTTGCTTAGATAAAAATTGATTGGCCTACAAAAGTCCATACTCGAAAAAATTTCGAAAATTTTGAATAAAAAGTTCGAAATTTCCCGTAAAAGTTGTTCGAATTTTTAAGTTTTTTCGAAAATGTTTTCGAGATTGATTTGTATAGTTTCAGTTACAAAATTCACAGAAATGTTTCCTTAAGTTATCGAAAATATAAAATGAAGAATTCTATAAAAATTTCCACTGCTATTTTCGTGTTCGCTGCTGTAGTTTCCTATATAATTCTTTTGCACTTCCTTGCACTCTAAAGTGAGCTTAGAAAATATAGATAGTACGATTTTATTGCGTGTTCCTTGTCGGCTGTCCGTAATATTCGGCTTTTAGAATTAAACACATTTTTTTTTGTGTGTTCTTCTTTGTTTATGTGACCAGGATTAATTCGTTGGCTACTAAATGTTTTTTCGTATTCTTCCTTTTATGTAGTGCTTGCTATCCATATATGGGCCTTTGCTGCAATGATAAATGTCCTTTGAATTAGTTCAGCTGCCGTTTGGCACAATCCAATGAATTTTTCACAATGAAATATTAATTAAGTCGTGAAAATTAATAACATTTTTGTCTATACTTGAGATCTTAGTTTACTCTCAATATGGTCGCTGCTTTGGCGCGGCTCTATTTCAAAAGACGATATTAAGTTTTTATGAGTTCTTATGCGATGGCTTGATATGCTAATTAGTGACAAATTAAATATATCAAAGGTATTTGTCTTGAGAAAAAGGAAATGTTTAAATTATACGCATTGATATCGATTGTAGCTTTATTCGTGCTAAAGACCGATCTAACGGCTGAATTTTGGGTTTTCCGAATCAAAAGAACACACAAACTCTTCTGTTTGTTCTTCTTCTTATTTTAGCGATAAGGATACTTCCTGAAGGTTTTGGGAAGCTTCATCGATGTTGATGGTGCTTTGCTGGATACAAATGCGGCACGTTCCGAAAAATATTATGATACTAGCATGACCTAGTCGGGCGCTAATTGATATGACTACGCTGAGCCTTCTCGGAACCTTCGCCAACCCGGTCATCTAGGTCACCGATGTACAATTGGTAGAGAAGCTATAAATTGCGCTGGAAGTTCCTTGAACAGATTACTCTGCAAAATCTCTTGGTTTAATTCTCCTTTAGAAACTGGAATAGTAGAGTGCTTCAACGACTGTCAGCAGTGCTGGTCATCACACAGCCGCTCGACACCAACAATCCCTTCAGTTGCAACGGTTCCTTATCATAACTGCAACTCAGGTTTATTCCTTCTATTTCCTTTTTAACTTGCAACCCTTTCACGTACTTCTATAAAACATCCGATCGCGGATCGAAAACTATTTTCTCTCAAGCGATAAAAATTAGGCTATCCAACTATTTAAGAAAGTAATAATAAATTATGGAACTAGTGAGTACGCGTTGTCCCTAGTTCACATATTTCATTAATCCGATATACCATTTAGTCATTTAAACAAGTAAGGAAGTCTAAGTTCGGGTGAAACCGAACATTACATACCCAGCTGTACACTTGAAATGCTGTTGTTGTTTGTTTTGTGTGCTTAATAGTGCTACAAGGCTGCGCAATAATACTGTAATGAATTTAGGGAAATTCCGCTTATTGGCAACCTTCTGCTTACGTTCGTATCGCTAAACCGTTGAATAAAACACTCCAATATTCGGTATTACAAAATGGTCTTTATTAGACTACTTTAAGAGTACTTCGCAATTAAACTTCACTTCGCAACTGATAGCGTGCTTAAATCAAACTGATTTTTTGACTACTCAGCTTGCGTTCTTTTATACTCTCTGCTCCTTCATTCGCATATGCCTAATACAGTCTAGACGTTTCGCCTGCTAGAACTGCTGTACATATCTCCTACTTAGCTATATACATGTATATTTGTAGTTTATGCGTTTCTCATAATCATATGCGTGTGTGTGTAGCAACTTTCGGCTACAAGTGTGTGCGCGTAATATCTCTTCGTGCCTTATATATGTATATGGGTGTAAATGATGATTGATGTGTTTATGTACACAATGTGGTTCACTTCAATGTTATTGTGTTGGGAGTTTATTACTAGTGATGGTAATATTCGTCACCATACATATACATATGGTTCTATTCTGAACTAATTTTTCTTCGAGTTATGGCTCCCGAAACATAGAAAAGTGCTTAGTCATAAAAGGTGCGGTGCCACGCTCATTTTTTAAAATTTGAAGTTTTTCCTATTTATTGTTATAAATCCACTTGGGAAATGAAATACCATTGATATAAAGCTCTTTTTTGCAGAGATATAGCTTATTTTATTCGTCCGCGACCCTTTTAAAACTCTTTTATATAAAAGTGGGCGTGGCCCTTAACCGATTTCGTTATTTTTTCTCAAAGCATTCCTTATAGTAAAGGCCGAATTTTGTTATGATAGATTTAATAATTTTTGATTTATGATTAATAATATTTGTAAAATTGATTTTATCACCAGTGGGCGGTGCCGCGCCCATATTAAACACTTTTTTCAAATTTTTATCAAGAGTCTCAATATCAGTCCACACGTCAAATTTCAACATTCTAGGTGTATTATTTACGAAATAATCAGGTTTTTTGTGTTTTCAAAAATGTTATATATATAAAAAGTGGGCGTGGTTATAATCCGATTTCGCTCGTTTTCAACACCAATCTATTCTGGGCCAAAATAAGCTCGTGTACACTCAGAGAAAAACGCCGTTCTAAAATCCAGCACCACCGGACTCAACTCAAGCTTTTCATGTTCTTACTTTTTTGTTATTGAAAAACGAACGACCTGTTCTTAAAACAACAACCTTGTTCTTGAACTGACACCATTTTCTTGAAAAAAGAACGGCCGGTCTTAAAATATGAACAAATGTTCTATTAATGAGAACGATGTTCTTAAATCAAGCCCAAGAAAAAAAAAAACGGTACAATTCGTGTGCACTACAATGTTAAATACACCATTTGGCACCAGCTATGAAGCGGTTGTAGTGGCCCAGCGGCTATGATGTTGCGCTTGCGATCGTGTTGCGCGAGTTCGATCACCGCCAAACTCTGAATTTTTTAAAACAATTTTTTTTTGTTCTATTTTTTTAACTCTTATTTTTCGTTCAGTTCCATTCACATATCCACAGGTAATTCTCAAACTTGTTATGAAATGTTTTAAGTATATATGCAGATTACATCTTTAAATAAGAATAATTTCTCAATAAGAGAAAGGTATGAGAAAATGCTTATTATGCATTTTTTCTTAAACTTTTGAATTTTAATAACAATTTTTTTGTTGTAAATATTCTTTATTTATGACAAAAATATTATTATTAATAAAAATTAAATAAATATATTTAAAAAAATACTTTCCCTCCCACCAAAGATCAAGCACGAACCGTTCTTAAATTGAGACCGAAAAATGTTAAATCCAACCCAAATCGTTCTCGAAGCGTGAGAACGAAAAATCCTAAATCAAGCCCAAGTAGTGCTTGAAATGAGCACAGAAGGTTCACACATCAATACCAAAGTGGTCACAAAAAAAAACGAACGGTATGCTTGGAAAAACTGTTCTTAAAACAAGCCCATCGGTCACAAGTTAAGAAAAAACGTACTTAACAGACTTTTGTCAACGAATGTTCTTAATTTTGAACTTGTTTCGTTCGTTTTAGAACGATTTTTTCTCTGAGTGTACCAAATTTTGTGAAGATATCTCAATATTTACTCAAGTTATCGTGTTAACGGGCAGACGGACGGACATGGCTCAATCAAATTTTTTTTCGATACTGATGATTTTGATATATGGAAGTCTATATCTATCTCGCTTCCTTTATACCTGCCCCTGCAATGAGTGCAGTAAAATTTTTTACGGGAAGACTGATAAGGAGGAACCTCCATGAGTGCATCAAATAACCGTTAGATCTGACCATGTGCAATAAAACCCTCAACGATATCTTTAAAAATTTGATGGCATCATTTGAAAGCCTCTGACATGTGCATGTCTTAAAAGGTCAAACGTCGTCAGTTATACTATTTTTTTTCTACAAATATATATATTTTTCTTTTTTTTCCTAGACGCAATAAAATAGTATATTTATAGCATATTAACGAGCTGCGTGTATACGCCTTGCCTTGTTGCGCGTTAATCAACGACTAAGTCACTACCACTTTGATGATTTTACTCGTACCAACATAGCCTCAGTTTCAATTCTGGTGCATGCTGTATAGCTATCTCAACCTATCGTAGAGGAAGACGCAATATTACCTAGGAGATCTCCGTTAATATGCTATTATGCGGTTTCGGTCTAATAATAGTTGGTTAACTCTTAACATTAGTCTATAAATCCTGACTTACCCAAAGCACATATTTCAACACGTGCACGACTTATTTCAGTTAAATATGACACTTGTCCTGATACAATGAAGCGCCATGGTGTTTGTGACTAACATTTTTTTACTTAAACTAAAATGTAGACTTCCACTTCCTTTAACTTGATTAAATTTCGCGCTTAACAGGAAATAGAAACAGTTTTTTCTTCAAAAACTTATTGACACTTGTCAGTATTCTTGTTTTTACAGGCGCATGTTTCCGACCGTACGTGTAAGTTTCTCAGGTCCATTACGGCAAATACAACCACCTGATCGTTATGCTGTCGTGTTGGATGTTGTACCAATGGATTCAAGGCGTTATCGATATGCCTATCATCGTTCATCGTGGCTAGTTGCTGGTAAAGCAGATCCGCCACCGCCAGCGCGTCTCTATTCACATCCAGATTGTCCGATAAGTGTGGATGCGCTGCGAAAGCAAGTCGTTTCCTTCGAGAAAGTCAAATTAACGAACAATGAAATGGATAAAAATGGACAGGTGAGTAAGCAAAAAGAAAAAAATGTGAAGGTATAAAATAGTACATATAGAAAAAAAAATCCTTAAAGCTACCGAGAAAAAAAAATGTTTTAAAAATTATGGGATAGGGGAGTACAGAATGTGTTTGTATGAAATGAGTACCCATGAAAGGTTTTGGGACGGTTTATGTATAGACAATTTCTTAAATCATCGAAAAGAATTTAAATTTATTTTCGTGTACTTGTGGACTACTTATGTACACTTATGTATACTAGAGTTCGCCCTTTGGAAATTTAGCCACTACAAACGGTGTTATTCTTTCGCTTTCTTCCCTTTGCTTTTCGTTCCTTTCCTTCTAACCCCTTTTCTTTTCATTCTTTCACTTCACTTTTCTTCTTATTGATTTCAATTACTTTTTTTTTCCTTTTCTTTCCTTTCCTTTTTCTTTCTTTTCCTTCTCTTTCATTTATTTTATTTTTTAACTGACAAAGTTGTACCCAAAATTTTTGCAACCAACAAAACCAATAAATACTCCGACTTGAATATTCTTGTTTGCTCTTGTAAACACTTTCAATATCAGCAAAGAAAAATACACATTTACTCATAGTTGTGGACTCTCTGGCTATAATTCAAACCCAGCCTTCATCTATTTGCTTACGAGATCAAATCTGATTTGTTGCATACTCGTTTTCTCAACATAACAACATAAAACAGACGTAGCGTCCAAAGTGTCCATGTCAACAGTCTTATAGGTTATATAGGTGTTTGATATTGGTAGTGGTGCCATTTTTAAACTAAACCAGCAAAAAATGCGATTAGTCTAGGATGAATCCGGAATGTGTCGCAAAGGAGTATGCGACCAAAGCCAGTTTTGATCTCTTTATATGAGTTATTCCGTTCTCTTTTGTTTGAGTATGTCCCATGAATATACTAAATGTACCCATTTATACCCGAAAGGGATTTATAGGACCAATCCCGCTTGCACCCATATGAAAACATATGAAGACTAGTTCCTTTTCGTTTCAATAAGGCCTCAAATAGGGATCAGTCGCATTTTTAACCCCAATGATAGTATTCTCCGAGAATTTTACCCTAACTCCAGCGCAGCCATTACGTCCCAGTAATTTAGGTTCGGTATAGGGCTCCGCATTTTTCTCAAATAATTCGATTCAATCACTTGTACACTCAGAGAAACACTCGTTCTAAAACGAACGAAACAAATTCAAAATAAAGAAAAAGAACATTCGTTCACAAAGTCTGTTAAGTACGTTTTTTCTAAACAAAAAAAAAATGTTTTTCTTAAAAAAATTCAACCGCAACATCATAGCCGCTGGGCCACTACAACTGCTTGATAGCTTGTGCCAAATGTTGTTTTTAACATTATGAAAAGCTTGAATTGAATCCGGTGGGGCTGGATTTTAGAACGGAGTTTTCTCTGAGTGTAATCTTATTTATTTTACTCATTGCGTTGCCGTTTTTTTTTTATATTTCTAATGAGCTACACAGATTTCAAACTGACTTTATCCCAACTGTACCCAAAAGGGACTAAAAGGGATAACTTTTGCCCAAATGTAGACAAAAGAGATTAATCGGAGACCAATCGCTTTAGGGATTAATCGCACGATTTTTTGCAGGGAATATTTTGTGGTAACATTTTTTTTAATAGTCTGCACTTCTCCTTGAGAAACCTTTCGATACATGTATAACTCTTTAAATCTTAGTATTAAAAGGGGAGCGAAATTTTTAACTTGTTTATTTGTATATATTTAGATATGTCCGAGTTAATGTAAGTTTATACTGTTACTATGAAAAATAATTGTGCATATATTTTCCACTTATTTTTCCCACTTACATTTAGATTGTACTCAATTCCATGCATCGTTATCAACCGCGCATACATTTGGTTCGACTTGCTCATGGTCAGACTATACCTACAAATCCGAAAGAGCTGCAGGAATTGGATCATAAAACTTACGTTTTTCCTGAAACTGTATTTACTGCGGTGACGGCATATCAAAATCAATTGATTACAAAGCTGAAAATTGATTCGAATCCATTTGCAAAAGGTTTTCGTGACTCATCACGTTTGACTGACTTTGATAGGTGGGTGTAATTTGTTTGCTCTATGTTAATGATGTCAACAAAAATATATATTTATGACTATGTAGGATCTCTGAATAACTTAAAATGCCCTTGTGACAGTGAGTTATTCCCTAATAATTTCACAAGAATTCTTATTTTCATTGAATTCTTAACTAAGGGGGGGGAGGGGGGGTGCTAGACAAATTTTCGTACCCTTCACAACTTTCCTCAATAGAAAAATTTCAAAGACGACGTATCACCTTCTCAAAATTTAAATTAATGTGTGGTATGGATATTGAAAAATTTTGTGGTCCAAAATGGGTCAAATATTTTGGTATGGATACGGGAATTTTTCCTAAAAAATCCAAAATGGTAACTTAATAAGGTAAGTGATAATCCAGCTAAATTTCATAAGTGTTTGATAAAACAGGTACACGGTAGTCTAGATGTTTTCGTTTGATTGTTTTAATTTTACTTTTAATGATTTGCCGCCCGTAAACCGATGTTACGCCAATAATTTGTTTAAGATTCGTGATTTTTCGTCGAATATCAAGCAAACCATTTACGACATAGAGTTAGAAATCATCTTTAAACACATTTTATGTCAGGAAAATGCCGTAAGATTTGGTATCAAAATCACACTTACTACCCTCAGCTGTTGTTTCTGCACTGAATGAAAAATACTGGTAAAATCAACCGAAATACGGGTCAATTCAACCGAAATTTCTGTTAACTTTTATCCATCGCAACAAGATGTTGATTCAACTGCGCAGAAATCGTTGATTCGTAATTGACCGTTTTAGTAGTCAAATGAACAAAAAAAGTTTTTGCGACAGCTTTGTACGAAAGTAGCTATGGAGCCATATACATAAATAAATAAATAAATCCGAAGAGATCTAAAGCCGACCTTCTCTTCCAATTTGCGTCGTGCTCCTCTTGATTTTCCCTAAAAATTGGCCGGACGGGACCTACATGTTTTATACCGACTCCGAACGGCATCTGCAAGGCAGATGAGTTTTCACTGAGAGCTTTTCATAGCAGAAACACACTCGGAGCGCTTGCCAAACACTGCCGAGGGGCGACCCCGCTTAGAAAAATTTTCTTCTAATTGAAAACCCTTATTTCTAAAATTTTTATGTTGCTTTGCCCGGGGTGCGAGAACTCATCACACCACGGTGGCACTTACTAACCTTACATCAAATATGCTGGCACACATTAAACATTATACACTATTAGTTTGTTTTATTAAACGCACTTTTACCAAATTTTATATTTTATAATGTATTTAATTTATAGCTTTGAACTTCGCTTTGCAAATAGAAAGGAAAATAGTAGTCACAAAACTGATTCTCAATTCTTTCAGTTGCAGCTCAGCTCATTCTAAATTTCTTCTCTGGCATGTAGTTGCCACACTTGATTGTTTCGAATAAAACTTGTAGTATAAATGTTTGACATAACATTTTAAGAAGAGAACTTGTAAGTTATAGAAAAGTAAAGAATCAAATCGCAGGATGGTAATTCACCACTGTTGTAACTTTACATGTAATTCGGCAAATTTAATTTTCGTAACACTTTAAGTTGAAACGATTCCAAAACAACTCAAACTTTTATGTTGTCGGAAACATCAACATTAAAAAATGATGTTTTCTTTTATCTTATTAAATTCGTTCGCGTGAGTGAAAATACGTAAAAACTTGAACAAAATGTTACTAACTTTGGAAAAATCCTGTTCGTTCAAACAAAACTTTTGCAACAAGAGGGAGCAATTTTGCATTTCGCTTGGAGGAGAAGTTGCAAAATTGTACCCGATAAATAGGTGTCCCGGTATCTCATAATTTTTTGCACAGTAAATTCAAAAAAGGGTTTTTCGTTTTGTATTGATAACTGAAAAACTAGTTTTTTGTTGTTTTCGCATTTTGTGTGTTCTTTCGATTTGGTGGTTTTCTTATTTTGGTGTTTTTTTTTAAACAAGTGGGACCATCGTTATAAGTACAAAGTAGGGAGCGCAGTGAGCGTAAAATACTTTTTGAAATTTGCTCATGTATTGACTGTTGATCGCTGTTGAAATGACCAGTGAGCTCAGTTGTGTTAACAGAAAAATCAGTTAGATTGACCAGGAATCTGTCAATTTTACAGAATTTTGTTAACTTAAGAGCGAAAATTTCTCTTCTCTTGAAATGACTAAACCAATTTGTTCGTTTGATATAGAACTTGGTCGAATTAACCATAATTCGATCAATTTCACCGAATCTCCGTTAAGTTAAGAACAACAGAACCGATTTGTTGATTTTAATAGCACCCTTCCGTTCAGTGTGTCGAAGTTGTGTTAGCGCACTGAAAAAAGGTTTTATTTGTAACATTTCCGGCAAGCATTTAACCAAGCTTCGTAGCCTCAATTGACCCTCAATGTTATCGCATGGGGTTCACCTTCGAAATGCGTACGGAATTTCTATAATCTTGAAGGCCGCTCGTTGAGTAGCATTCGTTAAACAACTTTTTGATATTCAAAGTAGCTTTTTATTACCTGTTCTTGCTCCTCGAGACTGGATAGACAGCCTTCTAAATAAACTGAAAATTCTTTCTAGATACCCAACCCGCTCATCTCGATTAACTGTAGATCGGAAGTGAGTCCCGTTTCTCTCAGCCTTTATTGAAAATAACTATCGGATGATCCAGCCGGGAGATATTCTTCTATGCTTGCTCCTACCCTGCTAGAATTTATGAATTTCGGAATATAAATGTTTATAGATAGATATTGTTTTGAAAGGTGATGTCACACTCTTAAATTCTTATGAACTAACTTATAATACAACTAGTATACTTTCAAGTTGCATTTGATGGTTAAACTGCTCTCAAAATACGCTTCGGCCATGTATGCAGAATACTGAAATCTTTAAATTTTGGCTTTTTGGTCCTTATCAAATAAACAACATTTCATACTAGCACTTAGAATTTCCATCATTACTCCTTCCACCACTGTTTCAAATTCTTCCCGAAGGCTCCAAATAATTTCTACATGGTGATGCAACATGCTGCTAAAGAAATACTTGGCATTTTCACTTCTTAAGGATATGAAAGTACTAACAGTGTAAGTTGTTGTGTTTGTATGAAATGTTAAGCTTTGAAGCTATAAAGTGAGTTTTCTGAAAAACGCTATACAAAACAAGTAAGGAAGGCTAAGTTCGGGTGTAACCGAACATAACATACTCAGTTGAGAGCTATGGAGACAAAATAAGGAAAATCAATCTGGGGTAACCCTGGAATGTGGTTGTATAACATGTGTATCAAATGAAAGGTATTAAAGGGTATTTTAAGAGAGAGTAGGCCACAGTTCTATGGATGAACGCCATTTAGGGATATCGCCATAAAGGTAGACCAGGGCTGACTCTAGAATTTGTTTGTACGATATGGGTATCAAATGAAAGGTGTTACTGAGCATTTTAAGAGGGAGTGGGCCTTAGGTCTATCGGTGGATGCCTTTTCGAGATGTCCCCATTAAGGTGGACCAGGGGTGATTCTATAATGTGTTTGTACGATATGGGTATCAAATGAAAGCTGTTAATGAGTATTTTGAAAAGGAGTGATCCTTAGTTCCATAGGTGGACGCCGTTTCGAGATATCGCCATAAAGGTGGACCAGGGGTGTCTCTAGAATGTGTTTGTACGATATGGGAATCAAATGAAAGGTGTTACTGAGCATTTTAAGAGGGAGTGGGCATTAGGTCTATGGTGGACGCCTTTTGGAGATATCGCCATTAGGGTGGGCCAGGGGTGACTCTAGAATGTTTGTACGGTATGGGTATCAAACGAAAGGTGTTACTGAGCATTTTAAGAGGGAGTGGGCATGAGGTCTATAGGTGGACGCCTTTTCGAGATATCGTCATTAGGGTGGGCCAGGGGTGACTCTAGAATGTGTTTGTACGATATGTGCATGAAACGAAAGGTGTTACTGAGCATTTTAAGAGGGAGTGGGCATTTGGTCTATAGGTGGACGCCCTTTCGAGATATCGCCATTAGGGTGGGCCAGGGGTGACTCTAGAATGTTTGTACGATATGGGTATCAAACGAAAGGTGTTACTGAGCATTTTAAGAGGGAGTGGGCATTAGGTCTATAGGTGGACGCCTTTTCGAGATATCGCCATTAGGGTGGGCCAGGGGTGACTCTAGAATGTGTTTGTACGATATGGGTATCAAATGAAAGGTGGTAAGGAGTATTTTAAAAGGAGTAATCCTTAGTTCTATAGGTGGACGCCTTTTCGAGATATCGCCATAAAGGTGGACCAAGGGTGACTCTAGAATGTTTGTACGATATGGGTATCAAACGAAAGGTGTTACTGAGCATTTTAAGAGGGAGTGGGCATTAGGTCTATAGGTGGACGCCTTTTCGAGATATCGCCATTAGGGTGGGCCAGGGTGACTCTAGAATGTGTTTGTACGATATGGGTATCAAATGAAAGGTGGTAATGAGTATTTTAAAAGGGAGTAATCCTTAGTTCTATAGGTGGACGCCTTTTCGAGATATCGCCATAAAGCTGGACCAAGGGTGACTCTAGAATGTTTGTACGGTATGGGTATCAAACGAAAGGTGTTACTGAGCATTTTAAGAGGGAGTGGGCATTAGGTCTATAGGTGGACGCTTTTTCGAGATATCGCCATTAGGGTGGGCCAGGGTGACTCTAGAATGTGTTTGTACGATATGGGTATCAAATGAAAGGTGGTAATGAGTATTTTAAAAGGGAGTAATCCTTAGTTCTATAGGTGGACGCCTTTTCGAGATATCGCCATTAGGGTGGGCCAGGTGTGACTCTAGAATGTTTGTACGATATGGGTATCAAACGAAAGGTGTTACTGAGCATTTTAAGAGGGAGTGGGCATTAGGTCTATAGGTGGACGCCTTTTCGAGATATCGCCATTAGGGTGGGACAGGGGTGACTCTAAAATGTTTGTACGATATGGGTATCAAACGAAAGGTGTTACTGAGCATTTTAAGAGGGAGTGGACATTAGGTCTATAGGTGGACGCCTTTTCGACATATCGCCATTAGGGTGGGCCAGGGGTGACTCTAGAATGTTTGTACGATATGGGTATCAAACGAAAGGTGTTACTGAGCATTTTAAGAGGGAGTGGACATTAGGTCTATAGATGGACGCCTTTTCGAGATATCGCCATTAGGGTGGGCCAGGGTGACTCTAGAATGTGTTTGTACGATATGGGTATCAAATGAAAGGTGGTAATGAGTATTTTAAAAGGGAGTAATCCTTAGTTCTATAGGTGGACGCCTTTTCGAAATATCGCCATTAGGGTGGGCCAGGTGTGACTCTAGAATGTTTGTACGATATGGGTATCAAACGAAAGCTGTTACTGAGCATTTTAAGAGGGAGTGGGCATTAGGTCTATAGGTGGACGCCTTTTCGAGATATCGCCATTAGGGTGGGCCAGGGGTGACTCTAGAATGTTTGTACGATATGGGTATCAAACGAAAGGTGTTACTGAGCATTTTAAGAGGGAGTGGACACTAGGTCTATAGGTGGACGCCTTTTCGAGATATCGCCATTAGGGTGGGCCAGGGGTGACTCTGGAATGTTTGTACGATATGGGTATCAAACGAAAGGTGTTACTAAGCATTTTAAGAGGGAGGGGGCATTAGGTCTATAGGTGGACGCCTTTTCGAGATATCGCCATTAGGGTGGGACAGGGGTGACTCTGGTATGTTTTCGGACGATATGGATATCAAATTAAAGGTACTAATGAGGGTTTTAAAAGCGAGTGGCCCTTAGATTTATATGTGAAGGCGTTCTCGCGATATCGACCAAAATGTGGACCAGGTGATCCAGAAAATCATCTGTCGGGTACTGCTAATTTATTTATATATGCAATACCACTAACAGTATTCCTGCCAAGATTCCAAGGGCTGTTGATTTCGCCTTGTATAACTTTTTCATTTTCTTCTACTTAATATGGTAGGTGTCACACCCATTTTACAAAGTTTTTTCCAAAGTTATGTTTTGCGTCAATAAACCAATCCAGTTACCATGTTTCATCCCTTTTTTCGTATTTGGTATAGAATTATGGCATTTTTTTCATTTTTCGTAATTTTCGATATCGATAAAGTGGGCGTGGTTATGGTCAGATTTCGCCCATTTTTTATACCAAGAAAAACTGAGCTCAGGTAAGTACGTGGGCTAAGTTTAGTAAAGATATATAGGATTTTGCTCAAGTTATTGTGTTAATGGCCGAGCGGAAGGACAGACGGTGGACTGTGTATAAAAACTGGGCGTGGCTTCCACCAATTTCGCCCATTTTCACAGAGAACAGTTACCGTCATAGAATCTATGCTCCTACCAAATTTGAGAAGGATTGGTAAATTTTTGTTCGACTTATAGCAATAAAAGTATTCTAGACAAACTAAATGAAAATGGGCGGAGCCACGCCCATTTTGAAATTTTCTTTTATTTTTGTATTTTGTTGCATCATATCATTACTGGAGTTGAATTTTGACTTAATTTACTTATATACAGTAAAGATATTAAATTTTTTGTTAAAATTTGAATTAAAAAAAATTTTTTTTTAAAAAGTGGGCGTGTTCTTCATCCAATTTTGCTAATTTTTATTTAGCACATATAGAGTAATAGTAGTAACGTTCCTGCCAAATTTCATCATGATATCTTCAACGAATGCCAAATTACAGCTTCCAAAACTTTTAAATTACCTTCTTGTAAAAGTGGGCGGTGCCACGCCCATTGTCCAAAATCTTACTAATTTTCTATTCTGCGTCATAACATCAACCCATCTACCAAGTTTCGTCGCTTTATCTGTCTTTTGTAATGAGTTATCGCACTTTTTCGGTTTTTCGAAATTTTCGATATCGAAAAAGTGGGCGTGGTTATAGTCCGATATCGTTCATTTTAAATAGCGATCTGAGATGAGTGCTCAGGAACCTACATACCAAATTTCATCAAGATACCTCAAAATTTACTCAAGTTATCGTGTTAACGGACGGACGGACGGACGGACGGACATGGCTCAATCAAATTTTTTTTCGATCCTGATTATTTTGATATATGGAAGTCTATATCTATCTCGATTCCTTTATATATGTACAACCAACCGTTATCCAATCAAACTTAATATACTCTGTGAGCTCTGCTCAACTGAGTATAAAAAGTACAAATTTTGTGGAACTGTGTTAGCTTTGAGAGCCAGACTTGCGGCAGGTAGCAATGTCAAAAACTTTTGCGCCGTATTCATCTGGTGATCGATTGCAAAAATTGCATAGCTCCCCGGGAGATCCAAGTGAGTCGCGACCAAAATACTTTCGCCTAGTTCTGGGCAATCAAGCATAAAGTGATTTGATGATTCCAACTCATCTTCCTCCATACAGCTGCAGCAGGATGGGGTTTCCAATATATTGAGACGTACCGCATGAATACCCATGGGACAGTGCCCTGTCAAAACCCCAATTACCATTGATAGGTGAAACTTAGTGAACCCAATTATTTCAGCAGACCTCCTGCCACCCACTCTCGGCCAGAAAGATCTTGCTACCCTGCAAGACGTAGTGTCCGTCCAACATTTGCTGAGCTGACTCGAGGCCCAGCTGTGGAGGAGCAGTCCACAGGTGGCTAGCGGAATCCCGAAATCCCAACAGCCATCTTCATCCGGTTCATTTGTACCGGTTCGGGCTAAGAGATCCGCTCCACAGTTACCCGGATTATCATTATGGCCCGGGACCCAGATAATCTTAATTGTAAAATAATTCGATACAATCGCAAGTAAGGTCAGGCACTCCCAGACCACCCTCGATTGCACTGTAGTTGAGCTCAAGGCATTTATAGCCGCTTGACTATCAGAGTAGATGTTAAGTTCCCTAACCGTAGCACTGGATAGCATTTCATCCACCGCATCCTTAATCGCAGCAACTTCCACTTGGGATACACTGCAGTGATCAGCCAACTTTAACTTGCGGCTTACATTTAGCTCTTGACAAAAGATCAAAATTGCCATTACTATTTTCATGTTCGCTGCTGTAATTGTAATCAATTCACATGCAGTTAGCTGGACCTCTTAGAAGCGCCCGGTTCATGTGAAAGTGACATAGTTTGTGATGTTAATAAGGGTCACATGTGATATGCTTTAGCCATAAGTTTCATTTTCACTGCTTTTATTTGATTAAAACCTTGATAACAGCCACCTATTTCTATTCGTAACAGAACCGCATGGGTAATGAAAATATATTCATATGCAAATATTGGAAACTGTTATAAGATATTCGGAAATTAAAATTTTTGGCATTGAAATAACAAAAATTGTCAACAACGCCAATCCTTGCTCAAAACATAAAAGTCGAACTTTAGTTAACATCTCGCTCGAAGCTCCTGCAACATGTTGCTGAGTGTTTATGTTTTTTTTTTTTTGTTTTTTTGCGACAACACCACATATTTCAATGCACAATTGCATCGTCTCATTGACTTCGCATTTCATACCGTAATTAACAGTTGACTAACAACTTAAACAACAACAACAATTACAACTAACACATTAAGGTAGCAATCACAAAACAAAAACATGACCAACATCAGAAACTTAGAACATGGAAAAAAGTAATAACATCAATACAAAACTGAAAAAAATAATAGAATACATAAACATTCTTTATAGTTATTGTTGTTGTAAGACTAACATTGTACGTCAGCGATATTCGCTCATTACACGCGTTTCTTTAGTTGGCCATGTTCGTGTTGCATGTACGAATGAGCTTCAAAGTTAAATTCGCCGACCTATAATTTTCTCGGCCAACTTAAAATATTGCCGGCCGCTGCGAGTAATTTGTGTTGTTGTACGAAAATATTCTACACATACATATGTACGTATAGTGCAATTTTTGCTATTGATGTTATTTATTGTCAGAGGCAAAGTAACCATGTCGGAGACCCTCCAAAATGCAACGGGCGGTAAATGAAATAATCCACAGATATAAAAATATTCGTTTGAAACAAATTTTTTATCGATGCTAGAGTGCTTAGTTTACCGTAGGTTAGGTTAGGTAAGGTTGTGTAGCGCAGAGTGTCCTTGACTCAAGCTCCGCTTAACAATTAACGATGAGCTTGTTAAGATATTGCAAAGGTGTCCTGGTCAGAGCAGCCATGTATTTCCTCTTCATCCCTAACGCTGCAGCAAAAGTAATTTGTAAGCAATTCCTATACACTAATTCTCATTTATGAGAGGACAAATTTGTCTGGACTCCTCAAACGCGGATTTTTTTCAAATCTGGAATTAGATTTTTCGGTGAGAAGAGACCATAGGCATTATTTACACACGACAAGAGAATTTGCGATATTTCTCAACTGATATAACTCGATCTATTCAGTAGCTTTCCTCCCTTTTTCGCCCGCTGCACAGTTCTCATGCTCATCGCTGTGCCTGAGACCCTTATCACTAATTGTTTAGTAAATGATAGCAATTTAAAGCTTTATCGATGAAGTATTCAAGGCTTGACCTGCTATGATCGCTGCTTTTCTGTCAGAGTTAGTTGGCATAGACGTGGAATTCTTAGAGAGAAGCCATAGGGGGTGGCTTCTTTTAGGACTATTAGTTCCGCTTGAAAAGACGCTGCAATCGATCGGCGATGAGGAGCGAAAGATCTTTCCTACATTTGCATTCAATATAGAGTTATATGCGAATAGGGCTTGTACTCTGAGTATAGGGCTGCATTCAGTCTAACTGTAACAACTTACCTGGAGTTCACCATATTGGTCTTTCTGGAAAATGTTTGATCACAACTTACATAGTCTTTGTGGATATTGTGGGAGGTGCCTCTAAGTTGAGAATTGAGGATTCACTGATTGTGTTGCCTCTTCAGGGTAACGGCCTACAAACCATAAGATGAGTCTTACGACCGCAGTGTAGTGTGCTTCTCCCCAACATTTCACGCATGGCTTTTCTAGATAACTAGAAAGCAAATATATAATTGGAAATGTTTGTTCCAGTCTAGTTTACTATCTAAAATAACGTCGAGGTAAGCCTTACTCCATTCAAGACCAGTGGCTTGAGCAATATTATTTTACACCGTCTGATAAGTATAATCATTTATGTATCCGCAACATTCTCTCGACGAGATTCAATGTGGTGCGCAATAGTTCGCCTAAGGGTTTTTTTTGGTTGTAGAAAGGAGATATTCATCAACAAGAATCCCTTTCTCTGTCTTTGTGGCGATACGGTGGTTAGCTGCCTTCGCCGATTTAACTTTGGAGTATGCGTGCTCAGAACGATAGAGCAGAATAGTTTCAATGTGCACATCCTGAAATCTCTCCAAGATTTTGAAATAACATAAGTAAGGCTAATAGGCCGGAAGTCGATCTAGTACGAAACCCTTACTTTTTTAGGTACGCACACTATTTTTGCCTCGGTTCATATTTGAAGAATGCCATTTGACCTTTTGATGAGTAATAAATTACCCTATGCATTTGTAATTCATGGTGGGGCTGACAGTTGTTAGTGGTTCCTCAGTCCAGAGAACACTTATATATGTGAATTTTTAGGTCGGACACCCTTTCGTCCATTATGTGTAATTTCAGGCTACGGTTTCCTGTATAAGGGGATTCTAACTATCTTTTATATGGTGAGCCTTAAAAACGTTACAGTATTGAAACATGTTCCTTGGAAATGTTGACTTAAAGCTTATTAGGAAGTCAGAATTGTATAAATTCAGGCAGCATGAGCTCGAACGGTTGGATATTTCTTTGAATTTTAACACTATATCCTATGGAGTACGAATTTGTTTTTTTCGTGGACTTAAGAAATTCATATTCTTATTCGACGGGTTCTAAATTTTGGCGTTATCTTTTCGGAATCATTTTTGCTCAGTTGGGTTTCCCCAGCGCTCTAGCAGGTTTGTTCTCCGATTAAGAAAAAGGTCACCACACTGTGGCTGTGTTGGTAAGAGTAAATTAATTGTAGCGGTGTGTCGTTGATTAACGAGCGACGACGTAAGATGTACGCACGTATTTTTGTTAATACTCAAAAAATAATTCTTTAATATGCTTTAAAAATATTACTTTGTTACCATTATTATATTATTTCACGAAAGAGATGAACCCGAATGGTCTGCTCAATTTTACAGGGCCCTTATTCGTTGTGCTCCCCTTAATTGTTTACCTTACTTTTCCAAATATGTTTAATCCGCTTCTGGTCGCTTTATAGTCGTAGCTGTTGTTGATTTCGTATAATTGAAATGAAAGTGTCGAATAACAAAAAAAAAGATGAAACGAAGTTAATCACTAAAAACACTTTAAGGAAATAAAACACTTACCTTTTTCCAACACTTTCGAAAACTGTGTTCTCAGTTTTTATTAGGTGCGTGCAATCTTGTCTGCAACATTTAATTTTTTTTGCTGCCAGTTTTTGCTTTTTTATAGCAATACTACATGCATTCCAAAATTTATTATCTCAAAATTTTTTTTTCGCAGTCTATACGAAATGTAGCAAATTTTCAACCAAAAAATATTTTCGTCTTTTATGACATGCGATTTAATTTTTTAACACTTCATTCAACAGCACACGCATTGCATCGAAAGTCTCACTTTTGCATTATGAAACTGCCGACCCATGAGAGGGGGTGTATAGAGGTTGCATGAGCGTGCATAGGCGTTTGCGGTTGCTAGTAAGACACGCAACATGCGATACAAGTGAAATGCGTAATTGTTGCTGAAAATTTATTTATTGCTAAATTGGCTTTTGTTGCTTTGCCAAATTTTGGTTTTTGCCTTTTATGTATGTACGTACCGATCTGCCTTTGGCTGAGGTGCGACAAGAATGTGAACGTATTTTGACAAGCGTCGAATGCAATTAATCATTTTCACCTACCGAATATTGGTGAACGCATGAGAAATGAAAGCAAAGTGTGATAAAGAATGTGAATAGTAAATTTTTGAAATATTTTTGGTAATTTGTTTGAATTTTTTTTAAGATTTGATGATTTTGCTGTTGAAAGCATGTAGATTTGCAGATTCCAAAATCCTATGAGAAGTTTTTTGTGCTGGAAGTTACCAGTGCTTCTATCCTGAGGTTCTTAATATATTTCGACCAACACTGCTTGGGAAGTTTTGTAGTTAACCGGGTAGCTAAGCCCCGATGCTACACTCTGTAGTAAGGAGCCTCTTCGACTATCGGTCTCCCTTCTATTGTTCATGGGCAACCAACTAAAATCTAACCTCCCATGGAACACGCATTACTTCGGGTACGAAAGCGCGCTATATGAGCTCTTTGGCCACTCTCACGTTATTGGGCTAAGCAACCATTTTGTCATTTTACGAGGAGAATCTCCCCAAGGTAGGCTGACAATAACTTATCTGTCACTTCCGCAGTTCACCTTATGAATGACACTGCCTGCAAGGAGATAGATCACCTACTCCTTTTCTTCTTTGCTGTGGATGATCATATTCGAAAAAGGTGTGGCGTAAGTTCAGATTTTCAACCTTACCCATTCTGTGGAGATATTCCCTGAAGTACAAAAACTGTGTAAGGTAGAATTCTACATCTCCATGTGACCAATCCAACCATGGATTCTGCTCTAAAATCACTTTCCTGGTCCACTCGCTTGCAGCACTGAAGCTCGATTGTTGTGGTCATCGTAAGATAGAATCTTTACGGCAGCCTCATCGTCTGCGAAAGCGACAAGTTCTTTCTGGCATGTACAAGCGAACAAGGGTGTCATACGAAACATTCCAGAAGTTGGAACCTAACACCGATCCCTGGTCTGTCCCACCTGTTATCCTCACCTTTATCTGACCTTGATTTGTTTCGTACGAGAGCCAGCGATATTTTAGGTAGTCCCTTAATAGAGCTAGTCGATACTTGAAAGAGCTTTTCCGGGCTTCATACTGTATAGCGCCGTTTTTAGCTCGCTCCCAGCCCCTAGTTCCATGAGGAACAGGACCCCGGCTGCTAAAATAAAAGGATTAACCAAACGTCTAAACTAAAGCAATTCAGAGCCCATAAACCATTATCATGTGTTTAATAGGTTTGTGCATGCAAAAGATCAAATGATGGAACTTGCAGAAAATCGAACGAACTAGATAACTGCTTCACATCAAGGACCGCTAGATATTTGACAAGAAGCAGCACTACGCCTTCAAGCAAACTTTATTCAGTTTCGTGCTAGGATTAAACGAAGGAAGTTCACGTCGAGCAGTGTTCCAAAATACGTGCTCTGAATATATGGAAACTTGAGCCCTAGATATAGTTTATTATTTTATACTTATTAGCAGCTAGGGTCCCGGGAATTGTAGATTCGTTTGTCCTCCTTTTGTTTTCTATTTTATATTGGCGATATATGGGGTTCTTTTTAATTTTAATACTTTGTGATCTTTGCTGAACTTTGGTAGTAACGCTATATTCGTTGTACTTTAATAAAAAATTAAGTTAAGTTAACCAAATACAAATACAAATAAACCCTAAATATGTTTCCTATGTTTTTTGTTAAAAATAACAAATATAATAAAAACAAAACATTGTTCATCTTCCACAGAGACCCAATGGACTCATTTCTGCTTGAGCAACATTTACGTTCACCATTGCGATTCTTTCCCGATCCACTTATGGCACAACTATCACCACAAGAGGCCGATGCCGCTTCGTTGGCATTCCTAGAGAAAGCGCGTCAACATCTACAAATATTCGGACGTTCACCATATACGGAAATGTTGCTGCCTCAAATCTATCAACGGCCTCCCGTATTGAATGCATTCAATATAGGCATGTGGCAGCAACAATGGCCACAATTGACTGCCAGTTTCATAGCGAGCGCCAACCAACAAGCAGCTGCAGCCCAAGCACAAGCTGCTGCCGCTGCGACTGCTGCTGTAAATGCATGTCGTACACCGCCGCCGCCACCACCAACATCGACTATAATGTTAGGAGTGCCTCCGCCACCACCAGCAACAACGCCTTCATCATCAGGTTCGGCATCACCCGATATGCGTATACGACACTTTCAACGTTATAGTCCATATCAGGTGCCGTCGCAGCAACAGCAACATCCACCATTAACGCGTACTCCACCGCTTTGAGATGGTGCTTATTATGATGAGCTGATGTAAAAATGTGCAATTCAATATTTATATTTAAAAATAAGTAAATATTTATTTATGAATTGATTTAAAATGTGTTTGTCAGAAATGTTTGTTATTTTCATATGAGCATAAACAGTGTTGCTAAGCAGTGATAGCACGTAAGCGGCAACATGTTGCCAGAAACATTTTTTGTTTGTTTATTTGTAAAATTTAGCTGTATACTACATTTATAAGTATTTATTGTGTGTAATTGAGCTGTAAGCAAATATTGTAATAGTATGAGAAAAATAAAAAATAAATTAATTGAAATGTTGACAATGTAGGACTACAGTATTAAATGATATTAGGCTATTGCAATAATTGAATAATTGTAAAATAATGCAATGAATTTTATTTATGTGTATAAATAATATTTCTATCAAATTTCTTTTTATTTTTTGTGTTTATGTTCCTAATCAAATATGTGTATTTATTTAATGTATATGTATACAAATAATTCGGCTGTGCGTTGATTGATTAATCGAGTAATTTGAATAATCAATTATTTAACTAATCACAGTTTAGATGAATTGAATAGAACATCACTCGACTGAGTCAGAAAAAATTAAATCAAATATTCCTGATTTTTTAAAATATAAGTGTGTAAAGTTTTGCTTCTAATAAAAATTACAAAAGAGAATACTTTACATGAAAAAAGTTCATAATATGTAATATCAAAATGTAAGCGACTTCGAAGAGGTGTTAATTATTCAATCGATTGAGTTTTTGCTTAATCCACAAATTGATAACTAAAGTAAACTTGCTTTGTGATTAGTACGAACTTTTTATTAATCTCTCAATAAAGATCTAATTAATCCACATGCGGAGTAATCAATCAATCGCACAACCCCATTAATGCATAAACTATTTTAATTTGTATGAATATGATAACAAATACTAATGTCTATTGTTGTACAAACCTAAAGTTAAATAATAAGCCAATCGAATAAAAAATTTCAAATAATTCGAAAAACGTTCAACATAATTTGCCGCTTGCGAGAGAAGATTTTAGTTGGAATGAATATTTGGATAAAAATTTGTGCAGAATAAAATTATTGTACTGGATCATTCAAACCCAATATACTTTTTTCATTAATTACGTAGTACTACAACAGGGTAGCAACGCTATTTTCCAGATTTTGAAACTCCACACAATCTCCTTCCACCAATTCTCTCGAAAGCATCAAACAGCTGCAACTTATCAATGCAACATGTTGCTTACGTTATGTTAAGCATTTAGAATTCTCGGAAAAAAAAATGCTTTGAAATAAATTGTAAACAAATAAGGAACCATGTGAAAGGAACAGTGAAGCACGGTGGGGGACCCACTGCAAAAACGTGGAATAATGAGGAAAGAAGACTACTTGCATATTTTCCAAACCCATTTACCCGATTTGGGGACAGGGGCACCTATCCTGGAGAAGAACTCATATTTCAACATAATGGCGACCTAAAAAAAACGTCTAAAATCGTAAAGGAATGGCTTTCGGAGCAAAATTTCTTATTGATGTACACTCAGAGAAAAAATCGTTCTAAAACGAACGAAACACGTTTAAAATTAAAAACATTCGTTGACAAAAGTCTGTTAAGTACGGTTTTTCTTAACTCGTGACCGATGGGCTTGTTTTAAGAACAGTTTCTCCAAGCACACCGTTCGTATTTTATGACCACTTTGGTATTGATGTGTGAAACTTCTGTGCTCATTTCAAGTACTACTTGGGCTTGATTTAAGATTTTTCGTTCTCACACTTCGAGAACGATTTGGGGTCGATTTAATATTTTTCGGTGCGCTTGATCTTTGGGGGAGTGGGGAAGGTAATTTTTTCAAGTTAGTTCATTTATTTTTTTATTAATAAATAATTTTTTTGTCATTAATAAAAAATATTAATAACAAAACAAATTATTATTAAAATTTCAAAAAGGTTTGAAAAAACGCATAATATGCATTTTTCATATATTTCTCCTATCGAGACATTTTTTTTATTTGATAATGCAATCTGAATATATATATGTAAAGCATTCCATAACAAGATTGAGAATTACCTGTGCATATGTGAATGGAGGTGAACGAAAAATAAGAGTTGAAAAAATAGAATATAAAAAAATTATTTTAAAAAACTTCAGAGTTTGGCGGCGATCGAACCCGCGTTAAACGATCGCAACCGCAACATCATAGCCACTGCTTGATAGCGTGTGCCAAATGTTGTATTTAACTTTGTAGTGTACACGAATTATACCGTTTCTTTTTTCTTGAACTTAATTTAAGAACATCGTTCTCATTAATAGAACATTTGTTCATATTTTAAGACCAGCTGTTCTCTTTTCAAGAAAATGGTTGTCAGTTCAAGAACAAGGTTGTTGTTTTGAGAACAGGTCATTCGTTTTTCAAGAACAAAAAAGTAAGAACATGAAAAGCTTTAATTGAGTCCGGTGGTGCTGGATTTTAGAACGGCGTTTTTCTCTGAGTGTGGTGGCCAGCGAATGGTCTCGATCTCAGTTCTATTGAGAATTTGTGGTCCATTGTGAAAATACGGCTAGGACAATACCGACCAATGCCAACAAACCTGGGAGAGCTTTGGCAGCGGACACAAAGGGAATGGCATGGTATTTCAAATGTAATAATACAGAATTTGGTGGAAAGTATGCCAAACCGTGTACAAAGTGCCATACACATAAAGGGCAGTGGACAAAGTATTAAACATTAGCTCTAACCCGAAATTTTCTCGAAGATGCAAAATTGTTTTGGTTTTACTGGTTTTTTTTTTTCATACAACTGGTTGTTTTCAATTTTGTGTTATGGACCATTTTTTTAAGAATTGAACATAGGTTAGGTTAGGTTGGGTGGTAGCTTCCCTGATAGGGGAAGCTCACTTGGACAACATGACGGTCCGTTTTGATACGACATATAATAAACTAAACTAACGGTGACGTAGATATAACTACTTAGAGAATCGTTGGGTAGCAGCAATAAAGTTCCGAATGATCCCGATATCAACCTTGGATAGCTCCTCGGGAGATCCAAGTGAGTCACGACCGAAATACTTTCGCCTAGTTCTGGCAAAAGCTGGGAAATCAAGCATAAAGTGATTTGGTGATTCCACCTCATCATCCTCCATACAGCTGCAGCAGGATGGAGTTTCCAATATATTGAGACGTACCGCATGGATAACCATGAAACAGTGCCCTGTCAAAACCCCAATGACCATTTATAGCTGAGCCTTAGTGAACCCAATTATTTCAGCAGACGTCCTGCCATCCACTTTCGGCCAGAAAGATCTTGCTACCCTTCAAGACGTAGTGCCAGCCCAACGTTTGCTGAGCTGACTCGAGGCGAAGTTATGGAAGAGCAATCCACAGGTGGCTAGCGGAATCCCGAAATCCCTACAGCCATCTTCATCCGGTTCAGTTGTACCGATTCAGGCTAAGAGATCCGCTTGGCAGTTACCCGGAATATCACTATGGCCCGGGACCCAGATAATCTTAATTGTAAAATAATTCGATGCAATCGCAAGTGAGGTCAGGTACTCGCAGACCACCCTCGATCGCACTGTAGTTGAGCTCAAGGCCTTTATAGCCGCTTGGCTATCAGAGTAGACGTTAAATTCCCTAACCGTAGTAGCGCTGGATAGCATTTCACGCACCGCGTTCTTAATCGCAGCAACTTCCGCTTGGAATACATTGCAGAGATCAGCCAACTTAAACTTGTGGCCTACAATTAGCTCTTGACAAAAATCCCCCCGCTAACCTTTCCGTCCAACTTCGACCCATCCGTGAACAAGTTAACCGGTCCCATGCTCCAGATAATTCCTCCTTCCCACTCCTCCCTCGGGGGAATAACTGGGGTGAAGGTTGCATAGGGAGCGGCTATCGGCATGCAATAGTTCGTCCTGTCCGGAATAAAGTCGAAACTAGTAAGAAGGCTAGAGTGTCCGAAAGCAGAAAGCATATAACCCATATCACGAAGCCTGACCAATGACCGGGCCGCGGCTGCCTTTCCTGCAATATCTACTGGATGTATATTCAGCATGACATTCAGTGCCAAGATAGGTGTTGTTCTCAGAGCGCCACTGATACCAATAAGCGCCGTTCGTTGCACTGGCACTAACATTTTGGAGGTGCTCGCCGTGTCCAGTGCTTTCCACCAGACCAGCACGCCATAGAGCAGAATCGGTTTGACCACCATCTCATAAAGCCAGTGTACTACTCCTGGCGAGAGCCCCCATCTCTTTCCGATAGCCCCCCTGCAGCAGTACAAGGCAACCGCGGCCTTCCTGGCCCTATCTTCCACATTGGGCCTCCAGGACAGCATCTTGTCCAGAAGAGAATTGACCATAAATAAAAGGAAATAAAACATTTTAGTTTGCTTTGTTACTTTCATTCTCATGCAGTAAATAATGCACGAAGCACACAATTATACTCAATAGTGCTCCCCACTGTTTCATTTGCGTTGCACTGATCCTGTCTCCTACCATCACGTTTGTGCACTCTAAGCAATATGAGCAGATCAAATGCAAGTTGTCGTAACCTATCCGAGCGATGTCCAGGGTTGCGTCAGATAAGGGGGGAGCCTGCGAGGGTGCTATGCTGGGTAAGTACTTTGAATGTGAATCCGGCGTAAGGATGCTGGCAGTAAATTGCTACTAAAATCCTACAATGCAGTAAGGAGCAATCTTGAATAAACAACTCGCGGTGAGTTTTAGTTTTTAGTTGAGCATCGTGCTCGCATTCTTTATAGAGTGAGGTATGAACATTTGGATCAAAAGTGTAAATGATGACGTAACTACATTCATGCCTTTAAAACTTTGAGACTGCAGAGCGTTTTAATTTCTTTGCAGATACGAGGAGGATGATACCGCAAAGTTGGAATGACGCATTAGTTCAGCGTTGTAACTTTTGGGTTTGAAAGCGTTCCTGCCTTGCAGAGGATGATATCGGAAAGTTGGTATAGGTGTACAAAACCTCGGATTCAAGTTCAATTTTTGAGGTCTTTGAGTATGTGACTATCTGCGCCTACTAGCCGATAAAACATGTGGACGTCATTAAAAAGGATTGCTGCAAAGATAAAGGCGAAGCGGGATCAGTTCGTAGCCGCCGCCATGATATCAACATAATGATTGACGACTTTAATGACAGGATGGGCATGAAAGCAATCTTGGGTCATTCACTTGAATAATTCAGTGGACACAAAATTGATGCTGTAGGCGAAATGCCATAAAGTTAAGAACGGTTCTATGGCGAATATGCAACCGGTACGCTCCGGTATTAGCATATTTTGAAATAGCGTTTTTGATATTTAACCCATTGAATCTTCGGCTTACTGCCTTTTCTTACCTGTTTCCTTATTGGTGGTAAAATTGCAACTTGACGTGAATAAAAGCATGAGACTGATTGGGCCAAGTTAAAAGTGAGTGGCATCGTATTGGTAGACCAATCATTGAGTGCATCGTCACTACCGAGCAATAATCCCATCTTTCACCATATCCATAAAAGAAATTGGTTGTCTCCTTAACAAAGACCACGGAATCAAATTGATTATGTCGAGATCGACGGCTGGATGTGGAAAAGCTATATCATCCAAATATCGGCTCGCACCTTGTTTCGTTGTGAGTAGGAAGTGTTACACAAGGTAAGTTTGCTGTTGAAATCTGCTGACTCACGTGAAAGACCTTTCATAATTAAAACAAAATTGGCTCTCGCTACCGGATTCTCAGTCCTAACCTTGTAACTCAGCAGCTGGAGTACTTTTTTCCCTCACTACGTACCGGCGCTTCAGAAAGCGAGAACGGAAATTGAAGGGGTTGATAAACGCAATACAAACATTTATAGCTTCAGAGCTTCCGCAACAAAATTGTTGCTTTTGTTGTATTAACAGTGCTTCGCCTCATTCAATGGGCACGACCACTCACAAATTATCAACGGGGGTTCAAGGAAACTGGCAGTTACAACAGGGGCGCACCAAAGAGGGATTGGAGTTAGAGGCGTAGGTTCCACATTACAATTGAAAAGATGGTTGGTGTCATGTAGGGACACATCGCATACAGGACATACATTACGTATGTCGGGGTTGATTCTGGACAAACAAGAGTTTAATCTGTTACAGTATCCAGAAGGAAGTTGGGCCAGGATGACTCGCGTATCCCTTGGTAGTGTGCTTTCTTCTTCTGCAAGGGTAGGATATTAATAACATGGTTCACCGGGCGCGTCCTGGAAAAAGCGTTTACCGATTCTGTTAGGAGTAGAGCCTGCTTATGCTTGTCTGAATCAAACAGCTATGTTGGCAGGGGCCGAATCTCGTCATAGTTCTTATGGAGATGTTCCCTTAATCACCGAGGAGGCGGGGCCAGATCAAACAGTTGTTTGCTAGGATGTCCTGGTAGTAAGCTATTGTTAATCAACAATTCAAAGAATCGATCAGTCTATTAGCAAAAGTTGTTGAGCAAAATAATCGATTGTCAATAATCGACTATTTGTTTGCATTAGATTATTGACAGATTAGAGTGTGTGAATAATACATTTTTATTGTAATTTTTAGTGGGATCTACGGTTTGTAAAGACGGTGTGAAGTTATTGTTAGATAACTGTAGCTCACAGATTACCAGGCAACGGGTGCCGACAAATAAGCTATTTGATTTCTCGAAGTTGGTTCCCTTTTATGATTGTAATCAAGTTTGATTGCTTTTTTGAGTTAATAAAAGTTGCAATCTACAATCAAATAATGCAAACAAATTTCATTGATTTTTTGCGATTTTAAAAAATAGAATCTACAGTCAACATGACTTTAAGTACTTCATTTTCAATCAACTATATATCAAGCACTTCTTTAGAACCAACTTGATCGCAATGATTTTAAAGACTCAACCAAATACTATGATTGCAATCATCAAATATGAAATGATTTGAGACTTGGAGACATCATATATAAAAATCAAATGTGATTACAATATTTCAATAGCACAACGAGAGCCCTGAAAACAACCCCACCTACAGACTTGGTTGTTGATATGGGAATAGATGGGAATGAAAAAGCCGATGAACTAGCGGATAATGGCGAAATTAAGAAAAGGCGAGTGTTGCACATGATCGACAAAGCGGGAAAGGCGTGGACCCAAGCGCGGGCTTGGAAAGTGTCGAAGAATATGTGTAGGTCTTACAACCTTAGAGAAGTGATACAGCTGCTAGGTCTAGAAGCAGCAAGTGGCATAGGTCCTAGAAATCTTCTAGTATTCCCCAAGAGGACGAATTATTTTATAACATTCATAGGTCTTGGTTATTGATAGAGTTTTTCAGTTTGGTCGTTAAACAAACTTCTGGTGACATTACAGACTCATTCAATCTATGTGAGGTCCTCAATGTCAGGCCAGTCGAACCTAAACTTGAAATTGCAAAAATTTGGCCGCTCACATATTTCGGTCTAGAAAAGAAATTTCATACCCAGCCCCATTTTCAGAAGCTAGCTTTGCAGCAAAAAATTTATTTTCCTTAATTTTTATAAAAAAAATTTAACTTATTAAGTGTTTAAAATTCTTTTTTTTAGTGACAAACGGTTTTATATATGAAACCGTCAGAATTTGAATTATGACAGTCGACCACAATTTAGTAGATTTTCAATCAATGCTACTCAATTAGTCGAATAATCGATGGTAAACAAGATCCATTACCACCAACAGTTATCGTAACTGAACAATCAATGGGCGCTTTCAGCGAACACTTTCTTTTGTTTATACTGTAACGAATATTAGCAGCACTAAGGGATATTATCATCTCTAAGCCGATGCTAAGCAGTGACTTTTAAGCACATCAATAGATCAATCATTATGTGTACACGTATGTACGTACACGCAGCGGAGAAGAGACGCACAAACACATGAAGATATCTTATCTGAGATGCTCCCAAAAGTATGCAATTATAATTATGGAAGTTTCGCTCACAAATACACGCGAGTTAAGTATGTACTTTCGATTTTAAATAAAACAATATACTTTATTTGTATCTATATGGACTTTAATGAATTCTAAACTGAAGTTCATATGCTTCAGTGTAATAGAAGACTAACTTATTTCTATGTTTAATCGTCTATTTATATGCTCTGGTTTCTTTTGTTTAGTGGCTGCTGATAATGTTCAAAAAAAGGATCTTGCTGATAATGTTTAAGTAGAAATCTTATCCATGCTTACAATGGTTGAATAGGAATCTTTTGTTCGCTGATAATATTTTATTTGGTTTTGTTTATGTTTTGTTTATGTTTGTATTTGGTTTATGTTTAAATAGAAATCTTATCTTTGCTTACAATGTTTTGGTTTCTGATAGTGGTTAATAGATAGATAGACAACGTTTAAAGGGGACCATACTTTTTATGTAAACTACTGATTCTATATCATACATGGGATGATGTTATCGGTACAGTAGTGTATTTTCTGTTGCACTAACTCTCCTCCCTCTTAAAATTAAATGTCCTCATTTACAATTTGGACTCTAGTAATTTTTGTTTTCTTTCTTCATGGTCTTTTTGACATTGTATTAGTCCTCTTTGATAAAGTATATTCCTTCTCCTTACTCTAAATTCTAATAATAGTTTGGTTATTGTGATTAATAGGGTTATAATTAATATAGTTATAAATGTAGTCTTGATTGGATTTTGTTCAATTGGTACAAATATGGATAATATTTCGTCTAGATTATTGAACTTGTATTCTGATTGAGATTCTAAGTATTCTAATATATCTAGATTTTCTTTATGCTTTTTATGGAGTATTTTTACCATAGTTTCCCTAATGTTTATATATACTTCGTTATTTAATGTTATATTGGTTTTGAAATAAATTAAAAAATCTCCATCTAAAATCTCGTTGTTTAATATATTCAATCCGCTAATAATAATGTTTCCGTTACCATAATTAATAAAGGGTGGATTCTTTTCTTTTATCATTTTACATTGAGCATTATTTTTCTCTAATATTTGTATTGTACATCCGTCCTTTTTATTCTGCTTACATATAGTTTGATCTATAATATCTTTACATTTATTGATTCTTACGTATTGATTTCCTTTACATAAAGCAATATTTTTATCCATAACTAATTTTCCTTTTTTTGAAGCTAATGAGTGGATGTAGAATTGTTCACATTTTTCTTTGATTTTTGGGTATTTGTAAACTGTTACAAAGTTTTGTTTGAATTTAACAATTTTAATTTCTGCATATTCTAAAATATTTATGGTTAAAACATTTGTTTTTTCTTTCGCAATGATTTCTGTAATTTCTTCTAAGTCCAATGAAGTTGACAGGAAGTTGTTATTTTTAGCTAAATTAATTGTAGTTAGGAGAGTATTAAGTTCATTGTAGACTTCTGTGAGTATTAATTTTTCAGAGAAATCCTTGGGGTTTAATTTGTTTAACATTTTTTCGAAATTACTATTTATTATTTTTTGTTTATTGTGTCCCACAATTAGTTGATTGATTATTGTCTGTATCTCTACTTCATCATCGTGGTCTGGTGTACCTGTTATCCATTTTAATATTGCCCCTAAAGCGTTTAATCCTCTTTTAAATCTATTAACTGGATTAATCTGTTTTATTAATATTTAAATTTTTTGGTGTAATATTTTCACTTCAGGATTTGAATCTAAATTATATTTTGAGTTTAATATATTTTGGTAAGTTGTTAATATTCTAGTTAAATTTGTAATATGATATAAATAATCATAGCTATCAAATATAAAAGCTGGATTCGTTTCTATTAATATATAATCTTTTCCTTTCAGGTCTGTAATACTTGTGTCTGAACTAATTCTGTTTATGCACAGCAAGATTATTATTATTGTGAGATTCATTTCTAGTTCGTACTGACTGTTTCGTTGTGACTGTTTTACCGTTATCCTGTTCAATTATTTTTTTCATAAATCCATCGTGTTTTTTATTTCTTCGGCTTCTCTTAACGTAAATAATATCACCTTTCTCGTAAATAATTTGTTTGTTCGGTGCCTTCTGTTGGGTGATATCTCTTTCTTGCTTATAACGAATTCTGTTTCTGATGACTGTATAGTCGTATCCTCCCCTGTTGAAAAAAACGTCCTCGGGTTTATGTCCTGTGACCGAGTGAATGGTTTTATTGTACTGCCGTACTGCTTCGAATATTACCTCTTCGTGTTTACCTTTGGTTTCCTTTACTAGTAAGTTAGTTAGCTCCACTATTGTGCTGTGCGTCCGCTCTACTTGACCGTTCGTTGTCGAATGTTGTGGTGGCACTGCTGTGTGCTGTATATGTAGTCGATCGTATAAGGATTTTGCTACTACATTAACATATGTCGGGTCGTTATCAGTTGTTAGGTTCGTTGCGTATGGGAATATTTGGGATAGTATTTCATTCAAATATATGTATGAGTTTTTCTTATCTGGTATTTTTCTTATATAGCAGAATTTTGAGTATCTATCTACTGTAGTTATATATATTTGGTTGTCCATAAAAAATGTATCCATGTGCAGATGTGTACCTACTTCATTTGGTATTGGTGTTTTTCCGTAAAGTAATTTATTAGGACGTCTGTCGTATTTACATTTTTTACATATCTCACATATTTGTGCTGCCTTCTTTGCCATATCTCGCATGTTAGGCCAGTAATAGCTCTCAGACAGTTCTTTTATATTATTTCTATAATTTCTATGTGCTCTTCTGTGTATTTGTTCAACTATCTCATTCTGTTCATTTTCGTCAGTGATGTCTCTGACTAATGCATTTGTTATTACAAAAGTAGTGGTTGGGAAAGTTTGTACCAGTGTAGTTTTATTTTGTATAGAATTTCTTCGGTAGTGATTATGGCGTTAATATTGTTTGGGTGTAGTACGCCTTTAATATCACTTATCAATTGTTCTATAGTTGTGAAGTATATGGTATGTCTAAATTTTCCGAATATATTTTTACTTTCTATTCTTACTAATCCATTGTTAGTTTGGATAATAATTTGATTATTAAAATGGTTTAAGCTAGTGCCTACCCTTCTTATGGTTTCAGTGGGTGAGCTGAGTTGAGAGTGCTGCGATTCTGAGTCGGTTGATTCATTAATTTGTTGCCGACTTAGTGCATCCGCAACGATGTTCTGAGAACCTGGTTTGTATACCAATTTGGAACCGTATTCTTCTATTTGGTTTTTCCACCTTTTTAGTTTATTATTAGGGTTCTTCTCTGAAATAGAGTAGGTTAAGGACTGATGTTCCGTATAGATTGTAAGGTCTGATCGTCCATATAAATAGTTTCTGAGTTTTTGTAGTGCCCAAATTATGGCTAATAACTCTTTTTCGTTTGTGCTATATTTTTGTTTCGTCTTGCTTAGTGTTCTGGATATAAAACAAATGGGATTTCTACCTTGGGATAACACAGCTCCTATGGCAAAATTACTTGCGTCCGTGGTTAAATCAAAGGGTTTATTGAAATCGGGTTGAAAGAGTTCGACTTGTGCTTGTAATTCCTTTTTTAATATATTCATCGCTTTTATGGCTTCCTCATCTAATTTTATTTGCATTCTTTCACTTTGCTTTTTCTTTACGATACCGTTTTCTCCTCTTAAAAACAATGTTAGGGGTTTGGTAATCTTGGCGTAGTCTTTGATGAATTTTCTATAATATCCTGCTAGCCCTAAAAATGATCTTAATTCTTTCGGATTCATAGGCACAGGGTAGTTTTTTATGGTCTCAATTTTTTGTGGGTCTACAGTTATTCTGTTATGTTTAATAATATGTCCTAAATATTCAGTGCTGTCTTTGAAAAAATGAGATTTTTCATATGAAATCTTCATATTTGCTTGACGCAGTGCATTTATAACAATTCTTATGTGTTCCATATGTTCATCATGTGAGGATGAATATATTAACACATCGTCTATATATACATGTACGAATTTTCCTATGTAATTTCTTAATATGTCATCTATGCATCTTTGAAATATTGAAGGTGCATTCTTTAGTCCAAACGGCAGCCTTAAGAATTCATATTTTGCTCCGTTTATGCTAAAGGCTGTCTTTTCGGTGTCTGACTCCTTGATTTTTATCTGATGGAACCTGCTTCCAAATCTAGGGTTGTAAAAACAGTTGCTTTACCTAAATTCTGTATTGTCATGTTGACATCAGGTATGGGATATCTATCGGTAATGGTTTCGCTATTCAATTTCTGGAAGTCTATGACCATTCTTCTCTTAGGGTTTCCTAACTCGTCAGTTCCTTTCTTTGGTACAGTCCAAACGGGTGGTTTATAGGGACTCTTACTGGGTTTAATTATATTATTCTCTAGCATTTTATTTATTTCTTTATTTATGAAATTATTGTCTAAAAAGGGGTAAGGGTACTGTTTCGTCCATATTGGCTCTTCAGTTTTAGTGCGAATCGTGGCTTCAATTGTTGTTGTAAATGGTAAAATAGGATTTGTTTCCTCATTAATTCTCATAATTTCTTCAACCTCTTTTTTATATTTGCTCTCATCTATTGTGAAATTTACTTGACTGACTATATCAACATTCAAGTTGATATTTAAAAAATCTTTTTATTTTGATTTTGTTTATTTTTGAGTTTAGATATTTTCAAACTAATTAGAATTTTCTTTTTTTGAAGTTATTCAAAATTTTAAGTTAACACGAAAACTCAATTAAAATTATTTTAAAAATTAAAGTAAAGAGTACAAAGTAGTTAACACT
Organism: Eurosta solidaginis; assembly: GCF_040869045.1. NCBI lineage: Eukaryota > Metazoa > Arthropoda > Insecta > Diptera > Tephritidae > Eurosta > Eurosta solidaginis. The sequence continues at coordinate 248,955,140 of NC_090320.1, read as the reverse complement.
ATATTTACTCCCCCTCCAAGAAAATTTGAAACAAACAAATTATTAATTAATATTAAAAGTAACCTTTTTTTGTTTTTTGTTGTTTAATGTATTTGTATTTAAATTAGTGTTAATAAGTATGTTTGCTGGTTTAAGTATATCAATTGAAATATTTTTAATAGTATTTTTGTATTGAATTGTAAATGTTTTATTTTTCTTAGAGATAACTTTAAAAGGTCCTTCATAAGGTGATTCTAAATTAGATTTACGAAGAACTTTAACAAAAACATACTCACAATTTTCTAATTGTTTAGGAACGAAAAAATTTTCTTTATTATGATGAAACACTTTAGAACGAACAAGCGAAAAATATTCTCTTATTTTATGAAGAGCGTCATTAGAAAAATCATGTTCTTTATTACTATCTGAAATAATTAATTCACCAGGTATTCTAAGTGTTTGGCCATAAACAAGTTCAGCAGATGAACATTTTAAATCTTCTTTAATAGAAGTTCGTAAACCAAGTAGAATGAATGGTAAAATGTCAGACCAATGAACCGAGTCGTTTGATGCTATAATTGCTGCTTTTAAAGTTCGATGAAATCTCTCTATCATGCCATTTGCTTGGGGATGGTAAGGAGATGTATGAATTTTATGAGAACCTAAAAGTTTAGTTAATTCCGTAAAAAATTTTGAGGTGAATTGTGAACCTTGATCTACTGTAATATTCAATGGTATACCAAATCGTGGTATATAATTTTGAATAAAAGTTTTTACTATAGTATTTGTTGAAATATCTTTAAGTGGATAAGCTTCAGGCCAACGTGAAAATCTGTCAATAATTGTTAAAATATAACAATTTCCATTTGAAACTGGAAGAGGTCCAACAATATCCATATGAATATGTTCAAAACGGCCTGATGGTATTTGAATTTTTTGGATAGGAGATTTAGTATGTCTTGAAATTTTGGATTTTTGACAATTGATGCAAGATGAAGTCCAATCGTTAATCTCTTTACGCATGTTAGGCCAATAATATTTATTTTGAATTAATTTTCTAGTTGTTCTTATACTTGGATGAGATAATGAGTGAATTTTGTCAAATATAATTCTTCTCATAGAATGTGGAACATAAGGTCGAAAAGGTTGTAGAGAAACATCACACCATACTGACATCCATTTCTTTTTCTTCTGCTCTGTTCTCCTGACATACATCATTTTATATTCGAACAGATCTATCTTAGCCTTCATTTCTCTTAAGGATTGTTCTCCTAATATCATATCAAATTCTTTTAATTCTTCGATTTCAAAAAATACTAATTCTTGTCCTAGCATTCTTATCTTCTTAGCTGAGTTTATTGTGTTTGAACCATTCAGAGTTCTACTAACAAATTGTTTAACTGGAAAGGTCTTTCCATTTGGAATATTTTTCCTAATATAATTTAATGTCGAGCCTGTGTCTATTAAAACTAAAAGTTTTTTATTATCATGTAAAATAATCTGAAGACACGGCAGATTATTTACTCGTCTAAAAAAGTAGCTCTATTTTCAAATTCGCTTTCATCTATATTTACCTTTAATGACTGATCACTATTATTATACGTTATTTGATTGATCCTTTGTAGTTTCTGCGGTACTATATTATATCTTGATGACGTTGGTTTGTGGTTTCGTTTAAATGGTTCTCCTCTATTGGGATTAAAAGGTGCATATCCTGCTCTTTGTCGTTCATAGTTGTTTCTGAAAGGATTCTGTTGATACGATTGCTGTTATTGATGCTGATTATTCGTGGATTGCCGGAATCTTCCTATTGATGTATCCACGTCCATTGGTGTCGGGTTTGATCTTCCCATATGGGGAATAGGTTGAACTCCTGGTTGATACCTCCTTTCATTTTGTGGCTATTTAGGGAAGTTATACGCTTCTCGTCGTATTGGATTATTCTGCCTTTTATAAAGAATCTCCGTGGCAATTGCGTATGCACTTTCTAAATCTCTTGGTTTTGCTGCATATAATGTGTGTTGAGTAAATTCATCATTTATGCCATTGCGGAAGCAATCTATGGCCATTTCTTTTGTGACCTGCTGTAGAGAGTGAGTATTCCCTGGGTAATCAATTTCACATTTAGTCATTGCTAAATTAAAGATTTGACAGATCTTGCTGTGGAATTCGGATAGCGTCTGTTTTCCTTGTATTTGTCTTTTCATTTCCTCTATGAGGGCGTTATAGCTTCTAGTATCGGCGTAGCTGTAATCTAGGCGATTGAGTATTGCTTGTAAGTGGAACACTGTGCCATGATTCTGTAGAAGAGTTGCTGGTTCTCCTTCGATCTTCGTGTGACGTATTATAAATAATGCATCGTAATATGGTTTGGTATTAATAAAGGCTTCTATGGGACTCATTGCTGATATAATGGTTGCCCTCCATGTCCTGTATTTGGATGTGTCTCCGTTGAACACTGGTAGCCGTTCGAATAGTCTCAGATTTATTTCATTTGCATTGTTTATCCTGGGACTTATCGGTTGGAATTCTTCGATATTAGGTACTTGCGCTTGCCGCAGCTGGGCTAATTGTGCTTCTATAGCGGCATGAGCTTGTTCCAAGGTTACTAACCTTGCTTCCATAATGATTCCCCTGCTTTGGTCAAACACTTGTAATCGTTTTTTGCGGAAGAGGTCCAGTTTTATTTTCTGGTTCTCCTTGTCCTCTTTTTCAGGACGTGTGGAATTTGATTTTTTAGGAGTTCCTTTTATTATTCACTTATTGAGCCCCCAGTTAAGTATGTACTTTCGATTTTAAATAAAACAATATACTTTATTTGTATCTATATGTACTTTAATGAATTCTAAACTGAAGTTCATATGCTTCAGTGTAATAGAAGACTAACTTATTTCTATGCTTAATCGTCTATTTATATGCTCTGGTTTCGTTTGTTTAGTGGCTGCTGATAATGTTCAAAAAAAGGATCTTGCTGATAATGTTTAAGTAGAAATCTTATCTATGCTTACAATGGTTGAATAGGAATCTTTTGTTCGCTGATAATATTTTATTTGGTTTTGTTTATGTTTTGTTTATGTTTGTATTTGGTTTATGTTTAAATAGAAATCTTATCTTTGCTTACAATGTTTTGGTTTCTGATAATGGTTAATAGATAGATAGACAATGTTTAAAGAGGACCATACTTTTTATATAAACTACTGATTCTATATCATACATGGGATGATGTTATCGGTACAGTAATGTATTTTCTGTTGCACTAACTCGCGCATATGAGAAGCTATACACGTGCATCTATAGTTATAATTTTATAGCAGTAACTAAGTAAATTCTGGAAGCGCCTAGAAGATGCAACGAGGAAATCACAGAGTATAAAAGGCTGCAACAGTAGAGGCGCGACAATCAGTTTGATGTAAGACGCTATCTGGCGAGCAATAATAGAGTTATTTTGGAAGTACTTTAATAAAGGCTATTTTGCATTATTGAATAGTGGAGTTATTTATTCAACAATTTAGTGATTCGAACATTAGTATAAGATTACAAATGAGGGGAATTGCATTAAATTCGTTACAATTGGTGTCAGAAGAGGAATTGTTGAATAAATTCCGAAGACTTCGAATACAACTTGGACATAGCAAAGTTAAGTGAATTAAGGATACAGCAACTTAAAAAGGAGTTGGAAGCCCGTGGATTGAATACAACCGGCAATAAGATCGAACTTCAAGCACGGCTACGAGACGCTATGGATTCGGAAGAATTAATGTGGACGATGATGTCTTTCATCCTGATGGGGACGAGACAACAACAAAAATCGAAGATAAGAACGGAAGTCCGAGTCCAGTCGCAAACGGCGAGAATAATGCGATATTGGCTTTGTTATCACAGATATCGGCAAAAATGGAAACCCAGGAAACACGCATAACAGAAATGTCATCACAAATATCCACAAATATTGCATGCCAACTGAAATCGCAAGAGACACGCATAACATCCAAGATGGAAACTCAACTGGAAGAACAGAAAACTTATATGTCATCACAGATGGAATCCCAAGAGACACGAATAACATCAATGATGGAAACACAACACTTGATAGAACAAGAGGAACGCATAGCCAAAGATTGATCGCAGAATAAAGATGTTGCAGGCGCAAACTTCGGTGGAAAAAAGCGGAGCGTAACAAAATTCTAGTAGGTCACTTTCACCACACCACAAACTTTAGCACAAGTTTTAACATAATTTAAGCACACAAAATACACCGATTGTAGTTTTAGAGTGTAAAATTGTAAATTCTGAACAGATTAGTTGAATAAAAAGTGTACAAATAATTGTCAAATAACAAATAAAGACAGTGTAGTTTAACAAATTCTGCTGTGGTAAGTGGTGAATGTGACCTACTAGAGGTTTTGTGAAGCTTGCTTCATACGATTTTTCTTTCCTGCAACATCTTTACTCTTCGATCAATATTTGGCATAACAATACAACTCGAAGCGCAAGAGGCGCATATATCATCAAAACTCGAAGCGCGTATGGACGAGAAAATAACGCAGTTTGAGGAAAAACCGAAGCCGAGGTGGATGCTTTGAGAGGTCGTATACAGGAGTTGCAACTAAATCGCCCAGCTGTTTCAGCGAGCAATCTAAAGGTAAAAACACCATCCTTTGACGGTTCTGTTCCTTTCCAGGTCTTTAAACTACAATTTGAGCAGACCGCAGCAGGGAACAACTGGAATGCTGAAGATAAAGTTGCAGCTATATTCGTAGCATTGATGGGGCCAGCAGCCGAAATCCTACAGACGATTCCCGAAGGAGAGCGGAACAGCTATGAAGCATTGATGGCCGCTGTCGAGAGATGTTATGGAAGCGAGCATAGAAAACAGATATACCAACTTGATTTGCAAAACCGTCACCAAAGAGCGAATCAGACTTTGCAGGAGTTTGCCTCGGATGTTCAAAGATTGGCTCATCTCGCAAATGCGGACGCACCCGTGGAATACACCGAGAGGGTAAAAATCCAGAGTTTTATAAATGGCATACGGGACGTGGAAACGAAGCGAGCTACATACGCAAACCCAAAGCTGATATTTGCTGAAACGGTATCACATGCATTGACTCATCAAACTGCCTCCCTATTGAGTAAACCAGCATATAAGGCTCGTCGTGTGAAAGTAGAAAGACCAGAGTGGGTAGACACAATTTTGGAAGCATTGAAGGGTACGCAGCAGAAGAATAATGATGCAGTCAATTTAAGTGTGGAAAGCCAGGGCACATTGCACGTTATTGCAACACCAACCCTAACAGTTCCAACAATGTGGGTGGTCGTAAACGCAGAGCTGAAGGAGATGATCAGATCTCCAAGACCAATCAATCGTTAAACTAAAGCGAGTCAGCAGCAAGGGGTGACAGCTGGCTCCCTCAATTGAATGCCCCATAATCTCGATCTCACAAATTGGAAGAAGGTCAAACAATCTTACTGTCGGAGGACATGTGGATGGAAAGGAACGTTTACTGACTGTAGATACGGGTGCATCCCATTCCATCATTCGATCAGATTTAGTCAACAAGAAGATAAGACCAATGCTTGGAGCAAGATTACGTACAGCCACGGGAGAGGACACCCAGGTAATTGGAGAAGTAGCATGCGAAGTAGCAATTGGGAACGCACGCTACTACACAATTTTATAGTGGCAGAAATTGTTGATGAAATCATAATTGGAGTGGACTTCTTAATCGACCAAGGCAACAATATCGATATGAAAAGCAAGAAGATGCGATATATGAACATGGATGTGCCTTTTAATTTCGGCTACGAGAGAGGCTACAGCAGTAAACGAGTGCTGGTGGAAGAGAGTCAGCAAATACCACCAAAATCCGAAGCAGTCATCTGGGCAAAGGTTGATGGAGATTGTTGGACAAACAAATTGTGGGTTGTCGAAGCAGAAAACAAATCAACACTGGACGTACTTGTAGGAAAACCCTGGCTATGACGAAATAAGATGGACGCATTCCGGTAAGAATACTCAATGAGTTCAAGTCACCACTCAAACTGACAAAAGGAGCTATATTGGGAAAACGCCAAGAGGCTGAAATAGTTATTAACTGTGAACAGCTCCTTGACCACGTTTCAACTAGCAAAACTGATCTTTCAAATGACATCACGGCATGGACGGAGGGGCTAGAGGAAATTATCAGAGTAAGGCAAAGCAAATGCTCCTAAAGTACGCAAACATATTTGACCAGGATGGTTCCAAACCAGGCCGCACCAATGTTGTGAAACATCAAATTGACACTGGAGACGCGAGGCCGATATGCCAAACTCCTAGTAGAGTTCCACTGGCGAAACGGGAAGTTGTGAGTCTAATCGTACAAGAAATGAGCGACAGCGGCGTCATCGAACCATCACCTAGCCCATGGAGCTCACCTGTGGTACTTGTGAAGAAGAAGGATGGGAAAATAAGGTTTTGCGTGGAATACCGCAAGTTGAACGACGTCACAAAAAATGATAGCTACCCATTGCCAAGAATTGACGACACTCTGGACTCGCTCTTTGGTACGAAATGGTTTTCCACACTGGACTTGAAAAGTGGCTACTGGCAAGTGGAGGTGAAGGAGGAAGACAAAGAGGAAACAGCCTTCAGCGTCGGAGATGGTCTTTGGCAATTTACAGTAATGCCCTTTGGACTATGTAATGCACCAGCTACTTTCGAGAGACTCATGGATCAGGTATTGAAAGGACTACATTAGAAAATATGCTTGGTGTACCTGGACGACATCTTCGTATTGGGCAAGAACTTTGATGAACATCGTAAAAACTTAGAGGAAGTTTTCCAGAGAATAGCTGGCGCTGGTCTGAAACTAAGTCTCAAAAAGTGTTCGCTGTTTAAAAAAGAAGTAAATTATTTGGGTCACAAGGTAACGACAGAAGGCATCTGTACTGCCAATGAAAATATAGAGGCAGTAAAGGATTGGCCAAGACCACTGAACTTGCATGAATTGAGAAGTTTCCTTGGGCTATGCACATATTACCGCCGATTTGTGCCAAACTTTTCCAACGTATCCCATAGCCTCCATGAGCTTACAAGAAAAAATAAAGCTTTTGAATGGAAGAAGGAGCAAGAAGTGGCTTTCCAAACATTGAAGGAGCATTTGTGCACTGCCCCAATGTTGGCATATCCGATTCCAGGAGCAACATTTATTCTAGATACAGATGCGTGTGGATATGCTATAGGAGGCGTTTTATCACAACTGATCGATGTACAGGAGAAGGTAGTTGCATATTACAGCCCTTCGATTAGAAAACCAGAGAGGAAATATTGCGTTACACGGAGAGAACTGTTGGTATTGGTAGAGAGCATTAAACATTTTCCCAAATACCTCTACGGCCAGCGATTCCGCGTCAGGACAGAACATGTAGCGCTGAAATGGCTTATGAAATTCCATAATCCGGAAGGACAATTGGCACGGTGGATCGAGCGACTACAAAGCTATGACTTTTCCATGGAGCATCGAAAAGGTAGTACCCATGGAAATGCCGATGCAATGTCACGAAGACCATGTAGTTTGGAATGCAAGCACTGTTCAAGGGCCGAGGCTAAAGAAGACATTATAGATGTCCGGCTAATGTCTATAACGTGCACGGATGAATGGGACAAGGAAGAACTAAGAAAGTGTCAGCTGGAAGATAAAGATTTGTCACATGTTATGCAAGGGCTCGAGCGAAACGAAAAGCCAAACAGAGAGGAGATGTCAGCAGAGAGTCCCTTTGCGTAGTCATATAGGGCACAGTGGAACAGTTTAGAATTGATGTCCGGTTGCTTGCATCGAGTATGGGAGAGTGAGGATGGTCAATGCAAGAAGAAACTGATACACTCAGAGAAAAAATCGTTCTAAAACGAACGAAACAAGTTCAAAATTAAGAACATTCGTTGACAAAAAAATCTGTTAAGTACGTTTTTTCTTAACTCGTGACCGATGGGATTGTTTTAAGAACAGTTTTTCCAAGCACACCGTTCGTATTTTATGACCAGTTTGGTATTGATGTGTGAAACTTCTGTGCTCATTTCAAGCACTACTTGGGCTTGATTTAGGATTTTTCGTTCTCATGCTTCCAGAACGATTTGGGTTCGATTTAACATTTTTCGGTCTCAATTTAAGAACGGTTCGTGCTTGATCTTTGGTGAGAGGGGAAAGTATTTTTTAAATATATTTATTTATTTTTTATTAATAATAATTTTTTTTTCATAAATAAAAAATATTTATAACAAAAAAATTGTTATTTAAATTTAAAAATTTAAGAAAAAATGCATAATAAGCATTTTCTCATACATTTCTCTTATTGAGAAATTATTCTTATTTGAAGACGTAATCTGCATATATACTTAAAACATTTCATAACAAGTTTGAGAATTACCTGTGCATATGTAAATGGAACTGAACGAAAAATAAGATTTAAAAAAAATAGAACATAAAAAAATTGTTTTAAAAAAATTTAGGGTTTTACGGGGAGCGAACTCGCGCCACACTATCGCAAGATGAACTTCATAGCCGCTGGGCCATTACAACTGCTTGATAGATGGTGCCAAATGTTGTATTTAACATTGTAGTGTACACGAATTGCACCGTTTTTTTTTTCTTGGGCTTAATTTAAGAATATCGTTCTCATTAATAGAACATTTGTTCATATTTTAAGACCAGCCGTTCTGTTTTAAAGAAAATGGTGTCAGTTTAAGAACAAGGTTGTTGTTTTAAGAACAGGTCGTTCGTTTTTCAAGAACAAAAAAGTAAGAACATGAAAAGCTTGAATTGAGTCCGGTGGTGCTGGATTTTAGAACGGCGTTTTTCTCTGAGTGTATAGTTGTTCCCAGAAAGAGGATTCCTGACGTGCTCAGCGAGCTGCATAACGGTCCAAGCGGAGGTCATCTTGGAATCACGAAGACGCTCGAGAAGATTAAACAGAGATTCTATTGGGTTAGTTGCCGTCAGTCGGTCACTGAGTGGATTGCGAACTGCGAGGTTTGAAGCAGAGCGAAAGGTCCCAAAACCCAAAGTCATAGCCAGATGAAACAATATAACTCAGGTGCGCCATTTGAAAGAATCGCTATGGATGTCGCAGGTCCATTTCCTACTAGCAACTGCGGAAACAAATATGTACTGGTGGTTATGGATTATTTCAGCAAATGGTCAGAGGTATACCCAATCCCAAATCAAGGTGCGGAAACAGTAGCAGAAGTGTTTATAAGGGTTGCAAGGTATGGTGTACCAATGGAGCTCCATTCTGACCAATGCAAGAATTTCGAATCAGCTGTGTTCCAGGAAATGTGTAAAAAGTTGGGCATTCGAAAAACACGGACAACTACATTGCATCCTCAGTCCGAAGGTGTGGTGGAACGTTTCAATAGAACATTGGAGGAGAATTTAAGAAAAGTAGTAGACAAGTACAATAAGGAGTGGGATACACACATATCATTATTCTCGATGGCCTACCGACCGGTAGTACATGAAACAACGGGCCAAACTCCCGCAAAGGTAATTTTTGGCAATGACCTACTGATTTGAAGTATGGGATAGATGCCGATGCGGAGAGAAATGTCAAGAAATCCACTGGTGTCTTGGAAGAAGAGCTGAGAGATATACACGATCTGTTAACGCAACGGGCCAAGATTATGAGTGACAAGATGAAAGCGAGGTACGATAAAGCAATTAATTGGGAAGGGTTTCAGAGAGGAGATTTGGTGCTGTTATACAACCCACAATGAAAAAAAGGTTTCTCCCCGAAACTGCAGTGTAATAGGCAGGCCCATACAAAGTTATAAAACCGATCAACGATGTAGTGTACCGCATACAAACCATTGGCAAACCACGAACCAAAATGAAAGTGGTTCATTTGGAAAGGCTGGAAGCGTTTAGATCGGCAGATTTTTCTGATCGGGACGATCAGACTTAGGTGGAGGGCAGTGTAACGAATATTAGCAGCACTAATTGATACTATCATCTCTATGCCGATGCTAAGCAATGACTTGTATGCACATCAATAGATCAATCATTATGTCTACACATATGCAAGTACACGCAGCAGAGAAGATACGCACAAACACATGCAGATATCTTATCTGAGATGCTCCCAAAAGTATGCAATTATAATTGTGGAAGTGTCGCTCACAAAAATACAGGCGCATATGAGAAGCTATACACGTGCATCTATAGTTATAATTTTATAGCAGTAACTAAGTAAATTCTGGAAGCGCCTAGAAGATGCAACGAGGAAATCACAGAGTATAAAAGGCAGCAACAGTAAAGGCGCGACAATCAGTTTGATGTAAGACGCTATCTGGCGAGCAATAGCAATGTTATTTTGGAAGTACTTTAATAAAGGCCATTTTGTATTATTGAATAGTGGAGTTATTTATTCAACAGTTTAGTGATTCCAACGTTAGCAGAAGATTGCAAATAAGGGGAATTGCAGTAAATTCGTTACAATACGTTGCAAATATGTTTCCGTCATAAATGAAATAAATATCGCTAAATTTTAAGGCGGAGACCGTGATGTGGTGGTAGTGTGCTCCACCTACCACACCGAAAATCGTGGGATCATGCTCCGGGAAAAGTAACATCAAAATTTTAGAAACAAGTTCTTGCAATCAGAAGCAATCGGCAGTGATTTGGCAAACACTTTCAGGCAAAATTACTTCTTAAATTCGTTTTCATACTTCACTATAATACGTGGTGTGTTCAAAAAGTATCGCGACTTTTGAATTTTCGCGGGTTACGTATGTATATTTTTTTGTGGTGTTATGTTGGTACTCATGTCTTTCCCTAATGCCTGCAAGTTCGGCCATTTTGAATGTTCGCTTAATTGTTGACAGCTGCTTTGTTTGCACTAGTTGTGGCTCGTCTTCAATTTTAACTATTAAAAAAAAAAACAAACAAACAAAAAAAAATGGATCCAAGAACCTATATCCCATTTTGTGTGAAAAACGAAATTAAGTGCGCGGATGCATTCCGAATGTGGCATACGGAGAAGCTACCTTGGAGCGAAATGTTCTAAGAACGCAGAGAAGATGTGAACGACGAAGTGAAGAAAATGGTATTGGCCAATCGTCGAATCACCGTTAGAGAAGTTGCTGAAGAACTAGACATATCGATTGGCTCGAGCTCGTATAGTAAAAAACATAATCTCTACCAACACTTTAAAATGTCAAAGAACTGCTAGCGAAAAAACTTTCTGCGTTGAGTGGGTCAAAAATACGTATCGATACATTAAGAAGATTATTACTCAACGGCTGATGAACAGTTGTGTTTTATGAAAGCGCCCAATATGATTTTGAATTTGATAGCTTCCTTATTAGCCGGCGTTATTTTTTTGGACAAAAATTTGAATGCATAATTATAGAATTTCTTCCCTTATAATTAAATTCAGTATACAGACTGCAGAGAAAGCTATATTCAAGTAGGTTATTTCATTATAGTCAACACACAAAATAGAAATTTTATACGTACTTACTTATTATAAACACTAACCTTAATTACATGTTTTGTACTACCAATGGTTTACCTCGGCAAAATCTATGCAACCAATTTCTGTTATAGCACAAAGACCTATCTATAAACCATATATTAACTTAAGACACACCTCTGCATGTGTAATCATGTTATGTAAAATATGTCATTTTAATTACTTAATTTTCACATTGTGTCATTGACGTTGTCGTAATGTCATATCAATGATTACTTAGTTAACCTAACGCTTTCCTAAATATGTTCTCCACCTTTTCCAATAATTCTAAAGCAATTAAAAATCGTTTATGAGTGTTCAAAGAAAATTACTTAATTTAAAGTTTGTGTTATTTCATATTTGAATTTTTAATTAAGTTGTTGAGAAATTGACACATTTCTTGAGTAATTCAAAAATATTTTAATAATTGGTTGCGTGAGAATTTAAAGAATGTGGTAAGCCAATATAGTTATATAGGTTATATGCGGGTAGAATTATTTAATTGTTGTTCATACGAAGTATTGATAGGCAAAGAAATATTTTTCAAAATACTACCCAGCAAACTTAAGGGATGTACGATTGTTCAGATTTTCACGACACGCCAAGTCCTGGAGATCATCGACACACATCATCGCTTTTTTGACCTAAAAGAAGTTATTGACAGCGCGATAACGATTTTTCATGCGTCCTGTTATGTCTAAATTTAGGCACGAAAAAATCCAATTTTTTCAGTAGCCACCATCGATTTGATCGGTGTTATCACCTTGCAATTTTGTTTGGTATCCTACTTAAGTCAAGCCAAAAAATCGGTAGTCTCAACCAAAAAAAATGTATGTAAGCACTGCTAATCCATTCATCGGTCTATCCGTCAACCTCTTTGTCCGAGGGGTCATCATCAGACGTTTTCTTTGCAATAACTTTCATTTCATGGCGGCCGCGGTGATGTGATTGTAGCGTGCTCCGCCTACCACACCGGATGCCCTGGGTTCACACCCCGGGCAAAGCAACATCAAAATTTTAGAATGAAGGTTTTTCAATTAGAAGAAAATTTTTTTAAGCGGGGTCGCCCCTCGGCAGTGTTTGGCAAGCACTCCGAGTGTATTTCTGTCATGAAAAGCTCTCAGTGAAAACTCATTTGCCTCGCAGATGCCGTTCGGAGTCGGCATAAAACAAGTAGGTCCCGTCCCGTCAATGTGTAGGAAAAATTAAAAAGGAGCACGACGCAAATTGGAAGCGAAGCTCGGCCTTAAATATCTTCGGAGGTTATCGCGCCTTACATTTATTTTTTTATACTCAGTTGAGCAGAGCTCACAGAGTATATTAACTTTGATTGAAACGGTTGGTTGTACAGGTATTAAGGAATCGAGATAGATATAGACTTGCATATATCAAAATCATCAGTATCGAAAAAAAATTTGATTGAGCCATGTCCTTCCGTCCGTCCGTCCGTCCGTTAACACGATAACTTGAGTAAATTTTGAGGTATCTAGACGAAATTTGGTACGTAGGAACCTGTAGCCACTCATCTCAGATCGCTATTGAAAATGAACGATATCGGACTATAACCACGCCCACTTTTTCGATATCGAAAATTTCGAAAAATCGAAAAAGTTCGATAATTCATTACCAAAGACGGATAAAGCGATGAAACTTGGTAGGTGGGTTGAACTTGTGACGCAGAATAGAAAATAAGGAAAATTTTGGACAATGGGTGTGGCACCGCCCACTTTTAAAAGAAGGTAATTTAGAAGTTTTGCAAGCTGAAATTTGGCAGTCGTTGAAGATATCATGATGAAATTTGGCAGGAACGTTACTTCTATTACTATATATATGCTTAAGACTCTAGGACGATAACTGTTTTCTGTGAAAAAGGGTGAAATCGGTTGAAGCCACGCCCAGTTTTTATACACAGTCGGTCGTCTGTCCTTCCGCTCGGCCGTTAACACGATAACTTGAGCAAAAATCGATATATCTTTACTAAACTCAGTTCACATAATTATCTGAACTCACTTTGTATTGGTATAAAAAATGGCCGAAATCCGACTATGCACACGCCCACTATTCCGATATCGAAAATTACGAAAAATGAAAAAAATGCCATAATTCTATACCAAATACGAAAAAAGTGATGAAACATGGTAATTGGATTGGTTTATTGACGCAAAATATAACTTTAGAAAAAAACTTTGTTAAATGGGTGTGACACCTACCATATTAAGTAGAAGAAAATGAAAAAGTTCTGCAGGGCGAAATCAAAAGCCCTTGGAATCATGGCAGGAATACTGTTCGTGGTATTACATATATAAATAAATTAGCGGTACCCGACAGATGATGTTCTGGGTCACCCTGGTCCACATTTTGGTCGAAATCTCGAAAACGCCTTCACATATACAACTATCACCACTCTCTTTTAAAATTCTTATTAATACCTTTAATTTGACACCCATATTGTACAAACACATTATAGAGTCACCCCTGGTCCACCTTTATGGAGATATATCGAAAAGTCGTCCACCTACAGAACTAAGGCCCACTCCCTTTTAAAATACTCATTATCACTTTTCGTTTGATACCCATATCGTAAAATCAAATTCTAAAGTCACACCTGGTGCACCTTTATGGCGATATCTCGAAAAGACGTCCACCTATAGAACTAAGGCCCACTCCCTTTTAAAATACTCATTAACACCTTTCATTTGATACTCATATTGTACAAACAAATTCTAGGGTCATCCCTGGTCCACCTTTATGGCGATATCTCGAAACGGCGTCCATCTATAGAACTAAGGCCCACTCCCTCTTAAAGTACTCTTTAAGACCTTCCATTTGAAACCCATGTCATACAAACCCATTACAGGGTTACCCTATGTTAATTTTGCTAAATTGTGATTTTCCCTTATTTTGTCTCCATAGCTCTCAACTGATTATGTAATGTTCGGTTACACCCGAAGTTAGCCTTCCTTACTTGTTTTTATTTAACTTTCATTTAAAGAAATGTATTGTATGAAACTAAATACACTACTTCTTACTATTAATCGCGGTCAGAATACTCCTGTCGCCGTGTCCGTCCCAAATTATTAAACGGAATTCTATTTCATTTAAAAAATAAAATTTATTTCGAAATGAGATATAATTCCGTTTAAAAATTTGGGAAAAACTTAAGCAACGTGACATCAGGACGGACAAGGCGACAGTTGTTTCGATTATACCTTGTAAATCTCTGCAAAGCCTTTAACCCCGGGAGTTGGATTTGAACCCGCACTCCTGCGATGGTTGAAGTGTTACAAACGCATTCAGCCACGTCATACCTTAGTTGTTGTAAACTTTATCCCAATTGCCTTAATTGCATTTTTTATTCTCTTGTACAGTAAATACTTTGTATGGAATCATGTGTTAAAGTTATGCTTCTTGTTGACGGTTTCATATTCCCAAATTATTAAACAAATTCTAAAATAAAGATTAAAAGATTAAGTCTCAAAGCGCTAATGTATCTTATATAATTAAATTCAAATAAATGTTTTCATACATCTAAAAAAGCAATGAGGGTAATCCCCGCTTAGCCAAGAGAATCTCATGGAAAAGTTTCTGTACGAACATAGAGTGCTCCAGCGAAACAGCGCGGTTGAGAAAAGTCCAAGCAAGGGGAAATATAGTCCAAGGACTAATAAAGAAAGAGAACGGGGAATGGTCACGTAATAGTGAGGAACCCTTGAGGTGGTTCTCGATACACATTTTCCATCGCGAGATGGTTTAGAAGAGCCAGCAGACAGCACTCACACTTCGATCACGGAGCGGGTAGTGCCGGGCGTGGTAACCGATACCAAGATCGAATGGGCAGTGAAGACGTTTTCTAAGTTTAAATCGACGGGCCCAAATGGTGTATTCCCGGCCATGCTACGAGTTTCAAGTAGGGCGGTCGTGGAATGGCTTAAAATAATATTCGATGGGTGCATAGGACTGAATCATGTACCGCACTCTTGGTGAACTACTCGTGTAGCTTTCCTACCAAAGGCGGGGTATATCGGTCACGTGTATCCCAAAGATTATAGAACCATTAGTTTAACATCATTTCTGCTCAAAACCTTTGAGAGGCTGATAGATGTGTGCATGAAGTCCAACGTGAATGAAAAGCTGCTCTCCACAACACAACATGCGTACACCAAAGGTAAGTCGGTAGACACCGCATTGCATAGGGTGGTAATAAGCGTAGAGAAAGCCCTGGAATATAAGGTATATGCTCTAGGAGTATTCATAGACATTGCCGGGGCTTTCAATAATGTTTCTAAATGGGCGATTATGGATGGCCTTAATTACATTAAAGTACATCCAGCCTTAACCAGATGGAGCGGCTGCATGTTAAATTGCAGGAAGATTACATTACAATGGGGATTGTACGAGGCCACGAAATCAGAGGACAGGGGAACGCCGCAAGGAGGGGTGCTATCACCTCTGCTGCGGACGCTGGTCACCAACCAACTGCTCAGGCAATTTGATGAGGGACCCGTAAAACTTACGGCTTACGCGGATGACGTTACAATTTTCATAAGTAGAAAGTGCCTTCCAACGATTAGCTCTTTGATGGATCGGACGCTTCGGGATATTCATACCTGGGCATCAAATGTCGGGTTGAAAGTCAACGCGGATAAGACGGATATGGTCTTGTTTACAAAGAGGTAAAAGGTCCCAAATTTGATCAGACCTAAGTTAGGAAGGGTGACCCTACAGGAGAAACCTTGCACAAAGTATCTAGGAATCATCCTAGACAGTAAGCTGTCATGGAAGCTCAACGTGGGGGAGAGGGTGAAGAAGACTTCAACAGCACTTTATGCAAGTAAAACAATGCTGGGGTGTACGTGGGGCTTATCGCCCTCTCTTTCTCACTGGGTTTTACAGCGATTGTAAGTCCTATCCTATACTATGGAGTTCTTGTTTGGTGGAAAGCCACACAAAAAGCAACCTACTTTAAAAAAATTAGAGGGGGTATGCAGACTATCTGAAAGCAACCAGCTACACTGTGTGCCATTCTGCACATTCCACCTGTAGACCTGGTAGCAAAGAACATAGCGTTAACAACTGCAACCAGGCACAGTGCCTCGGGGCAACTTGAGCGCCCAACATACGGCTGGCTGGTATAGCGTCATCAATCACAAGACGAACATACTACCTGATTCCCTATCTGCGCTTCGAGGGCGATCTTAAGGCAACAATAGAGGTGGAGGATTGGCGCAAGGGTGCTCAAATAGCGGACGAGGCGATACATGTGTACACAGATGGTTCTAAAATAGTGGAAGGAGTAGGGTCTGCGGTATACTGTGCTAATCTGGAAATAAACAGATTTTACAGGCTGCCGGATTACTGTAGCGTTTTCCAAGCGGAAATAGTAGCCATAACCAAAGCAGTAGAAACTCTGGAAGAATATAGCCCAAGCTGCAATCGTGTTAACTTTTATATTGACAGTCAAGCAGCAATTAAGGCAATAATCTCGCATAGCACAGCATCTAAATGCGTGTTAGAGTGTAAGCAGTCTCTGGAGAGAATCGGGACAGGGAGATGCATACATCTATATTGGTTCCCAAGGCATATGGGAATAGATGGGAATGAAAAAGCGGATGAACTAGCTAAAAGGGGCGCATCCCTTGAAGCTTGCTCCGTAGACGTCCCAATTAGACTGGGCGAAATTGAACGAATTCGAGAGGTGCACATGATCGACCAAGCAGGAAAGGAGTGGGTTCAAGCGCGTGGCTGTAAAGTTTCGAAGATTATGTGTAGGTCTAACAACCTTAGACTAACAAAGTTGTTTCTATCATTAAAAAAAAGAGGTCTGTAGATTCATGACGGGTATTCTGACTGGACACTGCCTTCTGGCGTCACATTTCTTTAAATTAGGCTTGGTCAGTGATAGCAGATGTAGGAAGTGCGGGCTGGAGGAGGAAACGATCGAGCACGTTCTGTGCTCTTACCCTACGCTTGCCAGGCTAAGACTCCAGCTATTAGGAGTGATACAGCTGTTAGATGTAGAAGCAGCAAGTGGCTTATATCCTAGGAAGCTTCTAGTATTTGCCAACAGGACGGAGTTATATTATAACATAGGTCCTGGTTTTTGATAGGGTTTTCCAGTTTGGTCGTTAAAACAAACTTCTGGTAACACTACGGACTTATTCAGTCTAGTTATGTAAGGTCTTCATGGAGCGGCCAGCTCAACCTAACCTAATCCCCGCTTAACTCATAGAAAAGAAATATAATTCCGTGATAATTCAATACTTAAGGGGATATTTCCGTCATTTATAACTTAGCAGGCGTTGCCGGGCGTTTTTTTTTTCGAATATTAGGAAAATCTTTGCATCGACTTCAAAAACGGTTTAAGATTTTGTGATATTATTTATAACTTAGCTATAACTTTTTCAAAATAGAATTGTCTCGGCAAGAATCACAAATAATAATGAATGGTGTGACGACTATCGACTTTGCTATTTCCCGAAATGTAGTCATATCCAGCTCAAAGTTTAAACAATAAAAGATCCATCACAGGCGTGCTTCGCCTACCATACCGAAGATCGGGGGTTCAAATCCCAGTCAAAGCAACGGCGAAAATTTTGAAAACATTTTTTTCAATTGGAAAAAAAGTTTTTCTAAACGGCGTCGCCGCTCGGCAGTGATTTGGCAAACACTCCGAGTGTATTTCTGCCATGAAAAGCTTCTCAATGTAAATTCATCTGCTTGCAGATGCCGTTCGGAATCGACATAAAACAATTTGTAAGAAAAATTAAAAGGAGCACGAAACAAATTCAAAGATAAACTCGGCCTAAAATCTCCTCGGGGGTTATAGTGGCTTCCGTACATTTATTTATAATAAAAAAAGATTTTAGCTAAGGAATTTTAGAGAATTATTTAATTTTTAATTTTTTCTTTTTTCTATATATGTATATATTAGGGTTGGTCGATTTGTATGGACGAAAGTTAACCGATATCGCACCATCGACTTTTCGATAGGATTTGGGCTCAGGAAAAAAAGTACCACTACGCATACCCAAAAAAATAATTTTCGAGGCTGCGAAATTTAATTTTTTTTTACTTTTTTTCGACTTTGATTTTTAAGGTTTTTTTCATGACCTACTTAAAAAATTTTCATATGTATACCCTGTCCGACCCAAAAATGTCCGCTAAAAACGTTGGCGATAACAATTATTTTTTTGTTTTTTTTCAAAAAACTGTTATCGCCAACGTTTTTAGCGGACAATTTTGAGTCGGACAGGGTATACATGAAAATTTTAAAATCAAATGAAAATTTTTTAAGTAGGTCATGAAAAAAACCTTAAAAATCAAAGAAAAAAAAAGTCAAAAAACTCGAATTTTGCTGGCTCGAAAATTATTTTTTTGGGTATGCTTAGTGGAACTTTTTTTCCTGAGCCCAAATCCTATCGAAAAGTCGATGGTGCGATATCGGTTAATAAATCGACCCAGTCTAATATATATTTTTTTTAATTTTTTTCTCATGATGATACTTATTTTAAATTCTTACTCCTTGTAACGTTGAAAATATATTGGCATTCCAAATTAATAAAGGGAGCAATTAAAAAATGTGAAAATTAACGATTTAGCATGAAAAAACGTACGTCAGATCTCGTCATTGTAGGTACTTCGAAGCCAGATTTTTAATGGCCAAACGTTAGCAAAATACGTTTAAATGCTAGCGGTCGTGGTTGCCAATGGGCCAAATAGGAATGGAGGGGAGGAGGGAACTCTCCAAAAAATTTTGTTTGCAAAATTTAAATTAACTGAATTGCCTTATTTTTATAAATTAATAAATCCAGTGTTTGGAAAATTACTTTCAATTTTAAGTAATTAAAAGTTTTTATTATGAAAAATATCAGCATATAAAGAATGTCACCTATCGAAACGTGCAGGTATGAGTATATAGATCTGCTGAATATGAACAAACGTGAAATTCTCAGTACGCACATCGAGTGCTACAGCGAAATATCGATGTTGAAGAAAGTTCTATCTTGAAGAAAGAGTGCGGAAAGTCGTCGCGTAGCAGTGAAGTATGCCTCGGAGGTGTTTATCGACACACATTTAGACCGATAGACAGTTTTTACACTTCCTTCACGGAGCGGTTGGTGCCGGGCTGGCTGACTGAAACCAAAATCAAATGCGCGGTAAAGACTTGCTCTATCCTTATTGATGTGCTGAGATTAAATGTTTTTGATGTTAAAAAAAAAAACAATAAAAGCGATTGACAACTATGCTATGACGACGTGATATTGTGTAAGTGATTATTTGGCTAACAGATAATCTTGTAATAATTGGTTTGTTGAAAAAGTGCCACAAAAATGTGGGTATAAGGTGTAGTGATATTGTGATAATACTATGAGCAGAGAAGGGTTTCACCTGTTAAAATCAACACAACAACAACCAAATTATTGACTTATATGATCTGCCTTGTCGCTATGATAAAACGATGTGATATTGGGTTGATGAGATTACTTAATCATATCGATGACTTCAAACGGATCTGATATTATGTTATGAACTGATTTTTTAACGCGATGGTAAGAAGAAAGATAACAGCGATATCTACAAGATTATTTTTCACTATAATATAGTTAGGGGATATGGTGATGATTTTTTTAAGTGAATACCTCCAATCATACGAGATGTAGTGGT